>NW_026991711.1:73615224-74860224 GCF_029215605.1 Mirounga angustirostris
GTGTGGTGTGTGTGTGTGGTGTGTGTGTGGTGTGTGTGTGGTGTGTGTGTGTGGTGTGTGTGTGGTGTGTGTGTGTGGTGTGTGTGTGGTGTGTGTGTGGTGTGTGTGTATATGTGCATGCACACACTCTTTTCCCCCCCGGAGAAGGAAGCCCTGCGTCCTGTCCTCTTCTGTATGTTCACCATCACAAGTGGCTCATAGATTGGCTGAGCTAAGCCTCACCTCTTCCGGCTGTAAATAGGATCAAATCTTTGTCCTTAATCCATCCGCTCCATATAACCTTCTTTAAAAACCGTCCTGATCAAAACACCTCTCCCCTCGAGTCCAGGTGGCCCCCATGGCCTTCCACATAAGGTTCCACAGCACTGGGCGGCATTCGTGTCCTGCCCAGCCGGGCCCTGACCTAGTTTCCCAGGCCTGCATCCTGTACCCCTCTCTTCGGGTCCCTCGGGCTCAGACTCCCTCTGCTGGCCCTGCCTCCCCTTCCTAGCCCCTGCTGAAATCCTACCCTGACGGGTAGGATTGGGTTGGGCTCAAATGCCACCCGGTCCAGGGAGCCCTCCCTGAGATTCAGAGAGAAGGGATTCTCTTGGGTTCAGAATCCCTTGGTGCCATTTGCTCTCGGATGGCCCTTCTCCCACCCAACCTCGTGTAATAGATTCTTTGTGCACAGTTCCTGCTCCTTGAGCGCGGGGACTGTTGTCCACCTCATTTCCACATCCAACACCAGTGTTTGCTGAACGAGTGGCTCTCTTTTGGTAGAGGAAAACACGGGGGCTCAGACACCTTAAGTGATTTGCCCCAAGTCACTCAAGCCGGTGAGTAACAGAATCAGATCGAGAACCCAGGTCTGAGAACACCGGTTGGCATCACCCACTTCATCTATCCATACTCAGTGTTCCATCTCGCTTGGAACCAAGGATGGCCAAGGACGGCCAGTTCAAGGATGACACAGCCTTTGGTGTGACTCCCTGCCCATGCCCGAGGATTGTGCTAGTACATGGTCTGCAGGGAAAGGAGCCCTTGTATGTGCCAAACACTTGTAGGTATTTTTGAACTCTTTATTATACAATTTTCACACATTCACAAAAGCAGAGCAAATAATATGATGACCTCCCTTGTACACATCACCCAGTTATGACAGACGTCACCTGATGTCCAGCTTCCCACATCCTGGATTCTGCTAACTACAACCCTGGGTGTCAGTTAACATTTTTTCCTCCCGAGTCCTGTATTTCTTGTACACTAGTAATTAGATCTAGAAGCTTGGTTGGGCTTGATTTTCTTTCTTTCTTTTCTTTCTTTCTTTCTTTCTTTCTTTCTTTCTTTCTTTCTTTCTTTCTTTCTTTCTTTCTTTCTTTCTTTCTTTCCTTTCTTTCTCTCCTTCCTTCCTTCCTTCCTTCCTTCCTTCCTTCCTTCCTTCCTTCCTTCCTTCCTTCCTTCCCTCCTTCCTTCCTTTCTCTCTCTGTCAAGAATACTCACTTTACAGGTGGTGGTATTGTTTCCACCAGGAGCACATGATGTTGTGGCCATTGTTAAGTATAACATATTAAAAGTAGATCAGTATTATCATACACATCTGAAAAATGTGAAAACGGACTTACCCAATAGACCCTGACTGGAACTGGAAATGGTTTACTCTGGGTGGTGTCTTAACAGAAGTTATTCGTAAATCAGATAACAAAGGAAAGAATATAAGGACATTGCTCAGTGATTGGCCTCCTGAGGTAAGAAGATTCCAGAACTGAGTATTGGTCTTACTTCACTATGGCTACCTGCTCATGGGACAGCTTTGAGTAATATGCGATGGGTGTGTCAGTAGGAATCAGTATCAGTTTTTTTCAAGGAAACATACACGGCTCCTTTTCTTTCTCTTTCTTTTCTTTTCTTTCTTTCTTTCTTCCTTCCTTCCTTCCTTCCTTCCTTCCTTCCTTCCTTCCTTCCTTCCTTTCCTTCCTTCCTTCCTTCCTTCCTTCCTTCCTTCCTTCCTTCCTTCCTTCCTTCCTTCTTTCTTTCTTTCCTTCTTTCTTTCTTTCCTTCTTTCTTTCTAAGATTTATTTATTTTAGAGAGAGTGTGCACGGGGGTGGGGGGCAGGGGCAGAGGGAGAGGAAGAGAATCCTCAAGCAGACTCCCCGTTGAGCTTAGAGCCCAACTCCAGCCTTGATTCCAGGACTCTGAGATCATAACCTGAGCTGAAACCAAGAGTTGGACGCTTAACTGACTGAGCCACCCAGGTGCCCCTTACACGACTCCTTCTCTACAAGAATAATTTGGAAGTGTGGGAAGAGTCTCCTGGCTTCGGTATTAGGTAGAAATGATGATTCTAATCTTCAGTTCAGGGAGAGGGGTGGAGTTGAAAATGTTGGGACCCTGGCTGTGGATGAGAACACGTTGCATAGTTCAGTGGAAGTTGCAGGAGCCAGAGTTGGGATACCAGCTCATGGTGCCATCTTGATCATTGACAGCCACATGCCTTCTTTGCGCCTTCACTTCTATCTGAAAATTGGGAGACCCGGTTAGTCCCCGGCGGACATCGCAATTTTCTAGAACACTGAGGCTTCCTACATCCTTCATCTTATTGTCCTTATTATTATTATTTTTTCTCTATGTTGGCCCTACTTCTCCAGTGAAAGAATTATTTTGAAGTCTGTGCTACACATCACAAAAAGCAGGGGCTCTACAATCCCCTCTAGTTTAAATGAGGCAGGAGTCCTGCATTTGAAGAAAGTTGCTGGAGAACTTCGTTGCAAGATGCCAAAGTACTAAAAAAGTCAGAGAACAGAAAGCCTTCCCAAGTTTCGCTCAAGTGGAGCGGCCCTCAATGTCTTAGGATGTGCCAGGCAATAAAGATAAGCACTAAGCCTCCTCTTCTTGGAAGGGCTTATCATCAAGTCTTGGGTTTGGGGAAAGCCACCTCCCAGGAAGACGCTATCAATGGCTTCTTCACCACAGGTTTTACTGGGGCCGCGTCCCTGGGGCTGTGATGTCAGGTCGCTGTTCCAGTGGGGAGGTGCAGTGTTTGGTCATTGAAAAGAGCATGCCCAGGAGGGGGTAGGAAGCGTTTGTCCAGGAGTCAGGGCGCCAGCCAAGGCCCCTCCCCAGGTCCTCTGCACTTGAGATAGCTCAGGGAAACTTTCTCATTATCACTGTGACCTCCAGGGCCCCTCGCTGCTAGTTAATCATTACCAGGGCGGGGTTGTATTCCTCCGGCTCTCTGACCTGTTTTTGAGGCCGGCTGGATTTATTACTGGCCAAGGGGCCTTGGCTGGTGTTTGGACTGCATGCTGATAGGCAGCCAATTGGCCCCAGTTCAGCTTTTGCTGGATACAGGAGTTAGGCCCCTCTTGGGAAACTGCAGTGTCTGGGCCGTTAACACCCCCTTCCCGGGCTGCTGGGAGCCCCTGGCATTAAGCACCCATGTCTCCTCTTGGAGAAAGCCCTGAAATGAAATTTGGGGCACCGGAAGTCAAGGCCTAGAGAGAGCTTCTCCTTGGGGGCTCTTTCTTCAGGGTCCAAACACCCAGGGCCTGGCTGGGCATCGTGCTGAGAAATCCTTTCTTCTTCATGGTACCCCCTTCTCTCTCTTTCTCACTCTGTCCACATAGAAGCTGAGACAAGCCAGGGGCATTCCGGGCATATGTTATAAAAGCAAGTTGACTTCCCCCAAAAGCACCTCCTAGCTTTCTTGATAATCATAAGAGTAATTAGAGGAATCATAATTAGTAATTAAATAAAGTTGGGGACAGTTTCAGAGTCATCTGCCCAAACCACCCAGGTTTTCCAGGAAGACAACTCTGAACAAAAATGTGCGGAGTGCATTTGCCTCCGCTGCCTTCTGTCCCATCTATGCATCCCAGAGCCAGAGGGACGCCACCAATGCCCCCCTCCCCCGCCCCAGCCATGTCTGCTTTCCCGCCTCCTCCCCTAATTGGCCACTTCCTAGATCCTGCCCTCCCAGCCGGTCTCCTCCAGACTGCCCGTATTCTCAGTCTAAAATGTCCTTCCCCTCCTTCAAAGCTGCGTTGAGTGGTGTCCTCACCTCCACCTCTCACACATCCCCCCACAGTGCTGGGGTCTGCACGAGCCCACGTGTTCTTTCATCTGAGGTGACCGGGTTATCCTTGAGGTTCGTTCCCCCAGACTGGGGCTGGGTCTTGCCTCCTTTTCTTTCTTTCTTTCTTTCTTTCTTTCTTTCTTTCTTTCTTTCTTTCTTTCTTTCTTTCTTTCTTTCTTTCTTTCTTTCTTTCTTTCTTTTTTTTTTTTTTAAAGATTTTATTTATTTATTTGACAGAGAGAGACACAGCGAGAGAGGGAACACAGCAGGGGGAGGGGGAAAGGGAGAAGCAGGCTTCCCGTGGAGTGGGGAGCCCGATGCGGGGCTCGATCCCAGGACCCTGGGATCACGACCTGAGCCGAAGGCAGACGCTTAATGACTGAGCCACCCAGGCGCCCCTCTTGCCTCCTTTTCTATAGCTGCAGGTGGCACAGGGCTCTTTCCCCAATACAGGGACATCACAGTGGGTCACACTGAGCTCAAAGCACACCTCAGTACACATCTGTGGCACTGGGAAATCAGGTCAGGATGAGGGTTAGTATTCGTGTGCGGCAAGAGGATGGTAGTGATTCAAAGTGACTTCCTTCCCCTCCTGGATGCATTTCATGAGCTGCTCCTCACCTCGTGCAGGCCACCGAGTGTGGGGATTGGCAGCTCCTCTTGACCACGTGCCCATCACCCTGGGGCTCGCTGCATGAGGGCAGGAGAGGGGCTGGGGCTGGGTTGGGCAAGAGGGTCCTGGGCTTATCTTCTTGCTCCCCGCCACCCATCCCACACTTCACCCACTGCTGCCATTCTTCTTGGGCCCCCCTGGGTCGAGCTGGTGAAAAGTGGGGTGAAAAGGAGCCATTGGAGATGCTGGGGAGCACCTGCCCGGGAGGCTCCCGGACATCTGAGGATGCTGGGGCACTGCCTCCCAGGCAGCCTTGTCGACTTGGTGTGGTGGGCGCCCTACTTGCTGGCTGCTGTCAGCAGAGAGGAGAAGGGTGGCCGGGGCTGAGTGCAGGACTTGGGGTCCCAGCCCCCCACAGAGCTGGAGCACCGCGTGGACCAGGCAACCCCAGCGCTTGGCCCGGCCCTGTGAACCCAGCAGACGGGGGTGGGAGAGACGCAAATGTCTTCCTCCAGCTAGAGAGTGTGGAAGGCTTAAGCACAGGCGAGACCAGAAGACCCCTTCTTCCACCCCTGAGTTCACTCTCTAGCTCCCGCAGAGCAGAGCATACTGCTGAGAGGTGGTTACTTGGAACCAGGATGTGTGGGCTCTTCTTCTAGAGCTGCCTAGTGGTCCCTTCCTTCGGGCCTTCTTTCTGGGCTTTGTGACACAAAGAGAATTTGTCACTACAGATGAAGTCTGCTTCCTCTCTTTTATTACATAGTTGATAGTTTCCCTCTGTGATTTCTTTTATTACCTGCAATTTGTATTAATCCTGTGGTTGCCAGTGATAACAATCTCATAAAATAATAACTGGGTGAGCTCTTGCTGAGAGGCCCCCTTTGATGAGTTGGATAATGCCTCTCTCCTCCCCGGAGTAAGGGGGTCCAAGTGTGGGGCCTCGTCCACCCATCAGCATCCCCTCTGTATCCAGACACAGGCACGCCTCGTGCTTCACAGCAGTGTGAGTGCGGAGAAGGCCCCTCTGTGACCCAGAAACTTCGCAGTCCAAAGGCTCTGATGCAGGCACAGTTAATGGGGAAGAAACCGGAGGAGGTGCATCCCCTAGTGATGCTGTGAGTCCTGTGTTCCCACGGAGAATCTGGGCCCACTCAGCTGCGGGACCGATGGAGCGCATGTGGCTAACCCATCCCTCAGGACAGCCCCAAGAAGGGGAAACAGCCCCTCCCTGCAAGATTAGGTGTTCTACCGGGGAAGCCCCACTTTTCTGCAGACCTCACCTTCTGTTGTCACTTTGCTTCTGCAGATCCGGAATCGTCCTTCCTTCAGCAGCCCTCCCTCCCTGCACTGGCCTAACTACCCCCTGCCTGGCAGCCAGGGCGAGGGGCCTTCAGAAGGGAGAGCAGGGAGCTGCTGTAGAGCCTGGGCGGTGCTCCCCAGCAGCGGGAGCACCAGCTGACTCGGTGGCGGTCTCGGGCTAGCTGCTAATAGAGGGAGCAGCCGCCCAGCCGGGTGCCCAGCCTGGCCTTAGCTTTCACTGTATTTACCTCCACTGCCTGCTTAATGGACTGGTTTGAATTGGACGTGGCGCTCACCCATATGAAACGTAACAAAGTGGCCGTCACTGCTGTGCCTGCAGGCCGCTGTCACTGGGCGTCAGGGTGACACCTCCGTGGATGCCCCACAGTCTGGCCGCTGGTCTTCACGCTGCACAGGAAAGTGGCCGGGGTTGGGGTGGGGGCTGAGTCTGTGATGCGCCCTCACTGTCCCCTCTTCTTTCTTCTGCCGCCCCTTCCTCTGATCCTCAGCGAACTCCAGATAGTCATAGGGATATTTTTTAAAAAAAGAGGCACTCTTCCTACTGGAGACTTGCTCCTTTTTCATTTACAAAGAATGAGGAGGACCTTTATGGAAATTTGCATGGGGTGTAGGAGTCTTGACCGATCACACTTCCCCTTGGAATCCTCTGATCTCATGTTCACTGGTGATGAATACCCAGCGTGTGCGCTGGGGAAGAAGAGCCAGCCAGCCAGAGTGTGGTGGGAAATGGCTAGTTGCCTGGGAGGGAGTGGGAGGCCGGAGATAATGGTGCAGACTAATGCCCGCAGCCTCTGAGGCCCAGGAGGAGAGGGCTGGGAGCGGTGATGTCATTCTCGCAGCCCCTTGCACTCCCTGCTCCATGGGAGTGGGTTCTAGGAAGCAAGTGAGCCAAGGCCAGCCCAGGGACACTGGTGTCTCCCTCCTTCCCTAGCTGCCCAGCACCGAAAACTCCCCTGCCGCTCTGCATCTGGATGCTCCTGAGCTCACACTGTTCCTGCCCACAAGCCACATTGCTGGCCCGCCTACAGGGGCGCTGTGACACTCTCAGAGCCGTTGGTCTGCATTTCAGCAGCGTGTTCTCTCGTTCGTTCCCAGATTCTATACCCACTTTCACTAAAAGTCAATACAAACATTCCCTTTTCATACTCATGGCTTGCCAACTCAGAAAAAGAGCCTTAGAGATTTCCCCCGAGTCTAGCTTGTCCCTCATCCCACTGTGTACCCACCAGATGGACACACCCATGTCCTGGAAGAGTCTAGATACAAGCATTTTCCTCGTAACGGCCCAAACCGCCAACAGCCCTCACATCCATTAACAGCAGAATGGGTGGCGAGACTGTGCTGCAGGTCCCCAACGACACACAACACAGCACTGAGGATGCATGAATGACAACTATATGCGACCCCACGGATGAACCGCACACGCCTTGTGTTGAACGAGAAAGGGCAGACACACAAAAGAACGTACAGTATGATTCTCTTTACATAAAAGTCAACAGCAGGCAAAACTCGTCTGTGGTGTTTGGAGTCAGAATGGTGGTTCCCCCTGGGAAGGGATGACTGGAAGAGGCATGGGGAGCTTCTAGGAGGCTGGCCACGCTCCATTCTGTAGTCTGGGTACAGGGTCCACCGGCGGCTTTCCTTGGCGGGAATTAATCTAGCTGCACACTTGCAATGTGTGCGCTTTCTGTATGTATGTGCTATTTCAAGGAGAGAGTTTTCTGGAAACCACCTCCCTTCCCCCAACACCAGGTTCAGTCTGGATTTGATGCCATTTAGGAGCTTGTTATTTCAACCAATTACGTGTCATTTAAATGACCTATTGCTTCAGCTGTGCCCGAGGACTGCTCTGTGATAAACACCCAGTCCCTGATGGCTTCCATACCTGCTCATTATGTTTAATACCTTCTTGCTTTCTCATCCTATTCGAAAGCACTCGCAGCACCCACTGGCATGATTAACAAGAAAGGCACTAAATTTCTCTTCTTCCTTGATTGTTTGGAGCCAAGGGGCAGGCGATAGCAAGGGGCTCATCCTGACGGCATGTCGGGCTCTTTCATGCCAAGGTGCCCTCCCAGCCATCCCTTGCCTGACCGTCACTCTGAGATGAGGATCCTGAGGCCTAGGAGGGTTGTGGCCCCGTCCAAGGCTCTCAGAAAGGCTCTCAGTGACCCCATGCCACTGCTTGTCAAAACACATTTATAAAGGGAGACAGTTTTCCAAGATATGATGACTATGCACATGGTTTTCAGGGGGCTGGCTTTGACCCTGACAGCACAACCTCCAAGGAAGACCAGCGAAAAAGAGAATGAGGAAGCGGAAGAAAAGGATGGACCTTTGATTGGAGAAAAGATAGGCAGGAACTAACCAAAGAAGCCAAGAGCATCCTGCTCTCCTAGCCTCATACGGCCTAGGGCTCTCTGCTGCCCCCTGCTGGTCTCACTCTACTCAGCTGGTGGATGCTCCAGGAGGCCCGAAGCACCTGATCTCCCTGGGTGACATCAAAGAGCCCTCTCCCCTCTCCTGCAGCTGTCATTGCCTGCACCCCAACCTGAGCACGCCTTACTAGGCTTCCAGACATCGGTCTGGCTTTCCTTTCTTTGGCTCCTCGCTCTTTGTGTATTTCTTCTAAGAAAACAGACTCTAAACGGTTGATTTCCAGGGTGTGTTCCGTTTGCACTGGTAACTGGCGTTTTGCCTTTCCCCCAGGGAGGGTGTTTGGGGCTGTGGGTGGAGGTGCTGACAAGGTGGTGGTGTTCAGCTCTCAGCAGTTGTCCCTTAATCTTCAAGGTGCCCTTTCTTTTCTGCAGCACGAAGCCACCACGCCTGATCCTGATGCCCTGTCCTGCAGAGTTCAGAGGTCAGGCACTGAGCCACACCCGCGTCTGGTGACCGCTCCCACCCATAGCCAGAGACCCAAGGCCTGGGGGGGCAGGCCCTTCTGGGGCAGGCCAAGGGCTGCAGTGGTTGAACTGGGTGCTCTCCAAGACCTCACTTTTGGCCCCATGCGGAGGAGTGGGAAGGGAAGCTGTAGGGTGAAGCCTCTGCACCTTTGCCTCAAGAGTGGCGCTCACTGGTTAGGCATTAACAGGGACCGGGCTGCGTGGCAGGCCCAGGGCTGCAATCAAAAAGTGTAAGGGCGTGTTTATAGCGGGCAGCCTATTACGTCTCCTGCCAAAAATGCGCCCTCCCCCCCTTTCATGTCAGCCTTGTCACAAAACTGAAATGACAGGTGGGCAAACAGCAGAGTGACCAGCTAGGAAAATCCCTGAGCCTCAGCAGGTCCACAAAGCTCCCCTCTGCCTGACCTGCGCTGCTTTATCGCCTGGGAACAGTCTCTGCAGATAATGGGGCCCGCCAAGGGTGGGCTGTGGGGATGTGAGCTGCGGGAGGCCCCAGGCAGGGGAGGGGGCAGGGAGAGGAGGAGGTACAGGGGTGGGGGCAGTGGGCAGGAGAAACACATCATCTCCACGGGGACGGGGACCTTTTGAGTTTCTTGCATTAGATGTGGAGAAGCAGGGCCAGAGCAGTTGTCTTTAAGGGCCCCAGTGGGAGGAGGGTGACAAAGGTTTTGGAGCTGCTGGGGCATTTCCTGTGAACACTGACCATGGGGCCAGTCGGGGCAGAGCAAGGGTTCTGAAAAGCCCAGGGCTAGTGAGGACTTGGGATGCCGCCCAGCCCACTACAGATCTCAGAATTCTGGGTTGTGAGATGAGGGAAGGACACATGAAGCTCTAAAATAAAACCCCTGTAATCCATGGCAAATTCAGAGACCCCAGAAGAACCCCGTTGGTTCTCAGGCCATAATTATGCACATAAATTAGAGATTTAACCTGCTGTAGCAGCATCTCCTCACGATCGCCACGGTCCTTGTCTCTAACCCCCCCCCCCTCCTTGTCCAGGCCCTCCTCAGTGCGTCTCGTTCGGTCACGTCCAAGCAGGGTCAGGCCCGGGAGCCTCAGGGACAAGCATTACAGCCAGGTTCCACACACTGTTCCACACCCTGACCAGCCAGGTTCCAGAACACCAGACGTGGCTACACCTCTGTTGTTTCACCCGTAAAATGGAGAAAATTGCCCCCACTTGATGTGTTTTTTGTGATTAAATGGACAATACTGAAAGAAAGAGAGTTGCAATTGTTCAGGGATTTAGGTGGGAGATGTAAGGATGGATAAGAAGCAGCAGAAGAAGCAGGACATGCCAACCTTGAGGGCAAAACCCAACTTCACACCGCATATTCTGTGGACATGAAAAGTGCCTATAAGCTATGTATTCTGAGCACTAAGAAGCAAACGGGCTGGTGATCTCCTAGAACAATAATGGTGACGGCCAACATTTGTTGAGCCTTTCTAAATGCCTTACCTCCCCGTCTCATCTCTCCCTCACAGCAATCTGGCCCAAACTGGTTTTATCATCCTAATTTTATAGATGAGAAAATGGAGGCCCAGGGTTTGATGCTCAAGTTCACAAGGGTAGTTAAGTGTGAGAGTCAGGCAGGGAGCCTGGGCAGGTGACAGACCGTGCGCTCTTGACCACTATACTTCCCTGTTTCTTGACTTGCAGAAAACGCTGGGGCAGCCCCTTGTCCTAGGGGCACCTGTGCACCTGTTCTGCAGGGTGACCTCCTCCTCGCCTCTCTCCCCAGCACACCCCTGCCTGAGAGGCCAGCCCCCTTCTCCTCCCGGAGGGGGTGGTTTCTGGCACTGGCATTCTGGGGCCTGGGGACAGCACCAGATGGGAAAGGACACATCTGATGGGGCTTCATGAATGACCACTGCTTATTTGGGCAGAATGCTCCGTGAAAATCCAGCTCTGGTCCCTTGTTCCAGAAGCATCTGGGGACACTTCAGATATGAACCTAAAGAGCATGGCCTATTAACCAAAAGGGTCTTAAGTCTTATAGAATGATTAGTTCATCTCTGCCTACCTTAATGGGTTTTGGCCAAACCACTATTGACCAATGGTGATGACCAGCACTTTGGACATCTTAGATGCTTCCAGCTGTGTCATCCTTGGTCCCCAGTTACAGCCAAGCCCCATCTCCACTTCTTCCACTAGCCTAGGCACCCTCATCCCTAGTGACTGGAATACTGAAGCCCACCAGAGCCCACCAGCCCCTGGAGCCCACCTGCTGGGCGTCGTTCCAGGCAGTTGAAATAGGTGCTGATCGTGGGGGCGAGAGGGCGTCCAGGTCCCAATCCTTTAGCACTGCTCCCTGGACCACCATTATCATCAGATTCAGGTGCCTGGAGCCGGGTGCTTGACAAGGTTAGTCAACGTGGCCTCTACCGTCCTGACCACAGAAAAACTGAATAAAAAACACATAGAAGACACATAGAACACTCATACCACTCGAGGACCCACGTGTAAGGATGTGTAAGAATTTACTTTATGTCAAGCTACAAGGCAAGTGTAGAGAATGAAGACAGAGATGAGCTGAGCTTCCCAACAGATGGCTCCTGAGGAGGCGGACATGGGGGGAGTCTCTCCCAGCATGGGGATCTATGCTTTTATGTGGGGAGTTGCTCAGCCTGGAGGGGTTTGTTCAGCAGGACTCCCTGACGGTCCTCCTCCTTTCTCTTTATTTGGTCATGGTTCATAGGGGAGAAAAAATGAAAGGCCTGGACATTTTTTTCCCAACCAATTCAATTATCCTTTGGCTGTCTGTCACCTATATCATCTTGAATGCAAGGCACTGCATAGACAAGGGTGTTCCAGTGGTATGTGAGTTTGCTCCTGTTTCTCTCTCTCTCTCTCTGCTCAAGTGTACTGCTTACCTCTCCTGGAAAGTCAGTCCTATGGCTCAGTCTTTCTTTCATTCACCTATTCATCATTCAACAAATACAGTGCATTTCCTCTTCCTGTCCTATGCAAACCAACAACATTCCCTGCTCTGAAGAGTTTCCAGCCACACTTCGTGTATTTCCCTCTCTTACTGATGGCTCTCTTTCTTTCTTGATTCTTTGAAGACCTCTGGTTTAAGCACTCAATTCGTCTGATGCTTGCCCAAGAAAGTCAACTAAGAAAATTCGCGAAGAGTGGGGGGATAGCTCAGAATCCGTCTACATCTGCTAAACTCAGAGTGCTCAATTAATTTACCCAGAAAATAAAACAGAAATTAAAGTAAATATCCCAAAATTATAGCTTATGATGTACTCCTAAAATGCTACTCCTTTTTCTCTTTTCTAAACTCAATTATATAATATTACTTTACTTTGTGGCAACAAATGACTCTTTATTTCTCCGTGACTGAACTTTTATTGTCACCCTGGCCCAGCCCTTTGCCTTGCCCAGCCCCCCTGTGCCCACCCATATCAGTGCAGAGAATTTGGGGCAGGGAAGGGGAGGTGGTTTCTGAATATGGGTAAGACTCCAAACAGATTCTGCTAATCTCAGGGTTTGGTGAAACTCTTTGCTCAGAAACTTTATAGCCAGTGGGAATTGATGGTTTGTGTTTGCTCTTCAAATACAGGGACATTGGAGGTAGAGAGGGCATTTTCAGTGGAGTTGCTGACTTTTGAAATCTTGAGCCCTCTTCCTTATCAGGCCTGTTTATTACAGGTTTCATAAATGTTTTATGAGGGAATGGTGAGGCCCTGCTGACTAGGGGTGGTGGCAGCTGTCTCCAACTTTCCACATTGTTGACAAGATCAAAGGACAGATTTACCACCTCATAAGATTGGGTGGATAAGATAGGGCGGAATCCCGGATTGACTTCTTGCCTCCATGCACACGGGCAAACAAAATGGGCTTGATCTGGTGCCGTGTTCTTCCCTTGCCTAGACTCCTTCGCATCATTTGTAGAACCATCTGGACCTCCCAAGCAATTCCTTCCCCAGGAAGCCAACTATTCTTTCTCCTTAACAATTTTAGAAATTAAAAAAAAAAAAAAGTATACGTTAAAGATTTAAGCTATCCGAGCACTTCAATCTTCACTCTATTCATACGAGTGGCAGTCATTTAAAAATATGTACAATGGAAAAGAGGAAAAACTGGGTGCATGAAAATAATTTATGGTCAAATAAATCATCTCTAGAAACATTTATATTTTCAGGTAGAGAAATTGTATTGACTTTATTTCCAGCCATTGTTGACATTTTACCACAATTGCCTTGACAATCTTTGAGAATGTTCTTTTAATCTCTGTCATTATTATTGGAGACTTCCCTTATCGCTAGAAAATTCTTCTTCTTCTTTTTTTTTTTTTTTTTTGAGAAAGAGGGAAGAGTTCTTTCCCAAGTCAAAAGAAGTTTCTCTGATTTTCCAGAAATACCCATGCCACTCACCTTCTCTGTAACTCAGAGAGGGATGGGCCCTGAGGCCCTGCCTGTGGCCAGACCATCTCTGGGAGGGTTAGGTGTGTTCTGGTGGTTGTAGGCCCACAGCCAGGTAATTCATTCCAGCTGCTAGAGTCTGGCCCCAGCAACGTATTAGGGGGCTACTTTGTAATCCACATTGTTCCGGAAAGGTTGTACAGCAGATCCTGAGAAAACTTGTGACGATAGCTCTGTTTACCTGAATTTTGTGTTTCCTTCACTCTAAGCTCCTTTCTCCCTGTCCTGAGCATCTCCCTTTCCCTGAGTTCCCTGATTTCCCTCTGCTGGGCTGTCCGCTCTCCCCACATGCCCACCACCCGCTCACTCCTCCCCCACAGCTCTGCCTTCCTTCCAGGGCAGGCTTTCCTCATTTATCTACTCTTTCAAGTGCATTTACTGTGTGTCCTGAGGCCGCCCTAATCCCCATGAAGGTGAGGCTGCCAGACAGCTCTCATTTATTATAGCTACTCGCCTTCCTCAAATTTGTCAATTTGCAGAGTATTGAACGGTAATGGTGGTATATCCCACCATTAGTTGGGGATCCCTCCATGTGCCCCGCAACCGTGCACGTTAGTTAATTCAGACCATTGCTCTATGAAAACCACCTCTGGCTTCAGGCTTTCGCACCTGGGTCCAGGCCCAGGGCACATGCAGTGATGGTGCAGACTGAGAAACACACCCCTTCCCCAGCTCTGGGCACGGGCTAGGGTCACCTTCCATCTTCTAACTTGCATTTAGAGGGACAAAAGCATACTCAAGTTTTGGAAATGTTTTTCAGGGGTAATGTGGGATTGCCACAGGGCCTGAGCGACCAGCCCTGGATTGGATCAGGCCTGGAAAGAGAGGGAAAAAAGATTTGGGGAAAAGATAAAACAGGAAAGGTGGTTTTTAGAGTCGTGTCTGGAAGGACAGAAGCGGTGTGTATGCCTGGGAGGTAGATTTAATTCACTGTCACGGGGCAGCCTCTTCTCTCATCCCACATTTAAAATAATCCAAAAAAATATGAGGCCCAGCCCCTCCTCTCCTTCAGAGATAGCATTGGGTGCAGCCCATTTCCTTAGGAGCAGGGGAATTTCTTTAAAATGCAGATTCCTGGTCAGCAGCAAGTGAAGGTGGCTTTGGAATCTACATTTGGGCACCGACCCCCAGATCGTTCTGATGCGCGATGCGGCTCACACCTTTCAAAGACTGACCTGGTGCAATGAACAGGCCCTGCTTTGGGAGGTGGGAGGTGGGAGAGGCATCTTCTAGTCTCCCATCTGCCTCCCATCTGCAATGTGACCTTGGACAAGTCACGTTGCCTTGATGGGTTAAGGCCCTCGGGTCCTCACCGCCCCCACCTCACATCCCCAACACCGGCTTCAGGATCTGAGGAGTCTGGGCTGGTATCTTAGTTATGCTGTTTGGTTCAGATCTGGTGAACACCAGAGCTTTGAGAGGTATCGTATCTACGCTTTGATTGTGAAGGCCGTATTGGCAAAGGAATGGCTCTAACCTCTCCCTGATGGCTTCATATGCCAGCCCGACCCTGGGTTCTTGCAACTCATGAGGCCAGTTGGCCACCCTGACGCCATTTCTGTTTTCCCAGCTGTGCACCCCGCCCCCACAGCTCCAGGAGCAGCCCTGCAAGGTTAAGGGCGCAATGGGAGAGTGGGCCGCCTCTGTCCTTTACCAGCTACCAGACCTTGAGCAAGTTCCTCAGCCTCTCCTAGCCTCAGCACCAGGGGAACAATAACAGAACCTCCCTCATAGGGTTTGGGGGCTTACTTAGAGGAGTTAATATATACAAGATGCTGAGCCCGGTGCCCGGCACACGTCAAGGACCTGGTAGGCGGACTTGTTAGTGTTGCTGTTGTTACAGCACTCTACAGTTTACAGAGCTTCCATGTGGACCGCACGTTCATGAGATTTCCATAAAGACTCTTGGAGGGGTCCATTCCACTGTGCAAATCAACACAACTGTGACTCAGAGAAGTTGTGAGAGTCACAGTGCTAATTTCTTGGGACTCCAAGCCTGGCCTCTCTCTGATTCACAAGGATAATGTCTGATCTGTGTTGAGAGAGTCCCCTGTTGTGAAAGTGTTAGGCTTCACGGTTGTGAAAGTGTCTCATGCCCACAGCAGTCCTGAGCGTCTGTAGGAGTCGTGGTGACAGTGGGAGCCAGTACGTGGGGGTGTCCTCCGCAGGCTGGGGGGATTGCCGTGTCCTTTTTCCCCCCTCTCCCTCTGTCCCTGCCTCCCCTGATCATGACGCAGGCAGAGAAGCAGAACAGGAAGCAGGTGGCCTTGGGTAGGGGTGGGGAGAGATGCCGATCTGGAGTACAAACTCCAAGCCAGACTTGCTACACTGGGAAACTCAGTGTGTACAGCCTAGAACCAGCACTTCTGGGGCTGAACCAGTCCCTGGGATCGTCAGAGTGACATAGGGCCCTGGGGCTGAGAGGTGGGCACAGGCCATCTCCCTTTCTCTCCAGAACCAGCAAACTTCTGTGATGCAGAGACTGTCCTCTGGCCCTCTGGCCCATAGGTCCTGTTTGTAAACAGTGCCATGCTGCCTTGGAATGCCTGGTGGTCTTAGTTCCAAGCAAGTCAGGTCAGAAAGTGGCGAACATTTTGACGCTGTGTTCTATGTAGGGACAGCCCAAGCTGACTACCACTCGAAGGGCATCAAGGAAGACTGATGGGCCTCACAGCACAAGGGAGTGGATGAGAAAGAAACTGAGCCACTTCTGTAAGCACAATGTTTCCTTGTGGGGGGGTTGGGCTTAGAAGCACAATATTGGCCCTAGTTCCCCTCACGGTGGCCACACAGTTGGCCACAGACGTTCCAGGAGGCAGTTTCTAGGGGCCAAGGGTCCGGCTGCTCCGTCCATCTCTTGCCTGAAAGCTGTAGAGCAGCATCCATTTCCAAAGGCAGGAACTGTCCGCTTGCAGGAAGCTCGTGAGCTGAGCAGTACAGAGCGTGGGCAGTTGGGTTCCGTTTCGTCGAGTGGCCGCCGGAGGCTTCCCAGACCTGCGTCGCTCGGCCCCAGGCAGACCGGCCCCAGGCAGACCGGCCCCAGGAGCAAGCAGTGGCTGCCGACCGGCAGCGCGTGCCCCACCTCGGCCCTGTGGCCCCGGCTTTTTATGGTCAAGTCCATGGAAGAGGCTGGGCCGGGGCTTGGGGCTGCGGTGGGGCTGTTGAACGAGGCAAAGAAGGCAACTTTTATTATCTGGGGAATTGTTTCCGAAACATTATCAACTCAGATTATTGGCCACAAATTTTCACTCGAAATCAGAGAGTAATAGGCTTTTACAGTGCAGTAAAAAGCGTATTAGCTGGTTCTGGGGTGTCTCACCTCTTGTTTACTCCGCTGTTTTATCAATATTGCCATAACCTGACACTTCTGGGTAGAGGACGATTGTAAAGTGTCCATAGATCCTGTAAACCACACTAAATAGAGATTAGTATTACTACTAAGTTTAAACCCTAGTAAAAGATAATTAAATTGATGGAAGTGGCTGTAAATCTCCCTTTTATCAAGTGCTCGCTCTCGTGCGGGCGGTCTTGAGCCTTATTATTTTACAGCATCATTAATGCCCTGGCAAGATCGGTGCCGCAAGTGGATGCTGCTGTCTGCTGGCTGAGGAGACAACAAGACGTACCAAATACGCCCCCCGAATCTCTGCTGGCTCTCCCCTCCCTTCCCTTCTGGACTGCGGTGCTCGGCTGCGACCCATCTCCGCACCGGGACCAATGCAGGGAAACAGGGCTGACCCTCCAGACCACTGTCCCGTCTGGTCCTCCGGCCCTTTAGGGAGGAGCCCCGGGTGTTTTTAAAGGTTGCCTTTTCCAGTGCTCTTGAATGCAACCCTTTCCGAGAAGCTCCTATGGGGCCCCTGCTTTCTGCAGACTGTCTTATGGGACCAAATAATGCTGCTTTGGGGGGGAGATAAAACTACCAAACCATGACTCAGTGGAGGCAGCTGAAACACAAACACATTTATTAAAAAAGAGATTTATTTATTTATTCGGGGGGGAGGGGCAGACGGAGAGGATCCCCAAGCAGACTCCCCGCTGAACCACAAGACCATGACCTGACCCGAAACCAAGAGTAGGACGCTCAACCGACTGCTCCACCCAGGCGCCCCACAAACATAATTTTAATAGTTGCCTCACGGAAAGGGGAGATCCCTGGATGTAGCTTGTATTTGAGAGGCTCAGTCCTAGCAAGGAGTCTCCCGTCACAGAATGATTCAGAAGTCTTTTGATAAGGGCGAGGGTGGCCCAAGGGCTGAGCACAGCAGGTTGGCACTGGGCAGCAGAGTCCTGGAGGCTGTCTCTCTCGGAGGATGTGCCTCTGCAGCTGCCACGTTAAGGGATTATTAGTGGGGTGCTCCCATCCCCCACCCCACCCTTTCTACATGTCCACCAGCTCAAGCCTCAGTCGATGGCAAAACCTCAGTCAATGGCAAAACCCATGTGTCCACCAGCTAATCCAAGCCTCAGTCAAGGCCTGGGCCAAGCCTGTGGGCCTGGGATCTGTTGGGGCAGAGCTCCCAAGCAGAGAGTCCAGGAGTCTGCCAAAAGCTGGCTTGTCCTCCATCTGGTCCCTTCTCTCCAAGGCCACTGGAATGAAGGGACATCTGCTTCTTGCCACCAATCTGTTTCCCTTCCAAAGCAGTGTTGGCAACCAGATGCATGACCCTCGGCAGGTAGAGTAGCTAGCAGTGGGGGTGGGCTTTGTGTCTCTGGCCTTCCCCTGGGCTGGCAGCCACCCTTATGGTTCCAGGTACCACCCAGAGTCAGGTGGTGGCCTCTTTAGGCATTAGTCCTTCTGGACCTCCCCAGAGGCTCCATCTGCCTAAAGAAGGGACTCCCGTACGTGTTTCCAATGCATTTTTGAATCCCAGTTAACCAAGACCCCATTATGTATGGAACAGAGATCCTGGGGGCCAAAACTCTTCTGCATACCTGCCCCTGACCTTGGCAGTGACCCTGACTTGAGCCTGTGGGGAACTCAGGGCTCAGGGCTGTGTGACTGCCTTGCCTGACAAGGCCAAGTTCTCGGCCCCTGGGTGAGCCTCGATCTTTGGCTGGCCTTGACTGCAGAAACGGGAACATGAACAAGGAAATAGTCCCACAGAAGAGTCATCTGGGAGAGACTGGATTTGCCCACAGCAGATAAACACTTTTTTTTTTTTTCTTTTTATTGCCTAAAGCTAAGCGATATGTACCTTGGTTGGAATTAGCAGGCTGAAAGTTCAAGAGATAAGCAGCTTCTCTTGGCGTGAGTGATCAGCAGGCCCGGCAGTGGGGTCTTGTTTTGGGAGGCCTCACCTTTTGAACTCGGGGCCTGATTCCCCTTTGCTGTTTCATAATCTCCAGTGGCAGGGAGTGTGAGCCGAGAGGACATACTGGGCCCTGTCACAGGGCCCCACCTCAGTGTACCATGCTGGGGTGATTTTGTCCCTGAGTTCACATTGGACTGGGCCACTCCAGAGGATGGCAGCAAGTACTTAGAGTCGTGTTCTGTGCTGGACCCCTGGAAGGCTTCTTCAGGCCCAGGGCCTGCCTTCAGGGAGCTCAGAACCCAACGTGGAACTTAATAGCAAGCTCATAAACCCTGCCTCTGTTTATGGTGTTTCTGTGGAAAAGTGGCCTCGGTTTGGCTGAAGTCATGTTGAGCACTTGCAATTTCTTAGTGCCCTTGTTACAATGCTGTTTCTAGGGGCCACTACCCAGGGCTGCTGTGCAAAGACCAACATCTATTCAGGTTGGGCAACTGGGCCCTGTAGTGTGAAAGCCAAGAACCATAGTCTCAGAAGTGAAAAACTCACATCAACATTTACTGAGCGGCTGTTGCAGGCAAGAGAGCTCTCTGTCTCTTTATGTTGTGTAAACAAACAAGTGGTTATACTTGACAAAGGCATGTTCAGCTGCTAATGAATGAACCTCCCCTGCTTGGGACATTTGAGTGTTTTGCTATGATAAGCACAGGACTGTCGATCTGCTGAAATATACACACAGCACGAGGTGCTTACGGATCCATTCACAGAGGTCCTGGGCCAGGAGGAGGCACTGGGATCACCTGGCTGAGAACCAAGCTGACGCCTGAAGAAAAAAGATTCTGGTGCCCTTAACACAAAGAAGTCTGTTCTCAAAAAGTTATAATAAAAATGATTTCTCTGGTTCAGAGTCTACTCATTTATCATCTCATTCAATGGGTGTTTATTAAATGCCTCTGTGCCAAGCACACTCCTGGATCCCCAGGATATAACTGAGCGGGACCCCCATCCTGGACCTTCCAGAGCTCCCAGGAGGGCGATGAGACACGTGAACATTGCGTGTTGAGTGGGGTGACACACAGACGCCACAGGGACCTAGGCCCGCTTCCACGCTCCCAATCCTGCTGTGTGTGTGTGGCACGGGATGGACAGACCCATCAGACCTGCTCCCAAACCTGCTCGTGCCCGTGAACTCCCAGCCTCCTGCCCTGGATAATTACAACCTTTAAGAATTGAGCATTTGACACACATTATTTTTTTCTCGCGCAGGATATTTTCCAATTTAATGAATATGCGCCACATTTGAAATTATGTTCCTCAAGAGTAGCCTGTGATCCTTTTCGGGATGGAGGGAGAGAAAGAAGAAAGAACAAAGAGAACCCCAACAAAAGGGAAAACAATGACAGCAACGAACAACCCCTCAGGTGCTATGACCCAAGAAAACTCTGGAAGGTCAGGGCTGGGGCTGACTGTAGAATGCTCTCAGTGCTTAAGCTAATAAACCCGACTATCTTGAAGAGTAAACACCATGCTGTTTTGCCAACTATTAGATTTTTACTACTCTCCAATAAAGTGAGCGCATTATTCATTTCAAATAATATGCCACTTATTGTTTCCTAAAGATTAGCAATTGAAAGAGATGTCAACAATTTTCACTCTTTAAATTAAGTATAATAGGCTTTTATAGCGCAGTATAAAGATATCGAAGGGAAAGGCTGCAATTGCAAGCTTGATTTTCCCTTTATCTATCCATACAGCCCCAATTTGACACTTGGGAGCAGAGGAAGCTTGTAAAGAGCCCGCAGACCCCATAAAGCCGGTGACACTTGGATTAGTCTTTGGGCACTTTAGGCACAGTAAAGTGATAATTTAATTAACTAATGGGGCCGTAAGCATGAGGGTTTATCTAATGAGTTCCTTTCTCCTTTGCCTCCTGGTAATTCCAGCGCTGGGTGCTTACAGATTTGCAGTAGCCTGAGCTGAGATGCACCCAGAGAGGAGCATCTTGTCCAGGTGTCCCCCCCGGGCCCCGTGGGCTTCTGTTTGTGCTGTTTCTGTGGAGTTGGGATGTCATTGCTGCTCCCGGACAAACATACAACAGCTTATCAGGGCACGTTTTGAATAGTTTCATGGTTTCTCCAAGGTGTCTAATACGCTCTCTGTGCGTATATTAATAATATTGATCCTACAGGCTCCGCGCTCAGTGCAGAGTCTGCTTTAGATTCTCTCCCTCCCCCTCTGCCCTTCCCCCTGGCTTGTGCACACTCTCTCTCTAAAATAAATTAAAAAATAATAATAATAATATAGATTCCCACTGGTACTGTGTGTCCGTGTAAACACGTGCCTGTGCCCGTGTGAGGGTATGTGTGGGTGTGCATATGTGTGCATGTGTGCGTGAGGGTGGATCTGGAGGAAACTTTGAACTCTGCCTATCAGCCTCACCTCCGACCTGGCTCATGCGGCAGGTGGACATGCAGGAGCTGAGAGCCGGGGCAGAGACCACGGGGGTGGGGGGGCGGGCGGTGTTCCCAGAATAGCCCTTTCACAGCCCCTGGCACCCCTGGGTTATTAGGCATTTCTTTGTTGTCTGTGCCCTTGTTCCACCATCCTGCAGCCAACATCTGCTGTTCTGCGGCAGAGCCCACCTCCTGGGGAAGGATTCCTTGGGGCCTCGTTCTACTCCAGGGTGATTGCAATCACAGCTGAGAAGTGTCACCTTGACCCTGCGACTAACTGTTCTTCAGGGCCCCAGGAGGCCAGTATAGGCCTGGAGGGGTCAGTTCATGGTTCCAGGACCCAGAGACCAAGAGGGTGAGCAACGTGGGTGGCCTGTGTTCACCTGGGGCACAGGCCAGCTCAACAATCACTCTGGGAGGATGGACGCTCCCAGTTGAAACATTATACCATTTGGGCTGCTGAGCACCCCCCCACCCCCCCCACTCCCACTTAGAAGGGAGCTGCTGGTGTTCATCCAGAGTAGGTCTTGCAGAGCGGTAGATAGGGCCTACCCAATGGGGTCATTTCCAGATTTCAGTTCTAAGTGAAGCTTTCACCACCATTTGGTCTCAAAGCCACTATCCACATGGGAATTTTGGTGACTCCTTGTACTTGCCCAGAGCAACTCTCAGCCTCAGAATACCAGCTGCTGAGCAATTCAGAGGCAGAGCTAGGCCGGCAGAAGGTGGAGAGGAGTCTGAGCCACCTGGAGAGGCTCTCCCTTGCTTTCCCGTTTCTGCTTCACTCGGGGAATGACCACCCCATCTGAGGACTCTCCAAAGCCTCAGAATTCCTAGGGGAGCTTTTGTACCAATGCTTGGCTTCTATTCTGGAAATGTGGATTTCTCTCGTTTTGGTAATGTCTTCTTTTTAAAAAATGTTATCAAAAATTTGTAAGAGTTAGCTTTAAAAACTTGTGGTGAAAGACATATAACATAAAATTTACATTTTAACCATTTGTCAGTGTGCCACCCAGTGACAGTAAGTACATTCACACTGTCGTGCAACCATCACCGCCATCCAGCTCTTGAATTCTTCCGATCTCGCAAAGCTGGATCTCTGTCCCCATGAAGCACATACTCCTCATTCCCCTCTCCCCCGACCCCCAGCCCCAGGCAACCACCCTTCTACTTTCTGTCCCTAGGAAGGTGATGACTCCAGGCACCTCATACGAGTGGAATCATACAGTCTTTGTGCTTTTATGCCTGGCTTATTTCACTTAGCATCTTGTCTTCACGGTTCATTCATGTAGCAGGTGTTGGAACTTGCTTCCACTGTAAGGCTGAAGAAGATTGCATTATGTTAGATATCACATGTGTTTGTCCATTTATCTGTTGATAGACTTTGGGTTGTTTCCATCTTTTGGCTATTTTGAAGAATGCTGCTATGAAGATGGGTGTGCAGATATCTCTTTGAGTCCCTGCTTTCAATTCTTTTTTTTTTTTTTTTTTTTTTAAGTTGGCTCCACGCGCAGCATGGAGCCCAACACGGGGCTTGAACTCATGACCCTGAGATCAAGACCTGATCTGAAATCAAGAGTCAGACACTTACCTGACTGAGCCACCAGGTGCCTGCCTGCTTTCAATTCTTATAGGTATATGTCTTGACGTGGAATTGCTGCATTGCACGGGAATTCTGTTTAGCATAGGAGGACCTGCCATACCCTTGTCCACAGCAGTGGTACCATTTTACATCCCACCAACGATGCCCAAGGATTCCAGTTTCTCCACTCTTCTTGCCAAAGCTTATTATTTTCCATTTGTTTGCTTAATAATAACCATCCTATCAGACATGAGGTAATATCTCACTATGAATTTGATTTGCACTGGGAATTAATAATTTTAAAAATTCCCCAGGAGGTGCTAGTGAGCATCCAGAGTTGAGAACCACTGAGTAAATGCTCATTCTTTATTGAGCCCATATTATCTACCAGACACTCTTCTAAATCCCCATTTGTTCCCCACATCCACTCAGTGAGGTAGGAGACACTCTCTTTCCTACAGATGAGAAAACGAAGCACCCAGAGGTGAAGACCACTCATCTAGTAGGTGGTGGGGCTAAAATTCAAGTCCCAGATCTTGTGGTCTCCAGAGCTCCTGAGCTCATTTGGGGTCCTCCTGCATCAGGAAGAGAAGGTGTCAAGGGCCATGAGGGAAGTTGCAATTTGCATGGGGGCAATACCATCTAAAAACAATACCAGAATGAGATCTTAGTTTAATTCTTGAAAGGAATGTTTTTTCACACTCCTTTTTTTTAGGAAGGAGGTTTAATAAAGAAGAGTGTTTCATTTTAAGTAATCATAGTTCTTTCCCTTTTACCTAATAATTTAATAGTTATTTTAAGATTTTTTTTTTTAATTTATTTATTTGAGACAGAGAGAATGAGAGAGACAGAGAGCACATGAGAGGGAGGAGGGTCAGAGGGAGAAGCAAACTCCCCGCTGAGCAGGGAGCCCGATGCGGGACTCGATCCCCGGACTCCAGGATCATGACCTGAGCCGAAGGCAGTCGCTTAACCAACTGAGCCACCCAGGCACCCTTAATAGTTATTTTAAAGTCATTTATTCAAATAAAACTCAGGCTTCTGTGTTTTCAGAGGGACAGAAAACTAGAATCCGTTCCGTGTGCATCTCCTGTACTTACTAAGAGCCTGGAACAGGGCCATGTGTTAGAATTGGAGTATAACAATACTGCCATCTTGTGGGAAATTAAAGTGTGGCCCTTCACACCTACGGCAATTTAACCCTCAAGCCAGAATTAAGAATTTCTGTGCACAGGCTTGTCTAGATCCATTTCTAGTCAAGATGGGGCTGGAGTGGGGGGCGGGAGGCGGGGGGGAACAGTGTGTGCAGAAAAAATCGTGTTCTGTCAAAAGCAATTCATATTGTTGAGGGTCAAAGTCAGAATCATGCCCTCAAGTGACAGGGGCAATAGCAGATATAGTCCCTTTGACACTCCCAGACTCTATTGCCCAGAGGGGAAGCTGTGGGTGGATCCACTGGGGCATCAGGAGGAGGGCTAACTACCCAGCAATCATGTTTCCACCCCACCCACAGAGACGAGCAGGACAAATCTGAGCCTGGGATGCCTACTCTGATTGTCTTGAGTTTAAGAAGGTCTAGAATGGGCAAGAACTCCCCCTGCCCCCCCTCCCGCCCCTCCTCCTCCTTCTTCATAACCTACTTTATTGAAATATAATTTATGTACCATACAATTCACACATTTCAAGTGTACAAATCGGTGCTTTCTCGTATATTTACGGAGTTTTACAACCATCACCACCGTTTCAGAACATTCTCATCACCCCAAACAGAAACCCCATACATACCCTTTAGCCATTATCCCCCAATCCTCCCATCTCTCTGAAGCTATGGCAACCACTGATCAGCTTTCTTTTTATTTTGTGTGATTTAAAAAATATGGTTATCTATGAGTTACATTTATTTATTATTTATTTATTTATTTATTTTTAAAGATTGTATTTATTTATTTGAGAGAAAGAGAGCACACACAAGCAGGAGGAGTGGCAGAGAGAGAGAGGGAGAAGCAGGCTTCCCGCTGAGCAGGGAACACGATGTGGGGCTCGATCCCAGGACCCTGGGATCATGACCTGAGCCAAAGGCAGATGCTAAACCAACTGAGCTACCCAGGTGTCCCTACATTTATTTATTTATTTATTGAGATATAAATGGACATATAACATATTAGTTTCAAGTGTACAACATAATAATTTGATATTTGCATATATTGCAAAATGATTACATCAAAAAGTTTAGTTAACATCTACAGTTATAATTTTTTTTCTTGTGATGAGTACTTGTAAGATCTACTCTCTTAGCAACTTTCAAATATACAGCACAGTACTTTTTTCTATTAACATATAATGTATTATTTGTTTCAGGGGTACAGGTCTGTGATTCATCAGTCTTACGCAATTCACAGTGCTCACCACAGCACATACCCTCCCCAGTGTCCATCACCCAGCCACCCCATCCTCCCACCCCCCGCTCCCCTCCAGCAATCCTCAGTTTGTTTCCTGAGATTAAGAGTCTCTTATGGTTTGTCTTCCTCTCTGGTTTCGTCTTGTTTCATTTTTCCCTCCCTGTCTTGTTTCTCAAAGTCCTCATATCAGTGAGATCATATGATACTTGTCTTTCTCTGATTGACTTATTTTGCTTAGCATAATACCCTCTAGTTCCATCCATGCCTTTGCAAATGACAAGATTTCATTTTTTGATGGCTGCATAATATTCCATTGTAAATATATACCACATCTTCTTTATCCATTCATCTTTTGATGGACATCTAGTCTCTTTCCATAGTTTGGCTATTGTGGACATTGCTGCTATAAACAGTGGGGTGCAGGTGCCCCTTCGGATCACTACATTTGTATCTTTGGGGTAAATACCCAGGCGTGCAATTGCTGGGTAATAGGGTAGCTCTATTTTCAACTTTCTGAGGAACCTCCATACTGTTTTCCAGAGTGGCTGCACCAGCTTGCATTCCCACCAACAGTGTAGGAGGGTTCCCCTTTCTCCGCATCCTCGCCAACACCTGTCGTTTACTGACTTGTTAATTTTAGCCATTCTGACTGGTGTAAGGTGGTATCTCATTGAGGTTTTGATTTGGATTTCCCTAATGCCGAGTGATGTTGAGCACTTTTTTACGTGTCTGTTGGCCATTTGGATGTCTTCTTTGCAGAAATGTCTGCTCATGTCTTCTGCCCATTTCTTGATTGGATTCTTTGTTCTTTGGGTGTTGAGTTTGATAAGTTCTTTATAGATTTTGGATACTAGCCATTTATCTGATATGTCATTTGCAAATATCTTCTCCCATTTTGTCGGTTGTCTTTTGGTTTTGTTGACTATTTCCTTTGCTGTGCAAAAGCTTTTTATCTTGATGAAGTCCCAATAGTTCATTTTTGCCCTTGCTTCCCTTGCCTTTGGCGATGTTTCTAGGAAGAAGTTGCTGCAGCTGAGGTCGAAGAGGTTGCTGCCTGTGTTCTCCTCAAAGATTTTGATGGATTCCTGTCTCACATGTAGGTCTTTCATCCATTTTGAGTCTATTTTTGTGTGTGGTGTAAGGAAATGGTCCAGTTTCATTCTTCTGCATGTGGCTGTCCAATTTCCCCAACACCATTTGTTGAAGAGACTGTCTTTTTTCCACTGGACATTCTTTCCTGCTTTGTCAAAGATTAGTTGACCATAGAGTTGAGGGTCCATTTCTGGGCTCTCTATTCTGTTCCACTGATCTATGTGTCTGTTTTTGTGCCAGTACCATACTGTCTTGATAACAGCTTTATAATAGAGCTTGAAGTCTGGAATTGTGATGCCACCAGCTTTGCTTTTCTTTTTCAACATTCCTCTATTTGGGGTCTTCTCTGGTTCCTAATTTTAGGATTATTTGTTCCATTTCTTTGAAAAAAGTTGATTGTATTTTGATAGAGATTGCATTAAATGTGTAGATTGCTCTAGGTAACACTGACATCTTCACAATATTTGTTCTTCCAATCCATGAGCATGGAACGTTTTTTCCATTTCTTTGTGTCTTCCTCAATTTCTTTCATGAGTATTCTATAGTTTTCTGAGTACAGATTCTTTGCCTCTTTGGTTAGATTTATTCCTAAGTATCTTATGGTTTTGGGTGCAATTGTAAATGGTATTGACTCCTTAATTTCTCTTTCTTCTCTCTTGTTGTTTGTGTATAGAAATGCCACTGATTTCTGTGCATTGATTTTATATCCTGCCACTTTACTGAATTCCTGTATGAGTTCTAGCAGTTTTGGGGTGGAGTCTTTGGGGTTTTCCACATAAAGTATCATATCATCTGCAAAGAGTGAGAGCTTAACTTCTTTGCCAATTCGGATGCCTTTTATTTCTTTTTGTTGTCTGATTGCTGTGGCTAGGACTTCCAATACTATGTTGAATAGCAGTGGTGATAGTGGACATCCCTGCCGTGTTCCTGACCTCAGCTCTCAGCTTTTCTCCATTGAGAATGATATTCGCTGTGGGTTTTTCATAGATAGCTTTTATGATATTGAGGTATGTACCCACTATTCCTACACTGTGAAGAGTTTTAATCAAGAAAAGATGCTGTACTTTGTCAAATGCTTTTTCTGCATCTATTGCTAGTATCATATGGCTCTTGTTTCTTTCTTTCTTTCTTTCTTTCTTTCTTTCTTTCTTTCTTTCTTTCTTTCTTTCTTTCTTTCTTTCTTTCTTAAGATTTTATTTATTTGACAAAGAGAGACACAGCGAGAGAGGGAACACAAGCAGTGGGAGTGGGAGAGGGAGAAGCAGGCCCCCTGCCGAGCAGGGATCCCGATGGGGGGCTCGATCCAGGGCTCTGGGATCACGACCCAAGCTGAAGGCAGACGCTCAGTGACTGAGCCACCCAGGGCCCCTGTTCTTTCTTTTATTAACGTATTGTATCACATTGATTGATTTGCGGATTTTGAACCAACCTTGCAGCCCAGGAATAAATGCCACTTGGTTGTGGTGAATAATCCTTTTAATGTACTGTTGGATCCTATTGGCTAGTATTTTGGTGAGAATTTTTGTATCCATGTTCATCAGGGATATTGGTCTATAGTTCTCCTTTTGATGGGGTCTTTGTCTGGTTTTGGAATCAAGATAATGCTGACCTCATAAAATGAATTTGGAAGTTTTCTTTCCATTTCTATTTTTTGGAACAGTTTCAGAAGAATAGGTATTAATTCTTCTTTAAATGTTTGGTAGAATTCACCTGGGAAGCCATCTGGCCCTGGGCTTTTGTTTGTTGGGAGATTTTTGATGACTGCTTCAATTTCCTTAGTGGTTATAGGTCTGTTCAGGTTTTCTATTTCTTCCTGGTTCAGTTTTGGTAGTTTATACATCTCTAGGAATGCATCCATTTCTTCCAGATTATCTAATTTGCTGGCATATAGTTGCTTATAATATGTTTTTAAAATTGTATTTCTTTGGTGTTGGTTGTGATCTCTCTTCTTTCATTCATGATTTTATTTATTTGGGTCCTCTCTCTTTTCTTTTTGATAAGTCTGGCCAGGGGTCTATGAATCTTATTAATTCTTTCAAAGAACCAGCTCCTACTTTCGTTGATCTGTTCTACTGTTCTTTTGGTTTCTATTTCATTGATTTCTGCTCTGATCTTTATTTTTTCCTCTTCTCCTGCTGGGTTTGGGCTTTATTTGCTGTTCTTTCTCCAGCTCCTTTAGGTGTAGGGTTAGGTTGTGTACTTGAGACCTTTCTTGTTTCTTGAGAATTGCTGTATACTTGTATTGCTATATACTTTCCTCTTAGGACTGCCTTTGCTGAATCCCAAAGATTTTGAAGAGTCATGTTTTCATTTTCATTTGTTTCCATGAATTTTTTAAATTCTTCTTTAATTTCCTGGTTAGGCCTTTCATTCTTTAGTAGGATGCTCTTTAGCCTCCATGTATTTGAATTCTTTGCAACTTTCCTCTTGTGATTGAGTTCTAGTTTCAAAGCATTGTGGTTCAAAAATATGCAGGGAAGGATCCCAATCTTTTGGTACCAATTGAGACCTGATTTGTGACCCAGGATGTGATCTATTCTGGAGAATGTTCCGTGTGCACTAAAGAATGTGTATTCTGTTGCTTTGGGTTGGAATGTTCTGAATATATCTGTGAAGTCCATCTGGTCCAATCTGTCATTTAAAGCCTTTATTTCCTTGTTGATCTTTTGCTTAGATGATCTGTCCATTTCAGTGATGGGGGTGTTAAATACAGCACAATATTATTAACTCTAGTCACCATGCTATACATTTCATCTCCAGGTCTTATTTATTTTGTGACTGGAAGTTTGTACTTCACTAACTTACTTTCTGTCTCTGCAGATTTGTTTATTCTGGACATCGAACATAAACAGAATCATATGATTATGTAGTCTTTTGTGAAGAACTTTCATATACAATGTTTTCAAGGTTCAATCATGTATTAACATATAGTGATACTTCATTCCTTTCTGCTGCTGAGTGCTATTTCATGGGATGCCTATATCACATTGCTTTTATCCATTTGTTAGTTGCCAGACATTAGGGGTTTTTCCCTTCACTTTTTGGCTGCCATGGGTAATGCTGCTATGAACACTCTTGTACAAGTTTTCATGTGAACATATGTTTGCATTTCTCTTCTGTATTCTCCTTGATGTGGATCTACGGATCTAACTCCTGGTTTAATACCTTGAAGAGTTGTCACACTCTTTCCAAAGTGGCTGCACTGTGGCACCTGGGTGGCTCAGTCAGTTAAGCATTTGCGTTTGGCTCAGATCATGATCCCAGAGTCCTGGGATCAAGTGCTGAATCAGGGCTCCCTGCTCCACAGGGAGTCTGCTTCACCCTCTGCCCCTCCCTCAAAATGGCTGCAACATTTTCCATCCCCATCAACAGTGTACGAGGGTTCCAATTTTTTGACATTGCCACTTAGGTTTGTACATTCTAGGTACAGTTCTCTTATTAGATGTATGATTTGCAATTTTTTTTTAACCATTCACTTTCCTGTCTTTTCACTTTCCTGATGGTGTCCTTTGAAGTACAAAAGTGGTTAATGATGAATCAGCAAAAAAAAATTATCTATTTTTTCTTTTGTTGCTTATACTTTAAGCCTTATATCAGAGAAAACTTTGTCAAATCCAAGATCAAGATATGCTCCTACGTGTTTTTCTAAGAGTTTTATAGTTTTATCTTTTTTGACTTGATACATTTATGTATTGCAATATGATTACTGTCACAGTGTTAGCTAACACCTCCATTACATCACATAATTATCATTTTATTTTGTGGTGAGAACATTTAAGACCTAGTCTTTTAGCAACTTTGAAGTATACAATACAGTATTGTATCCTCTCTCTTTTTTTCTCTTAGTCTAGCTAAAGGTTTGTCAATTTTGTTTATCCTTTCAAAAAACAGGCTTTTAGTTTCATTGATGCTCTATTGTTTTTTTGGTCTCTACTTCATTTATTTCTGCTCTGAATTTTGAATTTTGTTATTTCTTTCCTTCTGCTAACTTTGGGCTTAGTCTGTTTTTCTTTTTCTAGTTCCTTGAGGTGTAAAGTTAGGTTGCTCATTCGAAATCTTACTTTGTTCTTAATATATGCATTCATTGCTATGAATTCTCTGAGAACTGAGGAATCAAGAAAACATGACACCAACAAAGATCATCCTACAGAAGTCAAACCCCAAGACATGGAGACCTGTGATTTACCCGGTAAGAAATTCAAGATAACTGTTCTGAAGAAACTCAGTGAGCTACATTTAGAGTAATTATTGATAAGTAAGGACTTATTAATGCCATGTTATTAATTACTTTCTGGCTGTTTTGTAGTTCCATTGTTCCTTTTATCCTCTCTTACTGCCTACCTTTGTGAATTGGTAAGTTTCCTTGGTGGTAAGTTCTGATTCCTTTCTCTTTAGCTTCTGTAAAATTACTATATGTTTTTGCTTTGTGGTTACCATGAGGCTCGCCTAAAACATCTTATAGATAAAACAGTCTGTCTTAAGCTGAGAGCAACTTAATTTCAACCACATACAAAAACTCTAACCTTTCACTCCCTCTACTTGTATGTTTTTGATGTCACAATTTACTTCTTTTTATTCTATATATTTGTTAATAAATTATAGTAGCTATAGTTATCTTTCATACTCTTTTCCTTTAGCCTTTACACCATAGCTAAGTGTAATACCATAGTATTACATAATTAGAGTTTTCTAAATCTGACAGTACATTTACCTTTACCATTGTGTTGTATATTTTCATATGTTTTTATGTTACTAATTAGTGGCTTTTCATTTGATTTTGAAGAGCTCTTTTCAGCACTTCTTGTAAGGCAGGTCTAGTGGGGCTGAACTCCCCAGTTTTTGTTTGTCTGGGAAAGTATTTCTTCTTCATTTCTGAAGGATAATTTTGCCAGATGGGGTGTTTTTGGCTGGCATTTTTTTTTCTTTCAGCACGTTGAATATATCATTCCAGTTTCTCCTGGCCTGTAAGGTTTCTACTAAGAAATCTGATCACCTAATGAGGTTCCTTTATAGATTAAAATCTTTTTTCCTCTCTCTTGTTGCTTTTAGGATTCTCTCTTTGTGTTTCATTTTTGACATTTTCATTATAATGTGTCTTGGAGAAGATTGTTTTGAATTGAAATAATGGGATGGTCTATTAGATTCATGAACTTGGATTTCCAAGTCTCTTCCCAGGTTAAGAAAGTTCTTGACTATTATTTCCTAAAATTAACATTTTCCCTCCTCTTCTTCTCTTCTTCTTCTGGAACTCCAATAATTCTGGTATTCTTTCTTTTTGATGGTGTCCTATAGAACACTTAGGCTTTTTTTTTCTCCCACTCTTTTTCCCTTTTTTTTTTTTTTCCTTGTTCTCCTCCTACTGGGTTATTTCAAAGTTCCTTTCTTCTGACTCACTGATTATATCTTCTATTTGGTGCATTCTGATGTTAATGCTCTCTGTTGCATTTTTCATTTCATTTATTCAATTCTTCAGCTCCAGAATTCCTGTTTGGTTCTTTTTTATGATTTCTATTTCTTTGTTAAACTTCTCATATTGTTCATGTATTGTTTTCCTGATTTTGTTGAATTGTCTTTCTCTGTCTTCTTGTGGCTCACTGAGTTTCTTCAGAACAGCTATCTTGAATTTCTTATCTGGTAAATCACAGGTTTCCATGTCTTGGGGTTTGACCCGTGCAGGATGATCTTTTGGTGGTGTCATGTTTCCTTGATTCCTCAGGTTCCCTGGGGTTTTGCATTGCTATTTTTGCATCTAAAGTAGCAGTCTCCTCCTCCAATCTTTACTAGCTGCCTTCAGGTGGGAGATAATTTTCATTGGTCCTACTTATATCTGGGGCTTTTTCTGACCTTGTTTGGATGTACCTGCTCCATGTCTCTTGTTTCCTCTTGTGGCTGAATTCTTCAGTTTGTAAGTCTTTTCTCCATCTTACAACACACCAGTCTGACTGTTGGAAACCTCTTTTTTGTTTTCCAGAAGGTAACACTACAGCTTAAGATGGTAGTTTCTTCTTTGCTTGTAGATTCTGGCTTGTTTCCTGCATGTTCTCCTGGTAACCTCCAGCTCACTCTCACTGCTGCCCTCAGGAGTGCCCACAGAAGCTGGCTGCAGAGCAGGGGGAGTTGTGTGTGTGGCAATCAGGGTGTTGGGGATGCCCATGGGCCAGGTGGGAGAATCCTTGGGTGAGGTTTTCTCAGCAGCTCATGGGTGGGCTTTCTGCTGGAGTCCAAAATGCAGTTGGCAGGAATTGTGTTTCTTTAATGCCCTCAGATACTTGTATCTGCCACTTTCCCAATTTCCTCCCTACCCCCTCACCCACATCCCCCATCCCATCTTGGAGAGAGAGATAGGAGAGAAATTGGTTTCTTCAGCAGCACCTTGCACAGACAAGAAGCTGGATGCTCACTCACTGCTCTTTCTTTTTCTCCACAGGAGAGATCCCTGGTGTCCTATAGTCCTAAAGTTCCTCTTTCCTACTCCAATGGGTCCAGACATATATTTCTCTTTTTTGCACAGTAGAATGCTGTAAAGTATTCTCTATAAAACCTAGACATCTACAAAGGATATCTTGTCCATGGGTGTCTGCCTAAGTCAGTGTTCTCCAGTTGTTCCCAGACTGTGCCCAAGAGGGACAAGCCAGTTTATAGGCAACTGCCAGTTCCACGGCTTGTAATGTTCTGTCTGCCCGTTTCCTGAGTCACAGATGGGTGAGACTCTTCCTGGAACCCTTGGCATGTGGTACTAGATCCCACAAGTCCTACAGAGGCACTTTTGTTCATGGATGGATGCTGAATTTTAGTTGTTGAAGTGGGGACAAACAAGAGGGACATCTTATGCCACCATGATGCTGACCTCTCTGGTTTTATCTCTTACATTTAGGTCTTTGACCCATTTTGAATTATTTTTTGTGTGTTCAGTGTGGGGTAAAAGTCCAACTTCATTCTTTTGCAGTGGACATCCAGTTGTTCCAGGACATTTGTTGAAAAGACTATTCTTTCGCCCACTGAATTGTTTTGTACCCTTGGTGAGAATCAACCGACTATAACTGTGAGGGTTTATCTCTGGACTGTCACTTCTTTTTCACTGATGTATATATCCTTCCTATGCCAATACCACACCATCTTAATTACCGTAACTTTGTAGTAAGTTTTGAAGTAGAGAAGTGTGAATTCTACTACCGTGTTCTTCTTTTTCGAGCTTGTTTTGGCTTTTCTGGATCCCTTGAATTTCCATATAAATTTTAGGATCAGCTTATCAGTTTCTGCAAAGAAGCCAACTGAGATTTTAATAGGGATTTTACTGAATCTATAGATTACTTTAGGGAGTATTGCCATTTTAACAATATTATAAGTCTTCTGATACATGAATATGGAATGTTTTTCTGTATATTTATATCTTAATTTTTTCCCAACAATGCTTCATAGTTTTAAAATTGAAGTTTTGCACTTTTTGGTTAAATTTAGTCCTAGTATTTTATTCTTCTTGTTACTATTGTAAGTGGGATTTTTTTTTCATTTCATTTTTGGATTGTTCATTGCAAATATATAGAAATATAATTGATTTTTGCATATCAATCTTGTATCCTACAACCTTGCTGAATTACCTTATTAGTTCTAATAGATTTTAGCTGATTCCATAGGATTTTCTATATAAAAGACATCCAGTTAGTGGATCATGCAACTCTCGATCTTGGGGTTATGAGTTCAAGCCCCACATTGGGTGTAGAGATTACTTAAGAATAAAATCTTAAAAAAAAAAAAGACATGTCATCTGTGCATAGGGAGCTTTAGTTCTTCCTCTCAAATCTACATTGTCTTTATTGTCTTGCCCAGCTGCCTGGCTAGAATCTCCAGTACCATATTGAATAGAAATGGCACAGTAATCTTTCTTGAGGCCTACCTGTGGTCCCATCGAGCTGTGTGTCATCTGCTGATATGTGACATCTTTGGGAATTGAGTGGATCAGAACAGTATCAAGAACTGGCCCATGGCAAAATGGGAAAAAAATTGTCTTACTTGGTAAACATCAACCTTTTCATCAACAGTCTGAGTATGATAGAAACAGTTAATACACCTAACTGTATCACTATTCTAAATTCCTTCATTTTGACCAAAAATATTCTCCATGAACTTTTGTCAAATATCTTCCTGAAAACCACAAACATTATGTCTGTATATATTGTCATCTACTAGTCTAGTGACTTGATAGACTCTCAAGAAGGGAAATTAACACACACATTCACACACCCCACACTCTTACCTCTGCCTTCTCCAGTCCCCAAAAGTTGGATCAGGTTCAGCTGAAGGTCTGTTCATTCTCTTTTCCAAATTAATCAGAATATGGTATGAACTGTATCTGGTGCTAGTGTTGGGGTTCTTCAGGTTCATTAGCATGTGAGGCCACTGAAAGATAGGAACTCATCTATCTTGTTCATTTCTGTACTCTGGACCTTATACAGTGTTTGCCACATAAGTGGCACTTATAAGGTAGAGTCACCCCTTGAACAATGTGGAGGTTAGGGATGCTGACTTCCATGTAGTTGAAAATCTGTGTATAAGTTTGACTCTCCCGAAACGTAACTTCTAGTAGCCTACTATTGACTGGAAACCCTACCAATAATATAAACAGTTGATTAACATATTTTGTATGTTATATGTATTATATTCTTACAATAAAGTAAGCTAGAGAAAAGGAAGTGCTATTAAGAAAATTATTAGAAAGAGAAAATACATTGACAGTACTGTTCTGTATTTATTGAAAAAATAATCTGCATATAAGTAGACCAATGCAGTTCAAGGGTCAATTGTATTCGCTGAGTGAGCAAGTGAAAAGGGCTTTTTAGGCATAGGGAGGAATAGTGAAGGGATGGATCGTGGGATGGGCGAGTGGCAGGTAGAAATGGAACCAGATGGACTCAGGAGTGAACCTTGGTGGGAGAAGGAAAAGAGGCAAGGACAATGTCAGTCCTCTTCACCATGCTGTCTTCTGTGCTTGGTGGTGTCTGCAGTACATGATGCTCAATAAATATTTTTATAAAGTAATGAATGTATGAAACAGAGCAGGGAGTGGAAAAACTAAAAGAAGAGCAAAGCAGAAATGTACTCAAAAGGTGAAAGGAACAAAAAAATTTGCAACCACAATAGGTTCCCATCACAATTTGTAAAAAAAAAAAAAAAAATATCTAGGACCTGACCTGTCTATGAAGCAAAGATTTTGTAGGGAGAGTGTACTGAGATGATCTGGCCACATGACCAATATTTGCTCCTCCTGGTCATAGAATTTGCCCTTTATCTCTGCTTCTTTCCTACCCTAGTGAGCTGGGTTGAATGGCATCTTTTCCCTCTTTCTCTTAAAGACAATAGCTCCCAGCGTCCTTGCTTCTTGGTTCCACTGCTCTGGGCCTCCCACTGGTGTAGTTCAGAATCTTAGGGAACTTTGAAGCAGGTGACACACCAAGACCAAAAGTTATATAGAGAATGTTAGGAGAAATGGACACTAGAGTTCAAAACCCTCAAAAGGTCAAACGTCCAAAACCAAGTCTGCCCCTCCACCTCCATTGTCTTGGCCAAGACATCTTTCCTTGTTTCACTAATACTCATTGTTGTAATCTCTTATTACCAAAAGCTCACTTGCACTTAAGGATTTGGGAACAAGTTTTCCCTGCCAATATCTAAAGTGGTGGCAGAGGAAGCATGTCCTCGATGGGGAATGAGAGAGGTAGTAGGGAACCTGGAAGAGCATAGCATCAAAAGAAGAGAGTTTTGAGGGGGCAGGAAGACTCCGCAGTACCGAATGCAGAGAGGAGTCAAGAAGGATGGAGACTAAAGACTGGGAGTTTGGGAATCCGGGGCCTTTGTTTATGAAAGCAGTTCCCATTCTCATAGTGCTGGGAGAAATAAAAGTAGTAGTAGGTTAGGAGTGAATAGGAAATGAGGCAAAAAGCGGAATGCTTATATATTCCAAAGGTCAGGGGATTGCAAGGCCATTTGATGAGAATGAACAAGGGGGAGGCAGATGATTCAGGAAGAGTGCTCACAAGTATGGAAGAGCTGTTGGGAGAAACAGGAGAGAAGGCAGAAGCTCTGGGCTGGACTGAGAGCTCCATAGGCAGTGTGGCTGTCGGGGTCTGGGAAAACCAATGTGTGGATGGGCTGGTGTCTTTGGGAAGCACGGTGCTGTGGTGTCTACACAGCATTCTGGTTTGCTGGGTCTGACCACACCCTTGGTGGCTCCTGCCTTATAGTCATTGGACGTCTTGCGTGCAGGTGCTCAGTGTCTGAGAGGGCATTGTCGGAGAGAGTGAAGGAAAGGTAACTATTTCTCTGTCTCTGATGACATGGCCTTCCTCCAGAACTTGAAGGGTCTGTACAGTGACCCCCCCAAAAAAGGTGCTATGGCTCAAACATGATGGAAGTATATTTCTGCCTCAGGAAGTCCAAAAATGATGTTTCCACTCAGAGAAAAGCTCTCCTCCAGGCAGTGAATCAGGGTCCCAGGATCCTGCTGTCTTGTAGCTTCTCCATCTCCTGCATGTGGTTTTTGTAGTCCTCTGTATCAGCTGGCCAAAGAGAAAGGCACAGAGGCCTGTCCATGGGAATGTTATATGGTCCAGGCTGAGTGGGTGCATCAGTTCTGCCCCCACAACCACACCCAACCAGAAAGGGGCCTGGGAGGTACAATGTAATTTCACACCCCTGGAGAAGAGATGGGTTTGGTGAACAACAGGTGGCAATTCGTGCCATGGAAAGATATGGAACAACTGAGTGAACAAAACCGCAGCAAGGACTGCTGTCACAGAGCATGTTAACACTTAGTTACAGTCTGTACTTTGTCGCCTTAGAACAGGAAACTTGCCTGGAAATATGAAGGCATTTGTCAGATGTCCATCAGCCTTCAGTCCTGCCCTGTTATTGGCAAAAGCGGCTGCAGTGGAATAAAGCAGAAGCTCTTTTCTAAATCCTAAGCCACCCTCAAACAGCTCAAAGTCCAACTAGCAACCTCCTCAAAAATAACAGGAGCCAGCAGGGTGAGCAGGCTGGGCCAAAGCAGGAGGGGGCACAGGGTGAGCTGTTGACGCTGGGGCCAGTTCAGATGAGATTTCCCTCATGTCAACCCCAGGGCCTGCTGATGGGTCATCTGGTGGCCCTGTGTGTGACACTGCAGGGCCCCGGGCCCCCTGAAAGCTGTGGCCATTTTCTCCTATTGGGGTGGAGAGCTGCTGGGAGAGGTTTCTCTTAAAGGAAGCCTGGTAGGGCCTGGTGTGGCAGGTGCACAGCCCCAGACAAAGAACCCAGTGAGAGCAGCCTTGGTTGCTAAGTGACTCCTCCTAAAACCAGAGGCAGAGGTGGCTGTGGCTGGAATCCCACCATTCTGTACACCGTTGTGCACCTCTGCATTGCTGGCCCCCAACCCCACACTCCTGCATGTCCACAGCCTCTGGCTGGCTTTCTTCCAGTCCATCTCGGCCTTTCTCTGAGCAGTGAAGAGGTCGGGGGCCACACAGTTCCCCTTCCCTTTGCTGTGGATGTGAGGTCTGCTCCTTCTTGCCTGGCTGCCAGGGCTGGGGCTTCCTTCTCCATAAGCCCCTAGATCTGGGGCATGGGGCTCTCAGGAGGTCTGGGGGTGGCATTTCCAGACAGGAGTGTCCTGCGCAACCCTCCCTCCCTTCCTCCCTCCATTCCTCCCTTTATCCCTTCCTCCTGTCCTTCCTTCCTCCCCTCCTTCTGTCCTTCCTTCCTTCCTTCCTTCCTTCCTTCCTTCCTTCCTTCCTTCCTTCCTTCCTTCCTTCCGGTATCTGGTGCACGACGACCCCCCACTGGCAGCTTTCCTTCCTTCTCACTGATCACTTAAGCAAAAATATTTTCCCACTTATTAAAATAGTTGTCATATTGCAAAGGCAATTTTTTCACGAAGATGTGACTAACCTCCCTCATAGATGTTTTTTTCACCCTGGCATTCATATTATTTATGATTTGTTATAACCACCATGATCATCAGGGCCCCTGTCTCCTGCCTACCTCTTTCTCATGGCCACACCCTCCCCCAGCCTTCCCTCTCGCAATAACCTGTGCCACCTCCGATGGGGTGCATCTCTGTCCCCACCAAGTCCTGTAGTCTTCCATCAAGTCTTCCTTGAAAATGGGGCAGGGCACAGGGGTGATGCTCTTTCAAGGGCTAGGCCCCACAGACTTATCTGGAAGAATCCCCAGGATGCCAATCACCAGGAACCTCAATCACTTACTGTCTTCTTTTGTGTGAATGTCGAAGACATGAATCTTCTGGGCAGAACAGTTGGATAAAGGAGCTTCTTCTTCCAGGTTGGATGCAGACTCCTACCAAGGGGCCTGGCGTGGAATCTGACATGTGTCCAATGTTAGCCCCCACATTCCCCGCCGCAACTGGGTGCCATTGTGAAGTGCACAGACTGCACAAGTATGTATGTCGACCCCAAAAGCTGCTACTGCTCCAAGGCCCTGACATGGAAAAATATATGATATTTGTATCCCCCAGTGGTCACCATCCTGGCCAGAAGACCCTCCGGACCTGATATGATAATAGTGGCCCCTTTTATTGAGGATCACCATGTGTTAAAGTCTGATTTATGTTTACGTTAGCTCATTTAACTCAGGACCTCTGCAGTTGGCCACTGCCCCCTGCTTCCAGGCCTCACACTTCTTCTTTTTTTTAGGCCTCATGCTTCTTGTTGTGCCCGCTTAGACTGGGCCACTGAGATTTCTCTTCAGTTCCTCTCTGAACTGGATGGAATCTGTCTTTAAGGACAGAAGGAAGCTGTCCACATGTACGCATTTCATTGTTTGACTCTTAACTCAGACTGCTGTGTCTTTTTTTTTTTTTTTCGGCAGCATTGGCTTCAAGGGTAGGACAATGAACATTGTTCATTGACCTTTGACTGTGAACCTGCTATAGTAATTCATGCAATCCTCACATCAATCCTTTGAGGGAGCTGTTGTCAACCCCTTTTTGTACATACGCAAATCGAAGTGCAGGAAGTCTTCCGGCTTCCCCAGGTCCCACAACCAGAATCTAACCCCAGAAATCCTGACATCACAGCCTGGTTCCCACCTGGCCATGGCCTTATGATCTGCTGACATGGAAACTTTCAGGGTGGACATTTTCTTTCTTGAGGGATTCTTTAAGTCCAAATATGAGGTTGAGGAGAAGAAATGTCAGTTAAAAGAGATACAGTGATTACAAATATGTACTCGGCCAGGGTGACCTGGACACAGGTGCCACTATGCCACCTAAAATCATGTGGCTTTGGACAAGTGACTGAACTTCTCCCTGCCTCAACAGCATGTTTGTCTGTAAAGTGGGATTAATAATGGGGTATGGCTATTGTGAGTAGTAAGTGAGAAAATCGAGGTCAAGTACTGAATACAGGGCCTGGGGCATGTTAAAGGCCCACTCCTGTCTGTTTTTGCTATTATTCCTATGGACATAACCCTACCCACTGATGTCACCTCATTGCCTGTCAGCTTCAAGCAGCCTATGAAGGCATCCTACACCCTCTGGGGTCTTTGGTATCATGGCTGGCCATCATGGGGATGAAGACATTGCCCTGAGTCAATGACAAAGGTCCTAGGAAGGGACCAGCAGCTTTCATCACCACCATGTTTGCAAAAAATGTAAGTTCACAAGAAACCCCTGTAAAATCTCCAAATACCTACTGCCCACTCAGCAGTGCTGTGACCTTTCTCCTCAACGTTGTGCTTCTCTGAATTGTTTTACAAGATGGTGGTAGGCAAGAGACTGGCTGGCCACCCGTGGTTCTTGAGAAGGATGCCCACCAAACCCCACAGCTTCACCACCAACTCTGGAAGATGATATTCTTGAACATTCCTTAAATAAATTCATTTTCAACTCAAGGCTCAGCAGCTGAGTGGGGAACAGTTACCACAGGCCACCATGAGAGGGTGCCCCAAAGCCACCTCTTAATGTCGCCCACACCCCTGCAGGCAGGAGACCAAGGTTTCATCTTTCTCATAGAAAAGTAAACACACATCAGGATATAACCTGCCATTGTAATCTATTTGTGCACATTTTAAAAGCCTGTAAGCGTACAGTTTCATTTTCATTTCATTCCTCAATTGTTCATATTCTTGCTGTACTCTGCCCTCCAGGGAAAGGATTGGAAAGTGGATTGAGAAACAGTTATTAATAACCAATAATTAATGACCATGTTTCAGGTAGTGGGATAAACACTTTTTATTCATTGCCTCTGATTCTTACAGCCACCCTGTTTGGGGGGATGCTGATATGCTCTTTTTCTTTGCTGTTCCTGAACTTAATTTTTTTATTAATGAAAATTTCATTATGAAAAAACTTTTTTTATTTTTTTATTTTTTTTATTCTTATGTTAATCCCCATACATTACATCATTAGTTTTAGATGTAGGGTTCCATGATTCATTGTTTGTGCATAACACCCAGTGCTCCATGCAGAATGTACCCTCCTCAATACCCATCACCAGGCTAACCCATCTTCCCACCCCCCTCCCCTCTAGAACCCTCAGTTTGTTTTTCAGAGTCCATCGTCTCTCATGGTTCGTCTACCCCTCCGATATCCCCCCGTTCATTCTTCCCCTCCTGCTACCTTCTTCTTCTTCTTCTTCTTTTTTTCTTAACATATATTGCATTATTTGTTTCAGAGGTACAGATCTGAGGTTCAATAGTCTTGCACAATTCACAGCACTTATCAGAGCACATACCCTCCCCAGTGTCTATCACCCAGTCACCCCATTCCTCCCACCCCACCCCCCACTCCAGCAACCCTCAGTTTGTTTCCTGCGATTAAGAATTCCTCATATCAGTGAGGTCATATGATACATGTCTTTCTCTGTTTGACTTATTTCGCTCAACATAATACCCTCCAGTTCCATCCACGTCGGTGCAAATGGCAAGATCTCATTCCTTTTGATGGCTGCATAATATTCCATTGTATATATATACCACATCTTCTTTATCCATTCATCTGTCAATGGACATCTTGGCTCTTTCCACAGTTTGGCTATTGTGGACATTGCTGCTATAAACATCGGGGTGCACGTACCCTTTCGGATCCCTACTTTTGTATCTTTGGGGTAAATACCCAGTAGTGCAATTGCTGGATCATAGGGTAGCTCTATTTTCAACTTTTTGAGGAACCTCCATACTGTTTTCCAGAGTGGCTGCACCAGCTTGCATTCCCACCAATAGCATAGGAGGGCTCCCCTTTCTCCGCATCCCCGCCAACATCTGTTGTTTCCTGACTTGTTAATTTTAGCCATTCTGACTGGTGTGAGGTGGTATCTCATTGAGGTTTTGATTTGGATTTCCCTGATGCCGAGCGATATTGAGCACTTTTTCATATGTCTGTTGGCCATTTGGATGTCTTCTTTGGGAAAATGTCTGTTCATGTCTTCTGCCCATTTCTTTTTTTTTTTTTTTTTAAGATTTTATTTATTTGACAGAGAGAGACACAGCGAGAGAGGGAACACAAGCAGGGGGAGTGGGAGAGGGAGAAGCAGGCTCCCCGCAGAGCAGGGAGCCCGATGCGGGACTGGATCCCAGGACCCTGGGATCATGACCTGAGCTGAAGGCAGTCGCTTAACCAACTGAGCTACCCAGGCGCCCGCCTTCTGCCCATTTCTTGATTGGATTCTTTGTTCTTTGGGTGTTGAGTTTGATAAGTTCTTTATAGATTTTGGATACTAGCCCTTTATCTGATATGTCATTTGCAAATATCTTCTCCCATTCTGTCGGTTGTCTTTTGGTTTTGTTGACTGTTTCCTTTGCTTTGCAAAAGCTTTTTATCTTGATGAAGTCCCAATAGTTCATTTTTGCCCTTGCTTCCCTTGCCTTTGGCAATGTTTCTAGGAAGAAGTTGCTTCGGCTGAGGTCGAAGAGGTTGCTGCCTGTGTTCTCCTTTAGGATTTTGATGGACTCCTGTCTCACACTGAGGTCTTTCAACCATTTGGAGTCTATTTTTGTGTGTGGTGTAAGGAAATGGTCCAGTTTCATTCTTCTGCAGGTGGCTATCCAATTTTCCCAACACCATTTGTTGAAGAGACTGTCTTTTTTCCATTGGACATTCTTTTCTGCTTTGTCGAAGATTAGTTGACCATAGAGTTGAGGGTCCATTTCTGGGCTCTCTATTCTGTTCCATTGATCTATGTGCCTGTTTTTGTGCCAGTACCATACTGTCTTGATGATGACAGCTTTGTAATAGAGCTGGAAGTCTGGAATTGTGATGCCGCCAGCTTTGCTTTTCTTTTTCAACATTCCTCTGGCTATGTGGGGTCTTTTCTGGTTCCATACAAATTTTAGGATTATTTGTTCCATTTCTTTGGAAAAAGTGGATGGTATTTTGATGGGGATTACATTGAATGTGTAGATTGCTCTAGGTAGCATTGACATCTTCACAATATTTGTTCTTCCAATCCATGAGCATGGAACGTTTTTCCATTTCTTTGTGTCTTCCTCAATTTCTTTCATGAGTATTTTATACTTTTCTGAGTACAGATCCTTTGCCTCTTTGGTTAGATTTATGCCTAGGTATCTTATGGTTTTGGGTGCAATTGTAAATGGTATTGACTCCTTAATTTCTCTTTCTTCTGTTTTGTTGTTGGTGTATAGGAATGCCACTGACTTCTGTGCATTGATTTTATATCCTGCCACTTTACTGAATTCCTGTATGAGTTCTAGCAGTTTTGGGGTGGAGTCTTTGGGGTTTTCCACATAAAGTATCATATCATCTGCAAAGAGTGAGAGTTTGACTTCTTCTTTGCCGATTTGGATGCCTTTTATTTCTTTTTGTTGTCTGATTGCTGTGGCTAGGACTTCCAATACTATGTTGAATAGCAGTGGTGATAGTGGACATCCCTGCCGCGTTCCTGACCTTAGGGGGAAAGCTCTCAGTTTTTCCACATTGAGATTGATATTCACTGTAGGTTTTTCATAGATGGCTTTTATGATATTGAGGTATGTACCCTCTATGCCTATACTCTGAAGAGTTTTGATCAAGAAAGGATGCTGTACTTTGTCAAATGCTTTTTCTGCATCTATCGAGAGGATCATATGATTCTTGTTCTTTCTTTTGTTAATGTATTGTATCACGTTGTTTGATTTGCAGATGTTGAACCAACCTTGCAGCCCAGGGATAAATCCCACTTGGTCGTGGTGAATAATCCTTTTAATGAACTGTTGGATCCTCTTGGCTAGTATTTTGGTGAGAATTTTTGCATCCATGTTCATCAGGGATATTGGTCTGTAATTCTCCTTTTTGATGGGGTCTTTGTCTGGTTTTGGGATCAAGGTAATGCTGGCCTCATAAAATGAGTTTGGAAGTTTTTCTTCCATTTCTATTTTTTGGAACAGTTTCAGAAGAATAGGTATTAATTCTTCTTGAAATGTTTGGTAGAATTCCCCTGGGAAACCATCTGGCCCTGGGCTTTTGTTTTTTGGGAGATTTTTGATGACTGCTTCAATTTCCTTAGTGGTTATAGGTCTGTTCAGGTTTTCTATTTCTTCCTGGTTCAGTTTTGGTAGTTGATACCTCTCTAGGAATGCATCCATTTCTTCCAGGTTATCTAATTTGCTGGCATAGAGTTGCTCATAATATGTTCTTATAATTGTTTGTATTTCTTTGGTGTTGGTTGTGATCTCTCTTCTTTCATTCATGATTTTGTTGATTTGGGTCATTTCTCTTTTCTTTTTGATAAGTCTGGCCAGGGCTTTATCAATCTTGTTAATTCTTTCAAAGAACCAGCTCCTACTTTCGTTGATCTATTCTACTGTTCTTTTGGTTTCTATTTCATTGATTTCTGCTCTGATCTTTATTATTTCTCTTCTCCTGCTGGGTTTAGGTTTTATTTGCTGTTCTTTCTCCAGCTCCTTTAGGTGTAGGGTTAGGTTGTGTACTTGAGACCTTTCTTGTTTCTTGAGAAAGGCTTGTATTGCTATATACTTTTCTCTTAGGACTGCCTTTGCTGCATCCCAAAGATTTTGAACAGTTGTGTTTTCCTTTTCATTGGTTTCCATGTATTTTTTAAATTCTTCTTTAATTTCCTGGTTGACCCATTCATTCTTGAGTAGGATGCTCGTTAGCCTCCAGGTATTTGAGTTCTTTCTGACTTTCCTCTTGTGATTGAGTTCTAGTTTCAAAGCATTGTGGTCTGCAAATAGGCAGGGAATGATCCCAATCTTTTGGTACCGGTTGAGACCTGATTTATGACCTAGGATGTGATCTATTCTGGAGAATGTTCCATGGGCACTAGAGAAGAATGTGTATTCCGTTGCTTTGGGGTGGAATGTTCTGAATATGTCTGTGAAGTCCATTTGGTCCAGTGTGTCATTTAAAGTCTTTATTTCCTTGTTAATCTTTTGCTTAGACGATCTGTCCATTTCAGTGAGGGGGGTGTTAAAGTCCCCCACTATTATTGTATTGTTGTCGATGTGTTTCTTTGCTTTTGTTATTAATTGCCTTATATAATTGGCTGCTCTCATGTTAGGGGCATAGATATTTACAATTGTTAGATCTTCTTGTTGGATAGACCCTTTAAGTAGGATATAGTGTCCTTCCTCATCTCTTATTACAGTCTTTGGTTTAAAATCTAATTTGTCTGATATAAGGATTGCCACCCCAGCTTTCTTTTGGCATCCATTAGTATGGTAAGTGGTTTTCCACCCCCTCACTTTCAATCTGGGGGTGTCTTTGGGTCTAAAATGAGTCTCTTGCAGACAGCATATCGATGGGTCTTGCTTTTTAATCCAATCTGATAGCCTGTGTCTTTTGATTGGGGCATTTAGCCCATTTGCATTCAGGGTAAGTATTGAAAGATGGGAATTTAGTGCCATTGTATTGCCTGTAAGGTGACTGTTACTGTATATTGTCTGTGTTCCTTTCTGGTCTATGTTGCTTTTAGGCCCTCTCTTTGCTTAGAGGACCCCTTTTAAGATTTTTTGTATGGCTGGTTTCGTGTTTGCAAATTCCTTTAGTTTTTGTTTGTCCTGGAAGCTTTTTATCTCTCCTTCAATTTTCAATGAGAGCCTAGCTGGATATAGTATTCTTGGCTGCATATTTTTCTCATTTAGTGCTCTGAATATATCCTGCCAGTCCTTTCTGGCCTGCCAGGTCTCTGTGGATAGGTCTGTTGTCAATCTAATGTTTCTACCATTGTAGGTTACATATCTCTTCTCCCGAGCTGCTTTCAGGATTTTCTCTTTGTCTCTGAGACTCGTAAATTTTACTATTAGATGTCGGGGTGTTGACCTATTTTTATTGATTTTGAGAGGGGTTCTCTGTGCTTCCTGGATTTTCATGCCTGTTTCCTTCCCCAAATTAGGGAAGTTCTCTGCTATAATTTGCTCCATTATACCTTCTGCCCCTCTCTCTCTTTCTTCTTCTTCTGGGATCCCAATTATTCTAATGTTGCTTCGTCTTATGGTATCACTTATCTCTTGAATTCTGCCCTCGTGATCCAGTAGTTGTTTCTCTCTCTTTTTCTCAGCTTCTTTATTTTCCATCATTTGGTCTTCTATATTACTGATTCTCTCTTCTGCCTCATTTATCCCAGGAGTTAGTGCCCTCATTTTTTATTGCACCTCATTAATAGCCTTTTTGATTTCTACTTGGTTAGATTTTAGTTCTTTTACTTCTCCAGAAAGGGTTTCTCTAATAACTTCCATATTTTTTTCAAGCCCAGCTAGTATCTTTAAAGTGATGATTCTGAACTCTAGATCTGACATCGTACTAATGTCCGTATTGAGTAGGTCCCTGGCAGTCGGTAGTACCTCTTATTCTTTTTGTTGAGGTGATTTTTTCCGTCTTGTCATTTTGTGCATAGGAGAATAGATTAATGAGAGAACAAAATGCTAGCAGAGTAACAATGTCCCCAGAAAATATACTCTAAACAAATCAGAAAAGACCTGAAGCAGTGGAAAAAGAAATGGAAAGAGAGAAAAAAGAAAAAGAAAAAAAAGAAAAAGAAAAAGATAAAAACAAACAAAAACAAACAAAAGAAAACAACAACAACCACAAAAAAAACAGAATGTGATCAAATATGATCAGGCTGGCATATAGATCAGTGCCACACACTAGATTTGGGGTGTATTTTGGTCTTTTAGAAGAAAGTGTCTCCCAAAATTTTAAAGAAAGAAAAACTTATATATGTAAAAAATAAGGGTTGATATGATGAAGGGATGGGATATGACTGTAAAGATGGAAATTATAAAAAATTTTATAAAAGCAATTGATAAGAAGTTGTTTGAAAAAAGAAAGAAGAGGATTTAAAAAAAGAAAAAAGAAAAAAAAGGGAGGGAATGTGATCAGGCAGGGGAATAGAAAACACCATATACTAGAGATTTAGGTTATATTTTAATCTGTTAGAAGAAACTATCTCAAAATTTTAAAGAGAGAACAACTTATATATATGCCAAAATTATGGGTAACTACTATGAAGGAATAGAATATGACTCTAAAAATGAAAAATAAAAATGTTTTTTTAAAAAAGGGATTGATAAGATGTTGGTTGAAAAAGGGAAAAAGAAAAATCCAAAAAAAAAAAAAAAAAAGACAGTTAAAAAAAAAATTAACTTTGAAAGACTAAAGAATCATGGTAAAAAAGCCATGAATTCTATGTGCAGTATTCCCCTAGCACTGGAGTTCTGCCGTTCTCATTGATCGGTAAACTTGGTCTTGGCTGGCTTTTCTCGCTGATCTTCTGGGGGACGTGCCTGTTGCCGTGGTTTCCAAATGTCTTTGCCGGAGGCGGAATTGCCCCGCCCTTGCCCCCTCCCGGCTAAGTAATCTGCTGGCGTTTGCTCTCCGGGGCTTTTGTTCCCTGCGAGCTTTCCGTACAGCTTTGGAGGCGGAGAGTGAAAATGGCGGCCTCCCAATCTCCGCCCCGGAGGAGCCGAGAACTCGGGGCCCCGCTCCTCAGTGAGCCCCCAGAGAAAAGCCGTCAGTCACTCCCGTCTCCCCGATCTCCAGCCGCACTCCGCGCTCACCCGGCCTGCGACCGCGCGTTTCTGTCTCTGGCACCCGACCTGGGGTGGAGTCTCCAAACCCAGCAGATTCCTGCGGTGCGCTCCCGCGCGGCTCCTCCCGGGGGAGGAAGGTGAGTCTCCCCGGATCTGCCGCTTGTGGGGTCCCTGCTGGAGGAGCAGGGGCCCGACTGTGCCGCGGATCACGGTTTATGGCCACCCCGAGCTGAGAGCCCGCGCCTGGGCTCCGCCTCTGCAGCCGGCTTCCCTGCTCCGATACCTGGGAGCTCGGCCACACTCAGGCTCCCCCGGTCTTTCTGTGACCCTGAGGGTCCTGAGACCACACTGTCCCGCGAGGGTTCCACCCCCCCCACCCCCCCACCCCCCCCACCCCCGCTTAGCCACCGGAGTGACGTCCCTCAGCAGAGCAGACTTCTAAAAGTTCCGATTTTGTGCTCCGTGGTTCTATCACTTGCCAGAAGCGGCCGACGGAGGCCCCTCCCCCGCCGTCTATCCTCCCGAATATCGCCTCGGATTCACTTCTCCGCACGTCCTACCTTCCAGAAAGTGGTCGCTTTTCCGATGAGAGAGTTGTTGCTCTTTTTTCTTCGATCTCCTGTTGAGTTTGTAGGTGTTCAGAATGGTTTGATCCCTAGCCAGCTGAATTCCTGAGAGGAAACGAAATCCAGGTCTCCTACTCCTCCGCCATCTTGCTCCGCCCTAAAGATGTATGTTTGAATACTCCACTGATGTGGCTGGATCTCTTGTGGCTCAGTTTCTAGGGCCTGGTTGTGGAGGGGCACGCCACCCATGGCTGTTTTCCATCTCAGATTGATGGGAAATCCCTCCAGCCAAGAGCACTAATAGACCTTTCTGCCTGTGCTATTTCAAGTCACTTATGCCCACACTAATTTCTTCTAATATTATACTCAGATTGTTTCTTACTGGTTTATATTTTCAAAACTTGTTGCTATTTCAATTAAAAGTATCTTCACCAAGGACCAAACTGAAACTCAGAGCAACTAATATCACAGAGCATTCAGTGACTTTAGTGGACATTTGTTAATTTGACTATAGCTCAGTGTGTCAAAGCCCATCCTATGTTTGGGGCACAGGAGTCAGGGCTTGGGATATTCTTTCCACACAGACACATGACCCCTCTTGGTCAACCAGATGTTCCCACTGGGACTTTGTTTCTGGAGTGAGTGAGGTAGAGGTGTAGGAAACCCCACAGACCTCATGCCAGGGTTGGTGGTGGAGGCTGTAACATTGGTTCTGATCCATCAGCAGGAGCCACAGCATCCCTGCCAGATTTGTCCCTCTGTGTGAATTTGGGTGTCCTTGTAGCCACCTGCTCCTGCCCCTTGGTTCTGGCCTCTTTCTGAGACTTCCCTTTAATTCTGTGAGTTATCTGATATGCTTTCAATCAACCCATTCCTGTTCTGTAGAAACTAAACAGAGTGGGCTTTTATTGTTTGCAACCACAGATCGTGACTAATTCAGTGACCAAGCAGTTGAGAACTCGAGAGGGCCAGGTGGCTTCTCCATCCTTTGCTGCAGACTCAGCTGAGAGATGGCTGTGTTTCAGACCCAGAAACCTGGCGTGATTTAGTCTCCTGCCCAGGGAGGTTGTAAGGGATGCTGAGCATGCTACAGAGTACTCACTAAATTGTGTGCAATTTCCCTGAAAAAGTAAAATAATAATTTACGCTCTTTAACAAGCTTGAAAGGACTCATTAGTGAGAGAACAATGAGAAACAAATTAGGGAGAGAACAATGCATGAAATTGTTCTGTGGTTGACACAGATGGAGGCTGGGCCTGTGTCTTGACCTGGCTTGGTTGGCCTGGTGGGCTATAAACTGTGCCCTGAGCAGCCATGCAGGAGGTGATGGAATCTTCCTCATCAGGGCATCCTCTCTTGGGAGGCTTCTCTGGGTTTTCTCCAATACCTTTGTGGAGATCAGTGTTCTTGGGACAGACAGGCTCTGGCAGCTCCTCTAACTGGCAGTTCCTGACCCTGAACCTGACCCTCAGCTGCACTGCACCTGCCTGGCTACTCCATAAAGAGTGCTAAACTCAGTCTCCATTGCTTGGAGGATTGAGGACTGTGATATGTATTGCAGATGCCTCTGTCCTGCCTCTCCATCCAGATGTGAGTTCCAGGAGCACAGGGCCAAGTTCTTCTATCTCCTTGTATACTGTGCACTCAGTAGGTTTTAGTAAATGTTATTTGGCAGTGATGTGGCTGGCTGGTTCATCCTTCTCCTCTTTGCGAACTCTTACTTCCAAATTGCCACGTTGCTCGGCAGGTGGATTCAAGTGGAAAAGTACATGTGAGGTCAGAATGTTGCTTCCTGTCAGAGGTTCTGAATTTGAGGATGATAGGGAGAGGAAAACTTTGCAAGTGGATGGGTAAGTCTTGTCTTTTTTCTTTCTATAAGGTCAATTCCTGGCTTCGTGTTGCTACAGACGTAACAGTTGCTGTCTACTTGATGGTCTGCATGTTGATGGTGTACTTTGAAGATTCTGTCATATATTTTCATCTACATTCAGGATGTCTTTGCCCTGTGTACTCCAGATGCAACCTGGGGGCATTCTCTCACTTGTGCCCCAGTATTCACATAAGCCTGGGCTTCTCATTCAGCTTTTCCATCCAGGTACCTTTAATGCCAGGGGAGAAGTGCATATAAACCAACAGTAGTCCTCCAACAGGTTTCCCACCTTCACCGCCTTCAACCGCCAAGGTTGCTATTTAAAGCATAAATCAGATCAAATAGCCCCACTGTTGAAAACTTTCCCAAGGCTTTCTGTCATCCTGGGGGTTCTTCACCATGGCTTTTTAAAAAGCCTGCAGAGGCTGGTCTCTTTCTATCTTTCTGTTGCCACTTCTTGCCTTTCACCTCCTTGCTCATGACTTTCCAGACACACTGGTCTCCTTCCTACCTTTTGAACTCTTTAAACCTCAGGACCTTTGCATTTGCTGTGTTCTATGCCTGGAACACAACCCGCAGGTCATCTCACATCTTGTTGCTTCTTGTTGTCATTCAGATCTCAGCTCAAATATCACCTCCTCCCTGACCATTCATCTAATTTAGCCATCCCTTCCTCCAGTCACTGTATATACTTTGTTCAGTTTTAGTTCCTTTACAAGACTTATCTTTTCCTAAAATTATCTTATTCATTTATTTATACACCTAGAACCATGCCTGGTGCATAGTTGTTCCTTGGTAACATTTTGTTGGGTAAATGAATCAAGGAAAGAACTAGTGGGAAATGTTTTTAATGTCTATAGGCATATTTAAAAAATTTAACATGAAATTTTCAGCCCACTTCAAAACACTTATGCTAATTTACTATAAAACTATAATTTAAATTACCTATGTAGTGAAAATGCTTAGCATATGGCAAATTGAGTAAATTGATTATTCAACAAGTGAACAAATTCACCATTGAATGAATGAATGAATGATGAAAGTTGATGCTCCAGAGATGTGCACCACTTTTGTCCTGTGGCATCTTGCACATCCTGGTACAATGCTGGGTACACAGACCCAAGAACACAATCTTGTGAACTTGAAGGGAACGTGCTGCTCTGTTGGTCTCTCTCCTCCTTATGGAGAAGGAAGAATTTTCTGAGTCACAGAGTGCTTCCCAAAGCCAAAAGAAGCAAGACTTTCAGATTATTTTCTCCTTGGGATTTCACACCTCTCTAGGAGTTCAAATAACTAAGAACCAAGCTCATGGTCATTATCATCACCAATCCAGACTTTCCACAGAACAGAAGGAACAAAGTTTCCATCCCTGCAAGAGCACTCATGGCCAATCCCTCCCTTCCTGGGTGAGCAACTCTGAAGGAGGCCCCTTAATGATCTCTGCCCCAGTAAGTTTTCTAGCCAGCTCTCCATCCCCTGAACTGAATCAGCTGCCTTTTGGATCACTTTCAAGAAAATTACATCTGCCAGATTGATTGCCCCCTTGCACCCAACATCCTTTGGGCGGTCTTTCTTCCCAGGCATGTGATGAAGAAATCTCTTCATGCAGATTGCTGGCATAATGTTAAATAGAATCAGACAAAGGAAATTCTGGGGGGAAAATCACAGTTTGTGTCCTTAATCAACTGGAAATGCCCCTTATCCTTCTAGTTGGATAAAATGCAGTCTTTCTCACTTTGCAACTTCTCATTTATAGGTTTTTATAGCTTTTTGGAGACAATTTTCCATGGTCTTTTGCATTTTGTGTGTCTTATTAGCAGAGGCAATGATGGCCTTGGCTCTGGATGAGTTTTCAAGGAAGTTTGTGTAGTAAACTTTGAAATGTAGAAAAAATGTCCCCCTCTGGACACAAAGCAGAATTTTCCTGACCAGAATAATAAAGATAATGTCTCCATCCAAGGCAAAGGTTGGGCAGATTTGCCAGCAGCCTCTTATAGGATTGACGGTTTCCTAACTAAGCATAGTGACAAAGACCCACTGTGTGTTCACCCCCCATTGGACTGCTCCACTGTGACCCATGAACTTGGGGGAGTGGTTCAGGGGAACATGCTTCTTGATGTGCTATGAGTAATTAAGACCTTCGTCTCTGACCCTAGAGTCTCATGTCTTCTGCCCACATCCATGGAATTGTGGCAGGCTAATTTAATGGGAAAGCAGGGTAAAATCTCACATCATTTCATCCTTTGGATGGCCTGTAGTTGGGGATGTGCCTCTTCTATGTCTACAAGGGCCACCACTAAACGTTGACTCTGTGATGGTGGTGGTGGATCTGCCAGTTTTTAGGGTTCTTCAAATTTAACCTTAGGTCATTTTCTCCACTACCTGGTACGATTTCCTACCACCCAGTGAGCCAGAAAGTGCCAGGTGGGATGGCAGGAGGGGATAGTTAATAAGAACAGACCCAGACGAATGGAACAGGAGCCCTGGAGTGTGAGTCAATGAGGCGAATGCTGAGACATGATGTGCTGGGAGAAAACATCAAATCTCAGCTCCAAATAAAGGGCTAATGTCCAGACCTCCAGGAGGCCACTCTGCCTGGGAAACAGAAACCCATTACCCTGGGTATCAAGAATACTAAGAATAAGAGACCTGGGATCGAGGCCAAGTCTGGATCCATTCCAGGCTGTCCCTTGGCAGGAGACACAGGGCTGCAGTGAAACAGAAATGAACCAACATAAGGAGACCACCAAACTCATCTCTGAATCACGATTTGGCAGCTTCTCATTCCTCTTTCCATTGTGTTATCCTCTATGATGCATAGATAGAAGAGGCTATAATAATGATTTTATAAAAACAAAACAAAACACAAAAACTGCTACCAAATGTAACTCTTGCAGAGAGAGCTAGGTGGGCAGAGGGATGGGCCTTGAGTCTGGAGCCAGACGTTACTGAGTGTAGGTCTTGGCTCTGCCACCTGTGCACAGAGGGGACCCACTTCCCCACCTACAAAAAGGAGGACCAGAACAGGACACTAGTCATTGTGTGTGCAAGAGCTCTCAGGCAACTGGGGTGCAGAAGTGGGTGGGCATGGAGCAGAGGGCTCAGGTGAGGTGGAGGGAGGGGAAAGTTACCCCTCAAGGGGGTCACTGAACACCAATGAAGTCCCCTTCTCAAAATCTTTCTTCCAAAATGAGATCCCACACTTCCTGGCTTTCAGTCACAGTAATATTAATAGTAAAAGCCATGATTTGATAGGTGTGTATGATAAGCCAGATGTTTCACACATACGTGATGTTATTTCTAATCTGGAATCATAATGACATTTGTAATATTTACAACAACTCTGAATGGTTCTCATATTTCAAATGAAGAAACTGGTTCTCAAGAAACATGCAATGCATGGTCAAGGTCACAGAGAGAGCTTAAAGCTGGGAGTCACACCCAGGAAGATGGTCAGAGAGGGAGAAGCCACAGTCCTGGGATAGTTCTACAGCTGCCCAGAATGACACTTAGTGGAAGAATGTGGTTTTCTCCTTGGCAACCATACACCTAACATTGGTACCACAGTTTGTTAGAATGAGAAGTCCTTTTCCATGTGTTGTCTATTTAACCCTCACATCTACCCTGCTGGGTGGTTTTATTATTTGCACAGGAGGTAGTGTGGCTCCTGGAGGATTGTGGCAGCAGCAGAGTCTGCAAGGAGATGCAGAGGGCAACCGAGAAGTTCTGCCAGGGTAGGGACAATGACGTGGCCAGTAATGTAGGTGGAGCTGTGGAAGTTGGGGGGAGGGCAAATACCCCAAGGAGGACCAGTCTTGACCTTGTGGACAGAATAATAGCATATTTTTGCCAAATATGTCCTGTAGACCAGGCTTGATCTGGCCCTGACTCTCCTCACCGCCTCCCCTGCCCCCCTCAGCTTGGAGCTAGCCAGTGAAGCATGGCAGCCTGTTGCTTGGACTCCCTGACACAGCAGATGTGGGGGCCAGGCTCCAAGTAGACTGGAAGATAACCTGGGGGCCCAGGGCATGGTTCTGGAATAGGACGTCAGAAGTACCAACCTCTGACACAATCTTTCTCATTCCCCAGGATGCTCTAGACTTGCCCTTGGCCCACAGATGGGCCCAGAAGACATCCAAGGTCACCCTGAAAGCAGGCAGCCTTGTCCATTGGCTCTCAGAGCCTAGGAGTTGTGTATTATTATTCTTATTTTGCAGACTAGGAAACTGAGGTTTAAAGAGTTTATCTTGCCTCTCTCTTCCCTTGCCCACAGTGCCATCAACACTTCAGGCATTGGCCAGGGAGGTGAACTGACCTCAGTGGTTAATGAAGATGAGTATGTGTTCCGGAAGTGGTGGGCTTTAAAGTTGCACTCGAATGGAGGAGCTGTGTGGCTCGGTTGTGTCAGGGCAGAAGGCAAGGCTGAGCAAGAGAGGGATGGCAGCCCTAGGCAGCAAACTGGCAGCCTGGGCAACAGAACAGGTGGATCTTAGCAAGGAGCCAAATGGTGCAACTTTACTGGTGGTGGAGGGTCTGCAAGTATGCATGGGGACAATGTCAGTTTTTCCTTGGAGTGATGGAGCCCAGGAGATGGATGGAGTCATGGGAGAGTGCATTCCCACAGACAGGGAAGAATGTGGAGGCAGGACCACTGACCCAAATGTGGGTGGGCTTGGAGTCTATGAAAATGGGTTCAACGTTCCCTCAGAACTGTGTTTCAAGTTTGCTTGTCCACTGGAATTGCTTGAACAGCTTTAAAAATACTGGTAGTTGGGTCCTACCCCACAGAAATTCAGATGCAGTTGGTCTGGTTTGTGAGCTGGGCATTGGTATTTTTAAAAGATCCTGTGGTGGTTCTGATGTGCAGCCACTGTTGAGAACCGCTAGCTTAGCGGGGGAAGGTAATTGCGCATGTCACATACTGGGCCAGGAGTGAGATGGAAGTGAATGGTGCATGGTAGCTATGCAAAGAAGGGGTAACAAATGACTCAATTTGTAGGTTCTTAAAACAGGAATTAGATTTCCTAAACAAAATCCTACTAAAATGTCCCACAGGTAACTTAAAGCAGTCCTGTGGTGGAAAAAATTGAATAATCACCTAATTTATTTCTTCATTATGATGAGATTTGCATCCATTAGTCTTTTTCATGACATATCCTTGGAAAGTGAGTGACAGTTGGATGCCCCAGGGTTTAGAATTGTGGGGACCAGGCTTCAGCTCAGCTCATACAGTTCTTAAACTCATGTGCAAAATAAGTTTGCAAACTCCCCACCTCTGGGCCTGAAGACTGGAAGGCACTAATGTTGTTGTTGTCATTTCTAAGATTTTATTTATTTATTTGAGAGAGAGAGCACACAAACGGAAGGGAGGGACATAGGGAGAGTGAGAAGCAGACCCCTGCTGAGCAGGGAGCCTGATGCGGGCTCAATCCCAGGACCCCAGGATCATGACCTGAACCAAAGATAGACACTTAAATAACTGAGCCATCCAGGTGCCCTGGCACTAATGTTTTTAGATGGAACCTGGAAGAGGTGTGTCTAACAAACTAGCAAACTCCCCAGGTGACTATGTGACAAAGATGATCTGTGGCCCCATGTTGAGAAATGCTGATTTAGGGACAGGGGATAAAGTCTTAATGTATTTGGTTCTCTTAGGAGCACTCTAAGCCACCTTATCAGCATCCGGTGTGAAGAATATTTACAGTTTAATGGAAGCTGGAGGGAGGAAAATCAATTCCTAGTGCTCCAATCTAAGTATTTGTCTAGAGCGAGTGCAAAGGATGTCCCATTTGGTATGTCCTCACATATCACAAAACTCATGACAGTGCCTGCATGCAGAGCTTCAGCCTGTCAAGAAGAATTTTACACTCCACAGCCTAAGGCAGCCCCATATCTGAAACACTGTCAAAAATGCTGAAAGCCCTCCAGAGCCTTCCACCTGAGGCTGGGGGATATGGGGCAGCTGGCTTCCTGGTTCATCTTTGCTTAAGGCCCTCGTGGTCTGAGAGGGAAGCTCTAAAGATGGAGGGTTGCCTAGGAGTTTTGCCTGAGGGACATCGTATAGCTAGGATACTCCATGAATACTCCCTCAGCACAGCCAAGGTTTCTAAGCTCACTAGATAGTGGGGATGTGTTAATGTGCCCTCATGCACAATAGAAAAGCAGGCCCATGCTAAAGAAAGACAGATCTGCTTCAGGGAGGAGTCATCTTGTTTTCAGTTAGGGATGAGCATTTCATTTAATTGTTTCATTGGGGGTATCACTAACCACCTTAACTATGGGGAGAGAGCCCATATCATGCATATTCCTGAGCAAAAGAATGCCAGGCTAAAGAGAGGGGACACAGAAGAACGGTGATGGGATTCAGGAAGGGGCTAGGTAGCCAGCCCCACTGCAAGTCTTGGACATGGTTCCTCTTGGCATCTTACTTTTCCCTCATTGAAAGGATTCATGCTGGCTGTCCCTGCACCTTTGGGGGTTAAGGAGATCATGTTGTCCTCCAACAAACCATTTTAGCTGCAAAGAATGGAGACCAGAAAATGAGTTGTACATTGGAGAAGACCTTTGCTGATGCTATGACTCTTGCTGAAAGATCAAGAGACTATGACAAAGCAGCAAAATCTCTTTATGAGCAAACCATGGCTCTCAAGGGGAGTGGAAGTAATGAAGCAGTATTAGGAAGAAATTCAAGAACTGAATGAAGACTCAAGATATTGGTGAAGGCACAGCAGAGATCAGATGGAGACTGGCAGCAAGAGCACAAAGAACTTCATACATCCCTGGAGGAACATCAGTAGGCTTTCGGACTTACCATGAGCAAGTGCTGAGAGCAAATGTTTGGGTTGCTAATGGCTAACCAGAAGGATGACCTTGGTATAATAATGAAATTTAATGAGCATCACTCTTAAGATATTATGATCCCATGCTGACCAGGTAATGGAAATAGCAGCAGTAATGAGGAAAGCCACTGAGATTGGTGAGCATCAGGGTTGCATGAATAGGAAAAGAATTTTCAACGTAAATAGGAAATCAAGGATTTGCGAGAAATCCTACAAACTCAAGATTCAAGTTTTAGCCTCACAAAAGATGATGCATAAGAAAGGACACTCTTTGTTACCAGTTTCTGTCAATTCTTGCCAATTGATCCGAGCCTGAGAAGAGCTGAACATTTCTGTGACAAGGCTCCAAAAGAGCCCCAGGGCTGGCCTGCTACATTAGTTAGTTAATGGAATAATAGTGAATAATAAGAAATCACCACCTGAATCATTTATTACTTTCAGATTATGTACAATACACTGGCAAGTGACATTTTTAAAAGATCGTTTCTGAAAATGCATAATAAATGAACTAGACATTATTCTTATTAAAATGTAATTTAAAAATAATTCAATAGATGGGAAGTTCTCCAGATGAAATCATAGGGTAATTCCATGTTTATTTTTTGAGGAATTGCTGCTCTCCAAAGTGGCTGCACCATTTTACATTCCCATCAGCGATGTAGGAGAGTTTCAATCTCTCCACATCCTATTATTGTCTCTTTTTTATTAGAACCATCGTATTAACTGTGAAGTGGTACCTCCCTGTGGTTTTGATTAGCATTTCCCTAATGATTAATAATATTATGCATTTTTTCATGTGGTCCCCTGCACCAATAAACTCACCCCATTAATCCTTTGGATGCAAAAAACAAAGGCCAAGGGATGCTTACCTGGTACTCCCAAGACATAAGGCTGTACTTTTAGTCATCTTAGGTGCACCGTGTCGTGTTGTTGCCTCCAGAAAGCATGCAGGAACCAGTCCAGTCATTTAAACTTTGACCCCTTTTCCTTTCTACTGCTCCTTCTTTTCCAAAAGTGCCTGCTTTGCTTGAGTAGCTTTGAAGACTTGATAAGCCTCCCTTTTTTTCCAGATTTTCTGGAACCAAAGGGATCGTGTTTCTTTACTCTTGCTCTGTCATCTTTCCCTATTTTTACTTTCTTAATGGTATTGTTTGAAGTATAAATGTTTTTAGTTCGATGATGTTTTTAGTCCAATTTATCTACTTCTTCTGTAGCTTTTGCTTTTGGTGTCATATTTAAGCAAACATTGCCAAACCCAGGGTCATTAAGGTTTACTTTTGCGCTTTCTTGTGAGAGTTTTATAGTTCTAGCTTATACATTTAAGTCTATGATCTCTTTTTTGAGTTAATTAGTGCATATGGTGTGAGGTAAGGGTCCAAGGTCATTCTTTTGAGTACGGATATCCAGTTGTCCTGGCACTATTTGTGGAAAAAACTATTCTTTCCCCAATAAAATGTCTTAGTATCTTTGTCAAAAAATAAACTGGCCATAAATGTAAGGGCTTATTTCTGGACTCCCATTTCCAGTCCAGTTATGTGTCTGTTCTTACACCAGTAGAACATTGTCTTGATTACCACAGCTTTATAGTTAAGTTTTGAAATCAGGAAGTATCAGTCCTCCCAACTTGGCTGTTCCTTTCATGATTATTTTGGCTACTTGGGCCCACATGAATTCTAGGATTGGTTTGTCAATTTCTGCAAGAAAAGCCAGCTGGGATTTTGAATCAGTAGAGTAATTTGGAGGATATTGCCATTTTAACAATATTAAGTCTCAGCATCCTAGCTCTGACAGATTCAGTGAACACGTTTATTTATCACTAGTCACCAATTACTTCAAGGAAGGACACAGAGCACAGATCTCGTATTTTCCTTTCATCTACATTCGGGTTACAACACTGAGAAAGCTATAGAGACGTCACTGGGTGAAGTAAACAGATTGTGCTTCGATTTTTAAAAGAAATTGAGAGAGATTGTTTGAAAATCTTCAGCCTTTTAATCATGTTTGGGGTTTTGGGGGGGGTTTTCTTGTTGTTTTTTTGCTGTTTTTGTTTTTTAGTTTCCATTTGTGCCTGTACGGTGCTAATCATTACAGAAAGCCAGTTTATAATGGACAGGGTCTTGCTGTCCTCGGTGGTTGATAATAAAGAATCATTGGCACCCTGGTAGGACAATATTGAAGATGGAAATGTGATTGTTTTATTTTTTCTCCAGACACTGTGGTGCTTGTTACTCAACTGTTACAGGTCAATGTTTGTAGCTCCCAGGAGAAAATTGCTTTTCCCTGAAAACTCATTGGCCCTGGACACAAATAGGGAGTCTGCCGGAGTGAGGCGGAAAATTCCAATGGAGGTTAAGAGCATGAATCCATCTCCCCAATGCACTTGGGTGAGCAGGGGGTAGGTGCAGGGGCGCACTGCAGAGGGAGAGATCATCCGCTCTCCCTGCACCTTAATGAAACACTCTGAGACACAAAAGGTGCAAATTTGGTTGAATTTGTAGAAGCCACAGTTCATAACCTCATCAGGAGGTGTTGATGTTTTTGTCTTGGACTTGCCAATGTCCGCTCAATAAAGGCACAGACCTTTCCTCTTCACAAGCTTCCCTCCCAAAAGTCAACACTGTTGTAGTTCTTGAATGAGAACTTTGCATTGGGAGCCCTTTGATCTTTTCATCCCTCACCTGGGTAGCTGAAGGTGGTGATGTTTCCAGGAAGTCTCCCTGTGACTCACTTGACTTACTGAGGGCCCCTCAGAAGGCTTGACAAGGAGCCAATGAGGTGGAGAATGAATGAAGTGCCGGAAGCAGGTCTGCAGTTTTTGGGTAGAAGAGGCAGAGTCTTTTGGGAACCAGAGTCAGGGCCTGTTTGAGAAGCGTTCTTGATTCTACTCCAGGGTCTTAATCTGAGCTGAGGATTTGAGATGTAGCCACAAACCCTCTCTTGAGAATTTTTAAATGTTCTAATTAACACAATAACCAGATATATTGTTAACACAGTGATTTGTATGCCACCAGATGATCACTTTCTTTTCCTCTCTGAAAGCAGGCTCTAGGAAGAAGGGCTCGACTGGTTAGTGAAGGTTTGAGGGTCAGAGGTTTGGGCTATGGCTTTCTGTAAGCCACCTCAGTCCTCCCTGTGCAGTCCAACTGCACCTTCAGAGGAGGGAGCACTGCCCATTGAGGAAGCACTGTTTCCGTGCAGTGTGCAGGGGCTGGGTGGGCCTGATTAGGGATGGGAAGCAGGACTGTTAGTAAATCGTTAGGGAATAACAATGAAGCTCCACTAAAGTAGAAGTTTTGATTATGCCCTTCCAGCTGCCAACCAGTAACCTGATTCAACCATTGGTTGAATTCATCTTTTTTTTTTTTTTTTTGAATCTGCACCTTTGTTTTTATAAAACCAAGAGTTATTTAGGGAGGATCAGATCATGGAATATACAGTGAACAATTCCTAGGCACTGGGTTCCATTCCAATCACTGGGTGACAGTGGTGATAAGAGAAACAGCCACTGCCCTCATGGGCAGGCAATTGTCTAAGGGAGAGAAATGGTAAAGATGGAAACCAATGCAGAAGCTACGAGTGGGTAGACATACAGCGCTGCAGCTGGAGTGCTCAAGCTAGTAGGGGCAGAACTTGTATTCACTGAGATCCTCAAACAGGTGGTTCGCGGAGAATATCTCACGAAATCCCCATGGGGGGAGGAGTCCCATCCTCCAAATGCACTCGGTGAAGCTGTGGCTCCCAGAGGCCAAGATAACCTCTCCTCCATCCCCCCGGGGCTGTGCAGAAAATTATTGTATGATCTGGTTTAATTCTGGGTCCTCTGACCCCAGACCCTGTGCTCTTGCCATTATGCTGCCTCCCAGAACCCTCCTCCAGCCCCTCATTTTACAAAGGGTCTCCAAACGAGCTCATGGGAAGCTGAAATCCGGAGACTTCCGTGGTGCTGTGTGCTGAGAAGCCCTCTCTGTTTTTCCTCATTGTGGGAGTGAATGATAATGGGCTGCAAGTGAAGTCAGACAGCAAGACCTGGTCCCAAGGTCAGGGCCCCCAACGAGAAAGTCCTTCAATCCTCACAGAGGACACCTGGGGCCCCAGGGAGCTCCAGAACTTCTCCCACAATGCCTGGTTGCCTCACTCTCACCGCCTCCCTGCCTGCCAGACAATGGTTCTCAGGCTCCCAACTGTCCCCATCACACCCTGAGTGTCGGTGCTATTTTTAAACCCCTCTTTTCTGTGCCCTTTTCATCTGACAGGTGAAGAATTGCTGTCATTTTCACACTGAATAACATTCATTATTCATTATCTGTGGCGAAAGACCTGATTTACTACCTGGGTACTTCCTCCTAAACCACGCCAAGGAGGCTGTTTTAATACTGAGAGGGAACCGGTTGGGTTTTAGATCTGCTGACGTGTGACAATAAATGGAGGATGGGCCTCTCTGTTTAGGGGGAGGGGAAGGGCTCCGCCCATTAAGGGGGAGGGCCCTGAGTCATGCCCAAGGAGGAAACGGCTTTCAAGAACATCTGAGGCTGCCACGATCAGCAGCCGGGAATTATCCTCTGTGTCTGGAACGTGGTCACCAAATAAGGAGAGTGACTTCACAGAATAATAAGAGTTATTCAACTTAGCGTGCGAAGTTCATTTGCTGACTTATACAGAAGAAGATCACATCTCTAAGAGGTCTGTAAGCATGCGCCTATCTAATGTCACACATCTGGGCAGTTTCCTCTTGCCCATCCCTCATGTGGCACAAACCCAGCCACCATGCAGGAAATGAGTGTAAGAGCTTCAGGAGCCCAGCTGACGAGGTGCGAGAAGCTGCCCACTGGGGGCCTGCGGTATTCTGTGGCTAGCATGGGAGACCCTGATGGAGGGCCCTTGCTGCAGCCCCATGGGGCGCTGAATTTAACTCCTGGCCCGACTCTTCCGCGGGCAGGTCTCTGGGCGGGTCTCCCGAGCGCCCCGGCTCTCCTGTCTCCTGCCTGACAGCAGTGCCACACAAACAAATGGTTGATGCTGGCTTTCATCTAGCCCGGAGCCCAGGGACACCTGACCGGTGCTTTTTAAAGCAGCCTGCCCCTCAGCGTGTGCTCCCGCTGTTCGGCTTCCCAGGCTTGATCTGACAGACACGGATTTGAACTTCACACACCGTGCCTCCGGGCATGCCAGCCGCAGAAATAGTGCAGGAGGGAAAGAGCGGAAGGAGAGCCGGTTCTTCTTCTGCAATCTGGGGCTCGGCTCAGCGCTCTTCTTGCTTTTCCCTTCTCTGCCGAGGCCCCTAACAGATGTCACTGCTTCGGTCATGCCATGGTGAGTACTGTGGACACAGACACCTGTTAGGGAGCACTGTGATGCTGCTGACTCAGACCAGCGAACGGTGGGGAGGAGAGGGAGGTGGCTGTCCCCCGAGATGTCCCGGGACGCTGAGCCAGATCAAGGGCTCAGGATCCTGGCGCGGAGCTGACCAGAGCAAAGCAGGCACACCAACAGAGGGGCAGACCCCAGGCAAAGAGGCAAAGTCTACAGACCACAGGTCCTCGAGTGAAACAAAACGCACAGAACCCTTGCTTTTGGCTTCGATGACCTAGAGGCGTGGGGTCATTCTGTCACACGTCTGCTACGCGGTGTGTCCCGGAAAGAGTTTGCTCACGAGCAGAGGCAGCAAAATGATGTGGAAATTGTCTTGATTTTTCACGTGGGTGGTGTGTTTCCATAGGATAAAAATGAGATGTTTGTGCCCTCACTAGAAAATGCTGATCTAATTATTTTTGTTTCTGACACCAGAAACAAAATCCAAATATTAGCAAATATCTGAACCGGCTCTCCTTCTGCTCTTTCCCTCCTGCACTATTTCTGCGGCTGGCATGCCCGAAGGCACAGTGTGTGAAGTTCAAATCTGTGTCTGTCAGATATTTAATGAAATCAGTGGTCTTGTCTAAAAACACAGCCCCCAAGGTCTTGTTTGCTGGTCGCTGTACACTTACCTAGAAACATCTGCTCTGGGCGGTTGCCCGAATGCAGTTTAGGGGAGCTGTGCTTCTGTATTTTCTCCTGTGGTCTGGATGCTCAGCTTTCTCTACCGTTAGCACTATTACAGCATAAGGCCCCTTGGGCGGCTGTCTCCTGGGGCCATCAAGCAGCTTCAAGAAAGGGCAATAGGACATTCTGAGCCCTACCTGTGCCTCCTGCTACCTCATAGCCTGCCTCGCTCCATGGATATCGCCCGTTGTGCTTCTGTGGCTCATATCAAGAATAAGTGAGTACTGGGCACTCGCCCATTTGACTGTAGGAACAGAAGCTAACATTTAGTTAGTGCCTTTATTAATTCCTTCAATCCTCAACATGATGAAGCCTCTAGTTATCACCCCCACTTTTCAGACAAGGAAAATGAAATTTAGAGAAGCCAGGTGACTTGTTCAAGGGCACACAGATCGAAAGGGGGGGAGCTGGGATTTGGGGCCAAGACTTTGAGACTCCAAAGACCCACCTTCCCCAGATCACAAAGCATCCTGGTTTTCTGGAGTAGGTGGAGAGGAGAGCAGGGAGCCTTCTTCACAGGTGTACAGGTGAGATGCTCATGAGCCTGAAACCCCTGTCTTGGCCATGATCTCCATTGAGGAAAGTGGCCATGGGTGGTTTTCCCCCCAACGCATGATGGCATGTACCATATGTCAATCAAAATGAGTTCTGCTACCCCGACTGCAACTGATTGGGCCACCAAGCTCTGTGAGAGTGGAACAGTGTCTCTTAACTGTTGGTGAAGCTCCAGTGCCTAGCACATAGTAGGTACTCAATAAATATTTATTGACTGAATGAAAAAATGAATGGATGGACCTGAAATTGGTGCCCAACCTATGGCAACCACCTCTGGGTTATAAAAACATGAGATCTCTGAGGTGGACCAACACAAAATTTTACTAATAAATGGTCCACATTGGAAGGTGACAAATTGACGACATGAGATCTTTAGAAAGTATGGAAGTCAGGTGTATTCTGAGGGGGCATGTCCTCTCTACAAAGCCTGTTGTATGTCCTAGTCTGGAGAATGCAGGAACCCAGAAAGACAGCACAGCACAGGGGCCGATGTCCCCTGCCACTCGGGTTTCTGGTATTTTTCACTGAACCACCAACATCACAGGTGATTTGAGATGCTCATGTTCTCGGAACATTAACAAGCATCTGCAGGGGGCACCTGGATGGCTCAGTCGGTTAAGCGCCTGCCTTTGGGCTCAGGTCATGATCTCAGGGTCCTGGGATCGAGCCCCACATTGGGCTCTCTGCTCAGCGAGGAGCCTGCTTCTCCCTCTGCCTCTGCCTGCAACTCTGCCTACTTGTGCTCTCTCTTTCTCTCTCTCTAAAATAAATAAATAAGATCTTAAAAAAACGAACAAACAAACAAACACCAAGCATCTGCAGGACTTGCCCAGTCTGCCAAAGAAACTTGTTCAGTTCTAGGTGGACCAAATTTTCCCGCAGAACGGCATGGGGAAGGCAGGGGTCAGTCTCTGTCCACCAGCTTCTTCCTTCCAGTTGGTCAAGAAAATTCAGTGTGCATGTGTGTGTGTGCATGTGCGTGTGCAAACGCATGTGTAGCAGGGGAGGGGAATGACTGCCCGTTCTTTGCTTCCCAGGGACACAGGACTGTGGCAGAACAGTGGTGACATCTTTGGGAATGAAAAGAAGGTAAGAATGTCCTCAAACACCTGGTCATCCCTCTGTCTGTGGGAAATGTTCTCACACTCACACAGCAGAGAGCATGTCCCCGTGTTTATGTTATGTGGGGCCATGTGGTCCCTCAGTCCTGAGCTGTGGGAACCCATTGAAGGAGGAAATATGGCTATAAAGGAAAACAAAAATGTTAGTAAACATGAATTAACCTAACACACAATTTGTGAGCTCCTTAGAAGTGCTATGGTATGGAGTAATGATTTTCTTTTTAGCTTTCATCAGGGTTGGCAAATTCCCATCAGCACTAGTCTTGGGTAATTTGGTTTTATATTTTAGAATAATGTGTACTCTCTGTGATCAACACCCCAGACTTCCCACTGGTATGGATCCCCTGGGCCTGATTTGGTCAGCAGGTGGGCAGGAATCACAAGGTAATTTTCTGGCTTATTCCTGAGCCTGTAGGCTATTGCTTTCTGTTGTTGTTGCTGCTGTTACAAGTTCTGGGTCACAATCTGGAACAAAACATAAAGCCTCATCCTGCAGGCAGCACTTCTTACAATTGCCAGAATCTTCTATCAAGGATAAACCTTAATGATACTTCCCATGGGTGGCTGGCCTACAAAGCCCACTGATGTCCCACAGGCCTCCTGGTTTTGCCCAGAAGAGGCACCGGGCTATCATGACACTGCAGGCTAGACATTCAGTGGTGTGCCTCATTCCAGATCACAGGCATATTGCATGAAGAATGTGGTTGGGATGACACATCCCAATTAAAGGCTGAAGAAATAATTTTGTGTTGTGACTACAGCATTAGCTGTCAATGCATCTTATGCACCCTTTCATCCTGTTTTTTAAATGTCGAAAAATGTAAGTGTAAAACTGTGGCAGAGCCTATAGCTGGGAAAGAGGGGGGTTTCCTCTCAGGATTGGCTCTGAGGATTAGTGGTGGCTGCCTGGAGTGCTTGTCAGGCTGAGTCCAAGCTCTGCTGGCAAGAGCTCCAGATTGATTAATCATGTCTGCCATCAGAGCAGGCATGGGTACAGTGGGGTTGTTGCACAGTATTTTACCAAAGTGGTTTATAATGTGGATTCATAAGAGGGATTCTCTCATGCCCCTGTAATGGCGGTGACCAAGTCTCTTTCCTCATCCCTTTCACAAAAATATTCCAAAGATTTTCCTCATTAGATGAAACTGAGTCCTTACTCACTGATTGTCCCTGCAAAACACAGAGCAGCCAGAGAAAAGACCAAGGAATCATGGTTATATCTGGGGTTGTTTGAAGTTCCTCAGTAGGGCCATGCTGGTCATACAGGGAAGAGTACAAGCTTTGTATCTGAATCTTGACCCACCGCTAGCTGAGTGACCTTGAGCAGGTTACTTTACCTCTCTGAGTCTGTTTCTCTATCCCTAACATGGAGCAAACAATTCCTACCATCCTGAGTGGATGTGAAAATTAGAACTTGCTTATGCAGAGATTAGAGAATTGTGCTAAGTCCTGTAGGAAAGCCCAAGCTATGCATGGTTGAGGAATGGGGAGCTCTGGTTCGTAGAGCATTCTGGTAATTGGTCTCAACACCATAACTGAATAACCACTTTTCCCTCAGATCCTTGGGTGGCATAATGGGAAAAGCCATGGGATGAAAGTCAGAAGACCCGAGCACACATTCAGCTTAGTTACTTCCCAAATGGGGGACCCTAGAAAGAGACCTCGCTAGCCTTCAGGGTCCCCTTCAGTGACACAGCGAATGCTAACATTCCCACCACTAGGATGATTTCAACCATACAATCGTTATGAAAGTGCCTGCTTCACAGTAGTTGCTCAAAAACTCTACCAAATCTTTAATTTTTAAAAACTTTTATTTGGCAGTACACTTCATTTTTTTAAGGAACAGTTTCAGATTTACAAAAAAACTGAGGAGGTAGTACAGAGAGCTCCCATATCCCCAGCCCACAGCTTTCCCTATTATTAACATCTTACACTGGTGTGGTACATCTGTTAGAATTAATGGATCAATATGGACCCATTATTATTAACTGAAGTTCATGATTCATTCAGATTCCCTTGGTTTTTACCTAATGACCTTTTTCCGCTCCAGGATTGCACATTATATTCTGTTGGTGTGTCTCCTCAGGCTCCTCTTGGCTGTGATAGCTTCTCAGACTTTTCCTTGCCTTCAGTGACCTTTATGGTTTTGGAATATTGGTTAGTATTCTGTAAGATGTCTGTCTTTTGGAAGTTGTCTGATTTTTCTCATGATTAGACTGGGGTTATCGCTTTGGGGATGAAGACTACAGAGGAAGGAGGCATTCTCATCACACCATAGCTAGGGCACATCCATTATTTGTCACTGTTCATATTGACGTTGATCACCTGGCTGAGGGAGTGTTAGAGTTCTCTACTGCAAAGTTACTCTTTTTCTCCCATTCCATATGGTACCCTTTGGAAGGAATTCACTATGCAAAATCCACACTTAAGGAAAGAATTATGTTTCAACTCCTTGAGGGTGGAGTGTATCTACACAAATTTTTAGAACTCTTCTACAAGAGAGATTTGTCTCTTCTCTCCATTTATTTATTTTTCATTTATCTATAATAAAATGAACTCATGGGTATTTATTTTATACTTCAAGTCATAATCCAAGACTATTTTATTTATTTTGTTGCCCAAACTATTCCAGGTTTGGCCATCGAGAGCTCTTTTTGTTGGCTTCTGTGTCCCCTGACATACGACCATCAGTGTACATTTTTTTAAACACTTCCTTGCTTTCTGACACTACAAGACATTTTTGTGCTTTCTCGCTCACTCTGTTCTCTCTCTCTCTCAAATAAATAAATAAAATCTTAAAACAAGAAGTCTTTTAACTCTTTATTTTGAAATAATCATAGATTCAAAGAAAATTGCAAAGAATTGCACAGGGAAGTTCCATGCACCTTTTCTCCAGTCTTCCCCAAAGTTAACATCTTGTGCAACAAGATAAAAACCAGAAGTTAACATTCGTACAATCCACAGAGTTGTTTTGGATTTCTCCAATTACACATGCACTTGTGTGCGTGTCTGTGTGTTTGTGTATACGTGTAGTCCTATGCAATTTTATCACATGTGTAGCTTACTACAACCACCACCACAATCAAGATAAGGGGCTATTCAATCACCACATGGCTCCCTTTATAATGATTTCCTCCCCTATCCATCCCTAACTTCTGATACCAGTAATCTGTTCTCCATCTCTGTAGTTTTGTTGTTTTGAGAACATTATATAAATGAATCACACAATAAATAAATTTGGGATTGGCGGTTTTCATTCAGCCAATTCCCTTGCGATTCATCCAGGCTGTTGTGTATATCAATCATTTATGCCTTTTATTGCTGTGTAGTATTCCATGACATGGCTGTTTAGTTTAGTCATTGGTTTAAACATTCCCCATTGAAGGACATCTTGGGTAGTTACTAGTTTGGGGCTATTTTGAATAAAGCTGTTATAAACATTTGTGTACATAGTATTTAGTATATAAGTTTTCATTTCTCTGAGATAAATGCCCAAGAGTACAATTGCTAATTCCTATGGCAATCCATTTTAAGTTTTTTTAAAGATTTTATTTATTTATTTATTGTTACTATTTTTTTAAAGATTTTATTTATTTGACAGAGAGAGACACAGCAAGAGAGGGAACACAAGTAGGGGGAGTGGGAGAGAGAAAGCAGGCTTCCCGCTGAGCAGGGAGCCCGATGTGGGGCTCGATCCCAGGACCCTGAGATCATGACCTGAGCCGAAGGCAGACGCTTAACGACTGAGCCACCCAGGCACCCCCATTTTAAGTTTTAAAAGAAATTGCCACAATGTTTTCCAGAATGGCTCTGCCGTTTTACATTCCCACCAGTGATATCTGAGTGATCCAGTTTCTCTGCATCCTTGCCAGCATTTGGTGTTGTCACTATTTTTTATTATAGCCTTTCTGGTGAGTGTGTAGTAATATCTCTCTATGGTTTTAACTTATGTTTCCTTAATGTTGGACATCTTCTCATGTGCTTATTTGTGAATCTTTAAGTTTTTAAATGATGAAAATAAAGTAACAAATATATATTATCAAACTACTAAACATGGGCAAATTTTTCTTAGAGTCAGAAAGTATCTACTAAAGGCTCTTTGGATCTTTTTTTTTTTTTTTCAGGAGCCTGGAACCTTCCCACAGGCTGCTGAACATGCAGAGGATATAGGAAATTGAGCCCAGGTATTTCCTCAGTTGAAGTAACAGTAGGTGTTAGTTGAACACTTACTTTATACCAAGTGAGACCAGGCACTTGCATTTCATTGAACGCTCCCACAAATCTGCTGTAAAAGAGAGAAAGCACTTTGCTATTTGCCCAAACAGATAGCAATTCAAACAACCAGAATTTAAAACTAGGCCTATGGGACTCCTCTTGTACTATTAGAGCATTTTCTGATGACAGTCTGGAGCAGAATAGGGACCAAGATTCTGACTGATTGAACTTTACTTTACAGTTACATATTTGGATCCTTCAATCTCTGGCCCCAGTTGGGTGAACATAAGGCAAATTAAAATGCATTTTATCTATAGTTGTTATTTCACCTTTTATCACTTTGCTTCCTGAGGCACCCGAAAAAATTCTGATTCCTATTATCCAATCCTTCATCTCTAATTAAACAAAGCCTATTAAGGCCAGTTTATTATCTTTCCTCAGATTTTTACATCAGAGACACATTCTGCCACCCAAGGCAGGCTCCCTTCAAGGGCATCACATAGCTTTGCAGGAGCATCCTTGCTCTGGGCCCCAGAGGAGTGGACTTGGCAGTGAGCCCGGGGAAGCCATGGTAGGACAAATAGCCACTGGGCCCCCAGGGCTCTGCAGAACAGCCACCACGCTAGCTCAGGCTTTTCTGAGAAACAGGAATACACTTCTTCCTTGTTTAAGACACTGTCACACATCCGCATCTAGCCAATGCAGATAGTAGCCCAGTGAGCAGCCCTGTATCACACACCTCCTTTCTCTGCCCCTTGAAGGGAAGACTAATCTAGCCCCATTCAGGGGCGATCTCATGACCTCAGTGCTCCAGACACTACCAGTCATTTGGAGCTGCTCCATGAAACGAACCCAGTGCCATTCCTGCCTGGAAGTGAAAGATGCTGCAACCGTGTCCCAAAGACTCCTTCTCCACAACAAGCATGTGTCCTTATTGGTCTGTGAAGTAACCTGTGGCCTTCGAGGTAACCTTCTCTCATTGCATTTTCGGGGGAGGACACAGAAGGAGTGAGACTCTTAATGGTGCCCAGGAATCTGGCCTTCCCCACTTGAGGACACCCATCCATGGCTCAGGAAAAGATTTTGCATTCAGAATTTATATTCATCTGGGTTTGCTGTTGAACATTCTGCAGCAAAGGGAAGGCACCACTGGGAGCAAAGATGTATCTTCCAAACCCCTTGCCCCCAGCTGGCTCCTTGCAGAAGTTCTTGAAATGGGTTTTTTTTTTTTTTTTTTAAAGATTTTATTTATTTATTTGAGAGAGAATGAGAGAGAGCACATGAGAGGGGGGAGGGTCAGAGGGAGAAGCATACTCCCTGCCGAGCAGGGAGCCCGATGCAGGACTCGATCCAGGGACTCCAGGATCATGACCTGAGCCGAAGGCAGTCGCTTAACCGACTGAGCCACCCAGGCGCCCCTTGAAATGGTTTTTTGAAAGAGGAAGGGAGCAAGACAAGCACCCACAGAGAAGGCCCACATCCATCAAAGACCCAGGATAGCTCCAACTGGATTGTATTGGTTGTTTAGAGGCGGATTGGTTTTCCTACAACTGGGCTGCTCTTAGAAATCATGAACAAACACGTCCTGGGGGCCATCCAGGCTCTGAGAAGTATGGTGCCATGACCAAGAGTGCCGGCTCCAGAGCCAGAGGCTGGGCTGGGATCCCAGCTCCTCCACTTCCCAAAGGAGAATATTTTCAAAGGCACATGCTTATTGAGTTCAGACTATACAAGCAGGGAGTCCATTGTAATACAACTCAAGAGGGGCTAAAAGTGACCAGGATATTTTTAGTATAAAACGTGGGAGTTATACAATAAGTCCCTCTTGGAAGATTGTCCTGTATGTGCTTAATACAGAGGCCAGAGCAGACCTTCCTCCACTGGGATGGTCCTAAGCCTACCAAGCTATGTCCATGGAAAGCACAGAAATGAGTGAACGAAACTGGCTGAAGCCTGGAAAAGTGCAAGACCCTGGGAAAAGTGCAAAGCCTTGACCTAGGAACTCATGGGGGAGGGGAGTGAACGGAACACGGCAGCCAGAGGAGAGGGGCTCCAGCATGGTCAGCACCCCTTAGGAGTGTGTAGAGGAGCCACATGGGAGCAGGTTACACCCTGAACAAGTAAACTTACGAACTGAGTAGGAGAGCCCAGGACCTGCGTGACCCTGCGCCTCGAGTCTAAACTCCTCCATGTTTGCAGGTAAGCAGAAGTGCCTGGCAAAGCTAGATGCCAGCATGAGGCCAGACTGACTTGGAGATCCCTCAGAGCTCTCCTTACTGTGTGGCAAGGAACCCAGGTGCCAGGTCTCAGCTGATTAAAAAAAAAAACAAAAAAAAAAACACACAACAACAAACCAGGAATGACAGAAATGCATCTGGATCAGCTTATCCAGCTTATGCTACATAAGACAAGAATTGCCTAATGACACAATTTATTTTAAATTACTTTCTTTCTTTCTTTCTTTCTTTTTTTTTTTTTTACAGAGGGAAGAGAGCAGAGTATATGGAATTAAAAATTAAATTCAAAAGTGTTAAGGAGGAATGTCTAAGGATGGGAAAAAGGTTAAACAAATCACCAGTGATCCCTTCCCCATGAAAGAGGCCGGTGTGTGATGTGTTCAAGCATTCGAAGCAGCGAATAAATGGGCAGCTTCTACTTGGAGAGCCAAAGCACTGACCCGGGTTCCCAGCTCTGTCTATAGTCTCAAAGGCCAAGGATGTCTTATCTCTTGTTCCTTCTTGGAAGAATCATCAGTTTGGAGCCATACACATCGCAGATATTTGGATGTGAAGCTTCTGTGGGATCAGATCCATTGATCCAGGCATCAGTGATATTGTGATTTCCAATAAGAAATATACACTGGGTCTTCCTCTGGTTCTGGCACAGAGCTCCTAAAACCCTTGGAATTTCCTGAGAGCTACGCAGGTCTCTTCTGTTATGCTAATGAAGTTATTTTGGGAATGCACCTAAGGATGGGAGCTGGTTCCCAGGAAAACCGACCAAGGGATTAGAGGGTTGGAACTTTCAGTCCCTCCCCTTGATCTCTGGGAGGGGAGAGGGGCTGGAGTTTGAATGAATCACTAATAGACAATGATTTAATCAATCATGCCTATCTAATGAACCTTCTATAAAACCCCAAAAGGATAGAGTTTGGAGAGCTTCCCAGTTGATAAACACTTGGAAATTTGGAGGCAGTACCACATTCAACAGGGCATGGAAGCTTCATACCCTTTCCCTATACCTTGCCCTATGCATCACTTCCATCTGGCTATTCTTGATTTATAGCCTTTTAATCTAGTAAGTAAAATGTTTCTCTGAGTTTTGTGTGCAGCTCTAGCAAATCTAGGAAATTAACTGAACTCAAGGAGGGGGTCATGGGCCCTCTGATTTACAGCCGGTCCATCAGAACCTGGACTTGTGATTGGCATCTAAAGTGAAGGGCAGTCTTGTAGGGCTGAGCCCTCAACCTGTGGAATCCAATGCTCCCCCCAGGTAGATAGTGCCAGAACTGAGTTGAATTGTAGGACATTCAGCTGGTGTTGTGAAGCATTCCCTGGATGTGTAGTGAAACCCCCTTCCTCCACCTTCCCACACATTAGAAATCAGGTGTCAGAACCTCTTAGAACCAACTGTCTATAGCAGAGCATTGCTAGAATGTGGTGGGAAGAGAAGGTTCCTTCTCAGGATAACACAGTTGCAATGTCAGGTCAGTTGAGTTATGCCAAAGCCCCTAAGGTTTTAGTTTTATTTTTCATGTACCATCATAAGTAAAACTTTTACATTAGTACAAAAGCAATGAAATCTTGACTTTGGTTTTCTCAACTTACAAAGCTGCTTTCCTATACTTTCAATAGTTTTATTTCATGGACCTTGGTCAGTTAAATAATCCCTTTGGGAAGCCACCCTACTTTCCCACCACAAGCTACCCCTGGCACTACATTGGTGCAGCAACAATATGTATGGAGTTCACTTCTTGTGGGAGGGACCCAGCAAACAAGTCAGTAAGATGTGCCCCCAGGTCACAGGATTGACCAAGTACTCATCTTCATATACATCCCCGGATCCCCATGGTCATATCAGTAGTGTTGAGAGAGAAAAGTAAGAATGCAGCCTGGCCAAGGAGTATCATGGTCAGAGCCTCCAAGTCAAGCTTCTATCCCACAGGGCATAGGCTGAACTTGTAAGGGAGCCCTCTAGTTCTGGGCCACACAAGCAGAGTCTGATGCCATAAATGAGCATAAAATGTGCAGACAGGGGCAGTAATGGCAGGCCAGGCTGACTTGGGGGGCACTGGGTTTTACTCAGATCCTGGGTGTGAGCCCTTCATTTAAGCCTCCAGAGTCTTGGGCAAGCAGCAGCCCCTGTGTCCCCCATGCATTCCCTGTCTGGGTCCTACTTGTCCCATTCCCAGGGTACGTGGACCCCCTCAAGCTGTCAGAACCACAGTTCTGTCACTTCTACATTCAAATTAGATACCTGCCCTGCCACTCTCCAGGAGGATCCACACAAGGAAAGATATGGCAGCCTAGGACACTGTGGAGTGCAGTCCATGGCTCAGGCGCTCTGGCCCTCAGTGCTGTCTGTCAAGGCTTAGTCAGTGTGACAGTTTTCCTGTAACAAAAGGCTTGTTTGTGGACAGGGTGGAAGCCAGCCTGTGAGGGACTCCCTCCTCAGCCAACCAGTGGCCCAGCCCTGGCTCAGGCTGATGCCCGCCGAGCTCTCTCTGTGTCTCCTGAGGGCCACCTGCCTGTGTTTACTCGTCTCAGAGCCTAACAGTCCACAGTCTGGTGAAATCTGATGAACTCTATTTCCTCTTGGCCTCTGTGCATTAGAGGAATCTCGACCCTCAGATGGCAGCAGGGCTTACAGAACAAAGCAGAGGCACTGGGGCTCCGCTTAACCTGCTAAACCCATTTCCAACCTTATTGTCATCCAGGACCCTCCCCCCAGAATTACTACTTTTGGAACATCTTATACAAATGCCCCATCCGTGTCATACAGGAAAGAACAGTTTTGCTGCAGCGGCCTCCCTGTTGGGGCAGACATTGGTTAAGTTAGCCCTTCTTCCCATAGCTAGTCTCACTTACCATCAGAGTTATGTCTACCCCTGCCACTGCATCTCAGAGCTCCCTCCCGACAATGCCAATGGCCCTAGATGCAGTAGTCCTCTCTTATCCACCGGGGATGCATTCTAACACCCCCAGTGGATGCCTGAAACCATGGATCAAACCAGTCCCCATTTATACTATGTTTTTTCCTATACGTACATACCTATGATAAAGTTTGATTTATAAACTAGGCAGTAAGAGATTAACAACAATAACTAATAATAAAATAGAACAATAACAATATGCTAAAAGTTATATGAATGTGGTCTCCCTCTCTCAAAATACCTTATTGTCCTGCACTCATCCTTCTTCTCTTGATGATGTAAGATGATAAAATGCCTCCATAATGAGACCAAGCAAGGTGAGTGATGTGGGCATTGTGACCTTCTTACCATGCATCAGAAGGAGGATCATCTGCTTCTGGACCACGGTTGACCACAGGTAACTGAAACCACACAAAGCAAAACCCTGGATATGGGGGCCTACTGTACTATAAAGGCAGTTCTACTTCAGCTCCTCAGAAAGGAGAAAGGGATCCACAGACCAATACCTAAGTGGGCTTACCTGCCATCTTGGGTCTAGGATCTAGAAAATGGCACTCTCATTTCAACTGCTAAATAATTGGCTTTTAAGTAGTTTGTGTAATGGGAAGAGAGTGTGTGCACTTTTACCATATTAAACTGATGTGTTATTTATACCACATAGGTTATTTTCCTGTGGCTTTTCACTTATTGAAAAAGAGAATAATTGGCAGTGGGGGAAGAAGAAGGTGGATACCACCTTGAAGAAAGAAATCTTTATGCATTTTGAGACTCCAATTAGAGATTCTTCAGAAAAGAAACAGTAGTCTTGAAAGCCAGACTTCACTGATGCAGAAAAGTTCTAAATTCAAAAGCTTATATTTATATGAGAAGAACAAGCATTGGCCACTGGCCATGTCAACATGGAATGTTACCATAAGACATGGTATATAGGGAAAACAGGAAATGCTCTCAGAGGACAGCCTGCCACCCAGAAGGGGAAAATCCCTCCTGGCACTGGAAGATACTTAGAGAAGACTGAAGGAGATGATTCTTGAATTAAGATGTTGCTTGGGCCCCATGAAGGGTTGGGTGAAAGGAACCAGACAATAAAAATCTCAATGGACACCTCATGTTGGGAGCAACCCCAAGAGCACCAGGCTGATTGTCCTGGTAGTACCCTTACCCCAGCAGAAGGTGGTACTAGATAAAAGCCTGAGAAGGGACCACACACAGCTCATGGAGGGGAGGGGAAGTATCTGCCAGTTCCCAGGCTCCACCATGGAAAGGGATGAGAGCACCGGGGTCTGAAGATGAGGACTGGCATGGTGCCAAGGAGGCCACAGGTATATGGCCTCAGGTGAAGCAAAGCTGCAGACCTGGGACTGCAGCCTTGAATGCCAGCCTCACATTTCAAAGGCTGCTTGGGGCTGCCTGCTCTTCAGAGAGCCCAGGCACCAGGCTGTCGGGACTCAGAGCTGGGACTGAGGCTATTGAACAGAAGAGGTGGTTCTGAATGGAAAGACACTAACAGTGTCACAGGGAGAGGTGAATGTTTCCCAAGCCAGCCCCACTCATCAGTAGGAATATGGGCTCCTGAGAAAGACAGGCATAGTTACCATCCTGATCTTGACAAAAGCTAGCCTTCACTGCATGGTGACCTGGGACCAGCTCTCCAGAGCAATTCCGCTTCATCACAGCACCTTCCTTTCCTCTGCTTCTGAGCCCCTAGGTTGTCTACTTGGAGCTTAGGCACTTTCACTGGCCTGGCCTGCAACAGTGGGGGTGCTCAGAGCTCACCTGGAAGGGGCACAGTCTCTGTAGCCTGGAAACAAGAGGGGGTGGGGTGGGGTGTTGAGAAAGGACCAGCAGTGGGGTGCACATTGACGAAGCAGAAGAGGATGAGGCGTAGGGGCAACAAAGCTCTCCCCCATACCCCTTTACCGCTCTGGCCAGTCTGCTTGGAGCAGTTTCTGGCTCCAGCTGGCTTATCTGAAAGCAAGGGTAGGGGTGGTACACCTCGCCATGGAGCCTTTCAGACCTGATTTGATTTTTCCCTCTTTGGATCCCCAAGCTCTGGCTGGTGGGACTTGGCCCTGAGCAGTGCTCCTTCGTGGTCCTACCTCATGTCCTAAGTAGCCTCATGTGTATATCTTGACTCTTTTAAAGCACTTACTGTGAGCCTGGCTAACCTTGTTCTCAGCTCTTTACAACTATTATGCCCATTTTATAGATAGGAAACTGAGGGCAGCTAACTAGTAAGTGGCTAAGCCAGGCTTTGAAACCAGGTCCTATCTGGCTCCCATGCCCATGTGTTATGGCTCCCTTCTTGTGCATAAGCCCCTCGGGTCTTGTTTCCATCCTCACTGCGATTGCCCTGATTCATGCTGGGGCCCTCCTCCCCCACTGCATGCTCCAGGAGGGTAAGCACTGCAGAGGGGCAGGTGGTTTCTCACTGTTTATTCCAGGGCTGCACATACATATGGAGTCGGGCTCAGTAAGTCTCTGTAGAATGAATGCGGGGTGGGGGGGCGGGTGTTGAGGGACTCAATTTTCTCAGATGGTATCTAATTTGTTAAAAGTATTGTCTGAACTGAAGAGGACCTTAGAGATTCACCTCATCTACAGAAAACTGCTCCCCGGAGGTAAGGCAGAGTTCTTTACCCTTCCAAGTGGAAAGTCAGTTTCTTCTCATATCTCAATTTTCAAACCTCCTGAACCTGAATTTCTTCTCCTCTCTCCATCATGGATCATTATAAGCAGAAGAATACGTATGTTTCTGCCTTTCCACCAAAATGATCAGTTCAATGCATTTCTAAGAAACCCTAGTTTCCTGCTCAGCTGACCCACTTCTGCCACCTTAGCACTTCATCTCCGAGCTCCTCAGGCAGAAAAGTTGTGGTCTTTCTTCCTTTCCCCTTGTCTCCCCCCCTCCCCCTGCCCCATCACCATCCCTTTCTCCTCTCTTTTCTCCCTCCTTCCTTCCCTCCCTCCCTCTTTCCTTCCTTCCTTCCTCCCTCCTCCCTCCCTCCCTTCCTTCCTTCCCAAAATAACCTAGAATATACTCAACATAATTAAACATATGGGAGGGCATAAACACAATAAAATATAAATATCTCTGTCCTTATAATTCCATCTCTGGACTCATTCTTGGGAAGCTGACTGTCTTTTTTTCTCTTTCCTTATTTTCTAAAGCTCTTATGATCATTCCTTAGAGCTCTGTTTCATATCTTTCAGAGCAGATTGTCCACAGATTAAGAATAGTATCTGTAGACAATCTGCTTTGAAAGATAAGGGATTTAGCCTTATACTACTTCTCACCATCTCCTCTCTTTCTCAATTTTTGCTATAGGGTTATTTTTAGTCTTCGTAATAGTTAATCACCTGTATGACTTTAAATAATATGCATAACCCCCAATTTCTTGATTCATTTACCTAAGATTATATCTGTGGACTTCCAGCCTTAGGGAATAAGAAATAAGTACACTCCCCTACTCCTGGTTTCAGTTAGTTGTATCAATTTTACATTGTTCAGGTTTGCAAACTTTACATTCAGTTTTGTGACTAAATATATCATTCATACTTCATCTTTAAGTTGATTTTAAACATTGAAATTGCATAGATAGATCTATAATATTATACTTAAAAATCATTGCATAAATGAGAGCGTTATTGAATGTCTAGGAAAGGAAATAGAATTTTTTGCCACCAGAATCTTGCCTCTTAAAGAAGATTCATCCAAGCCTCAAGTTAAAATGGTTTTCTTTGATCCATATCTAATTCAGGGATTACTGCATATTTTCCCATATTATCATTCTCCATCTTTGGTTCATTTTCTATTTTGCTGTGTGTGTCCATGAATAATTTTGGTTGTAATAGTTTGTAAAAATGCACAACTTTATCTGAATCCTTGCATACCCCAGATATCTATCTTTTGCTCCCATTTGTTTAACAATTTCTTTTTGCTTTAATTTTTTTGGGGGGTGCTATTAACATATAATTTGTACATAGTAAGGAAAACAAATCTTAAATGTATATAGTAGGATGAATTTTTGTATGGGACCACCACCCATATTAAGATATAGAACATTTCCATTACCCAGAAAGTTCCCTGCTAGGTCAATGCAATTGCTTCATTAATTCAGAAAGCTTCTGTGGTCTCTCTTGCCGTAAATTCATTTTGCCTCTTCTGAAGTCACATAAATTGGTAAGTTTCTACTCCATATTTGCCTTCTTTCATTCAATGTATAAACTATGAGTTTATTCCATGTTGTTGTGTGTACCAGTCGTTTGTGCTTTTAAAATTGCTTGTTAGAGACAGCTCTTACTTTCACTTATCCTCCTGGGCATCTTATTGTGGCTTTGGTTTGCATTAAGTAAAGATGTTGAGGACCTATTCATATGTTTATTGGCCACTTGGATATCCTTTCATTGATCATTGGACTGGAGATATTATCCTAGGCTCAAATTAACTTTCAGAACATTGAAGGAATTTTTTGGTGGCAATTTTAGTCTTGTTTTTATCTAAGCCTCTTGCTTTCATTCTGCTGGGAGTTTTCAAACTATTTCCCCATTGTTGAAGTCCTGTAGTTTTACCAGGATGAGAGTGGATGTGGGGGTTTTTTCATTAAAATTGTTTGGTTCTCAGTTAATCCTCTCAATGTGAAAACCCTTATACTTATACTATACTTGTTCAGCTCAAGAAATGTTCTTTTCTTAGTGACTTTTGTCCTCACATCCATCTCCTTCTTCTTTTTTTAAAAGATTTTATTTATTTATTTGACAGAGAGAGGCATGAGCCAGGGGAGGGGCAGGGGGAGCGGGACAAGCAGATTCCCCACTGAGCAGGGAGCCCGATAAGGGGGTTCGATCCCAGGACCCTGGGATCATGACGTGAGCTGAAGGCCGACACTTAACCCACTGAGCCACCCAGGCGCCCCATCACCTCTATCTTCTTTAGTGGAAATGCCCATTAGACAGATGTTAGGTAACCTGGATGTATCCTCTACCTGTTGTCAATTTTGCCTCATTTTTCTATCTCATTTTTTATCTTTCTGCCTTAAGTCCTGGGAGATTCCTTGACTTTATGTGTAGCACAATCATGAAGTCAAATGAACTTCTGTCCTCCAAGAGACCCTTAGAGAATGAATCTGTGGTTCCTTCTGGGCCAAATGGCCATGGGGTTAAAAAAAAAAAAAAAGCAAGCCTATCACACTCCACATTCCTCTCATCTCATAGATGAGAAAGACAAACAACAAAACCTAGTCCAAAGGCATTAGCTACTTCGTCAAGACCATCCAGGGGTGAGTAGCAGAGTCAGGGTAAGATCACCAAATATTACTTTTCCATTACAGCCAGTGAATGACCCCAGAGGGGAAACTACTTTAGCGGGAGCCCTTCATGGCCCCACTAGATACATCATCCAGTCATGACCTGTTTTTGCAAATGCTCTCCCAGCAACTGGGGCCTCTGCCATCTCCCACTTTCCTCATCACCCTGGAGCATGTACTTGTCCCATATGCTCTAACATCTACACTAACTTACAGGCATGTAATGTGTTGGCTTGTTCTTGGACAATTCTGCCTGAATGTCTTCTCTTCCCAGTGAGGCACATTTGAAGGCAGGGATTCATCTTCTTCTTGTCCCTTCATAGCATAGCACTGGCTCCACTAAGGGGGTAACAGATATATTTGGGACTCTCTGGGCTCCTACAGGTGGGAACATATCTTACTCAACTCTAAACACCAACCAACCCAGCAGGATGCTCAGGGCATAGCAGACCCCTGATGTGTCTTAATTTTTTTTTAAGATGTATTTATTTATTTGCGAGAGAGAGCACGAATGGGAGGAGGGACGAGGGCGGGTGGGCAGAGAGAGCGTGAGAAGTGGACTCTCCACTGAGTGTGTAGCCCGACGTGGGGCTCGATCCCATGACCCCAAGATCAAGACCTGAGCTGAAACCAAGAGTTGGACACTTAACTGACCAAGCCACACAGGGCACCCCCCTCCCACCACGTGTCTTTATTGACCGAGAGAATTTCCCGTCAATCTGAACCAGAAGATCATACATATACTGTTTTTCTTAAGACCATCTTTTCAAACTCTGGGATTCCATGTGACATAGTTAGTTAAAAACAAATTGGCTTTGGGGTCAGGAAGATCCTTCTTTTATTATCTCTGGATTTTCAAGCAACTTACAAAACTGTCTGACCATCTTGTGAAGCAGGTCATTTCCAGGGAACCCAAGCGAGGAGAGTGGCCGGGGAGAGGCGGTTACCATCTGTGGCAGTTGCAAGGGGGAAATAAGATAGAGAAATAGAATGTCCATCAGTTGTAGATCACTAAAAAAGCCAGTTCCCTTCTCTTTCCTTTCCTCATCCACACATCACCACCAGCCCATCTCCCCTCTCCCTTAGCCCCTTACACATGGGTTATAAGGAAAGGCTTTGCTATAAATTAAATGGAAATGTCTTTAGTGATCCATCTACAGAGCTTTGCTGAAGGAAGGGCTGTTAAAATTTAGAACCCTTCATTTTCTTCTTAATGAGTTACCTGGGACTGGAGGGGGTGATAAATATAGCTTTTCTCATACATTTGACTCAGCCAGCTACAGTAAAATTTTTAAAAACTCATTCTAATTAAGCATTTGCATGGGCTGTACTCAATATTCATTCAGGTCTTTCCCTTTCTAATAAGCTACAACTTTCACTGCTGCAGGGCAGAAAGCTCTAGGGACCCCACCATTCTACTTGAAAACAGAAGGCCACACTCAGGAACCCATGTTCATTCCCTGCCCACTTTAGGGACTGGCACTGACCTGTCGTCTGGGGAGCCCAGCTACCTAACTCTGTCTCCTCCTTGCTAGGGGACCCAGAAGTCTGAAAAGCGGACCAGGGCTACAAAGCCACCCATTTATATTTCTAACAAGAACAGGACCCACTTCATTGCTACTTCTGACAGAGGCAGGAGGGAGGTGGGAGTGGGGTTTTGTATTTTTGATTCCCTTCTGTCAAAATGCAGGTGGGAGTTTCTAAAATGACACATGCAGATTCAATCAAAAAAGATTTTCTGAGCACCAGCAGAAATCCCTGTCACCCCACTCTCAAATTCTTTACAGGGAACATTCCAAGCTTTCTCCTCTGTTCCTAACCTCAGTTGACCTCCTCACCTCCTGGTTTGTGAAGAAGAGGGTTGGGAACTCTCAAAGCTTTTATCCCAAGTCAGGGAAGCTACTGGCCACTCCCAGCTGGTTCCCCTTCCTCTCCCTTCTATAGGGGGCAAAGGCGGACTTCCCCTACTAGCTCTGGTTCCCAGTCTCTTGCACTTTCTCAGGGACATAGGTTCTTGGGTTGTGTCACCCCACCCCCAGCCTTCCTCCCTCCACATAGCTTCCTCTCCACTGCCACCCCCACTACCTTTCAGGAGCACCCAGTGTTGAGGTGGGGTCCACTTCCACACTGGGTAGAGTCTCCCAAATCCCCCTCTGCCACCAGCCTGGCCCTTAGTCTGCCCTTCTCAGGCAAACTTCTTGAAGGACATGTCAACTGGGCCTGGTGGTCTGCAGCCCCTCTGTTTGCTGGCCCTGTGTGGGCTTCCAACCCTCCGACCAGGTTCTAAAAGGGAGTCACAGACATTTTGACTAACATGATCAAATTTCATAGGTTGGCCAATTTGCTTATAGGCATTTAAAACAGAATCAGTTATTACTACCTCAAATTACATTGCATTCATGCTATATTTATTTATTTTCTGTCCGTCTTCCCTATAAGATGAACCTAAGTTCTACAAGATTGGGGATTTTTTGTGTCCTTGTCACCAGTGTATCTCTGGGCACAGAGCAGTGTCTGGTCCCTATGGGTTAATTCCCAATAAACATTTGTTTTTAAGTTGTTCAAATCATAAATGAACAAAAAACTGCCAATACAATCAAAAGGCATGTACATTAACCACCCAGTCTACCATCACATGTTAAAAATTGGTGAAATCAGGTGAAGAATATCCAGGTGTTCATCAAACTATTCTATTCATTTCTCCATAAACTTGAAATTTAAAAAAAATCAGTGGGAAAAAAAACACTCCACCTAAAATAGTGTCTCTGTTTCAGAGCTATTTTTCATGACCGAAATTAATATTCCAGTAGGAGGTTTTAGAAAATCACCTTCATCTTTTTATTCATACGTGAGAACTAAAAACTGAGCAACAAAATTAATTTTTCACATCTTTCTTTTTCCTACTGCATGAACTCATTTTCTCTTCACAAAGTCAGGGAGCATGCTGCCACTGTTGTTAGAACTACAAACCAGGCACTGTTTCCTCTGTCTGGCACCTTTGGCGGGCAGACAGAGACCACAGAAGTCAAAACTCCCAGAGGAGGGGCGCCTGGGTGGCTCAGATGGTTAAGCGTCTGCCTTCAGCTCAGGTCATGATCCCAGGGTCCTGGGATCGAGCCCCACATCAGGCTCTCTACTCAGTGGGGAGCCTGCTTCTCCCTCTGCCTCTGCCTCTCTCTCTCTCTCTCTCTGACTCTCATGAATAAATAAATAAAACATTAAAAAAAAAAAAACCTCCCAGAGGATCCTAGGATACTTCCATGAGAAATGGCTTATCAGGGGGTATAGTGGGTTTCATGTCTGTCCAGATTCCTGTAGAATTGCTTTCCTCTTTGGGTTCAGACACAGCATGTTTGATCTTGATTTCGTTTAGTTAATCTGGGGGGCTTTGCCAAGCCCACGTCAGTTCCCCTTATCACCAGTAGGAAAGAGCAGTGAACATGGCCAATCTGTTTATCATAGCCTATGGTGTAAGATCAGTATCTCAGAAGACTTGAGACATGTTCTGATGCAGGTTTTAGGTTTCTCATTGCTTTCTTGGACTTAGTTGTAAAAAAAAAAAAGGTGGAATTAAAACGGGATCCATTAACCAAAGGCAAAGTATATCAAACAAGCATGGCTAATAAAAATCACAAAGCAATATGAACTCAAGTCATTAATGACCCAATAATTAAGATACTTCTTTCACTTCTCCCAAATCCAATCCAGGGCCTATGAATCAGTGGGGGTTATATAGGCATTCAAGAGAAGATGCAAAATAGGTCATAGGTCCTGATCACAGACACGTGATTAGAGAAGAGGCAGGCTCAGGAGTGTCAGATTGTAAATATCGACTAGAAGGTCACCCTGAGAGTATGTAAAGTAAGAAAAGTAAAGGCCCAAAGGAAAACTTGATAGACATTGATATTTAAGAGGTAAGCAGAGAAAGAGGAACTCTTAAAGAGTACTTTCAACACGTACACAGAGAGGTAATGAGAAAACTAGAAGGAAGAGTCATCTCAGAAGCCACAGGAAGGAATACAGGAGGTTCAAATGGAGGGAACGATCATCAGTGCTAAATGCAAGGTGACAGTGTAAAATGCCCAATAAGAAAAAGAGAGAAAGTGGATAATGGATTTAGCAAAAGAAAAGATGGAAACAACCAATAAATTTAAAGGGAGCAATTTCAGGAGAGTGATTTGCAGTATGTTGAAAAGAAACACACTCAAGAAATCCAAATGGCCGGGCGCCTGGGTGGCTCAGTTGGTTAAGCGACTGCCTTCGGCTCAGGTCATGATCCCGGAGTCCCAGGATCGAGTCCCGCATCAGGCTCCCTGCTTGGCAGGGAGCCTGCTTCTCCCTCTGACCCTCCCCCATCTCATGCTCTCTCTCTCTCTGTCTCATTCTCTCTCTCAAATAAAAAAATAAATAAATAAATAAATCTTTAAAAAAAAAAAAAGAAATCCAAATGGCCAACAGACACATGAAAAAGTGCTCAATATCACTCAGCATCAGGGAAATCCAAATCAAAACCTCAATGAGATACCACCTCACACCAGTCAGAATGGCTAAAATTAACAAGTCAGGAAATGACAGATGTTGGCGGGGATGCGGAGAAAGGGGAACCCTCCTACACTGTTGGTGGGAATGCAAGCTGGTGCAGCCACTCTGGAAAACAGTATGGAGGTTCTTCAAAAAGTTGAAAATAGAGTTGATCCAGCAATTGCACTACTGGGTATTTATCCCAAAGATACAAATGTAGGGATCCAAAGGGGTATGTGCACCCCGATGTTTATAGCAACAATGTCTACAATAGTCAAACTGTGGAAAGAGCCAAGATGTCCATCGACAGATAAATGGATAAAGAAGATGTGGTATATATATACAATGGAATATTATGCAGCCATCAAAAGGAATGAAATCTTGCCATTTGCAATGACGTGGATGGAAATGGAGAGTGTTATGCTGAGCGAAATAAGTCAATCAGAGAAAGACATGTATCATATGACCTCACTGATATGAGGAATTCTTAATCTCAGGAAACAAACTGAGGGTTGCTGGAGTGGGGGGGTGGGAGGGATGGGGTGGCTGGGTGATAGACATTAGGGAGGGTATGTGCTATGGTGAGCGCTGTGAATTGTGCAAGACTGTTGAATCACAGATTTGTGCCTCTGAAACAAATAATACATTATATGTTAAAAAAAAAAAAGATAGCAGGAGGGGAAGAATGAAGGGGGGGAAATCGGAGGGGGAGACGACCTATGAGAGACAATGGACTCTGGAAAACAAACTGAGGGTTCTAGAGGGGAGGGGGGTGGGAGGATGGGTTAGCCTGGTGATGGGTATTAAAGAGGGCACGTTCTGCATGGAGCACTGGATATTATGCACAAACAATGAATCATGGATCACTACATCAAAAACTAATGATGTAATGTATGGTGATTAACATAACATAATAATAATAATAAAAAGAAGCAAAAGAAAAAAAAGAATGGATGGTAGCTGGAGGGTGGTTTGGGATTGAGGTTGTTTGGTTTTTCTAAGAGACGGAAGAGACCAGACTATTTATGTGGCTTTAAGGAAAGAGTCTTCAGGGAGGATAAAGTTTTCAGCCTCAGCAAACAGCACAGTAGTGGTTAACTGAACAAGATCTTTGAGGAAGTGACACCAATGGGAAGATTAATTCTGGAGGCAGAAGGGCACACCTACCTGACTGGGCCAGGAGAGGGAGTAAGAGGCAGTGCCCATGAGGGTAAATGTGGGGGCAAAGACTCCCTGGAAGGGGGCTGCCTGGCAAGTCCTTGTCTGGCGATCTTTATTTTCTCAGTAAAATGGGAAACGAAATTGTCAGCTAGAAATGAAAAGGGGAAGGACTTGGGCTGGAACATTTGGGCACATAGATAACCCTAATGAGCAGTTCAGGGTGGGCGGAGAGGGGAGCTGATGGAGGAGGCGGGCAAGGCTTGCTGGGCTGCATTGCGAGCCATCTGTGGTAGCACCCATGTGCATGGGGCATGATTTTCTCCAGTGGGACGAGGGGCCAGGGCATAGGACCGAAGATGTCAAGTGGCTGGGTTGCCTTAAGGTTGGGGTTCTTTAGGTCAGGTGTGATGGGAGGACAGGAGAGTCTTGGGAGTTGGAGAGAGAAAATCACAGTGGTGAACGTGGGCTCTGGGTTAATAGGAAAGGAACTGAAGCCAAGGGACAGCTGATGACTGAGAGAACATGGCTTGTCTAGGGACCCCCACAAAGTGGTGAGATGGGAGAAGAAATGTATCAGTAGTAAAAAAGTGAACAGGCTAGAAGGAGGAGGTCAGTGTGAGGATGGGATGCTGGAGTCACAACTCAGAGATGGAACAGTGCTCGTGGGTAAGGAGAGAACAGGGCGTGCCCTAGAGTGGTTGCTGAGGAGCACCTGAAACTTCCAGGGAGTGGGTGTCCTGATGAACAAAGAATCCCTCCAAGGGGAGGGCAGACTTCAAGGCAGAGACTAAACCCAAGAGCCAAGATGAGTGCGGACTCAGAGAACAGCAACGCAAAGCATCCTCAGCATTTCCCTGCCCTCTTTCCATCCCTCCAAGATATTGGTTGTCTATACTAACCCATTAAATTTCGAGCTCCTTTGAGGGCCCGCATATTTTCTTCTTATATCACTTACTGCATTAGGAGCAGTCCCATTGAAGGAGAAACACACAGAGTAAGAGGTGGGAATGTCAGGATAAACCCACCAGCCTATGCCCTTGGCTTTCAAGTTTGTCCCTGTGACTCCTTATAGCTGACAGGAGCAAAGCTGCATTTAAATTCAGTTGGGCTTGAGATTAAGAATCAGAGAGCCTGATTTCTATAATTGCCTTTCCACTTGTCAGTTTATCTACCTGTGATGAACATGGGCACCTCCCCGCTTCACCCCAGATCATTTTCCTCAGATCATCTCCAGTGGGCATTTCTGGCTTTATTTAGACTTTAGGGTTTGTCTTTATACTATCTTCCAGTTCCCTGGTCCAATCTCAACCAGAGCACTCGAGAGCTGCTGTTACTTTTCTCCTGGTATCCTGCAACACCACTGTCCTTTGGAAACAAAAGAGATGATAAATGGTACCCTCTTTTTCCAAGACAGAATTCTCCTACCCACACTTGCTCCCAGGAATATATTTTCACTATCTCAGTTGTCCAAAGAGAACACTTCTGTCCAGGAGCTTGGAATTCCCATTTCATCCCTTGTTTGAGAAAATGTTAGGGAGAAATCAAGGGCTCCTTTAATATCAGGGAGCTGCTGTTCTCAGGGAATTGGCATCCCATTAAAAAAAAAACACCTTTATTAAATGCAAAAGAGTGTGTTGGGGTGGGGGGGAGAAATGAAAGTGAGAGTGGAAGGAAAGAGAAAAAAGGATTTATGATGGTTTGGGATGGGCATATTCAGGCTGGTGAGCACAGTGGTAAGTGATTTATGTGGAAGAGGAGCTTTCTTGAGCTTGAATTTTAATGTCAGAGGAAACCTTCAGTTCACACTGCCCCGTCTTTGTGGTTTTGCCTGTGTACACCCAATTTCGAGGCTTCTATTTCCACATCTCCATGACAATGGGGGATTACAGAAATTCACTCAGTCACAATTCTGGGCTGACAAGTGCCAAGCAAACATTTCATTCCTGTTTTTATAACTGGTGGTGGACAGTGTCGGGTTCTGTGCCGAGAGCCAGATTTTGTTACGGTGAGCTGGAAAGCAAAGGCAATTTCATCAGGCAAAATCACAGCCTGTTACCCTGGGGGAGCAGAGAATGGCCCTCCTGGGGAGCAGGAAGGTTGGCTAAAAATCCAGAAAACCCCATCCCTACCGCCAGGTAGGCTGCCTCTGCCAGGGACAGCTAAAAGGAGAAAGAAACTCACATATGTTAAAGGGTATTGTTTGTCCCAGCTGAACTCAACTGTGTTTCAGCAAAAGACAAATTCACCTTCCAGGACCTCGGTCTGCATTAGCCTGCTGACTCCTCAATGCTGCCCTGAGAGGTCATCCTCATCCTTTCGGCTCACCAACCCCACCCCCTGCCCCCCAGATAGGGGACCTCTCACCACCCATCTTTCCTCTTTGATATGGAGTGGTGAATCAGAGCAAATAATGTCACGTCACATAACGTTTCCCCTGTGAGACTAAAGCTCTGAGCCCTGATTTTATGCAGATGGAGTCACTATGAATCACACTTCAAAATGTTTCTGAGTCTCATTTTCTCAAGAGAAAACAATAAAAGAAAGAGATGTATTTGGGAAGAATCCCAGTCTCAGGGCCACTAAATGTGCCTAGAATCTGTGACACTTGTCAGTTGGTCTCCTTAGTGCTGGCTACCTCATGCTCCAGAAGAATAATTCCTTAGATGTCACTCCTTTACTGAAGAGAGCCTTTGTCCCACCTAGTGCAGTGACTGTGAACCCTGGACTGGAATTTGCATGCCAGAGGTTAGCATACTCCACGGGCTTAGAATTAGGTCATTGGGAGAACACAAAGTAATTTATGTAAATTAACATACACCAATATGCAGAAATATAAAAATCCATTTTTCCAAAATTCCTGAAAAATTGTATCTTGTCAGTTTCTCAGTATGTTAGTCCAACAGTTTGGCAGATATATTTAGATTATATCAACTAAAATGTATTCAATGTCCAGTATGTGTTAGGTTTTGTCCCATACCGAATTTCATTTAATTCATACAAAGACCAGTGTTGTCCTCACTTTGCAGATGATGCATCTGAAGGTAAGTGGCTGATCTGAGGTCAGATGGAGATGGGGGTCTTGGGATCCCCATCCTGTGCTCTTCCACCTCCACATATCTCTGCACAGATACCTCCCTGACCAACAAAGGGGTTATTTAGGCATGAAAGAGTTTCTTTGTACGATATTGTTCTAGAAGCTTGGTAGATGAAACAGATAAAAGAGGATCCACTGGTTGAGTTGTGGGGAACATAATCTTTTCATTCTCTCCTCTCCTCTTAAGTGATCCCTTGAGCCTTTGAACTCTGCTTGAAAAATATATCCTACAGCGTCCATTCAGCTTTGGGTCTATTTGTTTTGGGTCTATTTGAAGGACTTCTCCAGAGTTCTAGTCCTGACTTTGGTCTTTAGTAGCTACATAGTGCAAAGCTCTGTACCAAATCTGCCAACTTCCCGCCTGGTGGATGGTGACCCAAGTGGTTCTCAAAGCTGCCTGCTCTGCAGTGCTAGAGGAAGAGGTGATGTCAGACTAATGGGATCCCAATGTGCCCCTTTGACTGTTCAAGTGTATCAGAACCTCCCACACTCACTTCTCTGAGGGACAAGTCCTCAAACTGCGCCTTCAACAGCTATCACTAACTTTTTAGGTCTTATAATCTTGTTGTGGTCCTATTAAATAAAAGAGTCTGTATCTTTAGAGATACATACCAAAGTATTTACAGATGTAGTAATAAAATTATTACTTCAACATTATCCAGGGAGGGGGAATGGGTGGGATAATAGATGAAATATTTGTTTTGTTGATGCTTGGTAATGGATATATAAATGTTTGTTACATCATTCTTTCTACTTAGGATAGGTTTAGAATTTTCCAAAGTTTCAGATAGATAGATGATAGATAGATAGATAAATAGATAGATAGATAGATGATAGATAGATAGATAGATAGATGATAGATAGATAGATAGATAGATAGATAGATAGATAGATAGATAGATAGATGATAGATAGATAGATAAGCAGACAGATAGATAGATAAGGGTACAGGCAAAAAAAGAAATTAGGCCCTTGCCCCAGGACCACTTTCTTTCCCTCTCTCAACTTACAATTCCTTAAGGGTCCACTCTGCTACTCTCTGGCAGGGTCTAGTCCTTTTTCTGGAGTGGGTAAAGCCTTTGGACCTGCCTCTCTGACTTGCTGACTAGGATTTGGCCTCTACTCAAAGCTTTGCCTGCACCTCTTATTTTGGCCCTGCCCACAGCTTAGAGTACAATATGTTTCTCCACAAAGCTTTGTAGCAGAAACTATTTAGTTCACTCTGGGAGATGTGAACAATTAAAATGTTATTTCCAAAGCTCAGAAACTTTCATGATCTCCTATTTAAAAGATGAGAAAACAGAGGCTTAAGTAAGCCACCCAATGCCACACCACTAGAGCGTTGGTAGAACCAGCCTTGTGAACACAAACAATTTGACACCAGAGACCGCCTTTCCACCACTGCATCATATAGACACTATCCATGACAATTATAAACAATCAAGCCTAGCAGGAGGTGACGCCAAAAAAAGAGTAGGATGGAGCAATTGTCATTTTTATTTTAATATTAAAAAATATTTGGAAAATAGAGAAAGTAATCCACAATCTTACCATTCTAACAAAATAGTTTTTTTCTGCCTATATTTTATATAATTATGTTCAAAATGACAAAAATATACATTTTTATGTTTTGACTTTTAAATATTATATCACAGGCATTTCTTTGTATTGCTTGTCTTCAGAATATCATTCCAAATATGCTATACTTTTATTATAAATCCTCTTCTTTTGGGACTTTTTGTTGATCCCAATTTTATGCTGTTTGAAATAACCTGGGAATGAATATCTTGAGGCATATAGCTGTTTCTTCTTTTTTATTTTTAGTTTTTGTGTAAATTTCAGAGACAGTAAGATTATTGGAATGAAGGTTAAATAAGTTATGGCATTTGAAACTTATTACCAATTGAATTCCAAGTTGATAGTACTGTTTCATATCCTACGGTATTTTCACTATATCCTCTGAAGCATTGGGTGTCAACAAATATTTTCCTTTCTATTTTATATGCAAAGAATATGAGGTTGGTTTAATTTCAACTTGTCTTCTTTCTAGTCAGTGGAGTATTTGGGTTGGGGGGGGGCACAATTCTTTTGGCATCCCAGTTAACCTATTCCTGTACATCACTTACACGGTCACACATACATAGAAAGAAAAGCTACATTTCACCTCATTAGTGCTGTCCACATACACGACAATGTATGTTCATAGCAATGACCTTTGACCCTCAGAAAATATTGTTTGAAGAAAGAAGAAACCAGAAGAAAAGTAAGAGCATCAGGTGTTGACTTGTCTTCTTTACTTAGTCTAAGTTTTGTCACTTAATAATTCAACAGCAGTTGTGCCAACAGCTCTCGCTTCTATGAATTTCTTCATAAACCTCTGCAATTGCCACCTCAGTCTGAGAAAAATCTCTTTCAAGTTATTAAGGCTTGATAATATCTTTTTCTCTTAAAAAACTGCAATTTTGTTCTAATTATAAATTTAATGAAGACATGCAAATTGTAGAAAATCTGTAAAACAGGGAAGTTTCTAAAAGGGAACAAAAGTAATTTGTAATCCTATCATCTCAAAAAATCACTCTTTGATGTGTTCTACTCAGCACACATAAAACAAAATTGCTACCACGCTATATTCAGTTTGGTAGCCTGATATGTTTTCATTCAACATTATATTATGAGGACTCAAAAGGTCATTAGGTATTTTCTAAAAATGATTTTTTTAAGATTTTATTTTTAAGCAATCTCTACACCCAACATGGGGCTCAAACTCACAACCCCAAGATCAAGAGTCCCATGCTCTACTGACTGAGCCAGCTAAATGCCCCTAAAAATGATTTTTTAATATTTGTATAATATTATATAATTATAATATACAATATATAATTATATAATATTTAGATAATATTACCTAAGTATATCATCATTTATTTTATGATTTTCTTGATATTGGCTGGCTAGATTGTTTTCAAATTTTCAGTGTTATAAATAACACCCCAGTAGATGTGCTGGTCCATTTATTTGTGGAAACTCAATTTAAGTAGCAGGATAAGCAAATGTGTTCTTAAGGACAAAGGCTCCACAGTGGGAACCTTTCAAGACCAGGAGTTGGCTGGGTTTGTGATTGTGTGACTCCAGCAAAGGCATGCCATAGCTCTGAGCCTCAGTTTCCTTGTATATAAAATAAAAGGTCTAACTAATTGATCTTTCCAGGTCCTTTCAAAGCTAACATTTTATAAGTATAAACTAAAGCCACAACTTTCTATTTATGAACGTTATACTTCCTCATATCACCATAGAATTTTATAGTTTTTATTATTTTTGCTTTCATATATGTCAAGTGAGAATATATATGGGAACATTTAGTGATGATAATGAGAGAACGACTCTTGTAGCTCGTTATATGTGGAACGTCTAAGCTGTGCTCATTAGCAAGCACAGTAGAGTTAGATTACTGTGAGCAATTAAGAGGAGAAAACAATAATTAAGCAAGCAGAATCACATGAAATGAAACATAATCTACACCATCTACAGAATATCTGTACATGTATACAGAATATATGGTGGGAGGGTGGACATTTTTTGTGACAAATTTGAAACAGAAAATCGAAATTTTCTAGCTGAAAGTCTCTCCGCATTCAAGGACAACTAAAGATAATACAGGGCAAAAGAAAATAAGAACTGGAGTAATTGAGGCTGCCAGAAATCCCCCAAGGTCTAGTGCAAAGGCTATTATTAAACTTAGTTATTGTCATGCTTTAATACTCTCCAAAACTCTGGCACAGAACTGACCCTACTGGGTCACTGGTGGTTTATTCCACAAAGCCCAGAGAAAGGATTTAAGCCTCAGTAACATTTTCTTCTTGGTTATGAAAATATTGAAATATAAGCAGAGAACAAAATAATTCCGTATGTTCCCTTTTGATAATAGCACTATCATAGCTCTGGCTTTGCTAGCCTGACAATCACCTTAACTTTTTCCCTAGAGTCACAGGAAGCAAAGAGGTAGGGTATTTGGTATTTACAGTGTCCTAGAGCCAAAGTAACAAAGAGGTAGAACAGGGTGTAGGGACCACATTGGGAAAGGCTTTGCAGGTCATGGTGAAGACCTTGGTTTTTTATTCCAAGTAGTGGGAAATCATTAGATCAGTCAAGTAGAGGAGTGGCCATGATATAATTTATGTCTTAATAGGATCTCTCTGGCTGCCTTGTGGAGAATAAACTGGGGCAGGAAACAGGGTAGGCAAAACAGAAGCTGGAGACCACATAGGGCCTAGCAATAGTTTAAGTGAGAGACAGTGGTTTGGAGTACATGGTAATGGGTTGGAGGGGGATGAAATGTGTTTGAATATATGTTTTAAAGGTAAAAGAAGAGCTTACAGGATTTGTTGATGATTGGAATGTAGTTTAAGAGCAAGAAAAATTCAAGAATGCATGCAAAGCTTTTGGCTTGAGCAGCTGAATGAATGGTACATAATTTACTGAGATAGGAAGCTGCAGAGGGAAGAAGATTTGGGAAAAACCAAGAGCCAATTTTGGGGCATACTAAGTTTGGGAAACCTTTGGGCAAGGTAGGCAGAATAAGGACCCCCTACAGATGTCCACATCCTAATCTCCAGAACCTGTGAATGTGTTTTTTTAATATGGCCGGGGAAAACTAAGGTTGAAGATTAAATTAAAGCTGCTAATCAGCTGACCTTAAAATAGGACTATCTTGGATTATATGGTAGGGGCCAATATAATCACTGGAGTCACATGTGAAAGAGGGAGGCAGAATCAGTCAGAATTATATGATGTGAAAAAGACTGACCAATCACTGTTGGCTTTGAAGATGGAAGGGGTGATGAGCCAAGAATGTGGGCAGCCTGTTGAATCTGGAAGAGTCAACAAAATGGATTCTCCCCTACAGCCTCCAGAAAAGAATTCAGCTTTCTGACACCTTGATTTTAGCCCAGTGAGACCCACTTTGGACTTTTGACCTACAGAACTGTAAAATAATAAATTTGTGTTGTTTTAAGCCACTAAGTTAGTTGTAATTTTTTACAGCAGCCAGGAAAATTAATGCAAGTGGCCAAATAATATATTGTCCAAACTGGGACAATTTTGAATGGAAGAAATGCTATTAATACTTAACAGAGACAGCAGTCATAAATCAGAACTATCCTAGAAAAATGGATTTGGGGCCATCCTATCCTTCCATCATGTGATTGGAAATGTCAGGAGTGGTGTCTTTTGTTTAGGAGAAAGGTGGGGGATAGAGAACTAAATTTGGCAAATGCCCTCATGTAGATGGTATTTAAAGCCATGGAGCTGGATGAGATCACAAGGGAGTGAATATATAGAGAGAAGGGAAAATAAACAAAGATGGAGCCTACTTTTAAAGGTTTGTAAGAAGAAGAGGATCCAGTAAAGAAGACTAAGAAGGCATATCCAGTGAGGTAGAAGGAAAGCCAGGAAAAAGAACAAATTAATTCAAATGCATAAAGTGTTTCAAGGAGGCAGGATTGATCAATTACATCAAATGGTGAGTGAAAAGAAAGAAGAGGAGTGAAAACTGATCACTGGATTTGCAACATGGAGTGATCTTTAAAAAAGTGATGTTAGTAGGGTGGTAAGGCAAAACCCTGGCAGGAGTGGGTCAAAGAGAGAATGGAGACAGAAAACATAGTTACCCTTTTCAAGTTTGCTATAAAAGAGAACAGAGAAACTGGGGCAGTCACTATAGTATATAGGCTAGGGAGGGTTTTTAAGATGGGGAATATTAGGGCACGTTTGTATGCACAAGAAAGATTTGGTAGAGGGAAAATATTCAATGCAGAGAGAATGTAACTGCTGGAGCAAAGTCCTTAAACAGATGGGGGGAAATGGCCCCTGAAGCATGGGTGGTGGATTTGGTCTTTAGTAGTCATGTGGACAAATCTTCCACTGAGGAGGAAAGGATGCAAAGACATTTATATTCGTACTTTTTTTTTATTGGAAGGATAAGGAAGTTCTTTTTTTATTGTTTTCAACTTCTCAGTGAAATAAGAAGTGAGGCCATCAGCTGAGAGTGATAGGGGAAGGAGTAGAGAGAAAAAGTGTTGCAAATTTAAGAAAGGTTTAGAGAAGGGAAGCAAAATATCTGAGAGAGTAGGAGAACTTGATTCTCATCGAATTATCTATCAATGACATGGTACAACTAACAACAAAAACAACAACAAAAACCCCCAAAACAAAAAACAAAACACCCACAGAAAATAAACTACAAAAATTATGAAACATAAGAGATAGAAATTCTAAATTGTTTTGGGCAGTGTAAAGAACAGAGCTTTTAAGGAAAAAGTAAAAACAAAGACAAACTATCAGCACTTAAGAATAGGTGAGAATGTTGCTTCAGTCTTTCTATTTTTGCCTATCTGGCATTGCCAGCCTGTGTGGATGTGTTTGTTCAAGTTGACACTTGCACACACAATCATTACTCTCCTCCAGTGTTCACTAGTTCATTTTGGGTTGTGGTTTCTTACAGTTAACACCAATGATTTGGATTTGACAGCATTTCTCTCTCTCTCTCTCTCTCTCTCTCTCCACTTTTGTTTTTCTCCTTTCCCCATAAGATACCCCATAACTTGGTTTCTACTTTGCCAGAAGATTTGGACATCGTGCGTTATCTTGGGGCACTATTTCAGGACCACGGACAGCAGCCACGCCCTGTTTGCACCTTCTCTCCCCACTACATTCCAACAGGAGTATTTTGGTCATATTCAGCCTGTATAACTCTGTGCCAGGCACTGTAATAGTTGTTTGAATAACAATAGGTCCTTGTCTTCGAAGAGATTTGAAGCACAGAGAGGGAAACAGGCTACAAATACAAATAAGATAGAGAGAACTATGATGTATAGCCATAGAACACTACAAGAGTACTCAGAAAGGAAAGCCCCTAATTTAGTCTTTGGACATGGGATGGCATAAGGGAAAGCTTCCTGGAATAAGCTTTGATAAGTTGAAATCTTAAGGCATTAGTTGGCCATGGGAGATGAGTAAGGAAGAGTGCTTTTGGCAGAGGCAACAGCGTATGCAAAAGCCTCGAGTCAAGAGGGCATGGCTCACCTAGAGAAATGCAATTAGTACTGTGCAATTAGACTATTGGAAGAATAAGGCACCAGGAAGGAAGGAAGAAAGGCCCTGTGCTGTGTGATAGATATAGGCATGTGTACACTGCTAGAGGAACACAGCTGAGGGAGTAATTAATTCTCATGGGTGAGGATGAAGGAACAGAAAGCTATAGTGAAGCAGCGACATTTAAATTTGTCCTCTATAATACAGAGGAGTTTTCTAGATCTCCCCATGGAGATAAGGGGAGGAGAGAAGAATAGACTACATTTCGGTGAGAGCTGTGTTATCCATATGGTAGCCACATTACCTATTGAAATTTAAATTAAATTTTATTTTTAAATTTTTTTAATTTAAATTCGATTTAATTAACATATACTGTATTATTAGTTTCAGAGGTAGAATTCAGTGATCCATCAGTTGCATATAACACCCAGTGCTCATTACTTCAAGTTCCCTTCTTAATGCCCATCACCCAGTTACCCATCCCCCACCCACCTCCCCTCCAGCAACCCTCACTTTGTCCCTATAGTTAAGAGTCTCTCATGGGGCGCCTGGGTGGCTCAGTCGTTAAGCGTCTGCCTTCGGCTCAGGTCATGATCCCAGGGTCCTGGGATCGAACCCCACATCGGGCTCCCTGCTCATGGGAAGCCTGCTTCTCCCTCTCCCACTCCCCCTGCTTGTGTTCCTTCTCTCGCTGTGTCTCTCTCTGTCAAATAAATAAATAGAATCTTAAAAAAAAAAAAGAGTCTCTTATGGTCTGCCTCCCTCTCTGTTTTAATATACTTTTATTTGTCCAGGGTGGCTTGTTGGTTAAACGTCTGACTTTGGCTCAGGTCATGATCTCAGGTCGGGCTCCCTGCTTAGCAGGGAGTCTGCTTCTCCCTCTCCCTTTGCCCCCTCCCCATTTGTATGCTCTCTCTCTCTCAAATAAATAAATAAATAAAATCTAAAAAAAAAATTATTTAAAATTAAATAACATTAGAAATTCAGTTCCTCAGTCATGATCGCCACATTTTAAGTGGTTGGAACCCACATATGGCTAGTGGCTACCATGTTGGACAATGTAGGTATAGGATATTTCCATCACTGCACAAAGTTCTATTGGACAGTGCTGGGTTGGAGGGAACAGCACATGCAAAGGCTCAGAAGCTTGCATGTGTGTGGTGTGTTCAGGAAATAATGACCAGACATGGGGGCTGTAGCAGAAGGTAAGTGGATGGAAGTGGCTGGAGATGACACTAGAGAGTTTAGCTGGAGCTGGGTGGCAAAGGGCATTTTAAGTCTTTCTAAAGGAGGGTGGACTTGACATATCCATTATTGTCACTAGGGATCTGAGAGGGAAAGGAGGAGATCTAGATTTATAAAGCTAATTCAAGTAGCACTTACAAGGTATGAAAGGAATAGTGAGTAAACAGAAGGCAGAAAGAATAAGCCAATTGGTTTTTGCCAAATAAATTTTGATAAAACAGCACTTTTTATCATGTCACCTTATGTTCATCAGTTTCTATTGCTCCACATTAAATTCAATTTTCTCTGCCTGGTTTTGAAAGTCTTTACCTTGTTCCTCACTACTATCCAACACATCATCTCTACTCCAGTGATGACAATAGTTTCACTCTCTCTGTCATGTGAAATAACGTCTATCTCTGTTCCTTATAGTCCCTGAGTGGACTGAAAACTCCTTGACAGTGGAACCATGTCTTAGAGTAGGTAAGCCCTATGAGCCCACAGCTCATAGGATAGTCAGCAGTCATAGCTGGGATGGCCCTTCCAGGTTGTGGTTCTCATGGGTCACAGATAAGAATCTGTGTAAGTACACTGGTAAAATGTTTATTTATTGATCGGTTATGAAGGCGCTGACTAACAATATTGCAATTCTCCCACTGGTCTCTGCCTCACTCAGTCCATCAGCCAAGGTCCTAGAAGGAAACAGAACTCTATTAAAATGTATAACCAAAAAATTAATAAAAGGACTATTTATAGAGGTGTAAAAACAATTAAGGTCGCTGAGCATCCCAGAGATTAGCAGCATTGAGAAGCTATTACTACTTCTGGTCTAGACGGAAAGCAGGAAAATACAGCATTGCCAGAGCCCAGTGAAAAATAGAGACAGAGAGGAGAGGCCCCCTGGCAAGAAATGTAGTGTAAAAAGGAGCAAACTGCTGTATCAAAGCACTGAAGCATGGAGTAAGCATGGAAGAAAAATATCCTTTTTTTCTCTCTTAACTCTTGCCCTCATTTCTCTTGCCAGTACCTCCCATTGGCTAGAGGTAGTCAAAAGCCAGAGGGCAAGGGAGACAAGTGATGGATGCAGCTCATAGGATCTGGGTAGAAACAGACATAATACAATTACCACAATTAGGATTACGACTGGCTGCATCCACAGACAACCAGGATAACAATAACTTAACAATTTCGAACTGTGTCTCATATAAGTGAAGTCCAAGGTTAATATGTCAGCTCCCAAAGAGTGGGGACCCAGGCTTCTTCTATCTAGCTACTCCCTTTCCTTGGCATATTACCTCAAAGTGCAATTTGGCTGCTTGAGCTCCAGATATCATGCTGGCATTCCGACATGTGGGAAGATGAAAGAAAAAGGAAGAAGCAAGGGCACACTTTCTTACTTTAAAGGTACTTATTTGAAGTCACATATGACAAGTCCATTTACATCTAACTGTTCAGAATTTAGTCACATGAGCACACCTACCTCCAAAGGGGGCTAAAAATGTGTTATCTATGCCAAGAAGTTTTGTGTGCAACTAAAAATCAAGGGTCCTGTTACTAAGTAAAAGGAGGAGATTGGATACTGGAGGACAACTAGCTCTTTGTTACAATCTCAGGGGGGAAAAAAAGTCCATGATCTACTAGAGATATTTCAAAACTGAGCCCGAGCATTGCCAATTTTTAATAACCAAGAGAGTGAACACATTAATGACAATGGCAATGTGTATCATGACATATCACATGTGTTCTCACTACACGAGAGTTACTTATACACCAACTTCTAAGGGAAAACCAGTTTTGCTGTGCAGGATAAGGCACATCTGATGGGGAAATGCCAGTTAGAGTCATTTGCCAAAGGAGATTTAAAGACTCATTCCTGGAAAATATGCTGTCCGTAGATACTATGAAGCCAGTTGGTTTGATACAGAAGCAACAAATCATGTTTTGGAGTTGAAGGACAAATCTGCATTTAACACGATACTCTAAAACATGACTCACTGATTCTTATGGATACGAGCCCCAGTGGCTGCCACAGTTACAGCATGCATGCCAATTGGCTGAGCTCCAGAGCCCTTCCTTGGGGGCACTAGTCTCTTTCTCAGGCACCCAAGCATGTCCCCAGCCTGTGCAGCCTGCTTCAGCACTCACAGGGGGCTGTCCAAGATTGCCTGTGAGCTGCCTCCACTCTCTTCAGCCTGGGACAGTCCCAGGCACGCTACCACCCTGCATTGCTCCCAAGGCATGCAGGCATAGGATGTCTCTCTACTTCTCCCATCTAGCAGCCCTTGGAGGCCTCAGTCAGTCTGTCCAGAGAAGGAGGAGAAGTCGTGGCCTTTCAATCATTCATTCAACCAACTTTTTGGAAGCAAAAATTTACACCCCTTTAAGCACATGGTGGGGGGCACAGCAAAACAGCGTGAGGACTTATAGTCTAGTCAATGTGGACAGGAGTTCCACACATGGATGTAAATCATCCGTGATGTCATAAAACTGCAGTGTCTCATGAATAGCAGAGGCTGTCAGTCTCATAGGTCCATGGATGGACAGGGATAATGTGAGTTGAATGCTCAAGGAGGATCCACAGACAAAGTCACCATTGGGCAGCGCATTGGCATTATGGGTAGGAGTTGGCTTATGTTAAGTGACTGGGAGGATGACAGAAACGCAGAAGTAGGAATGAGCATGCTTGCTCAGAGACAGCTGGGAGACCAGGCTAACTGGGTAAATGGTTGTGTAGCCGAGTGTTGAGAAAGGAAGAGAGGCAGGTCTTGCTGCCAGGTTAAGGAGAGTGGCATTCTAAGAGGAGCCAAGTTTCTGAGCAGAGGAACCATAGAAAGAAAACAGTGTTTGGGAATTGCTATCTGGCAGTAGCGTGGGCACTACATTAATTGTGTAGTGAGGGAGTTGGCCTACATATATGATTTTCTGAGTCAGACCAACAGTAATCCAGTTGAGTATTCTGTTTGTGACTTCCAAAAATAGCTCCCATAAGGCAAATGGCATCTCTTTATTCACAAATGTGTGGAGTGTTGCTTTTTGACAGCTACTGGGTTTCAAGTGACCTCAGTGACCAACACAGGCAGGGCCCCTGCCCTCTGATGGGAAGCCATCCTTCACCCTGAGGCTGAGGGCTTGCCTGGAGTGAGGCTCATGAAGCTGAGCTGGGGGACGCAGGAAGAAGATGCATCCTGGGGAAAGGGTTTACCACCATAAATCAAGTCCCAAAAGGGGCACAACAAAACTACAGTCAGACTCTGGGCGGGAAGTGAGATTCTGTGTTTGAGGGAGCAAGATGGGACAGGGTTTCAGAGATCCAGGGTGGAGGTGATGGGGTCCTGATGCAGAGCTGGACCATGTCCAGGGAAGTCTGTCCAAAGGAGATGAGGTAGAGGGGACAGTAGTACCAGCTTCTAGAAATGAGACTGGCTCGAGAGAAGTGGGAATTCAAACTCCAGCCTAGAAGGATGGATGCTGTCAGCATCCTTCATGTCCCACCTCCAGGCAATGATCTGGAGATTCATCTAAACCCTTCTTGAGCTTGAATACATCTTTAGCCCACGCAAATTTGCGCTCTAACCCATTCCACACACTACCCACACACTCCCTCGTGCCCCTCTGCTCATTCTCCCTTCTCTCTGTGAAAGAGCATACTCTCTGCTCTCTGGAGCCCCGTGCCTGGCCTCAGCAAGATGGCTCCACAGGCCCACAGAACTTTTGGTTTGTGTCTGAAACAGGGATGCAGCCACTCTCTCATACAGAGGCTAGATTTTTTATTTTATTTTATTTTATTTTATTTCATTTGAGAGGGAAGGAGAGACAGAAGAAAAAGAGAGAGTAAGAGAGAGAGAGAACACAAGAGCAGGGGGAGGGAGATACAGACTTCCCACTGAGCAGGGAACCTGATGCCGGGCTCAGGGACGGGGATGCCAGGATCATGACCTGAGCCCAAGGCAGACACTTAAACACTTGAGCCACCCAGGCATCCCAAGCACAGGCTAGATTGATGTTTAAGCTTAAGATGGCAAACAAGGACAGGAACGAAGAAGGAATAAATCCTCTTCAAACTGTCAGGTTAGGGATCAAGCCCATTTCTATAGTTAAAGAAACCCATTGATTTTGTGATTAGTGACACAACCAGTTATTCGGTTTTCAAAATCTCGTTATTTGATTAAACAGACAAGCCAGGCAACATTTTTAGTTTTGGTGTCTGTGAAGACATAGCTGAACACCAGCTGGGCAGCACAGCTACCCCAATGGGCTCTGCCATAGGAACAGGCAACTCATGAAAACCCCCCTCACACTCAGCAGCCTCCAGTAAAATCAGCAGCAGCAGGGAGGGGAGGTTGAGTTCCCCTGTACCTTGCAGTGGCCTTCAACCACCTCTGGACAGATGCCAGCCATTTCAGGCCTATTGCTGTTTACATTTTGTCCTACTTTAGGAAGTGGGGAGGCCATTCTGAAGCTCCTTATGTGTTGACTTTCTTCAGGGTCATGTAATCCCAACCACCTGGAAGAGGATAGGGGAATTAAGTTCCATTTATTTCCCCTCTTAAAAGTAAGATATGTTAGCTGGTGAGGAATCCAATTTAGAAATAGCACTGCACAGCCAAAGCAGGTGTTCTTCCTTGGAGAGTAGTTGAATGTTCTGGCAACATCCTCATTCAGTGGCACTAACTGAGCCCTTAGGGATACAGAGCACAAAGTGAGCCACAGTCCCCTCCCTCAAGGACCCTGGGATCCAAAATGAGCAACAGTAACAGAGATGCCGGAAGGGAAACAGAAGTAAGCTCTAGGTGTGTGGAGTTTCAGTCATGTGTGGTGCTAATGGATCATGCCATTTTCATCCATTTTGGCCCCAGGATATCGGTTGCACATAGCTATACCCACAATGCTCAGCTCGAGGAATGCTGATGCTCAGAGCCAGGAGCCCTCGCAGGAGACAGAGGACTGCTGAGGACCAGCCAATCTCCCTGCCACCTCACTGGTCAGAATGGGCCACACTGAAGCCCTGAGGCTCCTTCCTGCCCTAGGAAATAGCACCTTGGCCTCAGGCTTGCAAAGCTCTTGTCAACACCAAGTGTCCCCTCTTCTCCATGGATAATTGAGAGATGACTGACTGTCAGTAGAAAGTAAAACTCACTTTATATGTGAGAAGAAGCAGAGGCTAGAAAAGCTAAGAACCCACAAGCACTTCCTATCAAAATTCTTAGAATTATGGCATTATAGAGCTGGAAGAATTTTTTTAAATTATCTGATCCAACACCCTCATTTGACAGATAAGAAAACCAAGGACCAGAGAAATAAGGGACTTGTCTGTGGTCCCACAACTAGAACATGACTGTCAGAATCCAAACCTAGTTCTGATTCCCAGCTTAATTCTCTTACCACCACACTATGCTGATTTCCCCATGGTATTAAAAAAAAAAAAAAAACTAGAAATTTGCTTTTTTATCTGAACAAAAGTGTGGTGGGTAGAATCATCCATAAGAGTTTATCTGGTCAAAAGTTAAGCCAGTCACTAAATCTTTATTGGCAATATTCTATGCCAGGCACCAGGCCCAGCTTTGCTATGTTCTCAATGCCTGGGATCTTGGCTCTCCACTTCCCACATTCAGATGGCTGCCGAGGAAAGCAGCTATCAGGGTCTGGGGAGAAGCTTGGAATACGTTCTTGCTCAAGTTCCTCTCCAACAGGTGAGACGGAGGAGCCCCAAGAGCCTTCTGCCTTCAGCTTCCTCTTCTGCAAAGTGGCGCTAATCTACTTACCTTGAGCGAAAGCAAGATCAGATATGGAGCTTAAGAGTAGAAGACAAAACAGACAAAGCAATGTGATTATTAAGGGATCAGACTCAAAAGGAATCGAGATAAAAGGGCTTAAATTAGAAGCAACTAAAAAGAAATCCCTTAATTTTGAGCAAAGTAATCTGTCCTTTCCCAAGATACCTATAGAACTTATGTTTTTTTTTTTTTCAAGATTAAAAATGATTATTTTTTCACTGATTAAAATTAAAACAATACACTTTAATGGGATTGTATCAGCTTGTTTAGGGCTGCCATCACAAGCACCAACAGACTGGGTAGCTTGAACACCAGAAATGGACCTTCTCACCATTCTGGAAGCAGGAAGTCTACAATTAGGAGGTCAGCAACTTTGCTTTCTTTGGAGGAGTCTCTCCTTGGCTTGGCTTGGATGTCACTTCTTTTCCCGGTGTCCTCACACAGTCCTTCCTCTGGGTGCATCTATGTCTAAATTTCCTCCTCTTCAAAGGACACCAGTCGGCTTGGATTAGGGCCCACCCAGTTGATCTCATTTTTACTTAATTACCTTTTTAATAACCAAGTTGTCTCCAAACACAGTCACATTTTGGATATTATGCATGGAGGGGGGCAGATACAATTCAGCCCATAATGGGGACTAAGGTGAATAGGTAAAAAGTAGAAAAAGAAAAGCAAAAAAAGGCCATAGGACTCCAAGTACTAGAACCTGTGTTAACCGTCCCAGAGAAGCCTGGCCAAGAAGGCACCTGTGACCCAGCTTCTGCATTAAGAGCCAAATTCTTGTTGGAGATTGTTTCTTTTTGTTAAGTGTGAAAATGGTTATAAATTATTGGGTGGCACTGATCCAAAGAAAGGCACTCTGACAGTTTACCAAACAAGGAACTCTGATGTACAGCACATACACGCGCACACACACACACAGAGTGAGAACTGTGCTCTCGTTCTAAACACTGCTCCAGACCTGTGTGATGAGCTGTGAGCAAGAGCCTCCAGGAAGCATCACTGGGGGGACGTCATGCTTGGATGAGAGGAGGTTTGTGCATGGGTGCCTGAGCAAGACCAGGGTGGAGCGAAGGGGCACCAGGGCCCGGCGACCAGCAACTTGGGTCTGAGCCCTGGGGAAAGTGGCTGCAGAGCAACACTGAAGAGGTGGCTTCCAGGGACCACTCTTGAGGGGCCTGTCCCAAGCAGCAAGGAAGGAGGGGCCACACTCCTGCCCAGTGTGACCCAGGGAATGCAGACTGCCCCAACACCTCCAAAGCTGGAGGATCAGAATACAGGAGTGGGGACCCCAGGGTAACGTCAAAGGTGAGGCTTTGAGGACAGCAGAGAACAGCCCTGGGATGAAGGGTGATGAAGGCCTATTTGTTATGCCAATTGAGGTATCTTCAAGGATGCCCTAGAAGGAGTGGTTAAAACCTTAGGAGAGGTGCATGGTGGGGCTGATGCAGTGACAGTCTTATCATCACTCTTGGTGTGATCCCATGGGTACCACAAGCTGGTGGGGCCTGGGAAACAGACTCAGGAACAGTGTGCATACCAAGGCATGGAGGATGTCCACAGACCCTTGGGATCTCTGAGACGCACTTATAGAAGGAGCCGTCTGGTGGCTGGTCCATGCAAATCCTGTGTGCCCCAAGGTGACCCTGAGTATAACTGGCACCTGGTATCCTTGTAAAGATCCAGATGTCTCTCTGAGGAGAAGCGAACACACAGATCCATCCCCAGAGATTAGGTGCTGATGATCATAAGGGGAAACCTCCAGGCTCTCCATTCAGATCAACTCAAGGTGAGAACTGCCAGGTGTCACCAAAGCACGGAAAGCCCTTTCAAATGTAGCAGAGTGGGCAGGCGGCCTTTGGTGGCCACCTGACCACTGAGCCGCAGTTTACCTGTTCAAGCCTCCCCAGGACAGGCAGCCCACTGAGCCACAGGAGCGAGCCAGGATTTGCCACCCCACCCCAGATCCGCTGCCTCCAGAAAACCTCCTGGACCCACTGCTCCTTTGACATGCTCTGACAGCCCAGGTTCTCCTGGGGCCCTGGGAGGGAGTGCAGAAGCTCCTGGATCTGCAATGAATGATCTTTGCCTAAGGAGCAAGTGCCATTTTTCTAATTAAAAAAAAAAAAGAAAGAAAAAGAACAAAACTATTAAAATGGAAATAAAAACAAATATTTACTGTAAACCAGGCACTGCCTTAGGGCACTCTTCATCTCCTTTACTCTATTCTAATTTTTATTTCTTTCCATTCCACTGATCACCTTCTAAAATACCCCACATTACCTCCTGTTAGCGTCCTGCTGATTGCCTGGTCTTCAACTCCTAGACTGGCCTCTCCGCGGGGGCAGGAGCTTCTGTCCGTTGTGCTCACTGACGCCTCCTAGCGACGGCGTCGGAGCCTGGCACAGAGCGGTGCTCCGTGTCTGTAGAATGAAGGAGCGGCAGTCGGAGGGGTGGCGGACCAGACATACTCAAACAGGGGCATGTCACAAGCAGTTGGTCCCAGCACGTCCCCAAATCATCATCAAGTGCCTGGTGGTGGTGTGGGTGGGGGGGGAGGGGAGTTGGGGCTGCCATTCTATAAGGAATACCAGGATGAAGGGCTTTTCTGGGGTGGCTGCTACTTCCTTGTGGGGCTGGCCCCAGGTGTAAATGAGCACGGAGGTGACATCTAAACCCCTGAGTTTGTGGAATAAGGGCTGTTAGACCCTCTCGGACCCTTGAGGGGTGGAGGCTGAGGGGAACTAGCGTCCCATTTTGGGATGGGAGAACTTGAAACTCCCTCTAGGGAGAACAGATTCAATAGTCCACGTTGGGACCCACTGTGTTTGAGGAGCTGTGGATCTCTGTGATTCCATCACTGTCCTGGAAGCCCATGGCCTTCACACAGGCAGGGAGACAGATGTCTGCAATGCTGCACTACAAGAAAGTGGAGTCATAAAAGAAATGAATCCTAAGTCTACTTTCAAGTGGTTGTTAAATTCTTTTTGCAGGTAGAAATTTGATCCAAATGAAGAAACATTTTTTAGGCAACTACTAACTGCAGCAACTTCCAACTGTGAATGGGATAGAATTCCTGCTATCTGCCTCCCCCTGTGTTCACTGCAGCATTATTCACAATAGCCAAGATGGGGAAGCAGCCCAAGTGTCCATCTATAGATGAATGGATAAAGAAGATGTGGCCTACATATGTGCAATGGAATATTACTCGGCCATTAAAAAGAATGAGATCTTACCATTTGCAACAACATGGATGGATCTAGAGGGTATTATGCTAAGTGAAATAAGTCAGAGAAAGACGAATACTATATGATTTCACTTCTAGTGGAATCTAAAAAAAAAACAAAAAACAAATGAGTAAACAAACAAAAAACAGCAACAGACCTATAAGTTCAGAGAACATATTGATGGCTGCCAGACATAAGAGGCTGGGGGTGGGGTGTAAAATGGGTGAAGGGGAGTAGAAAGTACAGGCTTCCAGTATGGAATGAAGAAGTCACAGGAATAATGGGTGCAGCATGGAGATTTCAGTCAATGGCAATGTAATAGTGTTGTATAGTGACAGGTGATGGCTATCCTTGTAGTGAGCCCAGCATAGCATAGAGGGATGTCCAATCACTATGTTGTACACCTGAAACCAATGTAACACCGTGTGTCAACTATAATTCCAAAAAAAAGGGTATAATTTCTACTAGGGAAGGGAGATAGAAATGAAATGTATATTTATGCTGTTCCATGCTATTGGGGATGGGGGTGTGCAGAGCTCTTGACAGTACATGGCAGGGGCCCCCAACCCAGACTTTTAGGGATGCAGGGGTGGCTTTAGGTTTGGACCTTAATAGTAGGAATAGCAGGAGTCAGCCAGGAAACATGAGAAGCAATCTTTCCTAAGGTAAGGAAGAGCATGTGTCAAAACCCAGAGGCAAGGGGAAAGCCTGGCTCATTAGAAGGCCTCTAATTGTTGATCGTGGCTGGTGTGAGGAGTGTATGGAAGGAGTGCTGTGAGTAAGGCTGGAGAGGAAGTGGGGCCAAGTCGCAAATGCCACGGTGAGCAATTCCAGGGCAGTGACTTCAGAACATCAGAGGAGAGGGGTCAGGCACTAAGGGGAGATGAGGAAGTAGACGCCATGTGTGGGGACACCTGCTCGAAGAAGCTGAGCTGAGAAGGGAGAGGAGATAGAGAACTACAGCTGCAAGGAGATTGGTTATCTTTCTTGTTTGGTTGGTTTTGGGTTTTTCTTTTTAGGATGTCAGAGACTTGAACTTTCAGTTCTAATGTCAAGGAACCAACAGGGAAGAGCAGATTAAGGGCCAAGGAGAGAGGCCTTCTCTCCCAAACAAGGACAGTGGTGGAAAAGCAAGTCAGTGTGCAGGCACTAAACCAGGGACTTCCTCCTGGATGGTTTATATGCCTTTTTTTTTTTTTTTTTGGTCAAGTAGGAATCGACATCATCAGAAAATAGAGAGAGGGAGGTAATAGCGCTCTGGGGCTGAAATCATGGTGGCGAGTGAGCTGGGGGAACATAGAGGGTTTGGGGGCAGGGTTGCAGTCTAACCGGAGATTGGAGATAATGAGTTTGTCCCCTTGGGTGGCAGTCCCCCAAAGCACAGCACTGGACTGGTGGAAACTCGGTGGGTTGCCCGGGGGCCAGAAATGCAATGCACAAGGGGAGTTAAGAATATTGGCAAGAGAATGATCGCTAGGCCCAACCCCAGGCTGGGTAGGCGAGGACATGCGGGGAGGAGGAGTGCGCCGGGGGGGACAAGATTGGAGGGGTGGAGCAGGAGGGCCTCAGCAGGGCTAAGGAGCCAGCATAGGGGCAGGGATTTCCTGAGGGGGCTAGAGGTGGAGGAGTGAGGGTTCATGAGCAACAGATTTGAATTCGAGGTGTTGTGGTCCATCGCAGGAAATGGAACATCCAGAATGGCCAAAGGATCAGGGGTTAGGGGGGCGTAAGTGGAAGGACGTGAGAAGCCAAGTGTTGGTGGGCCCTGCCCAAGTGGACTGAAGCCACAGGAGCTTGGCAAGGCCAGGGTGGAGTTGATAACTGTGAGCCACACACCACATCTTCAGTGAATGAGGGTGTCTGTGGAGGACGTCAGATGAGCACGATGGAGAGGACAGGCTCGCCAGAGGCCTGGCATGGGAGGCGCGGAGCGGGAAGAACATCAGCCCAGCACCCTGAACTGAAAGGCATCCTTCCTCGGAGGCTGCTGGGGAGACCCTGGCCTGGGTGTTGGAGAGGATGTAGAGGAACAGTGTGCGGACACTGAAAAGCTGAGGATCTATTGAGAAAACACTAACCTCCACTTTTTAAGGTCCTACTGTGTGCCAGGCCCTGGGCTAAGAGCTTTATATACAGCATCTCAGAGCAACTTTTTGGGGAGAGTATTTTTATCCCAATTCACAGTTCAGCAAACTGAGACACAGAGGAGTTAAGTGAAGAGGTAAGGATAATGTATGTGAAAAATGCTTTGTAAATTCATAAAACAGTGTGTAAATGTTAGCTATTCTTTTTTTCCCCAACCAGCTTTCACGAAACAACCTCCAATATAACATATGTTTGAGTTGATTGCCCAGGAAACAATAAGAAGAAAAAATAGAAAGTTCCTCATTGTTTTACTAAAATCTATTCCAGCTCCATTTTTTGTGTATAAAGATAAGTTGATGATTCAATGATTTGACCTAAATAAATATTTAATGGACTTTTCTGGGGTTCTGTCCAGATGCTTCCATGCAGTGCAGAGGACTGTCCTCCCCATCTCTCCCATCCAGGATTGGAGTGGGCAGTGCTAGTCAAACAACAAGGAAACCTCTTCTAAAAAAAAAAAAAAGGATCATGGCAGATCACTTGGTCTCTAGAGGACGACCAGGTTTTTCATGGGACTAGGAGATCCCTGCTCTGGCCTTGGACTTTTCATTCTTTTTATAAGTACAGTATGATTTAGATGCTGCAGTACTGAAGGGGGTACAATTTGAATGGAAAGGGACCCTGTTCATCCAGTTTAGACTACACATCCAAAAGTCAGAACTAAGCAAGGAGAATGCATTTACTAAGTAAATAACACCATATATACTATCGAGAAACTTTACACAGAAGGAGCATGGAGGGTCCAAATCCCCAGAATATGGTCTCTCAAGAGGGGAAGCACCTTGAGGTGCTGGTGGAGCAGACATGCCAAACCCAGCCTTCAGCCCACCTGCCTTCATTTTAGACAAGATAGTGAGGGAAGGCTCCCTGGCCTGTCTACCTCGCACTGCACCACTTGTTATGGAGCAACGATGACAGCCCTCCCCAACTGTGAAAAATCCCCAAGGGTCACATTGCAGAGTGTTAGACTGGCTTCCGGGATCCCAAGAGCAGTCCCTCCCATGGTCAGGAATGCTTTACCTGGCTCAACACTGGACTCAGGCTTAGACACAGGCAGGTGGATTTTTCTGGGAGGAATCTCTAAAATTCCACTTTTACTCCATGATTTGGGAACTATGTTAATGAAAGGTCATCAGTAACTACCAACAGTTTACTCCCATGTAGAAATATCCTAAAGATTTCATGGTTTAAATAAAGAGGTTGGGTTTTTTTTTAAGATTTTGTTTATTTATTTGACAGAGAGAGAGAGAGCTCAAGCAAGCGCAAGCAGGGGGAGGGGCAGGCAGAGGGAGAGAGAGAAGCAGGCTTCCCACTGAGCAGAGAGCCTGACCCTGGGGCTCCATCTCAGGACCTTGGGATCATGACCTGAGCCTAAGGCAGGTGCTTAACTGACTGAGCCACCTAGGTGCCCCTAAATGAAGTTTTAAATCTGCTTTTGGCAAGCTGACTTTTTAGTACCCTCTGAGAGTGGGATGTGTCTTGGGAGAAGACTCAGTGACAAATTTAGCTCTTACTGGCCTGCAGATTGTATCAGTAAGTGAATCAGCAGCCTTCACTGAGTGGTCAGCAAGTTCTTACGGAGTGCATGTGACATTCCAGGCATAATATACAGTGATGAACGAAGTCGGTGTCCTTGTGGAATTACATTCCAGTGAGGAGAGAAAAGTAAACAAATAAATACATGTATGTAATCAAATGGCCAAATCAGAATGGCTTAAACCACACAGGGGTTTATTTTTCCATCACAATGAAAAATCCACAGGCAGGCAGGTGCTGGTATTGGTTTACTGGTTTAAGGATGTCAGGGCCAAGTCCTCTGCAGTTCTCTAGGCCTTTCGCTCTGATCACTGAAGTTTGCTTCAGCTCCAGTAATCAAGTTGTCTTTCTAGGAAGAAAGAAGGAAGCAGTGCCCAGGACACACCTCCAGCTGAGTCCACCTTTCTTAGGATAATCTTTTGCGGAAACCCCTCCTAACCATTCTGCTTACATTTCATTGGCCTGTCTTTGTCACGTGACCATCCCTCTGCATGGGAGACTGGGAAATGTAGTTCTTTAGCTAGGCACCTTCCACACGCAGTACAGTCAGAGGACATTAACTCGAACAACAAACTGCCTTTGCCTCTCAGATACACAAGATTATCAATTGTAGGACATATTTGCTGAGGAAACTTTGTTCATTCTCCCTCTGGGTCTTTGGCTGCAAGGCAGTGATTAAAGACTTTGATCAATATTGACTGATTTACTACTGCCCTTCTAGAAAAAAAAATGCTTCAAACATTTAATACTTGAAAAGCTTTTTCTTGGACGAATCTATCAGCTCTTTAAGTAAATAAGAAAAACCATTGCTCAAAAGAAATGTAGAGCTCAGTGGATACAATTACCTTTCCTCATCTCACTTAACCAATTTTGAAAATGGGAAAGGAAATATTTCCCTTTATGGCTAAATACATGCTGCCAGAAGAAGCTTAATTACAGAATGATAAAATTAGACCTTAGAATTAGATAGATGGATTATAATTAGTCTGAGGCAATGGCTATAGAACGTCAAGCAGAAAGCCTGAGAATAGCACTTGGCCTGGAATAATGGAACCTCTAAAATCATGAGATTAAATTTCAGACTGTGGCTCAATCACCATGTCTCCTTTTCAGTGCCCTGTGTAATCACAACTACTATCACATTGTAATAAAATGGCATTTTATCCTGCAAAGAATTGCAGGGTGAAAGGTGAACTTAGCCGCAGTCACCTGCTCTATCTCTACAAAGGAACATTACAGACTGAAAATTCCTCCACACGTTGTTTATGGTGAGTGGAGATAGAGGACAATACCAGGGAATGGAACTCATTTTTCCTCAAACGAAGGGTGACTCTTGGAACCCACTGCATCTAAATACATGCCCCTACAGATGTCACAGAGCTCATGTGTCTGTCCCCTACAGGTTGTCTTTCACAGCCTCTCTTTGGGATAAGTTGCTTTGTTTCAGTCCCGTGATCATATTGAAAATATGGGAGATGAGATCATACCCAGTGGTCCCAAAGAATTTTTATAAGCCTGAGACATTGCTGTGGGTGCTCCAGGCCAGGCAGTTCTAAGGGGCAATCAAGAATCTACTTGGCAGGGGCACTTGGGTGGCTCAGTCTGTTAAGCATTTGACTCTTGATTTTGGCTCAGGTCATGATCTCAGGGTCGTGAGATGGAGCCCTGTGTTGGGCTCCATGCTCAGCAGGGAGTCTGCTTGATAGTCTCTCCCTCTCCCTCTGCCCCTTCCCCCATTCACACATTCTCTCTCCTCCTCTGTCTCTCTGAAATGAATAAATAAAATCTTTAAAAAAAAAAGGAATCTACTTGGGGGATGAGTTGTACATTTTGTGTGTGTTGGGGAAGAAGGCAGGAATTTTTGTTGACTGCTGTCGCATTTTGAGAGCTAGAGATTTGGGCTGGAATTGAGACAAATGTCCATCACTAATTTGTGAGGATCATCTAGACCCCAGAATAATGGGAGTTTAAAGCTGGAGGAGCCTGGGGCACCTGGGAGGCTCAGTCATTAAGCATCTGCCTTCGGCTCAGGTCATGATCCCAGGGTCCTGGGATGGAGCCCCGCATCGGGCTCCCTGCTTGGCAGGAAGCCTGCTTCTCCCTCTCCCACTCTCCCTGTTTATGTTACCTCTCTTGCTGTATCTCTCTCTGTCAAATAAATAAATAAAATCTTTTTTAAAAAAGTAAAGTTGGAGGAGCCTGAAACATCTAGTCCAACCCCTTCATTCTACACCCAAGACAACAAAACCTATCTATTCCATCAATGTCTGGCATCACCACCAGGAAGAAACCAAGCCTGGGAAAAGACAGAAGTGCCCCTCCTGGTTCTGGGGATAGTCTGCTGCTTATATGGAACTTCTGGTTCCCCACAGCTGGATCCATGGGACTGTTTAAGGGCAAGGAGTCAATGGGACATGTCCCAGCAGGTAAAACAAACAAACATCAATAACGACAGCAATAACATTCTGCTAGCCTATTTCAGAAATCAATTATATCTGACTCAGGATGATTTGGGAAATATTTACCAATGAGGCTGCATTTGAATGGAGCCTTGAAGAATTAGGATTCCTTCAGTATTTAAAGGGAGGGCAGAGTTCTAGGCTAAAATCTCAAAGCATGGAATACCACGGAGCATTTGGAGAACTGCTTGTGCGTCTGGTGGGGTTGGAGCAGTGTGTGTGGAGGAAGAAGCATATAAGGTTCAAGAGGCTGCTTGGGGCCAGATCAATCCATGCTTGTGGACTGTCTTGCAAATTTGCATTCTTGGTATTCAGAGAAGATATTTGGAAGGGATTCATCCTTTAATTGCCTCCATTTTGGTTTTTTATTTACTACTTAATGAATTCACTTATTCAACAAATTTTTGATGAGGGCACAGGTGGACGTAGCAATGATCAGTGCACTTTTCTGGAGAGCTTGCTGTAAGCCCAGCATCATGCTGAAGGCTTCCTATACACCATCTACTTACTTCTCACTAAGCTCTGTGAGGCAGGTGCCATTAGAATCACCATCGTACAGATGAGGAAACTCAGCCCAAACAGATATCTTGTCCAAGTCACACAGCCAAGAAGTGGCAGAACCAGAATACGAAGCCAGAAAATATGACTCTCCTTCCCTCCTCCCCACTACTTGCAGCCAGAGGCCTCCACATTCTTTCTGACTCATCTTCCCCTGTCCCTCACCTCTTACTTCTAGGAATTTTTTAAAAAGATTTTATGTATTTATTTGTCAGAGAGCAAGAGAGAGCAAGCACAAGCAGGGGGAGTGGCAGGCAGAGGGAGAAGCAGACTCCCCGCTGAGCAAGGAGCCTGATGCGGGGCTCAAGCCCAGGACCCTGGGATCATGACCTGAGCAGAAGGCAGATGCTTAACTGACTGAGCCACCCAGGCGTCCCTCCTCTGGGAATTTTTTTTTTTTAAATCACCAACACAATGCTGTCAAATCATCATAGAAAGGTGTTGCTTATAAAAAGAGAAGGGAACTGAAATGTCATCTAGAAAACCCTGAGTCTTCAGAGGAAAATGTCCCAACATGGAAGGAGTAGTAAGTCCCTGCAAAGTCACAGCATGTGGTGATGGAAGTTCCCTGCTTTCTTTATCATGGGTCACCCCACTTAATCCTCTCTCCCTCCCTGAGGGAATAGTCTACTCACTGCAGATGAGAGTGTTGAGGCCTGCAGAGATGTTACATGTTTTGTCCAAGTTAACACAAGTGAAAGATCGGTCAGGACCCAGGGCACCCAGGCCCCAGACTGGCCCTGCCCAGGGTCTCACCATAATCCTCTGCGTTCCTTACACACCGGTTCAGAATCATCTGGGTTGGGTAAGGACCAAGGACAGAGCCTTCTGTAGTGAAAACCCTAGAAGATTTAACCCCCTGTGTCTGGTGTTTGGTCCTGGAGCCCAGAAAAAAACAACCCCCGCTACTCACTTTGCCAAACAGACTGCTTTGCACATGAAGACTTTAAGGAAAATGAATTCTTTATTTCATTCTTGAGTTCTGAGAAATGGTGAGATATGAATTTTCCGTGTTTCTTAGAAATTTAAAAAAAATCATGAATTTGTTCCATGATTTGCTTGTTCCATAACCACATGAAAATGCTCAGTATTTTATAATCATTTTTATCAGTGGCTCCGCATAGATTTGAGCCTCACGCATTAGCCGTTAGTGTTCTGTGACTAACACAGAGATTTTAATCTTTCTTTTAGAGTCTGGAAATCCCTCTCTGCTTCTTTTTTTCTGGTAGTGTTTGTCTACAGGCCTCTCTTCGCATTAATAATTCTCCAGTGCACAAAGACACTGCCCTGGATCCTGTTGGTGACACATGCCATAGTCAAGGCAAGAACACTGAATCTATTTTGGGACCACATATTAGGAGGAACTGAATGAGCAAATGAATTATGGCGGCCGTTCACAGAGTTGAGAGCAGCCTGCTAAAAATGGAAGACAGAAAATACATCTCCACGAGATTAGATCCCTCGGATATGGTTCTTTGTATATCATCTTACTTTACTCTGTCTGAAAAGGTGAACGTGAAGGATCTTGTCTACGTGAACAGTTGCCAGATGCACAGACACAGATGCAAGAACCTGAGGACAAGTGAGCGCAGGAGCTCTTCGTGAATTTTCTTGATGCAGTAAAGATAAACGACAAAAGGACAGTGGGAACTGTTTATTTCACGGGCTTTTGCTGCTCTGTGGATGGGTTGTCATAATTAGAGGTGAGACCTCAGCTCCAGTCTTTCTCCGCAAGCCATGACCCAGCACCGACAGAGGCCTGGGTCATAAAGCACAAGATGTTTAAGGGGGAATAAGCTGGCAATTAAAAGCAGGGCCATCCAAGACACTGTACTAAATTTTCCATCTGGAGGGAGTTGAGAGCAACTTGCTTAAAGGACAAAGCAGACTGGCTGAAAGATTGGATTCGGTTCAAAGCCAGATGACATCCTTTTGCTGGAAAAGCACGGAACTATTCAAAACAGGGGGAAAAAATGTGCATCACCCTGAAGCTTCTCATAACCTGGGGCTAGTGGCTCACTGATGCAAGTCCTCGGGTTTGCCCTGCCGCATTGAGAATGGTAGGCTTGGACCATCAATTAACCATCGATTACCAGAAGGAAAACCAGTTCCTTCATTAGAGGATCGTGCAAAACACCTCTCTCTACTTTTACCCTCAACTGACCTGCTAGGACAGTCAGAGAAAGTCTCAGATGGGCTTCTGGGGGTCCTGGGGCTCCTTCCTAACCTTTCTTCCATATATCCCCCCAGCTGCTTACCCTGGGCCCATCTTTTGGGGCTGGAGTGGATCTCCTTAGTGCTGGAAGGAGCCTATACTCAGTCTTTCTCCATTCTTCCAGCCCAGAGCCTCTCTAAGGTAAGCAAACCTTTCTGTCAGGTTTGTACATCTCACACTGGGGTCTGCATGCCCCAGAAACATGATACTTCGTGCAGGATAACCAAACTAACAAGAGGAACACTGCACAAAAACATTATGTGTTTTAAGATTGCACTGGGGAGGATGGCAGATTTTTTATGTAGGTTTGTTATATAGATGAATGCAAAATGTGTACACATTATAAACATTAAAATGAAAGATGATAAAGTATATGCTATAGTCTTAACCTCAGACCCCTGGGAGATACATTCAAATCACGTGATGGTCAGTGAGTTTTCCCAGCAGCTCACAGAGCACCCAGCACTGCAGCTGAGGCTCGCCCAAGGTGCTGGGGCCAAGTGGTGAGAGCCTACAGGGGCCACAAGACACAGAGACACCCACTTGTCGGCAGAACAGCCATCAGCACAGGGAGAGGTGGAGAAGGAGCTAGGAGGGGTCTGGTGCTCACCCAGAAGGGCTTGGTGATGAGATGCTCCCGCAAGGAGAGACTAAGGAACAACCTTCAACCTGGTTGCAGACAGGGCCCACCAGGAGGGCTTGCCAAACCTCCAGATTCCTGGGCTCATTGCAGGCATGCCAGACCAGTCTCTCCATGAGTAGGCCCGGAAATCTGTTTTTGAAAAGCTGTCCCGATGATTCTGATGTGGCATGGCTCCAGTCCCCAGGCACTGAACTGAGAAGATACTAGAGAGGAAAACTGCCTTAGTCCTCTTGTGTAAGCCGGTGTCTCTTTAAGCAGGAATACTGGAGTAGTCAGCAAATTACGAGCTGTGGGGGCTATTTTCTGGGCCAAGGGATCTTAATCGACAAACACTGGCATTGGAATAATATGCCAGGGCTCTTGATCTGTACCTGAACCTCCCACCTTTTCATTTTCAGAAATCTCTTAAGGGGACCCTGTCTGTGCAGGCTGATTTCAGAACATAGCACATCTGTAGACATAAAGCAGCTCTCGCCACTGTGATGTCCAGGGTGGGGAGGGAGGCTGCACCCCCTCAGGGCACAGTCACTGCTAGCCCCTCAGGGGATGCACTTGAGGAAACCCAGGGGACAGAGGGGATAGGTTGGGGTGTGGGGAGGCTCTTTAGAGCCTGCAGCTTCTTCAGCCAAAGAATGCTGGGGCCCTTCTCCCAACCTCGCCTCCGGCCCAGACCCCTCTCAACACTCCACACCTGCACCCCATCCTCCTTCATGGCTTATCTCCAGCAAACCATTTCCAATTTCAACTTGGTTTCCTCAGCAAGTCATGGTGGATATTATCTGCAATTACCCTTAAACAAGAACAAGCCGCTCTCCCCAGGGTGAGCAGCTCAATGGAATTTTTTTAAAAGCAAACAAAAAAGGAGAAAGAGCCCCTCTAATATATCTGAAACCCAATCATTCTTTTGTGGGGACCATGGGAGGGACTCCACCCTCCTCCATAGGGTCAGACTCTGCTTTGTTACTAGCTGGGTGGTAGTCCACGAAAAAGACCAAGTTCCGCTGTGCCTGGTGCTCCAGCCATAGCTTGCTCGCTTGGCAATTACTTAATGAGTTGCTCTTTCTGGGACACAAGCCAACTATGTCTCTGTTGAAGAATCTCAACCCAGGAAAAGCATCAACAAAAAAGTCAACAATTGTAGATGGACATGGATGACATGCTACAGAGACAGTATCCCATCAATATGAATTTGCTTAACATTTATGACAGATAGAACATTCTCTACATGTACAGATGGAAATATCACTCCCTTCCTAAAAGAAAAGACATCATGGCTTCAGGGGCAAATCCTAGGCAAGCTTTCCAGAATGTGCCTCATGAAGCACTAACCTTATGAAGTACTCCACTAAAAAAACCACTTTTGTGTTCAATTAAATTAGGCAAACACTGCATACTTGACATCTTCTCTGGGACACTCAGGGTGCACTCTAACCTCTGAATTATCTAGAAGTGTGTTGTTTAATTTCCAGATATTAGTCTTCTTAGATATCACATTGTTACTGATTTTCAATTTAATCTGGCTGCGCTCAGACCATATAATTTGTATTATTTCAATTCTCTTATATCTATTGGAACTTCTTTTATGGTGAATATACTATGTGTATTTGGAAAGAATGCTTATTTTGCAGTTGGTGGATATAGTATACTAAAAATGTTAGTAAGATCAAAGTGGTTAGTAGTGTTGTTCAAATATTCTATGTTATTACTGATTTTGGGGGGGGGGTCCAGTTGTTCTATCAATTGCTTAGATCATTTTGGAATTATCTCCTTCCATCTTTTAGTTTGTCCATGTTTGCTTCATGAATCTTGAGGCTGTGTTATTAGTTGTTCTTTCTAAAGAACTCTCCCTTTTATGCCTATGGAATGACCATCCTTATCTCTGGTAACACTCTTTGTTTTGAAGTCTATTTTACTTGATATTAAAGTAGCCCCTCTTGCCTTCTAATGCTTACTGTTTGCATGGTACAACTTTTATTTTCAATCTATTTGTGCCTTTCTATTTAATGTATGTGTCATGTAGGCAGGATATAGTACAGCCTTGCTTTTTAATCTACTCTGTTAATCTATATTTTTTAATTGGAGAGTTTAGATCATTAATATTTAGCGTAATTATTAATGTGATTGTGTTTAGGCCTACCATTTTATCATTTGTATTTTCTTTGTCTCTTCTGGTTTTGATTCCTCTCTTCATCTTTTCCTGCCTTTGGAGTATTATTTAAAAAAATTTTTTTAATCTTTCATTTTAATTTGTTTGATCTTGGGAGGCTACATTTTGTTCCTAAGTGGTTGCCCTAGGTATTGAAATATACACATCTACCTTTCAAAGTCTACTTAGAGTCAATACTGAAACTTAAATTAGAAACTTGGTAAGCTCTCATCTCCCCACACTGATCTTTGTGTTATGATGTCATAGGTATTACAATTGTAAACATTGTAAACTACAAAGGTAATCTCCTAATTTTTGCTCTCAAAAGTCACACATATTTTAAAGAACTCAAGAGGGGAAAATGTCCTTTTATATTTGCTCAGATATTTGCCATTTTTGAGGCTCTTCCTTCATTCCCAAAGACCCAGGTTTCTCTCTGGTTTCATTTCCAGAAGAGCTGAAAGAACTTCCTATAACATTTCTTTTATAGCAGGTCTGCTGCTGATGGGTTTTTGTAGTTTTTCTTCATCTGAAAATGTCTCTTTTTTTGCTTTGATTATTAAAGGATATTTCTGCTGCATTCAGAATTCTGAGCTTTTCCTTCAAGCACTTTGAAGATGCTATTTCTTTGGTCTCCATGGTGTTTGAAGAGAGATCCGCAAGTATTCAAATTATTGTTCCCTGTACATAGTGTGTCATTTTCCCTAGCTGCTTTCAAGATTTTTTTCCCATTGGTTCTTAACCATCTGATTATGATGTGTATAGGTATTTCTTAAAGAGTTGGTCTTATTCAGGGCTCACTGAGCTTCTTAAAGCTCTAAATTTATGTCTCTCACCAAATTAGGGAAATTAATAGCCATAATCTTTTCAAGTAATTTTCTGTTCTAATCATTCTCTTCTATTTCTTGGACTTTGTGAAATGCATGTTGACACTTTTGGTATTGTTTCCAATTAACTGTTATTTATTTTCACTCTTTTCTGTCTTCACACTGGATAAGATTTCACTGACTTTCCTCAATTATCTCTATTCTGCTATTCGATCCCCCACTGAATTTTTTATTTCCTATATTGTATTTTTTAATTTTCCACTTCTTTACTTTTTTATGGTTTCTATTTCTCTAATGAGAATTCCTATGTTTTCACTCATTTCAAGTATATTTTTTAATGATTCTATTTATTTACTTATTTGAGGGAGAGAGAGAGAAAGAACAAGCCGGGGAGGAGCAGAGGGAGAGGGACAAGCATGGAGCCCAATGCAGGGCTCAATCCCATGACCCTGAGATCATCACCTGAACAAAATCAAGAGTCACACGCTCAACAGACTGAGCCACCCAGGCACCCCCATTTCAAGTATATTTTTATTTATCTCGGGGATCATAGTTTTAATGCTGCTTTAGAGTCTTGACTTGATAATCCTAATATCTGGGTCATCTTGGGGTTGGCATCTGTTCTTTGTCTTTTCCCTTGAGAATTGGTTATATTTTCCTGGTTTTTTTTTTTTTTTTTTTTTTGTATATCAGGTAATTTTGGATTATATCCTGGACATTGTGAGCATTATGTAGTGTACACTCAGTCCTATGATAATACTAAAGAGGATGCTGAAGTTCATTTTAAGAGGCAACCAACTCAGTTCGATTCAGACAAGTTCTGTCTCACCTTCTGTGGGTAGCAGTTCACATCCCAACTTCATTCTCAAAAACTTCACTGTACTGGTTTGGGTCTGTCTTGTGCATATGTATTGCTTGGGGGTAATGTTGGGACTTGGGAAGGTTTAAATAAAGAATTAGGAGAGCCCCTCTTTCTGGCTTCCTCCACTCACCAGCCCTCAGGATATGTCTCTGGTTCCTCTGACCAGAAATAAATAATTTCTATTGAAGTTTTAGCTACTTATAGGACCACCCCTTGCCACATTGCTCAGTGGCTAGAGATCATCCTCAGAACAAAGCTAGAGGGAGAGAGAGATGGAAGCTTACCTTGGTGGTCCCTCTTTGAAGTTTTGACTCCTCTCCACAATCCACTTGCTTTTATTTACTTTTCAGAGTCAGAGTCTTCAGGTATTATTATTTTTATTTTTTTCCATTCAAAAATTGTGGTTGTATTTTGTTGGAAAAGAGGATCATGTGCAGTCTTTTGACTCCCACTTGGCTGCATAAGAACATGTCCATTCTCGAAGATTATGAGCTCTCACAGCCTATGCTGGGCTTGTCCTTGTGAGAGAATATCTTCCCTATTTCAGACTCGGTGTGTGCTCTTTTGCTCTGCCTAAGACTTATGTCAGTGGCCCTCAGGCACATCCCCAGCTTTCTGTAATTCAGACCCCACAGAGGAGGGGTCGGGGGCCTTCCACTGCAGCATAAGGTGGGGTTCATGCAATCACACTGCCAGCATCAGCTGTGCCATGGATCCACTGGGAGGGGTGGGGGTTTGGGGAACCATGCACGGCAAGGGGCTGGGTCTAGGGCACTCTCTCCTCTTGCTGTAAGTGAACACTGTACCACTTGAGCCTGGTGTAAGCGTTGTCTGTTCTCAGCGACTTCAGATCATGCGCTGGTCTCTTCCCTGGGTGCCTAGGTAAGTACCTACCTTTTAACCTCGGCCACACTCATGTTATATTCTATCCTGAGGCACAGCCTGACCATCCAATGAATGGTCAAACATAATCAGATGGCAGGATGGGCTGTAATGGGTTTGTGTTGCTTTAGTGGAACTGGAACCCCATACAAAACTTTAGAATAGTCAAGGCTCAGAGAAGTCTTGTGATAGTTACCTTGGCATAATACCATCTTTTCCAAGTTTAAATGAGACTTTGTCACAATGTTATATCCACAGTGAACAAGCAATACAATGAACTCTGACAAGGTGCCCTACATATAGTAAATATTCAATGCAGATGTACTGAATTGAATTTTATGAATTCATTGTTTTGGGGACCACATCTTAAAATGAATAAAAAGATCAATATCATCAAGAGCCAATAAAAAGTAAAACATTCTCTTGTCCCTTTATATTCCTGCCCTGGTTCATAACATGGGGATGTCCCCAATTCTCCTTGTTTCAGTGAAAAAGAATTAGGGAATAGCTTTTTGTTTGGTTGGTTGTTTCCTTCCCATTCCCCTTTCTCTCTTCCCCATGAGAAAATAGTGAGAATCTGACATTCTTTTATCTCTGTTTCCCAAACGATTATTTGTAATGTGTTGAATGTAACTATTCATTCTTGGCCCTTTGGCTTAGCTCTCTGAGTCTTATTCAGGATCTATGGGATAGGGGGCAGACTGCAGTTCTCCTTGGCTGGGTGAATGTATGCCAAGCCCACTCCCTCAACATGCAAGTCTCAAGGTCTGGACTGCTAGGGAGAGGATAAATAGGACGGGAATCCACCTTAGCAGCAGGTGCAAACTGCATTCTGCAATTTAACCATAACAGCAATTAAATGAATATTAGATGTTAATATCCTTTGGAATCTGTGTCTAGTACTCAATTAGCTTGAAATCTGGAGGCATGGAGGAGGAGTGGTTAAGCTCACACAGAACCCCCAGTAGCCATCATCCTTAGTGTGAAATCTTAGAGGTTGTTAAAAGAGAAGTGTACTGCAATCACCATGAAGATTACAGGGATTGTTGGCATTTACTTACCCCCTACCAGACAGCAGATGCTGCGTCTATGCCCCAGGACAATAAGGAAAGCACCATCACTTCCCCTTTGCATGGAGGAACTAGGGTCTCTGGGTGGTTACATGACCAAGATAGGCTCAGAGCTGGGACTTGAACTCAGGTCCCAGGACTCAAAAGTCTCAGGCTCTGCCTACTAAGCTCTTCTCATAACACCTCTATTGGTAACTTCATTTGCTCAAAGCAACATATCATGAAACAGAAATAATAGGTATAAATGTCAGAAAAGCAGAAAAAAAATTGTAGACAATTTATTTATATAATAGAAAATCCAAGACAATTAAGTGAAAAATGGTAATTGTTATTTAAATTCTTCTTTGCCCTTCATTATGAAGGACCAAATGGCAAGAAGTGACAGGTGTTACAAAGGTTTTCTCAGTTTGCCCAGGTCCTCGTAGGAGTAAAAACATGCTCATCTCAATCCTTACAAGTTTAATTTATATCCTCAGAGAATCATTCAAATCCCATCTCTTTAAGAGAAGCATGCAGTCACAGGTGGAGATATGAACAATTAAATATGTTAATTTACTCTCTTTTTCTTTATGGGGAAGGAAGAGCATAACAGTTCATCCCTGATATCTACACTCATGGTCTGGCTTCATTGTGCCGGGTATAATGTTCAAGGGATCTTCAAACAATAAGAGTTGAGAAGATTAAATTGCTGGAATGATGTTTAATTTAACAAATTTCTGTAAAGGAAGAAAAGGAGCATTCCCAGGATTCTTTAGTTCATGTTTTGGAAACCAGCAGCCTCTGTGCAGGCCCTGGCTCATGAGGATTCCAGCAGAATAAAGGGGAGGGGGGCGGGGGGGAATGCTGCTTTTTATTTGTAAGTGTTGTGTTTTCATTTTGGTTTTTATTACTTCCTTATGTTTTGGCTCCAGAAAGCAAGCCCAGGACATCTGGGTCAGAAGAATATCTGATAATAGGAAAGAGGTAGGAGGGATTCTTGCTGAGAAGAGAACAGTAGTGAGAGCAAAAGGATTTAGCAAACTCTTTTTTTTTTTTAAGTTTTTATTTAAATTCCATTGAGTTAACATACAGTGTAATATTAGTTTCAGGTGTACAATATAGTGATTCAACACTTCCATAAAACACCCAGTGCTCATCATAACAAGTGCCCTCCTTAATCCCCATCACCTATTTCCCCTATCCCCCCACCCACCTCCCCTCTAGTAACCGTCAGATTGTTCTCTATGGTTAAGAGGTTATTTCTTGCTTTGCCTCTCTTTTTTTCCCCTATGATCTAGCAAAATCCTGTCGAGCTCCAGAGCTTGCCTCATCCAAGTGCACCAGCTTTAATTTTCTGTGGTAAGTCGTCTGTGTGGATTCTTATTCCAATCCAGATTCTGAAGAACTGGGACAGGGCTCTGATTTCATAAAAATTCATAAACATCACCTGGATATAGTCACTCCTTTCTCAGTGAAATTTGTTGGGGGGCGGGGAGGGGAATCAAGCTGCACAAAAGCTTGTAGGAGGCTCAGGGCCCGGGCCGGATGCTCTTGGTTTATGCCTGCCTTGAAGTGAACCTTTCCTTTGGTCTCTCTGCTGAATGCTTCCTATTATGGAATGAGACCAGTGAGCTTTTCTGATTCATGGATTTTCCACTTCAGAGGAGAGCTGTAACCATCATCTTAACAAATCATTTAACTCCCTTTGCTCTTTATTTTGCCCCTGAAAGTATAAAATTCTAGCCTAGCATTAGATCTGAACCCCAGGGGAGCGGTGATCTGGGTGTTTGCTCTATTCAATCCAAAATAACTCAAGTTTCCTTAGTAAACTGAGTTGAAGAACAGCCTAATTTTCTGTAATGCTTCTCATGCAGTCATTTGCTCATTTATTCCAGAAACATCTACTGGTGACTGGCTGTGTGATAGACACTCTGCCCAGCTCAGGGAACACAGAGGTGACAAGCATTCTGTGTGGGGCCCAAGGTCCAGTGGGAGAGAAAGGATCGAATAAGGAGATCATGAAGTTGCAACGTGCCAAGTGCTAAGAGAAGGGAGTGGAAAGTGTTGTGGGCACACGATCAAGGGGAGCCTCATCTCCTGGGAGAGTTGAGTAGGTCTTCAAGCAGGGTCTTCAGCAGGAAGGTTCCAGGCCTAAAACAAAACATCAGCATTTGGTGCTGTTTTAGAAGACTCTCCATGTGCTAGGCCTTTGTTGATGTGGCCTCTAATCCTCTCACTAGCTCTACACTCCAACAAGCACTGGCAATAGGAAGCTCCTTCGTGAATTCTACCCAATGCCTCTGTCCCCTGACCCCTCATTGGGCCTGTGCCCTCCTCTGTCCTACTCATTTCCATTCCATTCTACTCTGTCCTAATTTACTGAAATTATCTGTTTATGCATCGATCTCTCCCCCTACACTACACTGTAACCCCCTGAGGGTTTTGGACCCCTAATGTCTGGTATCATGTTGACATACGTAAGGCATCTAATAAATTTTTGCAGAGCTACTCATTGAAATGATAATAGCATATGAATAATAGTATAAAATGCCATGCTAACCTATTATTATTAAAATTCTAACCTATTCATATATAATCCACATATTATTTAATATAGGAAAATACATTCGTATAATATATTCATACACTGCTGTGTTATGATTATTATTATTCAGAGATCCAACTTCTCAGAACACTTACAAATCTTCAGGCATTTGCCATATTTCTTGGCTTTCTGAGTTGAAGCTGATTCCTTTTTATCTGTTCTCTCTTTTGATGGGATAGAGTCAGCCAGGGGGATGGTGAGAAACGCCACCGGCTTTCTTAGGCAATCACCACCAACAAGGGGACTTTCGGGAGGTCGGTGGTGCCATCCCATCAGCAAAACCTAATTTGTCTTCCCGGAAGGTCCTGGGAGTGATCCCTTCTGTGTTCGGGAAGCTCCTGGGACCCCCAGGGTCCCTGGGTTTGAAGAACATGTTTCATAAGGATGGTCCTTCTCCAGATCAGGCGGCCAGTTTTTCCCCTTCACCCCAAGGGTGTGTCCCTGCTGGTCCCTCCCCACCCCGTTTCCCTTTGCCAACATGGGAAGCATCCAACATCTGCCATTTGCATTACGTGTGCTTTGTAGCTTAACATTCTCTATTTCTACAAATAAATGCTTTTACAATAAAACTGAAAGGCCAGAAAAAGAGAGACAACCTACTTTAAGGTCACTGCTGCCTCCCAGCAAGGGTGTTTAAAAATAACCCCCAATCTGCCATGTGCTCACAACTCTCATTGCACCAGCTCAATGGCAGGCCTAGTGCCAGCCGGGATGGCAGTGTGGAAGTTTCCAGACTCTGTGTGTGTGTGTATGTGTGACTGAGAAGGTGAGGGACACTGTTTTTCAACAACAAGGCTTATGGTCCTACTCTGTTGATCTCTGCCTAAGGGCAAATTGATGACCCTCTGATAGACCAGTTCTAGCATCTGTTTCCAGCTATGGGGACACAGCTTCAGGCCCACTTGGAAGTGCTATGTAGGAAGGAGAACTCTAAGGGGCTGAGTTTTGGCCCACATAGGTGTGAATGCCAAGATGTGGCCTTGGGTAGTGGGGTAGACACTGGGTAGATTCTTCAGTGAGGACTGGGGCCATGACTTCTGGGATCTGCTTCTGCAATGCTGATAGAGGGGGGCCTAGATGTTGCAACTGAATCTCAGATGGACTTTTCCAGTAATTTTCAAGCTGTGCTCACAGATCCCTGGAGGTTCCAGGGCAGAGCTTTAGTCCTTCATTTACGCTAATGGATTGTGTCTGTTACTTCAAATATGACCTTTCCCAAGGATTGTTGCATTTAACCAGAGAACATTCTTAAGGAGAGGAATGGAAGTCAGATGTGGGATTCCTGTGAGCCAACAGGCAAGGGGGGGTCTGAGGGCCACAGGGGCCAGCACCCATAGAGCATCACCTCGGACAGGTGCCTCACACGCTTGTGTCCAAAATTCACCCTGTGCAACACTGTCTGCACTGCTCTTGTAAGCCGGGCTGGTGGACGACAGCAGGGATAAATGGTATCCCTAATTCTTGACAGTTTCCTGAAAGACACGAGGGAATTAGGGCTGGAATCTCACCAAGCAGGGACAGCTAATACCTCCCTTCCGTTTCTTTCTGAAGGGCCAGTCTAAGGGCTAATCACAGCACAAGTGTCTTTCCAATCAAGATTTAAACTAGGACCCTTCCCCCTTGCCTTTTGCTGATGACATTATAAACAGAATGCGCGTCCCATTGTGCCAGGATCACACCAAGCTCCTCATATCTATATGCAAAAGGAGAGCAAGAAGCTGGGGATGTCTAGAGTCATGGGAGCAATTAAATCCCTAGAAGGTCAAGAATCTGACCGTTTTTTATCCACTTGTTGAGCATCTACTATGTGCCAAGTACCATGCTAAGTGATTTGTGTACATTATCTCACTTACTTCTACCCCTGAGAGGTGGGTAACGCTATCCACATTGTAGAGATGAGAAAACTAAGTTGAAGTAAGTTTAGGACCTTGCCACAAATCTAGGCTTTCTGACTTCAAGGTCTGTTTTCTTGACCTCTGAGGACAAAGACCAAGGCTGTGGACAGAAATGCAAAGCAGGTCACATTTGTCCTCAGTGGCCTCCCCACAGTCCTGTTATATGTAACATCGTTTTTCCCCCAGTAGAGATCCCTGTTCTTCATCCCCTCCAACACACACATGTACACATGCACATACCCTCGTTATCTCAGTGTCTGAGTCAACAGCCAGCTACCTAACAGTTTTGTGAATGAAGTCCTCCTAGGCTAACTCATCTGCACCATTGGACCTCCAGCTACCTGAAGAAGAGTGAGGGAACGCTGCCAAGGTTGGCAAAGCTTGCTCCAGATGAGCAGAACTTCCCAGCTGACTTGCAAACTCTGGATAATAATTAATATTTCTATTTTTTAAGCCACTGCGTTTTGGAGTGGTTTGTTATGCAGCAATAGCTAACTGGTACAGCTACACACAACAAGTATATCCTTACCCCTCAGACATTGTACAATGCTTGTTTCCTCTAATATAAGCCCTACTGGAAAAAAAAAAGTATTATCTCAGGTATATAAATCAGACCAGGCATAAACTGGACTTGTAACTTATCTTCTCACTGTGTATTGCTTAGATTTTGTGACAGCTAGGGTTGTATTTCATATAGTTTACATCTATTTAACCTGCATTTTACTTATTAAAAATAAGAAACTAAAATCAGGAAATCAATCTAATGTGGTTGGCAATACAAATACTCAATAGCAATTGATTTCATTGTCAAAATAATATTTTAAAATGTCAGGGTCAAATTTTTAAAAGTGGGTTTTTTTGAAAGTCTCAGTTGCTCTCTAGGAAAGACTTTGCCTGCAGTGATTTGGAGAAGGCAATGTTCTGCATCTCAGCTGAATTTGGCAAGTCAGGGCTCAGGAGTCTCCTGCTATGAGTCTTGAAAATGTCATTCTCCCATGAGGAACCACACAGGTTGTGCTGTAAAAATGTAATGTTTTTGTTCCTGATTTTAGCTACCAATCCCAGTTCTACTGATGGTTCTGTGATGCTATGTGCTGAACCACATTGTTCAAAATGTAATGATCTTTAAAAAAAAAAAAAGGACTGATTTTTTACAAAAGATGCAGGGTTGTTTAGGGAGCAGTTTCAATCAGCAGTGCTAAGGTCTGAATATTTGTGTCCCACCCCCCCAATGCCCCCATCCCCGCTGCCTCTGCAAATTCCTATGTTGAAACCCTAATACCCAATGGGATGGTATTTGGAGATGGGGCATTTGGGAGTTAATTATGTCATGAAGGGGGCACCTGGGTGGCTCAGTTGGTTAAGCGACTGCCTTCGGCTCAGGTCATGATCCTGGAGTCCCTGGATCGAGTCCCGCATCGGGCTCCCTGCTCGGCAGGGAGTCTGCTTCTCCCTCTGAACTTCCCCCCTCTCATGTGCTCTCTCTCTCTCATTCTCTCTGTCTCAAATAAATAAATAAAATCTTTAAAAAAAATTATGTCATGAAGGTGGGGTCCTCATGAATGTGATTCATGCCCTAATAAAAAAGGCTCCAGAGGGGCGCCTGGGTGGCTCAGTTGGTTGAGTGGCTGACTCTTGATTTCTCCTCAAGCCGTGATCTCAGTGTCCTGGGATCAAGCCCCACATCTGGCTCTATGCTCAGCGGGGAGTCTGCTTGAGATTCTCTCTCTCCTTCTGCCTCTGCTCTTCCCCCACCCCTTGTGCTCACTTGCATGCTCTCTCTCTCTAAAATAAATAAGTAAATCTTTAAAAAAAAAATAGAACAGAGTAAAAGAGTCTCCAGAGAGATCCCTTGCTCCTTCTACCATATGAGTGAGAAGGTGCCAGCTATAAACCAGGAAGAGGGTTCTCACCAGAACATGACCATGTTGGCACCTTGATCATGGACTTCCCAGCCTCTAGAACTGTGAGAAATAAATTTCTGTTGTTTATAAGCCACCAGGCTGTGGTATTTTGTTATAGCAGCCCGAACAAGCTAAGACAGGTGGTTTAGGCAGGATCCAGGCTGTTAAATAGTTTCTAAGGGAAAAGTCATGGTTGAAAGAAAAACATGCTATTGGTCAGAAGTGAGCATTCCCCACCCACCCAAACGTATTTCCTTAGAATTATTTAATTAATAAAACACCACAGGGGGTGCTTGGGTAGTTCAGTTAGTGAAGTGCCCAATTCTTGATTTCGGCTGGGGTATGGTCTCAGGGTCGTGCAGTAGAGCCCTGGAGTAGGGCTCTGCACTCAGAGGGGAGTCTGCTTAGGATTCTCTCTCTCCCTCTCCCTCTGCCCCTCCCCCCACCCCCACTTCTGTGCTCTCTCTCAAAAAACAAAATAAAATAGGGGCGCCTGGGTGGCTCAGTTGGTTGAGCGACTGCCTTCGGCTCAGGTCATGATCCTGGAGTCCCGGGATCGAGTCCCATATCGGGCTCCCTGCTCAGCGGGGAGTCTGCTTCTCCCTCTGACCCTCCCCACTCTCATGTACTCGCTCTCTCTCATTCTCTCGCTCTCAAATAAATAAATAAAATCTTTAAAAAAATAAAAAATAAAAAATAAAATAAAAATAAACAAAATAAAACACTGCAGGTATAGACAAAGTTCCCTATGCTCTTGTTGCCCATCTGTTTTCCACCTCCCTCCCCAGAGGTAATGACTAACCAGAATTCTTGTCACAAGCATAACGATGTTACTAAGGTTTTTGTCAAAATCTCTGCTAAAATCCTGATACACTATGCTAGACCTATAATAGCAGCAAACAGATTTTTTTAAATTAAATTAGTATAACCTAAGTGAACCAAAGTTTGTTCCTACTTATTCATCATACTGTTTTATGAATTATATGTACTGTATATAATAGATACTGTATTATCAATTATGTTACAGTATATTATATTGAATATTTATCCTATGCCGGACACAGTGCAAAAGACTTTTCACATTTGCACTTAATTCTCACAATGCCCTCTTTGGGATAAATATTTTTATCTCTGGTCTGCAGACAATAAAACTTAGCTTCAAGAAGTTGCTCGTGGATGTAGAACCAAAATAATTTACAAGCATGTGGATCCATCTGACTTTTAAAGCCCACATTCAATACCAATCTTCTCTTTAAAATTTTTCCAGGTTTTTTTCCCCCAAAGATTTATTTATTTATCTTATAGAGAGAGTGTGTGAGCGTGCGGAGAGGCAGAGAAAGAGGGAGAGAGAGAATCTCAAGAAGACTCCCCACTGAGTGGGGAGCCCCATGCGGGGCTTGATCTAATCACCCTGAGATCATGATCTGAGCCAAAATCCTAGAATCTGACAACCAACTGAGCCACCCAGGTGCCCCCAAATTTTTCTAGGTTTTTAAATAAAGATCAGTATTAGTCTAATTGGTGCAGAGTTTTGAAACATGTTCTTTCTGTTTTTTAAAAATTGGAATAATCATCCCTGATTTCTAAAATTCCTGACTTCTAGCACTCCTCCCCTTCCCCATGCTTCCAGAGGGAGTGGCTCTGAGAGTCCATCCAGAAGCCTTAACTGAAGCCAGGGGAAAGCTGCTGGGATTTTAAGATTCCGCTTAATCTGCACTGCACCTCCAGGGACACTCTCAGCCTCTCCACACGCTCAGGCCCTGGGTCCAGCCCCAGCAGTAATGGGGGGAGCAGCTCGTCCCTTGCTGCAGATTCCCTAACGTGAGTGCCACACTTCCCCCCCTCCCCCGCCCCCGCCTAGTGATAGCACACTGTTCTGTTTTAGAAGCTAATGTTGTTCTGGAACAATTCAGAGAGGCTTGGGCTGCAATTAGAATCCTGCTTGATGGCAGGTGCTGGGGAGACCGGAGGCTAGAGGTGCGGCATGAACAGGTGTCCATGCACCCTGAGCACCAGGGAAGACCCCATCCTGTGTCTGCTCTCCTGGCCAGCTGTGAATAGTGCCCCATCTCACACTCAGCGTGCCCTGGCGTGGGCACTAAGCTATACGTGGCTCTCACCACCAGGGCGGGACGTGGCCCGTCAGCCCTCCATGCCCCTCTGTGTTCAGAGAGGCCTCAACAACTCCAGGTCACAGTATATCCTTGTGGGCTGGGCACTGGAGCTTCTAAAACCTGTGTCAGCTCTTAGGGAGGGGAGTTTTATGCATGTGCCTATGAAGGGTATCCTGGCAGAAGCGCACATCTAGGCCTGTGAGGGGTGCTGGGATGAACGGGGAGTCCCACCCTCAAGGATCTCAAGCCGCATACAGTGTAATAGTAACAATTTCAAAAGCATGAAAGTAACCAAAAATCCAATTAAAAAGTGCCACACAGGAGGTGTAGCAGACAAGCCAGGTCTCCTCATCCAGGAGTGATGAGGACAGAGGATATGTACAGGTGTCTAGGAGCCCTGGGCAGACTGCCTGGAGGCGGCGGCATTGTGCAAGCAGCCCCGCTGGGTGTGGTGCTGACTTACACTGCATGCAGGGGGCAGTGCGGTCCCCCTGCAGGGATCTAGACTAGGGCCCCTAATTGTGTCTGGGGGCTACCTGTGCTCCTGCTCACTCCATACTGCAAGCCCCTCCTTGCAGCAGAACATGGGGCTCCCAGGAGGCCCTCGGTGAGGAGAGACTGAACACAGAGAAGGAAGCGAGTCCTCCACACCCTGCACTGGGTGAGGGTGCTGCATCCCGCCCTCTGGAAGCAGAAGCACAGACAGCTCAGGGCAGTACAATGGGATGAAGAGAATTCATTTTTCTTATAATAAAAATGCTCATCAGTACCATCCATGGGGCACTCACTCTGTAACGGGTTTTATGTACGTAACCAGTTATTAGCTGCAGCCGTATGCACAAAATTTGATTTTCCCTCCATGCCAGCCTTGGCAGGGAACTCAGCATCTCTTGGAGTCCCTCTCCACGCCCTCAAAGTCTGTCCATATCTAGCGAAGTGAGTACTAAGGAAAGTTTGTGGAGGATTCCTGAGGGAAGACTGAAGAGGGAGGGCTCTACCGTAAATATCCTGGAACAAACCACATAAAACTCCCCCAAAGGCGTGTCCAGCCCCTGGGGGCCCTTCTGGCCCAACCAGGGCAGGTGGCAGGGGTGGTAGGGGATGCGGAGGTCTTGGGCTCTCTCCCAGCAGATTTTCCCCTGCCCCCCAAATGCGTCCTAGGTACTGACGTGCCCGGTTGCTCCTCCTGCTTGACAGACACCTGGGCTTCCCATTAACCAGACCCACTCTCTTTAGAAGGTGGTTTCCTTGGGCAAATTTTGTTGAGGTTTCACACCTGACCACAAAGTGCCTCTTCCACACAAATTCAGTGTGTTCTCCCCCAAAAGAAATTTTGGTGAATAAGATTTTCTCTACCTTGTTATGTGGGTCAGCTGAGGCTCAGGGAGATTAAATACTTTCCCCCCAAATTTTACAAATCCAAATCAAAGTTGGATTTGAGCTCAAGCCTGGCATGTGTATCCTTGGCCTCACTAGTCCATTGCCCACTGAGTCATGAAGAAACAGAAGTCCCGCATGGGCCCAGGGGACCCTGGTCTCTGCCATCACCCACAGTAATGGCAGATTTACCCTATGTCCTCCTGTGAGAGGGATGCTAAGGTGATGTGCCAAACCCTTATCAGTAGAGTATTTGTTGATCTTTACTCAAGTCAGAAAGCCCCCCAAAAGTGCCCGAAGGTTCCATGGGGCAAATCAGGGTCGCTGTAGACTGATGGGAATGACAGAGCTCCTGCTTAGGCTAGGAGTGCCCATCCTCCTCTGCCCACATTCTCTAGTGCACAGTCAGACGCTGAAAGAACGTTCTAGCATTAAGGGACCTTCAGATATCAAGCAATGGCATGGAAAGGCTCCTGTCCTCTCACCCAAGCTCTGACTCAGCTGTGGAAAAGAAAAGCCTGGGTCACAAACTGCCATGGGGACACAGTGCTGTTGGCAGAGTGCCTCCTGTTTTCTACTCTGCATCTTTCTTCCAGGGCCTGGAGGTCGTCCTACGGCAGCTCTGCCCTCTCTCGAGGAACCCGATGTCCTGCTGGATGTCCAGATTTCATGTACCTACCAGGCAGTCCCAGACCCCGAGAGGTCCTCCAGCCCATCCATAGTAGCATCTTCTGATTACCAGTGGTGATAATATTATTAGTGACCCAACTACCACACTACCACGACTTAGGTTAATGACAGCCTTGCTCATTTCCCAGACTACAGGCCAACGCTGCTGGCCTTTTATCTTTGCCTCCCTGTTTCTTATCTACAAACCTTTATTGTTGTTGGGTTTGTTTTGTTTTGTTTTAAGATTCATTTTTTTACTGTGAGAGTGAGCAACAGTGTGAGCAGGGGGAGGGGCAAAGGGAATGAAACTCAAGCGGACTCCCCACTGAGTGAGGAGCCTACGTGGGCCTCAGTCTCAGGGCTCTGAGATTGTCACCTGAGCCAAAATCGAGAGTCTGATGCTTAACCGAATGAGCCACAAAATGAGCTTTGGCTTTAAACCTGTAACTCTTGTGTTTTAGTATCTCCGTGACTTTCTCCAATAATTCCATCACCATAATAAACATAGGAGGAAATAAGATAAAATGAAAGACAAAAGAAAAAGAAAAGAATTGCCTTCCCTTGCGGTTGTTTGTGGGCAGTCTGACCCCCTGACGTGGGCTCCTGGGCCTGTGAATGAAGGAAGAAGCTTCATTCACTGAATCATTTGTAGAAAGGGATGATGAAACCTACCCTGTAGGGCTGAGGAAAGAACCCGTGGCCTGGCCCAGCCTTTGGTCAGCTGGACGGCTTATCATTTGCTTACCCATCAGCTAACTCTTATTAAGTGCCTGGTGAACCACCTCTGTGCTCCTTGAGGCTGGGCTTGAGTGTGACCCTACAGCTGGGCCCCTTCTCCCACCCCATTTCCACATCTCAACCTGCCTGGATGGCTACACCGCACACGGCAGACCCTTTCCCTTGAAACCTGAGTGGAAGCTGGACACAGATGGCCCCAGTGTTGTTTCCCTTGAGCCCCCGCACCCGGCCCTGCGTGGTCCTGAAAGTCTGAGGAACCCCCCCCCGGCCCCGGCCCCCAGGAAACAGGGGACAAGTAACGGAGGATGCCATGGACACCTGGAGCTTCTTTTCGGCCCCTTCCATGAGACCCCTCTTGGGACTTGGCAGAGCCCCTCTGGAAGGAGCTGAGACTCTGGTGCTGGGCCAGGGGGCAGGGGCAGGATGCGTGGTCAGGGCCCCGCCGCGCTCAGGAAATGTTGGGAGTTTAACTGAAGTTGTCACGGAAGGTTCAACAGGTTCAAAGCTGAGACTGCCCCGACTCGTTGCCCTCAGCAGCGCCCTGAGAGAGAAACCCTGTACTCATTAAACAGTCACTCTCATTTCTCACCTGTCCCAACTTCATTCTTTTGCGTGTGGGCATTAGGCCTTTTTTTTTTTTTTTTTTAGTTTGGGTTTATAAACACAGGGGAGTAGCCTCTGAAGGTCGTGAGGGGCAGGAGCACTGTGACAGGACCGTAGGATTTTCCAAGCCTGGGAGGGTGAAGTGGGGCCCCCGTCCCACTTGCAGGGGAGCCCTGGGGGTTGGTGGGACCCTAACGGCAGTGGCCGCTGGTCCCTGGCGACACCAGAGCCTCAGCACGGATCCTGAGCAAGCCTTCCTTCCTGGCAGGTACCCAAGGTCACGGGCAAGAGGCACAGAAGGGCAGGGACTTCTCTGAAAGACAGCAGCACCTCCTGCTTCCCTAGGGAGGGGTCACCCTCAAAGTGACAGAAGTCCGCTCTGCCACCACTGTGGTGGTGGGGGGCTGGACCAGGTGCGGAACGACCCAGGAGAATGAAGGAATATAACAGTTCTTGCAGTTCATACTTCTTGGAACAAATTTATACCCATGATATTACTTTATAAACACAACGTACCATAACCACCAGAAGGCCATTTAGCCTTCTGGCTTGAGACCTGCCCTATGCTTTCAATTTTTTTTAAAGATTTACCTGCCTGGTTCTTAATGATTGAGGCCTGGGCCCAGGCTCCCTTGTGTGGCTGTAGGAGTTAGTCTTGTGGGGGGAATAAATAAATAAATAAAATATAATGAAATAAAAAGGCTCAAGGGTTTCTGCACTTGGGAATGTAACAAGATGCTGTGAAGGAGGAAACTCAGAATTTTGCCAGGCACAGGCAACAGAAGACTCAGAGGTCAAGAGCCCAGTCTCTGAGGCGCCAGGTTGGCGGCCCAGGTTGGAGCTCCCCAGACCCCCAAGACGCAGCAGTGGCCACCGTCCCGGGGGGCCCAGAGCTGGGACTGAGTCTTTGGAGGAAACTGGATACGTGATAGATTTCTCAAAACAGAAATTGAATCAAGCAGTGGCGAATATAGATAGTAAATCAACCCCACATCCCTGATTATTTTTATACTAAGCTAATTTTAAATGCTCTATTTCTATAGGAATCAGTGAGACTTCCACCCATCTGTGGCTCCAGCCCCTTGTTTTTTTCTCAGTCTCCCCACAGCCTTGGTATTTTACAGCACCAACTGAAATCTCAGGAAAGCACATTTACACCCCTGATGCCTCAGGCAGCCATTTCTCATATAGTGAGTTGCAAGCCTATTTCTCCGAGGACAAGGACATTCATCATGATTATTATTATTTTTTTTAACCTAAGCTCCTGTGATGCAGTCTCCCTGCTCTGCTTTTCCATTTATTTGGAATACCATCACATTCCTAGTAAGAATGTCACGTTTCCTCCAGATAAAACCAGGCGGTGGCTTTCGGAGGGAGGGAGAGAGGAGAGGGGAGGGAGAATCAGAAATGGGGAGAGAAGCAAAAAGAAGGTCAGGTTCCTGGGGCGGCGGCGGGAGGATGCCACCACCACCTGCTCCTTCCTCTGGGCAGCTCAGGCTGTGAGCGTCTGTGATGAGCAGTCACATTTTCTCATCCTTGTCCCTGGTCGCCTTGCCTGATTCTTTGAATCACATCTGCCTTCTCCACTAGCCAGACCCCATGAAGCCAGGGTCCTTGTCTTCACCTCCAGTCCCATCCAGTGCCTGCCACAATGATGCTCAACGTACCTTTATTTAAAGAATGGGTGGCTTCTCCTGACCATGGGCGTGCAAGCTTGTTGGCAATGTCCAAGTAAATTTCAAAAACATTATTAATGTCTATTTCTTGCAAAGCCACTGTGCTAAGAACTTTGAGATTATACATCATTCCTGGTTCTTACCAGAATGTGCTATTGGCAAACTGAGTCTCTCTAAGTCTTGAATGGAAACTGTTCCAGAGAGGATTTGAACCAATGGGTGGTGGCAGGGTGGCCTGGTGGCAAGTCTCAGGTGCAGAACGTGGGGAGCGATGCCCATGGGCCCCCCGCAGGGGCAGACTTGCTAACAAGAATCTGAGCAGCCAGGATCACCCCGAACATTGACAGGGCCCTAACAAGAGCATGTACACCTTTTCTCGTATCAGCAAACACTTGTGGATTCTGGAAAATCTACCGTACCCAGTTCACTGATTCTTGCATCAATAAAGGCAACTGCTACCATTTCCTGAGAACCTCCTATGGGCTCACCTGTAGTCCTCACCGAAAGGAGGAAGGCTTGTGTTACAGAGGAAGAAATGGAAGATCATGGGCACCTGGGTGGCTCAGTTGGTTAAGCGACTGCCTTCGGCTCAGGTCATGATCCTGGAGTCCCTGGATCGAGTCCCGCATCGGGCTCCCTGCTCGGCAGGGAGCCTGCTTCTCCCTCTGACCTTCCCCCCTCTCATGTGCTCTCTCTCTCTCATTCTCTCTGTCTCAAATAAATAAATAAAATCTTAAAAAAAAAAAAAAAGAAATGGAAGATCAGGGACTGGTGCCTTCACAGCTGTGCAGAGCAGAACCGGGATGGAGTCCAGTATCTGAGCCTCCAAAGCACATCACCCTCACCCTTCCCAAGTTTTGTCTTATGCTGGTTCGTTTCAGACTTGGGGTCTTCACAAGGCGCCCCAGCCCAGCAGAGACACTGCCTGTGGGCTCACCAGGTTCTGCCGGTGCCCACCCTCCCGAATCCCCTATGTGTCCTGACAGCAAACTCCCGCCCCTCAGTTCCTGTCCTTGCCTCTGCTTGACTTAGCGGGGGCCCCATTGACTGGGGAGATCGAGCTCACTGCGTGCTGTTGCTCTGCGGCTGTGGCATCCGCCCTGCTCTAGACCCCATGCACATGGCCTTGACCTCTCTCTGTGCTAGTAACACAAAGGGACCCCTCACGGCTGGCCTATAAGAGCACCCTGACACAACCCCCTTCTTTTCCTCCCTCTCCCTTCCCCAGCTTTGCTCCCCACATTTCTTATGCAAAGTTGCTCTTCCACAAGCCATATTTTGAATGAAAAGCCAAAAGGGGAATAGGAAATCCAACATTTATACATATTTGAGCCAATTCTCCTGGAGAGACACAGTTTCTTTAAGGTTGTGGGGTAACAAACAAGATGCAAACTGTTTCACTCAAGGAATCTTAGAGAAAACTATTTTAACATAGTGTCCATCATATATCCCCCCACATACTCACTGTTTCAGTCAGTTCAAGCTGCTATTAACAAGATAACCTGCACTGGCTGGCTTGAACAACAAACATTTCTTTCTCGCAGTTCTGGAGGCTTGGAAGTCCCAAGATTAAGGTGTCTGCAGATCCAGGGTCTGGTGAGAGCTCTCTTTCTGGTTTGCATGCAGATGGCTACCTTCTTCCTGTGTCCCCACTCGGGAAAGAGAGATCTCTCATGCGTCTTTTCTTCTAAAGGCACTAATCCCATCATGAGGACTCCAGTCTCCTGATCTACTTACCTCACAAAACCCCCACCTATTAATACCATTACATAGGGGATTCGGGCTTCAACATGTGACTTTGGGGGGGGGGACACAAACATGCAGTCCACATAGCACGCACACACCATGCACGTGTCAGCTGTAACCAGCCCTATGCAGAGGTGTCCGTGGTCCACCGAAGCAGTCCTGAAACAGAGCAGGCTCCGCATCCCACAAATGTGTGGCTATTCAAAGCTAGAGCCCCTCAAGGAAAGAACTTTGAGCTTGGTGAAGAATGAAGGAGGTGGCAGATAAATGCAAAAGTCTTCAGTTGTGGTTCCTCGTATTCTGTTTGAATATTAGGTTTCCTTTAGATGAAATGAGTCCTGGGTAGCATGTGGCCCCTGCAACCTTAACTTGTTAGCACTCTGAGCTAACAAACTAGGCACCTAAATACAGACAAAAGCAGATGGTGTTGCAAGCACTTAGTACACACAGGGAGCCTTTGCATTCTGTCTGACTTTTGAATTATCCCAGCACACCAGGGTTCAGCAGACAGGAAGCTATTTATGGATTCGCAAGTGAAGAAGCATGAGTCTGTTCCAGCAGGAAGAGGCTTGACTCCGTACTGACATTTTCCGTGTGACGACATATTAACCCTCAAATTGCAAGCTATCTCCGGATCCGACATCTAATTTGCATGACCAAAGGACAGATGGTGGGGAAACTCACACCTGTCTCTGTTGAGATGTTCCACACCTCAGAAAGAGATGCCTCTCGGTCCAGACAAAAGGCCCTTGCTCAGACCTTAGCCTATTTGGCGGTGGGCAAACTGACTTGCAGATTGGAGACTGAGTTACATCTCAGTATGGGGCAAATCTCAAAGCGGATTTTTAAAACTGGAACTAAAATTTTAAATCTACTTTTATTAAATGACAAATAAGACACTGAGTCCAAAGAGAACTAAGTTTAAAAAATCTTAATCCTTTCAGTTAAATGAAAGTTTGTTTGTTTTTTTTTAAGGCAGAGGGGAGAGGATCAGAGCGAGAGGGCGGGAGGGAATCCCAAGTATGCTCCATGCCTGGTGTGGAGCCTCACACTGGGCTTGATCTCACAACCCCAAGATCATGACCACAGCTGAAATCACGAGTCGGACGTTTAACAGACTGAGCCACCCAGGCGCCCCAAATGAAAGTATTTTTTAAATCATTTCTATTACCTGTGTATTCAATTGGCAGGTCAACATCATTCCGTTCCAAGGGATGGAAGCATTAGCAACAGCAGGTAGAAGCTGTTACCTACGATAGTTTAGGACAGGTTATTTGATAAGTGATTAGAACAACTGGATATTCTGTTTCTCCCTTGCAGTCACACACCATCTCGCTCCATTCCGCTTGGAGCCCAGAGGTCTGCTACTGCATTGACAGGGCTCCTCATCCCTGGGCTGCCTGTTGGTTTTGGCCAGTGGAGGTGCGAGTAAGAGAGGGAGGCCCGGATGGGCAGTGGCCGCCTTCCTCAGCCGAAGGCCCCTGCTCTTACCCAGCAGGCCTCTCCTCTGACTGACTCAGAGCTGTAGCTCTGAGTTTCTGTAACCCCCCATCTTCTCTTGTCCTGTCAGGCCCAAGGAGGTGGTGGCTTCCCACTGTCCTTAGTCCCAGGGCAGGTGTTTTGCCCTTCCTTGTTGGATTCCCTTGACTCTGTCTACACCTTTATAAAAAGTCCCTTGGTCACACTCTTCTAGATTACCCTGCTTTTTTGTTTTTTGTTTTTTGAGCCATCTGTTCTCCTGCTGGAATCCTGACTGACACAGGTGGGAAAAACCTAGGTGAGACCTTCTAATAAATTATTTCAACACTATCTGCCTGGCGTCCTGCAGCTCCTCTGCCAGGGAGATCTAGTCACTCAGCAGACACGTATTGAATGCCACTGTATACCATCTACCGTGTGAGGTGCCTTCACGCAACTTAGGGATTAGAGTGGTTATCCACTCAGTCTGGGGCTGGACAGGTAGGCAAGGAGGGCTTCCCAGAGGAAGAATCATGTAGAATCAGGAGTCTAAAAGATGAATAGAAGACACCAGAAAACAGGGTGAGGGCTAAGAGTGTTCTAAGCATGGGGAACAGAATGTGCAAAGACCCAGAGACCACAGGGAACAAGGTAAGGTGGAGGAATGGCATGTCTTCAGCATGGCTGTCAGCAAGGAGGCTAGCTGACAGGATGGGAGGGACTAGATCCAGCAGGTATCAGAAACCATGGGAGGACATGTTTATATTGAAGGCAATGAGCAATCATGAGGGTTGTGAGCCCAGGTGGATCTTTCTCACCACAGAGTAGAGGAGCAGATGGACAGAATGGGGGGAGGTTGGGAAATGAGTTAGGAGGCGCTTGGAGGATCCCAGGTGCCCAGATCTCAGACAGTGGCAGTGGGATGAGTAGATATGGATGGACTCAAAAGGTATTTGGGAAGTGGGCACACATGCCCATCACAGCCTCCCTGCTTTTCTGACCTCAACTCTGACCGTGGTTCTGATGATGTTGCTGAGCTGCCCACCAGGAGGTTCCTCATGGCTCTGCTTCTCTGAGTCTGTCCCCCTCTTTGGCCAATCTCCTGTCTTGGGCCCCCATTTCCCAGCTCTGGCTCCTCAAACTCTTGTGAAAACCCAATGGGGACAGATGCATTTGTTTGTGCAAACCCAGGAAATGTTTTTATAACTGCCTGCTGTGTGCTGGGGTTGGGCTAGCATCTTTAATGTATGATCTTCTCTAATCCTCATCATAATTCCAGAAAGTCTTTATTATTATTCCCATTTTGCCAACAAGAAATGGCAGGCCCAACCTCTTGAACCAAGTGGCACAGTGGCCAAGTGATGGCAGACAGGAGATGGATGTGTCTGGTTCTAAATCCATGCTTTCCCCAACAAGATGCACTAGATTCAACTTAACTGTATTATATAGGCTGTGTTATATAAATTCCTACAAATTAATGCTTGTAAATTCGAGCAGCCTTGAGCAGAGAGGCCCTGCCTTGAATCTCAAGCAACACATGAACTTTCTACCACCTAGCATCAGCAGAGCCTACAAACAGAGACATTTCTTCAAATGTAAAATGATACATGGAGAGTGACACCAAGATCTGAGTCCCATCTCTGGGTGGCCCCCACACCCACACCTTTCTTCCCATTAGCCCACAGCTGTTTGTTCCAAAACCGACAGAAGACTGACACCTCACAAATTTTGTTCTGCAATTTTAGCACCCAGCTGATGGCTTCACTGCTTTATTAGCTTTTTGTCTAGCTCAAGATATACGTGTGGTTAGAAAACCAATATAACTGTTCTTGAACTCTATAGCTCCTTAACCATAAAACTGTCAGCTTTTCGGGGGCAGCAACGGTGTACCCGGCTCCTAGCACAAAGCACGAGCTCACAAAATGGGTGTTAAATGACAGGGAATTGAAGGAACACTTGGAGACCAGCCAGCACACCCTAGTCCTTCAAGAGGACTGCATTTGACCCTTCACTGCCTCTTTACAACCCTGCCATGCCCTGCGGCCATGGCCATGGAGGAGTGGCCTCCTGCGGGGCCTCTGGAAAGTTCACCTATTCCTGAACCATCCCCCGACCCATCTCATGCCCTGACCCCTAACTTGCTTTCACCATCGGACTTTTCTGTACAGGCCAGACTGCACAGCCCTGGTCTGGGCAGGTGCTGGGGGAGACATATGAGGCCCCTTTCCCACTGGTCACTCTGCTGCCCCAACAGGTTCCCCCAGGACTGATGGTGTTCTGCCCCAGGGCTGTGATGACGAGTTCCGCAGGGATGGAAGGCTATGTGATTAAAAAGTGCCCACGACTTCCGAGGGTACACTTAGGAAGTGGGGCGAACACTATCTTCTGCCCTCCCATTTTGTTTGTTGTGTGATCGAGAACCACAGTGGTGAGTGTTTGCACTGCAGCCCCACAGTGCCCTTTCTGAGAAAACCCTGAGACCTTGGGGCAGTGGGATCTTAAGGTCGTGCCTGGTGTTCATGAATCCCTGTGGGAAGACAGAAGGCTATGACCTAGTAGTCATCTTCCAGGCAGGCTTAGCGGGGCTGAGAGACCCAGAGAGTAACTGGCAGACAGGTGCACAGCGTTGTCGGGAAATTACTCTTTGATCATTAAGAATTTCTCGAGAAGAAAGTGCCAAAGCCAGATTCAAGATGAGTCACATTCCCTTGGTTTCTTCAGAAGGCTCCTGACATCAGTATCTCCAGAGTTTGCCAAGGTGGTGCTGAGGGCACCCATTCGCCCTGCCCAGCAAACAGAGGAAAAGATCATGCATCTGACTCTTTGTGAGGACCTACCCGAGAACCAGTTCAAGGTGATCCCCAGAAAGAGAACACAAAACCTCAGGAAGGAGCCACACCCACTTTTCAAACAGAGAAGATAAAAATGTAAATAAAATTAAAATTCACCTCGGGAGCACATAACTGTACTGAAGTCAGTCACTGGGTAAAAAAATCACGTGTAGGTGTCTGCGTGCCCTGACTACCAACCACCCAGCACGCACCCATGGGTCTTGGACACTGAGAGTCTCTGCCTTCAGGAAGCTTCTCACGTGGCTGAGAAGATAGGTGGGAGGGGCAATGGGGCAGGGAGAAGGAGACTCCACAGGAACTCCGTCCCTAGACCCACGAGCCCCAGGAACAGGGACAAACAACCAGGACACCTAGGTATGGAGGTGAAAAGGGCCTGTACCTTAGAATCAGTGAAACTCGCATGACCCTGGGCAGATTACTTCACCTCCACCTCACTAAGCCTCAAATTTCTCTGCTGTAAAAATCAGGATAATAGCTCCCTTGGAGAGCTCTTGTAATACTTAAGACAATATCATATATGAAGAGGACCTAAATCCTAAGAGGCCCTCGATCAAGAATAGCTTCACAGAGAAACAAACTCTGCTTCTTTGCTGAAGGAAATATGAGAGTGGTCTAGATCTAAATGCCCTCCCACCCACCTCCACCACCCCCTCCTGGGCTCTCCAGAAGTGTGGCTTAAAGTATCCCCATGATGATTGGCTCACAGATCTCCCAGAGAGGGGTTTTGGGGGACTAATTGCCTGTATCACACACTACAGAATAAAAGTTATTGCAGAGGGAGGGAGTGGTGAATGATCAAATCTTCTGCCTGATTATTATGGAAAGTGATAGAGAGGAAATAGTTTGTAATCAGATAAAGCAGAGAAACCGACAAAGAAAATTGATTATGTCCTGACATGTTCAACCCAGCTGACACAGAGCTGGCTCCCTGCAGAGTTTCACTAACCAAGGGGGAGGTGGCGCAGGCCGAGCCACAACCAGCAACCTGGATTTGCCCAACCAGGCTACAGAGCTTGCTTCTGTGCAAGAGATCTGCTCTCACTGGAGGAGACTGAAGGGTCTGTTCCTTGTCCTTAATAGAACCACAATAGAAATGCCAGAATACTGCGCATATTTTATAAGAAACGGAAAATGCACAATTTCAAGTATCTTCTTAATTCTACTTTCTAATACCTACCCATCCAGTTATGAATAGAATACCACAAGCAAAAATTCTACAGTCTCTTTGAAAAATAAAGTTAATCACCCATTACTTTGCCTGACCTGAAATTGATGATGGCTCTTTCGTTGAAAAGTGACATCTCATAAGATGCCAAGTGTGAGAGCGTAACAGATGGTAAACATGGTTTTCTCCTTGTCCTGGCACATGACTATTACAAAAGGAGCTGAGGAGTATAATACTGTATTTAAAGCCAATACTGAAAATTTACCAAGTCAGTTCTGTCTCTGCCATTATCAGGGTTTTTTTTTTTTCCTCTCAAAAATATACTTCTTTTTGTGGGGGTTTTTTTTATTTTGACATTTGTCAAATTTGCAAATATAGACATAAAAACAGATAGGCAGCATCCCTAGATCAAGAAATACAATGCTGTTCGAAATCCAGTCAGAGCTGACAGAGTTTCTGGAGATATTGGGCTGCAGCTGAGGTCATGGGAATGGGTCCAGTTGTCTTAATGGAGTACCAACTTTGAGACGATGGATGCATCATTAACCACTCGGACTCTCCCCTCGGTAGTCTCGCCTGTAAATGGGGTTAACAGTAGGAATAACTGCCCGCTATAATGTGTTATCTACAACATACTATTTGTGGCTAGAAAAACAAGATGTCATTTAAGGAGACAGCTCACCAGAGCCTCTCATTTGGGCTGCTTCCAAGAAGGTTTCAGAAACTGGACTTTGTTGGGTCTCTCAGGGGCAATGCCCACCAACCCAGCCCAGGAAAATCTGTAGAGGAGATTCTTGGAGCAATGGCCTTCATGAAGCCCAGAAACCCTGACGCCTCTCTCGTATGTATTTTACTGCTCATGGGTGTCTACCCATCATGATGCTGCTGCAGAAAACAGGAACCACTCTGGCCAATTTCAGCATATTAGAATTTAATTGATGTAATTTAATATATTTAATAATATTTACATATTTAATAATTTGATAATATCTAGTAATTTAATATGCATTTTATGGAATCTTTGGAAGGTCTGAGGGTCATGGCAGGATGTCACCATGGGCTCCCATTCTCTGCCCTGTGACAATCAGTTAAAGGGCTCCAAACACTTTTCTCCCTTCACTTCTTTATTTAACTCTCTCCTGCCCAAAGTGTTCCTTATTTTGCATTAAGTTCTGAAGCACAGAGCTAATTTTTGCCTTTGATTTCAGAAATGTACCCCAACATTCTATGTACCTACTGCTTGAAACTGCTTTAATTTTTATTCGATTTTTTATTTTTAAGTGTCCTGTTTTACTGGCGTTTTAACTTTTCAAATTGTCTCAAAGTTAATTTGCGGGAGAGGAAGACCGCAAGATATAAAGACAAATACTTCAATATTTCTTTGATGGTTTTTACATCAGTACTCTGTTGCACAGGGTTATTTGGTAAAGAAGCTGTAATGATTTCTAGGGGTGCCAGTAGACTATATCTTAATGAATTCATGTATTCATCCATCTACAAAAATATATACAAAGCATCTACTTTGTGCCAGCATCATACTAGGTATGAGGGATAGAATGATAAATAGAACATTGTTTGTGCCCTGTAAGAACTTTATACTGTCTTGATTGACATAGTCCCTGGGCCAGCATCAACATCACCTGAAAGCTTGTTAAAAATGCCAATTCTTGGGCCCCATCCCAGACTTACTAAATCTGAAACTCTGGGGGCGGAGAGGAGGGTGGCAGTAAGCCTTGCAGGTGATTCAAGACCTCCTCATCTGGGGGAAAATAAATAGCAAAACACAATTCTGTGCGAGAGATGCTAAGCTAGAGTCGTGCTCCAGGTGCTGTGGGAACCCAGCGGCAATCACCTGGAGAGAGCAGACGGTGCATCGCAGGAGAGGTGATTCATTAACCAAAACTTACTGGTCGATTGGGACTTGGCCAGGGAGACAAGATAGGGAAGGGTGTTGTAGGCAGAGGAGACAGAAGAACATGTGAACATATGTTGACTTGGGTAACTACAAGTCCTTCGTGGTAGAGAGGTTTTAAAAATAGAATTCTCAAAATGGAATTGGGTTGATCTAGATTGAGTCCTCAGCTGAAGGGGGAAAGGTGGAGTCAATATCTTACACCTGTCTCACCAATTTGGCCTGCATGTCTCTCTCTTTGTGTCCCTGGATGGTGCCTTTTGTGTCGGTTAATATCACTCTCTAAAAACGTATATGTGTTTCTCTAAGATTAGTGGTGCCAATGACATCTATGTTACCTTTTATCTTAGGACACCCTGTGGTTGCATTTCATGACTAGTCCACAGTTACATAGGGAGACACAAGTCCTTTATCTTCCCTATGTTTGCTTTGTAGTTTTGTTCATTTCCCTTTGATATATGGATGTTAAGTACTGATGACCTTGAGCATGTCCCTATCCTAATCTATTTTATCTCTATAATGAGTTTATTAGCTATAACTCTTTGTTTTATCTTGTCTTAGTGGTTGCTCTAGAGTTTACAATGTACATCTTTATTTTTTTAAGATTTTATTTATTTATTTATTTATTTATTTATTTATTTATTTATTTATTTATTTAAGAGAGAGAGCAGGGGAGAGGGGGAGAAGGGGAGGAGAGGGAGAGAGAATCTCAAGCAGACTCCATGCTGAGCATGGAGCCCATCATGGGGCTTGATCTAACAACCTTGAGATCATGACCTGAGCTGAAACCAAGAGTCAGAGGCTTAACGGACTGAGTCACCCAGGTGCCCCCACAATGCACATCTTTAACTTATCACAGTCTACCTTAAATAATGTTATGATGCTACTTCGTGTATGGTTTAAGAACCTTCCAACAGTATGCTTACCCCTCCAGGCCTTTGTGCTATTATTGCCATACATTCTAATGTACGATTGCTACACGTTATAAACTCAGCAATACATTGTTACTACTTTTGCTTGGAGCAGTCAATTATCTTTTAAAGCGATTTGAAAGATGAGGGGGCAATATATACTTCCATTTACCTACATGTTTACCATTCCCCTGCTCTTCTGTATACTGTCAATGGTATCACTTTCTTTCTGCCTAAGAAATTCCTTCTAATATTTCTTGTAACGCTAGTCTGCTGATGATAAATTCTCTCAACTTCCCCTTAGTTTGCTTTCATTTTTTTGAAGATGTTTTGGCTGAGTGTAGAATTTTAGGCTGGCAGTTTTTCTTTCAGTGTTTTAATGATGTCACTCTGTGGTCTTCTGGTCTGCATAATTTCTGATGGGAAATTTGCAGTCTTTAGCCCCTTTATTTAATATGTCTTCTTCTCTGGATGTTTTTAAGACTTTCTATCATTTGTTTTTAAGCAATTTGATTATGATATACCTTGTTGTCATTTTATTCATATTTCTTTTGCTTGGGGTTTGTTGAGGTTAGTCTATCTGTGGTTTTATAATTTTCATCAAATTTAGATTTTTTGGTCATTATTTTTTCAGATATTTTTTCTTTCTCACTCTGTTTTTTTTTTCCCCCATAGAACTCCAATTACCAAACTGTCTTGATGACTACAGCTTTGTAATGTAATTAAAATCCGGAATTGTGATGCCTTCAGTTTTGTTTTTCTTTTTCAGAATTGCTTTGGCTATTTGGGGTCTTTTGTGGTTCCATATAAATTTTAGGATTGTTTGTTCTAGCTCTGTGAAGAATGCTGGTGGCATTTTTATAGGAATTGCATTAAATGTTCAGCCATCAAAAAGAATGAAATCTTGTTATTTGCAACAATGTGGCTGGACCTAGAGTATATTATGTTAAGTGAAATAAGTCAGAGAAAGACAAATACCGTATGATCTCACTCATGTGGAATTTAAGAAAGAAAACAGAAGAACATTTGGGAAGGGGAAAAGAAAAAAAGGAGAGAGGGAAACAAACCATAAGTGACTCTTAACAACAGAGAACAAACTGACGGTTGATGGAGGGAGGTGGGTGGGGGATGGGCTAGATGGGTGATAGGTATTAAGGACAGCACTTGTTGTGATGAGAACTGGGTGTTGTATGTAAGTGATAAATCACTGAATTCTACTCCACAAATATTGCACTACATGTTAACTAAAAAAAAAGAACTCCAATTATACATGTGTTCAATTGCTTGATATAATCTTATAGCTCACTGATGCTTTTTGTATTTTTTATAATCTTTTTACTCGCTTTCATTTTAAATATTTCTACTACTATGTCTTCAAATTCATTGATCTTTCTTTTGCAATGTTTAATCAGCTGGTACTCTCATCTAGTGTATTTTTCACTTAATATATAATATTCTTCATCTCTAAAAATTTGATTCGGGGCTTTTCTATATCTCCCATGTCTCTCATCATGTTTAGGTTTTCCTTTATCTTCTTGAAGATAAGGAGTATATTTATAATCGCTGTATCAACATCTTTGTGTGCTAATTTTAATATCTGTGTCTTTTGAAAACCTATTTATATTATTACTTTTTTCTTGTAGTTATAGGTCACATTTTCCTGGTTCTTTGCACTCCTGATAATTTTTCATTATATGCTAAAGAGTACAAATTTTATGGATTATGTTGTTTACCTTTGTACATTGTTTGTTCTAGGGAGCAATCATTTCAAGGCTTGCTTTCACATTTTGTTAGGGCAGATCTAGGGCTAATTTAGTCTCACCACTAAGGCAGTATCTTCTGAAATCTGTACTCAATACCCACTGTATTATAAGGTCTTCCCACCCTGGCTGATGGGAACATAAATTATTTCTAGCCTTGTGTGATCTCCATTTTTTATTTTTTGCCCATTCCTTTTTTTTTTTTAAGATTTTATTTATTTATTTGACACAGAGGGAGAGAGTACAAGCAGGAGGAGGGGCAGGCAGAGGGAGAGGGAGAAAAAGGCTCCCCACTGAGAAGGGAGCCCGACCTGAGGCTCAATCCCAGGACCCTGGGATCATGACCTGAGCTCAAGGCAGACGCTTAACTGACTGAGCCACCCAGGGGCTCCTGCCCACTCCTTTCTAATGATTCTTTTCCTGGCCTCAGGTAGTGTCCTTGCATAGTCAGATCAGTCCTTATCCCACACACTCCACAGGATCCCTCTGCAGATTTTTGGAGCTCTCGGTGAAACTCCCTCCTCTCTGGTATTTTGCCCTGGAAATTCTAGCCAGTTTGGCCTCTCTAAACTTTGAACTCTGTCAAGCTCAACTCAGCCAAACTGTCAAGCTCTGTTTGGACCCTGCCTCTCTGAACATCAGCCTAGAAACTCGACAGGCAATAAATTGAGGCCATTGTATGTCTCATCTCATTTATATCCCTTCTCTCAGAGGTTACTGCCCTTGCTGCCTATTGTCCAATGAAGGGAAACTCTCATGTCACTTACTTGGCTATTTTATAAGGCTGGGGAGATATTGTGACCCCATCATGGGCAGCTTGGAAGACACGGAGGTTTCTCTGCCCTAACTCAGATGGGGCTTTCAAGGATTGTGTATTAATCCTTATGTAACAAGGAGAGAAAACTGGACAGCTACATGAGACTCTAGAGTACAAACACTGAAGTTTAATGTCTTCCTTCTCTTGTCAGGGGTTCTCACTGTTTACTACTAGGTGTGGGCTGCCGTGATGACAGAAGGGAGCTGAGCAATGGGAAGACTGTGGGTGATTTGAGCTGTGCATTGGGTCTGATGCATGCTGAATTTGTAAGTATTTAGTACTACAAGTTGGGCTGGAGACATCACATCGTTGTTTTCCCAGATGCATCAGGAAGTTCATATAGTGTCCTGGGAGCCTGCTGGATAATTGGGTGTCTGTCTCTAAGAGCTTTTTGTTGTAATCCTGCAATGCTTATCATTTTCAGTGTGGGTACAAGGCAAAGTGCATGGGAGGGAATCTTGGAGAGCACAGTGGAAAAAGAGGTGAGGTTTGATCATGAAAGGCCTAAATATCAAGCCAGAGAATATTGACTTTAATCACACAGATATTGGGGAGCTACCAAAGGAGGACAAACATTGAGAGCTATGTGAGCTGGTGTTCATTTTAGAAACTTGTTTTCAGGGATGCCTGGGTGGCTCAGTCAGTTAAGTACATGACTCTTGATTTCAGCTCAGGTCATGGTATCAGGGTCGTGAGATCAAGCCCCTTGTTGGGCTCCATGCTGGGCATGGAGCCTGCTTGGGATTCTCTCTCTCCCTCTCTCTCTGCCCCTCCCTACTCATGCTCATGTGCTCACACACTCTCTCTCTCTCTCTCTCATTCAGTTTCTTAAAAAAAAAAAACTTGTTTTCTGAATCTGTTGGTGCAGTAGGTACAGCAAAAATAGGTATCAAATTAATATGCAGTTCTACAAAATCAAATACTCTGGTATTCTTAATCTGAACTTCAAGGAAACTATTTTATATGTATTTGATAAATGGGTTTGAAGTCTGACCAACTGAAGGGAGAAAAGGAGAACAAAGGGTAAGGAGATGTAAAAAATGTGTATCCTCAACCAAAACCTCAATGTGAGGCTATGGATTTACAAATCAGTAAGTAGAATTAAAGTGAGCAGAAAATTAGCCAGAAAGCACTTTCTGGCTGATAGGTTAGCAATACCCCCAGAGCCAGATTAAAGGGGGATTTGCCAGGCAACCAGCCTCAATGAGGCTGCACTAAATGTAATGAAATAGAGAAAATTTGACTTTCCAGACCCGCTCTTAACTTAAGTACATACTAGGTACGAACAAAAGAAGTGTTCTCATAAGTCACTTTTGAGGGGGACAAGACCTCCAAAAGGTATGTCCTTGACATCCTCAAAAATGTAAGAGGCTGCTCTGTAAGAGGGGGAGCCCTGTTACCTGCAGAGTTTCTGTGCTGCTCAGCAATTTCTGCTGCTGATTCTCGGCAGGGTGAAACTGCCTCCCTAGGGGCCTTTGGGAACATGGAGAATTGTCCCACCCAAAGGAGGGGATGCGGATTCCTGCCAGCAGGGATCTCTGCTCATCCCTCGCACAGAGCTCAGTTTCTCTCCCAAGTAAACATTGAGCATGTATATAAAGAATATTGGCTGGAAGGGATGATCAATTATCCTGCCCTAGCATGCTAAATTGTAGCCTTGCCCAGGGCATGCTCATGTCTTGATCTTGCCTTAATTATCCCAGAAGGGGTGACCTAGGGAGGTGTAATAATAGTCCCTCATAGCTTGGTGTTGTGGGGTGTCTACTCTTACTTGGAGCCAGGGGAGAATAGAATGTTTCTTCAACCTGTGGCTGTAGACTACTACAGCATGCGGGTTTCCCCAGGGCTGGGGTGAAAATCACGATCACAAAAATGATACAAATAGCATGCCCTGGCTTCTCCCCGTACCCCGCACCCCAAACCATTTGTCTCCTCTCATTGGGGAGTGTCTATAGTGGCTCCTGCTGAACCAGAGCCCCTGCAAAGTCACCTGGAGAACCACCTCCCATCACAGCCAAAGCTGCCATGTCCACCAGGCCAGCACTGGGCTGCCCGCCGAGCCTTCACCCTGAGCACAAACCTTCTGCGATTGCCAGTGCTGCTGTATAGAATGTTCTGGAGTCCTCAGTGCACTAAATCAGGCTGGGATCTTTACCAGTTCATGGAGACTTCTTCTTCCTGTGTTGGTAACCCAATTCACCATGATTTGGGGGAAAGCTGTTCTTCCTGGTTTTGCCCACACTCCCTTCCCAGGCTCAGAGTGGAACAGGTTCATAGGGCCAGGCAGGACAACAAAATGGGTTAGGGGCCCTACTGGGCCCCCAACAGCTCAGTAACTATCATCATCTTTGCGCATGGAACTCCTTCCCTTGGGTTTGCTCTGTCCCAGTGGACCCCCTGTTCTGTCACATAAATAGGCACCTGCTAGCCTGCGCTATAAATGGCCACATAAGCCCAGACTTGCCTGAAACTCCCAATAAACACCGGCTGCTGTGGGGCCAGACCCCTCCACTCCAGCCCGGGAGGGAGGGCATTGAATGGTCTTCTCCCCAGACCTAAACTGCTCTCTAAATTGTTCTCAGTTAGAAAAAGAGACTTTTAGGGAGAGGCAATACCTTCTAGGCCCCAGCAGACTTTGCCATGTGCATTGTGGTAGGAATTCATTCATTTATCCTGTGTCAACAGGACCGACCCAGAACTTTCAGGCACCCATGGGAAAGATCATGTGCAGAACAGTGAGTGAGGGACTCAGGGTCCAATTGAATGGAAACTGCTTCAGGCTATATTAGTCATAAGCTTCTCTTCAGGGGCAGAGGAAGCAACTACAATTTGTACTAAATTCCGTCCTGTGAAATGATGTTTAATAATTTGTGCATTATTTGGTGCATCAGATAGGAAGAGCTACTACTGAAACCCACCAGGCCAGAACTCAAAATACTCCAATACTTGACTCAAATACTCCTGCAGGGCCTCTCCATCCATGGCCCATGTTGTAGCTGTGTCTAGAAGGCCCGGTCTCTCACTTCCCTGACCAAGAGAGGGAGCGGACTCACTGACACTGGCTGAGCCACAGTCTGTAGAAACTTTGCATCATATCTAAACTTGCTCCAGACTTAGGGCAGTTGGGTGACCAGTGTCTGCCTCAGTTAAAAATAAAAAGTACATACCTCATATGTTGTGGACATTAAGGGAGATTTTACAGGTGACACACAGACAATTGTAAATGCTATTTCTGGTTCTACTTCTCTGATACTCAGTCATCTCTAAGGCTAGAGAAATAGTTGTGGTCTAGTCTGGACTCCTGATTTTGTGTCTCTAGGTGCTCTAAGGCCAAGATACCTGCTTCCGGATTCTGCATCCTAATTACTAAACCTTAGTAGTTGCTTGTATGCTTGCTTACTGTAAAATTTGGAAGTATTGAGATTTTCCTAACTGATTTTTTTAAAAGATTTATTTATTTATTTATTTTAGAGAGAGAGTGAGTACACATTGGTGGGGGAGAGGCAGAGGGAGAGGGATAGAGAGTCCCAAACTGACTCCGTGCTGAGTGTGGAGCCAGATGCAGGGCTCGCTCAATCTCATGACCCTGAGATCACAACCTGAGCAGAGACCAGGAGTTGGATGCTTAACTGACTGTGCCACCCAGGTGCCCCTTTCCTAACTGATTTTTAAGGAAGGTTTTGCTTTGCCTGGATGTGAGCTTCCAAAGGCTGGAGCTTTTATGCCTGGGTCCCTCTCATGCAAGTACCCCATGTCTGGGCCTGTGATCCTTTGGCCATGCCCAGCAGTTTCTCCTCTGAGGTCTGCCTGCTGCCCTTCTGGACTGGTGCTTTCTGTTATGGTGACAGAGGGGTGGGGGGGGTGGGGGCGGGGAAGGGGATGAAACTCATTTTTCCCCTGCTTGGACCTAGAACTGAAAACAAGGTTCCCACTGTCCAGAATCTATACATCAGGATCTTTTCTGTGCAAGAGCCCTGGACATCTGCCTACTAGGTCTTAGTGTCTAATCATGTCAAGCCCACAGCCATGTAGGCTACACTTCCATTTCTCACAGATGCACGGAAAAGGGAGTGGGATCCCAGGGGTAAATGCTGCCTGGGATGTCTCCCTTCTTTGAAGACATTCACTCACCTTTCTCCATCATGAGGTGAAGGAGCCACAAGATGGAAACTGCCTGGAACCCTGAGTCACCCCATGGAAGGGGACTGTCTTGGGGAGTCCTTGGACACCAAGCAGACTCTGGGTGAGTGAGAAATAAATTCTTATGTGTTAAGTAAAAGGGCTAAGTAGCCCAACCATTCTGACCAATACAAATAGTGATAGTACTGTTGTAGGTGCTTTACATACATTAAGTCATTCAAACTTCACAATAAACCTGTGAAGTAGGTACTGTTAACTTCCCTATTTTAACAGATGAGGAAACTAGATCCAGACAGGATAAATAACTTGCAAAGTGTCAAATGAATACAGCAGGTCATACAAAATCCACAGCATCACTAGAGAGGACCTGTCCCTTTTAGAAAGCACTTAATAGCATTTATCTCACCATCCCTGTGGGAAGATCAGGCAGTATCCTTACCCAGAGATGAAGTTGCTGATGTTGAGAGGAAAGGTGGTTATATATGGCATATTCTTACTGCCTTTTCTCTGTCATCTTCTGTCTTAGAATGTAGGCACCAAGCCCACAGATGTAATATCTGCTCCTTCTGCCTAGAACATGTAACACACCTGTCTTGATACAATAAGGAAACTAACCTAGAACATTGCTTGTCACAATGATAGGAACTAGAAGCTCTCAGCAGAGTGGTGACCAGGGTTAAGTCCCTGATGTGGGTTTTCTTCTTTGGAATTCATTGATCCTGGGACAACTGTCTCTCAGTTGCAACATTATTTTCCTTGAGAACCAGCCCCTCACCTCACCACCAACACACACCCACTCCCACTCCAATAAAAGGGGCAAAGATAGATTAAGCAGCTTGGGGCAGGCATCGTGCTGTCAGCCCATGGAAGAAGGGCCGTCCTGGCCTCCCTCCAGGAGAGGCTGCTCTCCTCCTCTCTAGCAAGGCCCTGAACCACCCCTTCGTCCATCTCCCTTGGCCAAACTCTATGACTCTAAGAGGAGAAGGGAGGAAAGAGGAAATCCTTCTATGATAGGAGCCATTTTCATTAGCCACACCTCTACTCTGATAATGATGTTTTTTCCTATTTATCTTATTTTTAATAGTTGACCTTAACTATTTTCTTCACAGGAACTGAATAATGACACTTAAAAACCTTCCAACCATATCATTACCAGAGCTGCCAACAACCACAGTATATCCTTAAGACCCAAAATATCATTAGAAGAGATAAACCAGCAAGTACTTACTTCTAACAGAAAAAGAGAGGCAATTGCCTTTGTCACCAGTGTTTTGTTTGAAGTCTTACTGTAATTTTGCTGGGATTAAGGAGGTTCATAATTAGGGGTTGGCCACCCTTCACATCTCTTTGAATATCCACCAATCTTTCTTAGAGCAAGGGGGACATGTCACCGGTGGGCTTGCAGCAGGAACTGTTCAGACCCCAGAGGTGATGCAGGTTGGCCAGGTCCAAGGACCCAGAGGGGGGTCCTGTAGGACCAGTCAAGAGGGTCTTAGCTTCACACAAAATAGAAATCAAACGTGAACCAAGAAGAAGTGGGAGTAGAGTTTATTGAAGTCAGAGAGACAGAGTAGATACTGACAGAGCATCTGGGAGACTAAGAAAGGAAAGGAGAGTCTGGTCTTTGCTTGGGGTCTGGGATTTTTATTGAGGATTGTGGTCTGGTGCATGTGTCTTCCCAGGCATCCAGAACAAAGAGGAGTGTTTGGGCATCCTCTATAAGTCACTAATGCCCTGGATCCAGGCGTCCTGGTGAATCAGTGGTCTTGGAAAACACTCTTGTTGACCCTGCCCAGTCACTCCTTAGATCTCATCTATTGTGCTGGAAGACTCCAAAGAAATCATTAACTCTTTGACCTTTACAAGGAGGACATACATGATCTGTTCTACAAAGCGTGTGTAAGGCAGGGCGTAGGTCCTAGCAAGAATGGAAGCAGGAAAAGGGGCAAAAAAGCAGTTCTTTACGGGAGATCCCTTGTTTTCCTGTCCCAGAGAGATGGAGGTAGGGAAAGAAAAGTCTCCTCAGGAAGCAAAACAGCAAATATTCACAACTTAATATTTATTTATTTATTTATTTATTTATTTATTTATTAAGATTTCATTTATTTATGTGTCAGGGAGAGAGAAAGCGAGCACAAGCTGGGGGAACAGCAGGTAGAGGGAGAAGCAGACTCCCCGCTAAGCGAGGAGCCTGATGCAGGACTCTATCCCAGGACCCTGGGATCATGACCTGAGCCAAAGGCGGATGTTTAACCAACTGAACCACCCAGGTGCCCCCACAACCTAACATTTAATAATTTGTTAAACATGATTACCAGCATCACATCTTCCCCATTCTCCCCCTCTATATTAATAAAACAAACTAGTGAGCTAAGGAACACCACCAGTTGTGTGTTAATAGCTAAGACAGGCTGGCCATGTGCTGCTCATGGTGGGTGTGGTGGCGGTTGGAGGTGGGGGGGAGGGGCATTCAATAAGACCATTTAAAAATACACAAAGAAAAGATTCTCTAAAGAGGTGATGCTCTAAACCTTAAGAAGCATGAAGGAGCAACTGCTGTTAATGTTGGTAGAGTTTTGAGACACTTATTCTAGAGGAATGGCAGAATTCCTCTTAGGGAGAGAACTGCTCTTTAGTTTGAGGGGAAAAAATACTTGTAAGATTTTGGTTGCTCAAAGACCACAAATATAGGACCAGTCTGAGTGGGAGAAGCTCAAACAAAGAGGGAGATAAAACTTCTCCGTATAAAGAACGGGCTGGTTATTACTCGTACTCCTCTTGCTGCATTGTTCTGTGCCCAGGGAGGCTGACCTCCGGGAGTGCACCACCCAGGTTCCCCTGCCCCATGGCTTTCAGGTGGGTTCAGTCAATGGGAGGCACCTGCAGGAGAAAAGAGGAGGAGAGGAGAGAGAGATGTATTTATCATATCCCACCCCACCCCACTCCCAATCCCTACTTACCCAAGGGTCCAGTGTTGGCTGCCTTTCTCTGCTACCCCAGCTCCTCATGGGGGTCCCTCTTCTGTGGCTCCAACCTTCACCGGGTTCTCACAAGACTGGTCAGGCCCAGGAGTGATAACATCCTCCCACCATTGCTAATCCCCGGGGATGTCACCATCTCTTGTTACTTCCCTTTGTCCTTGTCAGTAACCCCTTCACTAAACTGTCTTGGGTCAAACCCTTTCATGCTCCATCTGCTCTCTGCTAGGACCCCTGCTGCTGTCAGCAGCTATGATATTGTGATTTATAATAAGAAGTATATGTTTTGTCTTTCTCCCAGTCCATTTCTGGCATAGAGCTCCTAAAACCCTTGGGATTTCTTAAGTGATGAGAGTGACAAGGATGTCTTTGTTATGCTAATGGAGATATTGGGACAGCCCCTGAGGATGGGGAGTGGTTGCCAGGAAAATCAACCATCTGTTTAGAGGGTTGGAAATTTCAGTCCCACCCCTGATCTCTGGGGGAGGGAAATGGGTTGGAGGTCAAATCAATGGCCAATGGCCCATGATTTCATCTTTCATGCCTATGTAATGAAGCCTCCATAAAACCCCAAAAGGACAGGGTTTGGAGAGCTTTGGGGTTGGTGAACACATGTAGATTTGGGGAGTTGTTTAGGCAAGAAGGGCATAGAAATGCCAAGCCCCTTCCCACATACCTTGCCCTATGGATCTCTTCAGTGGGCTGTTGATTCGTGTCCTTTACTATCCTTTGTAATAAACCAATAATCTAGCGAGTATACTTGTTTCCTGAGTCCTGTGAGCCCAAGAGGGGGTGGCAGGAATCTTTGATTTAGGTAACAACCTTGTGCAACTGATGTCTGCAGTGGATGACAGGCTCATGGGACTGACCCCTTAACCTGTGTGCTCTGATGCTATCTCCAGATTGATAGTGTCTGGATTGAGTTGATTTCTAGAACACCTGGCTACTGCCAGAGAATTGCTTTAATGCCCCACATGCATTGGAATTGGGTGTAGACTCCTTAGCACGGGTATTCAGTTGTCCCCGGACATGGAAGTGAGTGGGGGCTCCGATCCTTTCGGAGGACAAGGGGGAAAGTTATCTAAAGTAAAAGAGCAAACGTGTCAGATTAGATGATGCGAGAGAAGGCTCTTGTGGATGGAGTAGCCAGCGCCCAGCAAATAGGGTGGCTGAGCTTTAAAATGTTTCCTGGGTGGGGTTGTTTTCTTCTTGTTTCATTTGTTTGATTGTTTAACTCGTTTATTTATTATAATTTTCCATTATCTCCAAACCTGAAATAAAAATCTGCCATACCAACTGACCACATATGTTAATGGGACTTTGTTAAATGCAGGAGTCCAAGCAACTTCCACACTTTAGGGCAAAATGAAGGAGAAAATGGGGCAAACCAGCTCAGCAGGGTCATCAAAGGCAAGATGACACCCGAAATGTAGATGCCTCTGGCACAGGAAAGCCTCAGAACATGGGGGCAGGCATGGAGTTCTCTGCAGTTGATGGGGGTAGGGCAGCAAGTTATTTTGTTTGGCTATGAAAGGGAAAGGTAAACCCAGAACACTCACATTCAGAGCTTAAGAAAAAAAAAAAAACTATCCGAAGATATAATCACAGGGACATGAGAATATAGGTAACCTTTGTCGGAAAGCTATGAAATCAATGTCTGAACATTTTGTTTTAATTTAAAAATTAAACTTTTCAGGATTTTAAAAGAAATTACATCACACATCCTGGATCTGGGAAAATAAAAGCAAACCAAAATACAGTAGGCATGAAAGGCACAGTATAAAACTCAAGACCAGCCCAGAGCACACACCTTCTCCCTGAAGCAGAACAGTTGGAAAGAGCAGAATTCAGGAATGGCACGGCCTTGTCTGCCTTACTGAGTGCAGGGTTTACAGTGACTTCTGTCATTAGCTTCCACTTAACAATAATTTCTAAGCATTTTTTAAGAAAAGAAGTTATGTAAAGCAAGGGGCAAATGTTTGGGAAGTCCACAGACATGTTTTAAAAGGATGAACATTATGCAATGACTATCTTAGGCAAGGCCCGTTTCAATCCCTTTGAATTATATTCAAACATGACAGGTGCTGGCTAATGAAGGATGTGCATCTAGAACCATTTGGCCATTTACTTGTTCTTCCGCAGTGCGACATGATTTTGTGAGCCTTTCCTTAAGAACATTTAATTACCAGGAATAGAAAAACAGTCGTAGGACAGAATTAGCGTTCTTGCCCCCATCCCACACCCTCCCTGCGTGCGCGTGCACGTGCCCACACATGGAATGAGCCATTATTAGAGCTTTTATTTTTTATTTTTTTATTTTTTATTTAAAGATTTTATTTATTTTTTGACAGCAAGAGAGGGAACACAAGCAGGGGGAGTGGGAGAGGGAGAAGCAGACTTCCTGCGGGGCAGGGAGCCCGATGCGGGGCTCGATCCCAGGACCCTGGGATCATGACTTGAGCCAAAGGCAGACACTTAACGACTGAGCCACCCAGGCGCCCCGATTATTAGAGCTTTTAAGAGGAGCATTAGAGCTTTTAAGAGGAGCAGAATGGAGTCACAGAGATTCCCCAAGTCACCAGAGTTCAGCCTGAGCTACAAAGGGTCATCAGTGACGTTAAGTCCTTTCTGCTCTAGTCTCCACTTACCTGCCCAGCCTCATAAACACCCACTTGCCCCTAAGAGCATTCTGGTCTCCAGTTGATTCTCCAATTGATTTTATTTATTCAAAAATAGTGACTGTCCCTTCTGTGTGCCCAGGGCACCTCATATTGCTCACAGCACTTACACACATACTTAAATTATCTGTCCTTGGACTGTGTGTGCCTAACACATGCTTGACATATAATACACATTCAATGAATCTAAAACTAGCAGCTAGTGAAGAAATAAAGAACTGAATGAACACTCCCCTTCTCACAATCTAACTTCACAATTTGACCAAAAGGTCATTCTGCATTCTTTTATTCACACTCAAGTTACTAATCCTGAATAATATTCTGTTGTCAAATCTATAGGGCTAGTTTTAGGGCTCAGAAAAGATCCATATTATGAATCTTTGCTTGGATCCTTATTAAAGTCTGCTTTATATTTATATTATATTTCTATAATGTTTAAAGCCTCTCTTTAAACATTGTTACACTAAAACATGCTGAAATTAACTACCAAAAGACACAGTGGAAAAGGCATGGGAATAACCCTCTAGTCTCAATTTTGCAACAAACTAGCCATGGCCATGGTCAAGAAACTACCCATCCTTACATTTCATGCTCTCATTTGATCCCAAAGGGCTTAGACTAAGTGATGTCATTCATCCAAGAATAATGGCAGAACACCTACTCTGTGGTTGATCTTGGGTTACCATACTGGAGTTCGCAGGAGGGGGGTGGAGACACATGCACAGATGACTGTAATTGTGCTTCATTTTGCTCGGTGGGGTGACATAGGGCAGGGACACAGACAGATGAGGCTGCCTAAAAGTCTGTCTCAAAGGACAGGCAGTGTTAGCCAGGGTTGGGGAGGGTGGTGAAAGGCACCCCAGGGCAGTGAATTCCTTGGGAGAAAATAAGAGCATCTCAAACAATAGTAGAATGAATGAAAAGAGACAAGACACATTCCAGATCTTGTGCCAAGATCAGTCACACTGCCCAGGGTTCCCTCAATCTGGCACAACTCTGGGATGGGGGGACCCTAGGGGGACCAGTAAGGGGACCTAATTTAGGTCCGGGGCTGTCATCAGGAAGGATGTCTGAGGAATGGCATTTTTGCTAACATCTGAGGGTAGGCAGGAGTTTGGCATCAAGAAAGGCACCCAGGGGACAACCTGGTGCAGGGATGGAGCTGAGGTGCTGAGGGTCAGCCCCCCCGCCCCCTCACCCTGGCTTCCTGTGATGGGAGCCTCCTTCCCCTATTTGAGCTTCACATTTTCCAATCCGTCTGTGGTTCTTTGCAGTATGTATGAGCATGTCCTGCCCTGGAGAGCAGAGATGGGGTTTCCAGATCTTGATAACCTGGTGCCTGGCCCTGTCCTTGCACAGAGGCCTGTGCTCAGTACCTGTCTCCCGGGGAATGATGAGGCTCATTACCTGCAGCCTCGACACAATACACCTGAAACTCAGAAGAATTTTGGAAGAAGCAAAGGCTCATTTCTGGTAGTCCAAACCCATTCTTTTATTTGGATTTTCACAGGTCAGTTTTTCTTAAGGGCAATGGGGCCATAACAACATTCTCTAGACCGGAAGAGCAAGTTTTGAATTTGTTTCCCTGGAAGCTCTACTTGTAATAGTGAAAACCTCCCAACCCTCCTCAGAGTTAAAATGGGCAGAATTGCTGGACGAAATCCTAGGTATAAGATAGTCCTCTGGACCCCAGCAGGCAGTGTGCTTGCTCACCAGGGTGCTTACCTCTTGTTCGTGTGCTTGTGAACAAAGCACGTCCTGGCTTGCAAAAGTTTTTACAAATGACCCAAAATACAGAATTTATGTGGAAAAACCAAATGCATACTGTCACCATCTCTTGACATTAAAAGGGCGAGGACACTGTTAGAAACACTCTGCATCCTGTGTCCTGACAAGCAGAAGGATGCTAGCGCAGGACCAGGGTCCCGAGCGAGGCTTTCTCCGGGAGCTACTTTTTCCTCCACCTGTTCGCATACTGGTGCTGTTGGTGGAATTCAGGAGGAGAGGCATTTTCCTGGAAGGTGAGGACCCAATCAGACTACGTGAAGAAGAATAGAAATGTCTTTCTTTTTTAAATTATGAAAATGATCTTGTCTAACCTCCAAGCAAGTTAGTTGAATTGTAAAGTTTTAGCAGCCTGTGATGAGCCAAAAAGTTGTTGTAGACCCTGTAGCGGATCTAGTAGTACTAGAGTACTCAGAGTACTACCACCACAAGATTTACTACTGCTGCTAAATCTTCCTTAACACTGAATATGGATGGTGTATGTTTTTTGAAAACATAGGAAGTTTTACATAAATTATCTCCAGAAATAGATTTAAATTAAACAGCAACCACACAAATGACACTTCTTGGAAAAATCTGGTTATGACTAGTAAGAAAAGCTATCATGATATATGGTTACATTAATCAAAATTGATATGACATTTTATAGCTGAATGGTTTCTGTGTTTTCATCATTGACTTTATGTGTTTTTTTATTATGATGAACAGGAATAAGCAGTTACTTGGTCATTAAGTATATGGCAAAATTTGGGGTGCCTGAGTGGTGCCATCAGTTGGGTGGCCAACTCTTGGTTTCGGCTCAGGTTGTGATCTCAGGGTCGTGAGATTGAGCCCCGCATTGTGCTCCATGCTCAGCATGGAGTCTGCTGGAGATTCTCTCTCCCTGTCCCTCTGCCCCTCCCACTCCTGCTCTCTCTCAAATAAATAAATAAATCTTAAAAAAAAAAAGGTATATGGCAATATTTTTAAAATTGTTATAAAGGACGTTTCTAATGAAACAATAATCAAAAAGGCCACTTTTTACTGAGCTGCTTGTTTATACATGTAGGGAGAACTCTGGGCTAACCCTGACTCCAGGCTAGTCCCAGACCTCTGGCCCCAGGGAAAAAGCCAGGCTCTATCCATTCTCTGTATTTCAGGGAGCTTATTCCCAGTGTCAGTGAACCTGTTCATCTGGTAGTCAACAAATCTCTATTAAGTCCCTACTGGGTGCCAGGCATTATGTCAGGTCCTGGGAACTTGGCAGTAGCTAAGATACAGTCCCTGCCTTCACTCAGCTTTAGGTGGAACGGCGGATAGAAATAAGGAAACATGGTGTGTTGAAAACTGTTTGGGGGGTACAAGCAGGTGCTGGGAGCTCAGAGGAGCAGCATCTCACTCAGGCTTAGAGGGTCCAAGAAGGCTTCTGGAAAGAAGGACAGTCTAAGCTGAGAATGCAAGAATGAGCTGAGCTTATCCAGGCAGGAAGAGCGAGAGAGACAGTGTCCTAGGAGGAAGGAACAGCATGAGCAAAGGCCCAGAGAGAGAGAGCTCACTTAGGGAACCAGAAGTTAACATCCAAATATTTATAAATTCAGACCCTTTGCTCTGGATCTCCGGGTAACAAATCCATTAAATAAACCTTACTGAAACTCTTTGAAAGAACCATCCAGAAAGTAGTGACAAACATTTCTGAACAGAATGAATCAAACTGAGTTGCAGAAAGCTCTCGGGTTGTAAATCAATATATATTCACCAAAGCAGAACTGGTAGCTTCCGAAGCTTCTCTGTGTTTCTAGTGGTTGCTGCAATCTGTGACTTCCACCAGGATAGGAGCTGAGCTGAGGGAAGCAAACGGAGCAGGAAGTAGCTGAGCAGCCAGGCAGTGCAGGGGAATCAAGAGTCTACTGCCCCGGGATGTCCAAACCCACCCACGCTGCGCACCAGAACAGTGGACAATCAAATTGAGGGCATGGAACCTTCCTAACCTTGTTATCACAAACGCTTTCAAGCCATTACATTCAATTACATGAAAGAGGCCGGGAGGTTAAAACAAGCCATGAACATTGCTGAACAGTTAATGAAATCACAAAACAAGAATTCAATGACCACAATCAATTATTAACATAAAATCTGATTTAATAATGGAGAATAATATCAATGTGTTCATATCTTTCTAAGTGATGAATTACTCTTTCCATTCAACAAACATTTTTTGAGTACCTACTACTCGCTGCATATGAGATGCTGAACACCAGGAATCTAAAGATAAATAAGATATACTCTTCGACCTCAGTGGGTAGGACAGAAATCCCTACAAACAGCTCGGGGAGAAAAGAGTACCCTTTTGCCATGTTTTCTGTTGTCTTCCTTGCTGAGAGCTTATTTCTTTTGTGTTCCCTTTCTTTGGTCATTTGTCTAGAAATCCTCTCTCATTGTCATAGTATTTTATGGCCTGACAGGTCCTTAGAGAACATTTGGCCTTTTTTGTTTCCAGACCATAGGATCCAAAGGTTTCTTGGCAGTGCCTCATGGGCCATCTGTTGATAAATGCCTGATGGTTCTATGCTCATTCATTCATTCATTTGACAAAGGATAGAAGACCTACTTATTCTAGCCACAGCACAAGGCATTGAAGATATGGCAGTGAGCAAAAACACAGAGGTCTGAATATTCATGGAAGTCCCTGCCCATGTGGCATTTAGAGTCTGTGGGGAAGAACATTAATGACACCATATCACCGATGTATACTTACGGCTGTGACACGTGCATGAAGCAGGGGTACATCTCACACGATAAATCCAGAATCTGACCCAGTCTAGGAGGTTTGGAAAAGGCTGCTCAGGGAAGCGGGCTGGGACCAAAGGCCTGAAGGAGAAGTGTGCATTAGATGGGTGGGGAAGGCATTCACGGAGAGGCATGGTGTGTGCAAATGCCTCAAGGTGGGAGGGATTGTGTTTTCAAGAGAAAGGAAGAGAGTGATGGATGGAGTTCCCAGAATGAGGTGGGTTGTGGAGCAAAATGAAGCAGGTATGCAGGGCCCTGTAAGCCCCATTATGTGTTAGGGTCTTCATGGCCAGAGTCATGGGAAGCCGTGGAAAAGGATAATAGATTGGAGCACAGGGCTGGTGAGATGATCACATTTGAACTTGAAAAGTTCCCTCTGGCCACAGTGTGGAGAATGTACTGGAAGGCACTGCATATGAATGTCAGGCTTGGCAAGAGAGCTACTGGAAGTGATTCGGGCAAGACACGATGCTGTGTGGATCCAGGAGCTGGTGGTGGAGAAGCAGGCATAGCAGGTATGAATTGCCCCGTGACTCCCAAGGAGGCAGGAAATGCTCCCTTTCTTTTTTTAAAAATCAAACCATAGTTGGCTCCAAGTGACCACTCACCAATTGAGAATGAGTGACAATGTGGAGCCAGATTTTATTTGATTGTCATGGGTCCCCATGTGATGTCACAGTACTCCTCTCCATCCCTGGGGTCACTCTAGTGCTCACACATAAAAGAATTGAGCAGAGGCGTCAGAATTTTTTCATGGCTTGCCGTCTGTTTCCATCTAGAGAAGGCTTAGCTGTGTCTATCACTTGATTCTAAAATGAATTTGGATCTGCATGACCCAAAATGCCAGCCATCTGACCTTGTCTAAAAATCAAAACCATAAGAGGCACTGACACTTGGAAACATTTGTTCCAAAGCATTTGACCACACACACACACACACACACACACACACAAGCACAAAATAGATTGCTTGTAAATTACAGCTCTTTTGGATTCTAGCTTTTCAGTTGCTATAAAAGTTTACAATTGCTGCCAGAGGAAGGCATTCTCTATGTGTTTAAAATAAACCCAAACAAACTACCTGCAAATCTGCATGCAGTCTCTTTTCTATAGCAGAGCCGCTGGTCAGCAGTTCATTGCGCCCTATGCTTTGTGTGGAAGTGGAACGCTCTGCTGGAGGGATCAGCTCCCCCCACCCCAGCTTGGCCATGCAAAAGAACCTTCACTATGGCTCCCAGGATGAAGGTGCCAAGTCTGAGTTCCCGGGCATCTCTGCAGCCTCCAGCACCCCAGGTCTGCACCCCAGGCGCTGCTCAAAGCACAGGGCAGGGCTCGCTTCCCCTGGACCGTACGAACCGGTCTGCTCTCCTAAACACCTTCACCCTTTCCCCTCACACCTCCTGTTCTTCTGGGTTATGTAATCCTTATTAGCCTAGATATTTCAAATAAAGAGTTGTGCCATTCGGGGCAGGGGATGACTTGGGGGCCACCTACCCCCACTTTGCCTGGATCACAAAAAAGCTGTCACCTTCCCCTAGGGCAGGGGAGCCCACAACTCTGAAACCCAAAAGCCTAGGGGAAGAGGAAAGATTCCCTTTTCCATTACTGGTGAATGGAAACTGCATTCCCACTGCAGCAAGAAAGAAGACGAGGTACGAATTAATTTATCAGTGAGTCACACTGTGTCCGGTACTGCCGGGCTCCATCCATTGCCGTCTCCATTCCCTTGAGGAGGATACCTTCCCATGGTCACAGAGTCCACAGCCCAGGCTGGGAAGACTCAGGTGCTTGCTGTGCCCACAGCTCTCTTCTGAATGGCTCCTTACCCAGAGGGGTTTGCACCACCTGACCACTCCTCAGGTGAGTCAGGCCGATTGGACTGAGGATGCATACCTGAGGGCCATTGCATGTGACCGTGCAGGTGTGCCTTGGTCAGGACACCTGGCCAGAGGGCAGTGGGCACTGAAATCCAGGTCACACTCAGCGGCAAAACGCCATACCCTGGCTGGGGGTACAAGAGCCCCCTTTAATCTGTCCACTCAGACAGTCTTTTCTACAAGCATTTTCCCTGAAGGGGCGTGTTTGTCCATTTGACAGAAAGGCGCTGCAGGCAGTAGCAGGGGTCCTGGGCACTTGACCGAGAGACCTGGACAACTGCTCAGGGATGAGCCCGATGCCCAAAAGCTCTGCCCCAGACCGAATCTGTATACAGGAGGAGGGCCACCCCAGCTGGGCAGAGGATCCCAGAGAGTTAGACTCTTACCAACGTAGGATCTTAAAAGACGCAGAGGGACTGAGAGGGCAATGCAGGGACAGAGCACAGAGACGTGGGAGTACGTGGGAGCTGCAAGGTGGAGTGGAGCTGGTTAGTGGCAGCGTCAACATGGCCGGGTTACACTGGAGAGGGGGCTGCCTGTCCCCTGAGGCCAACGCCTGGGGTGCCCGTACACCCCGGACCTGAGAGTGGCCACCAGGCTCCTGCCGGGTGCTGAGCGGCACCTGTCAGCTCCAGGCCACTGCATGGCCTGGACATTTCCTTTCACCTCCCTTGTACCTTCATGAGGGAACATATCACTTGGGGCAACCTAAGGGTTTTCTTGGTCCTGGCAACCTAAAGGAGCACAGTAGCCAGCACAAAGTGTGGGAGTGAACGGACAACGCAAGCGCCCGAGGGCTGCAGGGAACACCCCCCTGGAACGCACATCGGAGACCAGGCCACACCTGCCTCCTCAGTGGGGAGTTGACTTCATATCCTGTCCTAGGTCCTGAACTCCCATTCAGAGCTTCTCAACGAAAACTTTCTGTCTCACCTCCACTCACCAGCCCATCCTACCACCAGGATCATCGTGCTGCACTGGGAGACTGGGTAACAAAAGGTAGGGCTATGGAGCTATCAAGCTTCTATTCTTTTTTTTTTTTTTTTAAGGATTTTATTTATTTGAGAGAGAGAGAGAGAACACAAGCAAGGGCAGAGGAAGGCAGAGAGAGAATCAGGCTCCCCGCTGAGCAGGGAGCCCAATGTGGGGCTCGATCCCAGGATCCTGAGATCATGACCTGAGCCAAAGGCAGCTGCTTAACCAACTGAGCCACGCAGGTGCCCCTCAAGCTTCTATTCTAACAGAATTTCCCTGCCAAAAAAATTTGGAATGTCTTCCTTCATAGCACTTGTCTCAGTTGCAATCACTGTTTATTTGCTTTATGTTCAGCTCCTCCACCAAGTAAAGAGCTTTCAGAGGACAGGGAGCCTCTTCATGGTATCCCTCGTGTCCAACGTGCTTTAATATCTACTTACTGAATCTCGAATTGAACATGCCACAGTATGTACCTAAGGAACCTTGTTTTCTACAAAATAACCACCTTGGTAGGCAGTTTTCCCAAAACATTTGGGAACTAGGTTTTTAGAATTATCCTCAGAAAATTAGTTTAGAGGTTTCATAAGAAAAAGAAGCCTTTATGTTTTATGCAACCAACAGTAAATGAAAAACAGAACCATACTAATATACACAAAATCCGCGAAAATCCAGCTGTTCAGAGAAGTGCTTTTAAATGGCTGACTCTTGCATTTTTAATTCCCAAGATTTCTACTTTTCTGGCCTCTGCATATGCGAGTTTGTGAAAGCCAGAGCACTGACCCCCTGTCCTAAGAGCTGATGGTTCCCACGCATCTGCCATAATGCAAGAAAACTGTATTTCCAAATATGCTCACACATTTTCTTTCTGATAAAAAAAAAAACCCCACTGGTGATACTTAAAATTCATATTATGGTTTTGGTCTCATGTTTGTTGTCAATACTCAGACCTTCATTCCGGAGCCGAGGTTATTCATACTTGGTGTGGACGTGCTTGGGTGACAGAGAGAATTCGCCAGCCCTGGAGTCTCCAAGTCCTGTCACCTCCCCCCAAGTCATGTGCGTAACTCTCTGACAGTGACTTGGGCCCAGTTGTGGGAACGTATAAATTGCACCGTGGGGCTGAATCACCGTGAACCCAAGAGCCCCCTGACCGACCCCCAGCTCCGTCCTCCTTTCAGGCTGGCCAGTTCAGCCCAGGTTTTCCACGTGCTCCCGACACTCAAGGGGATCCTTAGCTTCCCCAAGGAATTAATTAAATGGGCTTCGGGTCAGAATAAAACGCCTTGTCATTGCACTGAAGGCCTTGACATCCTCTGGGGCGATCTGAGATTTTCCCAGCACCAGCTTTTACTGAGTGTCAAGGAGCACAAGTTACAAGGCACAGCAAGCCCTTTCCAGGCCACGGCACCATTTCCCAGGACGCCCACACCATGCGGCCAAGGTCGCAGGGCTGGCCAGAGCAAGGCAGGTGGTGCGGGGCTGGGCGCAGAGAGGCAGTGAGCCTGCGCACATCTTCTTAGGGCTGTGCCCCTGAGGGAGCTGGGCCCGCAGACCTCTGCACCTTGGCGGTCACAGAGTTGACCCCACCACCATGGGACACACAAGCAGCGCAGAGAACACGGGCCTGAAAACCAGATGCTCTGGGATCTCTTCCCCATACTGCCGACCTTGGGAAGGCTGGGCTGGGGTCTTCTGCCGTCTGGACAATTGACATTCCCGGTTCTTCAAGACTACCCAGGACCATCCTTATCCCAGGAGCCTCGGGGTGGGGGGTCTGTTTTGGGGCCTGGCTCCTGACCCAGCCCTGCTAGCACCCATGCCCCGGCAACACTGAGGTGGTGGGGCCTGGCCGGGGGTGGGGGGCTGGGGGGGTGGGGAGCACACGTGACAGAGACTGCAGAGTGTGCAGCCAGCGGAGCTTTTGGGCATCGGGCTCATCCCTGAGTGGAGAGGGAGAAGCAGGCTTCCCGCCGAGCAGGGAGCCTGATGCAGGGCTGGATCCCAGGACCCTGGGACCATGACCCGAGCCGAAGGCAGAGCTTAACCCACTGAACCACCCAGGCGCCCCAGGCCTTCTGTTTTAAAAGACTTGCAAATCCTTGCTTTCCCTTTCGTGAGCTGTATTCCCGGGCTGGTCTGTTTTGACCAATCTTCTAGTTCCTGCACTTCTGATACCCCTACGGCCTCTTGGCCAAAACCTCTCTTGGGCAGGATCCTTCAGGACGACGTGGGCCCGATTTCCCTCCACAGGGACACTCCTTGCCCTACCAGCTGTCTGGGGCAGCCAGCTCCCATTGGTGCCTTCTCTCCCCTCTCCTAGCTGGTTACAGTCTCCCTCCTCAGGTGCACCCCACACTTCCAGGGACACCCGTCACGCTCTCTCAAGAACGGTCTGCTCTGGTAGCAGCATGGGCCAGGCCTAAGAATTGTTTGTCCCGCTCAGTGAGCATTTGGCAGCAAAGTGAGCTGCTTAGTCTCTAGGAAGCCTTCTGTGGGGGCTCCCTCACTTGGCTTGAGGTAGTGGGGGCAGGGGGAGCAGGGGCCGCACTGTGTCCATGAGTTCCTTTCAAAGACTTCTTCTCAGGGAAACTCCAGCCTCCTGATCAAGCCTGAGGTTTGCGGTTATTGGATTGACCTAGTCATATTTTAACTGCATGGACGAGTCTAGAACTTTCCTTTAGAATCAAGAGCTCTTGTTATTCATTTTCCTCAGCTTTGAAACTTTAGCATGGGTCCTGAGACAAGCAATGCTGTGGTTTGTTGTTTGAAATTGATGTAGACAGTGAAAGAACTGCTCTGAAGCCCGATTACTCTGTGTATGGAGCCTATATTGGGCAGTGCTCTAATTTGACTTCAGATGCTTGCCAGCAGGGCATAAACAGCAACCAACAGGCGTGCGTGCACTCTGCACTTACTTTTTGCTATGTTGGCCTTCGTCATTTTTTTGTCTCACCAGAAGACAGACAGTCACTGGTCTTCCCTTCTCTCTCCCACCCTCCACCTCCATAGCCCCTACTTTGTTCTCATTCCAAAAGGAAAGGACTCACATGGCCTTGAGCTGTCAGCTCCTGATGCACGCCTGTGTGCACCCATGCAGTGGGGCTGGGGGACCCCAATTTGTCCCTGCAGGCCACACACCAAAGGACCCGTGGCTCAGCTCCGTTTCCTTTATCATCCCCTTCGTTCCACACTTTTGCTCAGTACTCCATGCGATAGGAAAATAACACACATCTGAAGCCTTTTCATCCAGCAAACAAGCAAGGGAGTATATCTAATTATCACTAGGTTGTTTCATTTCCCAAAGAGAGAACCATGCAGATAAAACAGCAGGCCCAAAGCAATCCGAGATCCTCTTTTTCGGTCATTTTGGGTAGCTGTGTTTTTCTCTGCCTCTTGGGTGTGCTGAACAGAACCATAGCCTCTCATTCAAAACCTTTAAGGCCGAATGTGTTTCAGACTTCAGAAAGTTTCAGACTGGGGGAAGGTAATATAGTGCAAATATCATATTTTATGTCACAGCCCCAGGGCTAGGACAGTACCTCATAATTAAACTCATTAACATTTCTGTGGCAAAGACTATGAACAGTCACCCTATGCATAATGAAGAAAGATCCTAATTCGCCTCACACCATTTTAGGTCAGGTTTCGCCACCAAATGAGAGAAAGAAAGAAAGAAAGAAAAAAAAAACAGTTTTTGGACTTTGGGATTGTAGAGAATGCATCATGAGCTTCTATTCCCAATTGTTTTGACTTGCCCCATAAATATCAATTGTTACATCTTCTTTTTCCCTTCTGCTTACGTCTTCCTTTGTTCATGCTTTGGTCTGTTGTTGGAATTTTTCCCTTGTCCTTCCCCAATCTTATCAGTCTTAAGTACCTCAGGTCTAACCACCAAACTAGTTTTCACTTGAGAATCCTGTAGCTGCAACTCTCTTTGTGCACAGAGAACATTCTGGCACAGAGACAAGTGGCTTGCACTTGGCTTGGAGGCTTCTTATAAGACGGATTTCTGTCTTAACACAGCTTTGCAGCCACAACCCGAGTGACTTACCAAAAAATATAAGGCCTCTGGTGTTTCATGAGCTAACACTAAAAAGGATATTTCAGGTGTTACAGCTCCCTCATCCCTCATTTATTGGTTAAATCAATGAGGGATTATCCAACAGTTCCTAAGCAACTGGTCTGCATGAGAGCTGCGTTCTGGTTGCAGATGACTTTCGGAAGGAGCCTGGAGTTACGTACAGTCCACTGCTTATGCCAGGATAGAAAATCTTCAGAACACCATCCAGCAGGATGTCATCGGATATTTCCAACAGCAAATGCCGATCTTACACCTTTCCGGTGGCCTCAGTGGTGGGCCGTAGCTCCAGGTCTCATGCAATTCACTCAGGAATTACTAATCTCTTTGTGCAACCAAATAAGCAGCATTATTCACAAGAGCCAAAAGAGGGAAGCAACCCAGGTGTCCACTGAGATGTGAGCAGATAAACAAAAAATGGGATATGCACGCAATGGAACATTACTCAACCTGAAAAAGGAAGGAAGTTCTGACACCTGCTACAACATGAATGAACCTTGAGGACATGATGCTAAGTGAAATACACTAGTCATAGAAAGACAAATAGCATATGATTCCTCTTAATCGAGGTATCCAAAGTCATCAAATTCCCCGAGACAGCAAGTCAAATGATGGCTGGGGGGAGGGGGAAGAAGGAGCTGTGGTTTAATGGGGACCGAGAGTTTCAGCTTTGCAAGATGAGAAAGTTCTGGAGCTGCGTTGCACAGCAATGTCAATATACTTCACACTAGTGAACTGCACACTCAAAAAGGGTTAAGATGGTAAAACTTATATGTATCTTACCATAATTAAAAATAAAAACTGAGAACGACCTCCTGAAACAAAGAAAAGGGGGTGGGGAGGAAGATCTGACACATGTTACAACATGCACGAGCCTCGGGGACATTGCGCTAAGTAAGCCAGACCCGAAAGGACTAATACTGTACGGTTCCACTCACGGGAGGAACCCGGAGCCGTCACATTCCCAGAAACACAGAGTAGAAAGGTGGCTGCCAGGGGCCGGGGGGAGGGATAATAGGGAGCTGTTGTTTCATGGGTGTGGGGCTTCTGTTTGGGAAGATGAAGGGGTCCTGGAGGTGGGCAGGTGGTGACGGCCTAACAACAAAGTGAATACACACGATGCCCCTGAATCGCACACTTACAAATTGATAAAATGGTACATGTTAGATCCTATATTTCTCCCACAATAAGGAAAGAATTGCTAGTGCGAACGGAGATTACTCCTGTGTGGCAGAAATGCTTTCTGCTTCAAGTACCAAGTTAGCCCCAAAGGACAGAACCAGGCATTCAGATATACCTAAAATTAAAAAGCAAGAGGAAAAAAAAATGGGATCAATCCCCTCCACAAAGAAAATCTTCAAAACGGGTTTGTCCAATTTGCTTTTGTGTGTAAACATTTTGAATATACAGCAGGAATGACTTTGAAAAAGGGACACCAAGTGAATCTCAGCTTTAAGAAAACTAGGACACAGTTATCATTTATAGAAACAGGTGCAACTGGTTTTCTTTGGGATTTTTTTTTCTTTAGGATTTTTTTTTCCTCTCAACTCTCTTTATGATACATAAAAGCAGACACCATGTCCAATGAGCCAGGGATCTTTGGACACAGCTGTTGGCAAATTGCTAAATTCCATGAAGATCAAGTTTCCCTCAAATGTCTGTGCACCCTGACTTCTTGGCCCTATTGATATCATTGGCTCCAGCGTCTGCATCCACTCCATGGTCACACGGAGGAGTGAGGCTTCACAACACGCATGATTATTCCTCAGTTGGATCTCTGCTGAGTCATTGCAATTGTCAAGCTCTTCTCACCTTTTCCAGCCCTGGTTCTCAACCTTGGCCATACAGAATCACCTGGGAGATTTTTTTTTAATTTTTTTTTAAAGATTTTATTTATTTATTTGAGAGAGAGAGAATGAGAGAGAGCACATGAGAGGGGGGAGGGCCAGAGGGAGAAGCAGACTCCCTGCCGAGCAGGGAGCCCGATGCGGGACTCGATCCAGGGACTTCAGAATCATGACCTGAGCTGAAAGCAGTCGCTTAACCAACTGAGCCACCCAGGCGCCCATACCTGGGAGATTTTTAAAACCCGAATGCCCAGGCCTGCCCTTCAGTCATCAAAATCAGAATCTCTGGGGCTGAGACCCACAGTGGAGATCACTGTTTTAAAGTAACTCTATAATCCTTTATATGGTATCTGTGAGAGTAATAAAACTACATAAGTTTTCTCCTTAAAAATATATCCTCTGGGGACGCCTGGGTGGCTCAGTCGGTTAAGCGTCTGCCTTCGGCTCAGGTCATGACCCCAGGGTCTTGGGATCGAGTCCCACATCGGGCTCCTTGCTCAGCAGGGAATCTGCTTCTCCCTCTCTCTCCCTCTGCTTGTGCTCTCTCTGTCAAATAAATAAAACCTTTAAAATATATATATATATCCTCTGTTTTCTGTCTTCTCTTGTGCTCTTTCCTTTAAAAATCCCACCAATAATCCTTTGAGAGGCTCATATCCCACTCCCACTTCTCAGAATAATTGGTTGAATTATAAACTAGTAATTGGCTTCCAGTAAACATATATTTATTAAGCACCTACTCTTCTAGACCCTGGGGACATATTGGCAAACAAGGCAACTTGCCAGTTCTCCTGGGAGCTCACCTTCTAGAGGAGGTAGACGTACCCCTTTTGGCTGGAACATTCATCCTTCCAGCTGGAAGGAGGGCTGGCTGCCCACGGCTCATAGTTGAGCCCCTCTTGGGGAGCTGCCTCCCCAAGGGCCAGCCCGCAGCCAGTGATTGGTCCCTGAGGAGTAGAGTGCAAAGGCCTGGTTTTCTCGCCTCGATTTGGGGCAACCCAGAGCCATCCAGAGCTCCTCATGGAATTGGCAGAGGCTTCTGGTACCACTGAACCTCAGGGCTCCCTCTGCCCAGGCCTCCTTTCCTTGTCCCCACCCTTGCAGGTGTTTCCAATAAATGTCCAGCATGCAAACCCCCATCTTAGACAGTTTTCCAGGGAACTCGCCCGAAGTCTGGGATGGGTATTAGGGCGGCAGTAATGGAGGTGGGTGAGGTGGAGTGGTTGAAGATGTCTGTTGGAGGTAGAGCTACAGATTAAATGTGAGCTATAAGGAAAAGAGGAATCAGGGGTGCTTCCTGGGGTCAGGACCCAAGCAGGTGATGCTGATGCTATTTTCTGATTCTCTGGGGGAGAAACACTGGCCACAGAAATTTGGGCGTGTTCCAAAATAAGGGCTTCCAACTACCCTTTGTAAAATTAGTAAATGCTCCCCTAATAATAGCTATTTGTTTTTCATGTTCTAAGCAGTTTAGGTACATTGGATACCTTAACTCATTAATTTTCACAGCAGCCTTACTGGGTAGGTATTGTTTGCCTGTTCCTAAAAGCCCTCAGATTCCATATCTCACCATTTGCTTCCTCTAACTCCAGTCAATAGGCTGCACTGACTTTCTCCCCTTCTTGGCATGTACCTTACACTCTGTGACCTGAATGACTTCAGGCCCTTTGTATGTGCTGTCTTCCACATGGAACGCTCTCCCCCAACCCCCACCTCCACCCCTCTGGCTGTCACCTTCTTCAGGGATGCCCTCTAAAATCACTTCTTCAAAGTGGCTTCTCTCTTGTCCTCCCAATGTTAATCAGTTGGGTTCTCCTGGACTTAAAGAATCTTAAAATATTTTTTATTGATTAACTCTCTAGTATTCCTTTATTGAATGAGCCTATGATACTGAATATTTCTATTTTATTAATCCTGTAACATTTCTTTGAGGATTCACTACAATTATAATTAAATTATTATTTGTGCAATGAATCTCTTTCCCCATATATTTTAAAATCCATGAAAGCAGGCACTTGCCTTGCTCTGCTCTTGCTCCTAGCACAATGTCTGGTCCATAGTAGCTCTCAAGAAATATTTGTTGGATGAATGATGGAAATATTGAGGCTTAATGAGATTACAGATTTTCCCAAGGTTGTTAGTCAGTTTGTGGTAGAGCTGAGATGTGAACTCAGGTATGTTTGACTCCAAAGGTCAAAACACATCATAATTTGCTGACCTAAGTTGGGTAGGCTGACCCATCTAACTGGTCAGTAATATCTGGATTAAGCCAATATGTACCAGAGCTCAAGAATGCTTCCCCAAGGGACGCCTGGCTGGCTCAGCCAGTAGAGCATGTGACTCTTGATTTCAAGGTCTTGCTTTCTAGCCCCGCATTGGGTGTAGAGATTACCTAAATTAAAAAAAAAATTTAGAAGCAATAAACAAAATGTGGTGGACTTATATAAGAATGCTTCACCAAAACTAGATTAAAACATGAGTTCCTGTAACATCCAGGCTTCACTGGGACCTCTCCCGGAACAGTAGAGAAATAGTAATACTCCCTCCACCCAGGCAATTCTAAAATGGATTCAAGTTGACATGTGTGCTCAACATGATGCTGAAGAATGGGAGTGGGATGGGTTGGGGCAGGGGGAGAGGAAGCTATGAAAATGAATAGTTGGCTAGAATCCTCGAAAAATGAGATGGGATTGTTCTAATAGAGAAAATCATTCCTAATTGACAAAATAGTCAATGGAAAACCTCTTTTATTTCAACTGTCACAATAAATCTTTTTAAAATAGGTTAGTCCATGGGGTGCCTGGGTGGCTCAGTCAGTTAAGTATCTGCCTTTGGTTCTCAGGTCATGATCCCCGTGTTGGGCTCCATGTTCAGCGGGGAGTCTGCTTCTTCCTCTGCCCCTCCCCCGCTCATGCTCCCTCTCTCTCGCTCTCGCTCTCTCCCTCTCTCAAATAAATAAATGAAACCTTAAAAAAATAAAATAAAATGGGTTAGTCCATTTTCCTGCAAAAATAAATACTATTTGCTAAATAAAATCTAATTTTTAGTAATGATAGAATCTCATGGGGACCCAAGGTGACAGCTCTGATGATCTAGTGGAGTTGGAGAAAGTCAGGTACACAGCAGAGAACACCCTGGGCCTGTGAGCTCAGAACAAGTTCTTCCTTTTCCTAAAGCTCAGCTGGTGAGCGGGAGCAGGGTGATTAATCCATGTGGACCTGTGTGTCTTCATCTGAAAAATGATGATAATGGATTTAATTTAGGTAATCTCTACACCCAATGTGGGGCTCGAACGCACGACCTTAAGATCAAGAGTCACATGTTCTACTGGCTGAGCCAGCCAGGCGCCCCTTGGGGAAGCATTCTTGAGCTCTGGTACATATTGGCTTAATCCAGATATTATTTTCTAAGGAATTTTGCTCACTGATTTCATGATCCACTAATGGATTGCAAGGGCAGTTTGAAAACCCCCACCCTTGCCCCAGATTTGTGATTCTCAACAAAGAACTGGCTGAGTATGGATAAACCTTTAAAATGCACAGGGATTTATTTGTTTTGAAAACTAAATGTCATATTAGCTTTGTCATTTGACTCATTCTTCAAAAAGCTCAGTGAAAACCCCCACTTTCTCATTAAGAGAGAATTCTAGAGTGGTGGTCATTCTGGTTGATTGAGGTTAATTTAAAACTCCCCCTACCTTTAGGTACCATAAGATTTACATCAAGAGTAATGAGGGATGGGCACTCAGTAGTACATAATCAAGCCAAAGGCATGGGCAATGAAGAAAATGCAGAGGGGAATGAGGAATGAATCCTTTCCTCAGCTCTGGGTCACTTATTCTGTCACTTAAAAGAGTTGAAGTGGTGGTTGCCATGGTTCCTTCCAGTTGAAAATTTCTATGAGTAAATTGTTGTGCCTATAACCCTTAGGTCTGAAATCCCTGAGACCTGGCATTGTAAAAGGGTCTGGAACCTCATGGGTGTCAGCGGAGGAAGGTGAGAATGTCCTGCTCATCCAGGAGCAGGAGGTGAGACCTCCTGACCTCTTTACACCCACCCTGGATAGGTTGGTGTGTCAGTGCAGGGTTACTAGAAATGTGGGTGGCTCAAGGACTTTGCTGAACCACAAAAAGACAGCAGAGACCTTGCCTTTGAGACCTTCAAGCAAGTGTATGATATGAAAATCTGCTAGCTCATTTTCCTTGTATCTTGGGGGCCTAAACAAGCTTCAGTGTGCTGGGGTTGAAAACCAAGATCCCCATCCCAGTTCACACCACAGAATGTCAACTGTGCCCAGCACCTCCTGGAACCTGGAAAGGCATGGCTACCCTTATGGATTGGAAAATTAAGACTCACACAAAAGGATGAGGACTAGCTTATCCTCGAGTTAGGGACAAGAATCGGGTCCCTTGGCTCCCAGTCCAATCCTCGGGTACTTACTCTTTGTGCCTGAATGGAAGGAAACTCTCAGGAATGAAAACAGTATTTTACCATCGAGCACTTCATGAGCACCTATGATGTGCCAGGCCCTGCTCCAAGAGCTTCACATGCATTAATTTAATCTCAAAATATAAACCCTATGAAACTGGTACCATTTTTATCCCTGTTTCCAAGCTAAGTAGACTCAGGGTGGTAGATGGGGTGTTTTCACTTCCTCTAGGCCCAGGGGTCCTTTCAAAGTCCAAATTAGGGAGCATGGAGTTAACTGTGTATTATTGAACAAAACCAAGATGGCCTTTGCCTGGACTCCTCTGAGTCATGGATAAATACGTTAGAGAAGGAAATGAATTCAATTGAGCTAATTCAAATTTCATGCCATTTAATTTTAATAGGAAGAATATTAGCCCATAAATAACACTTTTAAATAGCTGGAATATGACTACGTACAATTCAATGTTGGACTGAAGATATTATTTCAACATCATTTAATCAGATTCGTCTCAGGGAAATGAAGGAGACATTTTTAGTAGTCACAGAGGTAGTTGACTGAAATTCTAATAAATCTGAGAATGGATGAATAAAGCATTGTCCCATGACTGAAGACCAGAGCTTAAGCACCTCTGAAGCATCTGGGGGCTTAGCCCAAGACAGATATGTGACCCCTTCTCTTTGCCATGCTTAATGTTCCCAGGAGTCAAGCGGAGTATGTATGATGCTGATCACAGCAGGTTACTCTGCTATAATTGCTGCCCACTCTTCTTTCTCCCTCACTGCTGTGAGCCCTGTGAGGCGAGTCATGTCCTCGGGGGTCTTCTATCAGTAGCCTCTAGCCCAATGCTTTTGAATTAATTATTTTTTAGAAGACTTTATTTATTTATTTATTTATTTATTTATTTATTTATTTTAGAGCGAGGAGGGGGATGGGCAGGGGGAGAGAATCTGAAGCAGACTCTGTGCTGAGCATGGAGCCCAATGCGCGGTTCGATCCCCCCAGCTGTGAGATCATGACCTGAGCGAAAAACAAGACGTGGATGCTCAACCAACTGAGCCACCCAGGAGCCCCTGAATGAATTATAAATGCTGATGGCCAGGGTTGACCAGTGCAGACACTGACCTCTTCCCTCAGATACATTCCTCTACCTTAAAAGACTTCAGTGGCCTATGGGTCCACCCAGACCTCACCCTGCTCACCCAGCAACAATCATAAAATAAATCCACTATCTGCATTTCCAACTTCCGCCAATCCTATAGCAGCATTTCCAAATAAAGTCTGAGAATGTTCAAGAACATTCCAAGGGGGATAAATAAAGGTTTCCCTGCGAAGAAAGTTTGTAGAGCTCTCGGTTAAACTCAAAGAAATGTTTCTTTATGGAGTATTTCTTACAGCCTTTAATATGCCACCAAGTGCTAGGATATTCCTAGAAGGACACGCAGCATTCAGCTTTTCTGTCTTAGTTTGGGTTTCTCCAGAAGCAGACCCTGAGACAAAATTTAGTATAAATAATTTATTTTGGATATATTCCCAGGAAACACGTAGGGGTGGAGAAGTGAGACAGGAAAGAGAAAACAGGCAGCAAGCAGGCCTTTTAAAGCACATTACTATCATGGGCTGAACGTCCGTATCCCCTCAAAATTCATAATTTGAAGTCCCAGCCCCCCAGTGTGTCTGAATCTGGAGACAGAGACTTCGTAGTGTAATTAAGGCTAAATGAGTTCATAAGGGTGGGGTCCTGGTCTGATAGGATTAGTGTCCTTGTAAGAAGAGACACAGAGAGCTTGCTCGCTCTTTCCACTTGCATAATATGCCCCAGAGAAAGGCCATGTGAGGACTTAGTGAGAAGGCAGCCATCTGTAAGCCAGAAAGAGGATTCTCATCAGAACCCAAACTCCGTAGGAACCTTAAACCTGGATTTCCAGCCTCCAGAACTGTGAGAAAATAAACTTCTGTTTCAGCCACCCAGGCTGTGGCATTTCATTATGGAAGCCCCAGCTGACTAAGGCATTCCCACTGTGAGTAACTGGAGCATAGGCCCTCCAAGAGTCAGAGTAAAACATGCACCACAGACATGGTTAAACTACAAGGAAACAAGCCGCGGAGCTTGACTTTGAAATCTCCAAACAAGAATGCGACCCAGAGCAAACTCTCTGTGCTGGAGTGCCTGGCATACCTGAAACTGAGTGAGCAACGCAACCACAGCCATTTACCCACCATCCCAGCTGTGGTGGCTTCTTCAGTCTGAGGAGATTATGGCGACTCAGTTACCTGAGACCCAGGGAGGAGGGAGCTGGGGTACGTATATCCCAGTTCCCATCAGTCATCTGCAGATGGTTGCTCCAAGGGCATACACTTCCTGAAGGACACTTCCCATCTGCAGGGCAGGTGGCAAGTTGCAGTGTCTAATGACCCATCTGCACTTCCCATCTGCAGTGCAGGTGGCAAGTTGGGCTCTAGACCAGAGAAAGTACTCAGGTAAGAGATGTAGGTGCTGCTTGCTGGGAGTTGGCTAGCGTGCCCTGAGAGGCAAGGGAACATGTCCGGGCATCAACAGCACTTGGTATACTTTCCAAGCATGTACTAGCATCTTGTGGAATAGTTAGGTTCCTTGATAACTTTTGGAAAGCTCTGCTCTAGACCAATTTCAAACCCTCTGGAAAAACTTGACTTCCGATCAGAATTTATCCATCTGCTCATACTCATCAGTATTAGCCTGCATGAGCTGTCATAACAAAGAACCCCAGGCTGGTAGCTGAAACAACAGAAGTTTATTTTCTCATCGTTCTGGAGGCTCGAAGTCTGAGATCAAGGTGTCAGCGGGGCTGATTCCTTCTGAGACCTCTCTCCTTGGCTAGTAGATGGCTATCTTCACTTGGTCTTCCCTTTTTCTGTGTGTATCTGTGTGCTAATCTTCTCTTATAAGGAGCCCAGTGGGTGAGGCCCACCCTCATGACCTCACTTTAACTTAATCATCTCTTTAAAGACCCTGTCTCCAAATACAGTCACGTTCTGAAGTATGGGCAACATACGAATTTTGGAGGGACACAATCCAGCCGATAGCACCATCTTTCCCCCTCTGGCATCAAGGAAAGTCACTTGAAAAAGACAAAGGGCTCTGAAGACAGCAGGACTTACCTCAAACCTGATCCCATAGATGGGCATGTCTGAAAGAACACATCACTTTGACGGGGCATTCTTCAGTCAGCTGAGGCCCACCCAACATGGCCAGGGAGAGGCTCGCTTGGTCATTAGACACTTAGTGTCCCAAATACATTGGGAAGACCTGCCCCGCAGTGAGATATAGGATCTCAGTCCAATTTTGCAACATCCAAGTCTCCTAACTTCCCCTCCCAATTCCATGATCCATTCATGGGAAATAAGGCCCTCCCACACACCAGGCCACGTTCTAGGCATGGGAGAAACGACAAGGAACGAAATGGAGGAGGTAGTATTGTGGGGAGGACGCAGATAAACAAGAAGGAAAGAAAGACAACACCGAGCTATCAGCAGTGATCAGCTCAAAGGAGAGAAATAAAGCAGGAGGAGGACCACTGCGTGTGTGCTGGGGACACACAGTGTGGATGGGTGGCAGAGGGCTCACTGAAATGTGACATCTGAGGGAAGACCTAAGGGAGGCCGGGGCCGGTCATGTGGCATCGGGGAAGAGCCTGGTGCTGGCAGGAAGGATGGCTGCTAGGAGGGCTGGATGGTTAGGGACAGCATGAAGATGTGACTTCATTCTGGGTGAGCAGGGGCCCCATCGAGGGCTTTGGTTAGGAGAAACATGACCTCACGGAGGTGCATTAAGAACAGGCTGAATGAGTGAGAGCACGGGTAAGAAACCAGCTGGGAAGCCCTTGGCATAATCCAGGTGAGGGATGACAGTCATTTGGATCAAGGTGACAGCAGTGGAAGGAGGAGGAGGTGAGAAGTGGTATTTTTTCTCCCTTTTTTACAGTTTTTATTTAACCGTTTAAGTAGTTGATTCATTGTTTGAATTCATCTCTTGCAACATTTCTCTTTGTCTTTTTAAAAATAGACCATTTTTAGAGCAGTTTTAGGTTCACAGCAAAATTGAGCAGAAAGTTCCCATCTACGCCCTCTCCCCACATGCACACAGCCTCCTCATTATCAACATCCCTCACCACAGTGGTGCATTTGTTACCATCTATGAACCTGCATTGACACGTCATTATCACCTAAGGTCCATAATATACATTAGAGTTCACTCTTGGTGTTGTACATTCTATGGGCTTGGACAAATGTATAATGGCATGTGTCCCCCTTTGCAGTGTCATGCAGAGTAGTTTCACTGCCCTAAAAATCCTCTGGGCTCCACCTAATTCATCCCTCCCTCCCCCGAGCCCCCGGCAACTGCTGATCTTTCTATTGTCTCCATAATTTTCCCTTTTCCTGAATGTCATATTGTTGCATGTAGCCTTTTCACACTGGTTTCTTTCACTTAGTGATGTGCATTTAAATTTCCCCCATGTCTTTTTGTGGCTTGGGAGCTTTCTTTTTAGAGCTGAATAATATTCCAGTGTCTGGGTGTACGCAGTTTACTTATCCCTTTACCTACTAAAGGACATCTTGCTTACCTCGGAGTTTTGACACTTAAGGATTCTGGATTTATTCTGAAGGGAGGATCAACAGGATTTCCTGACAGATTGGGGGGTTTGTGGGCGAAGACTCCAAGGAGGCTGCGCAGGTGTTTGGCCAGTGCAGTTGAAAGAACGGGAATCACCTGGATCCCCAATCACGCAGGGGACAGGGAGATGACACACAGCCAATGGCCACAGCAGGGATCACAACTCTTGTGTCCAGACCCTTAGCTTTGTGCCAGGCTGAGATAAGCGTACTGTGTGCTTTATCCCGTGTCACACAGCAGCGCTAGGAGGTAGATGCTGTTAACATTCTCATTTTACAAATAGATGAGTGGTTTATTTGTTCAAGGTCACGCAGGTCTGCGCATACTTGGCTCCTGAGACAGTAAATATTTATTATATGATAGCTGGCACTTTAATGGGAGTGCATCAGTCTAGTTAATGTAAATTTCCCCAAACCAGGGTAAATTCACAGACTAATTAATGTCACTATGGAAGCCTTCGTGGGAGGCAGCCAGCTGACCATTTCCCTGATGACAACATAGAACATCCTGCCAGGGATTGAGTCTTCTAATTCCCATAAAGTGAAGAGCTCATGACACAGGGTGGATGTTCCATAAACGGGGGTTATGAGTTTGGAGAGGTAAAGAATGTTCCTGAGGGCCGAAGAGAAAACTGTATATAATTGGAACCTTTACCTGTACATTTTCCCCACAGATGTGACAGAAAGTATTAAATCTCTTCTAGGATTCCTTTGAGTAGATACAAAATCATCAGTGGTTCTCAAGAGCCATCCTCCGACCAATCTGGGCTGTGACATTTCCACCCATCTGGAAAATGGGTGTTCTGCGAAGAAAAGTCAGAACGATGCAGGGAGTTTTCATTAAACCAGATAGTATTTTATTTAAAGCACTCTCCTATTGTTTGAGACACATCTTTGTGTATGTGTGTGTGTGTATGTGTGCTAAAAATGTCCTTTTAATATAAAATAATAATAAAGGCAATTAGAAGTTTGCTTGCTTAAATGAACTTCTTTGGCAAAATAAAAGTTTGGAAACCACATGTCAGTCTCTCCATTCTGTTGTTGTTGCTGCCGCTCGTGAAATTTACCAAGCCAAGAAATCCAAATTTCTGGATACCACTGATCTTACATAATCGATATAAACTCAGCTGACTGCAAAGCAGTCAGAAATGTGAGCCTCCAACATAGAACGACCAAGAGTTAGGACAAGTCAATTTCGTTGCCAGGCAAAGCACGCATTAATTACCCACCACACGTTACCCTGAGCTAGGTAGGCATCATGCAGAGACACCAACTCGGAACTAATAATTCTCCTTCACTGTTACCGAGACCACTGCCCAAACTCCTCTACTCACACAGTGTCACACCTGTGTACACACCTTGCAGAAGTTTGGCTGTAAATTTAGCATCCGCAACCTGTTTGCGTTGCTGAAAGAACCAAATGGAGGGGAAGATACAGTATGTTCTACACAAGCCGAGGGATGTGGTTATTCCTTCTTCTCTCCCTGTCCCTTCTCCCATTTCATTCACCAGCACTTTAAGCCAGCATTTCAAGAGCCACAGGTTGGGGGACATGCCAAACAATCATGTTTTGGCTAAAATGTATTGATTATAATTGGTTGCCTGGGCCTCCCGACATAGTAAAAGAAAAATTGGAAGCAAAGTAGCACATCGGCAAAATACACTGTTTTCCTACTTCTAGCTACCCGAGGAGTGTCCTTCCATTTCCTCTTTTAAAGAAAGAAGGCACATCCAGTAGGAGCGTGCCAGATTTTTAAAACCACATTAGAAGAAAGGGCTGTATCTTTGCTCACAGTACACATTTCCTCCAAACCTCACAGGGAAGTCCATCAGACACAATGAAATGTAGGTCACAAGAAAAGAGAGAGACTGAGAACACATGATTCATGATGCATCAAGTGATAGGTCCCCTAGGAATGCTTCTTTGCAAAGAAAGTGCATCTTGTCAAGCGGGCCTGCAAAGACATCTAACTCTTCATCTCAAATACAAAGCATTTAGGTTGTGTGAACAGTGCTCGCTCCTTAGTGATTCAAAAAATCAATACCAGGCCTGATCACTCCATTTCTCTCCTTGAGTTCTTGTGCAAACACGGCCAGAGTGTCAAGGCCCAAGAAGATAACTTTCCAGGACCTCTGCCCAGTGGAGCATGACCCCATTGAGTCATCGGCGTGTGACTCTTCCCCACTATGATGCCCAACTTGGTGAGCCTTGTTACAGGGCTGGAGGAGAACACTCTCTCTCCTGTTTACAACCTGAATGGAGTGCCAGGTGAACATTTCCTCTTTGTACCCAAACAGTAGTGGCCTAAACCTCTACTGGCTTGATTGTTAAAATTTAGATGCCCTTAAAGCGTGATCTAGTGATGTGACGAGTCCCCAGAGACGTGTCTCAAGCTCAGCCTCCCTCTCATCACATGTCCATCTACCTCAGGAGGAAATGCTGGCCCTGCCCATCAGGGGTGGCCGTGGCACGGACAGAGTCCCCGGCTCCTGCCCCTCCATGCTTCTGATGTCCCGGCTGAGAGAAGGTCTCAGGAGTCTACCAAGACGTGCAGACTTGGCTCCTCCCCACCCCGTGGCCAACACCAGTGCCCATGTTACTAAGTGAAAGAAGTTAGTTCAGAAAGGCTCCATATGGTATGGTTCCAGCTACATGACATTCTGGAAAAGGCAAACCACAGAGAGTGTAAAAAGGTCAGTGGTGGACTGGGGTTGGCGGAAGTGGGAGGGAGGAACGGGTGCAGCAAAGGGCATTTTCAGGGCAGTGAAACTGCTCCGTGTGATACTATGATGATGGAGACACGCCATTATGAATTTGCTAAAATCCACAGAATGTATAACACTAATGAAAACAACAGACTTTAGTTAATCATAGTGTGTATCAATAAAAAAACACTCTAAATTTATTCCGGAGGTAAGAAGTCAAAAGTGGGTCCCTAGAACTATGTTCCTTCTAGACGCTCCAGAGAGGATCCATTCCATTGTTCCTTCCAGCTCCCAGATGCTGTCTGTACCCTTTGGATCCCGGGCCCCTTCCTCGGTCTTCAAAAAAAGATCCTTCTAAAGGAACTGTGTGGGGCGCCTGGGTGGCTCAGTGGGTTAAGTGTCGGACACTTGATCTCAGCTCAGATCTTGATCTCAGGGTCGTGAGTTCAAGCCCTGTGTTGGGCTCCACACTGGGCGTGGCGCCTACTTAAAAAAAAAAGGACCTTTGTGATTATATTTAGGGCTCACCTGGATAATCCAGAGTAATCTGCCCATCTGGAGACGCTTAATCACTTGCACATTACAAAATCCCTTTTGCCATATAAGGTAATACTCACAGGTTCCAGGGGCCAGGACATGGCTATCTTTGGGGGCTGCCGTTCAGTTCCCAGGGGGGACAGCGAGGCAGCAGGGGCACTGCAGGGAAGGTCAGTGCAAGAGGTGGAGGGCCGATGGGCATCTGGGAGTGAACAGCAACTGCCCCTCCCTGGCCACTTACATCAGTAAGACACAGAGACCAGACTAACCAGTGGCTCAAAATCCAAAGAACATTTAAAACTATTTCTCCATACAACAAAAAATGAGAATAAAATATTTCTGAAAGTAATTCCTCAAGTTACTCTGGGGGAAAAAAATCTCCGAAAAATTCATTAAAAATGTATATTAACAAAAAAAAGCTCACAGTGACTCTCCCTGGAATTGAAAGTACAGGCAATTTTACTTTTTAATTTTAATTGCAGGCAGCAAAATTTCTGTAATGAATATGTATTATTTTATAATCAGAAAAAGACTTCTATTTTTTTTTAAAGATTTTATTTATTTATTTGAGAGAGAGAGAGAGCACACGAAAGGGGGGAGGATCAGAGGGAGAAGCAGACTCCCTGCCGAGCAGGGAGCCCGATGCGGGACTCGATCCAGGGACTCCAGGATCATGACCTGAGCCGAAGGCAGTCGCTTAACCAACTGAGCCACCCAGGCGCCCAGACTTCTATTTTTTTTAATTCATACAATTTTAAAAACACAAAAATAGGGGCGCCTGGGTGGCTGAGTCGTTAAGCGTCTGTCTTCGGCTCAGGTCGTGATCTCAGGGTCCTGGGATCGAGTCACACATCGGGCTCCCTGCTTGGCAGAGAGTATGCATCTCCCTCTCCCTCTGCTTGTGCTCTGTCTCTCTCTCTCTCAAAATGAATAAATAAAATCTTTTAAAAAAATAAATAATAAAAAATAAAAACACAAAGATATGCTCAGAAATGAGGTGATGTTAGCACTGACAACAGAATTCTTCTTTCTCACACAGAATCTCAGACTGAATATTGTTTTTATGTGATGTGTCCTTCCTTTCTTTATCTCCTTGATATTCCCACGAACTATGTCCCTCCGCTATTAAAATGGGAAGTTTAGAGGGTTTTATAAAGGGGAAAGGAGGGGTGTGTTATGATTTTTCATAGACCCCTCACTGTCCTTAAATAGCAGTCAGGGTTTGTTTAAATAGAGAATTAATTATTAAAATATACTTTGACCCAGCCTTAGGAACATACCTAGTAGAAATGCATACATATGTGCATTAAATGACATGTACAAGGATGTTCATCATGGTTTTCTTCACAATTGCCAAAGCCAGACAGCAACACAATGCGACCAGTAGGAGATTAAAAAACTGTGGCACATTATATGATAAATACTACGCAGCAAGGGAAAAAGAATCAACTCCTAATCCACACAACAAAACAATAAATCTCACAGAAATAATGTTGAGTGAAAGAAATCAGACACAACAGTATACATACTGTATGATTCCATTTTTGGAGAGTTCATAAACAGGCAAATCCAGTCTATGGTGTTAGAATTGAGAATAGTGGTTTCCTTTTCCTAGTGGAGATAATAACTGAGGTGAGGACAAAAGGACAGCTTTGGGGCACTGGTAATGTTCTACTTCTCAGGATCATTAGAGATGACATTGGTATATTCATTTGGCATCCCTGCATCAAACTGTACATTTGTGAAATATGCGGTTCCTACATGTAGGTTATACTGCAAAAAAATTTACTATAAGTTAGAGAAATAAATAAAAATTAAACTTTAATTTGGAATCCTGTTTTATTCTCAGCTGCGATATAACCCTTGGCTAGGCAGAATGAAGCACGGCTCATCTGGTTCCGATTAGCGCAGCAGTTAAATATATAGAAATTGACTCACAGTCGTTAACACAGGCAGCAAAGAAGCTGACCAGTAACATTTCAACATAGACACCATGTACTCCATATGGGACTGGCTCCGTTTATGACTTGCTCCAGCCAGTAATCTGGGACATCCCCACAATCTATAAACTCAATCACAAGGAAGGGCCAGGAAATGTGGGTACAGGGTCGAAGTTAGCAAAGATGTGTGCATTTAAGATGGGCACAGAGCCTTTCTCAGACAAAAGAGTCATTGCTAGTATAGGTTGTGAAAATGCCAGGCTGTGCTTAAGGTTTACAATTTCTTGCCAAAGCTATATATATATATATATATATATATATATATAAAGCTATATATATATATATAAAGCAACAAAAAGATAAAGGATGAAAAGACAATAAACGTCACCTGCATCTGCTCCAGTGTCCTGTGATGAGTGGTGGAGGAACTGAGAAGGTGGTCTTGCAGACACCACTCCAGGCTCTTCCCCAAACATGCCAGGAACAGTATCCATTTGGAATTAAGTTCGTTTGAATTGGATTTCTGCCCCCTTGGCAACAAAAGTCCTAACAAATGTACAAATAAACATAGAATTTGGAGTAAAGTCTAGATTCTTTTTTGTTGTTGTTGTTGTTATAAGTAATCACTCGAGGGGAAGGCATAACGGAGTAGAACTGTGAACGCATAGTTGACCTTGGCAAACTGGGGGAGCTGGTGCCCACCTGCCGCAGCCCCTTGGCGCTGCCATTTGGCCGTACCCAGCCAAGAGTGGAAGTTCCCTCAGTTTCTTCCTCTAACTCAAGATTTCACTGCAAGAAAACACATCCACTTCATTACCTTTTCTCTTCCCAACGCTTGCTTCTCTTTTTTCCCCCTTCTTTCCCAAGCACATTAAAGAGGGAGTACGTTCCACTAGTGTTGGCTCCGGAGGGCAGGGCCTGTCTCAGTGTCATTGACTAGAAAAGTGTCTGGCTAGCACCGCACATTCGCCTGCCCTGAGCTGCAGTGCCCATGTGAGCCCCCTAAATTTTGGCAGGTAGTTTGAACTGTACCGTGCTAAAACTGCTATGTATATGCTCAAACAACTATTTTTCAACAGTTCATTCTAAAAATGCTTTGATTCATCACACAGAAATTGACAGGAACATATATGTTGCTTCATTACAGCATTTGCTGCCTGGTATTATTGCTCCTTTTTATGCATCTGTGACCACCACACATACATGCCTGTGAGTAGAAAGGTCACATCTTACTGAATATGCGCTCCTAGCAATTAGTATGGTTCTTGGCAGGTACGGGTGTCTGATGCCTCCCCACTGGGTACGAGCGGTTCTTGAAACTCCATTGAACCTTGCTTTTCAAAATGTAGTCCATGGACCAGGAGCAGCAGGATCTCTAGGACAGAGGCTTGTAAATGCAGACTCTGGGCCCCACCCCAGAACTACTGATCTGTAGTGCAGGGAGAGGCAGGATGATCTTGCAGAGGCAGGAGCTCATGGATAGGAGAAAGGGAGGAAAAGGGACAAGAGGAAGTTAAGGGTAGGTGAATCTGCAGGTCTGGGGTGAGAAATGACAGTGATCACCAGGGGGAGGCAGGATGACCAGAGGATGATGATGGGGTAGAAAGGGTCCCACGTTCTGCAGACCATCTCTATTTATGCAGGACCCTTTCTGTGAGTGTGGAGAAAGGCAGTCAGGAAACCTTCACTGCTGAAAAGAAAAACCAAAATATCATGCCTTTTCTCCCATCTTTAAGCTGGGAGATCATTTTTTTTTTAAAGATTTTATTTATTCATTTGAGACACAGAGATACAGAGAGAGAGAGAGCATGAGCAGTGGGAGAGGCAGAGGGAGAGGAAGAAGCAGACTCCCCGCTGAGTCAGGAGCCCGATGTGGGACTCGATCCCAGGACCCTGGGATCATGACCTGAGCCGAAGGCAGACGCTTAACCATCTGAGCCACCCAGGCGCCCGTGGGAGATCATTTTTAAACTTAAGATCTGCTAGGTGCTCTAGGTTTTGTATCCAGAGGAGACATGAGCTCATAAAAGCAGACGGCTATCAGGTTCTTAATCTTAGAACCTACCGATGTGTTAAAATGAAAAAATAAATTAACACTGCCACTTCAGTACCTAAATGAATGGGTTTTGGCCAGCATCTGCAGGAAGCTTCTGCAGGAACTCAGTAAAGGATTTCCATTTGAAAACACAGCTCAAGGAGCACTTAATAAGTGCAATTTGATGATAATGTTGATTCACATAACCGCACCTTATATGCAGTTAAGCAAATGTTCCTGGGGAACAGTAATAATGAACCAGATCTAAGACACACCTAAGGAAAGGAACCTCTTTGGGATCAGGACGCAGTGTGGTCAAAGGCAATTCTAAAATAGCTGGCCCATCATCTTGCTGCTTTAAAGATCAGCCTCCCTAACTCGCTCACCCTGCATCCTTACTGCTAATCCCGAATGCCACCCTAAGCAATTCCTTGGGCCAGGAATGTGGCAGTTTAGGGAAAGGCGTGGAGAAGCAGGTCGCTAGAGACTGGGACTCCCCAGGGAGACCTCAGGAACGAAATAGGTCACCGGGTTCCCGGGCGGTGCTCCTCCGTCCCCGCCCCAGGGCAAGCCCCAGACCCCCAGCTGGGGTGGGACGCGGGGCCGCAGACTGGGAGGCCGAGGGTGCAGATCTCCGCCTCCAGGGTCTGTCCCTCCCAGAAGGGCTGGGGGGGCTCTCGCTGCGCGCGGTCCGCCCTCGCCCGCCGGTGCGTCCCGACCCGTGGGGGCGCGCGCCGGCCTCCCGGGGCTCGGGCGGGCGGACAGCCGGGCGCGCACGGGCGGGCGGGCGCGGGGGCGGGGGCGGGGGCGCGCGCGCGGGGAGCGTGTGCGCCGGGCGGGCGGGCTGGCGGGCGCGCGGCGGGGAGAGCCGGGCACGCGAGCCGAGCCCGCCGCTCACCTGCCGCCCGCAGCTCACCTGGCGCCGAGCGCGCGCCCCGCGCCCTCCCGCCCACTCCCGGGCGCGGCCACCGCCCCTCGCCGCCGCCGGCCCCGGCGCAGACATGCGACACGAGTAGCCCGCGCGCTTCGGAAGCACCAGAGGAGCCCCCCTCGGCCTGGGCGCGCCAAGGTGACCCCCTTGATGACCCCCGCCCCCGCGGGCCGCCTGTCCCGGCGCCCTGTCTGTCCCCTCGCGTCTTCCGCCCGGGGGGAGCGGCGGCAGTGCATGGGCGTGTGTCTGTCTGTCTGTCTCCACACCCCCATGGCACACACCTGCCTTTTGTGACCCTGGCCCGACTGCCCTGTGCACACGGGGGACGTCTGGGACCCCTCTTTGTTCTGGCTGGGGGCTGTGTGTGAGTGTGTGCGCGCGCGCGAGGGGTTGTTTGGGGGCGGGGGGCAGTTCGATGGAAATAGGCGATTTAAATATTCCATCGAGGCTGGCGGCCCGGGCTCGCGACTTGTCGCTGCGGCGTGGCTTTGTCGGCGGCAGCTCAGATGTCAAACGGTGGTTCGTTTCCAGCATGCAAGATGCGATTTTCAGATGTGCGTTCCCAGCACTTTAGCCAACAGACCGCCGCGGTTCCGTGTGTGCCTGCCTCACTCACGCTCGTGTTTTCAAGTCCTATCCTGTGTTGTCCCCAGCGCCAAACGGCATTTGTGGTCGTGGGTTTGAAACCACGGAGACTTCGCCTTTTGTTTTATTCCATAACACTTTATAATTCATGAAGCTTGTGGCATTTGATGGTAGTGTCTGAGTAGGGGCTGGCTTTCTGTTTGTGTGTTTTTTGCATGATTTTGGATTGCCACCCTGCTGTGTCTAAACGTTAAAAAGCCTGTCTTTTCGTTGAAGAGGACGGGGGTTAAAATGAATGAAGACCTGAAGGTCAATTTAAGCGGGCTGCCTCGGGATTATTTAGATGCTGGCGCTGCAGAGAACGTCTCGGCGGCCGTCTCCTCCCAGGTTCCTGTTGTAGAGCCGGAGCCTGAGCTCGTTGTCAACCCTTGGGACATTGTCTTGTGTACCTCAGGAACCCTCATCTCCTGTGAAAATGCCATTGTGGTCCTTATCATCTTCCATAACCCCAGCCTTCGAGCACCCATGTTCCTGCTAATAGGCAGCCTGGCTCTTGCAGACTTGCTGGCCGGCATCGGACTCATCATCAATTTTGTTTTTGCCTACATGCTTCAGTCAGAAGCCACCAAGCTGGTCACAATCGGACTCATTGTCGCCTCTTTCTCTGCCTCTGTCTGCAGCTTGCTGGCTATCACTGTTGACCGCTACCTTTCCCTGTATTACGCTCTGACATACCACTCGGAGAGGACAGTCACGTTCACCTATGTCATGCTCATCATGCTCTGGGGGACCTCCATCTGCCTGGGACTGCTGCCCATCATGGGCTGGAACTGCCTCAGAGACGAGTCCACCTGCAGCGTGGTCAGACCTCTCACCAAGAACAACGCGGCCATCCTCTCGGTCTCCTTCCTCTTCATGTTTGCGCTCATGCTTCAGCTCTACATCCAGATCTGCAAGATTGTGATGAGGCACGCCCATCAGATAGCCCTGCAGCATCACTTCCTGGCCACCTCCCACTATGTGACCACCCGGAAGGGGGTCTCCACCCTGGCCATCATTCTGGGGACCTTTGCCGCTTGCTGGATGCCTTTCACACTCTATTCCTTGATAGCTGATTACACCTACCCTTCCATCTACACCTACGCCACCCTCCTGCCCGCCACCTACAACTCCATCATCAACCCTGTCATCTATGCTTTCAGAAACCAAGAGATCCAGAAAGCCCTCTGTCTCATTTGCTGCGGCTGCATCCCCTCCAGTCTGTTCCAGAGAGCACGGTCACCCAGCGATGTGTAGCAGCGTTCCCCTTAGGAGGACACCCTGCACACTCAGTTCTGCATTTACCAAGCCCTTCCACTGCCAGGCCAAATGGCTGAGATGCTGTCCCTTAATTCTTTATATTGGATTCTCTCTTGAGCCACAGGAGCACTTAGCATTCGTGAAGCATTCATTTACATGAGTAAAGTGACTGAAATGAAAATAATGTTGCCAGTGTTTTCAACCTTAAAAAAAATGATTGAGTTCTTTGCTCAAGATTATTTTGTTTTGTTTGGGGGCTAGGGGTTTTGTTTTCTGTTTTGTTTGGAGGCAGGGTTTTTGTGTTATATTTTACTTGGAAGACTGGTAGTGGGTGGGAAAGAAAGTATGTGATATGGCCATGATGTTAGAAAAAGTGAACTGGTCCCAGAGTTTTTACTTGGACTTTAAAATAAAATTGAGCTATTGAGAAAAATGGAGGAGAAATGACTTTTTCCAGACTTTTTTTTTTTTTTAACGTCAAGGTAGATTTTCAACGCAGCATGTACCTAACTGAATATAATCTCTTTTGAGCCTACACCAATAGTTTACATGATTCTGTTTGGAAGAGACCTGGTTTTATTGACATGAACTCAGTAATAAGTTACCAACACAGAAACCATGTACCCATTCTTATTCGTTCTTTCTTTACTTTGAGCAATTACTGTTCACAAGAATTACTTGGGTATTTCTATGAATGTTGTAACTTTCTGCATGGTTGCCTGTGTTAACTAGACCACTAGTTTCAAATGTTGCCATGTAAATCCAGAATCAAATGAGTCAGTTTTCAATATAGGTTTTCAATGTGTCTCTAAAATGAATTATGAAATTTGTTTGATTTGCATATGAAGTAGGATTGTTTAGATCCACCACTGTAGTCTCCACTCCACAGTGATTGTTTTCACAAAGCAAGAGAAAAAATTTAATAACAGCTATTAAAAGTAGGTTACATTTATTTTAGTGTATTCTGAAAAATAAATTGATGTAAAGCTATCACAAAACATGAAAAACATCACCTTTCCTATCTCTCTACATCTACGAATGTATTAATAGTTTTTCTTGATTGAGACAAATAGGAATTAAATATTGTAGACCAAATATTTCTGGTTCATATCATCTGTGGTGCAAAGTACATTTGAAACAGGTGGTCTCCTCTTTTAATGATTAAGTTTGTGAGTACATAACATGTGTATCTGACTGTAATATATGTTAGCTATATTATGTAAGTTCACAAGCAGAATGACCATGTGGCTGTTCATGAAAAGCTAACTTTGAATTCCTTTTCCTTCTTTTCACCAAAAAACAACTTAAATGCAATAAAAATTGTATTGCCTGTTTTCAGAGAGCAAAGATTTAGTCAAGAAATGACACTGAAGAATGAATTTTAAATATATTGCAAAGTCATTGTGTCTGAGCATCATTTCTTTTAGTACAGACAGATGTTTTGGACGCAGATACCTTCCCTCCATTCGCTGTGGATTTATAGTGGTGTCTATATAACCAGTGGAAGAATTTCTGGACGGGACATCAACTAAGCCCATCCAGCTGGTGGCGAAACCAGTACTTCAGGGTCCATGGGGGAATCATCTGTAATAAATCACCCTTATCAGTTTGTCCCAGATGTTATGCCCATGGTACTCTCAGGACCATCCTGGCAGCCTGCATGTGATGCCATCTCCCCAAAGCCCCTTCATATGTAGCACAAGTGTGAATAAATCCTATACTTGAATCTGGTTCTCCTCCCCTAGGTTACTTATGGAAGCAGGAGAGGGACTAAAATATTCCAGAAGTGGGAAAGGATTTTTAATACATATCACCATACGACCAATCTAATCAACTTGATGCCTTTAAAAAATGTCTTTTGAACATTTGATGGAGTTGGTAGATTGGAAATGATGGGTCTGTTTGTTTTTAATGACATAAAACTTAATAGCATCTCCTTGTGAGCAATGACTAAGGTAAGTTGGTTTTGACATGAGCTGGGAAATAGCCATACGGAGCTTGTAAAGCAATAAATACTATCTTTGTAGAAATGGTGGTCCATTTGCATATCTGTAATAGTAGGAACTACAGTCATAATGACGTGTACTGTTGTTCACCATATGTCGTGTGCCAGGCCCCTTTATCTGCTTTGTTGCTGGATTCACAAGAATACACTTTTACAGGTAAGAAAATTAAGACGAAGAGAGGCTAAGGAATTTGTCTGAGGCCACAGAGCTCCAGGATAGAGCCAGGATCCGAACCTGGGTTTCCCCAAGCCTATGCTGTCCCCTTCCGTGCTCCAGGCTGCCTGTGATTGCCCCCTCCCCCGGAGAGGGGGACTGAGGGAAATGATTTAGAACATGTCACTGTCATCAAGTTTTAGTTCTACAATTAAGACAAAGCTTCCTGTTTAAAATGACATGTGGCGTGATTATCAGCATGGCTCTAGGTAAAAGAAGTTTGTTTTTAACATGTTCTTCTTCCCTGAACATTTCCCTGTTTTGGCGCCAAGGCTGGTCCCCAGGGGGCATATTGCAATATCTTAGTGTAATGAGATGAGGGCACTCGTTATACAGATTTTTCCTTCATTTATTATTTTAAACTTCACATTACATACTTATTATCAGTTTGTAATGGTCTTTTTTTTCTTAAGATTTTATTTATTTATTTGACAGAGAGAGACATAGCGAGAGCGGGAACACAAGCAGGGGGAGTGGGAGAGGGAGAAGCAGGCTTCCCGCAGAGCAGGGAGCCCGATGCGGGGCTCGATCCCAGGACCCTGGGATCATGACCTGAGCCGAAGGCAGATGCTTAACGACTGAGCCACCCAGGCGCCCAGTTTAATGGTCTTATAAATACTAAAGGGTTGCTTTTGACCCTGTTTTTAAAAAATCTGATTTCAGCTAAGATATTTTTCAATTCAACTATAACATGTCCTTACTGTTTACTTTAAATGGTGAAGATTTGTGGACGTTTAGGTGGTTTCCTACAAAGCTTCTTTGTTTCTGTAAAGTTAATTATTAGGAAATGTGTGCCTCACTCAATATATATGTGTATGCTTGGGGCGCCTGGGTGGCTCAGTCGTTAAGCGTCTGCCTTCGGCTCAGGTCATGATCCCAGGGTCCTGGGATCGAGCCCCACATCGGGCTCCCTGCTCAGCGGGAAGCCTGCTTCTCCCTCTCTCACTCCCCCTGCTTGTGTTCCCTCTCTCGCTGTGCCTCTCTCTGTCAAATAAATAAATAAAATCTTTAAAATATATATATATATATGTGTATGCTTAAGTCTGTGTATGAATGTATACATATATGAATGCATATATATGTTCAATAACATTAACTTTGCAACAACACTAAATGCATTATGGAAAACTTTCATATCTCCCAACAGTCCTGAGGTACCAGATAAGCTTTTACTCCGTATGATGAAAATGTTTAGCTACCAAAGAGTTTATGGTAAGTTACCCTTGTAACTAAGACAGTTCAGTTACCTTAGCAGAATCCTTAGTCGAGGCTAATTATCCAGGTTGTGATTAACCAGGATTTTGTTTCCTTTGTCCCTTTAACTTTTTACTTCTTTATAGCAATAACTTTGTTTCTTGCTGGTAAAAAGGGCTATCTTCCCTCCTGCCACCTGGGGGAGGAATGAGTTGGAGTAGGGAGGCAGAGCACCACTTTCTCTGGAAGCCTAAATTGAAGAGCTAAGTTCAGGAAGGGGGAATCACTCCCTTGACTTGGCAAGGAGGAACAGTCTTGGATCCCTCTGGAATTTAAAGCAGGATTTAAACAAGAAGTTTAAAAGAGCAGATGAGAAATGAAGATGTTATTGCCAATAAAGTATCTGGGAGATTTTTCAAACTTTTTTTAAAAGAAATGTTTAATCCATTATTAAAATAATAATTGACTTGCACAGTTTTATATATATACATATATATATAATTTTCATATATATATCATACGAAATTAGGGTGACTTACCATTTCAGATTTAAAATATATAAAAATAAGTGACTACGATGGTCTTACATTGAACAGGGTTTATGTTTTTCTCTTGATTATATGCCTGGTGTAATAAAGGGATAAACTGCCTTCTTGTCCCCTTAAAAATTTTAGTGATTATTGAATAGTTTTGATATCCAATTGGAACCTTGAAATGTGATTAGAAATTTTAGAACAATCAGAAGTAGTTTGTATACATCAAGGAAGTAAAAACATGGTTTGAATCAACAGACAGGTCTACTGTCCTCTGGCAAACAATACAGAAAAAATATTGGTAATTTTGACTAGGAATCCTTGAACTTTCATTATTTAAAAACCATACAAATCAGGGCACCTGGGTGGTTCAGTCCATTAAGCATCTGCCTTCGGCTCAGGTCATGATCCCAGAGTCCTGGGATCAAGCCCCGCATCGGGCTCCCTGCTCAGCAGTCTTATAAATACTAAAGGGTTGCTTTTGACCCTGTTTTTAAAAAATCTGATTTCAGATTTCTGCCTGCCACTCCCCCTCCTCGTGTTCTCTCTCTCTCTCTCTCTCTCAAATAAATAAATAAAATCTTATTTAAAAAACAGCATAAAAACCACCTGAGAGTCTTGTTAAAATGCGGATTCTGCTTCAGTGGGTCTGAGACATTGCTGAACTTCTAACAAACTCCCAGGTGATGCTGATGCTGGTGCTGATGGTCTAAAGACAATACTTGGAGTCGCAAGGATAACTGTCACACCCTCCCCATTCTTAAAAATAAAATCTATATTTATAATAATATATGAATATTTATATATGTAGCATACATATATAATAATTGTGATATATAATATATATTAACCTCTGATAAGAATAAACACTTTTAAATGCATATGTATTATATATATGTATATTATATATTTTTTACATATATAAATTAAAGGTGTTTATTCTTATCAGAAATTAAGAGATAACTAGTCCATGTTCAATGGACATGAACTGTGACTTTTCCCTAGAATTTCTCTAGTATCTAGTAAAGATCTATAAATATATTTTTCCATGTTAGTGTTCTCACTTTTTAAAATCCCATTTACCAGTATCTTAAGGTAATTCTTTCAGAGCGTTATAGATCTGTGCAATGTGTTTCTGTATGTGTGTGTGAGTACACACAAAGATTTGCGTACTCACACACCCAACAGTAGCAACAAAGATTTGTTTTTGCCACCATTTTTTCAAGGACATTTTTCTCTATGACATATGTGACTTGTGTACATACACAAATTCATCTTGAGATAATTGAGATGGAAACTTTTGTTCTCTGTGTTGTACAATTCAGCTGAACTCATCCCAAAGCAACCTTTTCCTGGCCAAGTACATCAGAGAATTTTTAAAATATCTCATTTTCATTTTGATATTTATCTGTAATCTTTTGTTAATTTTCGACATCAAAAATACTATTAATGTTTATCATTACCAGTGGTAATTATATCCACTGTGCTTCCTTTCTGCCCAAGAAGGTGGGAAATTTTTTTATCCAATAGAAGCATGTCAAAGTCCATAGTTATTTTTTTTTAAAAGATTTTATTTATTTATTTGACAGAGAAAGACACAGTGAGAGAGGGAACACAAGCAGGGGGAGTGGGAGAGGGAGAAGCAGACTCCCTGCTGAGCAGGGAGCCCGATGCGGGACTCGATCCAGGGACTCCAGGATCATGACCTGAGCCGAAGGCAGTCGCTTAACCAACTGAGCCACCCAGGCGCCCCATAGTTATTTTTTTTAAGATTGTATTTATTTATTTGAGAGAGAGAGAGAGAGCATGAGGGAGGGGAGGAGAGGGGCAGAGGGAGAGGGAGAAGCAGACTCCCCACTGAGCAGGGAGCCCGATATGGGGCTCAATCCCAGGACCCCAGGATCATGACCTGAGCCGAAGGCAGATGCTTAACCAACTGAGCCACCCAGGCGCCCCGTCAAAGTCCACAGTTGAAGTGGATTTTATTTTATTTTTTTAAAGATTTTATTTATTTATTTGACAGAGAGAGACACAGCAAGAGGGAATACAAGCAGGGGGGGTGGGAGAGGGAGAAGCAGGCTTCCTGAGAAGCAGGGAGCCCAATGCGGGGCTCCATCCCAGGACTTGAGCCAAAGGCAGACGCTTAACAACTGAGCCACCCAGGCGCCCCTGAAGTGGATTTTAATATATAACTTAAATATGTCTATAGTATAGAATATTTACAGAAGAAATCTGGAAATGTTTTAATCACTGAAATTCAAATGGTAGCCTCAAGCGAACAAACTTTCGATTGGAAATAAGTGTGGAGGAGAAATGAAAACATTTACTATGTCACAGACTTCCCTGCAGCTGACCATTTGAATGGACAAGTAGAAGCAGAGGACTTTAAAAGGTAAAAGACCATCTTAAGGGCATTCTCTGAAAGGCTTGGATTTGTGTTTCTCACCAGACACCATGCTTTGAATCTAGGGGATTCTTGCTTTGCTTGGTGAAGCTACCATAAGCCGTTCACATGAGGAAGGATAATGGCTTGTCTTTTATAGACGTCGTGTTCACTGGGCTACAAGCTAAGGGCACCTGGTTCTGGTACAACTATATATCCTTACTCCTTCCAGGATGCTTTGAAACTATGAGCGAATTTCTGCTTGGATACTGTAGAATTTAACCTTATTGGAAGAAAATGTATGGAGTGCAATTTCGTATATTGAATCCAAACCATCTAAGTACAAGTCTCTTTGGAAACTAAAATTCTTCACTTTCCCTCAGCGCTTGGCAGTGTCTGAACATTCCAAATCTGTCTTTCTTATTGCATGCAAATCCTAGTTATTTTGGCCCAGGTCCTGGAGATCCAGAGAGCACCCCAGTCCCCGTCAACATTTATCTACTGCAAATACTGATTGAACAATACAGTTCTCTTCTTTTCAAATACAATTATCCCAATTACTTCAATAATGTTTTTCGGATTTATTTTATTTTAGATCCTTTAGATTATTTCACTGATCCTTTTTTCCATATCATCTACCATTTCTCTACACACCTCTTTAAGCCTAGGAATCCAAGCCGGGATGCACTGAGCTTCCTAGAGTGCAAGGATTGAATCTGCTGCGCGGCAGTGGGCCTGCCAGTGTGGGCTCCAACCAGCATCTCCCAGACAGGTGTTAAAAATGCAGAGTGTCAGGCTTCACCCCAAGCCCACTGCCTCAGAAACTCGGGGTGCAAGGTCCCGCAATCTTTTTTTTTTTTTTAAGATTTTATTTATTTATTTGACAGAGAGAGAGATAGTGAGAGCAGGAACACAAGCAGGGGGAGTGGGAGAGTGAGAAGCAGGCTTCCTGCCGAGCAGGGAGCCCGATGTGGGACTCGATCCCAGGACCCTGGGATCATGACCTGAGCCGAAGGCAGATGCTTAACGACAGAGCCACCCAGGCGCCCCCGCAATCTTTTAACAAGGAATCCAGATAATTCTGATGCGCTCTTGAGTTTGAGAAGCGCGCGGTGTAGCTGACTGAATCCTGACATACTAACATAACATTTTTAAAAAGATTTATTTGAGTATAGTTGACACACAACGTCGCATTAGTTTCAGGTGCACAACATAGTGACTGGACAAGTCTCCAAGCGGAGCTCCTATCTGTCACCATACGGCGGTATTACGACACCACTGACTGTATTCCTCGTGCGGGCCTTTCGTCCCCGTGACTTATTCATTCCACAGCTGGAAGCCTGTGTCTCCCACCCTCCCTCACCCATTTTGTCCATCCCCTCAACCCCCTCTCCTCTGGCAACCATCCGTTCTCTGTATTTATGAGTCTGATTCTGCTTTTTGCTTGTTTATTCGTCTTTAACATGACATATGAGTGGCATGAATGTGTCAGCATAACTGGGACCTCTTAGCCTTTTCTGTCCGTGTCAGGCATTCTCACGCTATCCTCTGACAGATGATTCCAGAGTGTGCTGTGTGGTGTTGCACTGATGATTGTCAGAGACGGATGCATTTTCGCTGAGAATTTGGGGTGTCTTCGAGTGAAAATCTGGGTATTTCTGAAACATATGAATCCAGAGGTCATGACTAAAGTAACAGGGAAGACTGGTCTTGCTCCGAGCGCTGGCCCAGGAGCCGCTGCTAAAAGCAGCAAGACGTCCCCAGCGGCCCCTGTACCCTCTGAATGTTGTCATTCCACAGCGAGGGTGTCCCAGGGACAAGGGCTGCGCTCCCAGCCCCAGGGAACTTAATGCAAACAAGACACCACACAGTGGAAAGGGGAGCCGCTGGGGGACTGTGGGGCAGCCTGAGGCAGGCTGCTCTCATTCAAAAGTCTTCACCCTGCAGAAGGTCATTGTTTGAGTCCTGGAACAGCTGACACATCCTGAGAGTTCTTTCTACAATAGAGTATTTCAAAGCTTAATTCACCCTACCCAGCCTTGCTCTTAATGTGAAGATAGTTTCCACTTTCCAGACTTTTCCATCCAATTAGTAGCTGGTTCTCATGGACTTATTTCAGGAGGCCCCACTGGGCTGAAGAGGTTTGGAAAAGAAAACTTACCGACGTTTGCGTACCCACGCCCACCTGCGGACCTGACAGAGCGCCACGGCTTGAATAGGCGATGTTGACAATAGACGTCTTATCTCCTTGAGTGAAATAGATGTAACTGTTAGCTGTACGCAGAGAGAATGTAAACCAATAGTTACATAGCCTTCGTCAATAAGGTGACTAGGAGCATAGGCTCTGGACATAGACGCCTGGATTCATGTCCCCTCTCTGTCACTTCCTATTGCAGGGTTTTGGGCATGTTACTTAACCTCTCTGAACCTCCGTGTCCCGGTTCTATAAAATGAGCATGATAGGGACGCCTGGGGGGCTCAGTCTGTTAAGCATCTGCCTTCGGCTCGGGTCATGATCTCAGGGTCCTGGGATCCAGTCCTCACATCGGGCTGCTTGCTCAGCGGGGAGTCTGCTTCTCCCTCTGCCTCCCACTCCCTCTGCTTGTGCTCTCTCTCTCTATCTCTGACAAATAAATAAATAAAATCTTAAAAAAAAAAAATAAAGTGAGCGTGATACAAGAACCCACCTCACAGTGCTGGGGTGAGAACATATGAAGGGTTCAATATGGGGCTTGGCACAAACCTGCTTGGATGTTACTTTTCTTTAGTATTTTTAGTATTGATATCCTCCATGATAAGTAAAGAAACTGATGCACAGAGAGGCTAAGGGACATGCCTAAAACCACTGTGGGTCACTGTGGGCCCCCACATAGGGACCCACAGTGCTTTTGTGTGGGTCACTGTGCTAGGAACAAGGGTACTTAGAAATAGGCAGTGACTGCTAAGAAATGCCCAGTCAAATGAGCCAAGAGTGGCCCGTGCATGAGCAGGTCAGATGACTCTGAAGGTAGGCTGGGCTCAGTGCGAGACAGGTGGCATGCAGAGGCCTGAAAGGCGTGCTCTGGAGTATAGACAGGCTTCATGGAGAGAGTTGGATGCCAATGGGTCCCAAAGGGCAGGCTGTACCTCGTTAAGTGTAAAGAAGAAAAAGAGTTCTCTAAGAGGAGTAACATGATGGATTCAAAGGAGCAAAGTGGAAATAATTTGGAGCTAACTACACGGGATTTCTTTTAATGACATTTAATTTAGGGACTAATTCTTTAAAAAATTTCTGAGAGGGTGCCTGGGTGGCTCAGTTGGTTAAGTGACTGCCTTCGGCTCAGGTCATGATCCTGGAGTCCCAGGATCGAGTCCTGCATCGGGCTCCCTGCTCGGCAGGGAGCCTGCTTCTCCCTCTGACCCTCCCCCCTCTCATGTGCTCTCTCTCTCTCATTCTCTCTGTCTCAAATAAATAAATAAAATCTTTAAAAAAAAAATTTCTGAGAACTGCACTGAAAAGAACTTCAGCATCATCACTCAAAGCTCACATTTAGGTGCTTTGCAAACCTTGTAAATGTAAGATTTAAAAAAATTTATGTTTATTGACACCCATAAAGTGTGCAGGAAAAGAGCTGAGCAACCAGAAGTTTGCATTTGTAAACATTCATTTGCATGAACAAAAAGTTCTTTAGAAACATTTATTTTTTTAAAAATCAGCTAATTTACATGCAGACTTTTCAAACATAAAACATAGCACAGATTTTTTGTTTTGTTTTGTTTTGTTTGAAGTCTTTAGATGTCTTAGGAGTCATAGAGTCCTTGTTCTCAAGCTGGAGAAGACTTTGCAAGCACCTCACTTCACTGACGGGGAATTCCCGCTCAGGCTAGGATGACATCCCAAGGTCATTAGCTTGGAAGCAGCAGGTCCAGAACAAGAAACCAGCATTGTGATTCCTCACCCAGAACTTCATTCTGGGGCAGGTGTTCATTGACAAGGAAAAGCTTGAAATGTGAAAAGTCTTGTCTAGTGTTCCCTCCCATGACTGGATAATTTGCTGTTACTACTATTAGAAATTATCACGATAACTTGAAGAATAATTATTGCTATAAAGGCTAACACTTTCCGAGCACTTTGTTCCGGGCACCATTTTAAGGGCTTTACATAGATTGACTTACTTGTTCTTCACATCCTCAAGGTAATATTTGAAAGCATAAATTCCAGCCTTAAAGAGAGGGTTGTTCACAAATGCCAATTGGAAACAAGTCTTGTGACCCTTCTTCTGGGTCCCCTAATCCTGTGCTCTACACATCCTGGAGCTTCACCCACTTCTGGGCCAAAATTCTCCAATTTATTGGCTTAATAAGCAGTGTTGCATTTCAGAAGTCATTGCATTTTCAATACAGATTGTACGATATTTGCATACCCCAACTATTGGCACACGATTCGACAACTACACTAATCATGGTGATTCTTCCTCACACGAAGGCTGGCAAGTTTTATAAAGGGACATGCAGAGGTCCGGAACCTGTTTCTGTCTTGCCAGAATGTGGGAGGAAAACCTTGGGAGGTAATGGATAGATTTATGGCACAGATTGTGATGATGGTTTCACAGGTGTATATTTATCTCCAAACACATTGAGTATGCATTAAGTATGTACAGCTTTTTGTATGTCAACCATACCTCAAAAAAGTAGTTTTAAAATGAATGAATGAATAAGATTTATTATTCTAGTAAAGTTTCAAGAATATAAAAAATATATATAATTCATTATATATGAATTATTTCTCCCTCCCTGCCCTGCCTGCAAGATGGGGAGGGCAGGAGGAATGGGAGAGAGGGAGGATACATTTTAGTGTTGTTAACTGTGGCTTCAGAAAGAACAAACTGGTCAGTTTTCAGGTGACTAGTTTAAAATTAGAAATAGTGCCATCAGTCATGAAATCCCTGTGTTCGAGGACTGGTGGGGGAGCTGGGACCGGTCATCGAAGCCCTACATAAGAGCAGGGTAGTCAGGTTCCTGCTTGCCCTGGCGGGGGTCGGGGGCACTGGACATTCAGCCGGTGAAAGAGTGACCGTCATCACGAATACAGTCACCTTCAGGTTCACTCACCAGATCACTGGCAATGAAGAATACATTTTCTCAATTCTAATGGAATACTTTTATCTTTGAAGTTGTGCATTTCCCTCCCCCCAACCATTGATGTTTGAGTAATAGAAGGAGGAAAATGCAAGATAATTTATAGTAGTCTTCTTTCTGTATGATTCTTCAGATATTGCTTTTGCTAGGGCATTTAATTCACTTTATTCCCAGCAGATGATGTCAGCAGGAGCTTCACAGTACCAGCCGCCCCTTCTAATGAAAGCAAACAGCCTAACTTCTGAGGTGTTACTGTGCCTGAGCTCCGAGGGGATTCTTTTTCACAGTCATGCTAACAACGGGCTGATTATGTGGAGATGCTGTAATTAACTTTCATACTGCCTCTTAAAAATTATGGTGACTAATCTTTGAAATGTTGAATACTGAAAATACATGAAATTCTTCCTTCAATGTCCTCAAGGTTTCAACGGTGTCTTAAAACCAGTTTCATGGGACTCACATGATAATGAATTAATTCTTTAAATGGCACAAGTAATTCTTTGTCAAGTATCACAATTGCACCATGCCAAATTGAAAACGTGCTGTTTTCTGGCTCATGTTGTAATAGCTTAGTTAAAAACAGAACGGTTGTCTATGAGGTATGAATGATACATAAATTTGGCTTCATGAAAAGTTGTGTATTTCTTCATGTTGAATAGATAGATGCGTGTGCTGTTTGTTTGCGATTTACCTACAAGGGCCCTTCAGAGACAGGAGATCACCTATCTCTAGAAAGCAGAGGTTGACCATAGAAATTTAGACTTCAGAAAAGCCAAACCTTGAAAAGGTGACAAAATTTCATTTCATTACATTTCTACAGAATCCTGAGTAGATGGACTTTTGCACACTAAGTATTTTTAGAATGTATAAGATGTGAAACAAACGCTGTGCAGCTTGAGCCACAGAATTAAGTGGCAAATAAATAAAAGATACATGTGTCCCCAAAAATGAATTCTGGTTTTGCTTTTACAGATTTTTGCAGGTTTAGCACTAAGATAGGTTGTGCCTGCAGTTGGAGAGACCCGTCCAAAGCCTGGAGCTCTCACTTTCCGACTGTGCGGCCTCAGGTAAGTCATTTTGTTACTCTAAGCCTAAATGTCCTTGTGTGTAAGATGCCACAGGTGAGAGCATGGGTATACCCAGCGTCTCTGGATGGGCTCAAGAAGTGGAGCTATTATTATTATTATGAATGAAACTTCTCCCTAGTGGCAGCACAAGCATGGATTCCCCGACCCAAAAAGTCAGACATTATTCCACAGGTCAACAAAGCCCAGGGACGCAAAGGGAAGTACCTCACATCGTAGCTGGAGGACGCGGAGTAGGGTTGGCCCTCTTCCCACTTCCCCGTGCAGGGCTCTTTGTCGGAGACCATTCTAAAGTGATAGAGATGGACCATTTTGCAGATTTCAGCAAGACTTTTTTGTAACAGGAAAGCAAAAGTACTAGTTCATTATAGACACTTCAGAAAATTCAGAAAGGCACAAAGGAAGACACATAAATCTGTAATTCTTCTACCCATTGATAACCAGTTGAAGTTGTAATGTATTTTCTTCCATTATTTATGAATGCTTCTCTAAAACCTCCGATCACATTGTTACAAATGATGATAGCTCACACTTACAGAGCCACGCAAAGCACTAAGTGCTTTACCTGCATTCTGTTTTATAACATATTTTTTTAATTTTTTTATTTTATTTTATTTATTTTTTATTCTTATGTTAATCCCCATACATTACATCATTAGTTTTAGATGAAGTGTTCCATGATTCATTGTTTGTGCACAACACCCAGTGCTCCATGCAGAATGTGCCCTCCTCAATACCCACCACCAGGCGAACCCATCCTCCCACCCCCCTCCCCTCTAGAACCCTGTTGTTTTTCAGAGTCCATCGTCTCTCATGGTTCGTCTACCCCTCCGATTTCCCCCGCTTCATTCTTCCCCTCCCGCTACCTTCTTCTTCTTCTTTTTTTTTTTTCTTAACATATATTGCATTATTTGTTTCAGAGGTACAGATCTGAGATTCAACAGTCTTGCACAATTCACAGCGCTTACCAGAGCACATACCCTCCCCAGTGTCTATCACCCAGTCACCCCATCCCTCCCACCCCACCCCCCACTCCAGCAACCCTCAGTTTTTTTCCTGAGATTAAGAATTCCTCATATCAGTGAGGTCATATGATACATATAACATAATTTTTTAAACATGCTGTTTTGTCCCGTGGTGTGCAGGGAACATATTTAGGCGTAGCATAGTCTTTAACTACATACTCTACTGACTCTATGGAATTATATCAGATGGAAATACTGCTGTTTGTTTAGCCAATCTTCTTTTTATTGACTATCCAGACCATTTCCATTTTTATGATTTGCAACACACTTCAAAGAATATCCCCACATACACGCTTGCTCACACTTGATTTTTCTTTAAAAACCCTAGAAGAAGAATTATTATATCATATTTCCAAACTGCCCTCCAGATAACAATTTATAACCCTCCCAGAAATGCATGCAAATGTTCTCCATAGACTTTTGATTCTATTTTAGATGCATTACACAGTTAAGATTTGATGCTTCTGTTGAGTGAGTGGCTCACCTTGCAGGTCACAACCCAGTGGAAGCTATTGGGGTCTCAAGCTAGAACATAGGAAGAGGAGGGTCTAATGGGGAGAAAGGCTTCAAGTGAAATTGGAAGGAGGGGGAAAACTCCCCTTTCACTCACCTCCATACAGGTAATGTTTCTATTCATCCATTGTGCCCACTCAGGGACACTGTATTGGAAAATAGTTGCAGACAAATTGAAATAAATCCTGTTTAGAAGGTGATTAAAGGGTCAGGAAATGGAGTCAATGAAGAAGGATAGAAGGAACTGGGGTTATTTAGCCTGAGAAAAGGAGGCCAGTTGGTGACCTAATTACTATCTTAAAAGTATAAAGAACTTGAGAGTATTTTTTTCTCAGTATTAATGGAGTATTGGCCAAGAAGGCTAGATCTTAAATTAAAACAGGGCTTTTCCAGTTGGATATAATACAAATGCTTTAAATGCATTCTCTCATTTAACCCTGATGACAACATTTCGATGAAGATATCATGTCTGTAGGGCTCATCTCCAGTTTGTAGACAGAGCTCTAAGGGAATGACAACTTGCTAAAGACCCCACAGTTAATATTGCAATTACAGTGGTTTGCCCAGACCCCTAACACTGCACCTGGAGAAGAATCTGTCACTTAACATGTATTTATTGACTGTTGACAACAGGTGGTAGAACTAGGACTTGAACCCAAAATCTGCTGGACTCTAAAGCCCAGATTCTTAACCCCTGGGGTACACTGTCCCCAGTGTACAGTCAATGCTTGATGCATGTTAAAGCATCAGTGTAACCCAGATATAAGATGTTCCTTTGCAGATGTGACATAAATCTTGGTCCCATCATCAGCCCTCACTCCAAGCATGTTGTGATACACTTTGGTTCACCCAGCACTTGTAGGGTCAAGGGAAGCGTCCATGGGATGGTGTGTTGTCTCTTCCCCAAATGCCCCCTGGGTATGCCTCTTCTCCAAACCTAATCTCTGCCCTCCCCTGTCCCAACAAAGGAGACTTCCTGGACCCCACGTCCCCTTCCCCGGGTGGCAGTCAACTGAGATGGGCCCCTCCTGCACCTCCTTCAGAAGTGAACTCTATTCTTTGCTCATCCCAGCTCTGCCAGCTTGTCCCTGTCGCAGGCAGCAGCTGGTGCCAACAGCCTGGAGCCCAGCCCCCACCTTGAGTTCTGTGGATTTTATGGCAGCTTTCTCCTCCCAAAGCAGGTCTCATTAGGGGGGAGGCTCTCATAGCAGCTGCTGAGAATGGCATCTACTCCCAATAATCTTTTTTTTTTTAAGATTTTATTTATTTATTTGAGAGAGAAAGTGTGCACGTGAGCACAAGCAGGGGGAGAGGCAGGCAGAGGGAGAGGGAGAGGCAGGCTCCCCACTGAGCAGGGAGACTGATGCAGGATTCGATCTCAGGGCCCTGGGATGATGACCTGAACCGAAGGCAGATGCTTAACCGAATGAGCCACCCAGGTGTCCCATCCAATAATCTTATTCAATAACACATATTACCTGGCATGAAGGCATAAGACATTGCCCTTGGCATGAGCCCACACAGACCTCGTGGCAAAGCTCCCATATGCTAGAGCTGCCCAGAAGCCCTGCTCCCTGGTTCATCCACCTGGAGCCACCAGCCCCAGCACTAGTCCAGTAGGCCTCTGGAACTGCCACTGGGTGGGTCCCCTGGGCCTCCAGTCTCCAAGATGCTGAAGGTCAGTGAATTCAGCTAAGAAGAATAGGAGGCTGTTTGCTTGAACTTGGAAGCAAAGCTCAGGACCCCCTCCTTGGTTAGAAATGGCCAATGAAGAGCATACCGTTTCAGGAGGAAAAGAAGGATTGGTGGAAGGGCAGAATGGCCTATCCTAATTAGTTTCTTCATCAGAGAGGTTAAGCAGTTATATTTGCTAAAGCGTCCTCTTTGACTAAACTCAACTAAAACTGTGGGGTTTGAATTAACGCAGGCCAAAGTGCACATGTGTAACTTTGCAGGTAGTGTGGCCCTCCTACAATTTTCAGTGTATGCCACTGGTTGAGATTGCCCTTTCGAGAGCATGCATTCCAGGTAGACTCTGCCACCGTATCACATAAGAAACAGGGCACATAGGGTCTCAGGTCGTCTGTAGTCCACACTCGTGGCTATTTTTAATGTCTTAGTTTTGCCAGAGAACCACGGCTGCTTATGGTGGTTGTTGAAGTAGTACTATTTTCTATGTAGAGAACACCAGATAAGATTGGCTCTTGTGGTCAGAAAGAAATCAAGCACCCCCTCAGCAACCACGGAGGCTGACATTCCTGGGTGAGACCTGCCCCAGAGCCCCTGTCACTCACACAGGGCTTGTCACTCCTCCCATTTCAATTTCACCCAAGAAAACATACTGGGACGACAGTCACTCTGGAGATAACCTGGAATCTGTTTTAATGGGTTTGAAAGAGTAAATATTTCAAGCTCTAGCACTTTCTTGTCAGTAACAATTTGCTCAAGACACCCAGCTAGGATGTCTCACTGTTATCGAGAACTTCTGAAACAGAAGATGGGTCTCTCATTGATCTGGAGGAACAGAATTCACACTTTGGTGAAAACAAGTCCATTTCCACAGGACAAAAATTCAGCAGGCAGAGCAATATGCTGAGGCCAAAGGGTCTGTGGCTGCTGAGAGAGGAGTGGGCACTCATAGGATCGACCCCCAGAGGCAGGAAAAGCTGAATGGCATTTTAGGAAAGGTGTGGGCTCTTCTTGGTCAAGATCTACCCATGCGCTGTCTCAAACCCCACATCCAAGAAGGTGGAAATGAATGCTTGGGGCTCATAGCACTGTGAAACCTTGTGCACATGTAAGTGACAAGGTTGTCCGTGACATTCCACATCGGGTCCCCACTAAAGAGAACCGAACTCTGCTCTGGAGGAGAGTGGGGACAGAGGCCTGGCCACCTTGCCTCCATTCAGGATAACTGAATGGTCACTGTTCCATGACTCTGATCATTTCTTCCAAAGAGTACTTGAACTTAAGGCTTTTAGAGTGAGCAGTGGCACAAAATACCAAAACTGATGAATAAACCAAAAAGGTCACTATCCATGGTGGCGGGGGGGGGGGGGGGGCGGTTATTAAGATGTGACTTCGTTTGGCATTACTGGTACTTCGGGTCAGCCTTTCTTTGAGAATAGATGAACTGAATATCCTGACATTCTCTATACTTTTGTTTTAGTATTAAAATAAAAATGGTTTAGGACACTATGACAAGGGGTTATTGTCTTACAGGACTTCTCCCCTCCTTCTGTTAGCATTATACCCAAATTTTAGCTAGGGACATGATTACCCAAAATGAAACTTCCCTGCACCTTCAAGTAGCCAGTGAAATATAAGTGGGATTGGTGTCTACAACTATCTAGAAATTTCCTTAAAAGGAAGAAACACACGCTTTTCCACCTTCTTTTTTCCAGCTGGCTGAAATACATATTTGGTGGTTGGAGCTGTAGCAGTTATCTTAGCCATGACTTGAAATCCACATGCTGAGAATTGTGGTAGAAAGATCTGGGTCTCTGATAATGTGGTATATTATACCAGTCTATACTGATTATACCAATTGAGTTGATTCCTCTGATTGTCCTTCAGAAGGACAAATTGTTCTTCACATCCCAAATTACAGTCCTACCAGCCATGTAGGCACTGCCCTTAAATGACTTGATTCTGTCTGAGTGGTCTTTAAATTAATGGAAGGGGTTTTGCCCTCTATTTATTTAAACCATTGTTATTTTGTTACCTATCCCTCATGTATCACCTTATTTTAGTCAAGACTAGCCCCATGCAATGTCTGAGAGAAAATCTATGCTCTTCCTTCAACTCACCCTCCATGGCTCTAGAGACGCTCATAGGAATTATGTTTCTCCAAGTCATCATTGTTCTGATTTCTTGCCTCTGCTGAACTCTTATTCTCTCTATGTCTGATCTCTGTGCCTTTCTCTTTTTTTCTCTAGAAATCTGGGATGTGGCCAGGAGGAACAAATCCAACAAATCCAGTACTCCTTGAGCAGGAGGCACATGCAACAACGTTTTACAGAGTAGACAGCCATGAAGTGCTGTTAAGTTGCTAACGATGGGCAGAGCAAAGCAAGTTAGAAATCAGGGGCTAACCCTCTGAGAGTCAGGCCTCTCTGCCTGTCCACCCAGGCTGGGTGATCTTCAGGCGCAAGAAACGTCTCAGCCCTGCTGAGTCAAGCCAAACCTACCCCAATTTTGATTCTAGTTTGTTTGAATCAGGATCTCAGTCAAACTTGAACTTGGACTTGTATTCTCAAACTTAGGTGAGGTCCAACACTAAAATACAGCTCCAGACAGGGAGGTTAGAATTCAGGACAAAGAAGTAACTGGATTCCATAGCATCAAGTGAGTGAGAGAGGAGGGGAAGAGAGATGTCGTAGATGAGATCCACGTACAAAGAACTTATTCTAGACACAGAAACTACACCCTTCACAAAAATCAACTCAAAGTGGATCACAGACCTAAATGCAAAATGCAAAACTATAAAATTTCTGTAGGATATCACAGGAGAAAATCTAGGCAATGTTTGCTTGGGTAATGGATGACCTTTTCGATGCAACACCAAAAGCACAATCCATGAAAGAAAAAAAATTGGTAAGTTGGACTTCATTAAAATGAAAAACTTTTGCTCTGCAAAAGATACTGTTGGAGAATGATATGACAAACCACCTGTATCTCAAATATACAAAAAACTATTAAAACTTAATAAGAAAACAAACAACTCAATTTAAAAATTGGCAAGAGACATGAATAGACATCTCATCAAAGAAGTCATGCAGGTGGCAAATAACCATATGAAAAGATGTTTAACATCATATGTCATGAGGGAAATGCAAGTGAAAACAACAACATACCACGACACACCTACTAGGATAACCAAAATCCAGAATGCTGACAACACCAAATGCTAGTCAGAATGTAGAGCAACAGGAACTCTCATTCATTGCTGGTGGGAATGCAAAATGGTACAGCCACTTTGGAAGACAGTTCAGCAATTTCTTCCAAAGCCAAACACAGTCTTACTGTATGATCTGACAATCATGCTTCAAGGTGTTTCCCCAGTGAAGTTGAAAAATTATGTTTACACAAAAACCTGCACATGAATATAATAGCAACTATATTAATTATCCCAAATTGAAAGCAGTCGAGATGTCCCTTAATAGGTGAATGATGAACAAACTGTGATACATCTGTACAATGGAATGTGATGGTCTCGAGCCACAAAAAAAATGAGGAAATTTAAATGCATATTGCTAAGTGAAAGAAGTCAATCTAGAAAGGCTACATACTGGGGCGCCTGGGTGGCTCGGTCTGTTGAGCATCTTACACTTGATTTCTGCTCAGGTCATGATCTCAGGGTTGTGAGATCGAGCCCTGTGCTGGGCATGGAGCCTGCTTGGGATTTTCTCTCCCCCCTCCCACTGCCCCTCCTCACCGCCACTCACACAGACATTCTTTCTCAAATTAATTGATTAATTAGCTAAATAATTAATTATTTAATTTAAAAGGCTACATACTATGTGATTCCAACTAATTGACTTTCGCAAAAAGGCAAAACTACAGAGACAATGAAAAGACGAGTGGGTTGCTAGGGGTTAGGGTGGAGGGAGGGATGAACAGGTAGAGCACAGATCTTGAGGGCAGGGAAACCATGCTGTATGATCCTATCATGGTGGATATATGTGTTTATATATTTATCAAAACTCATAGAATGTATGATACCAAGAGCGAACCCTAATGTAAACCGGGAATGTTAGCTAATAAGAATGTATCAGTATTGGTTCATCAACTGTTACAAATGTAACTACTCTAATGCAAGGGGGAAACTGTGGGTGGAGAGTGGGGTATATGGGAATTCTCTGTACTTCCTGTGCACTTTTTCTGTAAACCTAAAAATGCTCTAAAGAAGAAGGTTATTAAATTAAAAAAAAAAAAGTAGGTGAAAAGATATGGAATCTGGCCAAATTGTCATTTCGGGACAGTGGGACGGTAGGTTCAAACAAGGGAACCAAGGTATGTTCCTCCCGGGAGCAGTGACATCCAGCCCTTGCGAGTGAGGAACGCTGAGCCTGGAGCCTTTCCTAACTTGCCTAGGGCCCCACTGATGGTAGGTGGCAGAGTCAAGACTTGAATCCAGCTCTTCTTACCATAAAGATCTTTCTACCATGCACCACTCTCTGAACTCACCTGCCTCCACAGATGGGAGAGGTCCTCATGACCAGCCAGATACTCTGATAGGACTCACACACAGTAGGTGCTCAATATATTACTGTTTTACATCAATTGGGGAAAAAGGAGATTTCCCTAGAATAAAGCATTTGGAGCGTCCATATCTTTGCCTCTTATAGAAATGAAAATAAAAGTACAGGGCTGTGAAGGCAGACTAACGGCCGCCAAGGTGATCTAAAAGGGGGAAAGAAAGCATAGTCGAAAATAGTCCCCTCCACCAGCAAGTCGCTGGCTTGCTGTCCCCTCCCTGACTGCCAGCCCACAATAGCCCCCAGGGTGAGGTCCCATTGTTGAACACTGATCTCTCCTATCGAGCTGTTCCCTGGGCACACACGACTAAAAGGCTCATTACCACTGCGAGCACACGGTCTGCTGTGTTTCTGAACACATGGAATCTGGAGAGAGCAATCTGAAGCTAGACGTGGGCGCTGGGGCCCGCGGCTCTGCAAAGGGCCGCCTCCGACCTCCACCTCTGCGCCCTGGGCTTCCTCCGCAAGAAGGAATCGATGGAAGCGGCCCTGGCACAAAGTGACACTGTTGTCACGGGGGGCCGGCCGAGATTGCTTGGAATGTTCGGGTTTTTTGTTTGTTTGTTTGTTTGTTTGTTTTGTAAAATAGGGAGCGGTCCCTAGCCCGGCAGGATACTTGGCCCAATGGCATTCAGTTCGCACTCTTTGCAAGCGGGCTTTGGGTGGGGCCCCGCCCTTAAGAGCCAATTCCTGGAAATGCCTGAAGCCACCGTGAGGGGGCGGTGCACTGGTTTCGTGGTGTCCTAACGCAATCTGAGGCAAACAGGGCATGTGCCCTTAAATAGCGTGAAGGCACCTACAGCCCTTGTCCTGGGCATATGTGCGTCATGGAAAGGCCTCTGAGGTTGGAGCTGGCTCATTCTACCTCGTTTGCCTGGTTTACTAAACTGATTTTGTTATTGATGTGAGCGCCGTATAAAGAGGGATTATGTCCCTCGGGGAGGCCCCCTTTCCATCCAGGGAGTGGTGGATGTCCCTGTGGGGGCCTCATGGGGCAAAGCGGGTCCTCCTGCTGCATCTTGGGCTCTGGAGGATTCTGTCAGAGGTGACCACATCCTTCCTGCGGGGTGAATTTTGTACCGAGATTGAATCTCTCTAAAGCACATCAGTCTGGCATTGCCAAGGCCAGGTTCCAGAGCATAGCAGGAAGTGAGCAACACTTGTGGATACCGAGTTATGTTCTCAGTCTTCATAAAAAATTGCTGAACCCAAGCTGTGATTCCAGAACACACCTACATTTTCACCTACATTTTCAAATGTATTGTCATAGTCCTTATTATCTTTTTAAGGATGGTGGGATCTTCAGGGAAAAAAAATCCCCTTTATAATCCCTGACATCAATGTTTTTACTTTCTTTTTTTCGTTAACAGACTTGCCAGGGGCTTTGAGTTTTATTCGTCCTCTCAAAGAACCAATCTTTGTCTTTCTTGATCCTCTTTTGTACATTTATTTTTCTGAGTCATTATTTTTGGCTTTTATCCTTATTATATCCTTACTTCTACTTTCCGTGGCTTTATTTTCCTGTTCTTTTTCAAACTTCTTGAGATAGACTCTTAGCTCATTGATTTTCAGCATTTATTCTTGTCGAATATCAGCCTTTAAAGCTATAAATCTTCCTTCAGGCATGGCTTTGGCTGCATCCTAAAAGTTTTGATATATAGTATTTTTAATCATAATTTAAGGTGTTTAGGATTTGGAAATCCTGATGTCTTCTTTGTCCCATGGGTTTTTCAGAAAACGTATTGCTTAATTTCCAAACAAGTAACAATTATCTTTTTGTTGTAGATTTTTAGCCTAATTGCATCAAATTGAAAAAAGATAGCCTCTGTATGATTTTAATCCTTTGAGAATTTGAGCAACCAGGTCACTCTTGTGCTCCACAAGGCAGCCATCCCTTGGACAGACATGAGGGGATACCTATCCTGGTCCCTAAAGCTGTCTGATGGGCAGGCACTCAGGCCTGCTTATGACTCCACTGCTCTGCTCAGGGGTCTTCAGCACATTCAGAGTAAGGAGGCCAACACCTTCCCTTGCTGAATGGCCTCCTGAGGAAGCTGACCACCATCCTGTCTGGCAGCTTCTCTCCTACAGGTTGGCCATGGCTTAAGGGAATAGCTCAGAAAAAAACCCAGCTCTGATCCCACAGGTCCAAGAACTGGGGGTTTGCTTGTCCCCAGATGAAGTGAAACTCTCCTCTTACATTTCAGCACAGATTAAGGCAAGCACATCCAGATATTTCTGAACACAATTCACAGTAAGAAATATATGACACATTATAACCCTAGACACACATATATTAGGTTATTCTATTTCTTTTACCTAATGGTACTTATAACCCACCAAATTGATTTCACGCTTTCCAATAGGTTGCAACTCACATCATGAAAAATACTAGAGAATCTATACCTTAGGAATCCATCCATTCTTTCAACAAATAATGTTGAGTACCTCTGATGTGCCTTGCAGATGAGACACATAATATGTAGCACTGGACTAAATGGAAATAATCCCCGGCCTCATGAAGTACCTATTTTAGCATGAAGATGGGCATTAAAAAAACAAATATATTTGTAATTATGAATTGTATTCAGTGCTCTGAGGGCAAAGAGCAGAAGGGAACTATTTAGATGGTGTGGTGAATGACAGCAACTCCCCAGGAAAAAGGATCCCTGTGTATGAAGGCCATAGGGTGGGAAAGAACTTGATGAGTTCAAGGATGAAGACCAGAGGCCAGTGGATCTCAGTGCTGTGAGCCTGGCAGGTGGGTGACAGCCAGAGGCTCCGGAGCCTCCTTATCTAGTAAGGGACCTGCTGTCACAGGTGACTGCAGAGCACTTGCCATGTGGCTCCTCTTCACGGAGATGTGTTATGTGTGTCCATACACACAGGCTTATAAAGACTTGGTAGGGAAAAAATAATGTCAAGCATCTCAGCAAGTATTTTTATATTGATTATATATGAAAATGATTTTATTTTGGATATACAGTGTTGGGTTAAATAAAACATGTCACTAAAATTAATTTCACTTCTTGGTAACTTTCAGTGTGGCTACTAGAAAATATAAAGTTACACAAGTGACTCACATTTGTGGTTTGCATTGTAATTCCCCTGAACAGCACTGTTACTTATAATGGTTCAGTCAGGGAGGTTATATGATCACTCAGCCTCTCTGCAAAATGCAGAATGCAGGGAGCACAGTGGAAGGAGTGCGACCAGTGGGAAGGAAATGCCTCACCAGAGAGAGAGAGAGAGAGGGAGGGAGAGAGAACACTGACGTGGATAGGGGGGTAGCCGTGAAGACGGACAGAAGGCGATGAAGTCCAGACATGTTTCAGAGGGTGTGTTCACATGACCCAGTGCTGATCCACATAATCCTGTGCATCTGGGGAGGAGTCTGTACCCATCTCCTTGATCTTTCTTCTTTATTTTTATTATGTCGTCTTATGGGTGCAGCCCCTAAGAATTGCCCTGTGTCCCTTAGCAGCATTATTACTGGCAGCATTACTGAATATGTCTCTTAGCTTATTTTGGTATATATATGCCAGCCGTATACCATTCCTATGACTATATACCAATACTTCTAAGATGTGGGCAAATCCCTCATTTCAACACATATTAATAATGGAAACATTTATAGTTTAAGCCAGAGAGCCAGAGATCTAACATCTAATATTTTTTTTATCATTCCTTCAAGAGCTTAGTTCATTGTGCATGATCAATATTTATTACAATTTCGTCAGCAAGAAAAATTCTACTTCTAAAAAAAAAAAAACCACTGCCCTCTCTTGCCATGGAGTTAATGAAGCCCAGAGAGCCCACGAAGCCTGTCATTGCAAAACAATGATAGATTCTCTTCTACTAGATTACATTCTTTTCTTTGTAAAATTGCATTTAATTGGCACACACACATCTACAGTGTTTTGTAAAAGGACAAAAAATCAGCTTTTAGGAGAAAAAGATCTCAATATAATTACTCTTTGTAATGAGGAGAGACAAGAAAGCTGTGGGTCAAACAAGTGATTAAAAGAACACAAGGATTTAGGGCAGACAGAAAGGCCAAGGACTTCCAAAATAAGAGGATTACTCAGTTCTAAGTGCAAGTGATGGGATCACCTTTCAACACCACCACTCCCAACTCCCCACCAAGGGGACCCAGTTTGGTACCTGTTATGATAAACTTTAAGTGTCAACTTGACTAGGCCATGGGGTGCCCAGATATTTGGTCAAATATTATTCTGGTTGTGTCTGTGAGAATAATTATGGATGATATTAACATTTGAATTGGCAGACTGTATAAATCAGATTGATCTCCCAATGTGGGTGGGTCTTATCTAATCAGTTGAAGAGCTTAATGGAACAAAAAGGCAGAGTAAGGAGCTCCTCCTACCTGATGGCCTCTCAGCTGACGCATCTGTTTTTTTCCTGCCTTTGGACTCAAACTGAAAGGCTGGCTCCTCCCGGGGCTCAAGCTTGCTGGCCATCAGGCTGGAACTACATTGCCCTCTCTCCTGGGTTTCCAGCTTGTTGATTTGCCCCAAAGAACTTGAGACTTGTCAGCCTCTATAATCACATGAGCCAATTCCTTACAATAAATGCATTTAAAAACTAATAAATAATAAGTTAATAAATAAATATTGGATATATTTCTTTGGAGAATCCTGACTAGTACAGATTTTGGTACCAAGAAGTAGGCACTGCTATAAAAAAAAAACACCTAAAAGTGTGCAAGTGGCTTTAGGACTGGGTAACATGTCCTGGCTGAAGGAGTTTTGAGGCACATGCTAGAAAAAGCCTAGATTGACATGTTGGGACTATTGGTACATATGGATGGTAAAGGCAATTTTGTTGAGGGCTCAGAAAGAAAAAAAAAAAAGAGAGCTGGAGAGAAAGTTCCCATCTTCTCAGAGAACGAATAGCCATGAACAGAACATTGCTGGGAATGTGGATGTTTAAAAACATTCTGGGAGGCCTCAGCTGGAAGTGAGGAATAGGTTACTGACAACAGGTTCCTGAGCACTGGAGGAGAGGCAGTCCCTGTTATAAAGTGGCAAAAATTTGGCTGAGCTGTGTTCTAGTGTTTTGTGGAAGATAGAGCTTGTAAGTGATGAAATTGGAAATTTAGTTGAGGAGATTTTTTAAGCAAAATGTGGAAGGTGTTGCCTGGGTCCTCTTGACTGCTCACCATAAAACGCAGGAGGAGAAAGATGAAGAAGGAAATGTTAAGCAAAAAGGAACCAGAATTTCAAAATTTGGAAAATCCTCACCCTGCGCATCTTGCAAAAAATAAGGAAGCTTGTTCTGAAGAGAAGGGTGTGGCTGGATTTTGCCTGGATGAAGGGATGATGAGATTATTCGAGAAGAAACACTGCTGGTTTGAGCTGATGTGGAAGGAGATGGGACTGATGAAGGGAGGCTGTAGTTTGGGCTCTTGGATTCTATTGGTGGGATCTGAGCTGTGCAGATGTGAATGTGTGCTGTCCATAGAGAGAGGAGAGGAATAACCCAAAGGCAATTCAGAGGTCAATTGAGCTGCCCGCTCCGTCTCTGCCGGAATCCTGGGGACAGGACCACCCCCTAGAGCCACGAGGCAGGACCCCTGCCCCAGTGGATCCAGGACACAGGGCATCAGGCCAAAAGAGAACAACTCTTGAGCTTTAAGATCTAATGAGATTTGTCTTGTTAGATCTGGGACTTAGTTGGGACCTGTCACCCCTTTTGTCCCTCTGATTTTTTTGGAGTGGGAGTACCTATCCTATGCCTGCTCCATATTGTATTTCGGAAGCACATAGTACACAACTGTTTGGTTTCACAGGTTCACAGCTAGAGAGAATCTTACCTCAAGTCTCATCCATACTTGATTTGGACTTTAGATTCTAGAGTTGATGTTGGAATGGGTTAAGATTTGAGGGGCTGTTGGGGTGGAATGAATATATTTTGCATGCAAGAAAAAACATGAATTTGTGAGGGGCATGGGGGAAATATTATGGACCAAATGTTTGTGTCCCCTCAAAATTCCTGTGTTGAACCCCTAACCCCCAGTATGACTGTGTTTGGAGATGGGGCTTCTGAGGAAGTAATCAAGGTTAAATGAGATCCTAAGAGTGGGGCCTAGATTTTAGAGTAGTATTCTTCTAAGAGACACCAGAGAACTTGTTCTCTCTCCTCTCACTCTCTGTCTCTGCATGCACATACCAGCAAGGCCACATGAGGACACAGCAAGGACATGGCCATCTGCAACGTGATGGGAGAGTTCTTACCAGGCACTACCCTGCTGGCACTTTGATCTTGGACTTCCAGGCTCCAAAACAGTGAAAAAATAAATTCCTATTGTTTAAGCCATGTAATCTGGGGTATTTTGTTATGGGGACTATTACAGTCCCTTCTAGCTCAATCCCTTATTTGACAGATGAAGACACTGAGGTTCAGAGTGGGGGAGTAGGATGTAACTCCTTAGAGGGACACCTGATGGCTCTTGAATTTGCTGGTCTGACTTTTCCTGGTGCTCCTTCCACTGTAACATCAAGGCCCTCACATTGTTACTATAAACGTAATCAAATCCAGACACTATGACCTTTCTGTGGCCCTTACTTTGATTTCATAGAGAAGATTCCCCAACTTTCCTCATGTTGTTAGATATTAATACATTTATTGCTAAAAAAAAATGCTAATCCATTTTTATCAACATCCTTCTATTCAATAAACATATATTCTGCTTGTAAGAATGTATACTCTTTCCACGAACAAAACTATAGTATTTTGACTTTGAATCAAGAAAAATGTGCCTGTAGGAAAGAGGACTTCAAATATCTCCATTTTGACCTCTGTCTGTACTTTCTAATTGATTAGGTTCTTCTTTCCAGTTTATCTCTTAACTCAGGCAGAAGAGCCAGCGGGTAAAGCATCCCATGGTGGGAACAGAAACGACTCCCTCAAGCAATAAGGACAGCCCTGAGCCAGCAAGATCCTGCCCATGACTGACCCCAAGACAGTGATGACTTGACATTCACTGCCCACCTGCATGTACCCACTGACCTTTGCCTGGATAAACCTGGAAGCATTGTCAGCACTTTGGAGACAGTCTTTGACACACTAGTTCACTGCTTCCCTGTGTTGGCCTCATTGAGATAAATTCCTTTCTTGTGTCACCACCACTAGATTCTCTGCCTCTGGATTTTGTCAGCAGTGAGTGGCTCAACCTGGTCCATTGGGGACCCCCAAAGCCAGGTGCTCTTGCGCCCTTGGGTCCTGGCTACATGTAGACACTTTTTGCCTGAATTGGCCATTATGCAAAAATTTAAAGATAAGCCAACAAATATAAATGCTTCCTACCATTCTAGAGTCACTGGCCCCAGGGAAAATGTGCTGCTTTTAAGACAATGTGTAAGAAAATTTAGTTCATGGCCTTGCACCAATAATTCCACTTCTAGGAATTTTCCCAAAATGATAATCAGTCAAGTGCAAAGTGATATAAATCCAAGGATAATAATTGTAAGCATTGTTTAATAAAATGAGGTGAAGGAGTCTTAAATGTATGTCAAGAGGACATTGGTGGAATGCTATGCAACTACTTTAAAGATCTATGTCTGTTTACATGAAGATTCTAGAAAATTATTGTGTGATAAGGTACATTATCCTATGAATTGAAAAATTTAATAAATACAAAATTGTGTGTGTGCATGTGCAAACATATATAAAAGAGATACCTGTGTGGCTATTTGTCAGAATGTTAACAGACAAGGGCGCCTAGGGTGGCTCAGTCGTTAAGCGTCTGCCTTCGGCTCGGGTCATGGTCCCAGGGTCCTGGGATCAAGCCCCGCATCGGGCTCCCTGCTCGTCGGGAAGCCTGCCTCTCCCTCTCCCACTCCCCCTGCTTGTGTTCCCTCTCTCGCTGTGTCTCTCTCTGTCAAATAAATAATTAAAATCTTAAAAAGAAAGAACTTTAAGAGACAAATATTGTATATCCCACTTATATGAGGTACCTAGAATAGGTGAATTCATAGAGACAGAAGTAGAATAGAAGTTACAAGACCTGGGAAGATAGGGACAGTGAGGAGCTGGTGACTGAGGAGTACGGGGTTTTATTTGGGATGACAAAATGGTTCTGGGCATGAATAGTAGTGATGGCTGCACAACATTGTGAATGTACTTAATGCCGTTAAATAGTACACTTTAAAATAATAAATTTTATGTTATCCATATTTTATCACCACAAAAAATCAATTGAAGAATTTAATTGGACCACTTTATTATTCCCAATTTTATTTAATTTTTCTTTTTGCTATTAAAAACTCTTAGAGGTGCCTGGGTGGCTCAGTCAGTTAAGCAGCTGCCTTCGGCTCAGGTCGTGATCCCGGGGTCCTGGGATCGAGCCCCACATCGGGCTCCCTGCTCGGCGGGGGGCCTGCTTCTCCCTCTCCCTCTGCCACTCCCCCTGCTTGTGCTCTCCTGCTCTCTCTCTGTCAAATAAATAAATAAAGTCTTTAAAAAATAAATAAATAAAAAATTGTTGACTGACTACCTCTGGGTGGTATATAGAAGATAGTTTTTTTTTTTTTTTAAAGATTTTATTTGTTTATTTGAGAGAGAGAATGAGATAGAGAGAGCATGAGAGGGGGAAGAGTCAGAGGGAGAAGCAGACTCCCTGCTGAGCAGGGAGCCCGATGCGGGACTCGATCCCAGGACTCCAGGATCATGACCTGAGCCGAAGGCAGTCGCTTAACCAACTGAGCCACCCAGGCGCCCTATAGAAGATAGTTTTATTTTTATTCTTTACTGTCTTCTGTATTGCTGGTAGCATCTTTATAATAAAAAATAATAATAATAAATTTCATACAAATGAAAAGAAACAAAACAGTGTAGGCTCTGTGTGTTCTATCCTGTTTAATGTTGTATCTACATAGACACTCAATGAATGAGTGTAGCATGAAAGAAAGTATGATTACTAATGGATGAAGCCTATCTACAAACTAAGTCACACAGACACACACACACACACACACACGCACACACACACACATGCATGCAAACTGAGTGGGTGATGGCTTTGGTTCAGTCTATGGGAGACAGTATGTGAGTGACTGCAAAAGTACATCTGGCCTCACCAAACTAGGGATAAAAGTGAACTTCCTCATCTTGATACAGAACATCTACAAAAACCCTACAGCTAACATCATACTTACTAGTGAGAAACCCATGATCTCATGCTAAGGTCAGGAACAAGGCAAGGATGTCTCCACTGACCACTGCTTTTCAACACTGTACAGGCTGTCCTAAATAATGCAGTAGGACAAGAAAAGGGAGGCAGAGCATAAAGATTGGGAAGGAAGAAATAAAATTGTCCTTATTCACAGACGACATGATTGTCCATGTAGAATATCTGAAAGAATTGTCAAAAAACTACCGGAACTAATAAACAATTATAGCAAGGTTGCAGGATACAAGGTTAATACGCTAAAGTTAATCACTTTCCTATATGTCAGCAACGAACAAGTGGAACTTGAAATTAAAAGCACAATACCATTTACATTAACCCTCCCTCCAAATTAAATACTTAGGTATAAATCTAACAAAATATGTACAAGATCTGTGTGAGGAGGATTATTAAAGGACATTTGGAGGAAAGGCAAGTGCATTACTATCGGGGCTTGAGCAGGGTTCTCAACAGTGGCTGCACATTGGAATGATCTGGGGACTTAAAAACAATACAGATTCCTGGATCCAACCTCTCCCCCCTGGAATTCTGATGTAATTGCACTATTCGGGCATTTGAGGTTTTCAAAATCCCCTTAGGTGATTCTCATATGTAGCCAACATTGGGAACCATGACCCCAGGGCACCCAGGACACTCTTTTCCCATTAACCAAGGCCTTATGAACAGAGCAACAACCACAGATGGCTTTAAATGATCATAATATCAAGTTTGCACTATGCTAAGAAAATTCTGCTATCTTGCTATTTTGCCTATCCTAATCATCATAAAAATTGTACTGCATGGCATAATTTGGAATCTTAATGAGAACTGCTTTCTTAGTCTTAATAGGATTCCAAGTTACGTTAATCCTTTATAAAAATCTTTCAATATATTATGCTTACTATGCCAAAAATATTTTGTTAGCACTGCATTTTAAACACGAGAGGGGCGGGGGGAAGAACAGAGCAGATAGCTCATTTTAAAATACTCCAAAAGGCAAAAGCAGTTCTTCACACATGCCAGCATTGCAGACATGAATGTTGTCCAAGCTCACTTTGTAGAAACAAGACTTCAGCCTTGCAGGAAACAGAAAACACAAGCCCAGGAAGAAGCATGACTCAGAATGTGACCCTGCTGATCTAAAGCCACTCCCCTGCCTAGGCCATCTCATCCTGTGGAGCCTCTGTTTCCCTGGGCTGGGAAAGAGAAGGAACCTAATTAGCTCTCACTACCAATATATGTCAAGCATTGGCCCAGGGGTCTTATATTTGCTGTCCCACAGTCCTCCCAGCTACTTTACAAGATAAATATTATTAGTCTTGCTTTAGTCTTGGGGAAACCGAGGCCCAAACATATTAAGTAAATCGTCTAAAATCACACAACCAGAAAAGGCAGAGATAGGACTCAAAGCTGGGTCTCTCTGAATCCAGTCTTTTCTGTCTGCACCACTCTGGTATAACCATTCCGGCGGAGATCAAAAAACCAGTTTAAACCTGATGACATCATGCCAAGTGAAATAAGCCAAGCACAAAAGGACAAATACTATGTGATTCCACTTATATGAGGTACCTGGAGTAGTCAAATTTATAGAGACAGAAAGTAGAATGGTGATTTCCAGGGGAGGGGGGACTGGGGAGTTGGTTTTTAATGGATACAGTGCTTCCATTTCAGAAGACGAAAAATTTCTAGAGATGGATGGTGTGATGGTTGCACAACAGCGTGAATGTGCTTCATGCCACTGAACTGTAAGCTTAAAAATGATTAAGATTGCAAATCTTATCTATATTTTACCACAATGAAAATATATTTTATTTTTTTATTTTTATTTATTTATTTTTTTAAGATTTTATTTATTTATTTGAGAGAGAGAGAATGAGAGAGAGCAAGCACATGAGAGGGGGGAGGGTCAGAGGGCGAAGCAGACTCCCTGCCAAGCAGGGAGCCTGATGCGGGACTCGATCCAGGGACTCCAGGATCATGACCTGAGCCGAAGGCAGTCGCTTAACCAACTGAGCCACCCAGGCGCCCCGAAAATATATTTTAAAAATTTAAAGTCATGTCCAGAGAAATGAGCAAATAAAGGGATTGTGACCCACTTTACAGCATGAAAAGCAATGGAATTCCTAAGCCTATGACTACCAACCCTTCAGCTCTCTCCTCCCACCAAAGACTGAGACCAGGGATTCGTCCTCCATGGAGTTGGGAGGAGGGAAAACCCAGAGCTCCTGATGTCATGTGCCAGGTGATCTGCGACTGCTCCTCAAGAGTTTTTCCAACCCCACAAGAAAGCTGTTGCATTAATTACCACAAGATGGTTTAAAATGGGGGCTCTGAGTGTCACCTCTTCAGAAGATCCTTCTTGACCACCCAAACTACAGTAGCCCCTTCCCCCCTGTTTCAATCCCTAACTTCTGTCATATTGCTCTATTTCATTTTCACCATTGCATTTATTGAATCCTTCCATATTTGCATATATTTATTTGATTTTGACTGTCCCTCCTCCACTAAAATAAAGCTTGTTGTAGGAGAAGGATTTTATGATGTTCACTGCAATATCGCAGATCCTAGAAGGCTGCCAGGCAAAGGCAGGAGCCTTATAAATATTTATCACACAAATAAATCAATGAATGCATTGGACAAGAGATGGGGATTAAAGTTATTCATGGTGGAAATGTGCTTTTGTAAAATATAAAGGCTTTTTTTTTTCAAATAAAAAATACATTTACTCTTTTAAAAAAAGGGGGGGGGCTCTGTTTCAGGTTTGCTCCTCTCACCTCAGAAGGAGGGACTCATCTCTTCCTGGGGTGAGGACAAATACAGTGACAAGGACAGAAATGCTTCACTGCATAAAGCAGTGGTTCATCCTGTGTGGGCCCAACCCAGCTGCATCTGCAGCACCTGGGAACTTGTTGGTAATGGCCCCACCCTAGGCCAACGGAGTCAGAAATTCAGGGAGTGGGCCCTAGCAATCTGTGTTTTGACAAGCCCTCCAGGTGATTCTGATGCTTGTTGAAGTTTGAGGACTACCTGCATGTATCCCTCCCCATAAGGAAAATACAATCACCTTTGAACTTTTTGCCCAAAGGAGGGGAAAAAAAAAAAAAAGGCAGCATTCTCACCCCTTGGCTGCATATTAGAATCAGCAGCAGAGCTTTTAGAAGTTCCAACCCTAAAAAAAAAGACGTTCCACCCCCCAAATCTTGACTCAATGGCTGTAGAGTGGGTGTCCTAATGGGAATGAGGGATTTCCAGGACACTTGCTAACTTGCTTAATTCTAGGATAGCTTCCACCCCAGCCACAACTCTTCTTCTGACCCTTTTCTGGAGAGAGAAATGCCTGCCTAGTTTCATTGAATAAGAGAAGAGTAAGCATCTTGGTAGTTTTTCCTCACTGTCATTGTACAACACTGGGCACAATGTAGGATGCCTGACCTGCTGACCTAAGAATTAGCTTCCTTAGAGTCAGAGTGCAGAATGATGTATTTATGCACCCCAAAGGAAGGATGAACACATGTAAGCATTTGGCTGTAAAGATAACTGTGAGCTAAGTAGAGCATAGGAAAAGTTTTGAAGGAAAATTAGAAAGACTATTGGTTTCCAGATAGAACAGTCTCCCAAACATTTTCCTTAGACTTTAGTATTCCACAAAGACATGGACTTTCCCAAAGGCTAAGTAAATAGACCCTTCACAACTCACTGCGAAGCATTAGAGAAACAGACAGATGTGAGAGGTACAATGATAAATTTAGTCTTGATGTGAATGGTCTTAGTGACACTGTTAAGTGTTGCCAGAGTAGCCACGACGGTCAATGTGGTCAACAGTCAGTGAGAGAGATGTGACTAGTAATGTCATTGACTGTTTCTGAAAGCCAGGAAAACCAGGTCTGTGGTGTTCTGTTAATTGTCCTATTGTAGTCCTACCCTACACATCTGTTCTATTGCGCATATAAGAGAGGATGGAACATTTATACTGTCTTCATACAGAATGTTAAAAAGCAGGATTTATGCTGGGGTGAGACTTGGGTATTTAGGAGTTGTGGGGTGTCGTTCAATTTGAAGGTATATTAAAGCATCTAGGGCTGCTCCTCTGCTCATGTTTTTATAGGATAGGGTCACAGAAGGGCTCTTTTCACACCAAAGCAGATGCTCCAGGAGCTGGGCAGAGAAGCATGTGAGATAAATAAGAATAGGTCATGGGGCGCCTGGGTGGCTCAGTCAGTTAAGCGTGTAGCTCTTGATTTTGGCTCAGGTCGTGATCTCAGGCTTGTGAGAATGAGCCCTGCGTCAGGCTCCATGCTCAGGGGGGAGCCTGCTTCTCTCCCTCTCCCTCTGCCCCTCCCTGCTTGCACTCTCTCATGCTCGCTCTCTCTCAAATAAATAAATAAATACTTAAAAAAGAATAGGTCATATTTTGTAATCCAGGAAATTCATTTTCATGTTACTCTCTCTGTTTACATTTTTTTTCTTAATCTTCTCTAGGCTTAGATAAAGTCTTCTTTAAAATCCAGCCCACTCTCAGCCACACTCTGGGGATATGAAGATAATAGGCAAAAGTACCTGCTTGGTAGAATGAGAAGCAGTAACTTCCCATAAAACCAACACAGTCTAGCAGTGTAAACAAGTAAAAGGACCCTAAGGGGAATGGAAATCTACAAGGCCAAGCCACCCCTCCCATGGAGACTCTCCCTTTGTCTTGGCAGATCAGGGTTGGACTTTTATTAGTGAAAGCTAGTTTCCTTAGTGTGACCCCAAGGAGACAACTAAGGAAAAAGAAAAGAGAAAGTGATAAAAAGGCCTCAAGGATCAAAACTGGCATGAAACCCTGGCTCTAGACACTCAGAGATACATGCAACATGTGACTTTTACTATGTCTCTGGGTTTAAGCTTATATGTTCTTTCCCAACTAATTTTACATTTCCTGTGTTTTTAAAGTCCCACCAGTGTTATTTAGAGAAAACATATAAAGAGGTGTGAGATGAATAAAGATTCTGGAGGTCACACAGTGCTGAGAGACATTACAGATTTGACCATTCAAAATGGAGAGACCTCATTAAACACTGAAAGCATTCAGCTATAACTAAAAAAGGGAATGAACTATATGAGGTCAAGAGAAAGAGCTACTGTATAAGGCCCAAACCAAGTCTTGAAAAGATCGAGATGATCTGCTCATGAATAAATTGCCTGCCAGGACAAAATGCAGCACTCTTTAAAGAAAGAAAACAAATCCAGACTTTCAACAATGTTACATCCACAATGCCCAGCACAACCTCAAAAATAACTACACAAAGAAGTACGAAATATGACATGTAATCAGAAGAAGAATTAGTCAATATAAACAGACTCAGAAATGACACAGATGTTGGAATTAGCAAATGGGAACTTTAAAACAGCTATTATAAGTAAAGAAAAAGAGGTACATAATGAGTGAACAGATGAGGAGTCAATAGGAAAAATGGAAACAATTTTTTAAAAAACAAATGAAGAAGGTTGCCTGGGTGGATCAGTCAGTTAAGCATCTGACTCTTGATCTCAGCTAAGGTCTCGATCTCAGGGTTATGAGTTCAAGCCCTGTGTTGGGCTCCATGCTGGGCGTGAAGCTTACTTTAAAAAAATGAAGATTCTAGAACTGAAAAATATAATATTTGAAATGAAGAAGTCACCGAATGGGCTAATAGTAGCTGTAACACTGCAGGAGGAAAATCAGTGAACATGAAGACATGTCACTATCAAAACTGAAGAACATAGAAGAAAAACATTAAGAACATAAACAGAATCTCAGTGAAACAATATTTTTTTTAAAAGACTTTATTTATTTATTTGACAGAGAGTGAGCACAAGCAGGGGGAGTGGCAGGCAGAGGGAGAGGGCGAAGCAGGCTCCCCACTGAGCAAGACTCAATCCCAGGACCCTGGGATCATGACCTGAGCCGAAGATAGCCGCTTAACTGACTGAGCCACCCAGGCACCCCTCAGTGAAAAAATATTAAGCAGTCTCTCAAATATGTAATTGGAGTGCAACAAGGAGAAAAGAAAGACCCTGGGGTAAAAAAAATACAATCAAAGAAATAATGGTTATTTTCTTTTTCCAAATTTAAGGAAACTATCAACCCACAGACACAAAAAGCTCAACAAATCCCAAAGAAGATAAGCACACAGAAAACTACAACTACACTTAGACATATCAGCACCAAGCTGCTGCAAATGAAAGAGAAATTCTTAACTGTATCTAAAGAAAGAGGGGCGCCTGGGTGGCTCAGTCGTTAAGCATCTGCCTTCAGCTCAGGTCGTGATCCCAGAGTCCTGGGATCAAGCCCTTCATTGGGCTCCCTGTTCGGCGGGAAGCCTGCTTCTCCCTCTCCCACTCCCCCTGCTTGTGTTCCCTCTCTCGCTGTGTCTCTCTCTGTCAAATAAATAAATAAAATCTTTAAAAAAAAAAGAAAGAAGACACGGTACATACAGCAAAATAGTGATAACAAAAACTGCTGGTTTCTCATGAGAAACAAAGCCAACCTGTGCTTAGAGAAAAGAAAAAAAAAAGTCAACCCAGAATTCTTTTTTTTTTTTTAATATGGAACACTCCACAAGTTTGCGTGTCATCCTTCTTCAGGGGCTGTGCTAATCTCTGTATTGTTCCAATTTTAGTATATTCTGCTGCTGAAGTGAGCAAACAACCTAGAATTCTTTACCTAGCAATTTTTTTTTCCTTTTAAAAATGAAGGTGAAATAAATATACTTCTAGAAAAACAAAGACAACAAGAAAACAAATAAAAATAGAATACAAAGTCCTGCAATATAAGAAAGGTTAAAAGAAGTTCTTCAGGCCAAAGGGAATAGCACAAAAGTGAGGAGAGGGATAAATGGGAGTGTGCACTGCTGTAAGGTTCTCATACGTGAAGAAGTGTATTAATTCAAAGTACATTGATAGGTTAAGAATGTATATGGTATCCCTAGGTTCTGGGGCCAAGAACAAAAATAAACAAAACAAAGAGGCATAGTTAGAAAGCCAACAGAGGATATAAAGTGGAATACCTAAAAATATTTGACTAATTTAAAGGCAGGGAAAGAGAAAAATAAAGATAGATGGGATAAATAAAAATGAATAGCTAGACAATGGACATAAAGCCAACTATAGCAACAATTACATTAAAAGATGGAATAACAGTCCAAGTAAACATTAAGTATAAATAGACTAAATGCTCCAATTAGAAGGCAGAAATTATCAGATTGGACCCAACTGTGTTGTCTAGGAAAAAAATGTACTTTTAAGTATAAAAACACATACAGGCAAAAAGTAAAAGGATGGGGAAAGATATTGATGAAAGTCTAGTCATAAAAGAACTGGAATGACTATCTTCATAGTAGACAAAGGAGACTTCAAAACAAGGATTATTTAAATAAGAACATTTTATAATGATAAAAGAGTCATTTTGACAAGAAGACATAATGTTCCTAAATGTGTACACATCTATCAAAGAACTGCAAAACACATGAAGCAAAAGTTAGAAGTACAAAAGAGAAAAATAAATACAAAATTAGAGTTAAAGATATTAACAGTCTTTTTAAAAATAACTGACAGGGGGCACCTGGGTGGCTCAGTCGTTAAGCATCTGCCTTTGGCTCAGGTCATGATCCCAGGGTCCTGGGATCGAGCCCTGCATCGGGTTCCCTGCTCCGCGGGAAGCCTGCTTCTCCCTCTCCCACTCCCCCTGCTTGTGTTCCCTCTCTCACTGCGTCTCTCTCTGTCAAATAAATAAAATCTTTAAAATAAATAAATAAATAACTGACATAATAGTTTGGCTATGCATTATTGTGCAACATACCAGTGACTAGAACGGAGGTCTCCTGACAGTTAATGCAGAGTTCTTACCATATGTACCATTACGTATGCTCTCTCTGAAAGAAAAGAAAAAATTAGATCTCTCAGGTTTGGGAAGATCTTTATAAGTTTGTAGAGGCAAAAACCACAAAGGAAAATTTTGGCAGATTTTACATTTAAAAAAATTTGTACCTTGGGGCACCTGGGTGGCTCAGTTGGTTAAGTGTCCCAACTCTTGATTTCGGGTCAGGTTATGATCTCAGCACCTTGAAATCGAGTCCCACGTTGGGCTCCACACTGGGCGTGGAGGCTGCTTAAGATTCTCTGCCTCTGGGGCGCCTGGGTGGCTCAGTTGGTTAAACGACTGCCTTCGGCTCAGGTCATGATCCTGGAGTCCCTGGATCGAGTCCTGCATCGGGCTCCCCGCTCAGCGGGGAGCCTGCTTCTCCCTCTGACCCTACCCCCTCTCATGCTCTCTGTCTCTCATTCTCTCTCTCTCAAATAAATAAATAAAATCTTTAAAAAAAAAAAAAAAGATTCTCTGCCTCCCTCTCCCTCTACTCCTCACCCCCCCAAGAGAAAAAGTAAACCTCAAAAATTACCCTTAAGAAAATGGAAAAGTAAGGAAAATAAGAGTAAGAATAAACTATTTGGGACTACACCAAAATAAAAAGCTTTTGCACAGTGAAAGAAACCATCAACAAAATGAAAAGGCAACCTACTGAATGGGAGAAGATATTTACAAATGACGTATCCAATAAAGGGTTAATAACCAAAATAACCAAAATATATGAAAAGAACATATACAACTCAACGCCAAAAATACAAATAATCCAATTTAAAATGGGCGAGAGACCTGAGTAGATGTTTTTCCAAAGAAGACATATAAATGATAGACACGTGAAAAGATAGATGCTCAACATCTCTCATCATCAGGGAAATGCAAGTCAAAACCACAGTGAGATATCACCTTACACCTGTCAGAATGGCTAGAATAAAAAACAAAACAAAACAAAAGCAAAAAAAAAAAAAAAAACACCAAATAACAAGTATTGCGAGGATGTGGAGAAAAGGGAGCCCTCCTGCACTGTTGGTGAGAATACAAACTGGTGCACCCACTGTGGAAACAGTACGGAGTTTCCTCAAAAAATTAAAAATAGAATTACCATATATTCCAGTAATTCCACTACTGGATATTTACCCAAACAAAATGAAAACATTAATTCTAAAAGATATATACACCCTAATATTCATTGCAGCATTATTTGCAATAGCCAAGATACGGAAGCAACTCAAGTGTCCATCCACAGATGCGTGGATAAAGAGGATGTGGTATAGTCAATACAACTATTACTCAGCCAAAAAAAGAATGAGACCTTGTCATTTGCAACAACATGGAGGGACTGCCAGCATATTATGCTAAGTAAAATAAGTCAGACAGAGAAAGACAAATACCATATGATTTCACTTCCATGTAGACTCTACGAAAACAAAGCGGACAAATAAAACAAAACTCACAGATACAGAGAACAGATCGGTGGTTGCCACAAGGGAGGGGAGTTGGGGGGTGGGTGAAATGGGTGAAGGGGCTCAGGGACTATAAACTTCCAGTTACAAAATAATATAAATTACAGGGATTAAGGTACACCATTTCTCCAAGGCTACATTAATTCTGTTTCTCTGGAGAATCCTAATACAAGGGACATGGAGAGACTAGCAATGATCCTGCATGGGGCAGGCTCCTGTGGTGTTACACACCTATTTCTCTGGGTGGTGGGAAGAGGATTGCTCAAGCCACATGGCAGCCGCCAGTCTTGGGACTTGAGAGATCAGGCGCAGAGAGCCGTGTGGGGACTCTCCGTCCCCAAGGTTGCTACTCATACTCAAATGCTGACCTGCCCCGCTAGAGGATCACGGTCAGCTCTGTGGGGTCAGCTGGTGCCCCGCCGCCGGAGGGAAGCACGTGTCCCGCAGCGTTCATCAGCCCCAGCTTTCTTACTGAGCACAGACGGAAAAGAGGAAGCCTTCTCACACTCACACGTGCTCAATGCCCCAGAGGCTTCCCCCCCGGGGGGTGCGCTTCGCTCCTGCGGGCGGACTTGACTGCTCGGAAAGAACGCGCCCAGGCTCCCGGGACGCAGAGAGCTGGCGCGGGCCATCAGGAGGGTGCGCAGCCGGGGAGAAGGGCCGGCCGCCGGGAGGGTTGGTGCGCCGAGTAGAAGAGACCACGTCCAGGGCCAGAAAGGACCGTGCGCTCCCCGGAAGCCAGCGCAGAGGAACCCGCGGAACTCACGCACTGGCGCAGGGCAACTTTCTGTTGATGTGTGTTGACTTCCAGTGGTGGATTTTAGCTTCGAAAAAGGAGGCTAGATCTTGCAAACCGTTAAGTGAATCTCAGTCCACTGTGCTCTTGGCAGAGCTGCGGTGTTACTGAACCAACTCACTTGAGATTTCCGCACTGTAAACTGTTCAGAATCGAAACCACTGATGCAGAAAAAAAATCCCCCCAAACCACCAGTTACCTCGCTGGCTGAGTTCATTTACATAAATACAGCCTGCCTCCAGTACCGGCTGCCTGTTAGCATTCATGTGCTCACCTCCCTTTCTGGGAGAAAAGTACTCCAAAGTCTTCACCAAATTGAAGCACAATACTAGAGGATTCATTGTATAAAAAGGGGTTTCTTAGACCCAAATAGGAGGGGCCCAGGAAGGTGGGAGCCACTCGGCTCTTCTACTTGAACTGCCTTTGGCCATTTAACTAGTGGGAGCCTAGGAGGGATCTCAGATGTACCAGAATGTACCATCTCCTCTCTTTGATGGCATGGTCTCCTGCCCTGTCAATCTACTCAGGAATGCATATGGGGTGCAAGGCTTGGGGGAGGTGAGGGAAAGGGGGCAGGGATGCCGAGGACCTCAGCAGGGGAAATGGAGCCATCCGTGCCTTCCTCCCTCTCTCCTCTCCCAGCCCTCTGCGCAAGAGGGCCTTCTCAGTCCCAAAGCAGATAATGCAGATAAGTCTGTGACTTTTGGGGGCGCCTGGGTGGCTCAGTCAGCTAAGCACCTGCCTTTGGCTCAGGTTATGATCCTGCGATCCTGGGATTGAGTCCCGTGGCGCGATCCCTGCTCAGCGGGGAGTCTGTTTCTCCCTCTCCCTCTGCCCCTCCCCCACACTCATTTTCTCTCTCTCTCTCAAATAAATAAATAAAAATCTTTTTAAAAAAATGTCTGTGACTTTTCACCTTCACTTGACACCCCTCCACCCCAGTCTGTGGCCATGACGGCCCCCACCGCTGCTCGGCTTACTCTTGCCTCAGTTTCTGTCTCTACAATAAGCCAGCTGCTCAAACACTGGACTGACTTACTATGCTTTCTGTGATTTCTTCTGCATCCACAGCAGTCCCCCAGCTTCAGGCACAGATGCTGTGAGAAGGCTTGCAAGGGTGGAGAGGCGGCTCCAGAACCCAGCCGGCTAGTCCACGGCGCCAGCCACGTCCCGTTTCCCGTCCATGCAGTCCTGCATGCCACGGGTCTTGCAATATACCCTTCGTGCCTTATCGGCCAACCTTCGAGAGCACCCAGGAGATGCAGGTGCCACGGGATGCACCCGGAGAGACAGCATCTTGCTTCTGAGGATTCACCTGATCCCATAGTAAGGACTCCTAACCCTCCCATGCATCAGCATGAATGTAAGCACGGGACATGCTAACTCTTGCAATTCCCACCCCGACCCTATTAAACATGAATCAACGATCGTGCCCATCCTGCAGAGATGAAGGCATGGGGGTGAAGTTTCTTGCCCACGTGTACACAGCGAATGAGTGGCCGAGTGGGATTCAACCCCGGGTAGTCCTGGCTCCAGAGGCATCTGACTCTGGAGGGGGAGATGATCCTGCAAACAAACGGTAGACCATACAACAGAAGAGGGTGCCTGCAGGGGGAAAAGAGAAAGCAGAGCGCTGAAGGAGACTCGAGCCAGGAGGGGCTGGAGTGGAGGAGAAACCGGTAGAAGTTGTCATGGCAGTATTAGCGTGATAGTGCCCATTTCTTTCACACTTAATGCCAGACATTGTCCTGGGGGTGTGGCATGGCGCTCACGTGCATCCCGACGACAAGGTCGGACGCTCAGTCCCATTTCAGTTAGGAGGAGCCTGACGCAGCCCGGGCTCCAGCCTGCCCCTCGTGGGCACGTCTCCTCTCTGCTCTGGGTGATGTCGTGTTGATGGCATGAGGTTGCTGTGCTGGGACTCTATACCACAGAATTTGGGAAGTGCTACAAAATCAGGGCTTTTGCAATCCTCTGTTTTAAGACTCAGTCATTAACCATATCCCAGCGCACCTCAGGGGCCAGCTTGCCTGGTCACCCAGTAAGCAAGGAGCGTCTGACTCCTTCATGGAGGAAGTCAACAGCATCTGAGCCCATTGAGATGCGCATCTAAATCCAGAACTAAAGCCTTTCATGTGTAGGGGGGCAAGTTGTTAAGTACCTGCCCCTCTCAAGGAGGAATGAGAACCCAGGTAGGATAGGCTACTAAACCCCCCTTTGCCACAGTCTATCAAGTAGACATCCCAAGTGGTAAGAAGAGCCTGTTTTCAGAGAAAGCCTTGGGAAACAGAAGTTTTAGGTTGGCTCACCCTAACTGCATGTTCTTCACTTAGAAGGCTCAGCTGATGGGAGCTGGGACCCCAGGCAGCCTGCAGGCCCTGTGAGTGTGGGCCCTGTGCTGGTGCCCACCTGGTGGGGCCAGGGCTGCTGGGAAACTTGAGGGCAGGGAGGTGGGCTCCAGGCACACAGCTGGGACCCACAGGGGTGCTGAGGGCCCCTGGGCCCTGGTGATACCTCATTTTTGTCCTTTTTTTTTTTTTAATTTTATTTATTTGAGAGAGAGAGAGCATGAGCAGGGGTGAGGGGCAGAGGGACAAGCAGACTCCCCGCTGAGTGCAGAGCCGGACCTGGGGCTCGATCCCAGGACCCCGAGATCATGACCTGAGCTAAAGTCAGATGATTAACCGACTGAGCCACCCAGGCGCCACCCTTCTTGTCCCTCAAACAGCCAGATAGGGGAAAGCTTCCGAGGTCCTCCAAGGCACCACTGCCCCCCTGTGGAAAGCCTGTGAACTTCTCTGTAAATTAGCTTCTCGAAAGGCCTGCTCGTGATCTAAGCTCGTGATAACAAGCATAGCAACAGGGCTAACGCGATGTCTAGCATTAGCAGGGCCCTCTCCTGTCACCAGATTCGGGCTCACTGATGCGCACAAGCACCTTGTGCGGTAGCTGCCATTCTCGACACCTCCCAGCCTCAGGGACGGGCCCAGGGTCGTGCCGTCAGTGAAGGCCGATGGAGCTCTGCCCAAGGTCAGGGCCCTTCGCTCTACATCGTGCTCCCCCCACTCTCCCTGGCACCACCCTGAAGGGCCTCTGTGCCAAGTGACGTGCGCACAAACCCACTCAGGGCTTGCACCTTTGCTGGACTTGGGGCCTCGCTTGCACCCTCCTCTCTGGGTGGCCTTGGGCCAGACTCTCAGCCAAGACTGTCTTGGCTTTCCTGTGCCAAGAAAACCTGCCTGCCTTCCAGATGTGGCCCAGAGCAAGAGAGCCGTAATGCAGACCACCTGGGAGCAGCTGTTGAAATGGAAACGCCTGATGACGCTGTTAGTACAGCGCCCTCACCTTTAAGAGAAGGGGCCAGCTTGACCCTTCTCAGCCCTCCGAGACTGTGTGACAGCCACCCTTCTCCCCTGTGCAGAGTTACCAGTGTTCCCCAGCCCCCAACCCTGCCAGCCCAGGGTGAGGGGTTCCTCATCTTCCTCGTCTCTGTGCAGGAACATTCATAGCTCTGTGTGGGGACTTGCTCCCAGGGGTCTCCTCATGCCTAGCATAATGCTGGCAATGCATAGGCAATGCAGAGATACTTGCAGAAGCAAGGCTGGCAGGAAGTCTGAATGAACAACCCAAAGACCCAAGTGTGGGAAGAATAACAACTAAACTTCTGCACGTCACGGAAGTCGCGCACTCCTTCAGAGAGTCGGGGCTCCTCTAGCTTTGCTCCCAGGCCCACAACCACAATGGAAAACAAATTTTCAAGTAGTTGATTAACACATTGCAAATATGACTATCCACTATCTTCCAAGTCCTTCATTAGGTATGTGTTTTGCAAACATTTTCTCCCAGTCTGTGTCCTGTCTTTTCATTCTCTTACCAGTGCCGTTTGCAGAGCAAAAGTTTTTTATTTTAATGAAGACCAACTCACCAAATGTTCTTTCATGGATCATGCTTTTGGTGTTGAATCTGAAAAGTCATCACAAAACCCAAGGTCACCTTGATTTCCTCAGTGTTATCTTCTAGGAGTTTAATAGTTTTGCATTTGACGGTTAGGTCTATGATCCATTTTGTCCCAATTTTTGTGTCTGGGTCTAGATTCATTTTTTCTCTTTTTTTTGCACATGATTGTCCAGTTGTTCCAGCAGCATTTGTTGAAAAGACTGTCTTTGCTCCAGTGTATTGCCTTTGTTCCTTTGTCAAAGATCAACTGACTATATCTGTGTCATTGACTGAATGTTTGTGTCCCCCCAAATTAGGTGAAACCTGATCTTCAGGATGGTAATTTAGGGGGTGAGGACTCTGGGTCATGTGTGTGATTAGATCATGAGGGTAGAGCCCTCTTGCATGGAATTCGTGCCTTATTAAAGAAACCCCAGAGAGCTCTCTTGCCCCTTCTACCGTTTGAGGACACAGTGAGAACAATGCCATCTGTGAACAAAGAAGAGGGGTCTCATCAGACCACACACCTGCCCTTGACCTTGGACTTCCCAGCTTCCAGAACTCTGAGAACTTGATTGGATCTATTTTGGCACTCTCTTTTTTGTTCCGTGGATCTATGTGCTTGATCTTTCCCCAACACCACGCTATCTTGGTTACTCTACCTGTGTAGTAAGTCTTGAAGTTGGGTGACATCAGTCTGACCTTGTTCTTTTTCTTCCACCTTGTGCTGGCTGTTCTGGGTCTTTTGCCTCTCCACCCCTACAGACCTGCACTGTCCCATTCACACCCTCTACCAAAGTGGGCTGCTTCGAGAACAGCCCCACCTGTTCTGCATCCTCTAGCCAGGTCAGGCCACATCTACAGACAAGCTCCCGCCTGCCCACATCCTCCAGGAATGGCAGGCTGCCTGTACCGACCAGCGCCAGCTCACACTCTTGCAAGTTTTTGCCTTCTTTGTTTTGTTTTGTTTTGTTTTGCCACAGAAAGCCTGCATGTTTCTGTCGCCATCACTCCCTCTATGAAGTGGCCTCGTCCTTGGAGGGGGTCCCCATCCTGTCCTCAGTTGCCCCAGGGTCCCCTCTTTCTCACCCTAGAAATAGTAGCTGTTCTTCTGCACCTTCTACCTCCAGGCTCCCTCTGAACTCCTGTTAGTAATGAACCACCTTGTCTTGTTCTACTTTATATTAAAATATCCCTGTTCAAATAACCGGTGAAATTTCTGTCTCTGTTCCTGTTGGACCCTGACTAATAGAGCCCCTGACAGAGCCAAACAAGGAGTCAGCGGCAAAAGAGGGGACATTGCTGGTGGAGTCACAGCTCCAGCAGGATGGTGGGGGAGGGGGAGGGAGTGGCGTTTGGAGTTGACATACAGTCCCTCAGTAGCTGGAACCGAGCGTGAAATAAATATATTTTCAGACGAACATAACCTTTTCCATTAGCAGCTCCTCACGAAAGAGAATTCTAAAACAACATCCTTTGGGAAAAAAATAAAATGATCCCAAATGGAAGATCTGAATATAAAAAAAAATGATGAGCCAAGATAATGATAAATACTGGGATAAATCTAAAAGAACATTGATTGTGCGAAACAATAGTATCTTATGAGGTTAAAAAAAAAAGAATAAAAACATAGGAGTCAGACAGGGGTTGCTAGACTGAACTGGGTTCCCCTGAAACTCGCCCGTTGAAGTCCTAACCCCTGCTGCAAAAGTATTTGGAGATGGCACCTTTAAGAAGGGGTGATAAAGTTGAGATGAGGCTCTGAGGGTGGGGCCCTCATGATGGATTAGTGCCCTTATAAGAAGAGGCAAGCCGAGAGAGGGCTCTTGCCAGAACCTGAGCTCACTGGCACCCTTCAGAACCACAAGAAACTTAATTTCTGCTGTTTGAGCTCCCCAGGCTATGGCAGCCCAAGCAGACTAAGACAGAGATCCATGGAATGCAGGCTCTTGCATTGTCCCAAAGGACTGGATAGATGGGGCTCACCTCCAGGCAGTATGTACTTGAACATCCTTTGGAATGAATCGGTCACCACGTGTGCTGACAGGACCACGTGCACGTCACACTGGCTGTTAAAAAAGATATTTTTTAATTACTTCTGAGAAATATTACAGATCAACCTTAGATTTTGATAAATTAAGTTTTCATGGTGTAATTCTTAGAATAATGACTCAAAAAATATAAACAATATATGTTTCTAACTTATTGAAGAAAAAATTAGAATGATTCAAAAAAATCAACCCCAGGGCGCCTGGGTGGCTCAGTTGGTTAAGCGACTGCCTTCGGCTCAGGTCATGATCCTGGAGTCCCTGGATCGAGTCCCGCATCGGGCTCCCTGCTCGGCAGGGAGTCTGCTTCTACCTCTCCCACTCCCCGTTTGTGTTCCCTCTCTCGCTGTGTCTTTCTCTGTCAAATAAATAGATAAAATCTTAAAAAAAAAAATCAACCCCAAAGAACACAAGGAAGGGAGGAAAAAGAGAAAGGAGATGAAAGAAAGCACAACCTCATCTGTTAGCTCTAAACAACATATATAGGAAGTTGTATTGCATTTTAACTTTTTTCCTTTGAAACACAAAAAGTGTCAGAATTAGGATAATATCTAAATATTTGTTAATGAGACACAGATCTAAAACATAAGGACACGGAATGCTGAAAGCAAAAGGACAGAAAAAGATGTACCAAGAAGATGTTAATCAAAAGAAGGCTTGTGGAGAAGGATGTATCAGGCAAAACAGATTTAAGGCAAAGACAGTTACCAGAAAGAAGCCCATGTCATAATGACAGAAGCCCATTCATTGAAAGTTTGTAAAAGTTTGATTAAAAGAATAGTTTCCAGAGTCAGCCTGTTCAAATCCCAGCTGCTTCTGTATGTGATCCTCAGCAAAGTACTTAGTCTCTGCGGTTTTCAGTTTCCTCACATGTAAGGAGGAATATTAATAGTACCTGCCTTCTGAGGATAACTGAGTCGGTATACATTTAAGGCAATTAGAACAATGCCGGACATGTATGTACATAGGAAGCATCACATAAATAAGGTATGAAATTACAAACCCTAATAACATGCATCAAAATATGTGTGGGAAAGGTTGATGGATACATACCAGTCCAAATTCTTGGTGGGCTATTTTTTAAAAAGTTTTATTTATTTATTTGGAGAAAGAGCGCACAACAAGCAGGGGGAGGGGCAGAAGGAGAGGGAGAGAGCAGACTTTGAACTGAGTGCAGAGCCACCACAGGGCTCCATCTCACGACCCTGAGTTCTTCACCTGAGCTGAAACCAAGAGTCAGACACTTAACCGACTGAGCCATCCAGGGGCTCTCTTAGTGGGCTATTTTAAACTCATCTTACCAGTGACTAAAAAAACCCAGTAATGATACAGAAGAGTTAACAACATAAAACTTAAATCAATTGGCAGGTATAAAACATTGCATCCAACAACCTCATACATATTATTTTCTAAATTTGCCATATACTGGGTCAAAAAGTCTTATCAAATTTATCCAAGCATGCATGCATGAAATCATGCAAAACATGTTCTAGGACTACATGCAATAAAGCTAGAAATCAAAAAGCTTATAAAATCCTCATACGTTTGGAAATTAAGAAACATGCTTCTAGATAATTTGCATATACAAATTAGGAAATGTCATGTCATGACTAATGGAATTTAATTAAGCAGAATTTAGAGGAAAACTATAGCACTAAAATATGTATGTGGGAAGAAAAGAAAGGCGGAAAAATAATGAGCTAAGACCCCATCTCATGAAGCTGGAAAAAGAACAGCAAAATAAACCCAAAGAAGGGAGAAAGAAGGAATCACTAAGATTCAGAGTGGAAATAAAAGAAAATGAAAACAAACACACAATAGAGAAGATTAGCAAAGCTAACAGTTGTTTTTTTTGAAAACACAAATTAAATTGGCGAGACTCCAGTGGACCTAGACAAGAAAAAGAGAGAGAAAGCACAAACCTATTTCAGTGATGGAACAAAGGGAAATCACTATAGTTGCTGCTTGCACTAAGAAAGATAATAAGAACTATATTTATTTATGATTTTTTCATCTCAAAGACACAGAAACAGAAAAACAGAATGAGATTTATAGCATAATGCAAATGATACAAGTTTACAAAATATTGTGTATATATATATTTTTTTATACTGTGTATTTTTAAAGATACACATTACTAAATAAACATATAAAAAGTTAACTGGGGAAAAAAGGAAGATAATAAAAGAATGTAATGAATAACTTTTTCTCCAAATTTAGTAGGAATAGCCATATTTCTAGAACAAGATAATTTATCAGAAATGACTCAGGAAGAAATAAAGAACTTAAATTGCCCTATTGAAATTTAAGAAATTGAATCAGCAATCCATAGTCTTTCCTCAGTGAAACGCTCAGACTCCCATGGCTTCACCTTCGATTTCTACGAAACCTTAAATCAAGGACCAAAACTCCAATCTTAAACAAGCTCTTCTACAGAATAGAAAAAAAGCAAAAAATACCTTCTTGCTTATTTTATTAGGCAAACATAACCTTGATGCCAAAATCTGATGATAGTTAAAGAAAAATTATAATCTATTCATGAACATAAACACAAAACTTCTAAACAAAACATTAACAAAATAATGTAATCTGTAGTTAGTTAATAGATCAAAGGTGAAAAATTACAGGAGTGTTGAAATCAATACAGAAAGTCATTTGTAAAATTCAACATCTATTTATGATTTTTTTCAAAATTGAGAAAGGAAATTGAAGGGAATTTTATTAATCCAATGAAGTTTTTTTAAAAAACATACCTACAGTAAATATCACATATAATAGTAACCCATTAGTATAGCAAAGCAAGAAAATGATGCAAAAGTTATAAATATTAAAAAAGAAGAAATAAATGACATGAATATCTACATATATGTGATATGTATATTGTGAAACACATTTAAGACAAAAGGATACAGAATTTTTTTTTTAAGTTTTTGAACAAATGCAAGGCAAATATAAAGCAAAAGGAAGCTAGTATAGCAAGTCTGGTATCAGAGCTGTTTTAAGGCCAAAATTTTAAAAATCAGAAAGAAAAGGAAAGAATACTATAAATAAAAAGATAATAGACATTTGAGTTAGAGATTTTAAAATACTCTCTTTGAAACAGATCAAGCACACAAATAATAACCAAAGGGACAGAAGATTTGATTAATGTGTCTAACAAAACTTGATCAATTAAATATTAGAGAAAGGATACACACTGCTTTCAAGTAAGTGCACACAGAACATTCACAAATGTGGACTACATATAAGGCCACAGAGGAAACCACAGTACATTCCAGAGAATCCACAGCAAGGTCAGACTATGTTTTCTGACCTTCTATAAAATAAATCAATATCAAAAGAATCAATTTATAAAATCCCTTATGAATGAAAACTGAAAACAAAATGTAATATGACTATATAATCTTTGGAATGAAGAAGAAATAGTAAAGGAAATTATTAAATATTTTTAATTGAAATGAAAATTTTCATTTAGCGTCCAAATGTATAGGACAAAGCTAAAGTAACATTTAGAGGTAAAATTATAGGGGCACCTGGGAGGCTCAGTCGATTAAGCATCTGCCTTCAGCTCAGGTCATGATCCCAGGGTCCTGGGATTGAGCCCTCATCAGGCTCCCCGCTCAGTAGGGAGTCTGCTTTTCCCTTTCCCTCTGCTGCTCTCTCTCACTCTCTCTTTCTCTCTCAAATAAATAAATAAATAAATAAATAAATAAATAAATAAATAAATAAATCTTTTAAAAAAATAGAGGTAAAATTATAGTTTTAAACAACAAATGAGTTAAGTTCTCATTTAATAAGCTCCAAAAAGTGGGGCGCCTGGGTGGCTCAGTTGGTTAAGCGTCCAACTCTTGATTTCATCTTGGGGTTGTGAGCCCTGCAATGGGCTCCATGCTCAGTGGGAGTCTGCTTGAGATTCTCTCTCTCCTTCTCCCCCTGCCCCTCCCAGCCCCCTTCTATCTCTCTAAAAGAAAAAAGAAAAAAAGAAAAAAAATTAAAAATAAGCTCCAAAAAGTATAAGAGCAAAACCAAGCATGTAAACAAACAAACACAGCACCCAAAGAGAAGAGTTGGAATAGGTGAAATAGGGAATAATAGAAAAGTAGAAAAAGAATAAAACCAAATAACTGGTTCTTTGAAAAGTCTCCTAATATAGACAAGCCAGCAGGAAAACTAATCAAGAGGAGATTCAGATAAAAATATAAAAGAAAAATAGAAGGGGAAACAGAAACATTTCTATAACAATTTTAAATGCTTCAATTGCCACAAGAAGTAGCAAATCTGAATAGATCAATAGCCAATTGCCAAAACCTCAACAACCTTTTGATGTAAGCACTCTTTACGCCCCCCACTGTTCAGAGAAGGAATCTAAAGACTTAATCATTTGAGTAACTTGCAAGGTCACAGAGCAGAGCCAGGATTTGAACTCCAGCAGCCTGATTCTAGAAGCTTCACTCTTTATCCTCATGCTTTACTCTTTTGCTTTGCTAGCAGGGCAGTAGTATAAATGTGATGACAGTGAGCAGGAACTATGTCCTTCGTCTCTATATCACCACCTGTAGCATATCGAAAAAGCTTTATACATTTAAAAATAGTCCATTTTTTAGACATGAACATTCACTTGCTTACAAAACTTACAGGTCCCGGGTGCCTGGGTGGCTCAGATGGTTAAGCGTCTGCCTTTGGCTCAGGTCATGATCCCAGCGTCTTGGGATCGAGTCCCGCATCGGTCTCCCTGCTCCTTGGGAGCCTGCTTCTCCCTCTGCCTCTCATGAATAAATAAATAAAATCTTAAAAAAAAAAAAAACTTACAGGTCCTTAAAGGGTAAACAGTAGAACTCTCCCTCCCACCCCCCACCCACTGAGAACCTGGCTGAGATAATGCTCTAACCTTCTTGTGGATCCTTTTGAAAGCATTTGATGCTCATACAAATAAAGACATGTGTTCTCTATTCCTCTTTTTATCTAGTGAATAGCACATATGCACATTCTCTGCTCCTTGTTTTTTCACTTCACTGCTATATCTTGAAGGTCATATCAATTCATGTAAAACATCCTCATTCTTAGTACAGTTGCAGGGTACTCCATTGTGCATCTATCATAATTTAACAAATAATCTGTTGATAGGACAGGAGGATATTTCCAATCTTTTGTGATTTCAAATAATCCTGTGGCAAATGTATCATTTAGCACATGGGCAAATAAATCACATGAAATAGATACCGGTCTCAATTACTGTAGGCCATCTGCCTCCATTTCTAGAGCTGAATAACAAGTTATCCCAAATCTGAGTAACCTAAAACAATGGCATCCATCTTTGCTCTCCGATCTTCTGTTTCAGCTGGCAGGACTCAGTGAGGACGGAGGTGTGGTCATCAGCTGCGCCAGCTCATGGTGGGCAGAGTCCTCTGACAAGTCCTGTCCACCCACAGGGCCTGCAAGCCATCCTGGCTGTTGGCTGAGACCTTGGCTGGGACCAGCCCCTTGCCTGGGGCCCCTGCAGGCAGCCTGGGCTTCCTCACAACATGGTGGCTGAGCTCCAGAAGAACATTCTGAGAGAGCCAGGCCTCTTTGCCCTTCATGGCTGGCCTTGGAAGTCAGGTGTGCAGGAGGCAGCCCCCAAATCCCATGCAGCTTCAAGGAGAGGGGAACAGAACCCACCTCTTGACAGGGAGTGGCAAAGTTCTGGAAGAGAATAGGGGTCCACAAATACTGTTGTCACATTTTTGGAAAATCCAGTCAGTCATGGATACATTCTAGATATGGAATTGTTCCATGACAGATATGTACGGTTCTAATTTCGACAGATGTTTGCTAATTGCCCTTCAGAGACTTTGTGCCAATTCACTCCCAGCAGCAATGCATGAGAAGCGCATACTTGTTTCCAAAGGAGTGGAAGAGTGACGCAAAGGACAAACGAGTGAGCGAAGGAGTGAGCGCAATGAACGAACGTGCAGTTGGTCTTGAGAGAAACACTTATTCGTCTGGCCACTGGGGGGCGGTGTTTCCCCACGGACGCGCAGGGAGGCCCCCGGGGAAAGGCGGTCTGTGAGCACTTCAGTGCCCTTTGCTTTGGGCCGGGGAGGCTCGAGCCTCCCTACATCCAGGTGCGGGTGTGTGGCATTAGAGCGCACGTGGCTGTCCTCGACAGCCGGGAACGGGGAAGACAGGAATCCCAGCTCGCCGTTCCTTTTGCCCCTTGCAGTCCAGGAGGCCTCTGACGCCCGGGTGAAGTCCCCCCAGAGCCACAGGCGGAGCTCAGAACGGATTCGTCCTCCGTAGGGGCCTTAGGGGTTTGAGGCTTTTCCTTCAAAGGCACATTTCCAACGGTGGTAGGTAGTTTTAAGCCTGCAAATGCAGGGCCTTGCACAGTCCCGGGAGACCTGGAGTGGTCCTCCGCAGAGGCCCTGCAGGGCTGAGGCCCACCCTCTGGCCCCTCCCTAGGGTGATTCCAGGGGCTGTGGCCCCTTCCCCACGCCCTCCTTCCGGTCATTCCACGGATGGCTCGGAGCTGCCGAGACCGGCGCCTTGCCCGTCCTATCTCTCCTGCCCAGGGAGGGCCCTTGGGCCCCGCGTGAGACATCCCGGGGGCATCAGGCAAGACTTTGCCCCCACCCCCACCCCACCCCGCACATGAACCTTGTAACACAGAGTGAGGTGGGCGGATGTCCCCCTACTGAGATCCAGGGCAAGGCTGGGGGAAGGGGTGGGGAGTCAGGGACAGGGGAAGGAACACAGCCTCTGAAGTTTAACAATTTGCTTTTAACCCAAATCAGGGAGCCAGCAGGCCTCCTGGGCCACCCTACAGCCTACCCTTAGGAGGCCCTGCTGCCATGTGTGTCAAGCTCACCCACTTGTGCTTGTCCCCTTGGGTCCCGACCCATCCCTTTCCCAGTCGTGGTCCCCTCCTCCCCTCAGCTTCGTGGCCCAGCAGGGGTGAAGGCCGACCACCGTCCTCCTGCAGTGGCCTGGGAAGGGCGAGCGGAAGCAGGAGGAATGCAGAGTCGCTTCAGGGAGGCAGGCCTGGCTTTGAGCTGCACTTCCAGGAGCCTCGGGCAGATGACTTGGCCCCCGTTCTCTCCCCTGTGAAATGGATCCCGGTTCCTGCTTCACAGAAGTGCCGTGTTAAATCAGGTAGCAAATATGGCGGTCTTAGCACAGGCCTGGCTCCGAGGGGCAACCAGGCGGCACTTCCCTCCTCTGGGCCTTCCCCCGGCAGCTGCGGCCCAAACGCCGTTGTCCAGACGGGACAGGCGGCCATTCCGGCTACACCCCCCGCAGAGAAGGGCCTGGCTGACCCTCGGCACCACGCACCCTGAGGGCCAGGCTTGGGCGTCCCTCCAGCAACCCCGCGCATTCTTTGTTTCTTTGGCTGACGTGCACGGGCCCTCGGGGACACAGCGACTGCTTACTGGGTATCGCCTGTCCCTCAGGGGACCGGTCTGAGCGCCCGGCACTGAGGGCCATCTCCCACGAGGGCTAATCGCTGTGTCACTCTACGCTTGATTAAATGGGACTCGGGCTTCACCCTGGCCCTGTGTTGGTGGCCCCACACCACAGAGGGGTGGGACTGCCCTCCCTCCCTCCCCCTGGCTGACCTCTCACTGCTCCCTAGTTAACAACCCTGAAAGAGTTTGAACACAGGAAGCCCCACCTCCCGCCCTCACGAGTCCTGAAGGGAGACATTTGTGTTAACCTACTTTCAAAATCTCTTTCTTGCAATGGCCTCAGAACAGAGTGTCTCTCCCTCTTCAATGAGAGGCTGGGAGCGAGGCCAGTGGGCATGCGGGGGAGGGGTGGATATGGCCCCACAGCTTCCCATGCTGTCTTGGGTCACCTGGGTGAACACAGAGGAGGGTCCTTCATAACAAGGTTGGGGGCCCACCAGGGCATAAACCAGTCCCCGGCCATTTGTCTTAGCAGAGGACAGACAACCATGATGACCAGATGGGGGGCCAACTCAAGAATGTTTATACTGTTTCCCATTCAGAGTCCCTTAACAAAATGGGCAAGGCCACTTCTAGGCCACTGATGCCCCCCTACAGGGAACCACTTAGGGACCTGCCTGCTCCCATCAGCCCACAGACTGACTACACGTGGGGGAGAGGGAACCTTCCTTATCCGCCTCACTGCCCAGCATGACCAACCACGGCCAGCCCCCACCCAGAGCATCTTTGTAGAATGCATTCATGACCCAGAGAAAATCAATGCAGTGCTTTGCTTTCTTTTATGCCTTTTTTGATGCTCCTGTCCCAACAGGGGCCGGGGTTAGAGTGCCTGCCACTATTTATTGCCTCCGACATCCCAACCACCTGTCAGAAGAAGTACTTTGGTTGGGCCACAGCCATGACCCATAGATATAAACAAGTGAGAAGCTTGGGTAGGTTTGGCCCTGAAGGGACAGCTGCTCTAAAAGGAACATGGAATTGGGCCACCAGATGCTGAACCAACATGGTTGCGGTCTCGAGGTGACCAGGTCATTACTCAGCTCACCTCTGTGTACCCCAGGGGTGCTCATCTGCCACCAAGGCACTGGAGAGATGGACAGCGCCAGACTGCCTTGAGGTGGTCTTTGGGCTCCTAGTAGCCATGCAAGGTCAGGGGCTAAGATGATGTTCCTGAAACTTTGGTGCTCCTAAGAATCACTCCCGGTTCCTGAACAAACTGGATTCCAGGGTCCCAGCTCCAGGTTTGACGCAGTAGGTTTGGGATGGCCCCCAGCAATCTCAATTTTAACATGCATCCCAGGTAACTCTGATGTGGGTGGTGTAGGAACCATCCTGGGAGAACTCAGACTCAGCTGATAAGCGGTAAGGGGACTCTGGTCCGGCTCTCTCCGTGGCAGTCGGACAATTGTATAACCGTTTCTGACAGGGCCCATTCCTCTATTAGCTTTCTTAGGCTTCTGCATCTGCAGTGTTGCCTCAAAACCCTGCGTGGTGGGATCTGGCCAGGCAGGAAATGGAAGCACTGGGGAAAAGGAGAGGATCGGGCTGCAAGCTGCAGCTCAGGGGCAACGGAAGGATGTGACAGTGACAAGATGTGAGGGTCCAACAGCCGCCTCGGGGAAGGAGCCTGGCCTGCGGGAGCGGGCTGCTGGTGGCAGACAACATACAAAAGCAAGTGACCTAGAGCCATTCAGAAACGGGAAGTGGGGGGGGCACGGGGCTGGCTTGAGCCCCGGCAATGCCACGGCTGGGTGCAGTGGGAAACCAGGTCAAACACTGAAGGTCGACCGGAAACAAAGCTGCCGATGAGTGTGGGTGCTCACGGGCGGGGGGCGGGGTGGTAGCGATCGGGGGGGCTCCCAACGGTGAACCGCTGTGTTGGTAGTGACTTACTGTGAATCTCTTTGCCCCAGCCCTCAGTGCATACATTGTTGAGACTCTAGCTTGCAAATCAAATGAATGCCTAGGTCCTTGAAATACTAAAAGACATTTCAAAGGAGCTGAAAGATGACACCCTAACTTAATTATTGAGATGGTAAAGTCCTGATTTCTAAAGGGTACAAGGGACATTTCGAGTCACCATCACCTACGCCACAGAAGGTAACATCTTATCCACGTAAGGGCTAAGTTATATTCACGCTTCCAGGATGTGTAGGCTTACATACTCTCAAATTGCTTGACTTCTATTTAGACTGGTTTTAGGCCAGAACAGCCGAAGCACAACCTAGAATATTAAACGCTTTTAAATGTCACTTCATGGTAAGTACCACTTGGTAGGTTTTAAATTGCTCTCAAAGGGCATATTTTCTTAATTTTTCTTCATGGTAAATCATCTACCAATTCACCACCTCTAACTAATCATGGTGCTATATTTGAAGCCAATTACTCAAATCACAAGTGCACAGGATGCATGCAGTGGGGGATTTAGAAAGATGACATATGCAAATATTCACAACAGAGAGCTATTGTGTTTTGGCAAATAAATGTCCATGTGTCAGCTCTGTGAAGAAAGTATATTTTGAAAGCAAATCTCTTTATCATCTAAGTTCCTGTCAAGGTACGTCTACAAGTTACTCATACCTCCAAATTAAATATGTACGCCTTCTCTAACTCCTGACATGCCTCCCTATTGGTACTGTCATCAGAGAATGCAGAATTAGACCCCAGTACAATGTGCTCTCACAGTGTGAACACTTCTTGGTCTAAAGATAAGAAAATCAGGTGGTGATGATGTCAAGTAGTGGTTTTCAAAGTTTTAGGTAGTGGAACCCCTTTTTTCAAATGAACCAAGGGCAAAAAATAAAAATTATTTTGTCAGCATAGATTTATTCCTAAATTTAAATTTTTTTTACGATTTTATTTATTTATTTGAGAGAGAGAATGAGAGACAGCACAAGAGGGAAGAGGGTCAGAGGGAGAGGGAGACCCCCTGCCAAGCAGGGAGCCTGATGCAGGACTCGATCTCGGGACTCCAGGATCATGACCTGAGCCGAAGGCAGTTGCTTAACCAACTGAGCCACCCAGGTGCCCTTAAACTTAAATTTTTAACACTCAGTGAAAACATCCAAGTTCTAAAAATTTGAACCTGGGGTTAAGGCCAGCAATTGTTAGAGTCTCAGTCTCCACATTATTTAGGTACTGTGTTCTACTTGTAGAGCTTTTTTTTTTTTAAAAAAAAAAGATTTTATTTATTTATTTGACAGAAAGAGACACAGTGAGAGAGGGAACACAAGCAGGGGGAGTGGGAGAGGGAGAAGCAGGCCTCCCACGGAGCAGGGAACCCGATGCGGGGCTTGATCCCAGGACCCTGGGATCACGACCTGAGCCAAAGGCAGACACTTAACGACTGAGCCACCCAGGCGCCCCTACTTGTATAGTTTAAACAAAGGAGATGAAGGTGACAAGTGTTTCATACCACGCCACGTAATCCTTGGACACCACTTAAATAAAGATGTCATGAAGAAAGAGAAATTAAGGAGTCGATCCCATTTACAATTGCACCCAAAACCATAAGATACCTAGGAATAAATCTAACCAAAGAGGTAAAGGATCTGTCCTCAGAAAACTATAAAATACTCATGAAAGAAATTGAGGAAGACACAAAGAAATGGAAAAACGTTCCATGCTCATGGAGTGGAAGAACAAATATTGTGAAGATGTCAATGCTACCTAGAGCACTCTACACATTCAATGCAATCCCCATCAAAATACCATCCACCTTTTTCAAAGAAATGGAACAAATAATCCTAAAATTTGTATGGAACCAGAAAAGACCCCGAATAGCCAGAGGAATGTTGAAAAAGAAAAGCAAAGCTGGTGGCATCACAATTCCGGACTTCCAGCTCTATTACAAAGCTGTCATCATCAAGACAGTATGGTACTGGCACAAAAACAGACACATAGATCAGTGGAACAGAATAGAGGGCCCAGAAATGGACCCTCAACTCTATGGTCAACTCATCTTTGACAAAGCAGGAAAGAATGTCCAATGGAAAAAAGACAGTCTCTTCAACAAATGGACAGACACATGCAGAAGAATGAAACTGGGCCATTTCCTTACACCACACACAAAAATAGACTCCAAATGGTTGAAAGATCTCAATGTGAGACAGGAGTGCATCCAAATCCTAAAGGAGAACACAGGCAGCAACCTCTTTGACCTCAGCCGAAGCAACTTCTTCCTAGAAACATCACCAAAGGCAAGGGAAGCAAGGGCAAAAATGAACTATTGGGACTTCATCAAGATAAAAAGCTTTTGCACAGCAAAAGAAACAGTCAACAAAACCAAAAGACAACCGACAGAATGGGAGAAGATATTTTCAAATGACATGTCAGATAAAGGGCTAGTATCCAAAATCTATAAAGAACTTATCAAACTCAACACCCAAAGAACAAAGGATCCAATCAAGAAATGGGCAGAAGACATGAACAGACATTTTTCCAAAGAAGACATCCAAATGGACAACAGACACATGAAAAAGTGTTCAACATCACGTGGCATCAGAGAAATCCAAATCAAAACCTCAATGAGATACCACCTCACACCAGTCAGAATGGCTAAAATTAACAAGTCAGGAAATGACAGATGTTGGCGGGGATGTGGAGAAAGGGGAACCCTCCTACACTGTTGGTGGGAATGCAAGCTGGTGCAGCCACTCTGGAAAACAGTATGGAGGTTCTTCAAAGAGTTGAAAATAGAGCTACCATATGATCCAGGAATTACACTACTGGGTATTTACCCCAAAGATATAAATGTAGGGATCCGAAGGGGTACATGGACCCCGATGTTTATAGCAGCAATGTCCACAATAGCCGAACTGTGGAAAGAGCCAAGATGTTCATCGACAGATGAATGGATAAAGAAGATGTGGTATATATATACAATGGAATATTATGCAGCCATCAAAAGGAATGAGATCTTGCCATTTGCAATGACGTGGCTGGAACTGGAGGGTATTATGTTGAGCGAAATAAGTCAAACAGAGAAAGACATGTATCATATGACCTCACTGATATGAGGAATTCTTAATCTCAGGAAATAAACAGGGTTGCTGGAGTGGGGGGTGGGGTGGGAGGGATGGGGTGGCTGGGTGATAGACACTGGGGAGGGTATGTGCTATGGTGAGTGCTGTGAATTGTGCAAGACTGTTGAATCACAGATCTGTACCTCTGAAACAAATAATGCAATATATGTTAAGAAAAAAAAGAAAAAGAAGATAGCAAGAGGGGAAGAATGAAGGGGGGGAAATCGGAGGGGGAGACGAACCATGAGAGACGATGGACTCTGGAAAACAAACTGAGGGTTCTAGAGGGGAGGGGGGTGGGAGGATGGGTTAGCCTGGTGATGGGTATTAAAGAGGGCGTGTTCTGCATGGAGCACTGGGTGTTATGCACAAACAATGAATCATGGAACACTACATCAAAAACTAAAGATATAATGTATGGTGATTAACATAACAATAAAAATTATTTAAATAGAAAAAAATTAAAGATGTCATAAGTTTTAATGCAGGGCCCCTGCAAAAAACAAGTTCACCTGGCAGAAAAATTGAAGTGGTCCTCTGTTTATAATTTGGTTTTTAACAACAGTCTGCATTTTTAAATTGCATTTTAAAATATTTAAAAAAATAAATATCACATCAAATATTTATAGAATGAGGCTCCTGAGAATGCAGGACTAGCCCATTCTAGACCAATTCTTTACAGATAACAATTAGTGGACAAAAATACACTTTGCAACTATTGAAGGCACCGGAGAGAAATCAAAATCAGAAGGACACCAGAGGGTTGAGGCTCAGAAGGAAAATCTTCGGGTGCATTTCCTATTTTTTAGTGGCTTTTTGCCTGAGGACAGGCTCCATCCTACGAGGCAGGGCAGCTACACTTCAGTAGAAAACCCATAGATTTGCTGGCTTACCCCACACTCTTACTGGCTTAAAAAATAAAAGGACCAAGGTCAGAGTAACCTAAACAGGTAGAAAGTGACAGAATACTAGAAAGGAGAGCCAGAGAGGAGGATCTGAAAACTCTGTGTAAAACTGCCCAAATCTCTGGTTGAGCTGTAACCAGGTGTAATGCAAAGGCAAACTCAAAGCAACCTGGCTAAGTTAAACAAACTTCTGAGAGTTTTGTTGTTATCCATCGCAGGGCAGGGTGGAGAGAGTTGGGAGCTTAATTCTAGTCATGGCAACTCCCTTAATCACTACTTTTCAGAGGAACATAACAAAATCCAGAGTTTCTAAAGTATTTATAAAGTTTAGGATTTAATCCCACACTACTGGGCATGCACTCAAGAGAAAAGACAATCATTAGACACTGATCCTAAAAAGAGCTACATGTTGGAATTAGCACTCAAGGGTTTTTAAAGAGCTAGTGTAACCACACTGAAAGATGTAAAGGAAAATAAGCTTGTAATAAACAAACAGGTAGGGAATCTCAGCAGAGAAATAAAGCTATATAAAAAAAACAGGCAATTCTACAATGGAAAAAAAAGGTCAGAATAAAAGATTTATTAGATGGGCTTTAGAGTAAATTGTAGGTGATGGAAGAGTCAGTGAACCTGAAGATAAATGAATAAAAATTATCCAATCTGCAGAACAGAGAGAAAAGTAATTTTTAAATCAAAAGAGCTTCAAGAAATTGTGGGCCAACCTCAGAAGGACTAATATATGTGTAACAGGAAGGAGAGGATAGAAAGAAAGGGGCGGAAAATATATTGAAAAAAGTAATGTCCAAATATTTCCCAAATTTCATTTAAGACATAAATTTACAGATTCGAGCTCTGAACCCCAAAAGCAAGATGAATGCAAAGAAAATCATACCGCAGCATGTGGAGCAACATTGTTGATGAGTTTAAACTAATACAGCCACTTTGCCCAAGTCTGTCAATTTCTTTTAAAACTAAACATACACCAACCTATGACTCAGCAATTTCATTCCTGGTTATTTATCTAAGATAGATGAACAGGTATGTCCAGAAAGGAGTTGTATTAAGTCTTACCAAGAGAATGGATAAAACCACTGTGGTATATTCATACAATGGATTCACATAACTACTCTGTGACAAAAAGGAATAAAATATTGATATATGCAATGACATGAATGGATTTCAAAAACATTATGCTAAAAGAAGCCCGGTGTGGCTCAGTTGGTTAAGTGTGTGCCTTCGGCTCAGGTCATGATCTCAGGGTCCTGGAATTGAGTCCTGCATCGGGCTCCCTGCTTAGTGGGGAGTCTACTTCTCTCTCTACCCTTCCCTCCTGCTCAAGATCTCTCTTACGCTCTCTCTCTCAAATAAATAAAATCTTAAAAAAAGTAAAAGGTGTAAAATGGTACTGACTGCTTTATTCCATATATGTGAAGTTCTTCAACAGGCTAAATCAATCTATAGTTTATTTTTTATTTTATTTTTTTCAAGCTATAGTTTAAAAAAAAAAAAACAACCCACAATGGTGTTTGCTACCCCACAGACCGAGACAGAGGAGAGCAGACTCTGAAAGGGAATGAAGCAACATTCTGAGGTCACAGGGATGCTGTCTTGATGGGATTTGCACTATGGGAGTGTACACATTGTTACTACTCATCGGTATATGTAGGATGTTGCATTTTACTTTTTACCTTAGAAGTGTTAAATATTATCTATAAATATTAAACTCTATGATAATGTATACTGAAGTGCACAGAGGTAAGTATACTGCAACTTACTTTGCAATGCATAAAATAAGGTGGATGGATGGATAGATGGATTGATATGGTTCTATGGGTGTTTACTAAACAATGTTCTTGTAGGTTTCAATTTTTTCATAATAAAATGTTGAGGGGAGAGATGTTTACCTAACTCTTGAGGTCTACTGTGGAACAGAAGGACCTTAGTTTGAAACTCAAGAACTAAGAGACCAAGCTTGGAGCCCCAAGCAATGCGAGTGATGGTCTGTTACCCCATTTCTAACACTAGGGAGCTGGACTAGCTGGACACTGAGGTGCCTTCTAAATATACCAATAGTCTAAGGCCCAAGGCTGTCAAGATCAATGAATAGCCATCAGGCTGCAAACAGGAAGAAATCTTCTGTACATTTGTAGCTGCAGCTTTGGTGGTGTTTGTTGGCTCAAAAACTCCCTCAATTCTGAGTGCTGGGCATGGGAAGGTGTCTACCATTTTTGTATATGGTCTCATGATGTTCCTCTTCCTCCCACTTCTTCCATTTCACTAATACTTCATTCCCCTTATTATGCCATACTGTCTTTCCCACCATAGGGGGTGCAAATGCTGTCCTGCTCTTGAGAAACTCTTTTCCCTTCCCTCAACCCCTAGCTCTTGTTCATTCTTAGACCTCAGCTTCCCTTGGCCCACAGACTAGATTGGGCACTCCTCACACCACCCCTTTAAGTATATGTAAAATTATCTAAAATTATTTGACAATATTTAATGTTTGTTTTTCTCTTTAGACAAGAAGCTCCGTAAGGACAGAGACTTAGCCTCCATCTTCCCCAAATGAGTTGCAGACACTGCTAAGTGTCAGGCACTGTTCTAGGTGCTCTACACCTATTACTGCATTCAAGCTCTTCTTAGGCCTTCCAATATTTATTGATCAAGAAGCCTCCCCCTCTGCCCTACAAAAAACAACCACTCAATAAATATTTACCGACACCTATCAAGTGTCAGGCACTGTGCTTGGTAAACAGCATATAAGAGTAAATAAGAGGCCCCATGCCTGCCTCACTAAGTTCAGTCTTGTAGGAAATACACCAAAAGAAAGTGGGATCCATTCATCAAATGACAAGTATATAATAAGGGGGAAATACAGGTTATGGGGTAAAATATTTCATTTTTTTTTTAAAGTTGCACACAATTCATTTTTGGTAAAAAAGTAACTCTGACATCCATCCATTCACCTAGTCATTCAACAAGGGGCTGCTCACTGTCTAGCAGATTGGCCATGTGCTCTCTGGATACAAAGATGCAGACGGTATTCACGGAACACGCCGTCTGGAGGGGAGGCTGTGGGGAGACCCAGCTAGAACCCTGGGAAACGCGTGTTGTGGGAAGTGGACACGGCAGGCACGGGTAACTCAGAGGCAGCTGTTCTGGAAGCTCATTCCAGCCGGCTTTCCCAAACATGGCCACACTTACCTCCCCGACTCAGTTCCCATTGTCCCTCAGGAGCACGGCTCCCCCCAGAGTGAATTCGATGTCAACCAAGGCCCTTGACCGGCAAGTTAACTTCATGCTAGTTTGCTCATATATGAAATAGAGAGAATGCCCATTTTAAAGGGTTATCGTAAGGACTGAATGAAAGCATCCCATAAGCAATAAATGGTACAGAGTATTCATCACTATTACTGAGACTAGATGTGGCCAAGACGCCTCATCTGAGCATGTGGCTTCCTGCTCCCAGAAAGGCTTTTTCTAATTATGCCAGTGCTTCCCAAGTCACTCCCAGAATCCAATCTAAACTCTTGGATATGCAAAACTTATGCAGAAATTTAAATGGAAATCAGAGTGGTATCTTTTGCTATCTCATAATGAAAATGCTAATTAAAAACTCCACCCAACCCCCAACTTCTCCCCTCCAAAAAAGGTTAAACATACAACACCGTTATCAATGAGCAAAACCTTTTAGGGTTAAAAGTGTAATTTTATTTAGATGTTACTTGTACATAATCTATAGTAAGATATACAAACAGATAAAAATTGTTTAACAGGAGGTGTGTTTTTTGTTTTTTAATACCACTTTAAATTCAATTTACAACAGCATTGGTAATACTGCAAGGTGACAGATACTCTGATTTATAAAACAAAAATTACTTGCTACTCTGGCTGATACATTCCCACTAGTCTTTAATGGATTAAAATGTATCATGTATTCCAGTTGCAAATTATTACAAAACTTTCACAACCTAGCCACTTGGTGTTCAGAAAAGATTTTGATATTCTAAAATTTACTGAAATGAAAATGTTAATTTTCTAACCATATACTTTCACTAAAGAAAAACATAAGTGTACCAAATCTCATGGTTTGGGGTTAACAATGGAAAACCAACCACGTTATGTTTGTGTAAGCTAATGTGTGGTACCGAGTAAACTTCTCATCCCCTTGCCTAATCTATGATGTGAGAAAAAAGCTTGTAAGAAATTAATCTAAAATACACATGGGGGGGAAAAAACTGAGGGCAGTTTAAAATAACCTTACAATGTTATAACTACTACTTTAAAATGTAAAATCCATAGATATGAAATATGCTTTTAAATGTTTTTCTCCATTCATTTTGGTAAATAGTTCTTGAAAATGAAAACCGAAAATGCAAAATATTCACTTTTTCCTTTTCATGTAATAGCACATTAGAAAAAGTCTGGATTTAATTTTAGAATAAATCAGATTTGCTGAGAAAAATACTGCAAAAATCATCTAAATTGAATTTTAGTCATTTTCCATTCTTTTAAAGGCTACGCAACACATTAGGGCAAAAGGTTTTCACTAGTCGGAAAATCAAGTCGAAAATAACTTGTTGATTAAACCACAGGAAGACAACTAATAATTAATAGGCTTATGAATATTTATGAATAAAGTGCCAGTAATTTTATTGTAATAAGATATAAATAGAAGAAATCCTGACATGGATAGTAGCTTTATGTGTTCTCTTCATCCTGAGAACAGAAGGGACATAAAAAACAAAAGAAGCGTTACCAAATTTAAGTTCTAGAATTATACAAGTAATTCCTAACTGAAAAGGAACAATAAAAACAAAATACTGTAATAAAGATAAAATCAGACTACAAATGGTAAAAGTCCCAAGAATAATGCCAACACAGTAGGACTTTATGCTGGAAAAAAAAGGGGGGGGGAGAAATCAAAGAAAGAGATGTAAAAGTCCATTAATAACTACCACTTATATTCAATAAAAGTATGGTGACTAGCTCCAAGAAACAAAAACTCAAGAAGCATGTGTCCAAACAGCTAGTACAGCTGAAAAGACTCAGGTAACCTGATACAGGAAGCCATGGTCTCGGGAAGGGGACGCAGACATTAGGCTTTTCAGAGTTTCAAAATCTACATGACTAAAACCCAATGATGACTGCCCACAAGCCGAATCAATGTCCACTTGGGGACACACGGACGTGGTTTGGGGGCGCCGCTGAAGTCTTCAGGAGGACTCATTAACAAAAATCCATTGGTCATGGTCCTGTTTAGATGACTACCATGAACCAGGCAAGTCTGTTTTGAGCTAAAGACTCCATCATGACAGAGAGTCACAAATAACTGCCATCCGTTTGAAGGGCTGTATGTAGGTAAGAATCCGTAGTAAGTGAAGTGTTTTAGTATATTTGTGAAGTTGTATCTATAATCGAAGCCTGGGGGCATTTCTTGATTCTGAACAAGCAGTTACCCTTCACCCAAGATTACAAGAGCAAAGCTGCCATCCTATCTTCCAGTGCTCTGCTCTCACCATGATAATAAACCCCGGGGGTCTCTCGAATGGCCATGTGGGAAGAACAGCGGTTAGGGCTAAGGTGAAAGGAAAGTGATCTGGAACAGCTACACGTCTAATCTAATCTGAGGTACTTTTTAAAATTTAATGTGCTGAGGACAACATGAGAAAAGAGAACCGTGTGCTTCTAGGAGTAGGGCCAAGGCCCTACTTGGGTGATGGATCCCTAATCTGGCCACAGCACCAGGAAAAGCGAATAGCTGTCAGCATCTACTTTCACCTAAAATCTAAGCCTTAAAATCCAGACCAAGTGGAGCGAGGTGCCATGGGAAGCACTCTCTGGAGCACACGGGGAGCCAGGAACTACACCGGCTTCACTTAGGACACGGCTCCGGGGAAGGCCGGGCTGCGGCGCGGGGGGGGGGTTCCTCTGCACCGAGCGGACCCCGCCCGCCGCGTCCGTGTGGCCGGCTGGCCCCGGGCTCTAGGGGCTGCCAGGTGTTCCCAGTGTCAGCCCCGATCCCTCCCCCCGCCGCCGAGGAAAAAGAACCCTGTTCATTTTCATGACCGCACAGCGGCTGGAAGCTCTTAGCACAAATCATCAACAAGCACCGACCAAGTGAGTGCCCGCAGGGAATCCTGCCTGGAAAGGGCCCTTCCAATGTCACATTTCACAAGAGCCTGCAAAGGAAGCCAAATCATCTCACAGGGCGTTCGATTCACACAGAGGCGACCGAACCAAGAAACGGAAAGCAGCGACGCTGGATTCTCCTCGCTACATCTTTCCCTCTGGAACCAACTTCTTCGGAAACACATTTGAAACAAACAAAAAAGGGTGCAACGGTCCACTTACTGATTGGAAGACATCACTCTGACACACGTTCGTTAATCTTGCAAAGACCTAACACCAGGCAGCTTCACAAACACACAGCAAGTCTGCAGAATTATAGCGATCAAGAAGAGGAAATCCAAACCGCACGAAGTACTTCCATGGCCAAGAAAAAGTAAGCAAGAGGCTGTTTTCAGGACAATGCGATAGTTACAGCGTATTTCCTCATGTGCAGCACAATTTGCTATGTTTAGTGGCACTTAAGTATTACACAGTAAATACTGAAAAAACCCAGAAGTTTTGGATGTGCAAAAGCAATATCACATTATTAATACAAAAGTTGCTAAGCTACAGGATTATAATACCACTATGTGGGTGTTGAGACCACTTAAAATTTTCAAGACATTTCCGACGCAGGGCCTCCGCTGGCCGCCGGGGTCGGCCGCGCACCGCCCCCGCTGCGCATGCGCGCCGCCTCAGTCGGACCAGTCGTTCTCGTCGAACTCCGAGTCGTCGTCAGAATCGCTGTACTCCACGGCGATGCGTCTGGACAGGATCGTGGCCACGTCGTTCCCGACTGGCTCGCGCTTGGCCTCTTGCTCGCGCTGTTCTTGCACCTTTTTCAACTGAATCCCTGGGGACACAACCCGGAGAGGAGAATTAAATCCCTCTGCTTGCTCCAAATTAAGGAAAACAAACTAATAAGTCTATTTACCTTCTCCCACCCTGCTGACACCAAAGGTAAAAAGTTTTGGAAACCTGAGATGAGAAAAGCTTGGGAAATGGAAGGTTTGTGACCAAAAAAACAAAAAACAAAAAACCCCACACATACTCAAAGTTGTAACACTGTTTATAGTAATGTGTTGAAATAAAAAAAAACTTAGAATTCCAGTGCACATGATCATGAAAGAAAATTCTGGAGCTGCACCTTCCATTAAGCTAGCTACAAGTGGCTAATTAAAGGTAAATTTATTGTGCCTAGTGGCTACCATATTGGACCATACAAACATGGAACACTTCTATCGTGAACATTTCCTGGACATTGCTATAATCCAAAGGCTTGGAAAGCAGCATTTTACGCTAATAGCTTTTGGCTAGTTCAGGGAGGTAACGGAGATCTTTGTTTCATCAACTATTGCTAAAAATTAATACAAAATACAATGGTCTACCTTCTTATTAAGTAACAGTGGGTAACAAAGATGATTTAAAGTTAATTCTTTAATTTTTTCTATAGAGTCCCTGTAAGACTAGTAGAAAAATGGGGCGCCTGGGTGGTACAGTCGGTTAAGCATCCAACTTGATTTCAGCTCAGGTCATGATCTCAGGGTTCCATGAGTTGGGCTCCATGCTGGACATAGAGCCTGTTTAAGACTCCTTCTCTCCCTCTCCTGCTGACCCTCCCCCCACAAAAGAAAGACTAGTAGAAAAACATCCCCATAAAACCTAAACCCAGATTCCCCAACTGGTAACATTTGACCACTTCGTTTTAGCAACCTTTCTCTATCATCCTTGCTAATACACACACACTTTTTTCTGGACCACCCGAGAATAAATTGCATATAATGTTCCTTTGCTGCTAAAATACTTCATGTGTAATTCCTAAAAAACAATGATCAAAATCAGACTACTAGCACAGATACAATGCTATCATCTATTCTACAAATTTTATTTAAATTTTGCCAGTAGACTTAACAGCAGCAGAAAGTTTTCCACCAGGCCTAGGATCCAACATGGGAACACCCATTACATTGGTTGTCATCTTTCATTAATGTCCCTTAATCTGGGCAGTTCTTCAGTCTTTGTGTTTTCTGACCTTGACATTTTTGAAGAACACAGGCAGCTCCTTTGTCGATTGTCCCTTGATGTGGGCTTCCTGTTTCCTCATGATTAGATCCTGATTATGTGATCACTCTTATTGGAAGGGGCTCACAGGTATCCAAAAACAAAAACACTGTCCTACTATGACCCTAAATTTATCAATGAGGTTGCAGAGCTCTGGGACTTCTTTTCTTGACAAAATCAAAGTGTGTCAATGATGCTGAAGACCTACGAGAAGGCTGGGCTTGTGTGCCACACTCAGGTCTGATTTGTGGGCACTCAAGCAAAAAGCAGAGGCAGTAATGTCCCAGCCATCCTGGGAAGGACATCAGTGATGCCTTTCTCAATCCCTTCCAGATGGAAACAATGAGCCTGTGACCAAGAGATGGTGCAACTCCCCACTGAATGAGGAGCTCCTAGGACATCCGCACACCCTGTGAGTGACCCTCAACCGGCCTGGGCTGTGGCCTGGGGCTGAGAATAAATGGGGTGGAACAGATGGTTAGTGTGTGGCGCTGAGGGGATGCCAAAACGGGTGAGCGTCTGGGCTCCTCCATCCTGATTTGACCAGAGAGGCTCTATTTCTGTATGTCTCATGTTCTGGGGTTCAGTGTAGGACTTTTATTCGACAAAAGAATCTTGCTGCTAAATAAATGTTGAAAAACTTACTGGCTTAGCACATCAAGCTAAAAATATGGAAAGTCTAGGATGTAGCTCAGCTTTTTAAAAATAACTCAATCACTGATACGAGCTCACTTTCTTTCATTTATACATTTACCCTTAGAGTAGATGCAGAGAAAAGATCCAATTAATCAATGATCATTTTTATTATCTATTTCTAGTCAAGTACAGCTTTCCTGAATTCTCTCAATACTCTATTATTGTATATTTATCTTGCACTGGCAAAAACAGGTCTCCTGTTAAAAAAACAAAATCAAACAAGTGTCCTTTAACCCTATTCTAAAAAACAGTTCAGTGGAAAGAGTAGTCATTTGAAGACGACTAGGCTGCAGCTGATTAGAGCCATAAAGAAGTCTCTTTCTAAAAGGAACACTGTGTTTGAGATGCTCACTTACCCATTCGAATGGCAGCGAGAAGATCACTTCGAGCATCACTTATGGGTGGCTGTGCCGTCTCTTGGCGCTTTGCCTCAGCTGCAGGGGGGCCATGCATTGGGGAGGACGAGCGAGAAGAGCCTGCGCCAGGGGGGCCTGGCGGAGGAGGCGGTGGGCCCGGAGGCGGCGGGGCTGTGACCACGAGCCCAGCGGTGGGAGGGTGAGGAGGAGCCGGGTAGGAGGAGCCAGCGGAGGCAGGGAAGGGGGGCTGCATGGGGATCTGGAGGGGGCTGACGAAAGCAGTTTGTGCTGAAGGAATCATGGGGGGTGGTGGAGGAGGAGGAGGTCCTGAGGGGTTGTAATACTCAATTATCTGTGCTGGCAGCATCCTAATAAAGAGATGAAATACACAGAGTCACTAAAACAGCAACAGAGTCCCATCCTCTGAGAGTCGAACATGGCTAATTCAGGGGCCTCCCCCAAACACAATATATATTGTCCTCTGAACTTAGAACACTGCAGGATGCAAATATCCACACTTTGGGTCAGTCGTTCTTACAGGTCTACATTATTCACTCTGATGAAATTCATCTACTCAAATGAACCAGAAAGAAAACCACTCAAAAAGTAACTTTTGGGGCACCTGGGTAGCTCAGTTGGTTAAGCGTCCCACTCTTGATTTTGGCTCAGGTCATGATCTCAAGGTCCTGAGATCAAGCCCCCACGCGGGGCTCTGTGCTCAGCGTGGAGTCTGCTTAGGATTCTCTCTCCTCCCTCTCACCTCCTGCTTGGGCTGTCTCTCTCTCTCTCTCAAATAAATCTTTTTAAAAAAGTAACTTTCTGTGGGCACCTGGGTGGCTCAGTTGGTTAAGCGACTGCCTTCAGCTCAGGTCATGATCCCAGGGTCCTGGGATCGAGTCCCACATCGGGCTCCCGGCTCAGCAGGGAGCCTACTTCTCCCTCTGACCCTCTCCTCTCTCATGCTGTTTCTCTCTCTCTCGCTCGCTCTCTAATAAATAAATAAATAAAATCTTTTTAAAAAAAAAGTAACTTTCTGTGGAAGGCTAGAATAAAACAGTTGACTGCAAAGGTTATGAAGAGCAATTCAAATCTATCCTTCATAATGGGCATCTCAAAGGTGGGTGGCTCACAAACTTGTCTTAAAAGGGTTCTGTGGTCAGTCAGATTTGGAAAATTCTGTATTTTGTATCTCATCCCCATGGAAATTCCTCAAGTCCACAGTGGCCATTAGAATATCAAAATCTTTGAAAAGTCCTACACCTAAGAAGTCCACTGAATCCTACTTAGCAAAGGGTTTTCCAAACCAACTGGACAAGTGGACCACAGACCCTCTCTTTGCCAGACCTTTAGTTAGAGCCTTGAATACACTCTGGGGACCCTTAAAGAGAAGCAATGGAAGAGAATCTCTGAAAGTGGAGGGAAGTACACTTAGAAGGTGATAGACGCTGCTGTGGACTGAAGAACACACACGCTAATGGAAGCACACATTCAACTTTCCCGGGCACTGTCTCTGAGAGGCTAACTCTTTAAAGATTATGGTTAAGCCAGAAAAGAGATGACAAAAGACAGCCTATCAAAATAAAGGTGGGTGCTTACATTAATAAACACTTGAGCATGAGGGTCTTTCTTTAGGAGGTGTTTAGATTTTACCCAAGTGACAGAAAATAAAAGGACCTGGGGGTAGAAGGGCGTCTGGGCACCAAGAGATCAAGAAAGGGAACTATATGGTCAAGTACAAGCAGGGGCTCAAGGGGTGGCTGCCCTGGATAGGTTTCTCACTTGTGATAGGAACTCTCAGTGGTTCACCCAGAACACACACAGAGACTTGAGAGTTTGGGACAGGTTCACAAAATCAGCGTTTCATCCTTTCTCAATGCCTTGGCTTAGCAATGCATTCAAACACACCTAAAAGTACGTATGAAGGGAGTTTGTATACATGAATACAGACACAAACCTGAGATCCGTCTGTAATAAAAAGGGGAACAGCGTGACACTGAATATTTTAACACCGAACTGGTCATAACTGGTAGTATCTACATCCAGTCATCCTTGGCCACATCTGGCCCCTAAGGTATGATTATTCAGTTAATATTTTTAGACCACATATAGCAAACCCCCAACATGAAAGCAAGCAGAGGTAGAAGACAGGAGTCCTGGGTTACCCGTAGTCTGCTGGCGCCATGGGTGCAGAGGCCTGGGACCCCTCTGCGGCCTGCGGTGGGGGTGGCGGCGGCGGCTGCTGGGGTCTGTTTAGGGCCATGTGCCTCGCCGAGGCAGAGGGGGGTCGGTACTCATGCTCGGGGGCCTGGGTTGCTGGCCCGTGTGGTGGCGCGTCCCCGGCTGCGTAAGAAGGGGTCACAGGCTGCAGGTGCAGAGAATGGTTGGGAGTCGCCGGGTAAGAGTAATCTGTGACATCCGATGCATGTGACCTGATGTTCAGGAAAGAGGGGTGGGAGAAACTGAAATTCAGTTAAAAAGATTCCCCTCCAGCAGGCATAAGCATATTATGTGAATAATAACTTTGCCCATGTACAGAAATCACACACTGCTTTTCTTTACTACGGACTAGGTCCAGCCCCGTGAGAGTTTCCAAGCAACAACATAATGACTACTTTAGCAGCAAAAGCCCCAGCGTTACATGGCTTCAGAGTCACAATGTTGAAGGGACTCAGACAGATCGGCAAGCAGGAAACAGCAGAGCCCCGTTTCCGCAATATTTCAGTGCGCTTTTTTTCTAAGAGAGAAGGCTACAAGACAAATTCCATTTAATTAGAAAACAGCACCTAAGACAGAGGATTTCAGTGGCAATGGAACTGACAGCATATAATTAGAAATTATAAAATGGCAGGTGAACTGGTAAATATGAACAGTAAGAAGAGCAGAAGAAATCAAGAATGCAATTCAGCGGGTTGGAGTTTTCTTAAACAGAAGGACAGTATTTAGCCAAAAGAGAAAGAACATGGTGCAGTAAGGGAAGGGCTTCTTTTCTTTGACGGCGGAGCATGAAACTCTGGAAGGAATGGAGATGTGGTATTAGATGAGCAGAGCCTGGAAAGATGCGGGTGCCGGGATGCCAGTGGGGGGCACCCCTGGAGGGAGCGTGGCCTCGTGAGGGTGGCGGCCACACAGGCCACAGGCATTAGTAAGGACAGCGGCGCATCCCCGGCCCAGGCTACAGGCCAGCTCCGGGACGCATGGGATCAGAAGAGGGGCTGCGCGACCTGTCAGGGCAGCCAAAGCAGGGCAGGCAAGCTGAGGCCGGGGTCCGGGAGAGCAACGTGACGAACCCTCTGGGCACCGTGTCCTCAGTAGCGCCCCCTGCCTGCGCCAGCTCCTTGGCGTCACTCATGAACTCAATGCCCATTTTCCTTCTCTCCCACTCCTCTCTTCTTGTCCTTACTCTTCTCACATGTATTTGCTGGCTTCTGTGAGGGGTCAGCTTGTGTCTCTCTCTCTGGAGGAAACAGGCAAACACACATTGGGGATGTAGAGGGCGGGGCGGGGAAGACACCACCCGAGTTTCTATCTTTGAAACTCAGACAGTAGCTTCCCTAACTGGAGCATCACACAGCAGAGAAAACCATCCTAAATGACAAGAGGCTGCTTTTTTTTTTGCTTTGTTTCTTCCCTGATTGAAGTATAATAATAATTGGCAACTCACTTTTTTCCTTCCTCAATTGCAGCATAAATTCTAGATTACGGTGTGCATAGGAGTATGTCTTTTGAACAATGCAAACTACGCAAGGGAGTTAAAAATATTTAAAATTTAAAAAATTTTAATGGGAGAAGAACCTGACCTGGCTTTAGATTTAGCACATTTTAAAAACATAAATACCTAAAACTCTAGAGTCACTGGTGACGTGTGCTTGGCTCTGTGTGTGGGCCTATGTCACAGATGGTGTGTACAACTTTCTCAAGGAAACAAAGTTATCTAGTAAAATACAGAGTGCTTCTGATGAGAAGAGGAGCCAGAAATTGTAAACACTGTGGCATGATTCAGAGTGCTACCTTCATAAAGTGGCTTTGTGACAGAGCCCCAACGGAGCCCAGAGACAGGGGAAGACCAGATGGAGGAGGGAGTAAGGAGCAGGCAGTGAGCATCGGAGGACCAGAACTGCAGCTGGAGAGTTCCAGAGGGCAGGGCTCTGGGGAAGGGTGGGTTCGAGAGGGGCTCCTCGGTGAGGGGGGCACCAGCAGGCTGAAGGAGAGGTGGAGAGTTGGGGGCCTGCTGGGCGACAGAGACCCCCACAGGAAGTTAGCAATCAGCCACAGAAGATGCTGTACCAACATGGAGATGAGTGGGATGATGCTGAGGCGTCATGATCGGCACTAATTATCTGTCACAGAAAAGAATTGGTAAGAGTGAAGACCACGTGGAAAAAGGAGGAAGGAAGTGTAGGCAGTGGAGACTCAGTGGGAGAATCAAAAGACTCCCCTGGGGTCTTGGGGGTGGACAGGTGGGCAGTCGGACAGCTGTAGCACGGGGCACAGGAAAGGAGGACATGAGTACAAGGACACTGGGCTGGAGGTCTCACACCGCCTGATAATGGCGAGAGAGGGCAGTAGGGAAGCATGTCCATTCTCATCCTAAATTTACGCTTACAATCAAACCATTCCTGATCTACAAAGAAAGCAAAATTTTATGGTTAGTTTACATGGATTGGGTTAAAACAGATTACTTACATGAACAGATCATACATATGCCATGAAATCTGATATTTAAATTTAACTGTTGTCCCCCATACATCCGTTAAAAACCATGTTTCTAAGTAACGCTTAAAACATAAATAAGAAAACAGAGCATGACTTCAATTTTGTAAAAGAAAAACATATATACGTATAGAAAAACGACCAAAGAAATACGCTAAAATGCAAACCAGTGGTTTCTCTGGATGATAGGATTATGGATAAGATTTTAATTTTTCTCTGTCATTTCCAAATATAAGAAGTTCATCTTATTTTATAATAAGAAAAAAGTGATATATTTCAGTAAAATAAAAAATAAAAGATTCTAAATTAAGGGATAGGATCCAAGTACAATGATGAATTTTAATCTATTATCTGGTACACGCAGATAGTAAGAGGCCACAGGAAATAGGATTTACGTTCTGAAAAATAAGAGAAATGAATATCTATCTAAACAACATAAATACAAAGGCAAAATACTAAATAATCTCAGTAATCATCAATTTTATACCCAACATGGAAAAACTGAATCTCAGATGCTAGAATAAATAGCAATCATTCAACTGTGGGATTAAAAAAAATCATTTTTCCATCTGTACCTACTTAAATAAGAATATATATGGAGTATTATAAAATAAAGTGTAAGTTTTACATGAGTAAATAATCACAAATTAGTTGGGGGGGAAAAAAAACAACAAAAAACACCCTGGGGGCTATCTATCATATTCAAGTACCCCTCCTCACCCCAAGACCTGTGAGCAAACCTGAATCATCATTATTATTTTCTATGGAAATGGAAAGACATAGAGATTCACACTTGACGTGAATGCTCAGTTACAGCTCCAATAATTCCCTAGTACTGAACAGGTTAACAGCTTGTACAGAAAAACTGCCTAGAACTTGCCTCCTAGCATAGCCAACCAATGACTGACAGCCCTTCTGGGGTAGGGATATTTCTGGGCACGGTAATTACCAAATATGAAATATCTTCTGTGTGCAGAGTCTGTGTTAGACACTGAGGTTATAGAGGTAAAATTTAAGAAAACAGGACACAGATATAACGTAAGGTCCAGGTTGTTGCTGTTTTTGAAACATTCTTGAGTCACGTAAGAATTTTCTATTCAAATTCTGAAATGCTGACGGAAGACTCTGAGGCTTCTGGCCAGTGGAAGACCACGACCTTACACAAGCAGAGACAGGAAATTAAAGCAGAAGTACAAACTGACTAGTGAGTCTCTGTTGTTCCATGAGTCCCTTTTGCAACAAATGTGACTTAGTGACCACATCATTCACACCTGCAAGGAATATTTTTACTTAAATGCTTACAAATTCTTAAAGTAACTCCAACAGAATTCTTCTCCTGAAATTAGAACACATAAGATTAGTAAATGGAAGAAATAACTATCTCTTTTGCTCATCAGTCTTAGAAAAGGTTTCCAAAAAGAATAATAAAGTTCCATCTTAGCACATCAGTTACCATCTGCTAATTATTTTTAGTTTGATTATCAAATGGCAAAGCAAATTCAACACTCTAAGCTAAAGAGGGAGAGAAAGGATTAAATGATTATTAAGATAAAAATGTAAGCCACTGATAGTTACTAAGCCCAAATTTAGCATCGATGTTAAAAACACTACATCTAGGTTAGTGGAACAAAAAACTTGAGTCAGAGTGATGGAAAATCATACAAAGTAACCCAATGTAAAATGAAACTGCTTTCAAATATTATTTCAAAATCAAAAAATACGTATCATTAACTTTTAAGGAAAGTTTTTGAAACATATCGCGGGCCATATAAACACCAAAGCCACTGGTGTGTTTCCAACACATAATAAAACCAAGTACTACGCGGAGGTTTTGCTACAACACACGCACACACACCTAGTGTCTGGGGACAGGGATCCCTCGGAAGATGCTCCGTGGTACACACTCTGAGAGAGCCTGTTGTCGGGTCTAAGCTCTTTGTCATATGCCATCATACTCCACTCCTGGCGCCTGTTTCTGGCCTTCCTAACCTTTTTCACCTCCCGGGTTGTGCCATCTATACGCTTTTGCTCCTGATGTCCAGGAAGAGAAAGCAAGCATGCCGAGACAGAAGGGAAAGGAAAAGAGCAGGTTAAATGCAGTTGTAATGCACGGGAAACAAGCCCGGCGTGCAGACAAGAGACATTCCCATTTCAGATCACACTAACGTTAAGAAAATTCTAACACAGTATATATGCTCTTACCTGACACAGACCCAGCAGCGGTAACTGATACTTAACCATTTAACCTAAATAAACAGAAGCTACACTGTGGCAGCTACCTCCAGGAGTCGCTTACCATCATTTCTGGTAAAGAATTCGCATCTTACTAGGTTTTTTGCTTGTTTTAAATGTACTAGATCTTTCAGATCTGCATTATACAGATGAGCGTCTGAGATACAGACTAATCATGTCCTACCAGTACACAATTTCGACTGAATTGTTAATATGCAATCATCTTTTCACAAAAATCACTCAAAATACTCCACTGCCAGTTTCTAAAAGATTGTTACAGAATATTTAAGCTAATCCTGCAACTAGCTTAACACAGAACAAAAACATGGTAAGAACTTACCTTCCCATACAGAGAATCAGTCTTGCTCCAGCCCTACTTTGCTGGCAAAAACGTATCCGATAAAAACTTGGGTCCTACATCGGTGTTTCTTTAAAGGTGAGGATAGTTATTCCTACTTGTGTATGTGTTTTTTGTACTTCCCAAATAAGAGGTTATGGTCTTTAAAGATGAGAACTACGTGCTTTTAACTCCTACACTCCCGTTAAAGTACCTCCACACACAGCTTCACACAGAGTACACACTCGCAAATGCTGACTAAGCTTATGGTGCTCACGACAACGTCTCAGGCACCGTGTCAGGCGCTGATGATGCAAACAGCAGACAAACACAAAAACAAGGAACTGGCCTTCATGGAGCTTGCAATGCAGTGGGGGAGGCCCACAAAATCACACAAATGTACAGGTATAGCATATGGTGAAACGCCAATGCATCGTTTACTGAATGCTGCCTTGCGTGGAAGTCAGGGAGTGTCCTGGAGGCACTGTGACAAGCTCTGTCGTGTGGGCAGGCACCCATTCGGCAAAGGGGTCGGGTGCATGGCCAGAGGAGAGAGAATGTGCACTGGCTCTGAGGAGGGGGGATGGCAGCACATCGGGAGGAATGAAAGAAGGTCATGGGGAGTTAGGGGGAATGCCTCCTACGATCTAAAAGGTAGGCTGGACCTCACAGGCTGGGGCAAAAGTGTTGTTCTTTATCCCCAGAGCAATGGGAAACCACTGAAGGTGAGAAGGGAGGGCTGACACGCTGTGGAGGCATTTGAGAAGATCCCTCCAGGTTGTGGAGAACAGATTCCAAAGGGGGAAGGCAAGTCCTTGAAAGGGTGGCTGGTGGCTCATGGTGGGGGCCGGGACAGAGCTGGACTATTGGCAGAGGGATGCGGGAGGCCTGGGTGAGGTACTGGCAGAGGATGTGAACATGGAATTCACAGAACATATATAAATGCTTAATAAAGATATGAAAAGGAATGTAATGTAAATGAGATTCTTGGGGGGCGGGGGGGATGAGCGCATCAAAAAAAGTAATAATGATATGCAGGTCTGGAAGAAGTCTGTTAAGAGCGTAAACTGGTTCAGTCTTTTAATGGTCGGGCAGTATGATGGTATCTTTCAAAATTTAAAGCTCAGATTTGTTTTCTAGAAGTTTACCCAGAAGACATATCTGCACTTGAGTCACGTAGTATCACAGTACTGTTAAGCAACTATTCACAAACCACTGAAATATGTCCTAATACAGTGAGGGGTAGTTTATGTAGCATGCATACCTTGGAATACTATACAACTATTAAAAAGAACAGAGAACATCTTTAATTATGTCAATATATGTGTATGTCTGCAGGTGCGTGTGTAGAAGTCATGTGTAGTATAATTCTATGCATGTAAAAGTACTTTGTGAAATGTATGCATATATTTATGAATGCTTAAAAGGTCTAAAAATGTGCACACTCAATCATTACTAGTGATTGGTAATACCTGGGGAAGGAAGAAACCTATCCCCAAATTTTCTAAACTAATGTATTTACTTCAGTGTAATGTGAGCATTTTACAACCAGCATGCATTGTCTATATACTTGTAGAAACCAAAAGGAGAGAGATTTCAACAGATTTCAACACACGTCCTGATTAAGAACCACTGTATTAATCTGTAACTGTCACCCTTACTTTTAATAAAAGACGTATGCTGACGTATTTAGATAAAGTGTTATGATTATCTCCAACTTTCTTTACAGAGGTTCAGCCTCCAAATCTACCAATCATCATGCACGTGACACACACACACACACGTACGCACAAACCGACTATGAAAAGGGTTCACAGTGATGCATTTGTACTCCAACTACACTGGCTTTGTATGAATGTGCCCAACTGTCTCCTAGCCTGGGATGATCCTAGCTGCTTCTACCTCGAACGCTCCTCGATTCTGAAGCACCCCACACCTCCTCTGCCCCCAACTCCTCCAGCATCCCTTTTTATGCACGCACGCGCGCATGCACACACACACACACACACACACACTGACTCTGCTTAGCTGACTTCTAACTCCCCACTGTTGGAACTCAGTGAATGACACCACTTCACCTACACGGTTACCCGCCCCCCCCACCTTGTCACCTCACCCACCGCACACCATACTTTTCCTTCACAACATTTACCAGGCACTGTAACTACACACTTACAACTACATATTTATTTGCATCATTTAAAAAATGTTTTTTAAACCAGCAAACTAAGGAAACCAAGTTCAGAAACAATGGATTTCTCATCCCCAAATTTTCTAAACTAACTTTTCCTTCAGAGAGACTTTTCAGCTCCAAACTGAAAGTAACCTGCATTTCTGAAATCCTAGGAAATGAAGGATAGCTGGTCCCAGTTTCTATTCCTACATAATAAAAGCATATTTGTATTAGAATTTTCAAAATTCTTTCCCTCTTTATGAGTTCCAGTGGGCTGCATGATTACTTAATGTTTGTTTCCCCCACTACATTGTAATCTCCGTGAGGGTGATAATCCTTTCCCACCACTGTTTATCCAGCATTTAGAAGGCATTCAAAAAACATTATTATATAAGTGAATAAGAAATTCTCATCAGAATTTTATGTGTTGGAGGAATGTGTTATGGGACAAAACAGCCAAGGAAATGGTATAGTTTTGAAGACATGATAATCATCCATAGACTAAGACTGTTTTCCCCTGAAGAGCACTGCTGAAAAAATTAGGTATTTTTGCTTAAAGTATCACTGAGAAGGGAAACCTAGAAGACCATTTAAAAGGACAGGCAGGTCTTAAAAGAATATAGTCTTAAATCCCTGTTAGTATAAAAAGGTACAGGGACCAACCGGCCTCTAGATATCTGTTTCTTCTCCAGTCAAGAGATTAGGATCTTTCTTTTCTTCACTTAAATACTTTATACTTTCTTCACTTGAATACTTTTCCCCTTCAACACTCAGCAGCTCTTCCAAGATTTCCCCATTCATCTCCCCACCGACAGTACAAGGAGAGAGCATGAATAACCAACCTTTACAATTCTTTCCTGAATTTCGGTGGGAACATCTTACACTTGTAGTCTGCAAACTGTTTCTATGTTCCCTTTCTTAAATCCTGTTTTCAAATCTCACATTCTCTTCCATCCCAAACTGTTGCTTCCATGGGGCCAGTACATCGAGATGCCTCCAAACATTAAGGTCACTAACCCACAACATGCTAAGAATTTGTCTTAACGAAAGCACTCTAAGATTTGTCAAGCAAACCAGGTGCTCATTTTTAAAAACATAGTTTACATATAAAAGTCTTAGCAAATATTTGCCTTTGGAGAATTAACTCTCAGGAGGTTAAGTCTAATTTCTGGGTGCTAAAGAGGGGAAGTTCTTAAGATAGAAGTCCCTAAACCTGAGCAGAGTGTGATTATTCTTCTAAGAGTGCTCATAATGGGGATGTTTCTCAACCTTCAGACTTGCAAGTCACTTGCCTACTACACCCCACCAGAAGGAATTTCATTTTTTGGTAAATACTATGCCCTAAATGTACAGATCACACACGCTTTTCAATCCAATATGAACATCTCCTCAATGTTAAGTATAGCGAGATGGCAACACACCAATTAAGAATGCTTTAAAAAGATGAGAGCAGGTCATTATATCTGGTATGAAATGTTGACTGCTTTGTTAAATTTAAAGAGCAGGAGAAAAGTTATAAAACATGGTTACAAACAAAACTTCTGGTCACTACTTCTATTCAAGCAAAGCAAGTATTAGGGAACAAATCAGGCAGCATTTACTGAAAAACAGTATTACTGTGTTAGATTAAACTGTCAGTATCTTCATGTAAAAAATGAAACCTGCACTTCTGCACTAAATCCAACATCTCAACCATTTACATAAAGGACTTACTGACTTTTTTCCAAACAGGGATCTCATTTAAACGTTGATTCATCAGTTCCCGTACTAGGATTATTTACCTTTTGACGCCTCTTCTCCTTCCTTTTGTCTTCTGTGTCCTGCAGCATTTTTTCTTTCCAGAGGTCAAAGAAATAGGAAGGATCAGTGTAGAACTTCAGCCCATCCTTTTTGTCATCTCTGTAAATCAATGTAGCACAAGTTGGGGGAAAAGGCTATCAGACATTTTCATGTGGAGTGAATATTCACTTAATTTAACTCATGAGATGGTAACATCTACATGGGGCACTTTGTCCTACACATTAAGTCTCTCTGATCTCCTTATTTGAAAAAAAAAAAAAAGGTGAACATGCAAGAACAGTAACTTTTTCTAGAATAATTACATAAAAAGTACTCTTGCCAATTCAGATTTAAGTACAGAAAAGTGCCTCAAAATCACAATATGGCTCATCAACAATGATATCTGAGACCTCAATTATTTCAGGAAATGTTTTGTTTATTCCAACAGGAGTCATACATAGAGATGAATGGATTCTTGGTGTGTACAGATATTCACCTCTACTCTGGAGCTTCAATATTATCAGGATAAAAATTAGTAAGGATGCTGTCCCTTTTATCAGGTTGGCCCAACATCTATAAATTCAATTCAGAAAGGAGCAAAATGTTCCCAGTGTATTAAGTGTGATGGAAGGTGAAGTAACCCACAAAGAGAATTCACTTGTGGCATTTCACTTTCAAGTCCTGCTACAACCACTGTGGTCTAAAGACTATTTCAAGGATTAATATAAGTTATTCATCTATCAAAAAACCAATACAAATCCCAAGATGTAACATAAATCAATAGGAAGGCTCAAAATAATCTTAACACGAACTGAACGCTCTATACGACTACTGCTTTAAAAAAGTATCTGGCCTGTAGATTACCTTCAAGAGGAAGCAGAGCATTTACATTTCAAATCAGTGTTTCAGTAAGTCATTTACGGCACAGAGAAAAGCAAAATGAAATGAGGCACAGTGAGGTGAGCATAAGAAAGAGTTTATGCCCAGTCAAAGAAAACTAACTGAATGAGCCCAGGGGAAAATCCTGCCTGCCGGTCCCTGATGTTCCTGCTATGCCACGTTCATCACAAACTAAGGCCCAGGTTCCTATAGGGGTTACTCTGGCCCATCGACCGTCTGAAAGTCACTAACCATGGCAATTCGCTTTACACTTCAATCTTTATTACTTGAAACCCTTCTTTTCCTTTCCAAGTTTCCTAACTGATAGGAGACCTGCATTATAGAGATTTTATTAATAACATTACTGTGAAAAATATAGTCTCCCAAAGATACCAGGCCTTCCGAATGGACTGAGGATACAGAAAAGCTGAACAGTAACTTGCTACAAAATTTAAGACATAAAATGCACAGTTACTTGCTACAGAATTTAAGACATATAAAACAAAGTTTTCTTAAAAAAGGGGAGTTAATACTTTAATGAAGGCAGAAGCTCATGTCAATAAACAAATATTAATCTCAACATAAGAATATAAGCAGCAATGTCCTATGTTGATAGCAACCAATACTTCATTTTCCAGTCATGTTGTAATGCTCATATATTAACACAGTCTTAAGTGTTTTATATACCTCAAATACTACTTTATTGTCAAAAAGTACATTTGAGTTAGCACTGCTATTCTTAAACACACTACTAAAAAGTCAGACATTTTTATTTCCCATAAAACTGAACATACACATACAATATATATGAAAGTCAATTCATCTTTTATACAATTAAAAGTTGTCTATCACTACAAGTATCTAATCATGATCTCGATTCATCACATGTAAGTGGTCCACTGAGTTTTCTAGGCTTTTTCCTTTAGAACAGAATATTTAGTGAGGTGTCTTAGGAAAGTTTTAATAGGCCTGCCCTTGGGGCTTCTAGTGCTAAATAAAACTGAAATTGCCAGCCCCCCCCGCCCAAAATGCCTATTGAATGAAAGCAAAAGCACAAGATAAAACATCAGGCTTACAATACTACTACTCATGTAGATCATTAATTTTTAGATGAGCGTGCTAAAACTTCCAGAAAAGCATACTCATAGAAAGCTGTGGCCCACTGGCCCTCTCCCATCATAGTTTCCATGGGATTTCTATTACATTTTCTCTCCGTGCTGAAAGAAAGGGATGCCGCTGAACTGCTGCTTTATTAGCAGAGCTGCAACAGAGGGTGAGTCCAAACACCTCCCTTTGGACCCTGAGAAGGAACAGGAATTCAGACAAAAAAACCTCTGAGCACTCCCCCCATAAGGACCAAAGGCCCAAGATGGTGGCACCGGAAACAGAGAACCCACTCGATCGATGGTAAAGGGAGTCTGTCAGCCAGCGGAGCTAGTCCTGTGGGCCGTGAGGACACCGTCCACCACAGCCTGTGCTCATCAGAGGCTGAGGGCATGAGTTTACCTGGAGGGCAAAGGTGGAGAAGAACAAGCTGTACGACGAAGGACAGTGAGAAGGTATGTGGAAAAGGGAGACGGGGATGAAGGTGACAAAATATGGAAAGAAAACACTAATGTGGTAAGAGGTAGGAGAGGTGTTTTTAACAAGCCTTTTTAGTTTCTTAATATTAGTTTTTTCCACTATTGATTTTCCATTCTTATTCTGGAAAGTTTGGTCTTGATACCGTGTCCCACCATTTGAGAGTAACAGGTTAATTTGTTGACTGTATTATTCACTCGTAAAAACCCCTATTGCTGCAGCATACCTTTTTCTGAATTAAATAACAATGTCCCTGCAGCGCTGAAATGCTGAAATAGGTATTTTGCTGCATTATAAATGAATTATGCAGTTCCTTTAAAGTGGACTTTGAATATAAGGAACAACGTAAGCACACATAATACTATGCAATGTGTCCACTTCTACTTCAGACATCCACACTCAGGTATCTACAGAAGTAGCTACCTGCACCTACTAAGGATATCCACGAAAGCTAATATTAGAGCTCACACCTCTCTTGGTGGAGTTTATCTCTATTTTGAAATATTAAACCTTAATTTAACAATTCTGTACCGGTAAACTGATTTTGTTGTATATAATACCTGCAGTTATATTCAAAGTTTGAAAAAACACGTCCACAGCACTGTCGTCCTCCCTCAGCTTATCTAGACTAAAAAGGCACTGGGGATGCGTGAAGCCGTACCTGTATGGCGTAAGAATATTCAGAGGAGGTGGCTTATCACTCTGGTTGTAAATGTCAGCAACGGGATTAGGAATGCTGTTCTTTGAAACCACCTGCTGGTCTTGGACTGTGGAACTTTTGAAAGCTTTTTTCATGTTGATATCCTGTAGTGACACTATTTAGAAAAAAAGCCCCCCAGGTTGAGTTATATTGAAATATTTTTAACTGTGTAGCAATAAGTCTCATTTGAGACACAATCACAAATAGAATTTATGGTTCTAGAGTAACAAAATCGTGTTTTTATTGTTCATTTAAAACCATGCTTACATAGCATGTACATGCCTTCCTTCTTATAAGTAACAGCTGTCTCTATAAAATGAAGACAAATCACGTCTTTTCTTCTTCGGTAGTGATCTAATTATTTCTTTAAACCTAGTATTAGAACAACGTTCTTTATAATAGCATTTTTCAGAAACCACGCAGGAATATAGTTGAGTATATAACAGGCATGTAAACACAAAGGTTTGGGTATCCTGGAGGAAAAAAATATTCAGTTAATACCAGTTGAATGTAATACATGTAGGCAATACGTCTGTAAAAAATATACAAATGTAAAAAATGCATGAAGTTTTACTGACACTAACATTAAGGAAAGATGGCAAGGCTTTTCAAAATACGTATAGTCCTAGAAATTAAGTAGCAGCAAATAAAACTACACTCAGGGTAAGAAAATCAGGGCTGATTATACCTATTTCTTGTGTTTGTGTAACACTTCACATCTCACGTATTAACTCATCTAACTTTGACAGAAACTTTTGAATTGGGCAACCTGGTCCATTAACCCACTTGACCAATGAAGCTGAGAGTCGGGTGTCAAGCAACTCTTCCAAGATCACCCAGGGAAAAAAGGCAGACCCAAAATAGAACACAGATTTCCTAACTTGGTCAAATGTTTTTTCTACTATAAAATCCATGCAAAAGACAGAAATCAGATAAATCTTGAGTGGAAGGGATTTTAAAGATATGAGATACACTGTAAAATCTTAAGAACTCTAGTGTACAGATTAACCTTTTCCAGCACAAGGTTTATCACTGGTTTTCCAATTGCAAGATCCTACAAAAAAACTGAAGGAAGATGAATAAACACTAAAAATCATTTGTGATACCAATGTGAAAATGAATGACTGGCTTAAGATGCTAAAATTTCTTATCTGAATAGACCAAATAGCTATCCAAGGTTTTACTTTTTTCAAACAAGATAAATCTTAAAAATCAGATTAAAGAATGTATCATAATGGATATTAAAATTTCAATGCTCTACATTTTTGTTAAATTTCTAGTTCACTAATCTAATATTGATCTTTGAAAAAGACCTGAACAGGAGTAAACACATTTTTTTAAAATGATGAGGAACAAATTCCCTAAAACACATTTTAAAAAAAATAAAACTTCCATTTTTTATTACTACTACTATTGTTAAGTCTAGTAGAAAAATCATATACTAAGACCATTTTAATGCAACAAGAGAAATCATAACTACCACTATATAAAGGTAAAAATAATTGTTAATCTGAACATTTTTCTCAAATAAATATGAAATGCTGTTTCTACTTTTTTTTGCAGATTTTTGTTCCAGTCTAATCTCAGTCTCTCATCCAAAAGATACAGAAAGTGAAATCTTTAAAAAGGAACTGCTGAATTTTCATTTTATTGAAACTGTCAAAATTTCAGGGTATATCCTCAAAATGATTATCGGTTACCTACACAGTGCTTACCACTTTTAACTTTACTTTACAACCATGACGCCTAAAGGCCGTCAGTAAATGCTATTTCTTGAGATGTGAAATCAGCAGGATCACCACGATTATTTATAGGCATCAACCCCAACAAGGGTAGCAGGTGGACACCTTCACTCAGTCACGCTGTGTATGTATCACCCTCCCTCTTAGTTGGACCACATCTTTGGAGTGATTCTGTGATTTTTAGGCAAGAAAGTATCTTTAAAAGAATCACCAATGACCTAAACTAGGGTTTCTAATACCAAAAATATTCAAAGAATCCTTTAAAACAAATACTATACGTGTACATTTTTTAAAAAGAGAGTATGGATGGCATCTATGAGGTAAACAAGACTCTTTAATTACTACCTTACCCAACGTTGTGCCCTCCCCCACCAACATTCTTCTAGAAAGGACAAGATGAAATATCAGTACACTACCCCAAGGAAAAAGCAGTGATTACACTGCAATTAATTACTACCGTCTTGTCACCATCCCTTCTAGCTCATTGCTTTCATGCAATTACCTACCTTCTTCCACTGTTGAATCCAGCTGGGTAACTTTGACAGCAAGGCGATCAATTCTGTCTTGAAGAGAATTTGCTCTGATGTAGAAGTTGTTAGCCTCATTAAACAGCTCACCAAATATGTCTTCAGCATGTTTGCCTAGAGAAGAAAATGAATGGAGAAGGCCATCTGTTAAGAAGTGCTGAAGCAGCCTTCACACGTTCTCGCCAATGCTGATTACTGTCAACATGTGGGATTTTGTGCAAATGATTATAAAAATAGTGTCATAGTCAAGGGCCTTTAGAACTTTTGAAAATGTATTGTGGATATTAACATTTATCTGAAATTAACCCAAAGTTGTATAGTTTTAAAATACCCCAGGGAGTACAGAACTTTCATTTAATTGCTACATGAGCTATCATACAAGTTGTTTCCCGTTAAACTTCTTTGGGGAAAAAAGGACTTTCATTTTGCATGCTTTACGAATAAATAAAATCTTGGGACCTTAACCTTCCTTTTACTTCCCAAGATAAATAAATCATGTTGGTTTCTAAATTTGAGATTTTGCTTCATTCACCATTAGAAATGTTAGATATCTCATGCTGTGTCTAACACTCTCCAATGGCATGAAACCGTTCTAATTCATATTTTGAAATCTAAGGATATAGTGCTGACTCTGGCACCTTCTAAAAATCAATATTTTGTTCGGAGTTAAATTTTCTGTATGGATTCTTGTGAGTGCCAGACACAACTACTCCCACTTTTCTTAAAATGTAAAAAAAAAAAAAAAATTCTGAAAAGATAGGAGTAAGTACCTGCTTGAATTTCCAAATCCTAACATCATTCCTTTATTCATTCAACAAACATTTAATAACTGTCTACCCCGTATGTGCAAGGCACACCTGCATCGTATCTCCTCTGCCAGAGAGAACCACTTTTTAAAAAATAGACTTTAATTTTAAGAACAGTTTCCAGTTCACGGCAAAACTGAGCAGAAAGCACAGAAAATTCCCATATAATCCCTGCCCCCCGACTATCAACATCACACACCAGAGTGATGCTTTTGTTATAACTGATAAACCTGCACTGACACGTCATTACATCCAAAGTTCAGTTTACTCTTTATGTTATACATTCTATGGATTTGGACATATGTATAAAGACATGTATCCACCATTATAGTATCATATAAAATAGTTTCACTAGTAAAAATCCTTCATGCTCCACCTATTTATCACCCCCCACCCCCCGCCATTCAACCCCTGGCAGCCACTGATTTTTTACTGTCTCCACAGTTTTGTCTTTCCTAGAATGTCATATAGTAGAAATCATAATTAATTATAATTAATCATATTCACTTAGTAATAAGCATTTCAGGTTCCTCCACGTTTCTTCATGGCAAGACAGCTTATTTTTTTTTAGCGTTGAATAATGTCCCACTGTCTGGATGTACTACAGTTTGATTATCCATTCACCTACTGAAGGACATCTTAGTTGCTTCCAGTGTTTGGTGGTGATGAATAAACATCTGTGTGCAGGCTTTTATGTGGATATGAGTTTTCAACTCACCTGGGTAAATACCAAGAGGCAACACTGCCACATTGTATGGTAAGAGCATGTTCATTTTTATAAGAAACAAACTGTCTTTCAAAGTGGCTGCACTATTTTGCATTCCCACCAGCAACATATGAGAGTTCCTGTTGCTCCACATGCTCATCAGCATTTGGTGTTGTCGGTTTTCTGGATTTTAGCCCTTCTAAAAGATGTAAAGTGGTTATCTCATTTTAATTTGCATTTCCCTGATGACAGATGATGTTAAGTATCTTTTCATATGCTCTATGCCTGTCATCTGTACATCTTCTTTGGTGAGATGTCTGTTCAGGTCTTTTGCCCATTTTTAAATCAGGTTGTTAGTTTTCTTGGTAATGAATTTTAAGAGGTCTTGGTATATTATGGACAACAGCCTTTTATCAGATTATGTCTTCTGCAAATATCTTCTCCCAGTCTGTGGCCTGTCTTATTCTCTTGACAGTATCCTTCACAGAGTTCAAGTTTTTAATTTTAATGAAGTCCAGCTTATCAAGTATTTCTTTCATTGTGGTGCCTTTCTTTGGTGGTGTATCTAAAATGTCATCACCATTCCCAAGGTCATCTGGATTTTTCTCCCATGGTACCTACCAGGAGTTTTATAGTTTTACATTTAGGACTATGTTCCATCTTGAGTTAATTTTTGGGAAGGGTTTAAGGTCTGTGTGTAAACCTACCATTTATTTCCATTTCTACCAATTTATCACTCAAATGAGAAGAGAACCTAAATCTTCTGGAAAGAATAAAACCAGAATCACTATGATGTTTTCATAGTGCTTTACAATTTATACGGTGCTCTGATATCCACTTTCCGTCCAGACTGCTGTAATTCACAACATGGCAAACTGTGAGAGTAAGAACCATGCCTGTCTATCTAGTGTTGCAGCCCAGCCCTAGAACAATGCCTCCTGACAAACGCCTGTTCGATGAATGCACCAGCTCATGAGCAACAGTGAGTTACTGCTTTCATTTTCCAGATGACTAACCTGACCATCGAAAGATGATCTGTCCAAATCTCATGGCTAGTAAGTGGCAGTAAGAGATGAAACAAAACTCTGGTCTTCTAACTTCTAATCCCTTGCTTTCATCATATACTTCCCTGAACTTCCTTGCCTAGGAATTAGCAACTTCCATGAATTATTTCAGGCCATAAGCCATTTGCTAATTTCCTGTTTACTTAATGAAATAGACTGAAATATTTGCTGTTTAAATGGTCACTCTCAGACAATGGATGAACATTTCTTGTGAATCTAAAAGCAACATAATTTCATAAACTCTCATGGTGTAATCTTAACAAGAGGAACTTCCTCTTAAAAAATGAAAGCAGTAAAGAAATCAATAAAAACATCTTGTATCTAGAAGTCATGCCTCCTACCAAAAACGGAAGAGGGATTCCCCAAGACTACTGATTTCAGCAGAGCAGTAAATTGTTTCTCTTAAAACCTGGTATCTATTGTATGGTCCTCTGGAGTCACTTAAAATTCTGCCAACAGTTTCCACTCCCACAATATATAAAGTGGTTCCCAAAAAGGCAACGGAATAAAATAAAGTCTTCACACAAATTATATGTTTTTCAACTCAGTAACTAGATGTGGTATCCAGAATTAATGTTTGTTCACTGGCTTATAAACCCTTTCCTGAGTGCCGGACTTGTGTATCTAATTAGCTCACGAACATCTCCATGTTGACATCCTATAAAGAATCCCAAATGCTGTACAAATTCCAATAGGAATTCATTTTCACGTTAACTCAAACTTGCATCCCCGTGTGGAAAGGCATCAACCAACCCAAAATGAAGCCCAGGAAGAAATGGAGTCATCTGTGGTTGCTGCCTCCCGCTACAACTCACGGAACACCCAACCTCAGCACTCATCTCTCCCCAGCACCCCTGAACTCACACCCTCCCTGGTTCCCTCCTGCACTACATAGATCAACAGCTTTGGGCTGTTTTGCTTTCAGGTTCACTTCCCACCCTCAAATCTATTCATCACACCGCTGCCAAGTGATCTTTCTTAAAGAAAAGATCTGACTGTCCCTCCTATTCAAATTCTTCATTGCTCCCTATCATTCTCAAGATAAAATCTAGGCCTCTCAACAGGGCACAGAAGGCCCTGTGCACCTCTCTTCTGTCCTTCCTTTGTGCTCCGGTCAAAATGAACTGTTTGCAATACCTAAACCCATTCCCCTTTCCCACAGATCCCGCTATTGGTCTGAACTTTTAAATCCCTCCCATGCTTTGTCACCTCACTCAGAATAAAAGCCAAAGGCCATGGGAGGCTTATAAAGTGATTTAACTCCATCTACCCTGCTGGCCTCATCAACTATCATCCTTTCCCTTGCATATTCCACTCCACCTACACTGTCTCCTTGCTCTTTCTCAGACATGCCAATCATTCTCGCTTCCGGTCGGGTGTTTGCATTTCCTGTTCCTTCTCCCTGGACCATTTTGTCCCAGAGACTCACAGGGTCTGGTCCCTCACTTCATCCAGATCTATACCCAAATGTGACCTTCTAAGTGAGACACCTCTAGCAACCTTAGCTAAAAGTGCCATCACCTCATACGAGGATTTTGAGAAACAAGACAGAGGATCATAGGGGAAGGGAGGGAAAAATGAAACAAGATGAAACCAGAGAGGGAGACAAACCATAATAGACTCTTAATCTTGGGAAACAAACTGAGGGTTGCTGGAGTGGTGGGGGGTGGGAGGGATGGGGTGGCTGGGTGACAGACATTGGGGAGGGTATGTGCTATGGTGAGCACTGTGAATTGTGTAAGACTGATGAATCACAGACATGTACCCCTGAAACAAAAAATTAAATGTTAATTAAAAAATTTTTTTTAAAAAGTGCCATCACCTCACCACACACATGCGCACACCCACCCTTGTCCCCTCCCTGCTGTATTTTTCTCCTTAGCACTTATCACCATGCTGTAATTGTACACTTGTACTTATTCATCTTGTTTCCTGCCTGTCTCCTTCCACGAGAATGTATGATCCAAGAAGACAAGGACTCTCCTTGGTTCTGCACACTGCTTTATCAATCCCCAAGGTCTAGGACATGCCTGGCTTATAACAGGTGCTCAAAAAGATTTTGGAATAAATGAATAAAAATGCATTAACTTAAAACCAATTCAGGATGCAGATAGGGGTCTATAAGATCAGATGCCTCTCTCTGTGTTCCCACAATACCTTAAGTATATCTCAGTCACAGGACTCTTCACATAACCTGAACACTGGCTTTGTATAAGTTATTTGAGGGTATGAGTGATGCCTTTCATCTCTGTATTGCCTGTGCTGAGTTAGTGCTCAGTGAGTACCTCCTGAATAAAAAACATATGATCTCTTCCAGTGTTTTCTTGTTAACAAGTAGACAACCAACAAACCCTCCCTGTCCAAGTAAGTTTGGGAAATGCTGGGCTAAAAAGATTAAACATGCTTCTATGCCTGGGGGTATCTCAAACCTTTAATACGCTAATGTGCAATAGGAATCTGCAAGAGATGCATCTAGCACACCATGTTTTCAAACTGATGGGGCCTGGAAACACCTAATAACATCCTTTGGAACTACTGTTTTATAACACCCATTTAGGAAAATGACTGTCCCTTCAGCTGGATGATCTGCAGACAGAGTACCATGTTCCAAACAGTTCATATCCAAGACTATCACTTGTTTATTTTGAATATCAGTCCTGGTCAAAATGTAGCCAACTAATTTTTCTCTATTTGCCCATTCACAGTTTAAAAGACATATTCCAGTCCATTCCCCTGCCACCAGAAAAAAATCCTTTCCCTTTCCCTTCAGTTATGCAGAAATCTAATTAACAGGGACAGCATATATCACCAAGAATACAGGAGTATACACCAGCACCTCTTGCAAAAGTCACACCAGCATTCTCAAAGCACAGCAGCTACTGTTGAAAACCACACTCTTGCTAGATGCTATACAAGTTGAAAAGGATAAATAACATGTGTCCTTTACCTTCAATGCTTAAAATTAACTCTATTTGGAAAAAACAACAACATGCAATTGACACTGTATTTCTATAAAAGTTCTCAATTTATAAAAAAGAAGCAGAAATTAAGGACTCGTACTTAATCTTTTACCAGCTGCTAGAAGCTAACAAGTGACTAAAGAAAATGGAAGAAACTATATTTTCCTGATGAACAAAGATAAAATGTTGCAAATTACAGTACTCAGTTTTGCAAATAGCAACTTATTTGAAAAGCTTAATTTTACTCACTCTTTCAATGGCAAGTCCATTAATAGCTAAACTAAAATAATTCTGAATTGAATTAAAGACCATGCTGAGGTAAGTGCAATTTACTCATTCTTTACTGACAAAGGATCCACTTACTGGCTTATTAGTACCGTTATCAACTCACGTCCAAGTATGTCAGGTTGAGAAGTATGCCTCTAAACTGCCAAAGCATTCAAAATTATGCATGGATTTTCAATTTTATTTAAAAGCAAAAATTTACTGGAAACAACCACTGTCTCTGATAGGAGTCCTTTCTGTAGAACAAGAAACCAGTCATAACAAAGTCCTTCAGAAATTTTAATACATACATCTAGCACCTAGATCTTGATTGGTGAGACTTTGGCTTTTCATTCTCCTCTGAAAGTAACAAGCCTTCTTGGAAAAATGACTGATTCTAGGGCTACGGTGGAAAAGTACAAGATGAGCTTAGCATACCTTGCTGTGCTTTTCTAAAAAAGTCCAGAAGTGCTCAGAGAGTGGCAGATACATGTCACAAAGGACACAGGAGCCAGCCCGGAAGGGCTCCCACTGGCCAAATCAGGGAAAATGTAAGCATCAAAATAAATAATAAAGACAAGGGATTACAACCCACAGAATAAAATAACAATTCATGAATTCATATGGATGGATATAAATGAATGAATGAATGAATGAATGAATGAATGACAAGGAAAGAAGTGAAAGTGCTTACAGCAGAATTCCAACTAATACATGTAGAGGAAATTAGGGAACAACAAAAATCACCATTTTGTAACCATCACAATAGTAAGTGTTTGGGGCAAGAATCATCAGTGGATGCTAGGATTAGTGGAAAGAAATGGATGAAAGCGGGCTATTCCAAAGTCTCAAGATGTTTCCCCATAAGAAACTTATTAATTACAGAGGGAGACAAAACTTTAATTACGGAAATCTATGGACAAAACAGGAGGGGAAGAATGAAGGGGGGGAATCGGAGGGGGAGACGAACCATGAGAGACGATGGACTCTGAAAAACAAACTGAGGGTTCTAGAGGGGAGGGGGGTGGGAGGATGGGTTAGCCTGGTGATGGGTATTAAAGAGGGCACGTTCTGCATGGAGCACTGGGTGTTATATGCAAACAATGAATCATGGAACACTACATCAAAAACTAGTGATGTAATGTATGGTGATTAACATAACATAATAAAAAAAAAGAGAAAGAGAATAGTATTAGATTTACTGAAAAATTAAGATTGTACAGAGAGTTCCCATACAATTTATACACCATTTCCCCTATTACTAATGTCTTACATCAGTATGATTCCTTTGCTACAATAAACAAACCAATGCTGATACAAAAAAAAAAAAAATTACCGCGATTGAAAACAAAACGTGACTGAAGTCCTCATGGGCAGTTATGGGGCAGGCAGAGAATATGTGCTTTGAGAAGAAATGCACTGAGAAGGATGTGTCATCACTCTGTCACAGCCCTGCCAATATCCTAAATCTAATCATCAGGAAACATCAGAAGACCCAGACTCAGACATTCCAGAAAATGGTCAGTTCCCTTTTAAAATGTCAAGTCATAAAGTCAAGGAAAGATTGAGGAACTGTTCCAGATTAAAGAAGAGAGTTAAGGATATATATTTACTAAACATAAAATACATAATATTAAAAATACAAAATACTAAATATATACACGTATGTGTGTATAGGAGAAAGGAAAGCAGGAGGAAGAGTCTCTGAGAAAGAGAAAATGTGGTAAAATAATATACAGGTGAAAGTCTGAGAATTCTCTCCTGGTTTTGACCTTTTATAAGTCTGAAATCATTTCAAAATAAAAAAGTTAAGAAAGAAATTTCATTATAGTGTTTGTAGTAAAGTCCAATTACCATTGAATTCCATAAAATAGTAAGTTATAATTATTGGGCCCTAAGGTTTTTTCCTCCCTTTTTAAAGTTTTATTTTTTCTACCACGAAAGCAATCCACACTTATTAGAAGAAATATAGGAAACACAGAAAGGTAAACAATGGGGAAAATGGCCCAAAGTCCAATCCAAGGCATCCACTGCTAACATTCTAATTTCTTTCGTCTTTGTTGCGTTTCTAAGTCTGTGTAAGACAAAAAATACAATATACATTCTGATTCTTACTGAAATCTGTGAGTATAAAAGCAGCATGTGCTTGTGGCAGAAAATCTGGAAAACTCAGAAAAATAAAAAGAAATGTCACCCATAGTTAACCACAGTGAACTTTTATGTATACTTCTTTAATAATATTCTTTCTAGCATTTCGTAGAGAACTAAGAAAATAGAGGTTGATTATTAAGCATATTCAGTTTATTTAGCAAATATTTAATAAGCACCCACTGTGTACCAGGCGCCATCCTAGCTGCTTGAAGAAACACAGCAGTTAACACAGCCACAAAGTTTATGTTATACACAGACAACAGACGAACAGATATCACGTGATGCTAAGTGCTATGAAGAAAATAAGACAGTGAGGGAACAGGGAGTGGTAGAACGTGGGTGGTACGTAGGTGGTCACAAAAGACCAGGGAACCATGTAGACATCTCAGGGAGGAACCCTGAGGCAGAAGGCAGAAGGCAGAAAGCCAGTTGGTGTGGGAAGGCAGCCTCCAGAGGTCAATATGGCTGGAATCCAGTGAAATGGAGAGAAAAGTGGTTAGAAGAAAGCAGACGAATAAATCCCTTCCCCGTGGAGCGGAGTGACGAGTAGAGCAGAGAGACCAGATAGGAGGATGCTGTTGAGCAGAGATGCAGCGGTGGCTTAGACTAGAACAGTGGCCGCAGAGGGGCCAAGAGCTGTACAGATTTGGTACACAGTTTGAAGATATGTGGTAGGAAAGAGAGAAGACACAAATACACAAGAACTGGAAGACTAGAGTTCTCATTTGCTAACAGAGAAGAGGGGAAGAGAGGGGAAAGAAATAATTCCGTGTTAGACATGTAGAGTGTGAGGTGTGCCTATTAGAAATCCAAGTGCAGATCTCCTGTAGGCAGTTGTATACACAAGTTTGAAATCTCGGGGAGAGGTGAAATGGAAGACGTACATCAGCGTAAAGATGGCGTTTCAAGCCATGGGACTGGATGAGGTCACCTAGTGAATGGAAGCAGGCAGAGAAGGGTGTCAATGACCGAGCCTTGGAGCACTCCCCCATGCAGAGGTTGGAAAGATCATCAAAGGAGACTAATAAAGAATAGCTTGTGAGGGAGGAGAAACACCAGAGGGTGCTGGCCCAGAAGCCAGGGAAAGAAATGTTCCCCAGACTTGCGACTAAGCACTGGACTTGGCAATGGGGAAGTCACCGGTAATGCTTATAAGCACAATTTTAAGAGTGGGTGGGACAAAATTTTAATTGGGACAAGAGAAAATGAAGAAGGTAAAGGCAATGAGGATATGAATCTTCTTTCAAGGTATCTTGCTGTGAAGGGGAGCAAGAAATGGGGAAACAGGTAGAGGATGGTCTGAGGTTTAGGTCAGGAGATTTCTCCATATATTAATATTTGGTAGGCATGATGTAGACAGAGTGTGTGTGTGTGGGGGGGGGGTGATGCAGAAAAGAGAGGGTGAACACAGTCCTGGAGTGAGCATGAGGATGTGGGGTCCACTGCTTTTGACAGAAACATTATTGCTCACCATTTAAAGGAGGGTGAGCAGGACACATTGGTACAGAACATTATCAGCGGACAGATCTGGGAAAAGGGGATTGTCTGTTTCTCCTCTGACTGCTTTTATTTTCCCAACAAAATAAGAAGCAAGTCATCAGCTCAGAGGGGGAAGTTTGAGGTAGAAAGAAAGATATGAAATAGGCACTCTAAGGGCAGGAAAACTAATTAACAAAGAAATTACAGCAGGATTGCTGAGCAACATTGAGAGCTCACCTGAGGAATGTGCTCATGATTTTAACTCTCTCTTCTTTTCTCACATAAGTATTTAAAGGTACAAATTTCCCTCTAAGCACTTCTTTAAATAAATCCCACAAATACATGGCTCATCATCACACGTTAGAAATAGAATTTCTAATTTCTTTTATTTCTTCTTTGACCCAAGGATTATTTTAAAAGATACTGCTTCATTTTCCAATATGTCAGGATTATCTAAAAAGATTATCATAATTACAGTCTCATTACCATCATACTCTTTAGGATACCAATCTTTCAAACATATTATTTTATGGCTGAGCTTATGTTCATCTTGGTGAACATTCCATGTGAACATTAAAAGAATGTACATTTTATAATTTGGGAGTTCAGTGTTCTATAAAGTTCAATTAAATCAGACTGGTTAGTAGTGTTGTTCAAACCATCTATATTCTTACAGATTTTTGTCTGTTTTTTTTATCATTCGCGGAGAGGTTTTTGCTAAAATCTGCAATTGTGATTCTGCGATGTCTATTTCTATTTCTCTTTTTGGTTCTATTTTTATTCCATATTCTTTAAAATTAAAATTTTAAGTTGTGAGTTCTTGACAAATAGACTCTCATCACAATGGAACCTCCGTCTTTACCTCTGCTTTATAGTTTACTTGACATTAATATAGTCACATCAGCTTGCTTATGCTTTATGTTTAGTTTACATGATATCTATTTTACATTATTTTCTTTAAATCTGTCTTCATCCTTAAAAATGCAAGTATTTTAGTCTTGCTTTTTTACCTAACCTGATAAGCTCTGCCTTAAATTTTAAGTGGGTGTTCAAAATGTTTCCATTTAACGTAATTCTTGATAGGGCTGGGTTTAATTCTATCACCTGGGTATTGCTTTTCCATTTGTCCTTTCTGTTCTTTATTCCTTTCTTCTTCCTTTCCTGCCTTCTTCTGGGAAAATCGAATGATTATCTTAGGATTCCATTTTATCTCCTCTATGCATTATCCTAGAGGTTACTGGAAATTAAAATATGCATTCTTAATTCATCATGATGTGCTTTCAAATAATATTTTGTAAAACAAGATAAAACACAACTATATCATTCCATTTACCCCCTTCTACATTTACAGCTCTCACTGCCATATATTTTAATTTCACATACGGCATGAACTCTACAATACATTTTGAACAGTCAGAAAGCTCCTAAACAAATAGATATAAATACATAATTTTTAATGAGCATTTATATTTACTCTCATATTTACTTTTTCTGTTGCTCTTTATTCCTTCTTGCAGATCCAGGCTACTATCTGGTATCGTTTCCCTTCACCCTCAAGAATTTTTCTAGCATTTTTTGGTAATGCAGATCTACTGAAGACTTAATTCTCTCAGATTTTATCTGAATAAAATAAAATATGGCTTTCATTTCCATTTCACTTCAGTTCATTCATACTTCATTTCGGGTCTTGTTTCTGATGAGAATCAGCGGTCATTCTGAACACCACACCCTCCCTATATATACTTTTCCCCTCTTGCTTATCATTTTCTCTTTACCTTGTTCTTTTAGTAATACTACTATGAGGTGACTAAATGGGATTTTGTTTAATTTACACTTCTTGAAATTTGCTGAGCTTCTTGAACCTGTTGGCTGATAACTATCATCAATACTCAAAAACTCTCATTCATTATTTCTTCTGCCTTATTCTTGCTCTATCTTCTCCTGGGACTCCAATTACCTATGTATTAGACCCTCTGATATTGTCCCACATTTTGGATTCTCTGTTCTTTTCTTTCTCATTTTCTCTTGTAAATTAGTTTGAATAATTTCTATTGGCTCACCTCCAAGCTACTTCTGCTTCGACAGTCTTCGGTTGGGCCCACTAAGTGAATTCCTTTACTTCTGATACTGGGATTTTCAGTTCTGTTTCTTTTTTTTTCTCTTTAGTTTCCATTTCTCTGTTGAAATTCCCTATTTCCTCATGCATGCCATTCACCTTTTTTACTCTGTCCTTCAATGTGTTTTTTTTAACACTTAGAATTTATTTTTTTTGTTATATTACATTAATCACCATACATTACACATCATTAGTTCTTGATGTAGTGTTCCATGATTCATTGTCTGCGTACAACACCCAGTGCTCCATGCAGTACGTGCGCTCCTCAACACCCATCACCAGGCCAACCACTTTCTTAGAATTTCTGTATCTCTGCTGACATGACCCATCTATTTCTGAATGTTGTCTACTTTTTCCATCAGCATCCTTGACATATTCATCATAGCTATTTTAAATTCCTGGTTGGATAATTCCAACATCCCTACTACATCTGACTTTGGTTCTGATGCTTACTCTGTCTCTTCCAACGGTGTTTTTCACCTTTTAATTTTTTTGTTGAAAGCCAGACATGCTGTACTGGGTAAAAGGAACTGGGGTATGTAGGCCTTTAGTGATGTGTTGGGAAGGTGTGGCAGGAAGGAAAGTGTTCTAGAGTCCTATGACCTTTTTTCTAGCTGTACTGAGGTATAACTGACAAAATTGTGTATATTTAAAGTGTACAACATGATGATTTGACATATATACAGGTTGTGATATATATATAGGTTGTGAAATGATTACCATAATCGGGTTAATTCATATACCATCACCTCACATACTCTGTGTGTGTGTGTGTGTGTGAACCCTTAAGATCTACTTTCAGCAAATTCTAAATGTACAATACAGTATTTCTAATTATGGTCACCATGCTGTGCATTAGATTCCCAGAACTTATTCATCTATAACTAAAGGTTTATACCTTCTAACCATCATCTTCCTGTTTTCCCTCCCTCATAGCCCTCACCTGGTAATAACCATTCTACTCCTTATTTCTAGGTGTTCAAATTATTTTCTTGAAGATTCCACACATAAATGAGATCGTAGAGTATTCTCTGTATGGCTTATTTCACTTATCATAAAGTCCCTTAAGTACATGCATGTTGCAAATGGCAGGATTTCCTCTCAATGCTGAATAATATCCCACTGTATACACATATATTGCGTATCTTCCTTGGCCCTTCATCCATCTATGGTAGTCCTATGATCTGGTCTCAGTCTTTTGGTGAGCCTAGGTCCCTGGGACTCATGCCCCTCCCCCTTAGATGAGAAAGGAAGGCAAGAAGGGGCTGGAGTAGGTATTTCCCTTCTCCCGGGGTTGGTTAGGCTCTGGTAAAACCCAACTCCCTTAGGCTCCAGTGAAATCATTTCCCTTTGAGGGCAGGCACTAAGAAAACACAGAATGCTCTGGTTTTATTTCAAAATGGTTACTCTTCCCCTCCCTCTGGGGTAAGCACAAGGGGATTTTTCTCTGATATTCACTGTGAGAACCTGGTAGGATGGTAAAATTCACAGAAGTGTGGGAGCCCCCACTAAGAATGGACCCTCTAGAGCTTTTAGCTCTCAAACTTGTTCTCACTGAGCCCCCCAGTAATCCACCAGTCTCTCCAAATTTGGGGGCAATGATCTGAACTGTGACCTCAGTTCTCTGACAGATCTAAGAAAAGCTGTTAGGTTTTCAACTTGTTCAGCTTTTTTTCTTGCTGTATGACCAGGAAGGATTTTTAAGCTCCTTGCCAGATTGGAAACTGGAAGTCCCTTCAATATATTTTTCATAGGTATTTTAAAGTACTTATCTACTAATCCAAAATTGGGGTCATCTGTGGGCCCTGCTTCTACCAACTTCTTTTTTTCTTCATTCTGAGTCACATTTTGGGCACCTGGGTTGAGCATCCAACTTCTTGATTTCAGCTCATGATCTCAGGGTCCTGAGATTGAGCCCCATGTCAGGTTCTGCACTCAGTGGGGAGTCTGCTTGAGATTCTCTCCCTCTGCACGCCCCCACTCGCTCATGCGCGTGTTCTCTCTCAAAATAAATTAAAAAAAATAAAAATTATGAGTCACATTTTTCTCCTTTTCACATGTCTTATAGTTTTATTTTTTTTACTGAACAATGTATGTAGAAGAACAGTAGAGGCTGAGGTAGAGAATGTTTAGTCCTATAAAAGGGCATGCTTTACAGAAGAATACTACTTTACTGATAATAGTGATTGTTTTCCTAATATGGGAGTGAGCATAGTAAAGTTTTAGAATATTAAGAACCTTTAAAATCTTCCCTCAAAGTTTTTAGATGGTCTGCGTTAATGACAGTATAAATCAAAACAATGAGAAAAACATCTATAAATCACATAAGCCTATATACTCATGAAATAGGAAGAATACAGATGATAAACCAGAGAAGGACTAAACATTCAGATTTGGCTGACTCTTCAACTTGTGCTGTTATGAATTATTCTACATTTAAATTCTGCTACGTAGAGATTCATCTAGGAAAAGGAGAAATGAAAACCAACCTCAATCATAATTACTTTTATAATGCCCTCAAGGAAGTATTTCTGATATTTCAGGTCAAATGATGTGTCAGGAAAGTGCTTGAATTCCCAGTAATTCTGCCGTTTGGGGGAAGAGGCTCTTATACTTGCCTCCAACTTGCTGAAAGAACTTTTATCTTATAGTTTCCTAAGTATACATTACTCACCTCCCTTCACTGGCTTTCTATTTTAGCCTACAAGAAATACAAGCGTTTATCTCAGTTTGAAGAACTAAAATTTTAAAAATTCTTGCTGTTTCTTCCAGTCTACTTCTGTCCAGATACAGCAATACATTTTCTCTTAACATCCCCTTTTAACCCTAGACTCAAACTGCATGGAAATGTACTTGTGATCTATTTCCCGCACATACTGCGTCTGAATATCTCCCCTTCCTCCCACAAATCCCATTTGGCTAAAAACATCTTAGAAATCTATTCAGTGCATGCCTTCAAAATATTTAGATCTCTATTCTGAGTAGAACTGCACTTGATATAATCAATTAGTACGACTCCAAATTTTAGACCCGATTAGATAAAGCAAATGTGAGCAAGCCCTTAAGGTAGTATTTTTATGTTGATCTGGCATTTAGTTTGATATGAAACAGCATGTACCGTAAGGAGTATTAGTAAAAATATTAACCACTTATTAAAATCTTTGAGAAGAAAACAGACCTCCTTTCTTATTCATGCAATTACCTAAAACATGGAAATTAACAGAAAAATAGACTTTGTAACAATTTTTTTTTAAAAGATAATATTTTTTTGAGAGAGCACGCACACATGCGAGTGGGGAGAGGGGGAGAAGGAAAGAATCTTACAGGCTCCATGTCCAGCTTGTAGCCCAACACAGGGCTCAATCTCATCACCCTGAGATCATGACCTGAGCTGAAATCAAGAGTCTGAGGCTTAACCCAATGAGCCACCCAGGCGCCCCTGTAATAATTTTTTAAAGGAAAGACATACTTAAAATTAATGGAGTCTCAGAATTTTTTTTTAAATATCAAAAAGAACTGGTTTATACAAGAGATGTATGTACTGGTTTATACAAGAATTTATGATAGTGTTCCCCGCCCCCCAAACAAGGAAACAATTTATATGTCTAACAGTAGGGAAATGGTTAAATAATTATGGTATATCAATATAATAATCTCTAGCTATTAAAAATTGTATCTTAGAGGAATCAACAAAGATGTTTACTATATACTGAGTACAGGCTACAAAACCATATGTATAAGATACCATTTTTATAATGGTATATACAAAGCATTACAGATTATTTTCTCTTATTAATGAAAATTTTGTAATTTTTTAAATCTGTGTTTTCCTATGCTTTGTAAGTTCTCTATATTATCTCATTACCATCTAATATGAGCAAAAACCTTGGGGGTGGGAGGGGTGACCCCTTTCTTTGTGACATCTTAGGAGCCTTCACAAGGGGGGGAAGAGGAAGACCACTATTATCACAAGAACAAAGAGAAAAGTAGTAAAAAACACCCTAGAGGTATTAAAGAGGACTTACAGCATCCTTGGCACAAATGCCTTATGTTCCCATGTTGGTTTTTTGGTTTTTTTTAAGGTTTATTTATTTTAGAGAGAGAGAGAGAATGAGAGTGGGAGAGGGGCAGGGGGAGAGAGGCAGAAGGAGAGAGAGAATCCAAAAGCAGACTCCCTGCTGAGCATGGAACCACTGAGATCAGACCTGAGCTGAAACCAAGAGTTAGTGCTTAACCCACTGAGCCACCCAGATGCCCCCCCATGTCCTTTTCTTAAACAAATTATATTAAAACTACAGTATAATATCAGTAGGAATTTGATTGCAAGATACCATAATTTTAATTGAGCAACTAGCTGACAGGAACTAGAGTACTCAGATTATTAATCAAGGAAAAGGATGAAAAAGCACTCCTGATGTAAGAGTAATTGCTACACTCAACTGTCATTTGAAGAAAAAAAAAATCAATATTCCATAGCTAGAAAACCAAATAATATATTATTAACCAAAACTGTTTTAAAAAAATGGCTTCCCAGGGCGCCTGGGTGGCTCAATGGGTTAAGCATCTGCCTTCGGCTCAGGTCATGATCCCGGGGTCCTAGGATCAAGCCCCGCATTGGGCTCCCTGCTCGGCAGGAAGCCTGCTTCTCCCTCTCCCACTCCCTCTGCTTGTGTTCCCTCTCTTGCTGTCTCTCTGTCAAATAAATGAGTAAAAATCTTTAAAAAAAAAAATGGCTTCCCTGTCCCCCACCCACTCCCCCCAGATCAATCCTATTAGAAGTTAGAAACATGCGGGCGTCTGGGTGGCTCAGTGGGTTAAGCGCCTGCGTTTGGCTCAGGTCATGGATCCCGGGGTCCTGGGATCGAGCCTCACGTCAGGCTCCCTACTCAGCAGGGAATCTGCTCCTCCCTCTCCCTCTGTGCTCTCTCTCTCTTTCTCCCTCTTTCTCTCAAATAAGTAAATAAAATCTTTAAAAAAAAAAAAGTTAGGAATATGCAAAGAAAAAAAATCTGGAAATTACTAGACTAATATTTTATTTTATTGGAGAAAGCCTTGATCCTTTAACTATAAGGCAGTTCAAGGTACATGTTTCCTCTTTCATTTCTATGACTGTTCTTAAACTCATTACAATAATTAATATTTTCTCATTGAAAAGATTTCAATTCCCTGAAAAGCCTGGTAAGTATCTAATGCTGACAAAATTTCTCACCCTTTAAAGTCAAGTATCTAATTTGGATGTAATGGGAACATGGTACCTGGCTAAAAACCTACAAATTCCCCAAATGTTATGCAGAGTTATAGGGGTTACAGAGATCTATTTGGTATCTGGGACCATATTCTTTTCGTCATTATAGAAAGTCATTTGCATCTGCATGACGCTGAACTGCCCCTGGAGATGTGACGAGAATCCGAATGATCTGGTGAATCAGAGCCTTGATTGCTAAGTCTTCCTTTTTGGAAAAGAGCAAAGAAATTCCTGTGGACTCCTGGGTCTGTTCTTCCTCCCTTGGACCTACCAGAGAATTAGTTACCCTGGACCATCACAGTAGGTTTCCCAGGGCAAGTCTCTGTTGCTCAGGCAGATACGATGAGTCTATGGTCAAGGCAAATCCTTCAACTTCCCACGATACTCTGCCCAGATGGCATTTGTAGATGAAGTCCAGCCTCTTTCTGTACTGCTCATGAGAAGTTCAGATGGTGTGCATCACCCATTACAAATCTGAGAGGTGGAGATACTGGGGGGATGCTAATGGCATGTGGGAGGGAAATGGAGCAGATTAAGATGGTATCTGGACCTAATGCATAATGGTTAGATACTCAAAGGAATAAAAAAATAGATTCTGTTTTGACTTTATCTTGGGAATTAATACTCAGTAAAAGAAGACTTTTTTTTAGAAGATTTTTAATATGACAGATACATGCATTCTTAAATTTTCACTTTTTAAGAACACCTGATGAATGACTACAAAATAAGAAAATAACGTAAAAACATTTTTTAAATTCTTATTCTTCCTAACAATTATAGATCATAAAAAGATCAGATCAAAAAATATCTCCTGTAATATATTTCGACTCAGTGGAAAGCCCCCACAAAACCCAAAGATTCACCCAAATTGGAGCATTTATTACATGTGTGAGTGCTGTAGCATGTCATAGTCTGCTTCCTGTTCTATAGCCCGATTCGATGTCAATTATATATGCTTTTTAAAACTCTAAGTAGGCACCAAATTGATTTGTTGTATGCTGTACCTAGAGAGGTACTGAGTGAATCATCACTCATGAATAAATCACTGGTAACCAAAAATGTGCTACTCTATCACCAATAAGTAACAGAGTATATTAGTTTCCTACAATTACATCCTTGGCATCCGTATCAGTCTGCTCTTCTTTCTGTAAGTCCCTTTGGGCTGCAGGCACGGATCGCACAAGGAAGGGGAAGAAAGGAGGTTTGCTCTGGGGATCCCTGAGCTGCTCCTTGAATGGGAGGGAAAGCCCTCCTGCGCAGGTCCAGGGACCAGGTCTCTCTCCACCTTCCTGCACCTAGTGCTCTTTCTCATCATCAGCTCCTGTCTCTATCTGCACATTCCTTTGCCTTCTTCTACCAGCTCGCTTCCTCTGCCTTCTCTTACACTCTGCCCACGATTCCAGCTTCAGCATGCAGGTGGCCATCACTTATTCGTCCTGGGTGACATTTCAGCAGCAGATCCCATAACAGACTAGCAAGGTGTGTTTCTTAGTTCAAACTCCCTGCAAGCACAGGACTGACCCAGCTCATCTTTTCAATCCAGATACATGGTATCGGATTCTGCAGATCACATCTCTAGGGCACACTCCAATCATTCTCTCTCGAGGGATTCCTAGCATCTTGTTTCAAAGCTCCCCCAGTGACTCTAACAGAGACAGGGTTGAGACCCACCGGGGTGGCCTAACTAAGGCCGACTGTCCTTGAGGCCAGTGCCCATCCCTGGTCCACTCATGAGGCAAGAGTGGATTAGGTGGACGTCATGAAACCAAGGCTGGGTGGTACATTACTTTCCCATTGCTGCTTTTCCTTGTTGTGTCAAATGACCACAAATTTAGTGGCTTAAAACAACACACATTAATTATCTCACATTCAAGAGGTTAGAAGTCTGAAATGGAGGGACAACGGGGTGGCTCAGTCGGTTAAGCGTCTGCCTTCAGCTCAGGTCATGATCCCGGGGTCCTGGGTTCGAGCCCCACATCAGGTTCCCTGTTCAGCAGGGAGCCTGCTTCTCCCTCTGCCTGCCGCTCCCCCTGCTTGTGCTCTCTCTCACTCTCTCTTCCGCTCTCTCTCAAATAAATAAATAAAATTTAAAAAAAAAAAAAAGTCTGAAATGGATTCCACTAGGCTAAATCAAGGTTTTGGCAGAGCTGTGTTCCTCCTGGAGGCTCTAGGGGAGAATTCATTTCCTTGTCCTTTTCCACTTTCCAGAAGTGGTCTGCATTCCTTGGCCTGTAGTCTCTTCATTCATCTTCAAAGCCAGCAACAGCTGACTGAGTCTCACATCACATCATTTTGACATGGGTTCCTCCTCCTCCCACATTTAAAGGAACCCTGGGATTACACTGGATCATCCAGGCTAACCTCATTCTCTTGAGATGAGCTGCTAAGTAACGTTCATTTCCCCATCATGTCACACAGGTTCCAAGGATTAAGAGAGGGACATCTTTGAAGGAGCCATTATTATTCTGCCTACCATGAGCAGACTACATGGAACAGAAAATACTGTGTGTGGGGTTTTACTCACAGAAACATGACCAGTATAACACTAGGCTGAGTATTATTACAGCATGAGATACAGCTTGACTATTAAAACTTTAACCATTTGTTGGTTTTCATCTCTTATACTCCACATCAATAGGTATTTCAGCCATAAAAACAAGAGACCAAGCATTCTTATAACAATATATGAACTCAAACAGAAACATTTTTACCCTTCAATAATTTACAAGCTATTTTCCTATAATTATACCAATTTATACACTTTATCAACAACCACTACCCCAAATCAATTGTAATTAGATTCCAAAAGAAATCTATTTTAAAACACATTTTAAGTAATTTCCAAATTGCTTTTCCAATTTGCCAATGATTACATATTAAAAATATAACAACACAGTACAATTCCTTTAAAGAGAAATACTTATTCAAAGTGTCTCTTCTTCAAAATTTAAATAAAAGCACCTGAACATTTTTAACAAACATTTTCCTGTGCTTGAGGCTACTGGTATGTGAAATCATGGAGGTTTTTCTAAGTTATTAGCAGTTTCTGAAAAACTTAACTATGAAAACCTGTCACCCAAAATGCATCTAAACCAAAAAGGAGTGGGACAAAGTGAGAAAACAGGATCATGATATAAATGTAAAAGTTAGGGGGAAAACATTCCAACTTCAAAAAGCTTTGAAGAAAAATGCATTTTCATGTATATCTGAGTCTTCAGAAATGAATTATTTCTGGGTGCCTGGGTGGCTCAGTCACTTAAGCATCCGAATCTTGATTTTGGCTCAGGTCATGATCTCAGGGCTGTGAGACTGAGCCCCTGTTGGGCTCCATGCTGGGCATGGAGCCTGCCTAAGATCCTCTCTCTCCCTCTCCCTCTGCCCCCCCCCAAAAAAACTATTTCTTGGGTATTTCACATTAATGTTTAAAATTAAAATAATACAAAGTCCTGGGGCACCTGGGAGGCTCAGTCGGTTAACTGTCTGCCTTTGACTCAGGTCATGATCTCAGGGGTCCTGCAATCGAGCCCCGCATCGGGCTCCTTGCTCAGCAAGGAGCCAATGCTTCTCTCTCTCCCTCTGCCCCTCGCCCCGCTCCTGCTCATGCGTGCTCTCTCTCAAATAAACAAAATCTTTTACAAAAATAATAAAAAGTCCTTTTTTCCTTGTATTTGCTTGGATTTATAAAATCTAAATATGTAATATATACATAGTACTATATATATATATAATAATCAGCTTATCTGTTGACCTCAATTTGGAAGTCAGTCCCTACATTTAGGTTAAAATCAGCAAATCTCACTATTTTTTGGCTTTAATCTTCAGTTTACTTGGAATATTATTTAATCAACAAATATTTGGGCATCTACTCTAAGCCAGACATGTTACAAGTGTTAACAATTTATCACATTAAAAAAAACCAATTAGTCCTGTCCAAGCTTAAAATAATTCACATTTAAAAAAAAAGTATCAATCATTTTATCCTCATTTACTAAGCTTTTAAAAATTGACACTACTTCGAATCCACACGTTTGGTCTTATCTAGTAATTTGTAAGTTGGTCGATTCTAACTTTACATCTTCAGCACATAGAGTTGGTATCATGAGACCAGTGATTTATTTCACACTGGGAAAACTGGGCGAGCGGGATTTCAAGTTGTTGGTCCTTCAAAGTTGAGGTCTCTTCTTCAGACAAAATTAACTACCAAGCTGAAATCAATCTGCTAATGGTCAAGTTAACAGCATGCCACTGGTCATCAGAAAACAGGTGTTCTAGAAATGAGATGACTTACTTAGACTGCTTAGCTGGCGTATGATAGCAGCAAGAGTACTATTGGTTACACATTCAAGTTCACTGGTAATCCCTTCGGGCAGGGCTCCCCGGCACACGTGCCGGGGTTCGATGTTCCTCTTCACTAAGGGCATGGCTCACAATCTGAAAATTAAAAAGACATGTTTTAAGAAAGCTCAGATTCACATTTTAACAAACTTAGAGTCTGAATTCCCTTCAAAGTTGACTCCTTCCCAGGAATTTTCATTACCCTTTCTACATAAATCCACTAAATATACAACAGATGTTGAATGACTTACATAGACTTTATCGATTTCAAAGAGAGAGAGTACAATCCTACTTCTACAGAAGGATAATGTAAGCAAGATTTCCAGTAAAGTATGAACGACTGAATACATGCATTTTTACCTTCCTTTCCTCTCTAGTAGAATGAAAAGAGAATAAAAAAGGCATAAGCCCAGAAATGCTAAGGGCAGGAAAGGACACAGCAGCCCAAACCTGGACGAGCCCAACCAGATTAAGACACAGAAAAGGCATACCCGGGTTGAAATGAAGGGAGACAGGAAGTGAGCCCGCCTGAACCACAGAACCTTGCCCACCCTGCCCAGCAAAGGCTCAGGAGCAGGAGGTGCCATGTATCCATGAAACAGGTGTGGGGGGACGATGGATCCATAGAGGGGATAAGCTAAAAGAACCAGATGTACTTCAAGGCTCTACAAGAAGGAATATGAAAAGAGGGTGGCTGGCTTTTAAAAATCCATTCACAAATTCCTTCTCCCTCCCCAGGCTGCTTTTACCCCACCGCACCCAGTTGTTTTACTTTCTGGTGAATTCCAGAATTTGGACTTGAGAAACAAAACATAGCAAAAGGTTAGGGCAGGAAATGCACTGAGGCCAAGAGCATTAAGTCAAAGTCTACACTGAATGTAAGACAGAGCTGCTCCCCATACCCTCATTTCCTAGCTTGCTTCTCCACTTGGTTCCCAGAGCACTGGCAGCCTACTTTTCACTCTCCACCCAAAGAGATCAGGACATTCCCCCCAGGATGTTGGAAAAGAAAAGATCTATGAACATGGACACTGAGCCAGGGCTTCTCCCTCTGGGAAATGCAACCAGCTCACCCTACTGTTACACCTGCCAATAATCTCTCCCCACACAATTTCCCATCAGCTTTTGATGCCTTAGACATAAATAAGAATGGACACAGTGAAGGATCACCAGACCTTTCAGGAGAGCCTTCCCCAATGTCCTGGCAATTCTTTTCACTTCTCTCCTCAAGAAGTACATTATAAATTAACATAAAATCTCAACTTTTTGTTTAAGGAGGCATACAGAGTTTCAAACCTACTGCTCATGCAACCAATCTACTGCTCATACAACAGTAGAAAATCCAACGACTGGGATCTACTGTCCTTTTGACAAGATTATATTGCCCAACTTGTAGGAATAGAAACAGAAAAGCGTAGGACATTGGTTAGCAGTCAAACCAGCCCTGAAATGCCAATCTGGAATTCTTGTTATGGGAGACAAATAATATCCTATTTGCTTAAACCACTGTAGTTGGGTTTTCTGTTACTTGAAGTAAAACTGTTTCCCAACGGGCAGGATAACTGAATGGTACCCTGTATCTAAAGAACCTGGAATGTGGTAAGCATGAATAAATCTTTGCCTTTCTTTCCCCTTTCTTTAAAATCTTTGCTCAAGCACCTAATAAATACTTACCGAGCACCTACAACCTACCAGGCGGGATGGGGAGTAACAAGGACCCAATGGGGAATAAAAGCAGACAAGATCCTTCCCCCAGTGGAGCTCTATTCTATGAGGAAGCAAGACATTGATCCAAACACACAGACGAATGAACTCAGGGTTAGAAAACCATTTGGGGGGGCAGGGTGCTGAGTTGTTTGCATAGTCATGGGCAGCCTCTGGTGGATGCAGGACATGACTGCGGACTTGAAATCTGAAGGGTGAATAAGGGTCCTGTGGTAATGTGGAGAATAAAACAAAGGAAGGCAAAAGTGGGAAAATTTCTGTTCAATTATCCAATGTTTTTGACTATTTCTGTCTTATGTTCAGGAAGGTGAGAGTTCAATATACTAATCATATTTTCAGATTCAAATCCTACTTCATCCATTGACTTAGGTACATTGCCTACAGCACACCACTTTACCTCCCTGTGCCTCTGTTTCCCCATTGTAAAGTGGGGATAATAGCAGTACCTACCTTAGACAGTGAGAATCTAATGAGTTTTTACTATATAAATCATTTAGAACAGCCTGGCTTATAGTGGCATTCAAAAAATGTGACTGACTATATTAATTTTATGATATCTTACATGTTGTTATAATGTTATTATTCCTATTATAATAAAAAAAGGAATAGTTTACTAGCGGACGATAAGGCTGGACCAAAGAAAATAGATAACAATAGTTCTATAAAAATTATGTGAAAGAAGAAGGACACACTTAAGGAAGGAGTGCCAAAATATGCAAATTCTAGATCTCCAAGTCTCAAGGCAAAAATGTAAGATTTACTGTGAGTTGTCAGGACTCTCTGGGAGAATCCTTTAGAACAACAGGGTGGTAACTAATCACAATAGCATGAACTAGAAAACTAGAATTTGTCATAAGGAAAAAAATATCATTGATAAACTTAATAAAAGCATAGAGTGTGGAAAGAAAAATACTGAAAACTGATCAACAGGGACTCGCGCCATGAAATTGAGAAGAAAATTAAGCAACAAAGCCCATGATGTCCACAGAGAAGCACAGAGCGACGTGGGGGGAGGGGTATGGTGGCACTTCTAGAGACTGCGCAGGTAAGCTACTGAACTGGATGTTCTACAAGAATCTGAATTCATGGGTGGTCTGCCTGGTTTGTGAAACTGGCCCAAGCATGAATTGGCTTTTAAATCATTTCTCAAAAGAGGGATTTACAAGAGTTCGCGGTAAATGTAAGATTCGGGAGCTGAAGGCTATGCATGTACTATTCCCCTCTTCTGCATTCATTTTGTATTTATTCAAGATAAATGTCACTCTTTTCCCGTATTTTTAGGCCACGGACATGCCCAGAAAACTTGCCAGTACAGCACCTCCCCAGTTCACCACCCACACTTCTTGGGACCTACAATTATCCAAACGCATACAAATGTAATGATACACGTATCACACAGAGGTCCCACCAGCATGTCCCAAACCTGGCCACAGCTAGTTGATACCTCCCTCCCCTCTTTCCCTGGACTGGGTAGTTCCCCAGTACCAGATATGCCTGTCATTCATTAGGGCACAGGCGGCAGCTAGCACAGGCTCTTTGCCATACAGGGAGGCTCGAAAATACACACACGACTTTCCAGACGTTCTCAGCTGGAAGGGCTCATGCCCTGCTCTGATAGCCCACCCACCCCGGCCAAGTCCTTCCGTTTCATATTTAAGACATCCCCCTCTCGTGTCACACAGTGAACTGCTGACTTGACGCTATGGATACCGGGAGGCCCCGGGGGTACTTGGCAGCCCCACTGAAGGTGCTGACCCAGAGGCTTGCTGAAGATGTTATTAGAACACAAAAGAGAAAAGCTTAACTCTGTAGAGGTATATTAACCATGTCTTTTATACCTGTATTTCTGATACTCTGACATCTTGGAGGCAGATGGAGGTCCCTGGACTGGACAGACTGCTCCTCCCAGAATTAAGCCAATTCCTAGAGCTAGCAAACTCACCCAGGCGCTCACTTTTCATATGCAAACCCACCAACCCAGAGCCCACATCTCCTCTGCTCTCACAGCCCAGGCCATGGTCCGCCTGCCCTAAGCACCCCAGTGCCAGGGACCAGGCATCTAGGGTCAATATTATGCCCCAAAGCCTGCTGTAATTATTCAGCAAATCCTAAACCTGCTTGCCCCGCCTCACCCATCCCTTCCCACAGAAACCACAATAAAGGCTCTTGCTCCCACTTCCCTCTGGCGTTCCCTCTGTTTACAGATACCCCTCGAACCTGGTGCTTCCCCCCATGTGGTCCCCTCATGATGTGGCATACTCCTCAGTCTTGGGATCTGCAACACTTATCTTTTCACTGGCAGCCATCGCCTGATCTGTTGGCCTCACCGTACGTCACCTTTTCTGTTACTGTACTATATTACATTAAAACAACAGGAAGTCTGAGAAGGATTCCCCTGAGGCACCACGGCAGCTGTTCATCAGTGTCCCCGCTGACCGTTCCAGGCGACCTGTGGGAGTCTATGTGCCTGGTACCAGGCTAGGACTTTCTCCCAGGGTGGCCTCTAAGCTTTCTGAACTCCGGGACTGAGTCTGCAAGTTCTGTGTTTTCCACACTGACTTTTACGGTTCCCCAACACGGCCTGAGCACTGAAAAACCGTCTGCCAGTTGCACACACACCCACATGTGTAGACAGACACGTCTCGATCTGGCCTTCTCCTTGGGTATTCGTCTGCGTTGTTGCAGCATTTCAGCTCTAATTAACCCGAGTCTTCATTTCTCACGATCATTATGCATCTACTTGGCACTCCCACACTTGTCTGAATACAAATGACAACAGAGGGAGGCCATGCTACTCTCTTCCCAATTTTAGAAAAATTGTTTCGTAGCTCCTTTTTAAAGTCCTAATTACCTAGCGATGACTTTTATGACTTTCCAATTCAGTGTGAAGTACTCTAACACATGTATTTTTCCCCAGATGGCCTTTATTTTTTCTGACACTAATCCAGTTTTGAATAAATTGAACAGCAGGGTAGAGGTAAAGGAGAAAATGTTGGGTCAGTCATTACTCTTGAAAATGCTTTGCAATGACAAAAACAGACATGTAATGAACGAACCCAATTAGTCACCAACAAATAAGACAGGTATGCCTCTCAACTCCTTCACTGGAAGAACTATGACCCATCCAGATCATTCTTTAAAGTTATTCTGTATGCTAAGAAAAAAAAAAAATCAAAGATTACTAATCAAATTTGTAAGGATTATTAGAGGTTACATAAGGTATTACTATTAAACCTGCAGTCTGTCCAACTTTTCTGGGAAATGTTTCAATTTAGAGAGAGACAACCTGGTTCACATAACTGTGAACTAGATTCCAGCTGCGGCTGAAACCAGGCCAGAGCCTTTCCCTGGGAATTCGGAAGTGGGACCCCCACAGCCCGCTCAGCAGCTGCTCTCTTGAACGGCAGGGATGGGTAACTCTTCCACCACAGGGAATGGAGATCGGCAAGGTTAGTCAGCAGCAAGAGATTAGAAGGAAGTAACAAACTGGCAAAGACAAGAGACGGGGGGACAAGGGCACCCCAGAGCTTTGCCCAATCTCCCTCAGATGGCATTGGCCAACGAGGAGAGGATGCTTCCACCCAACCCCCCCACTTCATTGGGGGTCAGACTTGCCTCACAGTTTAATGGCTGGCTCTTCTAGCCTTTTCTCGCCTCCTCTATTTCCTGCCACACAGGCAGTTCCCCCCTAACCAAATCCTCACAGGTGTGATCCCATCCTAAGGGCTGTCTCCCGAGGACCCAGACGAATACAAGTGGCTGCGAGAGTGGTCTGGGAAAACAAGTGCTAAGACAGGGATTTGGGACTTGTGCACAGACTGCCCTGCAGGTGATGAGGAGACGGTCTGGAAGGATGGGCATGGAGAGCCCTGCCACAAGACTGTGGTGCACTTGTGACAGATTCTGTTGTTAAGTGACCCAGAAACTGACCTGGTACAGAGAAATGCCATGACGGGCATAATAATGCAGACCCCTGGAAGACACAGAAGGAAAAACACCTACAAAAACAGCAGGGTTGGCTAGTTACTGCTAGCGTGCGCTGGTGGCCTGCATAAGGGCAATGAGGTCCTGAAAGTTATTAACAAGCAGTTAATAGCTAAGGGAACATTCGAGCCTTCCTGGTGGGTATAAACAGGTCCTCGTCATGACCTGTAACGGAACTATGGACCTAACCGTGACAGCTCTGGAGCTCAGATCTTTTGAATGCTCAGTCAAAGCACTCTATTATTATGCTGGTCCAGGCTGTGGCTTTCAGGGATCCCAACAACTGGAACGGGGACTTCTGATGGATGCTCACGATGATGCTGAGTCCAAACACCTCAGCACACCATGCAGAGGCCTCGGCCCCACCAGTCAGCAGGGGTACTAATGGCACACGTCCCTTTCCGGGTGCCAAGTGGGTGCCCAGTGCCAGGCCCGGGGAGGGAGACTGACAGCATGCTGACTGGGGAAGTGATGCGTGGCTATGCTCTGGAGGCCCTCGTAAGACACACGCTTCTGGAGTGGGGGAGATAAACTCGACGAAGGTTCTGGGTCTGGCGACTCTGGTGAAGCTTCTAGGGGTGTGGCGGTAAGGGCATGCTGGGACAGTGCCTCCTGAGTAAAAGTCAAATCCATAGAGAAGGAAGCACAGTGCCTGTTAGGTTGGGTCCTGGGGGCAACAGGGCCAGAGACTGGGTGACACAGCAGCTGCCAGCTCTGAGTGTGGCCCAGAGCAAGAAAAGACTCTGTCACAGGGCCAGGCTTGGCACAAGCAACCTAGATGTTTGGGCCGTATGACCCAGCGACCCTGGATGGTGCAGACCATGTTCGTAATGGGAAAAGGCACAGACGGAGCCCCTGGCAAGCTCCCAGGGAAAATCAAATGCATGCCTCTGGGATTCTGAAGTCAAGCCATGCCATCACAAAGAATTACACAAAGGTTTAGGAGCCAAGGGATAGAAGCAGGAATGGCCCCACTTACCATCACTGCAAAGAGCCCACTGAGGGGTTCTGTGCTTCCATCCCTGCACCACTGGACTCTGCAGGGCTAGAGGGCCGAGTCAGCAAAAGGGCTCATTCTTGGCAGGGGTATGGTCAGGGTCCCAGTGAACTGCATTCTGGCTCTGGACAGTACTGTGAACTCACTGGGCCAGGGACCAAAAGTGAAGAGGAGGCCCCCATAAAGGCAGAGGAAGCTGGCTGTGAACAGGAGAAAGGGCTGTGTTTACACAAGGGGCAGGGAGGAGCATGTGTGGAGGCCAGCTGACATTCATCTTGTCTGCTTCTGGGATCTGGATAACTTAATCATCTACCTACCTTAGTGAGCTAATTCCTGTGCATGCATGCGTGCCTGTATACGCTGCACCCGCTGACTTCCTGGAGTATCTAACTCATTACTGCTAACTTATTTCTCACAGTGGGGGTTTGTTCTCTGTACCTCGTTTCAGGAAAGTTGTCTTACAGGGCAATTTTGTGTTTGCTTCTACTGAGACCCTGGCACAGGACTGGGGTTCTAATTTCTCACCGAGAGTTCAAGGTTTTTTCTTACTTCTGGAGGCCCAGGCTGATGGCAAGCCATTTCTCTAGGTTGGTGAGCAGTTTTTCTATTCAATTTTTAAGGGATCTGACAACCCTCTGAACATCCCAGCATTCATTCAGAGGATTCAGTTCCAGCTCGCTGTTTCAGGCTGGCCCAAGACACATCTCCGCATCCCGGGTATCATTAGAACCTAGCCTCCAGCCCCTGTTCCAGTGTCCTTCCCCCTCTCGACCCCCTCAGCTTCTAACACCCATGGACGGGCTGCCAATGTGTTCTTTTCAGCATGGCATTGTTATTAAAAACACGTACTGGGGGGCGCCTGGGTGATTCAGTCCCTTAGGTGTCTGCCTTAGGCTCAGGTCATGATCCTGGAGCCCTGGGATGGAGTCCCACATCAGGCTCCCTGCTCAGCCCCTCCCCCGCTGCTTGGGCTCTCACTCTCAAATAAATAAATAAAATCTAAAAAACAAACCAAAAAACCCACACATACATGCACACACACTCAGGCTTTAGCCAGCATTTTTATGAGTTTGCAGCAACTCGAGTAGCTCATTTCACTTCGTATGTATCACTTGTGAGGACACCCTTAAGAACCCCCAGCCTGAGCTCTGCCTCTCCCTCCATCATTGCAACGCGTCACGCTTCCCTGTTCCTCTAATCCTCCCCGATGTGGTCCTCAAACTCTGAACAGTAAGCAGTAACACACATCAGCTGGTGACGAGGTTTCGTGAAAAAATGGATCAAGTGGGTAAAAATGGGGAAGGCAGTGTTGAATATAGAGCATAAAGGTACACTTTACTCTGATTTATGTATTACCTTAAATTAACCCCGAGTCCCTGTGTGTGCTAATTACACCTTCCCTGCCTGCCTTACAGCTTGTTCAGAGGCTCACATGAAAATGTGTGTGGGGTAAAAAAAAAAAAAAAAAAAAAGTAACATACTAATGGTATTATTACTTTAATTTTAATATAAGTATAACATTCATTCCTAAAATAAGATACGTAATATTTTCCCCCAATTTTATAAAAGCTTGGAACTTTCAGCCCCATGCCCTATCCCCCTATTTTCCAGAGAGGGCAGAAGAATGGGAAATGGAATAATCAATCAATGTGATGAAGCCTCCATAAGAATCCCCAAAGTATGGGTTTGGAGATCTTCCAGGCTGGTGAACACATCCATGTATTAGGAGGGTGGCAAACCCCAACTCTGTGGGCACAGAAGCTCCCGCACTTGGGACCCTTCCAGACTTCATCCTATGTACTTCTTCATTAGGCTACTTATCTATATCCTTTAGGATATTCTTTATGATATAATAAACTGGTAAATGTAACTATTTCTCTTGATTTCTGTGAGCTGTGTTAGCAAATGATCAAACCAAAAGAAGGGGTTGTGGGAACCCTGATTTATAGCCAGTTGGTCAGGAGTTCAGGTGATAACCTAGGACATGCAACTGTCATCTGAAGTGAGAGCCATCTTGTGGGACTGAGCCCTTAATTGTGGGGTCTGCACCAACTCCAGTTAGTGTTAGAACTGAATAGAATTACAGGAGATCAGGCTGACATAACAGAGAATTACCTGATGTGTGGGAAACTCATACATCTGGTATGAGAAGTGAAGTGTTGTATGTGTAGTACAGGACTGAGAGTAGAAGAGAAACATGGGAGGGTAGTCTTTTCCTATATACTCTCCTTTGCTCTTTGCCTCCCTCTTTCTAGGTTTCATTTTATGTTTCTTTATTTTTTCTTGAGTATAGTTGACACACAATGTTTCAGGTGTACAACATAGTGATTCTACAAATCTGTACGTTATGTGGTGTTCATCACAAGCGGAGCTCCCATCTGTCACCATACAGCGCTATTACAATACCACTGACTATATTCCCTGTGCTGAACCTTTTATTCTAGTAACTTATTCATTCCACAGCTGGAAGCCTCTACCTCCCACTCCCCTTCACCCATGTTACCCATCCCTCCCCTCCCCTCTGGCAACCATCAGTTTGTTCTCTGTATTTATGGGTACGTTTCTGCTTTTTGTTGGTTTTTTAGACTCCACATAAAAGTGAAATCAAAAGGTATTTGTCTTTCCCTGTCTGACTTACTTCACTTAGCATAATACTCTCTAGGTCCATCTATGTTGTTGCAAATGTTAAGATCTCATCCTAATATATGGCTGAGTAGTATTCCATTATATATATATATTTTTTTTTTTTTTCCATTATATGGAAATGACAAATGTTGGTGAGGATGTGGAGAATGGTGGCAATGCAAACTGGTACAACCGCTATGGAGAACAGTATGGAGGTTTCTCAAAAAATTAAAAACAAATACCACATGATCCAATAATTTCATTTTATACTATTGACTTAAGTTTCAATTAGCTGATTCTTTCCTCAGCTATGCCCAGTTTGCTAACAAACCCAACTCATGTGTTTTTGTTTCCAGTAGTTTCCATTTAACTCTCTTTTTAAAAAATAGTTGGGGCACCTGGGTGGCTCAGATGGTTAAGTGTCTGCCTTCGGCTCAGACCATGATCCCAGGGTCCTGGGATTGAGTCCCACATTGGGCTCCTTGCTCAGCAGGGAGCCTGTTTCTCCCCTGCCTGCCGCTCCCCCTGTTGTGCTCGCTCTCTGTCTCTCTGTCTCTCTCTCTCGTTCTGTGTCAAATAAATAAAAAATCTTTAAGAAAAATTAAAATAAAAAATAGTTTTCATCTCTCTGTTGATATTCTCTACAAGTCCATGCATATTGTCCACCTTTTCTACTACATCCTTTAATACATTAATCACAGTTAAAGTCTCTGATAGTTCCCACTTCTCGATTGTCTCTGAGCCTGTTCCTGTTGATAGTGTTCTCTCCTGACAGTGAGTTGTTTTTCTTGCCTTTTGTGGCATAATTTTTTTTTTTTTGCTCAATGCTGGATATCATTTGTAGAATACTAGCAACTTAGACAAACAGTATTTCCACCTGGAAGTGAGCTTGTGTGGTCTTCCAGCATGCCTTTACTACAGAGGATTTGAATCAACCTACTGTTATCTAATGTAGCAGAGCATCAAAATCCCCCAGCGATGGGCTGCTACCTTGTACCTGGTGTGGAGTTTGAAATGTCAGAGTTTTCTTAATGTTCCTGCTCCACCCAGCAGTCCCTTCACACCTGTGTCATAAAGGAGTCCCTCTCCACATTCTCAACTTCCAGGAGAGGACTGCTGTTGTTTTATTTCTAGATGTGAGGTTCATGGTCGGGGCAGGGAAAGTTCTTGGCTCTTCTGGTCCAGCCTATATCTCAGAAAGGGCCTATGGACCTGGACCTCAGAGCAGGCCTCCTCAGCATCTGTGGCTTTCTTTCCCATGGTAGCTAAACTCTGCCTTGTATTTGTCCCTGTCTTGGGCATAAGAGTTTTCTGCTCCTCATGCAACATAAGCCGAACTCTGTTTTCTATTAGTGAAAGATCGTGGGGCTAAGAGGTTGTTCTGCTTTTGCTACTATGCTTGGTTCCAGAAGCAGATCTTTGCTGGTTACAAAGGGTGGACAAAAGGGTTTCCTAGCCTTCCTCCAGAAGCAGTAATATTTTACTGGGTCCTGGGTGCTAGAGGATCTGCTGCCCTCCCAGCAACTTCTGTGTCAAAGAGAGAAGGGGCGGGATAACAGACCTTACATCCTGCCAGTCCCCTAGTATGATCATCTCCCACACGGCTGTACCACCAGTGGGGTCCTGTCTAGTCTCCAGGCCTGCCACTCATCTTTCTTATGAGCACTTGGTAGAGACCTGCAGAAAAGAGCTTGTGAGTGTGAACCCCCACTTGTATCTGGGCTCCTGGTTATTCTAAACGGATGTGTTAACTCACATTCAACCTTTAAGAACTCATTTTAAATGCCACTTCTATGGTGGTCACCTGTTCCTCCCATGCTCTGCACAACACAAAATAGCTTAAGTGTCCTGCTCTCCTCAGGAGGGCTTGTTACTCTTTGCAATTCAAGAAAAGTTATTACTTTATAGATCAATGGCTTCAACGCTCATTTGCAACTTTTTACATCCTAACTGGAAGAGAAACTCTCTGCCATCATGGTGAGAACAAGATGAACATATCAGCTTCCTCTTTTGTTAAGACTTTAAACAGCTAACTACATTCACAAACGGAAAAGAAAGCAAACTGATATTCTTGAGGATTGAACATTTGAGTGTACTCTAAGTATATGCATGCACAGACCCCAAAGTGAGCAAACTATTTTGGAAAGAAAGGAATTAACACTTAGTATGGATAATAGCTCGCATTTGTGCATGGGATATACTGCAATGGGCAGTATAGATTAAATTGAAACCCACCACTGTGATCATTCCCCAGCTTACACTGCAATTGTAGGAAGGGCTGACTGGATGCAGAGTAACTTCTGTTAACTGCATTAAGTCTTTATGACATATTTTAAAACGATATTACCGATAGAGAAAGTTGAGTGTACAAACTGAATGAACAGATTTGGGGATGGGTTCCTTTCTTCACTCTGCAGCCATAAAGAGCATCCTGTGAGTTCTGAGAGCACGCACCCCCTGCAGAACCTGACAGTGTTAATGATTCTGTCTTTTCTATTCTTGGTGCGCTGGTAACCTTTGCTCTGACTGCCGCGTGTCAGGAATCAAAGTGCGGTGCGAGGCAGGACTAAATCACGTGGTACAGACTAGATTACACACACCAAACTATACGTGTGCGCACTGCAGATGTCCGGCTTTTTAATCATGTTGACTTCTTTGTGCGAGTCTTGTACTCAAGAGGGACCCAGGCAGAGGTGGTCCTGGCCCCACACTCATACAGAACTGAGTGACACAGTGCTGCCAAGCCCTGGCTCCGACTTCCCACCATACTTTCCACGGGGCAAGGGCCAGGTCTGTGCACCCCAGTCTCGTGGCACGCTGCCTGCCTACTGACATTCCCCAGGAGGTATTCGCCACTAATATTACATTCCCACAACCAATGGAAGAGCCTAGATTCCTCAACTCCCAAGCTGTTACATTATCTTCTAGAGCTATACTGCCTCACCTCCTCTTTTAGCTAAGCTTTAGATCAAAGCTGGGAAGGGTGGGGTGGAGGGGGGGGGAAACTGGGTGAGGTTTAATCAATAGCGTTTCGCTGGGATGACTGACTACATTTTGCTCTTCAGAACATGGTATGTTGCCACATGAGACACAGGAAGGTACAGTGAAAAAACACTGGATTAGGAACAGGGGGACCTGGCTTGTGGTCCCAGTTCTGTCACTAACACCGCATGACCCTGTGCAAGTGTCATAGCCAAGGTGTGCCTCAGTTTCCTCTTAAGAAAAACAGATTTGCTCCCTCCGTTCCCTCCAGCTCCAATATGTTTTGTCCTTTCAGTTAGATATTCCACTGCCTTTCAGAAACTATCATATTGGAGTCATCTTCTCTCCAAACACTTAGTGCATTTTTATTATTCTTTAGCCAGTGTCAACAGGAAAGTAGACAAAAATAAGACACAATTCCTTTAGGGGTGCCTGGGTGGCTCATTCGGTTAAGCATCTGCCTTCAGCTCAGGTCACGATCCCAGAGTCCTGGGATCGAGTCTACATCGGGCTCCCTGCTCAGTGGGGAGTCTGCTTCTCCCTCTCCCCCCGCTCATTCTCTCTCTCTCACGAAAATATAAAATCTTAAACAATCCTTTTACTCAGGGAATTAATGGTTTAGTGAGAGACACAAACATATAAACTAAGTTACAACCCAGTGTGATAAGTACTACATTGTAGGTATTTCTCATACCTGGGAAATTAAATTAAATTAAATTTAATTTAATTTAATTTAATTTAATTAGAAAGACTCAGTGGTGGGTGGGGGAGGGGGACACAGCATCACAGACCCTGCAGCACCATGCCTGGCACATGGGAGCTGCTACTCATTAAGCATAGCAGATGGGAGAATGGAGGTCCTTACTCGAGGTTTACGGGAAGCATTCCATCACTTTTAAAAATTGCTAAGCAGCCTCAATAACTAAGCAAGTATCCCAGGGAAAAGCAGCAGATTCATGTCTGCAGAATAACGGGATATACCTGAAATCTGTCAAGTATCTATTTTTGGAGGGCATTCTGAGATAAGAAGCGATCATTTGCCTTTTGTGGGCTACAAACAGGCACCGAAAGACACTTCAAGTGGAAGGTGATATGGGTCTAACTGAAAAGGCAGAGATTCGATGTCTAGGTTAAGACTTCTCCCCACCAAGGTTTTCCCCATTGGCTCCTGTCTTGCAGTTTCTCTGCTGACGGGAGAAACCGCAAAGCCAGTATAAGTGATGAAAAGCAATCTGTCCTAAGTGAGAATATAGAGAAGCAGAGTGGGGATCTTGGCAAAGAACAATCACTAAGAACAATCCTGGGGTCTCTTTCCTCTGCTCTTCTCTCCTGGGTATCATAGGGGAGGGTGATGAGTGCTCAAAAAAAAAAAAAAAGCCTTTGTTCTAGCACCTTCCACCATTTATTTCTATTTATCTACACTTACCTAAATTGATTCTTATGCTTCTATAGTCTGGATTTTTTAATTTAAATAAATTACTAAGTTCTTATTAGATGTGAAATGTTTTAAAAATATATTTGTCTTCTGTTTCCAAGTCCCTTTATAAGGCCCTGCTGTCCATATAACCAGATACTCGGTACATTTGACACTACAGAATATATTTTATATTTGAGCATACATCTGTTTTCTGTTTCTTTGTTGTGTAAATTCATCCTGATTCATGTTGCTACTCCAGGAACCTTGAAGATGCTTTTGCCAGGAACTATTTTCCTTCCCTGTTTTGACCAGCCAGACAAAACCAGCTATTTTATTATAAACTTTTTTAGGTAAATGGAACCTGGGAGATTAAGACTAACTTCTTCATTTTGTCATCATAGATCAAGACAAAGAGATCCCAAATCACCTGCATTATGGAGATTTGCCAAGGACTGAGGAGACATTAGAAGCTCAATCTCTGACTTGGCTGGTGCTCTGCCCACCACATTCCCATTTGTAAATGTTCCCCCTATAAGCCACATTTGTAAATATGCCAACAAGCCAAGGCTACTTCATTTCTGTGTTTTATCAGTACATAAAGGCAGCCAAGGCAGCAAAAATTCTCTGCCCTGGTACCCAAGTAAGCCTTGACTTCTCATACGATGCTTCTAGTCCCTCTCCTTCCCGCTACCCTCCCAACACTGAACCAAGCACCTGACCATCTACGGTGAGTGGTCGACTCCAGTCATGAAAGGAAGAAGTTGATCTACATTTTCAAGTTCAAGTTCCGTTTATAGAAGATACCTTACTATTGTACTAAATAGGTGGTTTTGTCTGGTCCCCCAATTCCTGATGCTGCCTTGTTGCTATATGCATAAGCGTTAGATCTTCTCATCTTATTCTGTTTTGTATTTTTGATATACATGAGTTTTTATAAGTGGCTGGCTTTTGGTTAACCATTCTAGAAAGCCAGATATTTGTGTCCTATCCTATTTCTCAGGCCAGGGAAGCATTCCGCCTACATTTATACTGAGCATGATTCAGCACAACACTTGGTAAGACAAATCCCATTTGACACTGGCCGGAAAGCTGTGGGTATAAGACTATGAGTATATACCCAGTCTCTAAGGAGAATCAGAGAAATGCTGTTGTGTGTGGGTACGGTAAGGAAAACGGCAGTTTAACATAATCTTTGGGACAAGAGAAAGGGACCATCTCCTTTCCCTCGACTTGGGTTATAGGTAACTTACTGCTCTTCTTTAGGCCCTAGCAATACTAAATAAATGTCTCAATCAAAATGAAACATTTATAAGAACTAGGGTTTGTGTGTATGTGAGCGCACTGTTATTAACTCTTTACAGGAAATCATTTCAAAAGCTATATAATTTGAACAGGAAGACTGAAGAAAGAGAAACAAGTCTAGGGGAGGAGTATAAATAGAACATCTTGTCTAGGCTTCTCCTTAGGCTTCAAATCCCCAGAAATGAGAAAAAAGATCTACACTTAAAATATATGCAATAACATGAGAGAACTATAAATGATAGATACTCTCTGAAAGTTAAAAAGCAGAAGGATCAGATGAAAGGACATAATAAGCCAAACACAGGACAAAGAGAATGTGGCCATCAGCGTGTGTGGCTGGAGAACCATAATGGGAAGACCTAAACAATTCACATCAGAAAAATACAAAGAGCAACCAACCCATATGAAGATGTCCCATCTCCCTAGCAATCAGGATAGTGGAATCACAAGAATTACTATTTCTCTCTTACCATATTGGGAAAATTTAACTGTGTCTATCAAGTATTAGAAAGGTAAATAGTAGAGTTAGTTGATGGATGGGTAAATAATGGTAAATTGTCTTTCCTAAGAATTATATCTAATAAAACTAAGAATATCATATCCTTGACCTACCATTTCTGTCTCTATTCTTCTGAGAGAAATACTCTCACTTGTGCCCAAGGGTTCATGTACAATAATGTTCACTGCATCACTGCTGTAGTGAAAAACTGGAAATGACTACTAGAGGGAAAGGCAGCTATCAAAAGCAACAAGGTAAATAAATATGGAGTGATCTCTAAAATACAGTGATGAATGAAAAAACTAAGGTTCACAATAACAGTACAGCATTTGTGCAAAAGTGACTACATATTCTCTTTATGTGTGTATATACAGGTAAGCCTACCAAAGGCTTGTAAGAAAACATCCCAAGTTCTTAACAGTGATTACCTCTATGGGGATGGATGGACATGAGAGTCAAAGAGCACGTTAATCTCAAATGTGTTCCAAGTTTTCAAAAAAAAAAAAAATTCATGTATTATATGTGTAATTATTATTTTAATTTAGTGCAAACAACTAAAAAATACTTGATGTATCAATAATAAAACTATTACAGAAAAAACTAATAAACTCAGCAGTGGCAGGAAATGGATTTTAAAAATTTTTAATGAAATAAAAAGCACTAATAGTGGCCTTCTGCATAATTTTAATGAATGTTCATGCATGAACTCATCTATTAGTATAATGGCTAAGACTTACATAATGTGCCAGGCATTATTATGTGTTTTAAACATACTAACTCATTTAATTCTTACAGACTGAGGTAGAAACTTTTTATTAATACTTCCCTTTTGAAGAGAAGAAACTGAAGCACCAACAGTTAGGCAGACTTGACCAACACCTCGTAACAGTTAATGGCAAAGCCTAAATTCAAAGGCAGGCAGTATGGACCCAGCGTCACTGTTTTTACCCACTACAGTTGACCCTTGAGCAACATGAGGGTTAGGGGCCCACCACCCCCCATGCTGTCAGAAATCTGCATACAACTTTGGACTCCCCAAAAACTTAATGACTAATAGCCTACTGTTGACCAGAAGCCTTACCAATAACATAAAGTCAACTAACATACAAAGTATGTTATTTTTTATGTATTATAAACTGTATTCTTACAATAAAGCTAGAGAAAAGAAAATATTAAGAAAGACATACGGAAGAGAAAATACATTTAAAGTACTCTACGATATAAAAAAAAATTCACATTTCTTTTTTGAACTGAACCCACGCAGTTCAAACCTATGTGGTTCAAAAATCAACTGTACATGAATCTCTGTTAAGAAAAAAAAAAAAAAAGCAACACACCAACTCAGTTTTTTTAAAAAAGCTAAATATTCAAGAGCACATCCAAAATGAAATAAGCAGGAAGGCTGAAAATGAAGAGACAACAAAAATACACCAGGCCAATGCTAACAACAAAAAGGGGGCAGCAATATTACTGTAAGACCCGAGAGAAACTCAAGTGAAAAGCAATAAAATAAATGAAGGCAAATGCATGTTTCATATTGAGAACTTTTATTATCCTTTTTTTGTACACGATGCCAACATCTTTCAGAAACCAAAAAAAAAATCATATTTTGAACTACAGAATTAGCAAATTTTAACTGATAGTACTTCAAAAGTCTGTACATAACAATGCAAGAATGTATTCTTTTCAAACATATATGAAAACGTTGGCCATGAATTAAGTAACACCAAAAAAAGTGAATGAATTTCAAAAAATTGAAACCACACAGTAAGCAGAGTGAATTAAATTAAAAATAAACAACATTTAGTAACTAGGGGAGGTTGGTAAGTCTGTTTCCATCTTTGATTCTGAACCCTTGCTCTGGCTTCTGACAAGACTTCTGACAAAGTACTTGAGGCCAGGCCAACTCGATGCTGAGCAACACTAGAATGGCACATCTCCAGACTCAAGAAACGATGCACTGACCATCCCAGAGTCAACAAACACATTCAATAATAACTAAAAATCATTTCTGCCCTGAAGAGAGGGCTACACCCTGGAAGGGATTAACTCGTGTACAGCTGGCTGAGAAGCTGGTCTGAAGGAAAGACAATACAGAGTATGCTGACATAAAGGGGAAGACAAGATAGAAAAAAAGTGAAGAGGATGTCAAGGAGGTCGTGTCTCTTGGGAGGACAGACTGGGGAAAGTGCCAAAAATAAGAATATAAATGAATCCCACATCATTCCCCGAAGTTACATTCTGGAATAAAAGGTTAAAAATTTCTAATAAAATGGACATAAGTACAAATCACATATCTACTAAAGGTCTTATATGCAGAATACATAAGGAACTCTCAAAACTCAATAATAAAGCAAACTATTCAATTAAATATACATGCAAAAGTTTTGAACAGACACTTCACAGAGGACAGACTGATGGTAAGTAAATAAGTGCCTGAAAGATGCTCAACACCATTCATCGTGAAGGAGGTACAAATTAAAACCACAATGAGATACCACCACATACCTATGAGAATGGCCAACCTTAAAAAGACTGACCATACCAAGTGTTGGTAAGGATGTGGAGCAAATGGAACTCTCACACCCTGCTGAAGAAAATGGAAAATAACACAATCGCTTTTGAAAACAGTTTGGCAGTTTCTTAAAAAGTTAAACACACTTACCATACGATCCAGCCATTTCACTCCTAGGTTTTTATGCAAAAGGAATAAAAGCATATGCCCACATGCAGATTTGCACATGAATGTTCATACAGCTTTATTTATAGTAGCCAAAATGAGCCAAAATTAGAAACAATCCCCAAATCCACCAAAGGTGAAAGGATAAACTCAACTAATCAGCAATAACGTGGGATGAATTATTGATACATGTAACAATATTATTAATGAATCTCAAGGTAATTATGCTGAATAAAAACCAGACCAAAAAAGAGTATATACTGTATAAAGAGTATATTCCTTTTACATAACTGTGATATTGTGATTTATAATAAGAAACATATATTTGGTTTTCATCCCTATTTCTGGCACAGAGCTCCTAAAATCCTTGAAATTTCCTAAGTGATAAGAGCTATGATTCTGATATTCGTAACAAATCCCTCTCAACCTCATCTGAGTATGTTACTGAGGTGACTTTAGGAAAGCCACTAAGGATGGGGGCTGGTTGCCAGGGGAACCCACCATGTGATTAGAGGGTTGGAACTTTCAGTCCCACCCACTCCCAACTTTGGGGAAGAGGGAAGGACTTGATTGAGTTCAATCACCACGGGTCAATGATTTAATCAATCATACGTATGTAATAAAGCCTCCATAAAAACCCAAAAGGACAGAGCTTCCAGGTTGGTGAACCAGAATGCATTCATATGTTGGGAGAGTGGTGTATCCCAAACTCCATGGGGACAAAAACTCATGTGTTCTGCCAGACCTTTGGCTGTTCAACCATATCCTTTAAAATATTTTGTAATAAACTAGTAATCTAGTAAGCAAACCAGTGTCCTGAGTTCTGTAAGCCACTCAAGCTAGTTAATAAAACCCAAGAAAGGGGTGTGGGAACTCCCAATTTAGAGCCAGTTGGAAGCGCAGGGAACAGTCGGGGCTTGAGGATGAAGTTGGGCCGGCTGGGGTGGGGGGCAGTCTTATGGGACAGAACCCTTAATCTGTGGGATCTCATGCTGTCTCCCAGGGAGATAAAGGTCAGAATTGAGTTAAACTGCAGGACACCCAGCTGGTGTCAAACTGCCTGATATGTGGAAAACCCACACGTCTGGTGTCAGAAGTGAAGTAGTGTTGTGTGAAGAATTTGTAGTACAGGAGACACATCACGGAGTGTTCTTCCTTCACAATAACATTCTAGGAAATGCAAACTAATCTACAGAGACAGAAAGCAGATCAGTGGTGGCCCTGGAGATGGGGAACCGACAAGAGGGAGGGATGACAAATGGCCATGAGGAAACTTCTGTGGGTAATGGCATATTCACTTTCTTGTTGATGGTGATGGTTTCATGAGTGTGTGCACATGCCAGAACTTATCAGACTGTACGTTTTAAATAGTCGTAGTTTATTGTATGTCAATTATGCCTCTATAAAACTTGAAAAAATGGATCAATGGAGATGGACAAGAAATGAGGACAGAAAATTAACTGGGAGATCACTGAACATTTCTTGACTACTTAGATTCTAACATGATGGCCTAGCCTAGATGACTCTATTGTGAGCCACAGACACAGGACTAGGTATCACGGCGGAAGAGACAGACATACAAGATAAATTTAGCATGGAGACAGGCCACTGCTCCAAGAGTATTTACAAAGGGCCAGTTAATGGCAGCATAAACAGCAATGAGCTCAGTTCCCTAAGGCAAGTTTTCCTCCTACACAATTCCCTCACCCTAAGGGGCTCTGAACCCGCCAACCTCATCAGGGAGTGTGCCACTGGAAACAGTCTTTCAGTGCAGGGAAGCAGACGGAGCAGCAGGCGGAAACCCTCAATGCTCAAGAGCTGAGGCCTGGTGCCGCCATGTAAGTCCCACTAAACCCATGTCCTTACAGCAGCCATCACACCCGCCTGCTTACCTCAAAGGGCTGCGAGGAGAAGACCCACCTACAGACCCACAGAATGCCACAAAGTGGAACACAGATGCTACATGTTACTCCTATTAAACAAATAAATGCTTCCTTGACAAATTAAAAAAAAAATTGAACCACCTCCCTTTCCACTTTAATGGGACAGCGAGAAGAAGCCATTAATCAGTACCACACTGTGATGAACATGAAAAGCTCCTATGCTGTTTACCACCATATTACTACTTCTAATCCACACAAAGTATTTGTTAAATTAATGCCCTTTTAAACAAAACTCAAATCATCAGCTCTTTATTCAAGGTATAACAAACATGTGAACTAGACACATTTTACAAACAGAATGTTAAATTAAGCTAAAAGGCATTGCTTTTATAATATAAAATATGTCAGTAAACACTCAGAAGCTAAAAACATCAACAGCATTTTAACACTTGCTAGAGACATGACTTTCAGAAAAACGCTGATCTCAAAGAACTTTTAAAATTCAGAAAGAATTTTTAGGTACTAGGAATTTATCTGATAGCACCTATGACCTCAAGGTTTAAGTCTCAACAAGCTCTAGTTTTTGTTTCCAATTATCCAGTTAACCATAAATTAAAAGTCTTCTCAAAAATTAGTCAGCATCTCCTCTTTTTGTTAAGAAAGAAGTATCACATATTTTTCTCTAACTTACTCTTCTGCATTTTTGAGAATGACATTCATCAAATAAATTTACAAAATTCAAAATGCATTAAAACTTAAGTTCTTAGAGGAAACAACAAATTATAAGATACAAAATTAGATAATTTGCCAAGTGTGTGAGGAAAACATTGTCACCAGACCCTAGAATATCAAGTTGAACCATATGAAATTACCACTTTTGTTGGTAAAAACAGCCAAATGTTGGCCATTTCACATGAATGAATGTAATTAAAATGAGATAAAATTAAAATAACAATAAAGCTGTGGAATCTAGCAACTGTTCTCTAGCATACATGCTACTAGACATGAGTTTCCATGTTTTTAGAAACAAAAAGCATCCTGATGGCAATATTTTTGGCAACTAGAAACTGTGCTCATGAAAGAAAGCTATGATCAATTAAATGGCTGTTTTAGTTAACTATTCCCAACTGTTTGAGCCATGAAGGCATGAAGAGAAATATGAGAGAGTAAAATTTCTCAAATTTGCAACCTATGTCCTTGGTCTCAAAACATCAAGTCTGGCGTCCTATCAACTCCATTCTTCTGAACATATTCCAGCAAGTAAATCATGAGCATCATCAAAAGGATCAGGCAGGGTTTCTAGGGAACTTTATAAAAAATCGACCAAAGAAACCAAATCATAAAGCCAATGGTAGTGAACCAGTTAAAGATGACAAATGGGAACATTTGCACACGTAAGCATTTATATACATTATGTCATTTATGTCCTACATACTACAACTTAATAGGCTGGTATGGTGCCCACTTAACAGCTAAAGAGATCAGGGCTCAAAAAGTAACTTATCCAAGGTGGGACAACACTAGTAAAGTATAAAAACTTAAATTCAAAACTGATTCTGTCAGATCCAATCTTTTTTTTTCTTTTAACTGAGGTCTAACATTGTATAGTTGACCCTCGGACAACATGGGTTTGAACAGGTCCATTTATACATGGGTTTTTGTTTTCGATTCTTTTATAAATATGGTACAATACTGTAAATGTATTCTCTCCTTATGATTTTCCTAGTAACACTGACTTTTCTCTCACTTACCTTATTGTAAGAATACAGTTTCTGATACATACAACATACAAAGTTGTGTTACTCAACTGCTTATGTTATCAGTAAGGCTTCCAGTCAACAAAAGGCTATTAGTGAAGTTTTTAAATAGTCAAAAGTTATATGCAGATTTTCGCACCTGTGTTATTCAAGGGTCAACCGTATTAGTTGCAGATGTACATCATAGTGATTTGAAATTTCTATATAAAAATGATCATCACAAGGTAACATTCATTGCCATATACAGTTACAACAATTTTTTTTTCTTGTAATGAGGACTTTTAAGATCTACTGTTTTAACAATTTTCAAATATGCAATACAATATTATTAACTAGAGTCACCATGTTGTACATTACATCCCCAGGACTTCTTTATTTTATATTTGAAAGTCTGTACCTTCTAAACCCTTCACCCATTTCTCCCACCTTCCACTCTCCATCTCTGGCACCCACCAATCTGTTCTATGTATCTATAACCTTGGTTTGTTTGTTTGTTTTTTAATTCTTCATATAAGTGAAATCATACAGCATTTGTCTTTCTTTGATTTATTTCACTTAGCATAATGTCCTCAAGGTCCATCCATGTTCCCTCAAATGGCAAGATTTTATTCTTTTTTTATGGTTGAATAGTATTCCATTATGGTTTCCATATACCATATCTTCTTTATCCATTTATCCATTGATGGACACTTAAGCTGTTTGTATATCTTGGCTATTGAAAATAATGCTGCAATGAACATGGAGGTACAGATAACCTTTCAAATTAGTGTTTTTGTTTTCCTTGGATAAATACCCAGAAGTGGAACTGCTGAATCATATGGCAGTTCTACTTGTAACTTTTCGAGGAACTCCATACTGTTTTCCACAGTGGCTGCCCCAATTTACATTCCCACCAACAGTGCACCTTTTTTATATTGTCACCAACACTTACTGTCTTTTTGATAATAGCCATTCTAATAGGTGTGAAGGGATATCTCACTGTGGTTTTGATTTGCATTTCCCTGATGATCAGTGATATTGAGCATCTTTTTATGTACCTGCTGCCCATCCAATGTCTTCTTTGAAAAAATATCTTTTCAGATTTTCTGCCCCTTTTTAATCAGATTTTTCTTGCTATTGAGTTGTATGAGTTTTTTATATATCTGGATATTAACCCCTTATCAGAGATATGAGTTGCAAATATTTTCTCCCCTTCAGAAAATGCCTTTTCATGTTGCTGATGATTTCCTTTGCTGTGCAGAAGCTTTTTACTTTGATGTAGTCCCACTTGTTTATTTTTGCTTTTGTTGCCCTTGCTTTTGGAATTCAGATCCAAAACATCATCGCCCAGACCACCTATACTTTCTTGTAGAGCTTTTATGGATTCAGGTCTTATATTCAAGTCTTTAATCCATTTTGAGTTCATTTTTGTGTATGCTGTAGAGGTAGTGGTCCAGTGTCATTCTTTTGCATGTAGCTGTCCAGTTTTCCCAACACCATTTATTGAAGAAACTGTCCCATTGTATATTCTTAGCTGCTCTGTCATAAACTTATATGCACGGATTTATTTCTGGGCTCTCTATTCTATTCCACTGATCTATGTGTCTGCTTTTACACTAAGACCATGATGTTTTAATTACTACTGCTTTGTAATATAGTTTGAAATCAGAGGGCATGATGCCTCTGGCTTTGTTCTTTCTCAAGATTGCTTTGGCTATCCAGACAGGATCTTTTGTGGTTCCATACAAATTTTAAAATTAGGTTCTATTTCTGTGAAAAATACCACTGGAATCTTGACAGGGTTTGCCCTGAATCTGCAGATTGCTTTATGTAGTATAGATATTTTAAAAATATTAATTCTTCCGACCCAATTCAAAACCAGCTCTGTCAGATACCAGAGTCTTAGAGCATTCCTGCAACTAAGATCCTCTATTAGCATCACCATTTGGGCTGCTGGCATCACCACTGTCTGCTAGAAGCTCTGAGTATTATTTTTAATGTTTTCAGCAGTTCGTCAAGATTATCCTCCTTCTGGAGATGAGGGAAATGAGGATCAAGGATTTAAGTGATTTCGCTCAAAAGCGTAGGCCTGTATGTTCTTAGCATCTGAACCCAAGATTTTCTGTTAACTACTAAACTTACGCTCCCCCTACTATACCACTACTCTGCCATACCTAGTATCTAGCATCAACTAAAATGGTCAATAACATGTACAGCTAACCCTGGAACAACATGGGTTCAAACTGCACAGGTCCACTTACAAGTGGATTTTTTTCAATTAATACAGTACAGTATTGTAAATGTATTTTCTCTTCCTTATGGTTTTCTTAGTAACATCTTCTTTTCTCTAACTTACTTTACTGTAAGAATACAGTATACATTACATATAATATACAAAATATGTGTTAATCGACTGTTTGTATTATTGGTAAGGCCTCTAGTCAAGGCTATCAGTAGTTAAGTTTGGGGGAGTCAAATGTTGTAAGTGGATTTGACTGTGTGGGGGTCAGAGCTCCTAACCGCTGCACTGTTTAAGGGTCAAATGCAATTAAAACAGAAATGCACACAACTATTAAACTGTATATTTGTTTACATTTGTAAGCATTCCACTGAGGCTGAGAAACTATTTGACTGCAAGAGACTTAGGTATGATTCCAGTAACACCATCTGGAGAAACACTATCTTGCCATACAACTATACCATGCAACTAGGACAAGGACTCAGGGTTTCCTCAATTCTTACCCGCCAAACATCATAAAAATGTGTGTATGGAAATTATTTAGCAGAAATCAACAGGCATAATATGCGGCTTACATTATTATACAAAACATGTCAATGTATTCTAAGATACAGACAACAAGCATATGAAATAATTTTAACTCATCCAAAGATATATGATAGTTGTAACAGATTTAACAAGTAATTTTGTATGCCCTCTTACAATTTAAAAGGACATCTTAGCATTGTTTCAAATAACCTTTTTCTTTAAATCAAAAAACAAGAGCTATTTAATGAAGTTTAAACCAATGCATAACTTTTAAGTACTACACAAAGGTTTCTGGTTATATTAGCAGAAAGAAGAAATGCTGAACTAAGACTCTCCCAAGAGATTATGCTGACTTTTAACTTCAGAGAAAACAGTAACTGAAACCCACAAGTCATATACATGTGGCCTTGCTCTATGATTTTCAGATCATAACCACAGAAACCCAAATGTAGTAGATACTGTCTACAGGCATTCAACATTTATTCCCACCTCCACTGTCTTCTTCCCTATATCACAGAGACTAGAAGGCTAAAAAGCTCATTTCTCAGGTCCCTTGCCATGGGACTTTAATTTTTTTTCCTTCTGTATCTATATGCCTGTATTTCCTTTTTTGCTTTACTGCACTGACTAGGACAATTCTGAGTAAGAACAGTGAGTGACCATCCTTCCTTATTCCCAATGTTAGGCAAAAACATTAACTCTTCCACCAATAATTACAATTACTAGCTGTAGGTCTTTCATAGATACCTCTTATCAAGTTGAGAAAGCTCCTACTTTTCTGAGTTATCATGAATAAATGATGAATATTGTTAAATGCTCTTTCTAATAAGCCTATTGAGATGATCATACAGGTTTGAAGAATTCTGTGTAGTTTGTTCATATTGTGAATTATACAACTGATCTTCAAATGAAGAAACAATCCTGCATTTCTGGAATAAATGGCACTTTAGTATGATGTATTATACTTTTTATATAAACTTTATTCAGGTTGCTAGTATTTTGTTGAGAAATACCTTTTTTTTTAATATTAGAGTAATAATGGCCTCCTAAAATAAATTAGTGTTCTCTTCCTTCTATTTTCTGAAGATTTTATATATAATTGGTTTTACTTCTTTCTTAGTAAGTTGGTAGAATTCACCAGTGAGTCCATTTGGGCTTAGAGGTTTTTGGGGGTAGAGGGTGTTTAACTACAAATTCAATTTCTTGAATAAAGAGCTATGCATGTTATCCACTCCTTCTAAAAGGATTTTTAGAATGTGATGTTTAATTTCAAAATATTTGGAGATTTCACATATAATCTGATACTGATTTCTAGCTTAGTTTCATTATAGTCAAAAACCAGACATATTCCTGAAAAAATACCTGTAAAGTGAAAGCATGGAAATCAAATTAAATACCTTGTGACTTTGATGAAATCTGTCCATTTATCTAAGTTATCATAATATTCCCTTTAACTTCCTTTTGTAGAATCTATACTGATGGTGTCTCTTTTCTGATACTAAAAATTTTTGCCTTCTCCTTTTTTTCCTCATTAGTGTAAATACAGGTTGATCAATTTTATTGATCTCATTAAAGAAACTCAGCTAACCAATCACTGATGTTTTTTCCTACAGTTTTTCTGTTTTCTATTTCAATGATTTCTGCTCATATCTTTGGTAACTCCTTCTCTGCTTATTCTGGGTTTAATTTGCTCTTTGCCCTCTAATTTCTTAAGGTGAAGGTTTAGATTATTGTTTCAAAACTTCTATTTCCTATTATAATCATTTAACATTATAAATCTCCCCCGGAAGTACTGCTTTAGGTACATCCCTTAAATTTGGATATGTTGTATTTTCATTTTCATTCAATTCAAAATATTTTCTAATTTCCCTTGTGACTTCTTCTCTGACCCATGGGACTTTTAGAATGTGGTATTTAATTTCAAAATATTTGGAGATTTCACAGATAATCTGATAATGATTTCTAGCTTAGTTTCATTATAGTCAAAAATTACAGACATATTCCTGAAAAATTACCTGTAAAGTGAAAGTATGAAAATCAAATTCAATTTCCTGATAGTAAATTAATGGAATGATTTGCCCACAGCCAAGGTGAGACAGAACTAAAGATCAAGTTATCTAGCATCCTTTCCTCTAAAGGATATTAAGAGCATTATGTTCTCTCTAAAGCCCACCTTAAAATCAAGAGACTTGTCATTTTCCCTTCTACCCTTCCAAAAAAATAAATAAAAGGAAAAGAAAGACAATTTCACATAGATCATCTCATTTGATTTTTACAACTCTATAAAACAAATGATAGACATCTTGTACAAGGAAAATGAAGCTCAAAGGAGTAACTCGCCTTACTGGTTTGGCCATGTCTCATTACTCTTGAATTATTCCTTGAAGATAAAGCAATATACATAATTTAAATCTCTAAATAATTCAAAACCTCATTTCAGCCACTGTTGGAATCAACACCACCTCAGTTCAGAGTAAGTTGTAAGTAAAATCCACCTAGGCTTAAGTTTTATCATCTTGACTGCTCATATCCATTCATTATTAACAAAAATCAGATAATAAAGAACCAGTTAAACCCCAAGAAATAAAAAGTAAATGGGCAAAATATGTAGGAAGGAAAAATTAGACCCCAGTTTAATAAGACATAAACTATACAGCCATATTTGTTTTTCACACAAAAATTAATATGAAATTAATATATCAAGTTATATTTTTTCTCTTTCAAATCCTTGAACTGTTGATTAGGATCTAAAGCTCTAAAATATTATCTGCTGTTAATATTTACATATTAAAATATATTAATATGTAATATTTTGAAATATTAGAATATTTTATAGTATCCTATTTCAAATTAGAATTCTGAACTATAATGTTACAGAAATTAAATGGCTTTAAAGGTAAGAGGCACACATTCTTACCGTATAACTGTTGACTTACGGGTTGCAGAAATTCCCCTCAGGTAGCATCACCACTTTGGCTCAGATGTCAATAGTACAGCAGTCAAAATTAAAACTGAAAAAAAAAAAAAAATTTAAATAACAGTAAGTAAAATGCATTCAAGTCTTCAAGAAAGTCCTAAATTCAAATTTCACATTTCAACAATTTCATCAAGGGAGTTCCAGTCCCAGAACTAGTTTTTTTAATTAGTTTAAGCAAGGAGCTAATAAGGCATGTGAATTCCTGTATAATTCCAACTCCCTATCCTGGAATAAGCCCTGAAGTTAACATCAAGAAATCACAGTAAATAGCTAAGGGGCAGAAAAACAAAAAGCCAAGTATATTACAGGTATATTCAACTGAACTGCTCAGTTCATAGATTCAACACACATACATTTAAGGTTTTATTACTGCCCACAATGAACTGAACACTGATGATTCACACAAGAACTCTATCAGACAAGAGCTTCTGTATCAGTTTTTCATACAAAAATATTAAATTCAGCAGCACCTGAATTTAAATACAGGTGGTGCAGTCGGTTGAGCGTGGACTCTTGGTTTCAGCTCAGGTCCATGATCTCAGGGTCTTGAGATCGAGCCCCATATGAGGCTCTGAGCTCCACTCAGAGTCTGCTTCAGACTCTCTTTCCCTCTCCCCCTACCCTACGCCCACCCCAACAAACAAATAAATCTTTTTAAAAATCTATTTAAATTCAATAAAAATCTTGGTGATCCCTTTATAAATACTTTGATAGAACATATGTGGATAAAACAGTAACAAAGATTTAATACTTGCTGAATCTACCCTAGATTGTGTTTCCAGAATAATTGATATTCATAACAGCAAGACTGTAGAGCAATCTGATATTGTTTATCAAGGCTCTGGAGCTAAGCAGTATCAGAAAGTATGACAGAATTTCCTACCCAAACAGAGTTATGGTTTATTTAGGAAGAATATGCAGAAGAAAAATTTGGTGAATATCATTCATTAATTCAGCAAAAGTTTACCAAGCATCTTGTATGAATAAGTCCCCCCACTGTAATGCAACAATGTAGACACAAAAATGAGTATGAAAATGCCTGCTCATCAGAGAACTCACAGTCCTGTGATGGTGACCAATGCCTGTCAATAATTACAATACAATAAGGTAGCTGTATGAGAGCAAGAGTGAGGCGGTGGAATGGGATATATCAAACAGTCTCAGAGGACAAGGAGTGGGGAGGAATGAGGCCAGGCAAAGGCCATGCAGGCACGGGGAAAGGAGGAGTGTGCGATTTCCGAATGGGAAAGCAACTTTGAGTCTACTGAAGAGGATTCTCTGCATATGCATGAATTATATGTAGGCCGGTGGATGAGAACCTACACAGTTAAGACTGTCACTACCATTTGGAAAGTAGGGGAAAAAACAGATCATTCAATGATCCTCTAATTTATACACATCCCACTAGTTTGCTTATTTAAAATTAAAAGCAGCACATAATTTTCTTCCCCTTCCTTAGGAGCAGCTGTACAGCAAGCTCTTGATTATGCAGAGTAAAAGAAAAGTGAGTTTTCCTAAGTAATTTGCATTCGTGATCACCTTATTTCCAAACACAGAGAATTAGCCCTAGGTTTTTGATTATCCAGGTCAAATTTTACCTCTATCAGATCACCTTATTTGCATGAAGTACCTAGCACTCTACATTTCACGTTAGAGATGGTTCTGTCGAGCTAACTGTGAAGGAAAGGGTCTGACGTGTGTGTTTTCTGGATGACCATTTGTGTTTAGCAATCATGTGTTAATTCCTCCTTTGGGAAATACACTATGAGTTTTCCCATTTGCCCGAAACGCTACGTACTGTTAATTTGTCAATAGCTATCACTCGGTGAATGCTTTACTCAGGATTAAGCACAGTGCTCACATGTCACATACATTTTAACTTAATCCACACAACGCAGGTAATATCTGTCTCCATCAAAAAATGAGGAAACTGAGGCCCAGCCGGTGACACGTCCAGGATGACACAGCTTGGAAGAAGCAGAGTCAGGACCGGTGGGTCTGGCTGCAGTCACTCTTCTGAATGGCAGTATTAGACAGCCACCTTCTGCACACACATTTTTCTTTCCTGCTCTGCCGCTACCATGTCTTACTTAAGTCGGGAACCATCAAAGTCTCGAAGAATCAACTAGACTTTGTGAGTGTGCTGCTTAATTTTACAGGGTAGAACATATCTTTAACTCCTTGGAAGCTACAGTTTAGGGTTAAGTGCGAAACCCAATACTTCTACTTAGAGGGGTCAGGGAAACACATTTAAGTGCAACACCAGAACTGAAATTCTATTTATGTCCCATGGCTAAGCTCTGGGTGGTGCTGAAAACGCTTCTCCGTGGCCATGGTCTAAGAGCACAATTGCCCTGTCATTTCCTACCACGGGCCTGCATCCGTGATGCTCCCCCAGCATGACCGCCTTCTTCTCGCTTCCACACATCCCAACTGTGCCTAGTCCTCAGAATGCAACCTAGTACGGGCTCCTCCCCCCATCCATTCAGCTCTCTAGCTACTCAACAGACACTTACTTATTGCAGTAATGTGTCAGGCACTGTGTGTGTCCTCACCCTGGAAGATCAAGGCCCAGGCCTTCAACCCCAACAACCTCTTGGTCCACCAGAAGAAAACTGTACAAACAAGGAATTAGTATGCAGTGTGATAAAGGTGTATACATGGTATTAAGAGTGCACAAGGGAGGGAGGGGAGCAACCGAGGGGAGGGGGTGGCAGGAAAGACATCACAGTCCTGGTAACAACATATATTTGTATATATGACAAATATATTACAGATGATGATGACCTAAAATAAGACGGGAGAATTTTTTAAAGGGAACAAACTTGACAGACATAGGTGTTGGGTGATGAAGTGGATGGGATCCTAGGATGTCTCTCGGAAGACAGAGCCAGAACCACTAAGGCAGCTCTGTCCAGCAATGATGGATGTGTTTTGTGGATGAACACCATCCAAAATGGCAGCCTCCAGCCGCAGCGAGCACTTGACTGAGCCTTGAAAGGTGGCTAGTGTGGCTGAGGAACTGAATTTTTCATTTTATTTCATTTTAATGAATGTTAATTTAAATAGCAACACAGGGCTAGCAGCTACTGTACTGAACAGTGCAGCTCTTAAGAGTTCAGGTTTGAGATACTAAATTGAGGGGTTATTACCAGTAGGGGAAAGGAATACCAAGAGAAAAGTATATGAACACTCAAATATTTGTTGAATAGATGAATGAACAAGCCAATGAACAGAGGAACAAACTGAATGATCTTTAAGGACTCCTCCCTTTAAAATTTCATTCAGGGGATGCCTGAGTGGCTCAGTCAGTTAAGCATGTGCCCTTGGCTCAGGTCATGATCCAGGGTCCTGGGATTGAGCCCAGCACTGGGCTCCCTGCTTGGTGGGGAGTCTGCTTCTCCCTCCCCCTCCGCCCTGCTCATGCTCTCACTCTCTCTCTCTCTCAAATAAATAAAATCTTAAAAAAAATAAAATAAAATTCTATTCAAAGAGGTACTTATCCCTGCTCCTTCAGGTTTTGAATACTGTTTTCAATATGATGGCATCAGACCTCAGTCTAATTCTTAAAATGCTGCTAAATTAAAATTCCTTATGCTATTCAGTGTAAAAAAACAAGAAAGAAAAGAAAAAAATGGAATTTTTGCAAGGAATGGTCACAGACCAAGGATAATCAAGCCAGGGTAGGTAAGTACCTAGTAAAATGTGTCCAAACAATTTATAGATGAGGACGAAACAGCTTTATGATGAGCTCTGGTCATTACAAATATATTACAGACCATTCACCTCCTAAGCAGTTCAGCTGATGTTCAATTTACATTCCTCTATACTGTGCTGAGAGAAATGACTGAATTTAATCTCATGGAACACCTAATTTTGTTCTACAGAGCATTTTAAAAGGTCAATGATAATAAAGTTGTCCCCAGTAATATGCCCTTCTATCTTAGTTATCCACAACTATCCAAGTCAATATGAGATAAATAAAACTCTGCGACAAGAAAACGTTTAACCTGAGAACAGGTTGTGTCCAAATGACTCACTATTAATCTGCCAATGTTATCCTAATCTGATTGTACTAGGCTTTACTATTTTGGTCCTTGCCATCCCCCTACAGCTTCCGAATTCTAGTTTTCTAGAAAGGAGAAGCTGTTCCAGAGAGCTGTTGCCCTGCTGCGCTTTCCAGGGCTACCCTGTTAACCAGACTCAAATTCTAAATTCCTCCCTCCCCAGGAGATCATGTCATCAGTAAGAGTTCTTAACTATTCACATATAAAGTTCCATTTACAAGACTGTTAGGCATTTTAGAAGCTGTAGCCGCCATTAGCTTCAGAGAAACAGATCTCATCAGAATGTCTAATATGAATGTTTTTAGCTAGAATCGTCTGACAACACGGTAGAACAGCAGTCTTGTGTTTCCCCTCCTTGGCCTCTCAGGTTGGATACCTGGGCTCCAATTCCCAATGCTGGAACAGTCCTACGTCTTTGAAATCAGAGCTGGTAGGGACACACTTAGCTGGCTCCACAATTCAATTCAGTGTATGAGTGAGTTCTTTTGTAGAAGGTAAAACAAAAACACTAAGTAATAAGACAAGGTCTTGGCCTCCAGAAAGCTTTATCTGGTGGGAAAAAGTAAATAAATACAAAAAATAGGAAACAAGTCTCAGAAGGGATATTGCTATGAATAAAACAGAAATAATTGCAGCTAGCTGACATTCACTGGTCACCTAGGTGTATCACAGTCTCAGCCAGGTTCACTTTCATATATTTAATAATTAATAAAACCACATTAATTATGAGTGCAAATGAAAAATTCTCCCCGTTTTGAGTAATCTGTTCATTAAAAAGTACTTATCCCAGACCTTAATACAAGGGTCATAAAACAGTATTTTCTTCCCCTTAACGAACAGTGTAACTACCTAGTAAAATACAAGGAATGAACGATCGATTCCTGATATGACTTTTGCAGAGATCCACAGCTGGTCCACACCTCTGGGCTAATAATGGTCAAAGAATCGAATAGCCCAGATAAAGATCTGGGTCTTGTCAACCACTCATCGATCCATTCAAACACTTACTATCCCACTACGCATAAGAAATACAACCATGAGTCAGACAAAGGTGAGCCTATATATGGAAAGACACCTCACCGCAAGTTCAAAAGTGCTAAAGTGGCCAGAGATACAGGCAACACGCGGTGAGAGAAAAGGTTAGTAGCACCTGCAATAAACAGGAAAAGACTTCAAATCTGCATGGGGCTCAAAGTGACACCAAGAGACTGATTCCTATCTTCTGAGATGCACAGAGTATACAAAGTTAATATAAAGATAAATGCTGTATCATCACTTAAATATTAGGACATCATGGGGAAGTCAGGATCAGGAGCAGCAGATTCAGAGCTTGCTCATTAAATGAAAAGCGTGTATCTGCCTGCCTGTCTCCAGGGAAGCTACGAGAAACTCATGGGCAAGCATTAGAAGGGGTCGAGATCCACCGCCCCCAGGCAGCACGGAGCTCTCCTCCACCCTCCCTCTCCCTGTACCCACCTGCCTGAACACTGTTCAGGGAGAGGGAAGCCGTGAGTTTGGAACTCCACTCATTAAGAAACACTATTTGAAATAAGGCTTTCTTTATATTCAGTTAAAGCCTACATCTTTTTTTTTTTTAAGGATTATTTATTTATTTATTTGACAGAGAGAGAGACACAGCGAGAGAGGGAACACAAGCAGGGGGAGTGGGAGAGGGAGAAGCAGGTTTCCCGCTGAGCAGGGAGCCCGATGCGGGATGCGGGGCTGGATTCCTGCACTGGGATCATGACCCGAGCCGAAGGCAGACGCTTAACGACCGAGCCACCCAGGCGCCCCTAAAGCCTACATCTTTTTTTTTTTTTTTAAAGATTTTATTTATTTATTTGAGAGAGAGAGAATGAGAGAGAGCACATGAGAGGGGGGAGGGTCAGAGGGAGAAGCAGACTCCCTGCCGAGCAGGGAGCCTGATGCGGGACTCAATCCAGGGACTCCAGGATCATGACCTGAGCCGAAGGCAGTCGCTTAACCAACTGAGCCACCCAGGCGCCCAAGCCTACATCTTTATAACTGCAAACCAACACTCTGTTCTGTCCACTGAAACCAAGCACAATCTACCACACCCTCAGCTCTGCAAACATCCAGGTATCTGAAGGCAGAGTTCAATATTCCTGTCCCTCCAGCCTTTCCCAGGTGCTCTCTGGCCTGTCCTTCAGGAGGTGCAGTGCTCAGAATGACACATACCAGATGTGGCCCGAGGGAAGCAGCACGCCCTGCCCATCGATGCCACCAGCCTGCCAGTTTGTTCTACTGGTTCTCTCTTCTGGACGCTGCCGCCACGCTGGGCACACTCCTCCTTAGGAAAACTCCTCTCTGCCCCGCCACTCTGGAATAGGATCCCCAGGCTGCCCTTCTGCAAGGCGGCCTCCACCGTTTCTCCCAAGCTGCAATCATGCCCTGAGCCCTCCACTCCTGAGTTTCTCTGCACCTGCCACTCCCTGCTCACTGGCCCTCCCAGTGAGCGGACTTGGGTCACTTCCACTACAAAGCATTGTTCAGCTTCCCCGTAGCATCCATTTTCCCCTTCTCCGTGCCCACCAACCAAAGGGGCAGTACTGAATGCCACAGTGTGGTAGGCTCTCAAGCCCGAATTGAGCTCCCACCGACATCCCCCCACTTACTTAGACACTCCAACATTCCAGGCAGGTTATTTAAGCCTACATTTCCTAAACTACAAAAAATGAGACTGTGGGAGTTACGTGAGCTAATCTGCGGGACACTCCAGGCCTTGCACATGATAAGCAACAAAGAGCACCAATCACTGCTGTTACTACTTACTACTTCTCCACCACCACCATTAATTACAACCTGTTCCCCTCCACATGGTCACATCCACCAGGACTGGGAGGGTCACCTGCATCTTTATACCCCCAGGGCTTCGCAGAGAATCAGGTTCACAACATCCTCTTGAGCAATGTTTGGTCCAGAAGAAAACAAATAGTGAATGGATACATGAGCACACAAGAACCTAAAACCAAGATGATCGAAGATGTTCAGATTTAGTTCTATTCTTAAATTTGCCTAGTTATTCATTATCACAACAATGCACTGAGCTGCTAAGAGATCAAAGAATTTAGAGGTTGAGATGTTCAAAAATTCACATTAAATGGAATCCATTTTCAGAGGAAAAATGGATTATCTAGTTGTATGGTGCTTCTGCATACTGCAAATGTTGAGGTTTTCTGTTTGTTTGTTTGATGTTTTTAATGTTCATGGCAGAGGTCTGGCCCTGGGCAGCCAGCCACCTGTGAGCCCTAACACTTTTGACCCCTACCTCCACTCTTCACTATGAAAATTTTTTTCATTTTCATTTCTAAATTCCTAGTACCCAGCTCAGTGCTTGGCACACAGTCCACACTCAAAAAACATCTGCCAAATAAGTGAATTTTCTTGAATGCTTAGGTTAAAAAAAAAAATCACAATGCCTCTTCCTGACCTACTTCGACCCAGAAAGTTGGACTTGCCTTGTGTCCAGTGACCTTGTATTGGCCCCATGGGCACCACTTTATGTGCTGTGCTTCACCCAAGCAAAGAGCAGGAGAATTTGGGTCAACAGAGTACTCGTTTCAATTCAGCCAAATGGTTAATGAGCTTTTGTGCAAGGGGCATAAAGAGATAAATAACTTGCTCAAGATAAAATAAGGCTTCCAGCTTGAGGAAAGACTGCTGACTAGGACGAAGTGTTTTAAACGCTGTTTAGCAACATTATGGAACAATCTACAACCATTAAATACAAATGTGGAGCGGTACCAACTGGCACCATCAGGCAGTTTCTTTCATGGCACTCAGAGACAGCCTGAGAGCGCAGGAAAGAAAGGAGAAGGCAGGACAGATGCAGGGGACAGAGGGACAAGGGTCTCAGTGGGGCAGTGAGCTGACCAACAGGAAAGGTGGGAAAACAGGGCGAGGCCAAGGGGTCCCTGAAGATCTGCTCCAGAATTTTGCAGACAACAAGAGATGCAACACACTCGCCCATTAAGACATCCCAGAATCCCAGAATTTTTTAAACTTCCTTTCTTAAAAGTGGGACACTGTGTCCTTGGCTGATGTTCTGGCACTTTTCCTGTTGCTTGTGACCCCACAAAGATGACAAACCAATGACTGTGGGGAGACCCCTGAACATAATAGCTTAAAAGTTGAAAGAGATCCAATTCAAGTGAAAGATTTTCTTGCCTAAACGACATTATATTTTTCTCTGCTTTAATTACTGAATCCTGTAATTGGAATTCATCACTGATTCAAAGAGATGCTAAAAATAGTCTGTTTCCGAATGTAGAATGAGAAGCATCATGTAATTTTGCTACTAAATGGACTTTTATTTTTTTCATAGCTCAGTAACTTACTCTTGAAATAGATTTTCTCTTTTTATTAACCAAAAATGTAAAACACTTCAGATACACATTAAACATTAATTTTCAATACTAATTACGCTTTGTAAGTTTATAAATGAAATCTCAGACATATACTAACCTTGCTTAAAAACAGTTCCTCGACCCTTTCCCTATAATCATGACCTTCATGAAACACCTCTGACTGAAGAGTGCAATCTCATTTACATGTGAGAAATGAATTAAAACAAAGCCTGTTATCCCACAGGTTCTCCACTGCACATGGCAATTTGAACCCACTGTGCCATTTACAAAGGGCTTTCTCACATGAATCATCTCATTTAATCTCCACAACCATCCTGATACAAACAGGAAAGGCAGGAATGTTTTAATTATCTTACAAATTAGGAAGCTAGCTCAAAGACTGAACCGGCCCATGAAGGTGGGGGAGACACTCACCTCCATCTTCCTCACCTTCAGTCCCACCTTGTATTCCAAACTCAGCTCCTTCAAGGACATGCTCTGTGGCCTCAACTGGGTTTCCTGGACCGCTCCCCTCAAGCCCAGCAGATTCACCCCTTCCCCTCAACTCCAACAAGCTCACATCTGCTTCCCATTGTGGTTTGCCCTGGGATGCCCATGCTCTGTCTTCTCAACTCAATTAGAAGCCCTGTGAGGGTAAAAACTGAATCTCCTCTTTTTTTTTTTTTTTTTTTTTAAGATTTTATTTATTTGACAGAGAGAGACACAGTGAGAGAGGGAACATAAGCAGGGGGAGTGGGAGAGGGAGAAGCAGGCTTCCCGCAGAGCAGGGAGCCCCATGTGGGGCTCGATCCCAGGACCCTGGGATCATGACCTGAGCCGAAGGCAGACACTTAAGGACTGAGCCACCCAGGCGCCCCTGAATCTCTTATTTCTTAATGTCTAGAATCATGTACATAACAGGGAGACACTGAATTCTTTTTTATGATGCCACCTATCAAGGAACCGTCAAGTAGACAAATGTCTCTCTTTTCCTAACTTTTCAACAATGGCCCTGCTCTTCCCTTTGGCTCCACCCTCCCAGCTGCAACTCAGTAAGAAATTCCTGGAAGCCATTCCTGGGCCATCATAAATAAATTAAAAAAAAAAAAAAAAGAGGTTTTCTTAACAATGATTAAAGTTGCTTTACTCTTTAACTGGTCTGAGTCTCTCCTGTTCTCCTGTACCTATAAACTGTCCCTGGTTTCTGATGTTGGTTTGTGAGCACCTGTGAACCTGACTCACTTGTCACCTATGTTTTTATTTCCTTGATTCCGATATTCACCTGCTTTCTGTCCGTGCCAGGCCTCACACCGTTAACTTCCAGCCCCACCTCAGCTCTGCTGACCCTGCAAACCCATCCTCACATCAACACAGTCCAATGCTACCAAGGACCCCACCCAGGCCCCTACCCAGGGACCTGCTGGCCTGCCGTGAGTGGTCAAGAGAGGGATAGTGCCTTATTTTTAATCTTTAGTTTCTCCCTGGAGTTCTGCATTTCCGTAGCGATTTCAAGAGGAAGACAAATGTACTGCAAGTACCAGTGTCAGCTGCTCTCGGTGCCCCATGACTCTGTATCCTTCCGCTTCAAATGCACACGAAACATTAGGACAACTTAGTACCTTACAGTCAGCAATCAACATCCTGTTGGAAACCAAACACATCAAAACCAAATCAGGGTTACCATTCGGTTTCATGAAATATGCTGAACCTTAAATCTGGACAAAGAGAATTGTTACAAAAACGCACAGAAGTACTTAGGAAATCTGTGCGTTATCAGATGGAAACAGCAGATGTAAGCGCTGCATTGCAGAGGCCTCTTTTTTTTTTCATTACCATGACGATTTTTACATATTCCAAAATCAAAATCTATTTCAAAGCTAGCTATGTAATACTAAACCTGACATAAAGATTTCACGTGCCATTCAACAAGTACCTTCAGTTACTTGTTTTCCCCCTTGAGGATAAATTATACTACCAGCCAGTATAACAAATGGGTCCATAAACTTCCACCCCCAGGGGATCCTGTGTGTTCAAAGAAGACTGCCTAACATGGCAGTAACATTTTATGGCACATCTACACTCAATCCCCTTGAGCCTCTAGTCAAACCCTAATGTTCACTATATCTAAAGTAATCAGGGAGCTGAATGGCTCACTACCAGACTACAAGAATACCACAGCTTGTGACAGAAGACAAACATAAGGGGAAAAACCCATCACCACCCAGAAATGAATATAAAACTTCAGTCACTTAGAAAGTAACTTACTGCCACTGAAAATATTTCTAGCATTAAGTTCTGTCTGCTCTTAATTAAAGTAGTAATCATTTAATTAGTGGTATCCAATATGATCTTGGAGAAAATGTTTTCTGAGGACCAACGGCTGCATGATAAAGGGGAGAGACCAGAGATGTGAGCATCGGAGACTGGGACTCCATGCCTGGAGCATCAGAAGCTGTGGACTCAGGGGAAGTTATTACTGTCTGGGCCTCAGTTTCCCCATCTGAAAATAAGGCCAACAGAAACGCCCCCCCTTAGAGTGTAAACATGAGGGAAGGATGAGCCATGTTGTCAAAGAACACAGCAAGGAGGCAGAGATGTTTAATTAACGGCAGCTACTATAGAAAGCTAATGTCATGCACTTGTCATCAAACAAGGAGGCGGAAGCACCTGTCACAACTGGGCAGTGTGACTTAGGCCGCTATGGCAAAGGGGAAATGGAAACACCACGGCATTTGTGAATGCGGAGGACATGCCGCTTTCTCATTCTCCTCACGTGACTGTAGTTAACACCCACCTGTCTGCAAAGGACAAAGCGGATGCTTGTGGCAAGTGGCCAACGTACAGAACGTGCCCCACCCAGCTCTTGTTTGATTTCTGCAAGTAGAGACGATGGCCAATTTACCCACTGAAAGAAAGGGCATGGAAATGTGGATATTCCAAACAGGAGGTATTTTGATATTTGAAATCCCGATGTTTATTTCACTTAACAAAAGCTCCTTTACTTTTGTAGTTTGGGGTTAAGTTTGAATTCTGCCTGAAATGCTAGCTGAATCTGTCAACCCTGAAGTCGTGAAGATGCCAAGATCCAGATTCTGTTCTGTTCTCTCCACCACCCACCATAATTCCAAATAGTTGACATCACCCTTCTCTCCAAATCGAGAAAAGCCCGCTCTCCCAAAGACAGACCTCAAGTCTATAGATTTTTTTTTTTAAGATTTTTATTTATTTATTTGACAGAGAGAGAGAGAGACAGCGAGAGAGGGAACACAAGCAGGGGGAGTGGGAGAGGGAGAAGCAGGCTTCCCGCAGAGCAGGGAGCCTGATGCGGGGCTCGATCCCAGGACCCTGGAATCACGACCCGAGCCGAAGGCAGATGCTTAACGACTGAGCCACCCAGGCGCCCTGACAGACCTCAAGTCTAAAGAGCCTTTCAGCACAGGGGTCCTGATTAAGTGACTGACTCCACATATACAGTAAACTGAGAGAATTCAAGTGGCCACAACCTATTCAGGGACTGTCAGCTGACTTGAAATCAAAATGCACTCCAGCAAGTTTCATATCCAATTTTATCTTCTCCCTTCACTACCACAGAGATAAATGAAATTCCATGGAAATTTACTAAAATAAATACTACATAATCCAGATACCAAAGATGTATAATGGATCAATTTTCCTGTGTTACAAATACAATGAGATTAAATACTATTTTTTATCACTCTCAATGCTTAAAATAAATGGCCCCTAAATCTTCCTTACAAAGTGGCCAAAATCCACTGAAGGCAAGGTAATGAGTTACCGAACCTAAAAATACCGAACCTAAAAACCTAAACTAACAAAATCATGCCATTTCAATATATCATGGCCCTCCCTTACTACATAACATACAACCTCAAGAATTTTCAACTTAAAAGACCTGCATATTGATAGTCTCTACCCTGCCACCAAAAAAGCCATCGCCACCACTACACAGCACCTTCCTGCAACAATTAAGGAAAGGAAGGAAGACAGAAGTGGGGAGGTGGGAAGAGATTTGCAGAGGAGAAACCGACAAGATTCGCTGGGTGGCCCCGCTTCTTCGCGGAGGTCGGAAGTAATGCAGAGAGGATGCTCTGCTCCTTTTCTGCTGATGACTTGAACACAAGGAGATTAAATTCATGCAAAAAAGAACTGAAAACATCTGGCCTCCAACACTAACCACCCAACAAAACAAAGAATATCCCAGCTCCAGTAAACACTGTGCGATTTCTTATTTAAAACACCTTTTTTAGTCAGGATTTGTATTATGAATTCTCTGCTGGGCTGAAATGTTAACCAGGACTGTATCACACAAGGGCATTTAGAAAGGAAAAGATAAGAAGCATGCTAGCTGACATTTACTGAGCCTGCAAGGCCAAGCCAGGCACGTTGCTCAAGTGCTCTACGTGCTTATGTCTTTCACTTGATCCTCGTAACAACCCTCTGAGGAAGGTGCTAGCATGATCCCCATTTTACAGATGAGGAAACTAGGCCACGGAGAGATTGGCCCACGGTCACACAATACATAATGCGGTTGAGATTCCAACCTAAAAAGTCTCTGCTCCCAGAGATGATGCTTTTTAACCACTGTCCACCTCCTTTCATTTGAAATTAAGAATGTCACTGTAAAGAAAATTCAGGAAATGGAAAGCTATCAAATTTCCATCCCACTCACCTTACTGTGCATTCCACTATTAAAGGTAAATTTCAAAATCTCTCTCTCCAGCAATCCTACATAAGCCATTCAAGCTCTGGGAAGTCTACTATGGACTTCTCCATTCAGTACATCACTTAATCCTTAAAGCCTGAAGAGGAGGGCAGAGATAGGTATTATAAACCCCACTTAACAAATGAGTACTTTTCAGAGAGTAGGTAAAACTGAACATTACCACAAGCTTCTAAGTGGCAAAGGCAAGGTTGAACTCCCAGGCCATTTATAGTAGACGATGCCTTCTTTGGTCTAAATGAATTGAATCCCGTGGGATAACTGTAACTTCCATTCTATAACATTACAGAGATGGCTCGCCCCAGGACTTACGAAGGAAGCATCCTTCCTGAAGGATCCTGCTGGGCTCTAGATGGTGCCTGCCAGGGGCCCAGGGGGTTAACAGCTACTCTAACAGGAGCAACAGGAGAGCTGTCTGAACAAAGGCAATGGGAGCTCTGAGAATGTGGAAGGAGCTGCCCCCCAAATACATAACTGGCTCTAATTCTCTAGGGCAATGATCCACAAAGTGCAGGGCACCAATGGACAGAGGGGAATGGAAACACATAATGACTGAATAGGGAGAGAGAAAGGAAATGAAGCTTTACTCATAGTTAACATACGTAAGACATCAGGTCTTCCCGTGGACAACGCGTCAGCAGTCAGGTGTCATACCAGGTATTACAGGGGCCAAGGGCAGGCTGCCCCAGGATGGGCCACTTTGGCATAAACATTATTCTGACTTAAAAGTAACCAAAACCTAGCAGATGGCGGGGAAAGCTCTCTGCCTCCCCCTCAACTGCCTAAATTTACTTTGGAAAGGAGAGCCTGTACCAGGAAGAGAGCTATTAACAGAGACTTTACCTAAGAAACTGATCTGTGTAATAGGGAAACCTTTGTTTTTCCAAACAGCTCCTCTCACCTTCCTGCTAATGGCCTTCCTCCCCTTTGTATCCTCAGGTGCTACCCCTCTCCTTAGCTCATGTAAACTTCACATTCCCTCACTGTCTTTGCAATTTCATGTCTGTGTGGATTCCCCTTCTGTATGCTATTGGATTTGATTTTTTTTTTTTTTTAGATTTTATTTATTTATTCATGAGAGACAGAGACAGACAGAGAGAGAGGCAGAGGGAGAAGCAGGCTCCCGGAGGAACAGGGAACCCAATGAGGGACTGGATCCCAGGACCCTGGGATCACGACCCGAGCAGAAGGCAGACGCTTAACCATCTGAGCCACCCAAGCGCCCCAGGCTCGATGTTCTGCAGGGTGTCAGTCTACAGGGGTCTGGGCAAGTGGAATTACAAACCATTTTAACCAGTTTCAATGAAACTAATTCTCACAAAATGGAAGAGGAGTGTTAAAAAAAGAGATTCCTGGAACAACAAAAGGATTAAATCTTGATAATACAGGAATAACAAGAAAATGGCAAAGTTGATATTTGTCCTCTTGTCAGCTAGACGTGTTAAATACAATCATAATCTAAAGAGATCTACAAGAAATTAAATTTTTTTTCAGTCATCAAAGCAATGAACTGAAATACATGTATATCCACTATCAACAGTATCAGGTGAATACAAAATTTTAAAAATTTCAAGAATCTTACAATGTTTAATGTCTTAAAATGTGAAAAAAGTTCAATAAAGTAGTATATATCTGTAATTTGTAAGATGTTATTATGAAATACATAATCAAAAGGTTTTTAAGACCACTGCTTAAGGAAACAAAATGCCTAAGAATCAGAAATTAATAAAGAAGCTATTGATGCTTCATTAGTAATATGTTAAACATATCTATAGCTAAGAAAAAAAATTAGTAAAACAAATTTCCATAACAATGAGTATAAGCTGAAAAAAGCTATAAAACCACAAGTTTCAAAAGAAAAGAAAAAAAGAAACCCATTTAAAAAAAAGCTCAGAACAGAAAGAAAATGAATCAGAGTAAATACCAGATATTCACAAGGCCTTCCAAAGAGACTGGTGATCCACAACTGTTTTCATCCCTAGCAGAGTTACAAGAAGAATAAATAAGGGTAAGAAAATACCAGCTGAACTGTTAACCAACTTTTTTTTTTTTTTTTTTTTGAGAGAGAGAGAGAGCGTGTACACAAGCGCACGAGTGGAGGGGAGGGACAGAGGGAGAGGGAGAAGCAGATTCCCCACCGAGCAGAGAGCCCTACATAGGGCTCTATCTCAGCACCCTGGGATCATGACTGGAGCCAAAGGCAGATGCTTAACTGACTGAGCCACCTAGGTGCTGGTTAACCAACTTTTAATGTCTACATGTGAGCCAGAGTGTTGGGTTAGAATCTCAAGGAGCCCAAAACACATGGAAGTCCACACTCACCTGCCAACTCTTTCACTTGGGTCTTTACCAAATACATATAGACAGTGCACATAGAGTTAGAACACAAGAGTTGAGAGACTCCCTATCACAGGCTCCTTATCTCCCTGGATGCAGAGCAGCTGGAAGAAAAGACAGCTGAGAAAGTTCCTCTAAAAAACAGTAAGGCAGGGGTGCCTGGTTGGCTCAGCTGGTTAAGTGTCTGACTCTTGGTTTCAGCTCAGGTCATGATCTAAGGGTCGTAAGATCAAACCCCATATGGGGCTCCATACTGGGCATGAAGCCTGCTTTGGATTCGCTCTCTCCCTGTCCCTCTGCTATCTCTTGCTCATTTCATCAAAGAGGAGACACTACTGGCAATCTTTATTAATAGCCAACATCAACGGTCAACATCATTAGCCACTAGGGAAATGCAAATTAAAACCACAATGAGATATCACTATACACATATTAGAACAGTTAAAATTAAAAAATAGTAATAATACCAAGTTCTGATGAGGATCCAGAGAAACTAGATTACTCATATACTGCTGGTGGGGATGTAAATGCATACAACTACTCTGGAAAACACTTTGGCAAATTTTACAAAACTAAACATGCACTTGCCATTGGACCCTGTAATCACATTCATGGGTATTTATTCCAGAGAAATTAAAACTTAGCAGCTTTATTCATGATACAAAAATACTAGAAACAGCTCAAATGTTATTTGGGTGGATGGCTGAACAAACCTGCATCCATATGATGGTTTACTACTCAGCAATAAAAAGGAAGAACTATTGATACATACAACCATCTAAATGGGCCATAAGGGCATTTGGACTGTTTTTATAATAAAGTGTTATTATGATGTAGGACATGAGATACACTGCATAATAAATGGCTCACAAACATGCTCCCAGAAGCACATTCTGAGTATATTTCTGGCTCATTTTTTTATTAGGTGGGCATAAGTACTATTGTGGATATTTAGGAATATAACAAATATTAACACTATTATTTTAACTTCCCCAAATATTCATGGATTGTACAGTGAATCAAGAAAAATGATGTCACTTTCAGTTGTTAGTATTTCTTGAACTGGGAATCTGTTCACTCCTGCAGTTTATTTTTAATTCACTCTTTAAAATTTTTAATTCACTTGATTTTACTCAAAATTGTTTTTGTAAATTAAAATGGAGCCCATTTTGCAAAATGATATTACTCAGATACCCTGAACATGATGATCTGCTTCACCTCTTATTCCTATCTTCGATCACAGCTGCAGAACATGATTTCCAGTGAAGACAGAATTGTTTATCAAGTCTTCTAAAGAAAAAGTGCCATACCCATATAGTCAGTTTTAATTAGCTTATTATCTTGGGTTTGGTGAAACCTTTTTTTTTAATTGAGATATAGCTGACATACAGTGTTATATTAGTTTCAGGTGTACAACATAGTGATCCAACATTTATATACACTATGAAATGATCACCAGGAAAAGTATACTCTTGTCACCAAAATTATCACAGTATCATTGGCTATATTCCCTATGCTGTACTTTTCATCTCTGTGACTTACTTATTTTATAAATATACGTGTGTACCTCTTAATTCCCCTCCCCCTATGGCAACCACCAATTTGTTCTCTGTATTTATGAGTCTATTTGTTTTTGTTTGTTTCATTTTTTAGATCCCACAGACAAGTGAAATCACAAGGTATTTGTCATTCTCTGTCTTATTTCACTTAGCATAATACCTTCTAGGTCCATCCACGTTGTTGCAAATGGCTGAGTAACAATCTCTTATATATAGGGAGCACTCTTCTTTATCCATTAGTCTACTGATAGACACTTAGGTTGCTCCCATTGTAAATAATGCTGCAATGTACATAGGGGTGCATATATCTTTTCAAATTAGTGTTTTCGTTTTCTTCAGATAAATACCCAGAAGCAGAATTGCTGCATTATATGGTAATTCTATTTTCAATTTTTTGAGTAGCCTCCATACTGTTTTCCACAGTGGCTGCACCAATTTACATTCCCACCAACAGCACATGAGAGTTCCCTTTTCCCCATATCCTCACTAACACTAATTATTTCTTGCCCTTCTAATTGTAGTATTCTGACAGGTATGAGGTGATATTTCACTGTGGTTCTGATTTGCATTTCCCTAACAGTTAGTGACGTTGAGCTTCTTTTCATGTGCCTGTTGGCCATCTGTATGTCTTCTTTGGAAAAATGTGTATTCAGGTCCTCTGCCCATTTTTTCACTAAGGGCATTTTGCTTAACAAAAATGATTAGTCTCAAAAAGTTACATACAGTATAATTCAACGTATGTAATATTCTCAAAATAAAACAAGTACAGACAGGGAGAACAAGAAATAGGGAGCGGGGGTAGGGTAGATGAGATTACAAAGAAAAAGCACAAGGAAGATCTTGTACAGTGATGAAAGAATACCACATCTTTGATTGTGGCAATGGTGACATAAATCTACACATAATAAAATTGTACAGAACTACACCTACACACAATGTAACTGAAAATATATTGAACAGTGAATAAGGTTTGTAGCCTAGTTAGTAGTAATATACTAATAACAATTACTTGGTTTTGATACTGTAGTACCAGGTATACCAGATGTCCCCATTTGGGAAAGGTGGATAGAGGATACATGGGACTGTAAATTTTGTGAAATTTCCTGTGAGACTATAAGTATTTAAAAATAAAAAGAGGGCGCCTGGGTGGCTCAGTTGGTTAGGCGACTGCCTTCCGCTCAGGTCATGATCCTGGAGTCCTGGGATCGAGTCCCGCATCGGGCTCCCTGCTCGGCAGGGAGTCTGCTTCTCCCTCTGACCCTCCCCCCTCTCATGTGCTCTCTCTCTCTGTCATTCTCTCTCTCAAATAAATAAATAAATAAAATCTTTAAAAAAATAAAAAGAAAAAGAAAAAAGAAAAAGAAAAAGAAAGCAAACTAAAGACATCTTCCAATATACCAAAGCTAAACAGATCCATACTACAAAAGAACTTTAGCAGTTCTCCAGACTGAATGAAAATGATACTAACCGGACCAGAGAGAAGCAGAAAGGAAGGAACACCACCAAAGAGACACCGGCGCAAAGATTTTCATGAATTCAACTAGTATTTGTTAAATATCTTTTCTACAATAGTTTCTATGGTCAGTACCATGAAATCAAGGACAAATAATAATCACACAGCCTAGCTTACAAACCTATAAATGAATATTACCAACACTGCTACTAAAGATTCTGTCAATCGAAGTGCTTAAACACTGCCTGTAGTCATACAGAGTCTTCCAAAGAGGAAGCTGTCACGACAAAACAGTAGGAAAGCCTTCTTGGAGCTGAATTTACAAATGAATGTTAAGTGAACAAGTGAGGGACAGTATTCTAGGCCGAGTCCATCCAGCCACTGAAGGACAGAAGAGTTAAGACACAAATGTGGAACTCCCAACGGTTCAACACACCTGGAGAATAAGGCAGAGGAAAACCCCTCATTACAGGAAATGATGAAGGGCAGATTGCAGGGAGGGCAAGCAGAGCACACAATCTCTGCTGAAGTTCAAACTTCACTCTGTAAGCAACCGGGAGAGTTTGAAGGAATTTATTTAGGACCGCAATAGAAGATGGGCCTTTCAGGAAGACAGCTTTGGCAGTAAGGATGATACACTAGAGAAAAGTGACATAGGAGGTTAGAACAATAACCTAGTAGTCCAGGGAACAGGTGGTAATAAGCTTAAACTGAAACAGGAGCAAAGAGCATGGAAATGAAGGGGCATGCACCAACTAGCTAAGGATAAAGAGGAAAAGGGAAGGACTGAGAATCATGCCCACATTTCCAACTTGGGTGCAGAAAAGATGTTACTTTCATTGATCTCAAAAGGGAACAGAGCAGTAGGGAGCAGATTTTGATGGAAAGATAATCATTACACTGTTGGGGAATGTGAACCTGAGGTACAGGGGGATCTCCAGTATCTAGTACATACAGAGTTAGAGCCCGGGGTAAGAGGCCACAATCACCAGCACTGGCTGTAGAAGCAGCAATAGATGGGACTGCCAAAAGGAATGAGTACAAAATGAGAAAGAAACAGCATTACAGATCAAATCCTAGAAGAAAGCTCTTTTAAAAGAGTGGGGGTGAAAAAAAAAAAAGAGTGGGGGTGTACATTGTTACACTTCTGTTGTCAGTACACGTTCAGACTTAAATTATTTCAACTAATAATTCTGTCAGTAATGTATCTTAAAGGAAGAAACACAAATGTGGGCAAAGATCTATAAAGATATTCTCCCTCCAATGTTATTTCCAATAATAAAACAGAGAAGAAATTACGTATGCCAAACAAAAGAATTAATTTAAAGCAAATTAGGCTAGATCTATAAAATAAATTATTATGCAACTACCTGGGTAGCATTTCAGAAGACTTTTTAATTATGGGATAAAATTTTTATGACATTCAACAAAAAAGCATACAAAGCAGTGTCTATAGTATTTACTGATACAAGACTATTTCCTGAATACCTATTACATACTACTACTCAGGTACTGGGCATAAAACATAGTAAAAGACAATTTCTTGTGTTTGTGAAACTTGGATTCTACTGGAAAGTGACCCAGAAAGGGTAGATAAAAAAACCTGCAAGGGAATCTCAAATGAAGTAAATGCTAAAAAGACAAACATAACAGGTGATATAATCAGAGAATATGATCAATTATATAAAAATATTTGGAACTGACTTAAAAGAAAGAAGCCTCAAGATTAAGAGTAAAAATAATGTAAAATAAAAATTTAAAACAAAGCAAATTTCAGGTGGCTTAGTAAATGGTCTAGAAAAATGAAGGTGTAATTATAAACAAAGTGCTTGGGCCCTCGATGGTTTCTCCTTCATCATCATCAGAAGGCAGAACTTCCACAAAAACTCTCACTTTCCCACTCACTCTCGAAACCAGGAAACTCAGGAAGTACAGGAAAGCAACATGCGTAAGGGAGACTGTGCTTTTGCTGAGCTGCTCTGGGCCAAAATGAATGCCTCTGTAACGCGGAAGGTAGAAAATCTCCCATGTGAGCCTTCCATCTATAAGCTAAGACAGCATTTTTTCCATTTTTCACCTTCTTTATAGTACAACCCTCCACCCCCACAGACACACACACGTTCACCTAAGTGCATTCATTCACTCACTGAACCAATATTACACGGCAGCATGGCAGGGACTCACTTAAATCACACGGGCCCTAGAAACAGGGCTGAAGATGCTATTGAAACTTAAGGACCGCTTCCTGTAATGCAAGCATCAGACTGTTGTAATCAATTTGTGAAAAGACTAACCTGAAGTAAAGCCCTGAAAATACTGACACAGTTGTACAACATATTACAGAAACACCCTGTGAAAATATTTTCTCTATCTAAAACACACACACACACACAGCTGAACATTTATCTTTATCAAATTACCCTTCAGCAGGTAACTGATAAGAATGTCTTCGTATTAGAGACAGAAAAATGAGAAAGCATTGTACAGTAAAAATTCTATAATTCCATGAAGAAACTGCTGAAATTCACTCCAAAAAAAAACCCCACAAAAATATTCCTAGTATTCTGAAAAGTAAATGTGATTTAAATTAACTACTTGCTTTTAAAAAAAATCAATTGTCAGAATGAGATATTATCTCATTAGAGACTGGTTAAATAAAGCACTTTGCAGAGATGGGGCTCCTGGATGGCTCAGTCGTTAAGCGGCTGCCTTCGGCTCAGGTCATGATCCCAGGGTCCTGGGATCGAGCCCCACATCGGGCTCCCTGCTCAGCGGGAAGCCTGCTTCTCCCTCTCCCACTCCCCCTGCTTGTGTTCCTGCTTTTGCTGTCTCTGTCTCTGTCAAATAAATAAATAAAATCTTTAAAAAAAAAAAAAAAGGCACTTTGCAGAGGTTTGGTGACATCAGAAACTCCATTAAAACCATAATACAGCAAAGCTTACCAGTAGAAAGATCAGGCAAAACCCAGAACAATCTAGAATCAGTCTGATGTGGAAAGCAAAAGAGTAAAACAACTCCCTCTCTCCTCCTAGGTCCTTGAGAACTACTACCTAATATGTCCTCCAGCCAGACATCCATTCTGAAGTAACAGCTGAGTACCCTGGGATTAAAATGTAACAGTGAACCAGGTAAAGAAGTAGTACGGCATGGAGTAACCAAGAGCTACAGGCATCAACACCCAGCTGCTCCCAAAGCTTCCCCAACATGAAGAAACATAACACAGTCCCTGGACCTTCGCTCTCCACTATCCACACTCCTGCTCTTCCTGGTCTCACCCAGTCTCATGGTTTTAATACCAAACGCACACTGACAACTTCCAAGTTTACATCTCCAGCCAAGACCACTCCCCCGAACTTCGAAACGGTATACCCAACAGTGACCTCAACATCTTTACATGGAGGTCTAATAGGCGCTCAAATTTAACCTGCCCAGGAACCCTCACTACCACCTGCCAATCTGCCCCATCTCAGTTAATGGCAGCTCCACATTCGCAGATGCTCAGGTCAAAAACCTTACGCATCCTTAAATTCTCTCCCTCACACACCTCACACTGGATCCATCAGGAAATCCTACTGGTGGTTCTGCCTTCTAAATATACCCAAATCAGACTGCTCCTCCCACCTCAACTGGTTCCATCCTAACCCAAGCTGTCAGGCAGCTCTCACCTGCCGCCTCCACCTGGCTGGTTTCCTGCCTCTACCCTTTGCTCCCAATTCTAGCAAAAGGGAAGTCGGATCATGTCTCTCCTCCATTCAAAATCCTTTAATGGCTGTTCATCTCATTCGGATAAAAGCCAAAACCCTTACGATGACCCGAAGAGCTATAGGACCTGCCTCCTTCCCTCCCTTTACCACTCTGTCCCCATCTCTCTCATTCTACTTCAGGCTACCTCCCTGCTCTGGCCTCCTCCTAGCTCTCCCTACACACAGGAGAGCAGCCAGCCCTAAAACCTTTGCATCTGCTACGACCTCTCCTGGAATGTTCTTCTCTACCCATCCCACGCCCCTCATGCCTCCTTCAAATCTCTATTCGAATACCATCTTCTCTGACCCAACCCCCACATAAAACTGCAACTTCTTTAATAGTTTCTTTTTCTCCATAATACCTATCATCTTCTGATATGCTCTGGGTATGTGTGTAATTAACTAATTTATCTCCTTCACTGCCTAAAATGTCAGCTCTGAGGGGAGGGGAGGGATGTTTTTAGTATTTAGTTCACGGGTTTCTCCCCAGTGAACAGAACAGTACGTGGCACATAGGAGGTATTCAGTGACTAGTCACTGAAAGAATGAAGTCTGTACGGCATTTCAGTCCTACTTTTTATATAGAAGAAACGAGAGAATGACGAGATTACCAGATTTTAGATGTGTTTATTTGGACCTTTTCCTTGGTGACCTCACCCAGTGATCTCACACAGATCTACATAGAACTTAAAGCTCATGCAGATTGCTTTCCCTGAGTACATTTTTGGGGGTATTTCTGGTTTAAAACCTACTCTTAAAGATGATATCTGTAGGAGCAAAGACATTTAAAGAGAATAACCAACAATTTTCCACTTTATGCCTTCCTTTAGTTTTTTTTTCCTCAAATAAAAAAGGTCCAAATTCAAAAAAATTACTGAAGCAAAAGTAAATACCATATTACATCTTTACACAGAGAGGATGAGATGGCAATCTTATTAATACATAACGATTCAAAAAGGATATCAGAAGTTTCACCTTTTCTTCTGGGTGTGACTACACGGGGGGGGGGGGGGGCACTTCTCAGCAGAGGGTCACAGATAAGAAATTAACAGGATGGAAATCAAAGCATCCAGGCTTCAAACTAACAACATCCTGACAGTGCCTTTCTTGCAAATTGAGGACTGACAAAGCATATTAATGAGAAATACTGTTAAAATGCTATTTAGACACAGGTCTTCAGTTTCAGATTTCCCAAAAGAACTGGTTGCAAAGGGGAAGGGGAAAATTAGACATACGAGAACAGAAGCATGTTTACGTTTTCCATTCACTCCTGTATACTGAGAGTTAATGAAGCAAACCATCATCTGCATTGGCAGAAACCCAGGCACGGAGAGGGGCCAGTCAAGGAAGTAATGCAAAAGAAATGCGAAAATGCCTTCAACAATCCTACCTTGGCTTTAATTCAATGTAAGAAGCATGATGACAGTGCTCATGAATATTAAAATCTAAAGAAACATCCAGCCAAAGGGAGTAGATTCATCTGTGTTCAACACAATCCAAAGCATGAGATCAAACAGTCTCTCAGAAATACAGGACACCCTACACCCCAACCAACCTACACTAATACAATGGTTTTTCATTTGATTTCGAGAGAACTACACCTATCAATCTGCCCAGCTATGTTGTGCTTCGAAGAAATTACACAAGGAAAGGTTTAAATACTAGGTATATGCAAAATCACTCTGAAAGTAGTATCGTGGTACCAATTTTATTGTAAACATTCAACTAATGTTAAACAGCAAGACCCCTCATACAAATGCATCTATTGACAATGCCACACCAGGCCCAAATCTCGAAGCCGTCATAGGATGTAGCCGCTTGCCTACGCAAGTACCTTTCTAACCCATACGGTCCTTGATCCCCGCTGAGCTCAATTTGCAGGAACGGCTTGCTGTCTACCAAACACGACGGTTCCCACCATGACCCTCTGTGATCACGTCCATTTAATGCTCTGCTGACTCCTGACACCTCCACTCCACCTAAGCCAGTCCTGAGATGCACCATTTGTAGTGCTCATTTGACGCCTGACAGAACAAGCTGAAACTTCTTCAAAAGCAATAGTCTACAAAAGACTCCTCCCCACAGCCCACCAATCTGGTTGAACAAAAACAGGGGAACTAAGTAACTGTCCACCCAATGGTTGATGGAAAAGCAGACATGAAGAAATGCCCAGCCTTACACGATACAGAAGAAGTGCAAATTAAAGCCGCAGTGAACACCACTGTCACGTATTAGATTAGCAGAGATTAACAGGAAAAACCCCAGTGTTTGCCAGGATGGAAAGAGACAGGCACTCTTACACTCTACTGGTGGAAGTATAAACTATAAATTAAGCTTTTCAGGACTGCAAAGAATCCAAAAGATCACACTAGATTGCAAGGAAGAAAATACGTATTTCCCAAAATGCAATCTGCAATGACAACTGAATTGGAAGTCAGTTTTAAGGTACTGTTTGGCTTTAGCAGAAACATGAGGAGTTAACGACTCTTTGAAGCCCTCGACTTCCCTCCCAGGAATGTGAATTGGGTCTCTGTTCTGGTTTATTCTAGTCACATGCACTCTTCAAGAAAGGAAATGTAAACTCAAGATCTTTATCTGAAGAAGTCTCACATTCCTGGGATACTCTATTCCTATTTAGCACATAAACAACATTTGAGGATTCAATAAACTGACTTTCACTCTTAAGATTATTTTCTGCTTATATTTTTGTTTTCCTAAACTCCCCCCTAACCTTTCTAATTTCAATAGTGGCAATGTATATCAGCTTATCTAATTATCATATTCATTCCTTCTTAAGGACATTATTTACCCATTTCTTAAATAGATTGAGTCTAGTATAACTAGACTCAACAGATCCCAAACCTCACCCTCTACTTCAGAATATTATTCTTTATAGAATTACAGGATTTCTGGTAAATCTTCTTAGGTTTTGTTTTGTTTTTAACTAGCAACTTTAAGTCAACGAATCCTATAAGTAATTTTCCAAAAAGAGCCCCAAAAATTGTCATCTCTTGGGGTGCCTAGGTGGCTCAGCTGGTCAAGCGTTCAACTCTTGATTTCCTCTCAGGTCTTGAAATCAGGCCCTACATAGGGTCCCGCGCTCAGCAGGGAGCCTGCTTCAGCTTTTCGTGCTCTCTCTGCCCCTCCCCCTCTTCCCCACACCCACCCCAAACGCACATGCACGCTCTCTCATTCTCAAATAATAAATAAATCTTTTAAAAAAATGGTCATCTTTCATTTTAAAAACTCACTTTAGTGGTGACTGCCATTCACCCACAGATGAAGGCCAATTTTCTCTCATCATTTGTTCCATTATTTTCCAATCTGTTATAGAATTATACAAATTATAGATCTGACTTGTCCTTCAAAATGTGAGGTTTGACTTTTAAGAATTATCACGGCCTTGACTGTCTTCTCCCATAAACCAATCATTCTGACCAGAGGCTCTTGCAGGACCTAACAATGAACACTCAGAAAGGGAAGAGATACATACAGTTATTTCAATCATAATGCTCAACTATGACAACACAAATTCAAGCTTTCAAAGCACTTAATTCTGCTTAAAATGCAATCGTGTTACAGGCTTCGAAAATAACGCACTCCTCCATCCTGTTTTTAGAGAACTTTGAAAATCTAGACAATATGCTTCCTTTCAAAACACCAACTGCTTACAGAGGAAAAGAAAGAAACAGACAAATGATCTTGCCAAGAAACATTTCTGCAGCTTCTCTTGGTAGAGTAGCCCTTTCAATGGCTACAAAGATTAAAATTCAATCCTTGATTGGATTGATGATATACCACCTTTTATTATTTAGAACTGAATTTTAGAACAGAAAAGGGCTTAGAGAACTCTCAATCAGTTGTTTCCAACTTTTGAAAGTACAAGGGACTCCTCTGTAATGCTAAAAAAATTTGAGGATTCTTATAATAATTGTATCTACTGATTGAGAATGTAAAGGAAAAAAAAACTGCAAATACACCATAATTCTTTAAAAAGCACCTGCAAACATCTGCAGAACTGTAAAACATAAACCTAATTTTTTATTACAGAGCCTGTTAAGGTCAGAACTAGGTCTAAAACCACGTCTCCAGACTTACAATACAGATGGGGCTCTAAGAATCCAGGGTCATTCAGCACAGGGGAAGGTTTTCTTTTAGGCACCCCCAAAAATTCCTTTAAGGACTAGACAAGGTGATTTTAAAGTTCTTATGGAAAACCAAACAAAGATAGAAAAGGCAATTCTGAAAAAGAAGACTAAAGAGTAAGGAGCGTCCCTATCAAATACTGAAACATAAAGCTACAATAGTTAAAACAGTGTGGTGCTGACCTCTGAGGAAATCAACCTAATAATTGAACAAATTAGAAAGTGCAAGAACTAACTAAAGCATACTGAGGAACTCAGTATAAAAGAGATGTAGCATTTCAAATCACTGGGTAAGAAGTAATTCATTAAATGCTATTGTATCAACAACTGAGTACCCTGTCAGGAGAGAAAAAAAAATCCCAGATTGAGTCCTTACCTCACACCTTATACCACCTGAAGTTCTAACTGGAGCAAAGATATACAAAATGAAACCACTAAAGAACTGGAAAAAAACACAGAAGGATGTTTTTCTAATAAGCTTGTAGTGGACAAGGTGTTTCAAAGCATGACTAAAAAACAACAGAAGCCAAACATGAAACTACTTGAAAACATAAAATATTACTTCAACACAGAAAATTCCATCAACAAAGTCAGGATGAGGCATTAAACAAAGTCCCCTCCAAGCACTACAATTCCAACCAGCACACAACCCAGGTTCTATGCCATGCAAGTACAGCACTATTTCTGTATTTCATACAATCCCAAATCACTAGGAAGTTTTAAAACAACAAAAAAATCAAATCCTACAGAATGCGTGGTAACAACTCAAACATCGCCTAGGCGTATGACATGAGGCTTCTACAGCACCACCCACAACTATTATCTCCACTCATGTTAGAAACTGTTAGACGTGCAGTAAGGCGATGTCTTTCATTATGCATTTTGGGACCACAGTTTAATTTCAACAAAATATACACATAGTAAAGCAATTAAGAGGTTAATTGTTTCCCCGGAATAAGCTTGCTCTGGGGTATATGGCCAGACTGGCAACATGCAGGTTCAGCAGTGAATGCTTACCAAATTTAGAGCATCAACAGACATTACTGAGCACCTACTGTATGTAAGCTATTATGCCAAACTCCAAGATGATGAAGAACCAGTCTTCTGTCTTCCAGAAACTAACTTATTAGTCAAACAAATGATGAGGAAAGGGTATCTGCTTACCAACAGCAATAACATATGTTATGCTTCAATCACAAATCTCCCCACATGACTGCCTGAGTGAAGCAAAATTACACTTATCTAACTTATTACTATAAGCAAGTCATAACTAACCATGTGCTTTTTTTAAAACTAGTTATATGTATACCTAAGTGACTCAGCTCAAAAGCTGAAGGCTCTACTGTAAAGCCTATCAGCTAAGTGAGGTAGTCCACCTGCAGGAGTGTGTAAACAGCTGCTATTTAAATTCAGATCATTAGGGGCACCTGGGTGGCTCAGTCAGTTAAGTGTCCGGCTCTTGATTTCAGCTCAGGTCATGATCGTAGTCGGGCTACGCGCTGAGCCTGGAGCCTACTTAAGATTCTCTCTTTCTTGGGACGCCTGGGTGGCTCAGTAGATTAAGCGTCTGCCTTTGGCTCAGGTCATGATCCCGGGATCGAGTCACACATCGGGCTCCCCACTCGGCAGGGAGCCCGCTTCTCCCCTTGCCTACTGCTCCCCCTGCTCATGCTTGCTCTCAATCTCTGTCTCTCTCTCTCTAAAAAATAAATAAAATCTTTAAAAAAAATTATTGAACTCAAATAAGTCATCCTTTTACCTGGTTAATTATGAAAAAAAAACGAATGAAATTATAAGTCAACTCCAATGAGGTGTCCTTAATAAACTGCTGTAATGAACAATTCCACTGGTTAACAACCACAACTCTCAATAAACTGCATTAATTGTATCAAATACAGATTCGGTGAACAGAAACCATATAGTGTTAATTCCAGATCCTACTACTGTTTCATAAAAATTCTGTTCACTGCATAGTAATGGAAATTAAAGTCACACTTTTACTCTACAAATAAGCACTCTAGAGAAGTACTCTTAGCAAGTATTTCCCAGGAATTAATAAAGCGTTCTCATTTGCCACAGTCAGGGATTTTTCATAGTAAAGATCTGTAAAATTCTGAGATGTGTCATTTGCATTCCAGCAGAAACCATAAGCCCTGGAGAAAAACTAACAGAAAACAAAACAAAACAAAACAAAACAAAACACCAGCATTCTAATTTACTGGTCCCTTACAACTAAGTAACTAATCTATGATGCCAGAGAAAGAGGCACCTAGAAGTGCCTTTGCTGTACTGTTTGCTGGATCTCCACAATCCTGCCAAACCAAGTGTCTTTTGGGGAGGAAGTGGAGATGGTAGGAGAGCAACAGGGGTACCTCTTAAAAGTTAGAGGTTTAAGTAAACATTAAGCAAAAATGGCAGTATCTTACAGGTGGTCACAGATTCAATGCACTGAGCCTAAAATGTACTTTACTGAATGGAGTTTTCAGGACCTTTTTGAGCACATCAAATCTCTGTGAGCCTTCTGGATTCTGCACTCCTAACCTTTCCAGATTACCTAAGTGGTAACTCCTATTAAACTAACTGGCTATCTGAAGAGACAGAACTGGTTTGTATGCACACTCCTAATCCCAAAAGCAAATTACAACAAAGCCAGCGTGGCTTCAAAATACTACCAAGGCTTTAAGAGGAGGAAAGGGGATACTTATGTATCAATGTAATACAGAAATGTAACTTAAAGACAGTCCAAACTGTTGGAAGAACAGCTCTTGTTGAAACGTCTATACTACCCAAAGCAATCTACACATTTGATGCGATTCCTGTCAAAACACCAACAGCATTTTTCACAGAACCAGAACAAACAATCCTAAAATTTGTTTGGAACCACAAAAGACCTCAAATAGCCAAAGCAATCTTGAAAAAGAAAAACAAAACTGGAGATCTCACAATTCTGGACTTCAAGTTATATTACAAAGCAGTCTTAAGTGAAACAGTATGGTACTGACACAAAAATAGACACATAGATCAATGGAATAAAACAGAAAACCTAGAAATAAAACCACAATTATATGGTCAATTAATCTTCTACAAAAGAGGAATGAATATATAATGGGAAAAAAGTCTCTACAACAAATGGCGTTAGGAAAACTGGACAGCCACATGCAAAAGAATGAAACTGGACCACTTTCCTACACCACACACAAAAACTCAAAATGCATTAAAGACCTAAATGTGAGACCTGAAACCATAAAAACCCTTGAAGAGAGCACAAACAGTAATTTCTCTGACACTGGCCATAGCAACATTTTCTCACAATGTCTCCTGGGTCAAGGAAAATAAAAGCAGAAATAAACTACTGGGACTACATCAAAATAAAAAGCTTCTGCACAGCGAAAGAAGCAATCAACAAAACTAAAAGGCAACCTACTGAATGGGAAAAGATATTTGCAAATGACATATCCAATAGAGGGTTAATTCTCCCGAATATATAAAGAACTGATACAACTCAATACCCTCAAAAAACGAATAATCCAATTAAAAATGGACAGAAGATATGAACAGACTTTTCTCCAAAGACTTACAGATGGCCAACAGACACATGAAAAGATGCTCAACATCACTCATCATCAGAGGAATGCAAATCAAAAGTACAATGAGATATCATCTCACACCTGTCAGAATGGCTAAAATCAAAAAAGCAAGAAACAATAGGTGTTGGCAAGAATGTAGAGAAAGGGGAACCCTCTTGCGCATTGTTCGTGGGAATGCAAACTGGTGCAGCCACTGTAGAAAACAGTATGGAGGTTCCTCAAAAAGTTGAAAAGTAGAACTACCCTACAACCCCGTAATTGCACTACTGGGTATTTACCTCAAAAATATACAAAACACTAATTCAAAGGGAAACATGCACCCCCATGTTTAATGCAGCATTATTTACAATTGCCAAGCTATGGAAGCAGCCCAAGTGTCCTTCAATAGATGAATGGATAAAGAAGTGGTACGCACATACACACACACACACACACAGAGGAATATTACTCAGCCATAAAAAAAAGAAGGAAATCTTGCCATTTGCAACAACATGGGATGGATCTAGAGAGTATAATGCTAAGCAAAATAAGTCAGAGAAAGACAAATACCATATGACCTCATTTTTTTGAAAAATTTTAAATTTTTTAGTTATGTTAATCACCATACATTACATCACTAGTTTTAGATGTAGTGTTCCATGATTCATTGTTTGTGCATAACACCCAGTGCTCCATGCAGAACGTGCCCTCTTTAATACCCATCACCAGGCTAACCCATCCTCCCACCCCCCTCCCCTCTAGAACCCTCAGTTTGTTTTTCAGAGTCCATCGTCTCTCATGGTTCGTCTCCCCCTCCGATTTCCCCCCCTTCATTCTTCCCCTCCTGCTATCTTCTTCTTCTTTTTTTTCTTTTCTTAACATATATTGCATTATTTGTTTCAGAGGTACAGATCTGAGATTCAACAGTCTTGCACAATTCACAGCACTTACCAGAGCACATACCCTCCCCAGTGTCTATCATCCAGTCACCCCATCCCATCCAACCTACCCCCACTCCAGCAACCCTCAGTTTGTTTCCTGAGATTAAGAATTCCTCTTATCAGTGAGACATATGACCTCATTTATATGTGGAATTTAAAAAACAAAACAAAACAAACAAAGGAAAAAAGAGACAGAGAGACAAACTAAGAAACAGACTCTTAACTATAGAGAACAAACTGATAGTTACCAGAAGGGAGGAGGGAGTGGGAGAATGGAGGAAATAAGGGATGAAGGTTAAGGAGTACACTTATCATTATGGAAAAGAAATAAAGTATAAGAACAAACACATGAAAGAAAAAAAAAAGAAAACATGGGACTCATTCAAAAATTAAAGAATTTTAAAAAATAAATAAATGAGAAAAAAAATTAAAGACCGTCCAAACCCCACAGGACAAGCATGTTCAGGGCCACTTTTCTGAAAAGCTGTCTAAAGAAACCACAAAAACAAGGAAGATAACCAAATCCATAATTTAAAAAATAAACATTTTTTAATAGAGTAAGGTATTTTCTATGAAAATACACCTGGCAGAAAAGAATTCCCACTTGGGTTTAAGGATCCCTGGGGTCCTGTTTCAACCTCGCCTACTCCATGAACTATTCTCCATCCTTCAGCACTCCCATGTTGGGCACAGACAGAATAACAACACAAGCTCTAGAAGAAAGAGCCCTGCACTACAATCAGCAATTCTCTACCAGCCTGATGCATTTACTTACTGCGTGACGATGTGAACCTTTCTGTGTCTCACTCATTTCAGGAAAATAACTGTAGTTCTCATCCTTGCTTCCGCCCCCCCCCCACTGCCTCTGGAACTTGCCCCTATGCAAACCAGAATCATCTGAATAATAAGCTAGCTTCTGAGCTGTTGTAAACATCAAATTCAATCATATCACTAAAACTCTTGACACCATAAATCATTACACAAGCAGGCAATCTTATGAAAACTAATACAAATTATCCACACTAACTCTGCCCAAACCACAACAACAGAGTTGTCACTCTCTTTACCCTGACCCCAAATTACTAACTCAGCATTAATTTCTTTCTGCCCTGTTTTAAACATCCACAGAGGTGCCTGTCATCCTCTTTCTTGTTGACGATTTATGCCCTCAGAATTCTACCCCATTACTTCTAATAGCTAAAAAAGACACGTAGACTGTTTTGTCCCTCTCTTCAAAAGTATGGTCAAAGTTACACACACAGATCTGAAACTTTCTCAAGACTTCTTACTCTTGTTGTTGTCCTTTGTCTGCTGGCTACTGGGCAATTTTCTATTCTTGGTACATTACTCTCAACCCTTTATTTATTATTTACATGCTCTCCTTTACTCCTTACAACTCTGTGGGGTAGGTACTGTTTTATAGATGAGAAGACCAATGCTCACCGAAGTTGACAAATGCCCCCCAAACTACACTGCTAATAAATGGCAAAGCCAAGACCTGAACTCCAATCAGTCTGGCCCCAGAGCCCCTGCTCTTGACTTGGGTTGCAATTCTGTCTCATCCAGTCTTAGAAGCAATCCATCATCTAGCCCCGAGCCTGAAGCCAACAAAGAAGTAGGTCTACTCAGGAACCATCTACATATGACTGCATTTATGCACGTCCCACTCACTGTTCCAAAAAGATAGCATTCATTTGTTGGAAGTCAGGTAAAAAAAAAAAAAAAAAATTCTAGGAGCACTAAGTGAGCTAGAAATGAGACAAGCGCAAAAGGCATCCCTTAAACCCTATACATCCACTACAGGTAAAACACAAAGTTGGTTGAAGAACTTGTAAAGGGGCATCTGAAGTACTACAGAATTCCATGACTATCAGCCACAAACCTACCAAATACTCAAAGAAAATGCCTTTACTTCAGATTCTAAGTCCCAGAAGCAAACAGATTTCGGTCCACACCTGCTAACATCCTATCCCAAAGCACCACCATATATTCCTTCCTCCTCAATATCCCAAACAGCCCCTTCTGTTCTTCTGATACCAAAGCCTGGTTTGTAGCAAATGGTTGTCAAAGAATCTCTGGTAAGAGGTCAGTGGGGATTCTCTCCCACTGACAACATGATAACTTGTGACCCTTTACCCACAAAAGCAGTGGTTCTGTAATGTGAATGTGAAAATGAGTAAGGGGAAACCTCACTAAAATAGAGCAGGGAGGCCAGAAAGGGGAGCCTGGCCCACTCAACATCAATTACAGGAAGAACTGCCAATTACAGGCCCCAAGAGAAAAGATGGACATTGCATCTCCTACAAGGAATCAGCCAGCCCTGCAACTCAGCCAAAGAGAAACCATCATCACCCTGAACTCTTGCTTCTCTCCAAGGGACTTTGGTTCCAAACAACCCCTCCCAACTTCCTCCTCCTCCTCCATAAACTAACATTTCTCTCCTTCCTTTGTGGGACTTGTTTGCCACAAGCTGCATGTCCCAAATGGCAATTCTCTGCTATCCCCGAATAAACCCATTTTGGTGGTAAAACAATTGGCTGTTTTCATTCTTTTAGGCTAACAGTAACTTTTCATGAGAATGCCAAGCAGCTACAAAGGGAATGAGAGTGGAAGGGTTCCAACTGATTTCTCTATCCTAAATGGTCCAAAACTGGATAAGACTCTCGTCACTATTCCCTGTCCTTCTCTGACATTCAGAGCTAACCCATCTCCTACTGCTTTCCTCTACCATAAGATGAATTTATCAAGTTTGCCCCTTACTTTCCTTCCTAAAGGAACAATTATCAGTGAAAGTAAAACTCTGGATAATATATTAAACAAATACATACAGGAAATCTCACTAGAAAGGAAAAACTGCAAATTAAGAAAACCGAAGCTAACTGAAGCACCTCATAAACAGCAGCAAGAAACACTAGTGACTCAAAAAAGTTACAGAACTATGCTAAATTGACTTCAGTACTCTATAACCAGAAAGAAAGCTTTAAAATAAAACCTTAAGATGTAGTAATTATCATTTCTGCATCTGGGGGCGAGAGAAAGGAAACAGATCAAAATGCTTCGGTCAACTCAAGCCACCGTAGGCAGAATTCTATTCATTCAACTTTTCAAAAATTTGCTTTAGCTAAGTTCATATCTGGACCATATCCGGATCACTTCAAAAATTCTGGGAACTTAAATTTACATTTAATATGCTAAATCTTATCATTTGTTTTAGCACTTCAGTGAGAAGACCAGGATAAATCAAATTCTACTCAATTTAGGAAGAGAAATCACATTCCATTCCTCCCAGATAAGGAAGGGTTCCTCATTTCATTAACAATCAATGCCTGTAAAAACAAACTCAATCCTTAAGAAAAGAAATTCCAAAATTACTAGAAATAACTTGAGGCTAACACTAGAAAATTAGGGGGGAAAATGTCAAGAAGCACTAAAGTATATGAAATCCGACACTTTAGAAATAATATTTGAATGCTAATTAGACCTACAAAAGAATATGAAATCTAATGCTTGGCCAGTTTTATACAAAGCCCACTGAGTGTATAATGCCATTCGCTGAGATTCTTTCAGATGTTCCTGACAGAAATGGAAACTGAACATATTTTTAACCCATGTTATGCTACAGCACCTCTGAGAAAGCCCACTTCTAGACACATTCATATTAATGAATCTATCCCAATATTCTTCTAAAAGATTAAGTTTAAGAGGCTATTTTTTTTTTTACACGAAGTCTTATATACCGGAAAGCCAAAAATACACAGCAAGAAATTACTGGAAATGTAGACATCTACAATTTTCAGCATCTAAGGTTTCAGAAATGCAGTCAATCTAGAAACCATCTGTTTTTCACCATGATTTGGTTTTATCTTTTTCTGGACTCATTCATTCCTTTTCATTGTCAGTTCATTCATTTCTGATGACCGTGCATAATCGGTGTTCACACTAACCATGAGGAATGTCACCTCCTGGTAGAAAAGGGTCATTGCAAGGGTATATATCAGGTCTATAAATCACTGAGGGGTGAGTTGCAAGATAGTCATGTTTTTCTCTTTCTTTCTTTCTTTCTTTTTTCAGGAATTCACAGACACACACAAAAAGAAACAATGGTAAAATAGGCAAGGAGACAATGTATGTGAGATTTTGTTGTATGTGCAAAACAACACAAAATACAGATGTCTCCTCAGTAAAGGAGAAATACTGTTTTCAACCTTATTTCCTACCCTTGACACTTCAACATTTGTCTAAACCCAGACTGCTCACCTATATAATCCATGGAACATTAAAATATTTGAATTTCATTTGTCTGCCATCCAAAATTTCTCAATAAAAGGTAAGCAAAAAAAAATTATAATTAATTTACTTACAATGAATCATCAGTATCCTTCCCCTTTCTCTATCTTGGGTATTTTATTTGCTTTCGTATTTTAATCTAGTTTCTCTCTTGTTTTTACAGGGACTAAATATCCATTTCACATTCAAAAGACAGTCCCAGACAATCATCCTAAAATTCCATAATCTACAACACCATCACAGACATCAGATAATTATCATTTTTTAAACAATTCTGAGGTTAAATCCTACCTAGAGGGAAGCAGATCAACAAAACTGACAAACCTTCAGACTGACCAAGATATAAACATTACAAAAAAACCCTACAGATCAGATTCACTCATGAATACAGATGCAAAAATCCTCAACAAAAGATTAACACACCAAATCTAGGAGCATATAAAAAGGATTATATACCGTGAGCAAATGGGACTTATCCTGGGAATGCAAAGTTGGTTTAATCTCCAAAAATCAATTAGCAAAATATAAAATATTAATAAAGGACAAAACTAAAGGACCATCTCAATAGATGCAGAAAAAATATTTCATAAAATCCAACACTCATTTGTGATTAAAAACTCCCAACAAACTTCTTCAACCTGACAAAGGTGATCAACAAAAAAACTACAACTATCATTATACTTAATGGTGAAGGACTGAATGCTTTTTCCCCTAAAACCAGGAACAAGGCAAGAATGTCCACTCTTACCACTTCTATTTAATACTATAATGGAGGTTCCACCCAGAGCAACAAAGCAAAAAAGAAAGAGAGGAAGGGAGACCATCCAGATCAGAAAGGAAGTAAAACTGTCTGGCTAATCAATTTCATCACTAGAACATGTCATGATCCTATATGCAGAAAATCCTAAGGAATCCACAATAAAACTAGAACTAAAACACAAGCTCAGCAAGGTCACATGATATAAATCAATATACCAAAATCAACCACCATGACCACAAAGAGGAAGCATGAGGGGGTACGTCTGGGTGGCTCAGTCAGTCAAGTGTGCGATTCGCGATTCTTGATTTCAGCGCAGGTCATGATCTCAGGGTCATGAGATCCAGCCCTGTGTCTGGCTCCACATTGGGCATGGAGCCTGCTTGAGACTACCTCTCTCTCTCGCTCTCCTTTGCCACCTACTCCCCCACTGCCTGGCTTGTGCACACGCACATGCTCTCTCTCTAAAAAAAACAAAAAAAGAGAGAGAGAGAGAAGCATAAGGAGCTCCTTTATAGTGAGGAAACAGTCATGTGCCTTGATGTGGTGGTTACACGAATCTATACATGTGATTGTACAGAACACACAAATGAGTGCATGTAAAAAGTGGTGAAATCTGAATAAGGTCTACAGAATTTCTGGTTTTAATAGTATACTGTAGTTACACAAAATGTCTCACCATGGGGGTAAATCTGGGTGAAGAGCATACAGGACCTTTCTGTGCTACAAGTTCCCAAGTCTACAACTGTTTCAAAATAAAAAGTTATTTAAAAAAATAAACTTTTTCTACACAAGAGCAACAATCAAAGATGAAATTAAGATCCCCAAAATGATTCTTTTGTACACATTTGTGGCCCACCATCTTATTTTTTTTTTCAAGATCTCAAGAACAGAAGTTACATAAGCATATGATACACAACTATTCCAAACTATAAACCGATAAAATTCCCAAGCTTGTGTACACATCAGAATCATCTAGAGGTCATTTAGAAATTTCAAAGCCTATGCACATCCCAGACATAATGAAATCCCAATTACTGGGACAAGGACTAGGCATTAGTATCTTTAAAACTCCCTGGGTGAACCACTGCTGTATGAAGCAATAATTCTCTAGTTTTTGTTCAGGACGTCTTACGGACGTCTTACCATCTAAAACCCCAAACTGCAATTGCTCGTAAATTCTATTTATCCCATATTCACCAAATACTAGAAATTCAGACAGAAACGTTTTAAATATTTAAAATCACTGAAAAGGACAAAATAAATTCATTATGTGTTAACAAACATATCTTCAAAGAAATAACCCTTTTTCTCTAGACAAAAAATTACTGGCACCATTATATTTTTTACAAGTTCCTTTAATGTCTGGCTTAAAAGGAGGAAGCTGGATTTTCATATCTGCTTTCTGAATTCATTCCACTGTGATACATTGTTTTGACTGCTGTGTATAAAGACAATTCATTCTTATCCAGATACCTAGTTGGAAAGAGGAGTGTTTAATAGTCTTTTCAGATAAGTGTGGCTCTGTCACGCAGCCTCTGAAAAACCCATTGTATGCTCTGAAATAATGAGAGTAAAAAGGGCAGGTAATGTTTTAGTATGATTATGAAAATAAGTATGACCTCGACGACCCCTTAAAAGGTCCTGGAAACCCCCAGGAGTCCCCGTACTACACTTAGAGAACTGCAGGTATAAAGTATAAAAGAAAGGAGAAGTAATGAGGTCTGCTGCTGTCAGAGACTTTACAGAAAGGCAGGACTTCCACTAGAAAAATTAGACGGGGGGAGAGGGGAAGAGCGGGCTCAAAGACCACGTTGATTTTCACGGAAAAGATTAACACTTAAAAGTGAACTGGATAGGGCGCCTGGGTGGCTCAGTCGTTAAGCATCTGCCTTCGGCTCAGGTCATGATCCCAGGGTCCTGGGATCGAGCCCCACATCGGGCTCCCTGCTCGGCGGGAAGCCTGCTTCTCCCTCTCCCACTCCCCCTTCTTGTGTTCCTGCCCTCGCTATCTCTCTCTCTGTCAAATAAATAAATAAAATCTTTAAAAAAAAAAAAGTGAACTGGATAAAAACTAGATGCTAGCTGAAAAGGGAAACTATATCCAAACACTAGTATACATGGGATATATAAAATTAATCCAGCTTTTCAAAGAAATTCCAGCTTGAAGGATTATCGCAAAGCGGACCAATCCAGGGAACCACCATCGGGGTCATGAAATAGGGCAATGCCAGCATCCCGGGAAGTGCCCTTCATGCCCCTTCTCAGTTATGAATCCCTTCTTCTCCCCCCAAAATAATCACTTCCCTTGTTCCTGACGCCCCTTTAAAATTTTATTTAAGCAAAATTGTACAGTCTGGATTCTGCTATGTCTAGCATCTTCTACTTAACATGAAGTCTGTGAGATTATAACTGCTGTTGCATGCAGCTTCCGTTTTTTCATTTCTACCACTGAATAACGTACGAACGCACCACAACTTCCATAATCATTCCACTGCTGATGAACACTGGGGCTATATCTAACTGGGGCTATTACAAATAATGCTACTGTGCACACCAGCACACACGCATCCTGGCACAGTGGTGCACGCGCAGCTGTTGAGTGTACATGCAGAAGACCAATTCTGGTTCATAAGGTAGCTTCGACTTCAGCACAAGCCCCACCAGTTCTTCGCCACGTCTGTCCCGATGTACACTCCCTGTGAGGATTGCGTTTCAGCTGCTCCACATTCTCCACACTACAGGCCGCTGGTCTTTCCGGTTTTAGCTGACCTGAAGACTGCGGTGCTATCTTATTACTATTTAATCCTCACTGCCTGATTACTGAGTTTAAGCTTCTTTTCAAATCTTCATTGGCTATTTGTACATCTTCTTCAAAAGTGCAAGTTCAAGTCTCTTACCCATTTATCTATTAGATTATCTGGCTTTCTTACTGATTTTGGCCAGTTCTTTATAAATTTTCTAGGTAGGAGACATGTCAGTTCACATGTGATTCAAACATTCTTTCCCAGCCTATGGGTTACTTTTATAATCTTAATGGTATATTTTAATAAACAAAAATGCTTAATATTAACTTAGTTCAACTTAGCATCTATTCACTTATAGTCTGTGTCCTGTTTAAGAAAGGTTCTCCTACTCTCAGGCCATGAGGCTTTTCTATATTATTTTTTATCTTTCACCTTTAGACCTATAGTCTATCTGGAATTGATTTTTGCGTATGATGTAAGGTAGGGGTCACATGTAATTTATGGATATCCATCTTAACAAGCACACACCAATTATCAAAAAGACCATCCTTTCCAGACTGTTTTGCACTTAACATAATCAAACATCTATATGTGTGTGAGCCTGCTTCAGGGCTTTCTACTCAGTTTCATTAATCATGTTTGCCTACATTTATACATGTTAATACCACACTGCTTAAATACTATAGCTTTATAATAATTCTTCATATTGGATAAGGCCAGATATTTGTCATTCTTCAAGAGTGTCTTGATACTCTTGGCCCTGTATTTTTCCGTATAAATTTTAGAAACAGTCAATTTCCACTGCCTCCCACCAAATTTTTCAGGCTATGGTCTAGGGTTGGACAGAGTCTATGTACTGATTTAGAGAGAACCGACATCGCCGTAATATTAAGTCTTTCATTTCATGAACATGATATAGTCTCCCTTTATTTACCTTTTCCTTAAATTCTCTAAATATTTTATAGTTTCCTACACAAAGTTATTATAAATTTCTTGCTAGTTCTATTCCTACATATTGGGATCTTTGTAATTTCATTTTCCAATTGCTATAGAGAATTCAGCAACCATGCTAAACACACTTCTAAAGTCCAATGACTTCGGATGTTTCTATATACACAATAGTACTACTTATATATATTGAATTGTTTTCTTTTCTTCTAATTCTTAAACCTTTACTTCTCTTATCTTACTGCAATGGCTAGAACCTAGAACCTAGCATAATGGTGAATGAATAACAAGCATCCTTATTTCATTCCCAATTTCAGAAGATAAGCATTTCATCATTTAACACCATTAATATATTTGCTGTCCTTGCAGATACTCTTCCTAAGATTATTCTTTCCTAGTTTGCTTAAGAGTTTTTCATCATAAACAGATGTTAAATTTGAGTATTTTCTGCATCTAATGATGATGGTATAGTTCTTCTCCTTCATTAATATGGTGAGATATATTTGATTTTGAATATTAAACCCACCTTGCATTCTAGAATAAATGCAAAATGCTCATATTATACCCTTTAATACTGATAGATCTAATTGTCATTTTTAAGAATTTTTTAAAGTATGTTCATGAATGACACTACCCTGTTAAGTTTTTTTCTTGTAATATCCTTGACAACATTTGATATTAAGATTATGTTTTCCTAGCAAGACTTCCAGGCTTAGACGACTTTGGCCACCTGATTTCAAATCTCACCTATACATCCTCCCTCCAAAACATCCAAGGAGAGCAAAAAAATCCACACATGACCCATGCCTCCACACATTAATAGGAGGCAGAATATAACTGCCTTCAAATAACTTCGAAGTAGAGAAATAAACTGCATTCCAACAGAGCTTCCACCATGCAGCATGGCAAGTCTATGGGTGGGGCTGGGGAAATTAAATGTTCTGTAAAATAGAGTAGAGACATGTGGAAGATTTTAAATGACCCCCAACCCTCTGAAAAAAAAAAAAAAGTGCTGAGTCACTGAACACAGATCAAGACTTAGTTCACAGAACTGGCTGGCTACAGGAAAGGGGCTTGAAAGTGATCAGAACCAGAAGTTGCAGCCTTGGAGAAGCAATGCTTGTGAGGGAGGGTCATTATCTAGAGAGAGTGGCACTTATTGGAGACATGGCAGAAAAGGGAAAGAAAGAAATAAAAGAAAAATTAAGGAACTGCAGAAATGAAAGCAAAGTAAGACAAGTCATCCACCCATCAAAACCAACATCATTCAAAAGGAACTTCGGGGAATAAACAACTGGAAAGAATGCTCTCCAGCCAAAAAACCTACTCACAAAATAAACAGGGATTCAAAAAAATAAAGCCCATACGTACATAAAACTGCTATAGGAAAACAAAATGTAAATCAAAGCATTTCACTAATAAAACTTCTCCCCCCAACAAAGCAGCCATGAAATCAAAGAAATCTGTACTGAACTGAATATCCTCCAACAAGCACATATGAATCTAATATAGAAACTGAGAACAGAAATGGTGTGAAAAAGAAGTGAAACAAAAGCAAACTGAACTTATTTAGAAAAAAAATTTTTTAAAGTCATATTACAAGAGATTGAATTAAAAGGTGCCAAAAGGAGAATAAATTCAAATGAAAATTTAATGAAAGGCATTGAGAAAAAATGAGAAACCCACCAAAAGAAAAAGATAAAGAAATGAGTATGCAGAAAGGAAATGAATGGAACAAAAAACAGGCAAAGAAAGTCAAACATCATGTAAATGAAGATACACATATTCCAAGGTACATATACTCCAGACTCTGGGAAAAGATATTTAACATACTGAAAGAGAATATTTAAAACAATAATCCAAGACAATTTTCTGGAAATAAAAAAGACTTGAAGCTACACACTGAAAGAGCCAACTGGGGAAAACTGACCAAGAACAAGAACTCTAAAATGTACCCTAATAAACTAGAAGACTTTAAGATACAAAAGATACAAAAAAGGTAACTTACAATATCAGAAAGTGAGACATACACAAAAGTAGCAAATCATTTTTAAGAAACTTAAGGGAAAAGAGCAAAAACAAAGTTTTTATATCCAGCCAAGCTGTCCTTTAACTATCAAGGCCTTGAAAAATACTCGAACAAGCAAGAACTCACAAAATACTTAGACATGCACCCGTCCTGATCACCCTTCTCAACTTAGGATCATCATCTGAATCACAGACACTCCAAAATGACTTGAGAGACTATTTTCTCAGTTCTTGCCAAGTTACACAACTAATACACTTCTAGAGGCACAGGAAAGAAGTCAATCTGTTACATTCAATGGATGCATTATGGCTTGAACTCCATCTAATAAACAAGACAGTTAGACAGGGGCTGGAGGCAAAGGTGGTGATAAGCAAGTGACACATTAGAAACTTGAACACACAACATCTTGACTTTGTGGCTTTCAAGACCCTGGCCTTATGGGTTCCAACACCCAGGGCTGATGGACCATGAGCTGCAGGTGCAGAATATGTGCTCTCCTCTTCCACCTCTGCATGAGGGTAAACCTAGAGCTTCATTATAATGTATTTACATTGTGGTTTCAACTCCCCAGGGGGGGAAATGGCCATGACAGTTCCAGCAAGAACCCTGTAGGGCCAAAAACTCCCCCTCCTAACCAGTTGGAGGAGTCCCTTAGATGATTGGAAACAACCTCAGTCAGAGACCATCCTCGCTATGACCCATAACCTATGCAAACATGAAAAAAACACCACTAACCCCACTGCAGTTGCCACTTCTGAGCCTGCCCACTCTCCCATCTTGAGAGTACACTATCCTTAATAAACTGCTTTGTGCTTGCTACTTTCCTTCTGACTGTCTTTATTCAAGTACGAGTGCAGATCCTCATGGTAAATCTCTCAGGGTGAATCTAAGAACTGAGACCTCCATTCACATAAAGCAGACTCTCCCACTGGTAACAAAATGACTGAAGAAATTTACACAAAAGGAATGATGAAGAAGTGAACAGTTTACGTATTCAACTGCAGAACTAAAACTAAAAACAAGACTGAGGTCATGGGCAGAAGAATGGTATATAAACCTATGTTATGACAAAGTAGAAAATTGCAACTGAAATAATGGGAAGATAAAAGAGAAAAAAAAACAAAAAAATCACTATTATATAGGTAACAGGTGAGAATCAAACTCCCTCTATGACTGTGAATGTGTCTCTTTCATCTCCCTATTTCTGTTAAAGCCTGTATTATAATCACTAAAATTCTCTTCAGATGATCTAGACACTCTACAAAAGAGAATAGAAAGGTGAATAACCTTCTCGGCACCAGTAAAAATGGCAGCAACTTTTTCAGCCAATTATTATTCAAAATGGGTTCATACCGCCTATCTCAAAAATAAAAATCATCGTTATAGACATCCTCCAAGGTTTCACTGGGTCAGATCTAATAACTCAAGACAGCAGATCAATTTGTTTAATTACTCAGAGGTATATTTTGCAACTAATGCATGCTGCTGGGCTCCTGGGAAAGGTTAGCAATGCTCCACAATACATTCCATAGATAATTACTATGACTTTTCTACAATTTTTCTGGACCAATTTTGGTCCTGCTCTCTGACAAAGATGGCAAAGATCACCCCTGCCCCTTCAGCGCCCACTGCATTGTACCCCATTGAGGCCCAAGGCAATCTTAGATCACTCTCCCACAGTGCTCCAGACAGCAATCGTTCCAATCGGAAGCCCACTGCCACCTCTGCTTGATGGCAGAATCTCTGGCGATCTGTCTGTGCAGTCCTTCCAAGAATCTCAGCCAGGGTACAGAATGGGCACCTATTCCAATCAGTCTTCATCAGTGTCCTCCTATTTTCTTGGAAGGTCGGGGTGTCATCTCCCACTTGGATCAAGCACCCCTCCTATGAAATCCTGGGGCACCTTTTGCTTTCCCATCTATAGCTCTACACCACGGTGATCTTTTTACATGTTTTTCTCAGCTGTTACACTATCAGCCCCTCAAGGAAAGGAACCATTTGATTCATCTTGATATCCTCAGCATCTAACAATGCCTAGCAGGCAGGCACACTCCACCTCATCACACCTCTGTCAACTGTCACCTGATACCTTCTCTGACCACACTATGACAAATGGCAGTCCCTGATACCATCTCCTCTTGCTTCTTTATTTTCTCTACAGTCTGTATCACTACATATATTTATGTTGTTTACTTATTATCTTTCTTCCCCCGCACTAGAATGTGATCTCTGTAAGAAAGGGCAGAACCTCACCCTCTAGAACAGGGGTTGGGATTTTTTGCTCTAAAGAGATGGTGAATATTTTGTACTTTGCAGTTTAGACAGTCCCTGTCGCAACTACTCAGCAAGAAAGCAGCCACAGACAATACATAAACGAGTTGCCAAGCCTGTGCTCCAATAAAGTTTTCTTTACAAAATCAGGCAAAAGGCCAGGTTTGACCCAAAGGCTACTGTTTACCAACCCCTGCACTAGAACAAACTTCACATGCAGTACATTGACTTTGAATTAATCAATCACTTCTCCATTCTTGGTCTCTAAGGCTACCTTTAATTGACAACATAAAATACCAGCATTCCAACCTCCTCAGAAAAGATAACTCCAAACCAACTTCTATAAACCTTTTATCAAAAAATCTATTTAAAGCTAATAACATTCCTGAATAGCTACTTTGACAGATATGCAATGTGTTCATTCTTACCACTAGAAAGTACATAAACCATGTTAGTTTGACCATCTGCAGAAATGTTTTAATTAAGTTGTGTTTTAACTTCATTTTAAATCAGAAAAGAATCAGCCTCATAAAAACCATGTTCTAGGGGTGCCTGGGTGGCTCAGTTAACTGTCCAACTCTTTTTTTTTTTAAGATTTTATTTATTTATTTGAAAGGGAGAGTGAATGAGAGAGAGAGAGAGAGAGAGCACGAGCAGGGGGAGGAGAGGCAGACTCGCCGCTGAGCAAAGAGCACGACATGGGACTCGATCCTAGGACCTTGGGATCATGACCTGAGCCCAAAGCAGTTGCTTAACCAAATGAGCCACCCAGGCGCACCAAGTGTCCAATTCTTGATCTCAGCTCAGGTCTTGATCTCAGGGTCATGAGTTCAAGCCCTGAGATGCGCCCCGTGCTAGGCATGGAGCCTACTTAAAACAAAAAACAAAAAATAAAAACCACATTCTCTGTGCTGCACATCACTCACTACAGCTTTCAGTGTAACCAATACAAAACCCCAGGTGTGAGTTCAGGGAACATATTAAGAAAAGGAAACTGGTATGTTTTCTATGGATGACGAAACTATAGCATAGAGCTGAGGATGTTTCCCCTTTTTTGGCCATCAGGGCACTCAACCAAGTTCTAGTCTGCAGACTGGTTACATCACCAGTATCTACGTCTTCTCCTCTCAGGGGTTCAGAGCCAGCCTACGTTTGAGTACAGCCAGTGGGATGAGAAGTGATGTGTGCTGGCCAATAAAACCTCCCACAGGACTTGGCTCTCTCCCTACCCACCTGCTGAACTCAGCAGGAGGAAGTTCCCACTTTCTACTGGAGGCTGAGTCACAAGTGGAAAAAGCTTGACTACCACAATGGCCCTGTGGAAGACCACCCCATGAGGACCCCAACACTAAGCTTCACATGGATGAGCAACAGATGTTTTTGTGTGCTGAGTCACTGAAACCTTGCATGAGTAAAGCACTTAGCTCTCTACAACTAAAACACTGACCTGGGAGGCTGGAACCTTGTTCAAAGAATAGGTTTTACTGTTTTCATTCATGATCTTCATAAGGCTTTAATTCTCATTACTATATTCAGCTTCATTATTATGCGTATTTCTTGTTAGCCAATTCAAATCTTTATGTAATGGGGGACAAGGGACAAGCCTCCACTGTTTGTGTTCAGTAAAACAGTAAGCATCTCAAACAACAAAAATCTCAATAAACATATTTGGATAAACATATATTTGGATAAATATAAACATTCAAACAAAACCCTATTTGTAACTTGCACTTACACAGTTGAATAAACTGTATCAGGGTCCAGAAAGAAAGAATACTGGGTAAATACTAAAATGCAGGGCAATATATTTTGTCTCAAATGGAATCTGACAATCATTAGAAACCAAATAGCCTAAGAAATGAAACCACACATTTCTAAACTCCTATCTAGGAAGAATAAGTAACCATAAATGTAACTTAAAAGAAAAATTGTTCTAACCCCTGTAAATACCTAATCCCTATATAATTCTATCAAGTGATGCTATGAGGCTTTGTTTTTTCTGCATTTTTGAATAGTATGGAAAAAACTAGACATGTCAGAAATGGAAGAACTTTTTAGTCTATGTAATGTAAAAGACAAACAGTGTATGAGCTATGAAAATTTTAACTATAACTCAGGTATGGATTTCATTATCATTGACAAGCCTTGCAATCATTCAATATTATAATGCCAGCTTTTAAAAAGGAGTAATGTTTTGGGGAGCCTGGGTGGTTCAGTCGGTTAAATGTCCTTCTCTTGATCTCAGCTCAGATCTTGATCTCAGGGTTGTGAGTTCAAGCCCCTGTGCTGGGCTCCATGCTGGGCACAGAGCCTACTTAAAAAAAAAAAAAAAAAAAAGGGAGTAATGTTTTAATAATCTTCCTCCCTGGGATATCTCAAAGGACAATTCACATTTTAGTAAAGCCTTTGGAAACAATGTTGTTTGCAGTGTGTAATTAAAATCTGAAGACAGGTGATTAGGGAATTTACGGGTTTCTGGGCATTTCTGGTTTTTAAATCGAAAACCAGGATAATTAACTCTAAAAGATGTACAGAGCAGGAGATAAGTACTATGGAAAACCAAGAACCAAGATAGGTTTTAAATTCTATAGGTTTGCTTATAAACAAAATCTGTTTTTCTCTTTCTATTGAAAATGGGCATATATCCTATACCGAAAAACTACCATCTTTCCCCCCAAAATTAATACCTTACTTTTGAAGAAAGGGAAGGCACTTCTGTTTGTTCCTCCTCATTGTAAGCTGTGAAAAGCCTCTCTCGGAATGTCAGAATGATACAGATATAACATAAGCTGCTCCCTCTCTTTCTTGCCACTCTTCGGGTTAATGTCATCCCTCTCCTGGACTAGAGACTTCACCCCCTAAGTGTTTGGACACTGTTCCTTCCATGTACCACAGGCAGCAATTTAAGTCCATGAACCTCTCCATAAGTGATCATTCTAAACAGCATAGAATATGGCCCCGCCAAGAGTTACAAAGTCAATTCAGAGCTGAACTGTGCCTAGGTAATAATTCTAACACAGGACGCCATTACAAAATGGGAAGGGGGGGGTGTCATGTACCTATTTTGAGGGGCTGAAAACAAAAGTGTGACATTAGCAGGGCAAAATGACTCAGCCCTGGTTTTTAAAATTACATAGTAGTGACAGTGTTCTGCTTATTTTATGGTCCTGAATCAAAACACAGGACACGTTCAGGTGATGAAAAAATATTTGTTGAGTATCTACTATGTGCAAAGAATACACCATTTCTTCCATTTAGCTGATAAAATATGGTCACATGGATTCTTAGTTCAATCACATCCATACTTTTATATTGCAATATAATTTCACTGAACCGCTCGTGTGCACGAAATGGATAACAGCACTCAAGGAGAGGAGCCCGATGAGCTAAAACGGAACCGCAGCAGCATGGTAATAAAATCTTCAGCATGCACCGGAGCACAACTTTAAAAATCCAATACGGCTTTCAATCACTAATAAAAGGAAGTACTCAAGGACCAGAGATCACAAAGGCTATGGGAAAATGGTCAGTTGGAGCGAAGGAGGCACTGAGTGTTATCACTGGCCACTACGGTTATGACCCAAACAACAGTGTGCACGTGACCGCAATGTTTAAGAGGTTACTTAACAAAGCTGGAACACATCTACTAAGTGCTGGCTGTATACAAGGCACCATGCTGCCTGGTGCCTGCCCACAAGGAGTTTCTAGTTAGCAAGACAATTTACCTCTGCTTTCCCTCTCTAGGTTTTGAGAACAGGAGCTTGGTCCTATCAACGCTGTTATCACCAGTAACTAGAATGATCCGTAGTAGGCATTCAAACATGTGTGGACCGACTGCAAAGAACCATAAGGCAAAAACTAAAAGAAAAATATTAAAATAAATAAAACTCTGAAAAAGTGCAAAAATATACAATACAGCAGAAGACCTCTTTAGATCAATTTCAAGACCATTGCTCTGAGAGGTCGGAGGGCACCTTAAGAACAGGCCCAAGGGAAAATTTTATAAGCAGAAAGTCTCTGAGAAATGATCCCATATACTGAGCTCAGAGCTGAGGTCCAGAAGCTCCTAGTAGACCTGAAAGAGGAGAAATTACTCTGGGATATTCAAGATGTTTAAGTTTAAAAAAAAAAAAAAAAAGTCAACAGACGAAAGGAGCTAACCTTGAAGAGAAGAGAAGAGAAGAGAAGAGAAGAGAAGAGGCACAGATTCAGGGAGAAGAAACAAGCAGGGTGACTCCAAAGATTCAGGGCGAAATCTGAGCATGGAAAAATTACCTAATCTAAGGACATCTGCTACGATGGGATAAGCTTTTGCGCAAAACAAACAAAACTGACTTTGAGGTAAGCAGCAGAACACTGACAGTAGAAAGCGGCCACTCAGAAAGGAAAACAGGACAGCAGAGTCACAGACAATACGACTTTCAGGGGACACCAGGACCTGGCAAAAGGCACGGCCTTGCCCAGAGCACCCCACCCTGAGAAGGACCCATGAGTCCTAAGAAAAGCATGTCTTAAGAAGAAGAAGAAAAAAAAGCATTCTTTTAAAAAAAAAGTTAATAGGGCGCCTGGGTGGCTCGGTTGGTTGGGCGACTGCCTTCGGCTCAGGTCGTGGTCCCGGGGTCCTGGGGTCGAGTCCCGCATCGGGCTCCCTGCTCGGCGGGAGGCCTTCTTCTCCCTCTCCCACTCCCCCTGCTTCTGTTCCCTCTCTCGCTGTGTCTCTCTCTGTCAAATAAATAAATAAAATCTTTAAAAAAAAAAAAAAAAGTTAATAAAGTCACTGTTTAAAAAAAAAAAAAATTCACCCTGTACCAGATGCCCCTCTCTAGTGAATGCCCTTCTTTCCTCCTCATACCAAGTTTTAGAAAGCACTGCACACCCTGATTAGCTTCCCCGCCTGAGTGCCATTCACTCCTTAGTCCATAGAAGTAAGGCTCCTGTTATGAAAATCAGTAATTAGATCCTAGGGCTAAATCCAATGGCAACTTTGGAACCACTATCTGGATCTCTGGCTAGCTAGCACCCCTCCCTCTTCGTTCCTTAACATGCTCAAATACTTCCATTCAAAAAAAAAAAAAAAAAAAAAAGTACCCCCCCCCCCACCTTTACCCGGCCTCCTCGAGCCACCCTTCACCACCACCACCCTTCTTAAGAGTTGTCTACACACATTGGCACCGCTTCCTGGCTCCCACTATTAAACCCTCTGGCCATCCTGCTCATGTCCCCATCACTGCGTCACCACTGCCACCACCTATATTACTAGTGACTTCCTGGCTGTTAGCATCCCTCTTTGTTTATGTACTCTTGGACCATGGCTTCTAAGACACCATTCATGCGCCACCCCCCCCACACACACACACAACTGTCCTCCTCAGTCTCAATGTGGGAGCCTGTTCTCTCCTGCTAATCTTTTGAACCCAAAAGCTCCTCAGATCACATTCTACACCACTCGTTTTCTCACTCTGTACATGCTACTTGAATAACTTCGTCCCCTCCAACAGCCTCCATTAACAAATACAGGCAAAGGCAGAGGTTCCAGAACTTCTCTGTTCACTGCACCCTTAGTGTCTCAGGCCAAAAGAAATGCCTGAGTAACTGAATCATTGGATAAGTTCAAATACCTTAAGTATTTTTTGCCCTAACAACTTATTACCCATTTTTTAAAAGCACACTTCAACTGAGAGAAAATGAGTATCTTTATGTCATTATTAAATAAAGCACAAGTACAATTTCTCAAACGTTGGAGTTGGACTGGATATCACCTCATTCATTTCCTGTTCCACAATGATTTTCACATGGAACGCAACCACTGAACACCTCTCCCTAGAAACATATCATCAAAAGGAAGGCAGCACACGGACAGTAGAAACTGTTGACTACTTGGAGCTAGTATTTCCCACAGGGTTGGACAGATGTTATGTACTGCTGAGCTTCCTTCTCCAATTTAATATCCTGCAGTCTCCCTGTGAGTTCACTACATCACGTCAGCACACAGTTTGGGAACTACAGTGCTAAGGAAACTTGGATGGCTGTCTCCAGTCCAGACATCCCCCGACAGCCAGATCCCTAGTGTAGTCAACTAAACACTGTGTCCCACAGCCACCGGAAACTTAACAAGGCCAAGTGCACCTGCCTTTTTATTCTCCAAATGGCTGCAGCTCCCTAAGAAAGGCACCATCATCCACCCAACTGGCCAGCTAGGACTCGGCACTGCCCTGAACTCCTCCCTCTCCTAACTCCCCCAACACACATACAACCCCCAGCCAACAACCAAGTCCCAGCAATCCCACCTCTTCGACTTTCTCACCTCCCACCCTTGCTCCCTTCCATCCATTCTCCAAAGGGCAAATCTGATCATGACCTTTTGCTTCAGAATTCTGCAACGGTTTCCTTTTGCCGATAGAGGAGTCCAAACTCCTTACAACAAGAATCACAAGACCCTCGATGGCTCGGCCCCTAGTCACTTCTCCTGTCTCGTTTCTTCCTGCTTCCCTGCCCTTCTGCATGTGGCCGCACCACCATACATTTTCAGTTGTTCCAATGCACCATCTCTCTGACAGCCTTTATCGAGCCTCTCCTTGACCCCGACTCTGACCAATTCCTTCTCTCATATTTCTCTGGGAGGCTTTTCTCATCTCTCTGAATAGTCCCTAAACTTGGGTTTGCAGTCATCCTGTGAGCTCCTCTAGCTGACCCCTTTCAGAGCATGTACCATACACTGCACTGTCAACCGATGGTTAAAACTGTCCGAGAGGGCGCCTGGGTGGCTCAGATGGTTAGGCATCTGCCTTCGGCTCAGGTCATGATCCCAGGGTCCTGGGATCGAGTCCTGCATCAGGCTCCCGGTTCAGCAGGGAGCCTGCTTCTCCCTCTGACCCTCTCCCCTCTCATGCTGTTTCTCTCTCACTCGCTCTCTAAAAAATAAATAAAATCTTAAAAAAAAAAAAAAACCTGTCCGAGAACCCAGCTGAACAGGCGCTGAAAGAGGCATCTGCCTTGTTTATCTTTGTATCCCCAGCACATAGGATAAACTCTGAAGTACAGCAAATGAATAAAGCAAGCGAATGAACGGACTAGGTCATTCATGTGATGCTTCACATCCTTCTCTGCTTACTAACTCCATCACAGCACTGATTGCACTGTGCTGAAATTGTCTGTCTCGGCAGACTATCAACATCTCGAGAGCTTTTATCTCTTATTTCTGCAATCCCAGTATCAAAATAGTACGGGTACTTAGCAAGCATCCACTAAACTGCTTCTGAAGAAAAAATTCTGGAAGGCCACACCCCACCGTATTAGGTGTGGTTACCTCTGGAGAAAGAAACAGGACAGGGCACCAATAAGAGGAGAAAAAAAAGAACTGAGACTTGTTACTCCATGTATCTCCATAGTGATACTCCATTTATTTTACAATATGCCTTACTTAGGTATGACTGGTAGACAGTATTCCTGCAGTACCAGCATAAAATGTATCCTGTGTAAAGAACCAGCCCTGAAGAACACAGGGGCCACAAGCAGCATTTGGCTCCAAATGCCCAAGTGCAGGTCCCAAGAAAACTTGACCTTAAAGAGGAAAACCGGGGGGCGCCTGGGTGGCTCAGTTGGTTGAGCGACTGCCTTCGGCTCAGGTCATGATTCTGGAGTCCCTGGATCGAGTCCCGCATCGGGCTCCCTGCTCGGCGGGGAGTCTGCTTCTCCCTCTGACCCTCCCCCCCTCATGTGCTTGCTCTCTCTCATTCTCTCAAATAAATAAATAAAATCTTTAAAAAAAAAAAAAAGAGGAAAACCGGCTTCTAAGAAAAAAGGACTGAGAAGGTGAGCATCTAAGTCTGTACAGCAATGTGGAGGCAGTCCCAAGAAAATATAAGAAATGACAATAGCATATAAGTGGAAAATATAATCTGTGATTATTCTTCAGAGAAAGTGCTCTGAAGCACTCTAAAAGGAGACAACTTGAACTGGCCGGCTAATACATACAATTCTTTTAATACTTATAATAAGCAACTGTTTTAATGGAAACATTCCAAAAACCAAAAGGTGACTTGCCACATGCAGGTTACTCTGGGAAGTGTAAAGTAGATCTACAAAGACACGCTGAGAATAGACAAGAAGCTACAGCGTTGGCATGACCACTTAGCAAAGTGCGTTCCACCTTTATTTTCAGAATTTTTAAAAATAGGGTAGCACATCATTGACTATTAGGTCATAAATTTTAAGGAAACAGATAAAACAATGCCATAAAGCAACTTCATGTCAGCAACTGGAAGAAGCAAGAACAATTTTTATATGTAGAGTTCCAGAACAAGCTTCTTTTCACTGTTTGAAGACAACAGGGAATACAGGTCAGACTGTAAATATATAAAGTCAAACTTCCCAACCTAGTGAGCTTTAAACATCCAAAAGGACACAACTTTAGTGAATACAAATTAAGATCTTCAAAAATGAAGAAAAATGAGCACCATGCAGACGCTATTAGAAAGGAGACCAGACACAGTAAGAACTGCCTATGGGAAAGGTCAAACCCCCCTTTCCTTTGTTTAACCTCTCAAGTAGATAAAAGAACTAGCTTTCAAGAATCACTGCATTGTTTCACTGCTAGAAAAGGAAAGTTGAGTAAAGCATATACAAAAAAGAAGCAACCGAGGTTCAACAGAATTTGCCCTAGAGGCAAAAGAAAAATAAGTCAATTACAACACTTTGAACTTAAGTTTTGATAGAGACGGAGACATTTTAAGTTTTAGACAAACCTAATTTTTAAAATGAAAAGTATTTCAAATGCTTAGTCCCTCCCCTCATAAAACGTGGACTCTGAATCTTAAAAATTTTATGCCCAGCATGCGTTTGATTTGGACAGTCACAAAGCAAAAACGGACCTTTCAATTTTCGGTGTTTTAAAAACTCAAAAATTATTGCTGGTAAAGTGCGAATTTAAAACTGATCCCCAAATGAGAAAGAATTCCTAATACGCCCAATAGCGGCTAAGAAAATGAGATGCTCCCATTCATCCGTATAAGCCCATCGCTCAGCTTCTTAATAATTAAGAACTCTACTCTCCGCCACGGAACTATCCCTTGCAGAGAGGCTAAACGAAGAAGAAATCGCCATTGCCTGTAAGTATCACAGAAGGAGAGGGGAAGGTTTTCTACTCGCTGGAGCTCCCGCGCGGAGGAGGGCTAGAGGCCAGGCGCCGCGGCCCCCGCCTGCCGCGCAGGGAAAGTCTCCCGGGGATGATCCATGCGGGCGAAGCGGCTCCCCGGCGCGCAGCCTTCTCCCCTCGCCCTGCAGCGCGCCCCTCGCCGGCTGCACGACCCCCTGTCCTGAGCTCGGGGAGCCGAGCCTGGCTGCGGAGGCTGGGAGCCCCGCGGGCCCGCAGCCCCGGGGGGGGGGGGGGGGGCACCCGGCGCAGAGGCGCGGGGAGGGCGAAGCCGTGGAGAGGGCCCGACCCGGGGCGGCGGGCATGCGGGGACTGGGCCACATGCGGACAGGGCGCGCGGAACCTAGGGATGTTAAAGTCCCGGACGCGGAGCAGCCCTGGGCACCGTCCGTGGGACGCGAGTGGAGGCCCGGGCGCTACCTGCGGCCGGGATGGCGGGCGCCTGCCCCGCAGACCGGGGAGCGCGCGCCGGGCAGCACCGGGGCCGAGGGCCGGAGGACGGCGCGGGCGAGAGCGGCCGCGGGGCCGCGCCGCGACGGCGGGAAGCCCCAGCCGGCCCGGGAGGCGGCGCGGAGGATGCGGCTGGGCTGCAGGGCAAGGCGCGGGGCGGCGCCGCGGCCCGCAGTGGGCCCCGCTGCCCGCCCGAGCGCGCCCGGCGCGATGCAGCAACTTCACTTGGCTACGGGGCTGCGGGGGCCCGGCCCGCGCCCGCCCCTCCCCCGGGGCAGCCTCTCGGCCCGGAGCCAAGCAGTGAAGGGGCCAGGACCGAAGAGTCCCGCCGGCCGCAGCCCGCACTCACCGGTCCGCGATTCCGCCGCCGGCGCCGGGGCTGCGCTGCGAGCTCCATGGTCCCGCCGAGCCGCGGTCGCCTGGCGCCCCCACCCCGCACCACACCGCACGCAGCGGCGCCAGCGACGCCGCCTCCGGCCCGGCCACGGCCGCGGCCACGCCCCCTCTCGGCTGGGGGCCTGGCCGGAGCAAGAGGGGGGCTCAGCGCCGGCTCCACCAACCAGAGGCCTCTCACCAAGCCGCTTCGCCAGGATTGGCGAGCGCCTCAGCCAATGGGGAAACGGAAGAAGCGCGGAGCGTCGGCGCCGAGGGGCGGGGGATTGCGGAGGAGGTGGCTCTCATGATCGGTCCTCCGCCCCCGATTCCGGATGAGGCTTTGGCCCGAGTGCCTGTAGAGTGGAGAGGTGGGGATACTTTGGGCCGAGTTTATCGTTAAGGGGCCCTTCCATCACCTTTGCTGACGATGTACCCACTGCAATACCCTAACCTTACCTGGGTTTTGAGGGCCCCTGCAAAAACGTCCATCTACCTGTAGGTAGTCAGAGGTCCTGCCAGGTTAAGGGTTCGGGCAACCTTGAGAGGATCATAGCCATCGTCATCTGTTGGTTTATGTCCTTCTCAAATCCGTTAGCATTCTGCCTATTCTCGTATCCAGTCTCCCTCCACCCCACATGTGAGAAAATTCACAATGCCTATAAACATGACATAGCACTGAAACTAAGCCCCGTGGCAATCAAACCCAGCCAGGTGGTACTTGATGACTCACGCATAAACTTAAGAATGGAAGAGGGAAGGGAAGGGAAAGGAGAGGGAAAGGAATGGAAAGGGAAGGGAGAGAAGAAAAGAAAGAAAAGCCAAGTATGTTCTCCTAGGTCCTGAAGGAAAGGAGTTTAAAAACATTAGATAGAAATGTTATCTATATTTTGGTTTGCGTGCCTTTATTCTTTTTGATTTACAAGTAAGATAACTATATTGAAAAACTTAAGAAAAAAAATTTCAAATCCCAATGAAGAGTCCAGGAAAAACTAATACAGGTTGTCTCGCTCTTGTCTGTACAGACGTGTGATAACTGTCCACATCTGTTACATCTAGTTACAGCAACTACAAGCTAGGAAAAATGAATAGCAGTTGCTAACAATATTAGCAATGTTTGCAACACCAGAAATGCAGAAGAAAAATCACCCGGCCCCTCTTGTGTTAATCTATTAACCTACCTTACTTCCAAAGGAAGGATTTCAAAAGCTCTATTTTAAGGTAACATATACTTAGTTTCCATTTCATGTCAACATGAAATATACTGGCAATTAATAAGGTAAATAGAATTTTAGTGAATTATTACAGTGTTCTGTATTTGAAATATTGATACTAGAGTGATAAATTTCCTCTGAATTCAAAGCTGAATTGGTATACAAATTAAAATGACTTTCCTTCATTTCATTTTGTCTTCACTTACCCAGGCAATAGCTTCCATGTCTATATTTAGATCATTGATTTAAAGCTCAAAAATATGAAACTGTAGGATACACAAAGTGTGTTTTCAGAGTAGCTAATCACATTTCCCTTGCTCCTCTCCTCCTCAGTGAGCCCACCTTATGTGAACTGCAGCTACACTTAGTTTACATCCACTATTAGCCCTTAATCTTACTGTCCTGAAGTGTTCAGGATTGATTCATATAGGTCAGTCTTATCTCCAATTAGATGCTAAGTTCCATGAGGGTAAGGTCCTTATTTTATGCTCTTGCTTCCTCTCCCCATAATGTCTAATGCAGTGCTGAACATGTAAGTATAACTCCATCCTTAGCATTGTGTCTATAATATACAGAAATTTCTTCAAATGTAGTACTTCTGTGAACCAGTCCCTTTAAATAAAAAATGCTCAGAATAGTCTTGTTAGGGAGATAGCGTCTCACACTTAACATTGCTTAAAAAATATCAGGGAGTGAATTGGTTGCCTGTAACAGAAACTTGACTAAATTCTTACCAAATAGAGGGTGCTTCTCATCACATAACAGGAAGTCTAGGGACAGCCCTGGGCTTCTGCAACTTCTCCAAGGTGTCATTGTACCTCAGATTCCTTCTATCCATTGGCTCTACTGTCCTTGTCTAGTGACTTTGCCTCCTCACAAGATGATTGCTCCCCTTCTGGGCACTGTATCACATTCTGGAAAATGTCAGGGGTATGGGTGAAGGGCAAAAGATCAAAGAGGTGCATGCCCACTGAGTCTTCCTTGTTAACAATTTGTCTGGGAAGCACCGACCAGCACTTATTGGCCACACTGTGTCACACTGACCATTTCCCCACCCCTGGCCCCCGACCTCCACTCAATGCAAAGGAGTCTGAAACACTAAGTATTTAAGGCCAGGGACCTTGTCTGCAACAATGTCAGGTTTCTGTTCGTAAAGGAGAAGAGGAATGCAGTTTCTGCCATAGTTGTGGAATAAATGAATACGTGATTGGACCCTCACTCTATTCATGAGATGACCCACTTAGAAAAAAAGGCATTCAAATCTCAGTAAGAAAACAAACAACCAGCTTAAAAATGAGCAAAAGATCTGAACAAACATCTCCCTGAGGTAGAGATGGCAATATACAGATGGCAAATAAGGATATGCTCAATAGCATATGTCAAAGAATTGCAAATTAAAGCAACAGTGAAATACCAGAACACATCTTCTAGAATAGCTAAAATTCAAAAAACTAATAATATCCAATTCTGGCAAGGATGTGGAGCAATAGGAACATTCATTCACTGCTGATGGGAATGCAAAATGGTATAGCCACTTTGGAACACAGTGTGGCAGTTTTTCATAGTTTTACCACACAATCTAGCAATCGCACTCCTTGGTATTTACCCACATGAGTTGAAAACTTATGTCCACACAAAAGCTTGCACACAAATGTGTACTCATAATCACCAAACAATGAAAGCAACCAATCCTTCAGTAGGTGAATGGATAAACAAACTGTGGTCATCCAGATGATAGGACATTATTCAATGATAAAAAGAATGAGCTATCAGGCCATGAAAAGACACGGAGGAATCTTAAATGTATATTACTAAGTGAAAGAAGCCAATCTAAAAAGGCTACATTCTGTAGATTCCAATTATGAGATTCTGGAAAAGGCAAAGCTATGAAGACTAAAAAGATCAGTGGTTTCCAGGGGTTAGGGGAGGGAGTGATGGATAGTCAGAGCACAGAGGATTTTTAGGGCAGGGGAACTATTCTGTATGATACTATAATGGTGAATACATGGCATTATATATTTGTCAAATTCATAGCATGTACAACACAAAAGTGAACCTTAAGGTAAACTATGGACTTTAGTTAATAAAAATGTGTTAGTATTGGTTCATTAATTATAACCACATTAATGCAAGTCGTTAATAATAGAAGAAACTGTGCAAGAGGTAAAGTGGTAGGGGGTGGAGGGTAGGGTGAGTCTATATACTATGTACTATCTGTTCAATTATGCTATAAATCTAAAACTTTACTAAAAAATAAAGTCTGTTGATCATTAGAAAAAGGGAACCATAGTTAACATAATGATGTTAACATAATGAAGTTAACATAATAAAAAAGAAATAAGGTTGTTTTTTTTTTTTTTTTTGGAGAAGCCACCTTCATTTTATTTATGGGTCTTTAATGCATTTACAGACAAATTCTATTGCCCTTCAACTATTGCTAAATCTTAAAAAGTTTATCACATATACTTTTTTCAATTTAGGGGTTTCTCCCAATTTTTATATTGAACAATTTTCAAATGTAAAGAAACACTGAAGGAATGGTACAATGAATTCCTATCTACCTTTTACCCAGATTCACCAAATGTCTATGCACTGCCATATTTGCTTCTTCATTCTTCATCAGAATCTCTCTCTGTGTACATGACTTTTTTTCACTCAACAACTGAAGGCAAATTGCAGACACCAAGACACTTTAAATACTTCAGCATGTATCTCCAAGAGCAAAAATGTCTTGATTGTTCTAGTATATAAAAAAAAGACAAGCAGAGCATATAAAATGGGACCACAGAGATGAGGTGTGTCTAACTACTCAAGATGCATTGTTTCCCTTTTTGTTTTCTGTAAGTAACTGTCCAGTCTGACATAGAATGTCCTTATCCCCACGAACTGGTATCATGCCAAGCTAGTAAAATGAAACTTGGGGGCAAGGGAGGCTGGTGGTATGGCATCATGCTAAGGAGAATTCTGGTGATGCAAGGTGAGTGAGCCATCATTCACGTTTTTGTGAAACAATGTGTATGAAGCACGAGGTGCAGCCGGTTCTAGACCTACCAGCGAGCTGAATGCCTGCAGTCTAGTGTTATTATGACAACCGAACAAGCTCTCAAGCATATTCCTAAGATCTTCCCAACGATATTTTTAAAACCTCTTGAAATGTGTCATCTTTGTTCCTCTTTACCCTTGCCTGGTCAAGTTCTTGGATAAATTCCCAAAGTTAAAATGTAGTTCTAGTGTCATCTTTACTTTAATCAGATGACTCGGGTAGTGATGATGCAGTGTCTTTTTCAAGATGCTCTATAAATTAGATAGCTGCTCAGTGATTAGCTTAAGTTCTCCTTTATCATTACTAAGTCTTTTGTGAAAAAACAATTGTCTGTTCTTTTTACTTAATAGCGTGTCATATTACATAAAAATTACAAACTGTTTTGTATTAGGAACTGAGTTCAGTCTCACTTTGGGGAAGCTAACGAACAAGAGTGGTTACTGATTAAAAGAATAAAATTAGAATATGTAAGAAATCAAATTAAAAGCATAATAACTGTCATCACTTTCGACATGTTCATTTGTACTTGTTCTCAGAATGAAGTGAAATGCTGACTACAAATACCTCAGTTTTCAATAATTAATTTAGCTCCATACATAAATCTTTATAAACATGCGTCACTTAGTCTAGCTTCCTTTTGAAGGAGAGTATCTATTTTTATCTTGACAGTAGAGTGAAATAAATACACACATCTACATACCCACATCTCCCAAGAATAAAATCTTCCTGGGAAAAATGAGGAACTTTATCTTAACTTGGAATATTAACCTAATTATCTCATGAGAGCAGGGCAGTCAATCAGTATTAACTTTATTTTTCAGCGAGGAAAAAAAATGGGAAGGTGAATATAATGAACATGAATTGAGACTTCACTACTTGCCATATGGTTATACTTGTTATATTTAATATAATATCTGTGGGATATATGGTGTTATGCCCATTTTAGAGAGAGGGCACCAAAAAAGTTTGTTATTTACCAGGGTTACTCAAGTGGTACTTTCCTGGGAAAGCTGTTTTTCCAGTGGGCAGGACAGCCCGGAAAATCGCAAAGTGAGACAGTGGAACGATGGGTCCACACCATTCTGACCTCACAGCCGTGACTTCCGTCAAGTCGGTCCTTCCACGCCTTTCCCGTGGCCGTCACTCAGGTTGAGGCTGCTACCATCACCTTCTGTGCTGGAAAAGTATTCCTAACACATTTCCCATGGTTTCATTCCCCTCTGGTCTGTCTTTGCATTATATCATGGGCGATTTTTTTTTTTTTAAACGTTATTTGTCAGAGAGAAAGAGAGAGAGAGAGCACAGCAGGGGGAGTGGCAGGCAGAGGGAGATGGAGAAGCAGGCTTCCTGCCAAGCAAGGAGTCCGATGTGGGGCTCGATCCCAGCATACTGGGATCATGACCTGAGCCGAAGGCAGACGCTTAACGCACTGAGCCACCCAGGCCTCTCTCATGGGTGATTTTTAAAACACAGATCTAATTGCATCTCTCCCCTGTTCAAAACCCTCAGAGGCTCCTATGGGTCTACAAGGTAAGTTAATAATTCCCAGCTCCAACTAGTTTCCCCAAAGCCTCCTGCACCCCTACCGCTCTTCCTGCGTGCCTGGACATTTTCTGTCTGAATATCTTTCCTGCCTTTCTTCACCCGGGAACCTCACTTTTCACAACACAGTTCATATGCCACCTTCTCCAGAGCCTTCGTGTAGGTCTTCACACCTGCACCTGGACTCTCCTTACACTCCACCTGTCTCTCCTACCACGTCTCATTGTCCCCACCAGGCAGGCAATTCCTAGAGGGCAGAGACTCTCTCTTATTCATCTTGAACCCCTAGTTCTTAACACATGCTAGGCACATAGTTAATATTTGTTGAATGGATTTTCATAATATCATAGGGAAAACTAATATGCAAGCAATCCAAACAGCACTTAAAGACAGAGAGCTCCAAGGCATCAGACTCAGAAATTTCCACAGGCTTCCTTTTGTCATGAAGCTGATGACAATAACATCAGGAAGAACGAAGGTGCCCCAGTGATGGTGGGCCTGGCAGCGGGCGTAGGTCAAATCACCATGGCCTGTGTATGCTGCCTGTTTCCACACTGCCCCAGCCCCACGTGACACTTGTCCGTTTTCCTTGACCCTCATCCAATAGACACACAGTCCTGACCTTGCTCGGGGGAGAGGGGAGGAAGAACACCTGGATCCGAAGTTACCTGGCTGCAGAAGGTGTTACAGCAAGATGTGCATGGGCCATAAGTAGACGCCATTCGTTGTCTGCTTACTCTGGACCCCAGAACCTTAGGAGGCACAGGGATGGGATGCAAAGAGCATGAGCTCTTGAATGAAACCACTGAGACTTCACGCTCTACATCCACTATTTACTTAGGAAGGGAAGTTAACGTCTCTGAGCCCCCATCCGTTTCCCTCATATAAAATGAGCCTAAAAGTAGTTGTACAATTGCCAGTGTTCAGAGAACATTAATGATTCCTCTTTTTCAACCCTCTCCCTCTCCAGACTGCACTTGTTGATTGATTAGATCCATTTCCTTCACCACCTGAAGGAAATCTGTTTTAAATCAGTAATTTACAAACAACGCAGAAGGTTTACCTGGAAATAACTAAACCAGAGCGTATGAAGTGAGCTGAAGTTCACTCTACACATTTAAACAAATGGAAAATAGGGTATAGGATACACCTACCTACTGCAATAGGAAAATTTTTAAAACAAACCCTGTAGCCTGATATTGTCAAGGGAACGACCCTGTGCTGGTCCCATAGAGACCCTCCTCTGATTAGCTCATCCCTGTCTGAGACCTCTGCTACTTTAAGACCCACATGTACCTTATCTTCATATTATTACAAAAATTGAAGAGCAGTTGCTCCAAATTCAGTTATTAAAATACAGAGTCTTCATTTTATTGCTTGGGTTATTACTGTTCCTAATTTGCTCCTGAAACAAACATACAACACTCTCTTGCAATGCATAGTCTACAGAATTACCTGCTGCAATTGCCCAGGACGGCTTTTATCTCTGTGCTGTGGCAAGGTAGAGTTATATAAGCCACCGGGGCCTTGACAGGAAGGAAAGAACTCCCAGATTGATGCTACCTGAAGAACCTGCCTTCATTATCAGTGGTTCCCCTTGACCAGCGGGGCCTGGGAGTTTTGCTGGTTAACCATTCCAAACCCATTTATATGGGGGTTATTTATGCAAAGGCTTTTCCTATAAAATATAAAGATCTTAACAGATTTTGGGCATTTTTTAAAAGTTTGTTTTCCTTAGAAAAGCCCTTGAAGATGCGATATTTGATAGACGATTTATCTAAGATACAAGGAAGTTAAATGACTTGCCTGGGGTCTCAGAAGATTTTTATTTTAACAAATCCTAGATTTACTGATTACCTTAGTTCCAAGCCGGAGTCATTCGGGGGGGGGGAGGGTGTTTATTCCTCTTTGTGATCCCCATATCCCATCCTGTAGCCCTCACTACCCTTAAGAGATAATCAGGTTTTCTTAGTTACTACATACGAAGGACTAATTATATTCAGTAAGCATTCCTAAAAGGAGACATAGGTTGCAAGATGTTCTGGAGGATGCCAAGCCAAGTATAATGTTTTTTCCTGACATCAAGGAGAATCCCTCCAGCATGGAAAGGGAAATTCAGGCATGTTTTCAAATGCAAAAACAAACAAACAAATGTAAGTCAAGAAAAAAATGTAGTAGGTTCTAGGAGAGAAGTAAATTTTAAATTAAATCCCACTGGAATATCAGGGAGAGGGAAAATAAATCCATCACGTGGAAGCATAGAAGAGGTACCAACCAAGTTGAGCTTGAGGGGCAGGTGTCACTTGAAGAAGTAGAGTTGTCTGGGCAAGGGCCCCTCCCGGGGTGTGAAATGGCAGAGTTGGGAGAAGCTGCAGAACTGGGAAATGCCAAGAAAGTTGCAGAGAAGGTGGAAGAAGAGATTAGGATGTAACTCTGTAGGGTGACTAGTGTCTTGTAAGGAATTCAGACAAAGACCGTGAGGCATCTGTGAGGACAGTTTGTTCAACAAGGTGTGTGAGCCCAGAGGTGGGGCCCAGCACTGTGGACAAAATTCATGGGAGAGCGAGTGGGCCTTCTGAAGAGTCTTCTCACCCAGGTGCAGTGGATCACAGAAGAGAGTTGAGATAAAGTCCTCACAGTACGTGACAGGCAATGAAGGTGCCAACTGAGAGGAAGAGCAAGAGCTCACGGGGGACATGTTCTAGAGCACGATCCACGGGGTTTGGCCATGCCCTGGAAGAGGAGAGGATTAATATGTCAGAGCCTATTTCAAGGTTTCAGGCTTCTGGGAGAGGAGCAGGAGGATGTTTTTACAGACCAGGGAGACCGGAGAAAGAGTAGGTTTGAAGGAAAACATCTGGAGTTGCATGGTGAATGCTAAGGAAATGTACTGGGTATTGTATAAATGAAGAGATAGAAATGCACAGTCAAACACTGTTTGTGTGAAGGTTTAGAATCTGAAAACCTGAACCATCTCTCTACCCAACTGAATGCAAGGTCAGTGTGTAGCAAACCAAATGATCTATCATGACAGATATTAATAGAGTGAGTGAAACCTTGCTCTCCAGGGGGATCCAAGTGATTTAAGGTAATGTCATCCATTGACATTGATGCATGATGAAATGACTAGATCAAATCTATGTAGAATAGATGAATCCACCTAAATAAAGGCCCATACCTCTGGAAGTGTTCTCACTGATTTCTATTTTATGTTTTGTCACTCATTTCCGTGTGGGCACGTGTCCGGAGAACATTTTACTTGCACTTAATGGGAATGTCAAAAAAGTAAATGTCCCAGCCACCAGGGAATTCCCAGTTTAGTGGAGAAGATCAAGAGAAGCAAACAGACTATTACAGTTAGGATACACACTATTCTAGAGGGTTCTGTGAGTGTTGTGAGAAGTATCTTAAGTGGAAAGGCAGAAGAGGGAAACTGAAGGAGGCTACTTGAGCAGGAGATTCAAACTCTGAAAGAATGAGTAGGAATCAGTAAGGTAGACAAAGGGCCAACTCTGGGCAGAGGTGATACCAAATGCAAAGCAGAAAGGCAGGTAAGTATCTCTGTTAATTCTGGATAGCCCTGGGAAACTGATGCATATGGTGTGTGTGTGTGTGTGTGTGTGTGTGTGTGTGTGTGTGTATAGAAGAGCAGTGTGGAAAGAGTTTTACAGACATGAGACTGAGGAAGTAAACTGAGGCAAGTCATATTCATTTAGTTAATTACTTTATATACACACTATATTATTACAAAGAAGATTTAAGGTATCTGACGGTATATATTCAACAAAAACAGGATTACAAATTAATGAGGAAATCAAAGAAGAAACATGAGGGTTGGACATTTGTGAGATAATACTAAAATCATGAACAGCAACTATTCTATTTGGTTCTGAGGTAGCTGCCAACCCAAAGAAAGAAACATGATGCACAGTAGCTATTAAATAAAAAAAACTCAGTTGCTCAGAAGAAACAGGAGCACTTGGAATGTACAAAGTGCTCCTTAAGTTTCACTGGTAAGAAATTTTACTCATAGGAGCTTGGAGACCCAACAAGTAAAGATTTGGGGAGAGCTCTCCTTGAGAGGCATGGAGCCTGAGGAGGAGGGCAGGAGGGTGGCTGCAGTGAGGAGCAGGGCCTCCAGCCTCCCCTCTTTGCAATGTGAGTTTCTGTCCTGCCATTAAGAAAATAAATCAAGGTCACACACTGGATCCTGCAGGCCATATACAGCCAACAGACGCATTTGTCTGGCTGGAATAGTGTTTCTGTTATGTTGTCTTTTGCTTTTGTTTTCACTCTCCTCCCATGATTACAAAAGCATTGTAATGGACATTTGTAAGATGCTGAAAATATAGACAAACAAAAAGAAAAAACCAAACTATAATCCTGCTCGAGAATTAGCACCATTAGCTGCTGCTTTGCATCCTAGATACTTGGATCAATGTTGCTTTTCTTCATTTGGATCTTCTAGGCAGGAAGTGCTCTCTCCAGGGACCCTTGCCATCTGCCCACCTCTCGTCTTCTCTCTGGCTTGAGTCACATATTCCTGTTTCCTGTCTGGTCCTGTGATCCCCCAAATCAAATTCTGAACTATGTATGATTCCTAAAATGAAATCACAAAGTATTTAAAATATTAGAGAAAAGAAAGAATACAAGGGGAGGTAGTCGTTTGAGAGGAGAATAAATCTAATCAGTTAAGATTAATTCATGGTACTTTAAAACATCAATTAAACATTTTAAGTAAGAGAATTAATTAAGCCACATCAAGACTGAAAGTCAAAAAGGTGTAAATAATGAAATAGAGATCGGGTAAATGTAATTTAGGTTTAAAAATCTAGAAAAGTAAAAAATTAAAATGCAAAAGCAGAAAGTATAAAAGATGAAACAAGGCCATGCTTGTTACTTCCCATACAAGATCTCCTCTCCCTGACAGTCACGACTCTTCTCGGGTGCTATCTGAAATCAGGGGTGGTTTGCCTCTTTAACTCAAACACCAACGGGGTGCCCAATTCAATCTCAGAAAACATCCTTCAGTTATTTACACTTGTCAGTGGAAAACACACTACTTAGTCCAAACTGCGTAGAATTTGTGCATAGCCAGGGTTGCCCTTGAGAAATGGAAACAAGCAGAAGAACAAGCAGAGAAAGCATAGCTTCACTAGACACTCACTGTGTGCTGGGACACCTCTGGTCCAGAATCTGGTCTTCCTCTTGACAGACAGGAGACCTCATGCATGGGCTCACATCACCAAGCGATCAGCAGTCCCCATGGTAGCATACTCTACCAAATGGACATAGTTATACTTGTTTGCTCTGAGCAATATGACACAGACTAACAATGCCAGATTCTTAGGAAAAAACAACTTGTGTTACGACATTACTTTAGATATATTAAAACTAATGAGATCTTGGGGCACCTGGGTGGCTCAGTGGTCAGGCATCTGCCTTCGGCTCAGGTCATGATCTCAGGGTCCTGGGATCGAGCCCCGCATCAGGTTCCCTGCTCGGCTGGAAGCCTGCTTCTCCCTCTCCCACTCCCCCTGCTTGTGTTCCCTCTCTTGCTGTGTCTCTCTCTGTCAAATAAATAAATAAAATCTTAAAAAAAAAAAAACAACACACAACTAATGAGATCTTAGCTTAATTTCTCTTATTAGTAGTCACATTTTGGCATTTTTATTGAGAACTGAGATTCACTTAACTCTCTTGGTGATACCAAGGAACACCCACTCTTGGGGCTCCATTCTCCTGGACAGGAACTGCCTCTATAGCCTAAGGGAAATATCATGCTGAATGAGAAGCACTCTTGCAGGCCCATCAATAATACTTTAAAAAGTTTTCCTAATTCCTTTTTTTTTAAATGTTGTTTTATTTATTTATTCATGAGAGTCAGAGAGACAGAGAGACAGACAGAGAGAGAGAGGCAGAGGCAGAGGGAGAATCAGGCTCCCCGCCTAGCAGGGAGCCTGATGTGGAACTCGATCCCAGGACCCTGGGATCATGACCTAAACCTAAGGCAGACGCTTAACCATCTGAGCCACCCAGGCACCCCTAAAGTTTTCCTAATTCTTGGTATAAAATGTATTTGAGGCTTAGATCTGACTATTCATCTTATGTGCTTAGGTAAGAGTTCCCTATGAAAAGCCAAGAAAGATGAAGAATGGGTAAGAATGTGGCTATTCATGGTTCTCATTTCAAAAATAAAACCAAGAGATAAAATTCACCTTGTATTTTTGTATCTATTTTTAATATTATCACCCTTTTCTCTCACTCTCCCTTCCACTCTTGACAACTAGATTACCTGGCAAAACAGTTCCCAGATGCCCCTATAAAAATTTCCTTCCTAACGCTGGCTTAGGATCTTTAGCACTTCTTTCTGTGCCTCTCAAATCATAATGTTGTTATTGGAACAGAGCAGTTATGTATAGGTATGCAGGTACCCAAGCCTCCATCTATCATTCCATCCATCCATCCACCCATTCATCTATTCACCCATGCAACCATCATCTATCCAACAACCATCCATCCATCCAACCATCCATCTATCTACCCATCCATTCACCCATCTATCCTTCCAAACACCCATCCACCCAGCCATCCACCCAACCCTCCTTTCGCCTCTCCCTCGGCAGGAGTGAGATTTCAGACCTTGGAAAGGAAAGGAGCCAGAGAGCACCTGTTTCTTCTTTTGTGAAGATCTTCTGCACTTTTTCTTCTTCCTCCATTTCTTTAATGGACATTTATTATCTCTATTCTGGCCACTACACAAAACTGCTTTCTTACTTATTCCTTTCCTATTCCTGTCCCATTTTTGTAGAGTACACTCACCTGCTGACAAAGCCACCCCAGGAGAGTCTAGAATGGACCTAACGAAGGCTTAAAGAAGAGCATGGAGAATATACACATGGGGAAGGGGGCTAGTTAGGAGTGAACGAGAACAAATGAGATTAATAGAGGAGCTCCTCCGTGCCAGGGGCTTTCAACAGGTTGATAGGATGTTTCATTCATGACAATCCCGTGAAGAAGATATTTATGCCTCCCACTTTTAAAAATGAAGAAACTGGGGGGCACCTGGGGGGCTCAGTCATTAAGCATCTGCCTTTGGCTCAGGTCACTATCCCAGGGTCCTGGGATCGAGCCCCACATCGGGTTCTCTGCTCGGCGGGAAGCCCACCTCTCCCTCTCCCACTCCCCCTGCTTGTGTTCCCCCTCTCGCTGCCTCTCTCTCTGTCAAAAAATAAATAAAATCTTAAAAAAAAGAAGAAGAAACTGCAAGTAAGAAAAATGCCAAAAGTGAGAGAAGAAGGAGAAAACAAAGAAACACAGGGTGAGGGGGCGTCCCTCTAAATACTGCAGGTTCTCTGGAGGGGATCTTCCGAGAGATGAATAACCATTCTCCGTGCCCGCCCTCGTCTGTTCTTTGCCCTTCTTTGCCTGACCTTGAAGGGCTGCATCACTGCACAGTTCAGGCAATGGGAGGCATTGGCAGAGGTTAAGAGAGCAGGAGGAGAGAGAGGGCAGCTTATTTATCTTCCCCCCACCCCCATCAACCCCTGCCACTCTATGGCCACTGTTTCTGTCCAGCTGCCTCTCTTCCACGGCTCCAGCTCACCCAGGGTCTCCAGCGACACTTCCCTCCCCTTGTCCCTCTGGTCAGGTGAGCTAATGGTGCCCCACTTCTGTCAGTCCCTGGTTTGCTCCATCCCCCTCAGTCCCCTCCGCCATGCCCACACCTCAGGAAATCATCCCTTCCTTAAACTCTTCAGGGACACCTTTGGAGCGTCTAACAGGACCGTATCTGAAACACTTCCTGATCTGCTTCCGCCCCCCTGCCCAAAAGAAATATCATGAAGCGATGTCTGTTTAATACTTAGCTATAAACATGCCCAGAAGTGCTTTAGCCTTTGTATGAGTTTTCTAGAGCTGCCATAACAAAGTGCCAGGGCCTGGGGGGCTTAAATTCATTTCTCACAGTTCAGGAGGCTGCAGGTCCAAGGTCAAGGGGACAGCAGGGTTGGCTTCTCCTGAGGGCTCTTTCCTTGGCTCAAAGATGACCACCTTCTGGCTGTGTCTTCACTGGTGTTCCTTCTGGACACGTACCCGCTGGTGTCTCATCGTCTTCTTATCAGGACACCAGTCATATTGGATTAGGGCCCACCCGAATAGCCTCATTTTGACTTAATCGTCTCCTTAAAGACCTCATCTCCCAACATAGACACATTTTGAGGATCTGGGGTTTGGGACTTCAACATAGGAATGGAGGAGCACAATTCAACACATAACAGCATCATTAATAAAGTCTACTTGGAAAACACTGGCTTCGACTTAAATTTATACAGTGGTTTCTAACTTTGCATCTGCCCCAATACACGTAAAATGATACATCCCAGTCTTGCTTGTGAGACACCCCCCCTTCCCCCAGTGACAGGTACTCTTAAGAATGTGATGGAAGAGTGCATCCCAGCCCTGGGGAACAAATTGAAGATGATTGGAAGATGGGGTAGTGCAAATCCCCACCCCCAGATCTGAAATCATTGTTTCTAAAGGACTTTTTGAGAAACCAGTCTTTACGTCAATAACAATTGCTGGGATATTAGAGATTGATTCTTGTAGGTTTAAATATAGCTACAGTTAATGACTTATAGATTATTGCAGTGAAGCCTTGCTAAAAGCGGTTTCCCACCCGATTGCCAGTGGAAACCAGAAGAGGTCAAGCTCAGCCAGGCTAGGGAAACTAACAGTGCCCCACAATCTTTCTGTAATTCCAGTTTTTTGAAAGATAAAGAACCTTCAGGGCGATGCCATGAAACTTAGGGCTACAGATACGGAGACGCCCAACAGATACGTTCCCCATGCACTGTGAAGGCAGTGAGGCCTCTGGGCGTTGGGCAGTTATGCTTTCTTAGCATCGTCCGTCTACCCTCTGTGTGCCCGTGTGTCTTCTTCTCTTCCTTTTCCTAGCATTGGGTCTTAAGATCTGAAATAAGAGAGCATTAATCTGTTACTCTCCTCACCTTGTCCCTACATGTCATAGTAATAGTAGTATTTCTCTTCAAATGATTCTATATGAAGTCATTTGCTCTTTAAAAATGATCCCTGCTGTATTTTTAAAATTATAAATGAAAGCTAAAGTCTTTCTGAATCAATAAATAATACACTTCCCCTCCCAATAACTTGGCCCATTTTGGCCTACATTATGTCCCAGATCTAAAGGCTTGTTTTCAAACTCAGTAGACATCCATCTATCCATTTATGCTTAACTCCCTCCCACACATGCAGAGGAAGTCCCAAGAGCCAAGGAGAAACGCAAGAATGCTTCTGGATAAACAAAGACCCTGGGGTCAAAGCCAGGGCAGATCACATTCCCACCACCTCCCCCTCACCCCAACATCCTGCTGCTCAAAAACCTCTTAAGGAGGTAGGTCTCAACCTTTCAAGGCAGGACATTGGCGGACACAATGTCCCAAAGCCCTGCACTACCCACCATCACCTTTTCATCCTCTTTACGTACTTTGCATTTTCCCACCTCCCCTGCCCAATTGAGAAATTCTTTGTCCCGTGAAAACGGTAGGCTCCTTATGTGCAGACACTATTCCTGTACGCTTGACTCATTGTCTTTCAAAAATTGGCAATAAATAAACGTTGCAAGGCAATCCATTGATAAGCATTATTGAGAGCCTATTCTATATCCAGGGCAACAACAGGGCTTGCTAATCAATTTTCAGTGGGCTTTGAGCGGGAGGGGGTGCGGCGAGCTGTCTAACCCAGATAGAGTGTGTTGTGACATTGAACTCTCATTCTCAGATATGTCGCTGCAGTGCACGCGGCTATCATACAGCCTTGTGCGAATAGGTGCTCAACCCTCTGACCGCTTCCCACTGACGGATGTCGATGCAGCACTACAATTAAGATTCTGTGGCTCCCTGGCAAATGTAATACAAAAACATCTGAAAAAGAATTATGGTCTAGGGCGCCTGGGTGGCTCAGATGGTTAAGCGTCTGCCTTCGGCTCAGGTCATGATCCCAGGGTCCTGGGGTCGAGTCCCACATCGGGCTCCCTGCTTGGCAGCGAGCCTGCTTCTCCCTCTGCCTCTCTCTCTCTCTCTGTCTCTTATGAATAAATAAATAAAATCTTTAAAAAAAAAAAAGAAGTATGGTCTAGATGGAGAATAAGAAACGATGTATAGTTTATTTGCCAAGACATGTAGGAGGTAAATATAAAACAAAACTCTCGCAAGTTTAGCATTTTTCTTCTCCAAATAGAACGTTGCTGACTACAGGCCAACTACACAGCCTTGCACAGTTCCTCATGTTGAAATTGGCCGGGAACGAGATGCCGTCCCTGTTCAGCATTTGGATGCCACCGCAGACATTTGCAACTTTGTGGCCAGATATGGGTTTACTCCAACAATCTGCAATCTTATTTGTAGCCTACTTTGCAAATAACAAAGATGGGAATGGTTCTACTCTTTGATACATTCAACCTTTCCGTGTCACCAAAGTTCATGATTTTAAATGTGCAGTTACTCTTCCTTCTATGTGTTAAGCAACAAGTATTCCACCGAAGCAGCAAATCTCAGCACTTCACAGGTGCCTGGGGGGAGATTTCAGTTAGCATTTTGGCAGGACAAATGGATTGTCTTCAAAACGTGCAGTTCGACTCAAATAGTGAATGTGTACTACCGTGTGCAAGGCACGACACGGGTTCTTGGTGTCTGGTTCTACAAGGGGATGAAGGGCGCCTGGGTGGCTCAGTTGGTTAAGCGACTGCCTTCGGCTCAGGTCATGATCCTGGAGTCCCGGGATTGAGTCCTGCATCGGGCTCCCTGCTCGGCGGGGAGTCTGCTTCTCCCTCTGACCCTCCTCCCTCTCATGCTCTCTGTCTCTCATTCTCTCTGTCTCAAATAAATAAATAAAATCTTTAAAAAAAATTAAAAAAAATAAATAAAAGGGGATGAAGCAAGTACACACATAACTAGCAGAGCAGGCAGGGTGCGTTCAGGGCTGGGGACGCAGCGCAGAGTGACCCGCAGGTGCAGAGGAAAGTGAAGCCACTCCTGGTCAGAGGCTCAAAAAAGGAAGGCTTGAGTGAAGGATGTGGCATTTGAGATGGAGCTTGAAGAATAGGAGGGACTTCAGGGATATAAGTAGGAGGAACCCAGAGAGTGTTAGAAGGCCAGGTGGGTTTTTGCACCCCCCCCAACCTCCCTGCCTGCCTTCCTGTAATAGCTAACTTTGATTGTGCACTTACTGTGTAGCAGGCGCCTTTTGAAGTACCTGTGACATGATATGATCCATTTCAGCTCCAAAATATTCCTATAAGCTTATCCATGAAATAATCTTATCTCATTTTTCCTATCAGAAAAACAAGGCACAGAGAGGTTAAGCAATTTGCCTAGAGTTGCACAGCTATCAGGTGGTGAACTGGAATGCAAACCCAAGCAAGCTACTAATAGTTGCAGTCTTTTTTTTAAATTTTTTAAGACTTTATTTATTTGAGAGAGAGAGAGAGAATGAGAGGGATGAGGGTCAGAGGGAGAAGTGTGGTCTACACCCCATACCTGGGCTGAACACAAAAAATACACACTACTTTGCAGTCTGCTTTTTTTTTTTTTCACTTAGCACCGACACCAACATCGATAAATATTTATTTGTAGCGTGATTTTAAATTGTTCCCTCTAAGTGTTATCCTCTGATAGGGAGTTGGATGCAAAGCATGCAGGTGGGGGAGGGGCCATTTGGGGTCTGAACCAAGGAAGAAGGTGGTGGAACTGGCTGAATGCAGGCTGAGGTAGGAGCTGAGGTAGGAGCAGAGGCGGTAGCTTTGGAATGGGATTACAATGATAAACCTAGTTCAGGTGGGGCAGAGGGCGCATGGCACATTCAACCTGTTTCCCAGCCGGTACAGGAGCCCTAAGGGGCTCTGCAAGGGCTTACCACTAAGCGGAGACTTCAGAAGGGCAGAGCAGAGCATGTGGGAGGGGCAGATACAGCGCCAGGTCAGAGCCCAGGGGTCCAGGCCGTGGAGGGGCGGGGAAAGCAGGAGGCAGGCTGAGCCCAGGAATTGTGGCTGTCAAGAATGAGGCAGGAGAGCAGGCCCAGATGGATGGCTTGGTCTTCCCGCCGGTCTTCTGGGCTCTGGGCCTCCAGGGTCCCCCAGCCAAGGACTGTGCCCACCCTGCTGATTAGGGGGCCAAAGCTGGTACTACACTCCCTGGGCAGATGCTGTTGCCTTGGAGAGGGGGCAGGGATGACAGATTTCTGGATCCTTATTGTGAACAGTTGGGACAGAGCTGCACTGGGGCTGGGATTGACATTCTATCTTATTCTCATTGCCCAGCTAGGCTTGATAAGCATTCCTTCTAGGGCTCTAGGACCACAAATCCATGGCTGGGAGCCTGCTTTGGTCTGTGATCTTCCTGTCTGCTTGAGCCTCGGAATATTACTACCCAACCTCATGTGACCCCTCCAGTCCCTGCAGTGGGCTTCCCTCATATTTGCGCGCATGCCCCTCAGATACCCCATTCTGCCTGCCAGATGGGATTTCCCTCCTGCACCTGTAGCGGACCTGTCCCTCCCGGGGTCCCTGTGCTGCAGGAGTTAACCAGGCAGTGAGGCGTAAGAAGAATGCAGGTGAGCCACAGGGCTAAGGCTGACATGGGCTGCCCCATGACACAAAGTATCTCCAAAGACAGGCCAAAGAACTGATCAAGTTCAGAAGTAAATGGAGAGCCACTGAAGGGTTCCAAAGCATCAGACTTTGAAAGATTTATCTGGAAGTAGTATGGGGGATAGGTGTACATGGGGAGAGGCTAAAGCAGTTGTTCTTTCTGGCTTCTTTAAAATCACCTGGGAATTGCTGGGGGTTTTTTGTTGTTGTTGTTGTTGTTGTTGTTTTATTGAGTGCCTAAAGGCCTAGCTTCAGAGACTCTGATTTAACTCAGACAGGAAGATATTTTTAAAATACCATGAGAATTTTGGGCGCCTGGGTGGCTCAGTTGGTTAAGCGACTGCCTTCGGCTCAGGTCATGATCCTGGAGTCCCTGGATCGAGTCCCGCATCGGGCTCCCTGCTCTGCAGGGAGTCTGCTTCTCCCTCTGACCCTCCCCCCTCTCAAGTGCTTGCTCTCTCTCATTCTCTCTCTCTCAAATAAATAAATAAAATCTTAAAAAATAATAATAATAAAATAAAATACCATGAGAATTTTAAGTGGGAATCGCAAGTCCTAAAGAAAGGACATTCCCTCAAAACATAGCTGAGTGGTATTCCTAATCTTTTAAATGCAGTCATCAGGGAGTGCCTGCCTGGCTCCCTAGGTAGAGCATGTGACTGTTGATCTTGGGGTCATGAGCTCAAGCCTCATGTTGGGTCCCCAACCTGCTTAACAAAAAATAAAAAATAAAATAAAAGCTGTTAGTGAAAAGCTATTTCCAGGACTAAATTCATTTCTCCATACCCTCCTTAGGTCTCTGGTTCCTGCTCTCTCACTTCTGCACAGTTCCAGAATTTGGGTCCACTAATCTTGCCCCCATCGCTTTCCCCCATCACCTTCACCCCTACTTACCAGCCCACCATTCCCGCCCACCTAAGTCCCGGTTCCTCACCGCAATGCTCAGAAATTAACCTTGGCTACAGTTCCAATTCTTTTTTGTTTGTTTTTTTAAGATTTTATTTATTTATTTGTCAGAGAAAGAGCACAAGCAGGGGGAGCAACAGACATGGGGCTCGATCCCAGGACCCTGGGATCATGACCTGAGCCAAAGGCAGATGCTTAACCGACTGAGTCACCCAGGCTTCCCCGTTCGGTTCCAAATTCTGCGTCTGCCTTCCAGACCGGACTCAGTATTTCCCCACTGTCCCCCTCCAGCGCCCCCTCCAGCCCCCTTTCTGGGTCCAGCCGGTGAGAGGGGAGGGATATGAGAAGCGCTGCAAAAAGGGAGCACATAGGTGCTGCCAACGCAGTGGACGTGACACAGGCCACGGCTGTGACATTACAACCAATGGAAGAAAAGAAGAGAGAGGTTCCGTTCAACCGCCACGAATTCCTGCAGCTTATTAACATTTTCTGAGAATACAGCGGGTGAAGTCTGTAGGAAGAAAAATATTTCCTAGGTCGCATATCTTTGGCTGTGGGAGGACTTGTGTTTCCGGCAACAGAGTGAGCGTGGTGGGGAACTCGGAGAGGAGAAGGAACCGACAGGTGTGGCAAAGCAGAGCAGGAGCCCGTCAGAAGGAAAAGATGATGGAGATTCGAAAACCCTCGCAGGGGAGGATGACAGCCGCGCAGGAGCCGTGGCCTGGGAGATACCAGAACGAGGAAGAGCGGCTCAGTGGGAAGGCGTGTTGGGGGTCTGGCTGGAGCCACAACGTGAGCGGAATGAGCTTTCTCCAGCATGGTGTAAGGATATACTGTTCCAGTGCAAAATGAAAGGATTACACTTTAAGATGAGCGTATGCTTCATTTTTGTATTTCCTCCATCCATTTAATGGTGCAGATGGACTCGGTTTGGAGCTGGCGCATGAGACGAGGAAGTTCTGGGCTAACGGGAACCGAGTCCTGCTTCTGTTGGTGGAGAATCCCCGTGGGCTCTGAGATGCGCTGGGAGGCGCGGAGGCCCACAGAGCGCCCACCCAGGGACGCCACCATTTGCTATCCATTCCCTCATGTTCCTTTCCCTTTGGTGCTCTTTTTAAAATTCAGACACTCTCATTTAGAGGCAACACATCAAGCACATTTGCACCAAGGTGTTAATGACTTCTCGCACCTTCTTTCCTGACGGCAGAATGTCGAATAAGGGTGTGATCTGAAGGTTGGATTATGAAACAGAGAGAGAGAGGGAGAGAGAGAAGCGGAGTTATGTGTACACCCACGTTCCCGGCAGCATTATTCACAATAGCCAAAAGGAGGAAACAACCCAAATATCTATTGAGAGGCGAGTAGATAAACAAAATGAAGTCTATATGCACAATGAGATATTCAGCCCACAGGCTACTATGTGGATAAATGTTGAAGACATTATGCTATGTGAAATAAGCCAGTTACACAAAAGACAAATAATCATATGATTCCACTTATGTGAGGTACCTGGAGTGTCGAGATTCATAGAGACAGAAAGTAGAATGGGGCTGGGATAGGTGACAAATGGGGAGTCACCTGTTCAATGGATATGGAGTTGCAGCTTTTCAAGATGAGAAAGTTCTAGAGATTGGTGTGCAGAACAATATGGATATACTTAAGGCTACTGAACTACAGGGGCACCTGCGTGGCTCAGTCAGTTAGGCATCGGCCTTCCACTCAGGTCATGATCCCGGGGTCCTGGGATCGAGCCCCGAGTTGGTCTCCTTGCTCGGCAGGGAGCCTTGCTCCCTGTCGCTATCTCTGTCTCTCTCTCAGATAAATAAACAAAATCTTAAAAAAAAGAAAAAGACCACTGAACTACTCACTCAAAAGGGGTTAAGAAGGTAAATTTTACATTACATATATTTTATTGCAGTTTTTAAAAAAAAGTTAAGGGTAGTGAAAGCTAAAGATAAATTTTGCCCATTTTGAAATTTTGCACTGAACAGGCCCTGAATGAAATTTTTTTGTTGTTTTATTTTCAGTTTTGTTGTTGTTGTTGTTTTTTGTTTTTAAGATTTTATTTATTTATTTGAGACAGAGAGAATGAGAGACAGAGAGCATGAGAGGGAGGAGGGTCAGAGGGAGAAGCAGACTCCATGCCGAGCAGGGAGCCCGATGCGGGACTCGATCCCGGGACTCCAGGATCATGACCTGAGCCGAAGGCAGTCGCTCAACCAACTGAGCCACCCAGGCGCCCTGTTGTTGTTATTTTTTGTAGGTTTTTTGTTTTGTTTTGTTTTTCTTTCTTTCTTTTTTTTTTTTTTTTAAGAGACAGAAGGGAGAGATGTGTTGTAGTTATTGCTTTTCTGTTCTGGAGCTCCCATCTCTCAATCCTCATTGGTAGGCGTCTGGGTGTCTGTTGGCATCACCATCACGTGTGGGAGCAGCAGGCTTGCTCCGTTAACATTCACCGAAGTCCTCATATGGTGTCAGGAGCTCCAAGCTGTCAGTCTCATGAGTCCCCCCAGCCACCCCAGTGAGGTAGGCACTATCATCCCTGTTTTACAGACGGAGACACTGAGGTCTGGAAACTCCTCTAGGATCAAAGAGCTGGTAACTGGTGAAGTCCTGTTTTGGAAAGTTCTTTTTCTCCCTGCCTAAGATCAGTATTCATATTCCCCACAACTTCTTTGTTCACCTTTGAAGATTACAGAAACCTTGTAAGTAGCAGATAAGTGTCTTCATGTATCTTCTTGAGAGCAAGTGGGGGAATCAGAGTAAGGAGACGAGTCCAATTAAAGGGCAGCCCACTGTGCGCACAGCTCCAGACCAGCTTCCCGTGCGCCTGATCTTCACTCTATGCATTTAATCAAAACCAGCACAGGAAAATACCCCTTGTTGTTAAGATACCTATACACGGAGCGAACAGAAATTTGTGAGCTCTTCTGGCACCCCCAACGTGCTAGGGAGCAAGGATTTCTGAGCTTGTTGGCTTCTCTCTTCCAACCAGGTGAGGGCTAACAGGTGGAGATGGGCTTCTTGAGACCCTTCTTCTTCTTCCTTTCTCTGTCCCACTGCCTGACTTCATGGGCTGTCAGCCCGCCCCTCACGCCTCTCCTAACTCAACCTTCCACCCCTTCTCTCTGCATGTAGGTCACAGCCCACACTCTGACCTACAAGGCTCTCTCAGGATGGCTCTGCCTCCTTCCAGCTCCTTCCTCTTGGCTGATGCACCTGTGTCCAGGTCCACCCTTACTAAGTTACTGGTAGTCCCCTCTACATATCACTCTTTCACATCTTTCCCAGAAGAGTAAGCACCTCTATTTATCAACTGTACCAGGCACTGGGTTAAAAGCTTACCATATGTTATCTTTCTTCACTTGTGTAACAATCCTTCAAGGTAGGTATTATTGATCCCGTTTTACAAATGAGGAAACGGAGTCTCAGAAATATTCAAGAATTTCCCCACGGTCACAGAGCTAGTAGGTGGCAGTCAGAATTTGCATCAGGCCTGCCTGACTCCGAAGCTGTACTCTCAAACATGAACTGTCCACGGGGCCAAATTGCACTTCTCACACACGACTCGCACTTCCTCACCACAAATGATAATCCTTTATCCCACCACCTCTGCCCCCCATGTGCAGGCACATTCTGTGACTTTTAGCCTGCCCGCCTTCACAGCACCCTGGTCCTACTTACTACTGTGAGTGCATAGATGTACTGAGCACCTGCTATCGGCCGGGCTTGTGTAGTGTGCCCGTGGCAGCAAGGTGAACAAATCGTCTCTGACTGCTTGGGTACATAACTGTCACTCCCTCAAGGGCAGGGACTGGGTTATACTTTTGTTGATATCCCTCATCCTTCACAGTTCCTCAGTTCTTGAATAGATAGACCTGATTCTCAACCTGGAGGCTGATGATTAGGAGAAGGTTCACCCATCCAGGGACCCACTCCCCAGCTTGGTAGGTTCACCCAAGGTGTGTGTGTGTGGGGGGGGGTTCTTCTTCTCCCCAAGTCTCTTGTGATGTCCACACACAACTGGGCAATCCAGAATAGGCTCAGGCCAGCAGGACATGGACCCATTTCCCTCCAAGGTGTGCAGCCATCATAATCCCCAACTTGTCATTTCTTTGAATCAACCCTTTGAAAATGTATCAGTCTAAAAATACTGTGGCTGCCAAATAACTTCTACAAAATACTTTGCTCACACTTGTCATAAACCAAATTGCCTGAGCATCAGTGACTGGGAGAGGAAGCAAGGGTGACCTCTTCTTTAGAGACCCACGGAGTATTTTCTTGCTGAAAGGGAAGGACATGAAGATTTGGTCATCCCAAGTGTCCTGGTGCTCTTAAGATGCTGCAAAGCCAGGGGATGTCCCATAACTAGGGATTTATTGATCATGGGTATCCAGCTCACTCTTCTTCAACTTATCTTCCCTAGATGTGAAGGTATTCCTGCCTCACCTGCCTGACTCTTCAGAGAACCACCAAGTCATCCATTGTCAGTTATGCACCATGTTGACAAAGAACAAAATGCCCCAGAGTCAAGGATTCTGCCCCTGGACAGTGAGCCAGAGGGAAGCTGCATTAACTCTAGGAGGCCATGAAAGTGCCATTTACCAGATTACTATTTCACAGCAATCAGAACACCTGCCTCATTAAATTAAATAATGATAATCACATGGCTCCATTAAAACATGTGGATAAGAAATTAACTAGCACATGGAGGCCTTGACTATTCTGTGCCTTAGGAATCATGTCTACTCCATGAAACATGTCAAATCAGGGAATTTTACTGATAAACTCTTAATAGGCCACTCTGTGAAAGGCTGCTCAACCTCTTACCTCTTAAATACCTTGAATCATCAATATGGAAGATGAGACAGCTTTGAGGAAGATGATTAGACATAGCCAGCAGAGGCTTGCCCTATGTAGCTACAACCTCGGGAATATGGTCTTTTCTTTCTTTCTTCTTTCTTTCTTTCTTTCTTTCTTTCTTTCTTTCTTTCTTTCTTTCTTTCTTTCTTTCTTTCTTTCTTTTTTCTTTCTTCCTTTCTTTCTTTCTCTCTCTCTTTCTTTCTTTCTTTCTTTCTTTCTTTCTTTCTTTCTTTCTTTCTTTCTTTCCTTCTTTCTTTCTTCCTTTCTTTCTCTCTGGAAACACATTGGAGTGGTACATCAATCAGCCATGTGGGCCCAAACCTTTCACTCCATTTTCCTTCCTTTAAGAAATGTTGTGTTTATGAGGCTGGGCTAACAGAGGTAAATATCTCCAACATCTCATCAGAAGCTCTTTTTTTTTTCTTCCCCTGTTTGTATTGCCTGTATATTCTTGGTGTTTCATGTCTTTTTTTATTTAAAAAAAGACAATATTAAAACCTGTATTCTCATTGACTTCTGGTTTATAATTTTTTTTTCTGGAAAGATGTTCCTTAATATGGCAGGACTAAATCATGGTTTTTCTTTAAAAAAGGAAGAAGAAACCAGGTTTAAGGGTGATGGCAAATGGGATTTTAGCCTCTAAAATTGTTGAACATTTTCTAAGGAAGCATATATTTGTGCATTACTAATTTACTTAAAAATTAAAAATAAGTATAAACAATAATGTGGCAAAAGCATGTCATAACTGATTTGGAGTTTGCTATTGATTCCCCCAAACACAGCTGAATTGATGCCTTCCCTAGGTCCTTGATGCTTACTGAGGAATTCGCTCAGTCTGCACAAACTCTGCTGCTGTTGCTTGGCCAGGACTGTGCGCAGCCACCTGGATACTAGGCACCCACCATTTCCTGGTAGTTGTTTCTGCCAAGCCTCAGGGAGTGATGTTACCCCTGCCCAAGGGGCTGCTTCCAACATCCCCAGAGCTGCAAACTCTCTAGGAGCCCAAACAGACTTCAGTTCCCTTCAGACCTCCCAGCCCTAGAACTTGTCTTTTTGTGCATGGATTGAGGGTAATGTTCCTCTCCCTAAGACTGATCTTAGTCTTTGAGGCTGGGGTGAGCGCCATATTGGTTCTAGGCTCTCTGACTCTTTCCCTTGACTTGACTTAGGAATTCCCCCGTTCATCATTTGCTTCAAGGACCTTAAAAACGTTCCCTTTGAAGACCCTCTTCCCCTTGCAAATCACTCAGGAAGGTAATTTGGAGGAGAAAAAAAATGAATCCTCTCTTGCCTTATATAGAAACAGCTCAGATTTAGTCATATGTATTTACTTATGCATTCATGTAAGGAAATATATGTGTGTGTATTTGAAAATGTAAAACCATATTTATATATGCAGATATATGAATGAACACAGAATTCAAAAAGGGACTCAAGCAACCATTAAAAGTAGTGCCTAGCTGTAATTTTACCTCTTGTTATTTTTAGAATTATACTTTTACTGTGGCCCAACATACCTTTATTAACACAGTTCTAGCTTATAATTAATCCTCAAAGGGACACACTATGTTGGAGAGAACTCCTATGCCTTTAAATATTGCTATTAAAAAAAGAAAACACCTTGCAAAGGCCATCAGAGAGTAAAAAGATTTCAAAATACCAGAGGTTTATTATTAATGCTATGTTACAAATTACCTTATACATTAGGGTTAACTTGTAAATGATGAGAAATGATGGTATAAAATTCCGTGACTAGCCATGATCAACAGAGAAAACATACGGGTGGGTACTCATCTTAGGTTTTCACATCCCTATATCCACTAAATTTTTTTTGAAATTACTGTTTACAAAATAAATATATGTCCCTTGACACGAATACATGTGAGATACATATCCCTATGAATAAATGGAAAAAAATGAAAATATACTAAAACAAAGGAATTTATTTGGTTTCTTAAATAACTCGTTCAATTAATCTCACTTGGTTCTTAGGGAGGCTAAGCTTGGAAAATCAGACTCAAGAACATCTGTTGCCCAGAAAAAGAATCTGTAATTCAAGCAAAAGAATAAAAAATGGAGACAAGATGGGTAGCTCATTTGGCTGGAACACATGGACTATTTCAGGTGTATGTGTGTAGGGGGGAAGAGGGTGTGCATGTTTACCTGCATCTTTAATTGCAGTGGCTTGGCTCCTGGTATAATCCATACGCTCAGCAGTAAGAGAAAGCATGCTTAATTACTTAAGAGACCCAGAGAATAAGAGCAAGATCTTTATTAATGGAGGCGTTTCTGGCCTGTTGTGCTTCTTCCTTTGATAAGATGATTATGGCTTTATTGGTGCCAGTCTTGTCAGGACCGTGGACAGCTCCAACACAGCGGGGAGTGTCTTCCCTGCCTCCTTTTACTTGTGGAGTTTCACTGCAGTTTTAGAGGAAAATAGACCTGAATTATTAACTATTTTCACACCTTCACCTTCCAGACAAGGAAATGGATGCTCATAAAAGTTGAACGACACGTTCAAGTGACACGCTTAAGTCCAGAAAGCAGTCTTTCCCCGAACATAGCACAACATAGGGAAAAGATCATTAGAGTAAGGGGGTTTAAATCCACACTCTGCCTCTTAATAACTGTGTGGAATTTGGACTTCAGTTTCCTTATTCTGTAAAATGGCTCTAAGGATGTCTCTGATGACCAGTAGTGAGAATCGGAGATGAAAAATGGGAAATTCTGACCCCAACCTGACGAAGAGGAAGGGCTCCATAAACGATAGTTAATGATAACGTCAACAATCAGTCCACATACCTTACGGAGAAACAGCTCTGGACAAAATACCACCAAGGTGCTGTTGGCACGCCCAAATGAGCAAGACAGTGAATTCCAGAGAGCTCGGAGTCCTACCTGACTTATCATAAGCCATATACCTGCCTTTTAAGGCAAGCAACTTCAGAGATAACCGTGTTATTCTTTTTTTTTCCCTCAGATCATAAGGTTTAAGTAATAGCAAAACCATATGTACATAATTGAATAGTTTGAACCCGGATGGATCACTTTAGCAAACTGGGACCTTCTGTTCAATCTCAAAATTTTGTTCTATAGCCTTCGAGACTGTGTCTTTTCCATCAGTCTCTCCTTTCTTACATCTCTCTCTCTCTTTTATATAGTATTAATATCACTAATATTCATGCTCCCTTTCTCCACACCTACCTCCTCACTTTGTGTAGGATGTTTACTGAACACCTGCTGTGTGCCAAATATCATGTGAGAAGGCAGGCATAGTTCCGGGCTTTGTGAAGCTACCATCCGAGGGAGAAGATAGACGTTAAATAAGCAAGCACCATAAAATAGGAGTGTTAACACCTATAAGGATCTCCCTGTTTCAGAGTAGTGAAAAGTAGCTCTTTCTTATAAAGAGCTTAAGGACTCTCCTCCAAACTGAAGAAAAGTGACAGAAGAAATTATCATTATAATGGTTCAGTTGTCTCCTCTACAATAGATGCATAATGGCAAAACCCAGGATTTCAAATCTTATAAAATAAAATATATGAATTTTCTTAGTGCTGTCGATTTCTTCCTTCACTGGGGGGGGGGGCGTGGGGAAGATCAGAATGGAATCTTTCTAATGTATCTACCACAAAAAAAGGGAAATCTTCTAGAAGTACACTAAAATGTACATGACAAAACTCAACACTGTGCCAATAATCACATTGGAAAGCACACAAAGGATTAAAGTTCAGATTATTGATAGCTCGGTCAGGAAAGAGTGTTTGGGAGTTGTTGATTAGATGATTAATGTAGATGTTGAATGTGTATTTTGTACATGCTTTTCTACTTTTGAGCCATGTTACCTGATTTATTACATAAATTTCACATCTAAGGCTTATTATACAGAGCATAACTAATACTAATAAGGATTTGTGTGCCAATTTTCATTTTTAAAGAACTTTGTAAACATTAATTAATCCATTCAGCCCCTTGTTGAAAGAGATATGTTTTGCATCTCTAGTTTTGGAGACTAAGGACTATATAACACTTCACCTCAGGGTACTGAGGGAATCAGTGTTACAATCTGGGTATCTAAGCACATAAAATCCCTCTGCTCAATTGTACTTGTATGTGTGTACCTCTGAGTATGTTATCCTTCACTCTCTTTAACTTTTATTGTCTTTTCTTTCTCCTATTTTTACTCACCAATCTTAGAGATCAGCAGTTAGAAAAAACTTCTAAAAAGCTAAAAAATTAGAAGAAAAAGAAGCGAAACTGAAAAGAAAAAATATGTAGTTTATAAATAATTCATACCAACTTATATGATACCTAACTGTCCTTCCAATGATTTACTACTGTTTTACTAGAAATGATCATAACAGCTATCCCGTGTTGAGTGACTTATAAACCAGGCATTTTGCCAGGCACCAAGGATAAAGTTGTTCCTTTTTTTTTTTTAAATGAAAGAGAACAAGGTCCTTGCTTTCAAGGAATTTATAGTATATTGGGGAGACAACCGTGGAAATGGGTACCTGTGATCTACTGTGGTAAATGATATGATAGCTATACTTCTGGGTGTGAAGACAGCATCCAGAAGTGTTTGATCTCGTCTGAAGCAGTCATGGGCGAGTCCCTGGAGGAGATGAAACCTTGGCACAGTCTTAGGAGGAGAATGAGAGCTGTCAGAATGAAGTGGGAAACCAGCCAGAAGGGCAGCCCAGGCAGCAGCAGGGAATCCGACCCAGCAAGCTGAGGATGTGTGTGGTGGGCAGGGGTGGCTGGGGAGAGAAGCAGGGAGAGGAAGCAGTGAAATGTTTATCTTTGTTACAGCACAGTGATCCAGGTAGAGTGAGAGGAGTTAAATTTGGAACACAGATAGAAGCCAAGCCCATAGCTAATGGGAAGCCATAATTTCCAGCTGGTGACACTGTATCATCTGTATTGTACACATTTTATGGAATGAAACTCTGTTTCTGAATATATTTTTCATAAAATTTACTTCTTTCATTTGAGGCTCTATGGTACCCGCAGCCACAGTTTCTCAGGATGCCTAATGAGATAAGGATTTTTCTGCCTAGTCATTCATTCTACAAATATTGATGTTGAGCGCTGCACTGGGTGATAGGGACCGAATGCTAACAAGATCACACCACCCTCAAGGAGCCCATGATCCAGTGGGGAGAGGAAGCAGGGACACCAGTCATTTTCAAACTCTGGAATACAAGCTGATAGACATATGCTCAAGGTATTACAAGGACACGGAACAGGGGTGCATTAGTCAGCTCAGGTGGCCATAACAAAATACCACAGGCTGGGGGGCTTAGACAACAGAAATCTGTTTTCTCATAGTCTAGGAGGCTGGAGGTCCAAGATCCAGGTGTCAGCAGGGTTGGTTTCCCCTAAGGCTTCTCTCCTGAGCTTGTAGAAGGTCACATTCTCCCAATGTCCTCATGTGGCCTTTACTCTGTGCACCTGCATGTCTGGTGTCTCCTCCTCTTGTTATAAGGACACCAGTCATATTGGATTAGAGCCCACCCTAGGGGGCCTCATTTTAATTTAATCACTTCTTTAAAGGGCCTATCTCTAAATGGAGTCACATTCTGAGATACTACAGGTTTAGGGTCTCAACATACGAATTTTGAGAGAACACAATTCAGCCCATAACAAGGGGTATTTAATAGCTTAAGGCTGGAGTGGAGGAGGATCTGGAAAGGCTTCCCAAAGACATTTATTTATTTATTTATTTATTTATTTATTTATTTATTTATTTATTTATTTATTTATGGGAGAATAAATAGTAGGCAGGCAGAGAAGGACATGAGACATGAGGATGTGGAAACCAGAGGGCACATTCCAAGTGGAGCAGGCTTGCTTCCAGGCAGGAGGGTGTCTTGGTGCCAGCCAGAAAAAGATATTCTCTCTGGGAAGATACAGCTCTGTGGGCACCTGGCTCAATAAGCGGAGACTGGGCTGGACGTCAGTCCTAATTTGTCTCCTGCACCAGGAGCCCTGGGACAGTGTACAATTTGTATAATCTTGGGTGGCAGCCCTAAAGAAGAACTAGCTTGGGGTCTCCGAGGCCTGACCCAAAGTGTCCAGGGTCAGGTGGTTGGGATGGGAGCATGTGAAGGACTAGCTGGAGGTCAGGTCAGAAAAGAAATCAGGACCCAGCACTCAAGGGCCTTCTAAGTAGGATGTCTGAATCAGACATCTCTTGCATCCCGCCTCACGTCCTCTCGGCCTGCTCTTTATGCCAGTCACTGCTGCAGCAACTGCCTTTACTCAGATGTAGCCTGACAGAACCACGTCTCAGCTTCTGCCTGTACCTTCCCTTTGCTTCCTAGGGCTTCTCTGATACCAAATAGGATGCCAGCATCGACGCACCTGGTCCGCAGGATGCACAACCTCGAAGATAGCCCTCCATGGGCCACGCTGGACCAATGCAGGAGGGGAGCAGGGGAGAAATGTTCCTCTTTCCAAACTGCACAGGATAAGAACTCAAGGAGACAGGCTCCCATTACACACAGAGGGACACCCCTTAGTGTTAGCTTTGCCTCTTTCCCTGCTTCACTATTTCCCAGTTTCTATTCCTATTGCATGGAATCACTTCCCAAGACAAAGTATCTGTCCACAAATCTTCATTTCATGGGCTGCTTTCTGGGTTTATCCTGGGCTAAGACTGTGATCGTACAATTTAGGGATATTTTTTTAGAGTAAAAGGAGGAAGCTAGAATAAATTACCCTGGGACAATAAGCATAAAACTGAACTGTACCAGGCTTATCAGGACATATGGGTAGTACTTCTGTTTTTTCATTTTCAAAAATTAAGAAACTCTTCACAAACAGTAAAACTCATTCTTTTCAGTAGACAGTTCTGTGAACTTCAACCAATATATACACTTGCATAATCATCACCACAGTCAAGGTAGGGATACAGTTCCACACCTACCCCCAAATGCCCCTGTGCCCTTTGTAATCAACCCCTCCCCCAGCTCAGCCCTTGGCAGTCAATGATCTTTCTGTCCCTGTGCCTTTGCAAGAGTGTGAATAAATGAATTTACCAACTCTGCAGCTTTTTGAATCTGACTTCTTCGCATAGTGCATCTAAAATTCATACATGTTGTTACTTGTGTCAGGAATGTGTTTCTTTTTACCACTAAGGAGTATTCCATTTTATAGATGTCCCTCAGGTTGTTATCCATTCACCAGTGAAGGGACTTGGGTTTGTTTCAGGTTCTTTCAATCATGAATGAAGCCACTATAAACATTGTATAGAGGCTTTTGTGTGAATGTAGATTTTCATTTTTCTGAGGGTAATTATGGAGGGATGGGATGCTGGGTCATATGGCAAATTTATGTTTAATTTACATGAAACTCCCAAACTGTTTCCCAAAGTGGCTGCATCAGTTTGCTTTGCTACCAGCAACATATGAGAGTTCCAGTTGCTCCGCACCTTTACCAGCACTTGGTAACATCGGTTTGGTCAGCCTCCTTTCAAACCCACCGAAGAGTTTGAACTTAATCCTGGAAGCAAATGGGGAGACTGCTGAAGGGATGTAAGCAGAAAGTGGCATTATGGCACCTGTGTTTGGGGGAAACCACCTCCTCTTCAGGGGGCTGGTAAGGATGCTGTAATTCAGGGGAAAAAATGATGAGGGTCTGAATGAAAGTAGTGACAGGAGAGGGGAGAAGTTTCAAAGATGTGTAAGAAATAGAATAAATAAGACTTGATCTCCTAGGTGTGTGTGTGTGTGTGTGAGAGAGAGAGAGAGAGAGAGAGAGTGATGGTGATGAATCGAAAGAGCTACATACGAACAGTTTTTGTTAGTTGCTTCAGAATAACTAGAAAAGAAGATTACCTGGTAACTCTGCTAATTTTTCCCCCAAGGCTAAATTAGTTGTGTTGATGCAAAATAAAGCACAAATAAAGAAATAAAGTTTTATGAATGTGACTCTATTTGGAGATAAGGTCTTTAAGGAAGTGATTAAGGTTAAATGAGGTCATAAGGGTGGGACCCTAATCCAATATGACCCGTGTCCTTGTAACAAGAGGAGGAGACACCAAACATGCAGGTGCACAGAGAAAAGGCCACGTGAGGACACAGGGAGGATGTGATCTACTATAAGCTCAGGAGAGACCAACCCTGCTGAACTCTCGATCTTGGACCCTCAGCCTCCTGGACCCTGAGTAAACAGATTTCTGTTGTCTAAGCCCCCCTGTCTGTGGTATTTGGTTATGGCAGCCCTAGCAGGCTAATACAGTTCGGTTCACACATTTTCCAGATAACTAAAATCTATTCCTTTATGTGTAAAACCTAAAAAAGTGTCTAATCATTTTAGAGAGATATATTTCTAAGCTGTTTCTATAAATGACAATGTAATGAGCATCTTAACCCCTTGTTGATATCAGCAGACCCCGTCTATTTCATTTTTATATCAGGTGGTAATGTGGCGCTGCCTTGCCTTTAGGTACTTGATAGTACAGAGTTTTCTGCCTCCTGCCGGGGGGGGCCCCGGGATGCCGTGCTTGTTGAGGACTTTGGCCTGTTTTTAGGGCTGTTTTGGTCTCCTCTCCCATCAGGTTGTGATCTCCTTCTGCTTTGTCATGTTCTGCCTCTAGAAGCCTCCTGCCTTCTTCCATAGGTGCTTCTTACTGGCTGTGAATTGGACACCAGATAACCAAGTTTGTTGTAATTCTGTCTAAAAATTTATGGAGTTTTGTCACAAATTCCGAGACATCTCTTTTAGCACCTCCGAGATGCTTTGACTTCTGTCCCAGGTTTTGGCAGCATCGCAGATATTGGAGATGGCCATCTAAATGACTGCCAGGTAGGTGAGGTGTCGCATTTTTGGCCAGAATGATGGCAAGTCCACCCTAATAGGTGCAAATGGTTTCCCAGGGGTCTGGAAAGTGCGGTTCATTTATATCTTTCACCTGTGTCCTGTCCGCCTCATCCAAGAGCCTGCAGTCTTCCATCACGTGCCGGCTGCTCGTGCTCTGCTATCAGAGATGCTTCCGTTCTTGCCTTCCCGGCCGGACATTCTGCTGAATTTGTAACTCTCCTGGAAGACAGATGCAATTTATCTTCCTACATCTCTATAAAGATACAGAAAGATAGACTCACTCATTAGAATTCATTCAGAACCATCCCCAAAATCAGGGCCCATAGGCTGATGAGGCGATTTTTTAAATGTCAAAACAAAAATCTTGAGGACCAAAATTGAAGTTGAGCAAACTGGCCCATGAGACAGAAGCCATGGGTATTAGTTCTGACCTGGCACAGCCAGGGTGAAGAAAAAATGCTCAAACCTCCTGTTCAGCCCTGAGCAGTGCTGCGTTAGGGACCCTAAGTACTTGCTAACCTCTGGCCTGTGCATTGACTGGATCCATGGTATGGATTCCTAAGCACACTCACAGAGGACCAGAGAAGGACAAAGTGGACAGGTCATCCTTTTGACCATCTCCATTGCTACTTCCAGCACCACAGACCTGTCTTCCCTCCATGTCTTTCCCATGGTATTTTAAATCTAATGTCCTTACACTGCCAGCAGATACAGAAAAAAGATGTTTTCAGCTTATTTTATGGATACAGTCAGACCTGGGTAAGCCAATTAACCACTGAAAGCAGGATTTTTACTCAAAAACACAGGCACCAAATGAGAAAGACAACAGTCCCTTCCCTTCCACGTTCCCACCACCCCCTAGCAGCTCTCCTTAGGTCCCAGTCACATCTCTCTACTGGAACACTGGTTCACAGGACCGCCCTTGAGATTAACACAATGGTGCTCTGTGACCTTGAGACTATCAAAGAGCTTTCATAGGGTTTTTCAGGGTCCTCAGAAATAAGGTGAGGAGGTTGGACCATTGAGGAGTCTGTTTCTAATCTATTTATTCCATAAATATTAAGCACCTACTATGTGCAAGTCAGTGAGCTGAGTACCATGGGGAGGTTACTAAGATGAGACAGACGGGAATCCTGCCCCCAAAGAACTTGCTGCTTAGACTTTAGCAGGAGAGAGAGAATCATCCATAAACGTCTAGACCACAAGATAGAAAACGGGTGGATTCAAGATGGCCAGCAATTCTTTCCCACCAGAGGTGGGGTTGCATTCTCCTGCCCTTGAATCCAGCTGACCCTGTCTGCACCAATAAAATGAGTGACAGTGGGGCCACGTGACCTCAAGAGATCTGTAATTTCTGCCCTGGCTGCTGAGAATGCTCCCTCTTAAAAGCCATGAAAGTAGTTCGACTTCCCTGAGCCTGCCATGCTATGAAGAAGCCCAATTAGCCCACGTGGAGAAGAGGTTCTGTGAAGGATGCTGATCAGGATATTGATCCTAGCCTCATTCACAGGAAGTACACTGGGAGGTATTTAGACATTAAGAAGCGAAATATTTAGTTGACTCTTGAACAACATGGGGGTTGGGGGACCAACCCCCCATGCAGCTGAAAAATCCACATATAATTTTTGGATCCCCCCAAACTTAACTACTAATAGCCTACTATTGACTGAAAGCCTTACCGATAACCTAACAGTTGATTAACACATGTTTTGTATATTATATGTATTATATGCTGTAACTTCCAATGCAGTAAGCTAGAGAAAAATAAATGTTGCTAAGAAAATCATAAGGAAGAGAAAATACATTTACAGCACTATACCATGTTTATTGAAAAAATCTGTTTATAAGTGGACCCACACATTTCAAACTCATGTTGTTCAAGGGTCAACTGTATGTAACTGACTCTCAAACACTCCAGAAAAATAGTCTCTTGCACATATAATACATGATATAATGTAGTATAAATATATAGTACAGTGCACAGGTAATAAAGCAAATAGAACAAAATATTAACAGTACATGAACCTGGGAGGTATGGGTATTCTGTGTACTATTCTTAACCTTGCAATGTTTCTGTATATTTGAAGTTATGTATTTTCAAATTGAAAGTTACTGAAAAATAAATTCTGATATAGACATATTTATCCTTGTAGATAAACAGTTATATTAACCTAGTGTTTATCCATGGATGACAGTGGCCTGAGAGAAGCCATGTAACCTTGCCAGGCTCCTGGGTTTCCACTAATGAAAAGGAAGCTACCATGTTTGCCCAGCCCCTCTCAGTAACCCAATGGAAAAGCAGACACACCCCCTCTCCCCACTGGTTGACTCGGGTTGGGGAGCAGTGCCAAGGGGATGAAATTGTGAGCTTTGCGTTTCATGTGTGTTTGTCTTGACTCCTCTGTTAGATGTTAAGCCCAACAGGGCAGGGACCAGGCCACTGGCAACACGGCATTCATTCACTTAAGCAACCATTCGTTCATGTAGTCGTTTAATTGAATCCAACGTTTATTGGATGACTGCTCTGGTCATCAGTCTGGCCTGTCTCTCTCATATTACTAGAATGATTTCAGACACAAAGTGCATACTCAGGATGCCAAGTTTCATGCCTAACTCTGGCCAGCCATGTAACCACTGAGGGGAAGGGGTGAGGGTATTCCAGATGGCCATGGAACTCTGCCTGGAAAGACGGTCATCGAACCCATCCATGGAAGGGCAGACGCTAGTTCTTCCTCTTCACATGGAGGAGCACTGGCCTCATTTTTACTTTGTGCACTCGTGGTAAAACCTTCTTACACTGCTGGTTTAAGGGAAAAGCCTACACGTCCTCTAACCCCACCATCATCTTTAGGGCCTGGAATCGTTCTATACCAAGTGTTTACCAGATAGAGCTGTGTGCCATGTTGAGTGTCACCATTTGTCCTGTACTCTCTCTTATTTTTTAAAAAAGATTTTTATTTATTTGAGAAAGAGAGAGAGAGAATGAGCAGGGGGAAGGGGCAGAGGGGGAGAGAGAGAGAGAAGCAGACCCCCTGCTAAGCCAGAAGCCCGACTCAGGACTTGATCCCAGGACCCGGAGATCAGGACCTGAGCCGAGGGCAGACGCTTAACCGACTGAGCCACCCAGGCGCCCTCTGTGCTCTACCTTAATTCATGGCTTAGCAAGGGGTGGTATTGTCGACTATTTTAATTTTTATTGTACGACCTCTACAAGCTTCCATTTTAGATAATGTTCACAGGAAGAGGGCTTATTCGAGCCCCTGGTCCTGATCTGTGCCATCCTCCACAACCTTCTTAATCTGAGATTTTTCAGCCTGTTTTCTAAGCAGCAGGGACTTGTCTAGTGCAATCAGAGGCGACCTTAATTAGAATCTAGATCTTCTAACATCTCCCTGCTGGTTAGTGCTACTTTCAGAAACAGACTGCTCCAAGCGAGGCTGAAGGCTACTGCGTGTGTGTTGGAAGGAGAGGGAGAGAAAATGTTCACGTGGTCGATGGAGGCTGAGCAGGAGGGGGCCTTTTGCTTGTAAAAGGGAGTCCATGCGAGAGAGAATCAGCTGGTAACTTCGCCTCCTGTTCCTCTCATTTCCCTGCCCTCTGTTTACCGCCCCCCCCCCCCCCCCGGGCTCTCTCATAGCTCTGGTCCAGGGATAGGCTAAGGAGAGGCGGAGAAATGAAGAGGAAAGAGAATGGGGATAGTGTGAGTGCAGAGAGGAGAAAGCTCTTAGCTCTCCCTCCCCCATTCAGCCCTGCAGCTGAACAACAGCTTAACCCTACCCACCCGGGCAAGGGTGTGAAAGCATTCCTCACCACAAAGCTGCTTTTAGCCTTTGCCATTTGAAGTAGAGACGGGAAAACAGCGGAATTATGTGGGGGAAAGTGCTCTTTCTTATTTCTTTCCTCCAATCCTGGAGGAGAGAACTCATGTAAGTAAACAAGAAAATTAAAACAAAAAACAAAAGCAAGAAAACCCTTCAATAGACTCTACTACTAGATGCATTCCCTAAGCAATTCTGCAAAACAGAGCTGATCTCAGGGGGTGATATAACCAACCAGAAATATTACCAAAGAGAAACATGGACAGAAAGAATACTGAAATTATTACCTGCCTAAAAACCTCTGCTCGTGGAACACAAATCACCTACAATGTACCATCTGGTAAGCTACAAAGTCAGCTTTAAACAAGCGCACCTACTGTCATTTACATTTTAATTATTATATCTTATGGGACAGTTAAATTTTATTGAAATACAAATTTGCTTACCTAAATATCCCTTTGCCATATGGCTTAATAATTGGGCCTGTCTCATTAGCTTCATGGGGTCAGGATGAAGAATAATGATGTTTCATAATAGCATGTTATTCCAGAATAATGATGGCCCAGCCCCCACTGACAGGTGAGGTTCAAACCAGCCTTGGGAGTGAGACTTGAGGACATAAAATGCCATTTGAAAATCTCTCCTCAAAAGAATTGTTCTCCACCTCTGCTCTCAAATCATGTGTGAGGGATTTGAATTGATCTTAAAATAGACAGAAAATATAGAAGCCAGTCCTTGAGTCCGGGAAGGGAAGAGCTACCTCTTCTGAGGTTTACTCATTCCTGACCAAGGAACATTTTATTTTGTCATAATAGAAAAAAAAAGCTTTCTTTTGAAATGGCATATTTTGTGGTGAGAGAGGAGGTTCCTTCTACCCTGCCAGGAAAAAATAGGGTTTTTTGTTTTTTGTTTTTTGTTTGTTTGTTTGTTTTTAATAAATCCAGTATTCCCTCTTTTCATTTAGAAATTCTGTCCTGGTGATCCTCAGAATTAGTCTTTGAAGACTGAAGAGGTTTGGAGAAGCTAACAGCCTCAGGGTTTCCCCATGACTTTCTTATTCCCTCTCTTCCTATCTGGTGCTGCCTGAGAACAGAGAAGGGGAGTAGAGGCCTGGCCATTTTCATAGGGATGGTGATTGTTCCTTCCCCGTGTGAACAAGGAAAGGAAAGACGCCAAATGCAGGGCTCGGGGGTGATCAGGGCTCAAACTAAGTTCAGAAAAAGCGTCAAAAGCCTCTCTGATTTACCTCCAAATCAGGCTGGAATTACCCTTCCCACTGCCATGCCTGGGTCACCCTAAATTGGTCTCAGTGGCTGGAAAAGACTGGAAGCCAGGGGCCAAAGGCCAAAGTGAACGGTGAATTGGGAGTCTGCCGTCATTGGCTATGGACTAAGGACGTGGAAGTCAAGAAGAGATAGCCAAGCTGGTTGTAATTCTGGCTGTGTGGAGGGGGAGCCATGTGGCAGGTGTCTGTCCCTTGGGAACTGGCCACAGCCACGTGTGTGCTGGAGACAGCAGATGAGGGGAACTCCAGGGATGCTCCTGAAAGCCTAGCCAGGCAGAAGGGCTTCTCTCCTCCCTACCCTTTTTACAGAGCTTCTACGGATGATGATGATGATGACAACAAAAGGCAACATTATGATTCTGTCAACTGTTGTCACATGGCACACTTGTCATCATTAAGAAGTAGGCAGGTTGGGTGATTATGCCTATTTCAGAGACAAAGACAATCAAAGCTCAGAGAGTTTAAATGATTTTTCCCAATCTCATAGCAATAAAGTCAGGATTCAAATGATTCAGAGGATGTAACTCCAAATCCTGTGTTCTTCACTACACCAAGTTTTCTTCCTAAAATCCCCCAAGAAAACCGAATGTGAGAAAAGAGGGTTGGTCTTTAAGGAATGTCTAGTTATAATGCTAAATATTGTGCTTAGCCTACCAGGAGCAGGATTCTCAAAGTAAGGTTGAACATCTCAGTCTTCTGTTTGTACTTTTTTATTTGAAAAGTTCAAGGTTGCCTGGAAACAACTAACAGAAGAAATGAAAAGCCAGTATCACATCTTTTTTTTAATCCAAAAATTTAATTCAATTTATTACTCAGATGGGAAGTCTGATTTTAAAAGTTTATTTTTATATGGCCTTTGGAAAGGTAGGTTTCCTTCACTTTAACTAATAAAACTTATTTGAAATGACTTTATAAATTCACAAGTGCTTTAGAAATCCCATGAACACCAATATAGTCTTCTTTTAATCAGATGATGCTAGGTACTGTGGGGAAGGGAATATAAAATGTAATTCTTACCTTGAAGCTGTTCATTATCTAGTTGGAATTGGCAGTATGGTCACCAAAGGAAAAGAGAGTGGATAAATGAAGACCAGAGAGGAAAAGGAGAGGTGTGAGCAGGGATGAACAGGGACACACAGATCAGCACCTCAAGACTGGTGGGTGGGTGGACCCAGGCCCTTGCAGACAAGAGAAATGCATAAGCACGTAGGCAAAGGTGAGCTAGGGTTTGAAAGCAGAGTTCTGATGGGCCTGGAGTGTTCCAGGAGGAAAGTAGGAGCTTGAACAGGTGTGCTGGGAAAAAAAGAGAGCCAAACAAAGTGACTGGGGTTCTAACTTATGCACAATGCAGAGCCTTGGAAAATTTTTGAGCAGGGACACTACCTGATATAATGGCTTATGTTGGAGGGAACCTGGACACCCAGACCCACTAGGAGACCTTTGGGCCAGGAGTTAGAGAATGAGAGCTTGCCTAGAGAAATACCAATGAGAATAACAAGAGAAAAGGAGATGGAAAAAAGCACAATGACTGTTGCCACCCTGTGTTCAAGATTTCTGCAAGGCCCTAATCAGGGACTCACTGGGCTTTAACCAGGTTCGGGGACACCTGAGACAGTCCTCGGACAGGTAAGAGGTGAGGAGCCAGAAACCTAACCAGGGCAGAAGGAAATGATGGAGCTTCTCCCAACATAGACTTTGCCTTTCGTAATACTCCTCAGTGCCTTACTGCTTCTCTCTCTGTAGCTTCAAGGACACCATCCATCCATCAGTTTAGCCTGTTAAAGAACGCATGGATACAGTGTCCCGTATGAGCAGGAGCTGTCCTAGCCTGTTCAAGGCCCTCTTCTTGACTCATATTTGCTCCCCTCCGTACCCTGTCCTTTCACTTTGACCAGGACTGGTTTCCCAGCTTCCATTCCCAGCACTTTTCTGCTCTGCATTCGCCCTGGCTTCCTTGTATCATTGTTTGCAGGATTTTCATGACTAGCCACCTCATGGGAATTTCTAGAATTAATTCTCAGTGTCACCTCATCTCAGGATAAACCACAACATGCCAAATGTCTCCCAGTTTGGTGGTCTGTCCCACTTCTGTACACCTGGTCCCATTTTTCAAGCACTGGCTCCTAGATTCTCTTTGTAGATCAACAGATGGTCACAATTGCCATGAGCTCCCAGCAATTTATAGTCTGTGACTAAAGGCTTCAGACTTTTTCAGCAGCTCTCCCTCTCACATATTCTTCTTCTGTACACACACCCTTTCTTTCTTTTCTTTTCTTTTCTTTTAAAGAGAGAGCGAGCGAGAGTGAGAGAGCAGGGAGAGGAGGGGCAGAGGAAGAGGGAGAGAGAGAATACTAAGGGGCTCAATCCCATGACCCATGAGATCATGACCTGAGCCAAAATCAAGAATCGGACACTTAAACGACTGAACCACCCAGACGCCCCCCACACACGCTTTCTGTTTCAATGGGCAGCCAACTTCCAGCATCATTAATAGCTTCCATTTGGTGTTTACCTGCAAAGTTCCTGATACTGTGCTAGGGTTTAAGTTATTTCTAGGTATTGGTACAGCTAAGGAAGTGGAAGAGCTGGAATTTCAATCCCTCCATCAAAGGGTGTTCTGTTCTCACTCATCTGTAAGGTACAGTTACACCACTTCCTAGCCTAGGATACCCCTGGAACTCTTGAACCAAATTTTCATGGCACTGCTCAGATTGCATTTCTTACTTGAAGACTTCCTATAAGCCCGCAATGTCAGCCAATGAATTGAAAATGGCCTAGAACTTTTATTGAACCGGAAGGAATCTTAGAGGTCATCTCTTTTAACTCCCTCTTTTTATAGATGAGGGAGCTAAAGCCTTAAAATTTAGATGTTCCTAAGGACCACCAGCCTTTTGGATAATGGAAGTGCCCCCGGAACCCCATGCTGCTTCTGTCCCCGGTGCGGAACAGATGCTCACCGGACACAGTAGCACTCGAGGTCTGGGGCGGGCGCTGTGAGAGCTACAAGTCCTTCCTACCTCCCTCATTCCTTGGCATTACTGATGTCTGATTTTCAAATACTGCTAGTTGGTTGTGATAATATGATCTAAATAAGATTTTCTGCCCAACTGCAATCTGGCTGACCTTTCTGCAATTTGCCTTTGCCATATCCCAGGAGATGTCTGAAGGGAAATTAATGATGAAGTTGATTTTTTTAAAGGTTAAAACCAGATCACTGCATTCCAGTTCAGCTTTGAAATTTTTCCAGATTTTCCAGATTTTTCCTTATTTATGAGTATACCACTTTCAAAACTACACAAGCAACCAGGAGGTGGGTGTTAAAATTAACCTGTATGACAACTAACAGGAATATTATGCTATGTACGCTCCAAGATCTATCTGCAAAGATGAGCATAGACTATGCCCCAAGCAGGGATTTTCCCCATCTCCTCTGTAATTTAAGGTTGCATGTTAAATAGTAAACAACTCACAGCTGCAAAAAGGAAGTTGGAGACAGACTATAATTTCACATCAAACACAATTCCAAAGAGGTCTGTAATTTGTGGTAACGGTACCGTTACTCTGATTCTTTCCTTATATATCTTCTTCCCTTTAACATAAACCTTCATAAAGGATCCCATGTTTTGAACTATTAACACCTCAGTGAAAGACCCAAAAAAGAATTTAAAATTTGCCCCCAGGCCCTCAATCTCGCCATTTTGGTCAAGCGCTTGACCACAGCAGATGCCACCAGAAGCTTCAGGGACAGTATTAAACTAAGCAAGGCGAAAAGGAGGTATTTCTGGTGCTTTTTTGTTATCAATAAAATCTGGGCATATAATTGCTCCTATGTTTTGCTGGAGTACAATTCCCCTGTGCGTGCGCGAGAGAGGTGGCCTGAAATTGATCAGAACACAGAAGAACTTGGCATTGAAAAAAAGACCCAAATGAAGCAATTTTATGGCCTAGAATTTTCATAGAAAAGATGCTAACAGTTAACAGGGTTTCAAAATGTTCTCCTCTTCAGATTCCAGGGCTATGCTCCGCTAAATCCACCGGAGATGACTTGGAATAAATGACATGAATTGAGAAGCCAAGGCAATTGGAAGCTAATGATGTGTGACACACTTTAGCAGCACTGGACTTTCGTGAGGGCTGTGGCCTCTTCCGTGTCAGCACCGAACATTTGAACATTCGAATGGAGCCTCAGAGACAGGGATTTGCCCTGCTGCCGGGGTGGGGTGGGTGAGGAAGAGAGAACAAACAGACTCCCTCTGAGCCAACCTGGAGACAGAGCCCTCTCTCCTCCCCTTGGCCGGGGAGGGGGCGGTTAGTGACAGCGTGGCTAAGACAAAGCAGTGCATTTTCCCCTTCTAAACTTCCTTGGGATTCAGATATATCTTGAAAGGGGGAAATCCTAAAAGTGATGAGGAAATGGAGGGGACGTCAGGGAGAGCTCTCTCCAGCTGGCCCCGGAGAGCAGAGGAGTGAGCCAGCAGGGCTCTAGGGAAGCCGGGAGGGATGCCTGCAAGGGAGCCTTTAAAACTGAGTCTGAGGGAGTTGCATTTCAATATGAGACAAGTTTCCTTGCTATTTTTAAAAAGAATATCAAATCACCCCCAAGACAGTCCAGAGCCAATTAAGCTGCTTTTCTTCATCTTCAAAGCCCTGGAGGAGATAGACCTTGAAATTTAACTACCTGTCATTTTTTTCCCCCCTTTTTCCAAAGCAGGAAAAAATCCTGCTTTAGTCAAAAGGATAAGGAATTCTCCAGATGGAGGTGGGGGTGGAGGGTGTCCAGTTCAATGTCTATATTTAAAAAGTCAGTGCCATTTAAATGAAACAAAACAAAAACCTCTTTAACCTAATCTGGTCTTCAAACCAGGAACCAACTAATCTCTTTCTAGAAAATTCTCCATGTGGAATTCCAACTCCAGCTAGAAGTCCTAGGACGGCCATAACAATGTACCGCAAGCTAGGAGGCTTGCAACAACAGAAATTCATTGTGTCACAGTTCTGGAGGCTAGAAGTCTAAAACCAAGGTGTCAGCAGGACCTTGCTCGCTCTGAAACCTGCAGGGAAGAATCTGTTCCAGGCCTCCCTCCCGGCCTCTGGTGGGCTGCAGACACTCCTTGGCTTGTAGAAGGCTGTCTTCTGCAAGTCTTCACATCATCTTCCCTCTCTGTGTGCCTGTGTCCACATTTCCCCTTTGCATGAGGGCACCTGTCATATCGGGTCAGAGCCCACCCCTCAGCCTTATTTTGACCGGATTACGTCCATAAAGGCCTTACCTCCAAATAAGGTCACCTTCTGAGGTACTGAGGGTTAGGACTTCAGCATATCTCTTTCAGGGGACAGGGCTTTTGGTGAGAACGTAGACGGGGAGCCCAGCACTGGTGCCTCGCCTGCTTCCACTGGAAGTTGTGACCCCCCTGAGCATGGACCCTGCACCTTCCCAGAAGCACCCCCAGAACTGAAATCTCCAGAGGGCCCTGAGTCTGTTTGCATCGAACCCTCACATACAGGTTTTGAACTCAACCTGTGGAAGACTTTTCTTTTTCCTACGGTAACCATCTTCCATTTCAAAAGAAAAAATCACAGAGCGCCTGGATGGCTCAGTTGTTAAGCATCTGGTCTTCGGCTAGGTTCGTGATCTCAGGGTCCTGGGATCGAGCCGCACATCAGGCTCCCTGCTCAGCAAGGAGTCTGCTTCTCTCTCTCATTCTGCCTCTTCCTCCCTGCTCGTGCTCTCTCTCTCTTGCTCAATCTCTCAAATAAATAAATAAAATCTTTTAAAAAAATAAAATAAACAAAAAGAAAAATTAGTAGAAACACAGGGATTCCCTTACCTTCCATTTAAATGTGGCATATGAACTTTTTAATGTCATTGTTTTCCCAAACACTACAAAGATGACAGTAAGACAATAAAGATTATTTTTAAAATATGAATTATGATCCCAACTATAGGACATTCTGGAAAAGGGGAAACTGTGGTGGCCAGGGGTTGGGGGAGGGAGGGAGGAACGGGCAGCACAGGGGGTGCTTAGGGCGGTGAGACTGCTCCGTGTGACGCCATCATGGTGGATACGTGTCCAAACCCACAGGATGTACCACACCAAGAGTGAACCCGAGGTCAACTGTGGACTTGGGGTGGTGATGCTGTGTGGATGCAGGTTCATCAGTTGTGACAAAGGTCCGGCTCTGCTGGGGGATGCTGACAATGGGGGCGGCTGTGCCTGCGTGGGCGCAGGGCTATGTGGGAGATCTCTGGACCTTCTGCTCAATCTTGCTGTGAGTCTAATTTTTTTTTAAATTTTATTATGTTATGTTAGTCACCATACATCATTAGTTTTTGATGTAGTGATCCACCATCCGTTGTTTTCGTATAACACCCAGTGCTCCATGAAGAACGTGCCCTCCTTAATACCCATCACCAGGCTAACCCATCTTCCCACCCCCCTCCCCTCTAGAACCCTCAGTTTGTTTCTCAGAGTCCATTGTCTCTCATGGTTCCTCTCTGCCTCCGATTTCCCCCCCATCATTTTTCCCTTCCTTCTCCTAATGTCCTCCATGCTATTCCTTGCTGTGAGTCTAAAACTGCTCTTAGAGTTTAGGCATTAAAAAAATACTAACTGACCCCCCAAAACCAAGAGCACAAAAAGGAGGAAAATCGTAAACGCCGTTTTGAAGGCTCAAAGCAGATGGAGGAGTGGCAGATGAGGGTCTGGTGTAGTAGGAGTTGCACCCAAATGCAGGAGGATCCTGACAAAAAGTCCCCTGTAGAAACTGGGAACGAGGAGAGTGTCCCTGCACGGGTAATGAATCAGGCCTTGTAGAGCATTTAGAGCCCTGAGGGGCACAGAGGCCCCTCTCGTGCATATTAGCTGTTCTACTGAGCTGGACGTTCTGTTCACCTCCTGCAGAGAAACCCTCTGAGATGGGGCTGGGGGCTGGGCTGTGTTGGGGGGATGAGCCTGGCTTCCCAGAGTCCTGAGAGCCCAGGTGGGGAAAGAAGCCAAAAGAGGTCTCATCATTCAGTCAGCGGACACATTGTCCCTCTGCTTTTAATGTCACCTCCCCCAGCTCAGGTCGTGCCTGTGTCCCTGAGGCCCCAGGCTCTGCGGAGGGGGAGGGAGGTGGGGAGCTAGGGCCCAACTCTCTCTCTCGGACCTTTCCAGCAACCCCAGCTCTGGCCCAGCCCCACCCACATTGCCTTCCAGGGACCTGGAGAGGTTCCTCTAGTGCAGCCTTCCCGGGTCCTGTAGCAGGGGGTCACGCTTCTCCCCTCCACCTTGTTCCTCTCCACTTTGTGAACAGATAACCTTTTACACACATCAAAATCCAAGCACTGTAAAAAATAATTAAAAAAAATATATATATATATATATTAATTGAAATGTCTTGCCCCTGCCTCTTTCCCCTTGCAGCCCATTCCCCTGTCCCCCTACAGATAACTATTTTTATGGGCTTTTGGCTTCTTATGGGCATGTCCTAAATCCTTCACCAGCCTTTAGGGAGGGAGGTTTACAGTGAGGTTTCATATATTCCCACTCTGCCAAATTAGTTTCTACTCATTTTCTACTCATTCATCTTCCAAATATCTGTTGAAATGTTCTGTCATCGCCTCTCCCATTTTTTCCCCTTATGAGCTCATACTTCAAAAAACTTCTTTAATGTCATTTTAGCGAAATTTCATGAGGGAATGGAGAAAAATTCACCAGGAGGGTTCATTCTTGCTCCCTTGTTCTCACTCTTTCAAGCTTGTAGAAATTGTAAAATCTAACTTACTGAAAAATGCACAAAGCTTCTATGTACAGTCTAGCACCTAAAGAGCAAACATTCAGTGAACCAGCACCCTGGCCCAAATGTAGAAGATTCCTGCTGTGAGGAAGTCCCCATACATCCCTTATGCCCACAGCTCTTTCCCCATGACAGCAAATATAATTATGGCCATGGGGCATTGGGGTGATGGGTATGTGGGACGTTGTCCTATTCCTGAAACTTTATGTAGGTTTGTAATTACTTCAAAATAAAAAGTTCATATATATATAATGAATGACATGTGCATAAAATGTGAATTGATTTTTATCCCTTTTGTAAGAGTTAAATGTATACACCAGACAAAATCATCTGCAGGGGCGCCTGGGTGGCTCAGTCGTTAAGCGTCTGCCTTCGGCTCAGGTCATGATCCCAGGGTCCTGAGATCAAGCCCCGAATCAGGCTCCCTGCCCCGCAGGAAACCTGCTTCTCCCTCTCCCACTCCCCCTGCTTGTGTTCCCTCTCTCGCTGTCTCTCTCTCTGTCAAAAAATAAATAAAGTCTTTAAAACAAACAAAACAAAAAAAATCATCTGCAAAGTCACGTGTCCATTTTTTGCTGTCTGCCTGGAAAATATGGTCACCATACATTTGTCAGACAAACAGGAAAACAAGGAAAGGAGGAGAATTCAAAACTTGTAGAAACTGAAGGGTCAGTAAACACCACTATGATGTGGATACTATTATCTCCATTTTGGTGACAAGAAACGTGCCCAAAGTCACACAACTGTAGGGAGGTGGCCTTGGTGCCCAGCCAGGTCTGAAACTTCTACTATTGTCACTGAAGCCCCAGCCTGTGTCACTTCCTCAGAGACCCATCTAAAACCACCTTTCCCCTCATATTCTCTCCCCTGACCTCGTCTTGTTTCCCCCCACAGTGGTTATTACCAAGTGACATTATAGTGTGTACAAGGATGCTTATTTGTATTCTTTTTATTGGCTATCTTCCCCCCCTCTCCAAAATATAAACTCCCTGAGAGGTTTTGTCCCCTTATTCATCTCTGATCAACGCCCAGGAAAATGCCTCACACGTGGTAGGCACTCAAGAAATACTAGGTTAATACAATAATAAGTAAAATTCATCTTAAAAACAAAAGAATGGATGTAATCCTGAAGAGAAAAATGGTTCTATAGGAATGCCCTAAATAGGATACTTTGTCTCTTAATTTGACACCAGAGGCTAGGGAAAATGTCTTCCTCATTAAGGATCTTTTCAAAATCCTCAACTGTGTATCAGAAAAAATGTTTGCAGGCGACATTATATGAACAGGTCATCTAGCATTTCCTATTCGATTCATGCCCTTAAAAAGTTATTGAACTAGGGGCACCTGGGTGGCTCAGATGGTTAAGCGTCTGCCTTCGGCTCAGGTCATGATCCCAGGGTCCTGGGATCGAGCTCCGCATCGGGCTCCCTGCTCTGCAGGAAGCCTGCTTCTCCCTCCTCCACTCCCCCTGCTTGTGTTCCCTCTCTCGCTGTGTCTCTCTCTGTCATATTAAAAAAAAAAAGTTATTGAACTAATAACTGTCATGGTTATCATGAAAATCACACTGTCACTAAAAATTCAGCATTGTGGGTTGGTGTGCTAGAATCCCCTCCAACCTCGGTAGATGGCTGCCCCATGTTCCCCTGGTCTGTAGCAGGAGACACTTTCATCACAGTGCTGATCCTTAGCTTGTATGTAGCAATTATCCCAGTCGGTTAGGACAATAGTTCCCAAAGTGAGCTACAGGTAAGAAAATATTTTACTTGAAAAGAAATCTTTTATTTTTGTGTGCTCTAAGAAAACGTAACTGATATTCTCATGAGCTGGCCCAAGGAAGCCTGAGGCTGGTACACTGAGACAGTCTGTATGATAAATGCTGCACACAAAGTCATTTAGAGGTAATCAGCGTATCAGGTAGTCCTCAGCTTCCCGGTCCTTCTTTTCACACCCAGTCCTCCTGACGCCTCCCAGCTCCCTGCAGCAGAGGGAGAATTTCCTGACAACAGGCAGGTGCCAAGGAACATGGTAGCCCATTCAGAGAAGTATGGACCACAGAGAGGCAAATCTAGCCTGGGCGGAAGAGGGAGGACCATCAGCTCTGTCTGTTTGGGTTGTTTTTGTTTTTAAGATTTTATTCATTGATTGAGAGACTGAGAGTGCGCGCATGCGAGAGCAGGAAGAGGGGCAGAAGGAGAGGAAGAGGATCTCAGGCAGACTCCCCGCTGAGCACGGAGCCTGACCCAGGGCTCCTTCTCGTGACCCTGAGATCATGACCTGAGTCAAAACCTAGGGTTGGTTGCTTACCCAACTGAGCCACCCAGGCACCCAAGCTCTGTCTCTTTGGATGAGTTGCTCAGCACGTTTGCGCCTCCAGCTCCTCAACTCTAAGATGGAGATAATAATAGTACTTATCCAGCAGGGTTGGGATGAGTATTACATTAATACATGCAAATACCTACTAATTGTTAACTCTTCCTACCTCACTAGAACGTAAGCTTACAGAGGCAAAGCTTTAGTCTATTTGGGGTAGTTTAGTGCCCCAGAGCCTAGCGCAGGGCTGGCATGCGGTGAGTGCTCATGAAACTCTTTGTGGCATGGATGGATTTGGACAGCAGCAAAGGAGGAGGAGAAACAACTCCATCTATAGAAATAATGACAAGGGCTGCACACTTCATGTCCAAATTGAAGCACTTACAAAGGAAGAATTCAGTGATTGGCAAATCAGCCCTGTGCATCTCCTGCAGCGAAACCCTCTGAGATAGGGCTAGGGGCTGGGCTGGGCTGGGCTGGGGGGATGAGCCTGGCAGATGCCATGCAGGACTGCCACTGGATTTGAAAGAGTGCACGGCACCCAGAGAATCAGATCCAGGGCTACAAATAAAGAGTGACCTTTAATTGGTCACTCTTGGATAAAGATACCAACTTGCTAGTGAAAAGGGAGCGGTTAAGAACAAGACAAGGTTTCAGTCTCAAATATTTGAGGACAACCAACGGGCTGTTGCTACATCTCTTTACCCAGCACCATGTGCCCATCTGGAGACTAGAGCCGCCCCCATCCCGTGATCCTCAGGTCCCTCATTGCCCAGACCTCTCATCCCCGGTCACCCCCGCTTTCTGGTTTGTGGTAACACGCGGCTCTGGACGGCAAGTCTGCGTTCACGTGACCAGTGCAGAGAACCCAGAAGGAGTTCTAGAAACCACACTTTTATGAACACCACCTAATAAGCAGTAGGTGTCTTAGCAACTACCTGACAGACTCACGGGTGACTCACGCTGACTCACTAAACTGCCGAGTCCTCTACACGGGGACTTCTTTCAAGTCAGACAGTCACCTCCTATGTCCAGAAGAATGAAATGTCTTAAGGGGTTGGTGCAATAATTTTTTTTCTTAAAAAGTTATAGTCATATTTTTCCATCAGGAATATACAATTATGTAACTGAGAATTTAGAAAAGAAATCATCCACGATCCTGCCACCCTTCTGCAATCACTGTTAATACTTTAGAAAATTTTATGGCAGGTTCCTCCCATGTCTCTAGAGAGGTACATGAATACGATTTAATTTTAAATCCTCGTTTGTGTTTTTTTTTTTTCCAGTGGACTTAGCATTTTTCTCATCACTTGTAATGACTAAGTAATATTCCTTACTGGGAATTTACACAGTTTACTTAACCATTATCACCCTATCATTAAATATTTAAAGTGTTTACTGTTTCTTCATGCTAATAAGTAGTGCCATAATAAACATAGTCTTGAATGTAGATTTTTCAGAATTTAGGATTATTTACTTTGGCAAATTCCCAGCGGCAGACTGGCTTACACACTGGAATAAGGAAGAGGTTGACATTTTACCAGGAACCAGCAGTCTTCGCTGTTTTGCAAGAAAATCAAGTTATTCCTTTTTAAGTAGACCCTAAGGCAATTGTTATTACTTAAATTTTTTTTTTTTCAGGAAGCAAATATTCTTAGGGAAGCTAACGATGAGGCAGAACCCAACACATTTGAGAGCCAAGCCTTTTGGAGCAGATTGCTGGCTCCACTCCTGCCTGGAGAGCAAATAGAATGAGAGAATGAACGTGCCTTTTTCTCTCTTAATACTCTGAGATCTATCATCTATATCCCATGTCAAGTTGCAGAGGAAGGGGCACTGATCGAGCCTGTGGGCCCATCTCCCTGCTTAGTCCTCCCCCACCTTATTTGCAAAAGCCCATTTTAATGACTGTCAGCCTAATCACTAAAGGACAAGATTGCCACAGACACTGGAGTTTCGCCTCCAGATGCATGAAGGCCTGGGGATCAAATCACCCTTTCCCTACCCTGCACTTCCTCCCGCTCCACCTGCCACAAGGCCGAGAAGCTGGCAGCTCATTAGCCCTCTGAGGCACTAGGTAGAAAATCTGTGCTGCAGGAAAAGCCCATCACCCGGATCATCAGGGACAGTCTGTAGTGACTTGGGAGATTCTTCACTAACTGGCCGTGGAAATAAACATGGAGCTGGAGGCTGGGGACGGGCTGTCATGCAGTTCATGCCCCTAAGAATAAAAACCCACTGGCTCCATTCTTCCTGCTCAGTCTGGCTTTTCATCTTGGGGTATCTGACACCCTTCTCCCCAACCAAAAAACCCTCTTAGGCTCCTTGACACCATCCCCTTCACAAGTATTTACTTTGGAAAGAGGAAATGGCTAAACTTCTGGTCAGCATGGGTCACATTATCTGAAAGAAGCAGGCAGGATGGGCTGAACATGGGAGAAAACTTCAATCCACCTGGTGACTTACAGACCCATGACAGTGTGCTCTGCAGTCTTGGAAACCTTCCTGCTCTGAGCTTTTCGGTCTCTGTCTTGGGAGAAAGGAAAGGTGGGCAGGAAGCAGGGAGGAGGAAGAACCTGGGCAGTAAGATGCCTCCTTATCTCCCACTGAGCCTCTATCAGGGTCTAGGTACTTCCAGTACCCACACTAGAGCCTTTGTTTTGTCCCCACAAAATTCTTTTTTTTTTTTTTTAATATTTTATTTATTTATTTCACAGAAAGAGACACAGCGAGAGAAGGAACACAATCAGGGGGAGTGGGAGAGGGAGAAGCAGGCTTCCTGCTGAGCAAGGAGCCTGATTCGGGGCTCGATCTCAGGACCCTGGGATCATGACCTGAGCCGAAGGCAGATGCTTAACAACTGAGCCACCCAGGCGCCCCAATCACCACCAAATTCTTACACTGAATCTGAACTCCCAGGGTGATGTACTAGGAGGTGGGGCTTTGGGGAGGTGATTAGGTCGTGAGGGTGGAGCCCGCACGAATGTGATTCGTGCCCTTGTAAAGAGAGCCTTGCTCCTTCCACCCTGAGAGGACACTGAGAAGGTGGCCATCTATGAACTAGGAAGCGGGCTCTCACTGAACACCGAATCTGCTGGAGTCTTGATCTTGGACTTCGCAGCCTCCAGATCGTGAGAAACAAATGTTTGCTGTTTAAGCCACCCAGCCTATGGTAGTTTGGGTATAGCAGCCCAAACAGACCCACTGCTGATTGCCTAAACCCCAAGGATGCAGGGCTGTGTCCTCGGGGCAGTAGCACCGTATGAAAGATAACAGGTTGGTTTCGGAGATTGAGTTCTCTCTCTGCTTCTAACTCCCCCCCGCATAACCTTGGGGAAATCACTTCTGAGTTTGGGGTGCCTCCTCTGTGAAACACCTTTCGTGGAACCTTGGATGTGTGGCATCAAAGTTCTATAGGAGCTGTGACAGCCTGCGATTCTGTGAAACCAGTTGTTAATTGCATGACGGACTTAATTGTAGAGACCACGCGCAATCCAACTGCCAGACCATTTTCCGCAGAAAGGAAGGAAAGCATCACTGCTGCTCGTTCCTGTCCCTGACAGCGAGTTCCATTTAATCTCGTTGTAATAACAGAGCAGTCATTTCTACACCTCTTTGTGGACTGTCATGTCGTCCTGTCGGGGTGCTGAAAGCCTTCGGTGACGGAGCTCCTCCTGGGCGGGGGGACCTTCCCCAGGGAACACCTGTCAACAAAAAACATGGTGTTTCATTCTGCTGCTATTTACAGCTTGAAGCCCTTTCTCTCCCTAAGGCTCCATGCTTTTGAGATTCTGGTTGCATTCGACAGACATTACATTAAATCCCCAGAGAGAGGAAATACAAGGTACCCGCTGCACACATTACAGCGACGCCGTGCTGGGCAAGCAGATGGGCTCTCTCATCTCCCGAGGACCTGAGGTCCGGCACCAGGCAGGAGCCCAAGCTGGCTGGCACCAGCCCCCACCTGCCTTGCCTGAGTGAGGTCTGGGAACGGCATCTGCCTTCCAGTTGGAGAAAGTAAATACGTTCTAGCATTTTCCCTTGTCACGTCAGGGTACATTTCCCAGTCTTCTGGGAAAAAAAATATTTCGTTGTGAACACAGGGTGAATGAACGCATGCAACTTTGATTCCAAAAGCAGCTCCTCTGGGGCTATCAATCCTCCCTTGGCTCTTGCCACCAAAAAAAGAAAGGCTCGGATTTCAAGAATTCTATGAATTCCACAGCCTGTTAGGTTGCTCACAAATTGCTGGGCTATCAAGGGAAGGCTGGGGTTTAAAGCCTCTTTTAGTGGCTGCCAGCCACAGTTTCACATACTATTGGAATTCAATATTAGCAATGACTTCTTGGAGACAGGAAGGGTCTGAAACTGCCCTGTCTAGAAAAATGAGGGTCGATGGATTTCTTAATAAATATGTAGAGTGAGGACTTCTGTGAATCCATGCTTACTAATGCTGAATGGTAATTAAATTGAATGTGTTCTTGGTTTTTCGAAGCCAAGTCAGAACAACCTATAAACCAAATGTTTTCTCGTGAGAGGTAGAATTGCAAGAGCTTGTCAGAGCCAGCTCTTGCCAAGAAGTGAGCTAGTGACTCTTTTCAAACTCATTCACTTGCTCCCTGGAGCCGCTTATATCATACTGGTTATCTTGGGGAGCAAACTAGAGCTGCTTTTAGGACTTGACTTTGTTTTCTGTAAAACTATTAGAGATTAGGGTATGGCCATGTATTCATCCAACAGTATTGAGTGGCTATCCTGCAGAGGTCTTGTGGATACAACAGGCAAGACAGACTCAGTCCCTGTCCTTTTAGATGAAGTCCGGACGTGATAACACAGTGCGATCATCAATAGCCTGGAGATGCCATAGGAGCTTCTGGAGACAAAACTCCCTGAAGGAAGTGAGGTGATATCTAAGGTAATACCTGAGGGATACAGATGAAAGCAGATATGTTTGTGTTCCAGGCAGAAGGAACTATACACGACCAAGCTGCAATAATCAAAACAGTATGGTTTTGACACAAAAACAGATGCATAGATCAATGAACAGAATAGAGAGCCCAGAAATAAACCCATGATTATATAGTCAATTAGCCTATGACAAAGGAGGCAAGAATATGCAATGGTGGAAAGACAGTCTCTTCAATAAATAGTGGGGGGGAAACTGGACAGCCACATGCAGAAGAATGAAACTGGACCACTTTCTTACACCACCCACAAAAATAAATTCAAAAGGGATTAAAGACTTAAATGTAAGACCTGGAACTATAAAATTCCTAGAAGAAATCATAGGCAGTAAGCTCTTTGATATCAATCTTAGCAGTATTTTGGCGGGGGGTGGGGCCTGTCTCCTCAGGCAAGGACAACAAAAGCAAAAATAAACACATGGGACTACAGCAAACTAAAGAGATTTTGCCCGGCGAAGGAAGCCATCAACAAAATGAAAAGGCAGCCTACTGCATGAGAGAAAATATTCACAGATGACATATCTCATAAGGGGCTAATATCCCAAAATATATACATATATAAAACCCTCCTACAACTCATACCAAAAGACAACCCACCTGATTTAAAAATGGGCAGAGGACCTGAAGAGACACTTTTCCAAAAAAAGACGTACAGATGATCAACAGACACATGAAAAGATGCTCAGCATCACTGATCATCAGGGAAATGCTAATCATAACTACAACGAGATATCACCTCACACCTGTCGGGATGTCTGGTCCCAAAAAGACAAGAGATAAGTGTTGGCGAGGATGTGGAGGAAAGGGAGCCCTCATGTACTGTAGGTGGGAATGCAAACTGGTGCCTCCACTGTGGAAAACAGTTTGGAGGTTCTGCAAAAAGTTAAAAATAGAATTACCATAGGATCCAGTAACTCCACTGGATGTACCACTAGGTATGTAGCTGAAGAAAACAAAAACTATTTTGACATGTGCCCCCTATGTTCATTGCAGGATTATTTATCATAGACAAGATATGAAAGTAACAGAATTTCCACTGATAGATGAATGGATAAAGAAGATGTGGTAGGTGTGTGTATGTGTGTGTATGTGTGTGTGTTTGTGTATAACACACACATACAATGGGCTATTACTAGGCCATAAAAAAGAATGAAATCTTGCCATTTGTAATGAAATGGATGAAACTGGAGGGTATTATGCTAAGTGAAATAAGTCAGACAGATAAAGACAAATACCTTATGATTTCATTTACATGTAGAATCTAAAAAACAAGACAAATGAGTTGGTTAAGCATCTGACTCTTGGTTTCTGCTCAGGTCCTGATCTTCCGGGTTGGTATCCTTGCTCAGTGGGGCATCTGCTTCCCTTCTGCTCCTCCCCCTGCTCTCACACTCTCTCTCTTTTTCTCTCAAATAAATAAATAAATAAATCTTAAAAGAAATAAAAATAAGAAACAAGACAAATGAATAAACAAAACAAAACAAAACAGACTCATAGATACAGAGAAGAAACCAATGGTTGCCGGAGGGGAAGGGTTTGGGGTGGGAGATGGACAAAATAGGTGAAGATGAGTAAAAGGTACAATCTTCCAGCTATAAAATAAATAAGACGGAGGGATGTAATGTACAGCATAGGGAATATAGTCACAAATATTGTAACAGCTTTGTATGGTGACAGATGGGAACTAGGCTTATTGTGGTGACCATTTTGCGATATGCACAAACACTGAATCACTGCATTGTACACCTGCAACTAATACAATATATGTCAGTTATTCTTCAATTTTTTAAAAAAGAAAGGAAAACGGGAAATCCAGATGTCTGTGTAAAATCTCCCAATATTTAAATATTAGCAATAAGTTCAAATGTGTATAAGTCATGTCCCAGGCCAAATCAAATAGTCTTGGGGTTATTTCTGTTTGTGCCCTCTCAATGGATGTATTTGTTTTGATTTTTTTTTGTTTTAAATTCATCACTTCATTTGTCACTTGGCTTTTTTTCTTTTTGCCCTTGTTTTAACTATTTTCCATTCAGTTGTTCTTTTTGGAAGTGGGGATTGTGGTAGGCGTCTTCTATTAACCCCACCCAAATCCATTTTCCATCTTTCTGCACCTTGATTTGTGTGCTGGGAACAAGAACAGTCTTTCCTGCTCAGTGACTTCCATTAGGACGCACTGGCAGGGTTCAAGGATTTGGGAAGAAAGTGAGGTGAGAACACATATCCCACCAAGACTCCCCCACCGCCCCCGCTGTGGATCCTTCTACAGGAGCAGGCTCTGGTCAGGCAGTCTTGCCTATAGCAACCCTCTCCAGGCTCCGGAATCTGCTCCTTCCTCTTGGCCCTTCTAGAGCATGGGAGCTAAGGGGTCTTGCGACCTTCACCATAACCTGTTGGTCTCCTTCAACCTTGTCCAAATCTTTGTGAATAGCCCCTTCAATAAACTCTCATTAATTACGAGTTTGAAGGTCCCATTTGCTTCCTGCCAGGGCCTGTGACTCATAAAGTATCAAGTGATTCACAGTAGCACATGGGAAAATGGGAGAATTATTTTTGTGAACAGAATATAAACAATACGTTGGTTTCAGAGGATGGGTATTCGTAGCACAGATGGGAAACCGTAACTACAACATAAACAGGATGAGTCTCTAGATTCCCACGTCTCCAGTCAAGTTCACAAGTTCACGTCACGTGACATGACTTTGAACCCTTCGTTGAAAGCAGCTCCTGGCATTTTCATGTCGAACAGCGTTCATTCCCATATGGACATTGTTATTTCCAACATGGAAAGTTCGCCCTAGCTGTGAAGTGAGTGAGGCATTTCACAGAAGCCTTGCCTGCCAGTTCTCACCACTATCTCCCTCTCCTTCGTTGTCTTCTCTTTGGCCTCCTGCTCATCAAGACCCAGTCTGGGTTTTTCTAGGCAGCACAGAGTGAGTAGTGGTTGAGAGCAATTACAACACAAATACATCTGTGCTCTTATCGTTTTCCCCCGACAGGTACGCACATGCTATTTCACTCCATGTTAACTTCCTCCCGATGCAGACCTCATAGGGTGGCAGAAAAGATGAAATAAGAAAATGTAAAGAAAGCACTTAACAGGGCTCCTGGCACAGAGGGGGCCAATAAATGGAAGAGATTATTAATAGATCAACCCCTGTTGCCCAGGAAGCTGCTAACTGTTAGCAGTTAGTGTGTTAATGGGAACATCTGTCCGTTTACAGGACACAATGAGCTTGTCTAGTGTAAGCAAGGCCCTGAAGCAAGGCACGATTCTCAATCACCCTCCGGATCATCAGAGCAAAATTGAGTTATATTCCGTCTGGTGTTCATATATTCTTATTGTTTCCACGTTTTGAAAATTCCTGCCACATTATCTGTCTCCAGTCCCTTGGTGCTCCTCCTGTATTGCGTTTCTCGAAGATTCTGAGATGACATCTGCAAATCCCATTAGCAGTTTGCAATTACAGTTCCTCCACATCTAGAGAACAAAATGCATTGAAAGCAGTGTGTTGCTTCCTTCTATCTTTTCATTGATTAGGGCTGCACTTCCCGTTTTATGTACCAGCTTCAATGAGAAGCCCATTCTCCCAGTATACCCTTAACTTGCCAGGATAACAAATTTCACCTTAAAATCAGTATGTCCCTTGCTGGGACCATAAGGCCAAATGTGCTGTGTTGGAAGAAAGGAAGACTGAAAGGCAGTGATGATTCAAACCCAATAAAGCCGACACAGAGCAAGAGGGAAAATATTGAACCCTCTCTCCGTAGCCATTGCTAACTTTGTATTTAATGTGAAACTTGATTCTCTTTTAAAAACTGAATTATGGGGGCACCTGGGTGGCTCAGTCGGTTAAGTGTCTGCCTTCGGCTCAGGCTATGACCCCAGGGTCCTGGAGTCGAGCCCCACATCGGGTTCCCTGCTCAGTGGGGAGCCTGTTTCTCCCTCTCCCTCTGCCGGCCACTCTCCCTGCTTGCTCTCTGTCAACTAAATAAAATATTTAAAAAATAAAATAAAAATAAAAACTGAATTATGTACCCTGCACCCTCCCCCCAAATAATTCTACCCCTTAGGCTCTTAGTCAGGGGTGGGGTGGTCTAAACAGCCAGGAACCTGGGTTATAGGCCGCCCCTGGCCTGTTCTATGGCTCTGGGTTCTGTAACCTGTAAGCTTCACTACTAAAATCAGCAATGTTTTAGCTGGCATTTGTTGAATATTTACCATGGGCCAGTACTTCATGAAGATTGTCACTTTAATCCCCCAAAACCAACCTATGAAAGGAAGCTGCTGCTACTGTCATTCCCGATGAGAGACTGAGCCTAGCAGAGGTTATGTGGCCTGGCGTTGAAGCCCAGAAGCCCCAAGGGCAGGTGGCAAGCGAGGTCAGAAAGGCTCGCGCAGCCAAGTCAGCATCTGAGGAGGTGCAAAGAAACCACGTGCCAGCTCAAGGGAGGTGGTTCTTAGCAGTAGGTGGGCCTGGCAGGATGCCTTAGCACGGAAGGAAAGGAAGGACGGAGCACAAGACCAGGGGGACTGGCCAAGCATACAGAGATCCTGAGACAGGAATGCCCTTGACACATCTGAGAAACCGCAGGAAGGCCCTTTGGGCCAGGGGTGAGTAGAAGAATAGGTGCTCAGAGAAATGGGCAAGGGCTTCTCTTTGCATCTTGTGGGCTTCAGTAAGGATTTCCTATTTTATTCTGAATGTGATAGAAAGCTATCAGAGTTTTGAGACCAGGGGTTCTTTGGTAAGTTGGTGTTTTAAACAGGAGAGCATACCTGCCGTGTGACTCGTGTGTAGGTGGGTGGCAGGGGAAGCAAGGAGGTGGTTTGGAGAACTGTCACGTGCAGGTGAGATATGATGGGGACTTGGACCAGCGTGGCAGTGTCAGAATCAGGACATGATCTAACAGCGGAGATGGCAGGACTGGCTGATGGACAGGAGCCGAGAGGGGAGGGAAGAAAGGTGCGAGGGGGGACTCCTAGGGTTTGCGCTGAGCAACTGGGTGAACGGGAACCCTATCCACTGGAGTGGGGAGGAGCAGAGAGGTCTGCATGGGGCACATGAAGTCTAAGATGGCCTTTGGATGACTATGTGGAGATGCCAAGTTGGCCAAACCACTTGTCACAGCTAATTTTATTTGTCAAACTGGCTGGGCATGGTGCTGCTATTTGGTTAAACACCAGTCTGGATGTTGCTATGGAGGTATTTTTTTTTTTTTAGATGAGATACACATTTAAATCAGTAGACTTTGAGTGAAGCAGATTACTCTCCGTGCTGTGGGTGGGCTTCATCTAATCATTTGAAGGCCTTAAGAGAAAAACTGCGGATCTTCAAGGAAGAAGGAATTCTGCCAGCAAACTGCCTTCAGACTTAAGATTTTAACATCAACTCTACCCTGGGTCTCTAGCCTGCCAGCTTATCTTGCAGATCTTGGACTCGCCAACCCCACAATCATGCAAACTAATTGCTTAAAATCTCTCTCTCTATCTATATGTATAAATACACACACACACACGCATGCACATACACACACATGCACACTCATCCTATTGGTTCTGTTTCTCCAGAAAACCCTGACTAATACATCACTCTAAAACTCAGAGAAAAAAAGCTCAAGATCGAAATTTCGGAGTCATCAGTGTATAGATCAGAGTTGTCCAATAGAAATAATGCGTGAGTTACTTAAATAATCTAAAAAATTCTAGTAGTCACATTAAAAACAAGGCCTAAAGAAACAGGTGACACTAATTTTCATGTATTCAATTTAATCCAATGAAGCCAGCATTTTATCTTTTCAACATATAATCAATACTAAAGTATTAATGAACTATTTTACATTTTTTTCCACACTAAGTCTTCAAGATCCAGCATGCATGTAACACTGACGGTATGTCTCAGTTTGGACCTGTTACATTTCACAGGCTCCATAGCCACGCGTGGCCGGTGGCTGCGTACTAAACAGTACGGTGCACAGCGATACTGAGATCTGTGGGGTCGGGCAGGACCACGTAAGATGCACGAGCAGGTGGAGGAGGGGAGAGAACAGAGCCAAAGACTGAAACTAGGACTCCCAAATGTTTCCAAGTTAGGAAGAGAAAGGGAATCCAGCAAAGGAGCCCGAGACCAAGTGTCTAGTGAGCAAATGAGAAACGAGAGTGTAGAACCTTAGAAGCACAAAGCACTTACTGTGTGTCGGGTTGCAGTCCCTTACGAGAGGCGAGAGTTCACAGCGTGTGTCAGCTGTTCGGGTTTTACCAACACAAGACAGAGGCTGCAAAGAAATACTGGGAGGTACAGCAGGTGAGCACAGCACAGACAGACCTTCATCACCTTCACTGAGATCTCGAGTATGACCGAATCATCATCTGCAATCTCAGTCTACCCACCCGCAGGGAAATGAGCAAGGCTGTCCAGACAGCTGTCCTCGGCTGCCCTCAAGCTACTTTGTTCATGCATGGTAGCATGCTTACTGCGTGCCAGGCACACACTTGGGGGGAAGAAACGTGAATTAGATATGACCCACCCTTCGAGGCACTCCCAGCCCAGCAAGGAAGAAAGCCAGGATGGAGTTGCATCTCTGGAAGCAGCTAGGTAAATTCTCACGTCAACGTCACGAGGAAAATCAAGTATAATCAAATCTATTCTTGGGGAAAAAAAAATCCCTCGGGGAGGTGGTATGTTGGCATCTGAACTGCAGCCTCTCAACGAATAGAACACAGCTGGTTTCCCTGCAGTGCTCGGATGGATGGCCGTTTCTGCGGCTGAGCACCAGAAGAAGCACTTGGCTTGGCTTGTGTTCTGAGGTCATGTTGTATGAAAAATATGCATCGTAGCTTTAAACACTGGTGTGTGGGATGCTCCCAACAAGAGAGGATCAGAACTGGATACAAATGCTTGCAGATTCACACCCCAGGGCATATGTGCATGCTGGGGGATGGCTGGCAAAATCACCCGCTTTAGATTGTTTTTTATTTAAAGTTTTCTTTGGGCACCTACAGTTGAATTCACTTGAGCTATGTACATACGACGGGACTCAGCTGCAAAAAGACGACGACAATGCCATGTGGCAAGGGCGATGCTCTTTCAGAGGAGGTGAAGCATGTCAGAAGATGCAGCAGGGATCCCTGCTTGCGAGCTCCCAGAGCTCTCCAGAGGCCGGCAGGGGTTCAGGTCTTTGCCGATGTGAACAGTGAAGCGAGAGGAGAGCTGTGCTGGTTTAGTCTCGAGCCCAGCTTGCTTCTTGTCATAAAGGGAAGAAGTGGGAGGGGCCCTGTTCCAGGAGGACCCTTGAATGGCCCTGGAGGGGAAGGAGGAAGCAGAGCCCCAGCCCCAGATGGCTGCTGTAGAGAAGGTTCTGGTCCTGGGGCCCCTGGGTGGCTCAGTTGGTTAAGCGTCTGCCTTCGGCTCAGGTCATGATCCCGGGGTCCTGGGATGGAGTCCCACATCAGGCTCCCTGCTCGGCGGGGAGCCTGCTTTCCCTCTGCCTCTGCTGCTTCTCCTGGCTCATGCTCTCTCTCTCTCTGTCTCAAATAAATAAAGAAACTAAAAAAAAAAAAAAAAAGAAGACGACGACGACGAAGAAGTTTCTGGTCCTGCCTCTGCACACTCTCTATGCCCTTTCCACCGGGTCCCCTCTGAAGACTCAGCACCAGGCTTCCTACTCAAGTCCAGCCAGAGTCACTTGCCCCAGGCCCAGGTGGAGCCTCCCCCAGGCAGGTTTGTGAGTCCTGAGCCTCGTAAAGGGTTAGGTCTGCCTGTGCCATTCACCGGGAGCTGCCGTCACAGCTCTTTTTGGATTATTCCAACCCCTTTCCTTCTTATTTTCTTACCTCCTCATAGGGCCTCTCTGACTAGCCCATCCCCAGCCCTGTCACCTGTTGCAGACATGCGTCGTGGGCCCAGCTCCTCGGAGTTCACTTGGGTCTTCACCTGCAGGCTCCACGCACAGTCAGCAGAGGGTGGTGGATGCCTACCTGTCACTCTGCCTTCACCAGACCTTCCTGCCAGAGAAGGAGGTAAGGCAAGATTGCAGAGAGCAAGCCGGCCCACACTGGCGGTGAGAGCCTGTCCCCATGACACCCTCGGTCCCTCCCACCTTTGTAACGTGAAACGTGCCCCCATCTGGATTTCCACACACTTCTCCTTCACCGGGGCATACATAAGGTTGAAAGCCCTTCTGAGCTGAAGGAAAGAACCAGGGTGAGAAGACAGAAGAGGGGAAGAGAAACCATGTGGATACATTACTGCATGACCGGGCTGTGCTGTGGATTCACAAATCCACTTCTCTTAGAGATGCCTCCCAGCTGATCTGCCACATTGGGAATGGTGGTATGCCATTGCCCAGATGGGCACCCTGAGGCCTGCAGCCCTTTCCCACCCCTCGTTACGCTCTGTAGGACCGGCCTCAGGGCTTCCCCAGCGATTCTCAGCTCTTCCTTCCTCCCCACTGAAGCCATGTTTATTCTCTTTGGCCTGCCGATTCCTACAGTCAGCTCCGACTGTGCTCAGCTTCACTCTTGATATATGCATGTCACACGGACTTTCTGTATCTCTGATACAGAGATGTCACCGTTGGCATAAGATTTGCAATGCTACCTCCATCTGCCCACCAAACAACAAGGAAGCCACCATATTGTTGTGCTCCCGGACATGGAGCCTGTCCTTACGGAGCCTGCCATGGGACTAGGTAAGTGATACAAGGAGAGTGACAGGGCAGGGCATAATTAATGGCCAGTGGCTGTAGAGATTCGGAAAGCAGTGAGTTCAGAGGCACATCTGGACTCAGCTGTGACCTCGGGCACAGGTTTCTGAACCTCCGGCTCCTCACTTATAAGCCAGAAGTCATAATCACGTCTACCTCCAAGTTGTGTTCCCCGCATTCATTTCTATAAAGCATTCCTGCCACACGGTGGTCATTCAACGAAGAGTGGCTCTGGTCCTGAGGAGGTCAGAAATGATGGTGTGGACAGTGTGGCAGGGGCCAGACCCTTGGAGCTGTGCCCAGAAAGGAAATGGACTGGGATTGTGTCTCTGCTTGATGGCACTGGGACCCGTTCCACTTCTCTGGCTCAGTGGTCCTCAACCAGGGGCCAATTTGACCCTCGCGGGCCGCTTGGTGACGTCTGGAGACATTCGTCACACCAGGAGGGGAGGAGGATGTGCTGTTGGCATGCAAGGTAGAGACCAGGGGTGCCGCTCAATATCCTGCCGTGCACAGGACGGCCCCACAACTAAGGAGACCCAGCCCCACATGGCAGTGGTGCTCATACTGAGAACCCCTGCCTGGCTAGAGCTGTGGCTCTCGGCCCGTTCAGCTGGTGAACTTATTAACGAGGAGGTTTTCCTGGGCGCTACCCCCCAGAGGGTCTCATCAGGAAGTTTGGGGTAAGACCCCTCCCCCACAATATACACACCCCAGAGATTCAGAAACAGGGGCTCCCTGACCCTGGCGCTCCTAGAAACTGCTCTACAAAGTGGACACGGAACTTAGCAAGTATGTAACAACTGACAGAAGCTTTGCATTAGGAGGCTTTCCAAGCTGGCTACCCAAAGTTCTGGAACAGTATGTTAAGATCAGTATCGTCCTTTTTACGAAGGAGGAAGGGGAAATACAGGGAGAATGACTTGTCCACAGTCCTGATAGCCACCGAGTGGCAGGATTAGGACTTGAATCCCACTGCCTTGCATATAATAGCAAATGTCTGTTAACTGGATGAATAATTGAATACACAGATAAATGAATTAAAGCATCCTGCCTTCAAAATTCATTTTCTTTCCATTCTTGCATGATAACTCTTTAATTACCTCAGAAGGTGCTGAGGAATTGAGATAATGAAACTGAAGTGATAGGAGTTATAATAAAATGTAATATGAGCCAAGAATTGCTTTTTGGAACAACTGACTTTGAAATTGTCAAGACGTTCACACCCACTAATGGAAAATTACCTTAGTACGTGATCCTGAACTTTCAAAGAAAGGGAGATTCAACGTGATAATAACTCATGTTAATAAGTAGCACAAGGTTGTCTGTTTCTAACTATCTTTCATTTAAAAAAGAAACTATTTAGGCTTATAAAGAGTTAAAAATCAAGGCTAACATTTTAAAATAGGCATTTTAAAATTCTGCCCTCTGGTGGACAGAGGTAAAAATGCATATGATGTTAAGAAAAACATGACGCCTTACTTAGGGCAAGCAGCACCTTAGCACCAAGTTCACCTGAAACAGGACAGAGGCTGCTTTGAGCTGAACCGTGTCCTTCTCAAATTCGTATGTTGAAGCCCTACCCCCAGAACCTCAGAATGTGACTATATTTGGAGATAGGGCGTTTAAAGAGGAGCATTGTTAAAATGAGGGTGGCCCCTAATCCCCTCTGACTGGTGTCCTTGTAAGAAAAGGAAATTTTGACCCGGGAGACACCAGGATCATGATGCATGGAAGAAAGGCCACGTGAGGACACAGCAAGAAGGTGGCCATCTGCAAGCCAAGGAGAGAGGCCTCAGAGGAAACCAAACCTGCCGACACCCTGGTCTGGAACTCCAGCCTCCAGAACTGTTGGAAATACATTTCTGTTGTTTAAACCCATCCCCCCGCCCCGCCCCCAGTCTATGGTATTTATTGCACAGGCTTAAGGGGACTAATCCAGCCACCATTCAGGAACAAGCTTCCCTGGTGATGAAGAAGTTAAATATGTGGTTTGTCACTGAGCATCTATTCTTTCTTTTTTTTTTAAGATTTTATTTATTTATTTGTCAGAGAGAGACAGAGCATAAGCGGGGGGTCAGGGGGACAACAGCAGAGGGAGAGGGAGAAGCAGGCCTGAGCAAGGAGCCCGATGCGGGGCTCAATCCCAGGACCCTGGGATCATGACCTGAGCCAAAGGCAGACGCTTAACCGACTGAGCCACCCAGGTGCTCAGAGCATCTATTTTTAAATTTGTGTCCTACTTACTAAGGGTCTCTTGGGGGTTGACTGCAGTCTACTTCAGGTCAAAGTCCAGCTAGGTAACCTGCCAAGAGCTCAGGCCTCCTCGTGGAGCTCACATGGCTGGCAACATGCGCTCTTACTCCAGGGAAGCATTTGCTTCCCTGTCGGCCTCCTTTGGGGCTCCTAGTAGGACTATGTCTCTTTATCCATGGAAATTTTACATTAAGAAAATTTAAAACCATCATTTATTTCTTATTTCAAAACTGATATGTGGATTTCATAGACAATACAGATAAGCAAAAATAGGGAATTAAATCCAACAATGATTCTCCTCTACTCAGAACTGATCCAACTAACATTTATTTCTCGCTCACATTAGATTCCTTTTTTTTTCCTCTATGACTAGAGATGCATAGTTTTGGCTCATTTGCAAAGAAGGGATCATCCTTTACATATTGATTTTTACCTTTTTTCACCAATAATATATCATAAACAACTTTCTGCATCATCAAATATTATTCTACAGTATCATTTGGATTGCTTTTACTACTGTATTGTAAGAATACATCTTAATTTAATCAAGTCTCCATAGACGGATATTTGCTTCCTTCTAATTTTCTTTGCTCTACTAGTCAGTGTTGTGATGAACCACCTGGTAATCTTTTCATATATCTATGATCATTTTCTTGGAATGCTAAATTTTGATTTTTAAGTATAACTTTTAACTACCGGTGACTGGGGGAAAAATCCCCATACTCCCAAGCAATAAATGACAAAACCAGATAGGTAGAAGGAACAAAGTTATGTCTTGAAGTACTCACCTTTTAGACTGGATTATGAGGACGATGATTTCACAGAGGGATGATGGGAAATTAACCAGGGTAGAAGAATGCGGGCAAAGAAGGGAGAATGTCCACACCTTTCCATAGGGCGGCTGAAAAAGAAAACCACCAGAAAACAAGTAAGGAAATAAAAAGATAAGTAAAGAGAGCTAAGGAGTGAAGAAGGTGATCCTTGAAAAGGAGTGGAGAGAGAAGGCAGAGTTTGAAGACCTGATATGACTGGTAAGTACAATGTTTATACTCACTGTGAGACTAGTTGGCATGTCTATTGTACACCAGGAGCTGTACTTAAAACATTTAACTGGTCATCCCACTGTTGCCAACAGCACCCCATCCATCGATGTGAGCTCAGAAAATACAAAAAAAGGGTAACACTTGACTTGGAAAATAGAGGCAGATCTGCTGAGGGAATAAAATGTATCTAATGCTTTTCAAAGTAAAGCTTAAACAAATTATAATATTTTGTTGTATAGCTCTGGTTGCCCATTAATGGAAATCTAAAATTATCTATAATGGACCTATATTCAGGGAGCCCAGTTTAGGCTACTTCCTCATTTACCACTTTGTCAAGGAATAAGGAAGAGTGTTTTAATGAGCTCTATTAATCATTGGGAGAGTGGTGCTTTTTGTTCAGAAATGGACCAAGAGCCCTGTGGGTAAAGACCACATAATGAGAATAAAAGGTGTCCTAAGTACACAGAACTCATTCTAAGAGAATTTTTCAAGTCACATGTGCTGGTACCTGAATTGTTTGTTCCTGGTCCTAAGTCCTTTCCATGATGATGTTTCTCAGTGCTTCCTTACCAGCCTTCCGCATCTTTCGGTGAACTCTTGCTGACCACCATCAGTTCCCTCCGAACACAAACACGCTGAACCCACCTGCCTATGTGGGTCCTGCTCACCCCTGGGGTCAGGCTCTGCCCAGGATCCGTGTTGCCCTGGCCTGGTGGACTGGGAAGTCATGTTTACAGTGTGATAAATGCAATCTGCAGGATGAATTCAATCCTAATCCAATTTTATGAGATTGACATCCATTCTAAAATCCAGCCATGGCACTTGAGATTTCAGACTTCCAGATGGAAAAATAATGAATGAGCACTACTCAGCAGCAGACACAGAGATATTTCCCTGAAAGGAAGGACTCTTGTCTAAGAAGGAGACCCCCTGTGGCCACATCTGACCCAGGAACACGGGCCAATCAGTCTTCTTGGGATGGTGCTATGGTCCAGTGGGCTCTGTGGAGCAGGTCACAGGGGCCCCATCATGAGCTCGGGAGACCCGAGAGGAGGGAGGCTGTCAGCTAGCGAGGACATGTTTGCAGGAGCTATGCGAGGCCACATGGAAGAGCCAGTGGTGAGAGGGTGAGAGGGAGAAGAGCAGGATTGGAGCAGAGAAGATGTGGATGGAGCATAAGTGGGCAGAATCGGGGACAATGTGTGCCATATGCCATGGTTGCCGAAAGTACACATGCCAGGTTGACAGCTCTGGATCCAAAGTTTGGGCGCGATCACACTGAAGCTTACGTTGGATAAATATGTATCTGGAATCTTGGAATTGGCAAAGATTTCTTAATCAGGACACAGACATGCTAACCTTAAAGAAAAAAGTTAGTAAATTGGACTACATTAGATCTAAGAACTTCTGTTCATTAAGAGACACTGAAAAGAGTGAATGGCAGCATATGGGAGGAGGTATTTGTGCACGCATCTGACAAAGGACTCATCACGAACTCCCGATAATCAATAAGAACAAGACAAATCACCAACAGAAATATGGATTAAAGACTCAGATAGATACTTCATAAGGGAAGCTAGCTAGATGGTCAATAAACATATGAAATGATTTCCCTTATTCATTATCAGGGAAAAGCAAATTCTGGTACACACTCACCAGAATGTCTGAAAGAAAAATGGTGGGTAATATCAAGTGTTGGCAAGGGTGTGGAGCAGGAATCCTCATAATCTGCTGGTGGGAGTGTAAACTGACACAACCACTTTGGAAAACCATTTCTCTAAATTTCCCTACAACTGATCCTATGTGTACTCTGAGACTTAGTGATTCCACTCCCGGGGACACAGCCAACAGAATTGCATACATAGTTCACCAAAAGACATGGACAAAATTGTTTGGAGAAGCCCTATTTTTAATAGTCCCAAACTGGAAACCCACCTGCCCATCAGCGTTAGAATGGACAAATGAATGGTGAGATGTCCCCACAATGGAACACCATCCAGCAGTGGGTCTCTCCATACAGTCCCAGGTAGAGCAGCATCAACATCATGGGGCAACTTGTTAGAGCAGTCTCTGAGGTCCTGCCCCAGACCTACTGAACACAAAACTCTGGGACCGGGACCAGCGATCTGTGTTTTAGCAAGCCCCAAGTTGCCGATGGTGTCCACACAAGTGGGAGAATCACTGCTTTATGGAACCATAAAGTGGGAGTGATCCACCTATAGCTCCCAGCAGAAATATGGGTGAATCTCACAAACGTAATGCAGAGCAAAAGATGTCAGGCACAAAAGAGCCTTTCGGATCATGCCATTTCTGCAGAGCTCAAAAGCAGGCAGAACTAATCAGTGCTATTAGAAGTCAGGATCGAGGTGGGGACTAAGATGAGGGAAGTAGCGTGCCTAGGGCAAGATGTAAGGAGGTTTTCGTGCTAACCCTGAGGGTGAGTGCCTCCTAGGGGCCTTGCTTGCCTCACCTGACCCTGGCCTTGGTCAGGACGATCCTTACCCCCAAAGGGGCACAAGGGGCCCCTCCAGGCCATTGTTAATGTTCTGTGTGTCAGTCTGAGTGCTGGTTGCAACGGGGTGTTCAGATCCATAAATTCATCAATATGTACACGTACGTACAATTTATAAACTTTTCTGTATGTAATTCAGAATAATCTTCCAATAAGAGATTATATGCATATGCAATTGGAATAATATACCCTGTGATGATCAGTGATGAAGCAATGAATTTAATTTTTTGGTAGCCTTTGAATATAATTGCTTTCAGAATAGGGGCCTTTTTTAAATTAGTGAGCTCAGAAATTAACAACAACAACAAAAAATTCAGGGCGCCTGGGTGGCTCAGTCGGTTAAGTGTCTGCCTTCGGCTCAAGTCATGATCCTGGGGTCCTGGGATCGAGTCCCGCATCGGGCACCCTGCTCATCGGGGAGTTTGCATCTTGCTTCTCCCTCTCCCTCTGTTCCTCCCCCAACCTGTTCATTCTCTCTCTCTCTCTCTCTGTCAAATAAATAAAATCTTAAAAAAAATAATAATTCAGAGTCAAGTCTGATAGATGATATGTGAGATCAAATTGAGTAATACCATTATTTTTGTTCTAAAAAACGTGGCTTAACTGGACTCCGAAGGCCATTGCCAAGGAGAAGTGAGTCCCAGATATGCTCTGGGCGCGGAAAAACTTCAGAATAAGATATAACTCCTCAGGGAGCAACTTTGAGCATACTTCCCTGACGTCTGGGGTTTCCCGCCTAGGTGCTAACACATCAACCACCTTGCTTTACAGGCACACCTGGCAAAGACAGAGTCCCCATCCTGTGTTGCCTGCCTGCTAGGACAGCAGTGATTTGTGTTGGACTCGATACTTTTATCTCCATGCCCACGTGAGCTCCAGGTATGGCTTGCCCCACCTCTGTGTTTTACCTTGAAGAGGAGATGTCCCCATGCACTGTGCTTCTTGCCGCTGGGCTGGAGTTAATGGCAACGCACGAAGGATGTGAGACCCTAGGAATCAAAAGCATTTTTGTCTAGATTATGAAGAAAATATGAACAAGTAATTCTGGCGCCTCCTGCCTGGATGCTGGGGTGAGCCGCGGGGTTGTGGGGACTGTTGAGCAGAGCAGACCTCACAGACCCCTGAGTGTCAGACCCCGGGGCAGCGGCTGCTTTCTGAATAGAGGAAGGTGCTTCAGGATCACAGAATGGCACATGGCTCTTACAATAACAGTCTTTCCCGCAGAAAGCCCTGGGGCTTCCTGTGAGAGTAAAAGGGGCTCCGCTCGTCCTGATGGTGCGCCCTCTCTGTGTACGGCCCAATCTGGGGACAGCCCCGCTTCTAACCCCCCCAGCTCTGACCTGGGAAATGTGATGACCGGGCAGGTCTGGCAGAGAGACCGTCCTGAGGCGGTGAGGAGCCAACGGAGCATAACTCTGGATCTGTTTTGGTCTTACTTCACTGTCTAAACTCTCCCGGAATTTTACTGAATTTAAGCAGTTCCACAAACGTGTGATCCTATCCTTCCTCAAAAGTACACTCCCTAGTGTCTATTTTCATTTCGTTGCTTATGTGAGGAATCATTTTAGTGATCTGTCTGTCCGTCTTGTCTAAAATGCAGCTGCTTCCCCACCCTCCACGCAGAGCCTCCGTCCTTACCCAAGCCCCCACCTCCTTTCCCCTGCAGTGTTGCCACTGCCTCCTAATTGACCCGTGTCCAGCCTGTCCCCTTTGCGAAGCTCCTGCGCTAGAAGCCAGTCCTGCGCACACAGCAGCCCGATCACACCCCTGCTTGGCTCTGACCCTGCAGTGCTCCTGTTTCTCTCTGAATTAACCTCCTATTTCCGAGGCTTGGGCATCCTGGGGACTTGCAGACCCTGGAGAGACTGGCCCTCCCAGGATTGGCTAATTCGCAGAAAGAGCAAACCTCTGCCGACCCAGGAGTGCACTTGCATATGCAAATCAACCAGTCCGGAACCCACACCCCCACCACCTCCTCTAGGGAACTGTTACACCCTGGGCCACCAAACCCCTGTCCTAATCACCCCAGGGCCAGCTACTGACAACTAGGGGCAGCCCCGTGTCCTAGAGCCCACTGGAATTATTCAAACTGCCAATCCTAAACCTCTCTTGTTCCTTCCCACAGAAAGCACAAAAAAGTTTATATAGCTCCTGCTTTCCCCTCTCCCTCTGTCTCCTGGCTGCCCCTGGGGCTCCTGGCGTGGCCCCTTGTGGAGTGGCATGCCAGTTCTCTTGCCAACCGTAGATGTAATTAACGAAGTTTTCAACCACCTGTTGTCTCATGATCCCTGGGCTTTGCCATACCTGAATAATAATAAAACCTACATTTAAAAACACTCCGAGGGGAAAAGTCAAGGTCTTCACACGGTCTAGACTCGGCTGCCCACTATGCTAGCCATTAGCTACATGTGGCTATTGAGCACTTGAAATGTGGCCAGTCAATATTGTGATGTACGGTAAGTGTAAACCATGCACCGGGTTTCAAAGACGATACCAAAAGGGAAAAGTAAAATATCTCATCAATAATTTGCAAATTGACCACATGTTGAAATAAGAATATTTCAGATACATAGGCTTCAAGAAAATATATTAAAATTAATTTCACCTGTTTGTTTTTACTTTTTTAGTACAAAATTTTAAAATGCACGTGTTGCTCTCATGTCTCTATGGGAGAGCCTGGTCGGCAGGCCCTGCATGATCAAACCCTGCCGCCTTTCTGGCTTCATCTTCTTCTCTCTTCCCCCTCACCTGCTCTGTCCCATCACACTGGCCTCCCCATGCTCCTTGAATGCTTCTGCCCCAGCACCTCCGCATTTGCTGTTCTCTCTACCTGGAATGAGCCCTTAGATACCCGTATGGCTGGCTCCCTCGCTGCCCCCCAACTCTACCCCACTTCATCTCCAAGTGCAGCTTGCTCTGGCCTCCCTCCCTAAAATACCAACATTACCCCCAAATTCCTCTCCCTCTTCCCTGCTTGATTTTTCATGCTTAATATGTATCACTAGCTAAAATTTTGCTTGTTTCTCTTGTTTATTATCTCTGTCCCCATCAGCACGAAAGCTAGTAACAGGCAGGGATTTAGGTCTCTTGTGTTCTCTGCTGTAGCCTCTGTATCTAGAAAGAACAGTGCTTTGCACAAAGTAACAATAAATATTTGTTGAAAGAATGAACACAGGAAACAGGCTTTTAGCCTCAGGATCTTCATTCCAAATGAAAGAAGTCAAGTATATATAACAGATAAAAACAAGGCTGAGGGTTGGAGCAAGGGAGAGGCCTGCAGGGAGTCTGGAGCTAGGCCAGCTGAGGAGGCCTGGCCATGGCCGAGAGGCACTCAGACCCAGGCTGGGCTGCTCAGACCTGTCAGATGGCAGTGGTGGGGTAGCCGGGGGCGGCGGGGGGTGGGGTGGTGGGGGTTGGAACGTGCCAGAAAGGAGAGAATGGATAATCTATATTTGTAAAAAGCTGCCTGTAAGATCAGCCCTTGGTGCTACTGCTTATTTTTACAAGTGGAATGGGACACAGTGGATGAAGAACTGAACTGGCTTGGGAGGGCAGGTGGTCCAGAAGCTTGCTACATTCTCAAGCTTCATCCCAGAAATATTGAGTAAAATCTGTGTTTAACCTCATCTCCAGGGAATCCTGTGCGTATTGCTCTTCAAAATGCAGTCAGTTCCAGGAACAGATGACAAAGAGACAAAAATGTGATCTATCTATCCAAAAATGGGAGAGTATTCAGTCTCAAAAAGGAAGCACATGCTGACACGGGCTGCAGTGTGGATGACCCTTAAAGACACTAGGCCATGTGAAATAAGGCGGTCCCGTGAAGGCCGCATGGGTCTGCTGCCAGCCAGGCTTAGCCCTCCTGATTAGTGCCAGTTTTAACAAACACGCAGTCATTTCTCCCCCCCACTAAGGGGAGGCTATTTCCTGGGCAGAGGTTTGTGTAAGAGCTTATTATAGAAAGCTTGTACAAAACAACGAAGAGTGAGGGAAAATGGCTGAGAGTAGTAATGAAGAGGGATTTAATAAAATAAGAAGCACAGATATGGGGCCAGAAAGTGTCAAAAGTGATCATTCTCATTAGTAATCAAGCAAAAGGAAGAAAACATTACAAGGATGTATTTTTCATATAATGGGTTGGAAAAAAATTAAAGACTAGCCAGGGCTGGTGTAGGTACGAGGAAAACGACCCACATCCTGAGATTGGAGGGACTGTAAAAGGTACCTCCAAGGAGCATCAGAAGCCTTCATAAAATACATGTTCTTCCTATCATTCCACCTCCAGGAACTTGTTCTTACAAAACAAGTGTTTGAGAGCACAAAGATACGTGCACAAGATGACTCACTACAGTGTTTAGAGCTGCAAACAGAACCCAAACCTCTTAAATAATTGGTAAAATACATTATGATATATCCACGTAAAAGAATAGTATACAGCCATTTAAGCTGATGCTGTGGATTATACTTTTATTTTTACTTATTTGGAAGGACCTTCAGCATATATGTTTTGGAAAAGCAGTGTAAAGAGCCATCTGTGTAATAGGAGTCAAATTTGTTTTAAAAAGTCATATATATTTACATGAAAAAAGTCTAGAATCAATGTTACAGTGGTTGTCTCTGGGTGGAAAGATTTGGATTATTATTGTTTTTCTGGTTGTTTGTATTGTATTATCTAATTTTCCTACAAAGATTATGTATTACTAGAGTTTTTTGTTTTTTTAATCTTCCATTTTGGTGCAGGAAAAGGAGTACACGTAAGAAAGCCTAGCTGCCAAGATTAAAGGTGTTTACAGGCTGAGCTCTTGTGTACTGTGGGATTATCGCCCGCAAACTGAAAAGGGAGTAATTAGACTGAATGTCAAGGGATGAGCCATTCAGGGAAGCAGCGATCCCTTTGGAAGAAGCAGAATCCTGGTGTCTACGAAGCTACCGGGCACCTAACGCCAACAAAGACACCAGGAATCCGCAAGCGGCACCGCGCTCTCCGTAGCAAAGCGGTTTACCTCCTGCCCTCCCCAGCTGGCACGTAGAGGTACTGGGCATGCGCCGGGCTCAGCACTTGCCCGTGTCCTCTCATCTAACCCCACCGATAACCCTGGGAGATGGTTACGGTGCCCGTTTGACAGTGGGGTGGTTAGTGGGTGCTGGAGCTGGATTTGAATCCAGTCTTCCTGATCCCAGAGCCCGCCTCTCTGCACAGCCCCTGACTCTGTCCTCCCAGCTGCCGGGAAGTGACGGATACTCCAGGGTGTGCGCAGAGCCTCCTCCGGGGACGAAGGGACACTTTCCCCAGCAACAGGCCAGGCCCAGGTCCCTTCCAGACCCCTTTCCCGGTTAGCCGTGGGCCGCCGAAACAGTGCCGCCGGCCACTTGGCCCTGTCCGTGTTGTTTATTTTGCAGCGGCTCCGAGGGGTCTGGGCTTTGACCCGTGGCGCCCCCGCATGTTCCCACGGCAACCTGGACGCATCCCAGCAATGTTGTGAGAGGGCCACGGTCGAGCTGGAGGGCAAGGTCACAGGCACGCACTGCGTACCAAAAAGGAAAAGTAAAATATCTCATCAAAAATTTGCATATTGACCACATGTTGAAATAAGAATATTTCAGATACATAGGCTTCAAGAAAATATATTAAAATTAATTTCACCTGTTTGTTTTTACTTTTTTAGTACAAAATTTTAAAATGCACGTGTTGCTCTCATGTCTCTATGGGAGAGCCTGGTCGGCAGGCCCTGCATGATCAAACCCTGCCGCCTTTCTGGCTTCATCTTCTTCTCTCTTCCCCCTCACCTGCTCTGTCCCATCACACTGGCCTCCCCATGCTCCTTGAATGCTTCTGCCTCAAAAAACGTGGCTTAACTGGACTCCGAAGGGAGGGAAGGGAAGGGAAGGAATTGGGGGGGAAGGGGAGGGAAGGGAGGGAAGCCTGGCACAGGCCTCCCGTAGGGCACCGGGGGCTTCTGTAACCCGTGTTTGGAGTGGCACCGTTTTCACAGAGCAGCGAGCCCGGCAGGACCGCACGCCCAGAGCCCCTCCCCGTCTACTCTGCCGGCTCTGCTCCAGCCAGAAACTATGTACCGGCCAGGAGCGAACCGAGAGGAAGTTTGGTGTTGCGTCTCTTTAGGGGCAAGTTCAGAGCATCCCTGCCCAACCCCTCCGCGCGTCCCCCTTGTGAAAGGCTGCGCAGGTTATACCACCCCCTGAGCTCCTGGGGGCGCTGTTCGCGCAGACTGAGGCGTGGATGTCGCCTTGGGAAGGCTTGATGTTGAGCCGCAGCGGCACTGACTCCCCGTGACTGGTTCACAGCAAGCTGAAACTAGGACAATCTACTGGGGACCCAAACAACAGCTCCTTTATCCAGGGACACTTTTCCAGTCAACTCAACTGTACCAAACACAACCAAGTCATGGATGGGTAGGAGAAAAATCTAAAGTGGAAATGCAGATTTCTAAAGGCAGCGTTTTAAAGTCACTCACTAGCAAGTGAAATCAGGCCCTCAGTCAGAGCAACCTGCTCTTCTCTGGTGCATCATTCGGTTGCTATGAAAAAGTACCATAGCCTGGGTGGCTTATAAACATCAGAAATTTCCTTCCTATCATTCTGAAGGCCGGAAGTCTGAGATCCGGGTGCTAGCCAGTCAGGTGCTGGTGAGGACCTTCCTCTGGGTTGCATGTCACTTTCTTGTATCCTCACATGGTAGTCGTGCTGCTGGGTGGGGGTCGGGGGGACGGGGGAGCTCTTTAACTTCCCTTTTATGAGCTCACTAATCCGTTCAAGACGGTTCCACCCACATGACCTAATAATCACTTCCCAAAGCACGCCCCCCCCAACACGATCACACTGAGAGTTATGATTACAACATATAGATGGGGGCGTGGGGGAGGGGGAGGATAAAACATTCAGTCCATAGCACTTTCCAAGTCAGTTTGGTTGTCTGGTTTCTTAGCCAACTGAAGAGGAGAAGAGCCTGGGAGCAGAGTGGGTGACTCTTGGAGGCCCCTTTTATTGTCCCCCTGTCCCCTAGCACCTGGGAATACTGGCTGCTGTGGACTCACAAGTGTCCCCTCCTCGGGAGAACTGTCTTTGGCAGTACAAGATCCAACTCACCCGAGAGGTTAGAAGCACCCCCCACCCCATGCCCAAGCAGTCTGCGGCCAATAACTGCCTGACATAGGGGTGCACAGGGTTGGCTGCCTTGGGCGTCAGAATCCTTATCTCAATCTGTGCTTCCAGGAGACCTGAGCTAGAACTGAGAGATGTTGATGTACTGTTAGCAGAAATGGCCCCACCCCCATCCCCCACTGTTATCAAATCAGACACTTGGGTGTCATCTTTAACCCCTCCCTCACACCAGACAACACATCAACCCCAAGACCTGCAAATTGGGTGCCTCATCTTGAGTCTGTCCATTCTTCTCTGTGCTCTGTGACACCACCCGAGTTCAGGCCACCATCACCTCCCATAGGTCTTGCTGCTCCTGCTTCTTCTTCTCTCTGTTCTCCTCATGTCGTCAGAGAGCATATTGGACCATGTGACTTCCCTAGTCAAACTGCACAATGACTTCCAGTCTATTTAGAATGCAGCCCCCCTTGACAAGACTGGACATGACCAGGCCTGTGCCGACCTCGCCACTCACATGTCTCTGCCATCGTTCCGTCCACAAACCCCCAGCAACCCCACCTCCTCACCCGCCTCCAAACAACTAGAACCATTTTGAGAGTGTCTTGAATATGTGCAGGGATCTCTGGTACCCTGGACATGCTCTGTCTGGAAAGCCCTGCCTCACCTCAGTTCCTGGCCCACTCCTTCCTGTCCATCCCTCAGTGTGGGATTTGGACAGTCTTTCCCACCAGAAGCCACCTGCATCTCTCAGTGTGCCCCCTTCCCTCTTATGTCCTCTTTTGGAACAATTGCTTGTATTCTTAGTATCCTCAAGCACATGATGTCAGTGTTGGAAATGTTTTATTCATGGCCATATAATGGGCACTCAGTAGTTATGTAATAAATTAACAAAATGGCAGTGGATGGCCTGATATCAAGAACTCAGAAAGCACAGCCATCTGGGGCCACCTTGTATGGGACCAAGATCCTGGCTACTTACTCCCATGGCCTCTAAAGCATTTTGGCACGAGTCCAGAATAGTCTATTCTGACACAGGGAAGGAGAAACTAGCAGGTTCTCTGCGGAACTTCAATTTTAATAGGACACGTTCCAATTCTCTGCTCCAGTCACTCTGGCCTCCAAGAACAGGCAAGTAGGTGGTTGCACCCCCACCCCACCAGGCACCTGCGTAGCCGCCCGCACCCCCACCTTTGAGGTGACTCTCAGTGAGACCTTCCCAGACCACACTGTTTCAAATCTCAACTCCCATCCCTCATGCCCCAACACCCAATCCCCTTCTTTATTCTGTTCTTCTCCACAGCAGTTATTACCGTCCAACATACCAATTATTTGGCTTATTTGTCTTGTTTATAGTCTGGCTGCCCGTATACCGCCAACTCCAGTAGGGCAGGGTTTATGGCTTTGTTCAGGGCTGTGCCCCCAGTTAGTCCAGTGCCTGGTGCACAGCTGGATAACTCTTTGTTGAATGAATGTATAAGATAGAAGCATACCGCTGAGAATGGACACACAGGACACAGTCATGCAAATTTTGAGACTGGATTCCGGAAGCGTGAAGCCAAAAGCTTTGAAGCTGTGCTTGGCTGGTGGCCTGATGGTAAAAGAGAGCTTGGTGAAGACAGAAATACATCCTAGTTTTCTCTTCTTTCTTCTCTATCGGTGAAAATGATCTAAACACCAGGAGGGAAGAAAGACTTACGTAATGACATCAGTTAGCTCTGAGATATTCCTGAGGGAAGACAAACCACTTTCTTCAACGTTTCTTAATCACATCAAGCCTTCTCCTACCCCTCCTTCCAGGGCTGGCAGGAAATCCAATTGCCATGGTTTGGGGGAGGGCTTTTCCCCATAAGGTTATTTAAGGGTCCTTGGTGGTGGGGGGGGCACTTAAAGTGGCCTCATGCCCCTCTGCAGCAGCTCCTTGCCCTGACCCAGGCCATGCACGAGAGGGCATGGCCCCCCCCCCAAATAACATTCTCACTCTCTCTCGAAAACCTGGCCACAGAGACCCATGTCACATCCCAGTTAACAGGCAAGTGTGTGGTCCAAGAAAGGGGAGGAAATTGGCAGCTGACACTGAAGGCTTTCCATGAATTCAGATAGGCAGGTCCATGGGAGGTCCTCTCAGGGAGCGAGTGCGAGGCTCGTTGGAGGCACAGAGATGATTAGGAATCTTGGAACAATTATGGGGAACTGGTAAGAGGCAAAATGTGGATATTCAAAGTGGGGTTGGGGGATACAGAACAAGGTGGATACCAGAAACAAAGACCCAATGAATGTGACTTGAGTACTAATGAATGTCTAGGTTAGATTAACAAACTGATGGCATGCCATTCAGTTGATGTTTCATGCACATTAAGGAGAAGAATGAATGATTCTGGGGTGTTAACTTGTGTCCAGTTAACCTCATACTTCATTAAATTTCTTGATAGATTGAATTGCAGGATAAAAGAGTACCTTCATTTTGGCAAGATGATTTAGGAGTCTTCTTGATACTCATCTCTGTGGACACGTTGGAGAACCGTTGGCCAGATGAGTCATCCATATCATGTACATTGCACACTTACTGTGCTCTGCATTGAAATCACAAAGATGAATAAAACACGGTCCTTGCCTTGGAAAAACTCAGCGTGGTGAGCAAGACTTCTATGTAAAGAAGTAATTCTGATACACTTTGATAAATGCTGTAATTCGGTCATTTGTGAAGTGCTGTACGTGATGGGACAAGCAGGTGACTTTGTAGTTGGTTGAAGAACATTAATTATTCAACATCACAGTAGAGGGAGGTCTCTCCTACTGTACCACAAAGATGTATATCAATTCTGTGTTGCCCAAACTCTTTTTAAAAACTTACATGGAGACATCAAAGTCATGTTGCTCAAATTTGTCAATGACAGCAACTTATGGGGGATAGCTAATACATTGGCCATGGAGCAGGTTTCAGAAAAACCTTCAAAATCTGGAAAAGGTATGTCAACACTAAAAGATGAAATGGAAAAAGAAAAATGTAAAGTCTTGGGGCACCTAGGTGGCTCAGTCAGTTAAGCATCTGACTCTTGATTTCAGGGTTGTGAGATGGAGCCCTGCATTGGACTCCATGCTCATCAGGGAGTTTGCTTGCTCCATCTCCCTCTGCCCCTCTCCCTTGTGCTCTCTCTCAAATAAATAAATAAATCTTTTTAAAAAAGAAAGAAGATGTAAAGTCTCAACTTATATTCAGATCTGAAAAGGTTCTAGAGGGTTTGGATGTCTTCAAGGTTGATGTAAACCAGTCTTACTCAAGCTGAGTGAGCAATGTGGTAGCTACAACAATAGCAGTTTGACGTCCAGAACAAAGAAGGTATTCATTCCACTTTATTCCATACTGATTAGACCACTTCTGGAATATTGTACTTTATTAATTAAAAGCACTCAACCAGGGTAGCAAAGAATCCATGAAGACTGAGAGATATTGGGAGACCCAAGTATCTAGGGCCTGCTCCATCCTGGTGTCACAATAGAAGCCTCAAATGAAGCCCATCATTCTGCACAGTCTCTGCCCCTCCTCAGAATGAAGGAGCCCATTAACATGACAGCCCTTGCCCCATGCATTAATGGGACCTAGAAATAGGTTTAGTTCTGAACTAAGGGGACCTCACCCCACTCTGATGCTGTAAGCCAGTGGCTCCTTTTCTCCCCCTGCACTGAGGAATGGCTGACTTCCTTTTGCTGTAGTCTCTTGGGTATTCTGAGGTTTCACCATACCATCTTCTTTAACTTCAGCTGGTACCTGATGCCCTCCAGGTCTGAAGATCAGGCCAGTAACGTTGCAGTTGGAGGCTCTTGAATAAGGTAGTCCTATGTTCACTTTGCTTCTGCATGCCTCTCCTTCCCATCCTGCCCCAATCTCTGTTTCTTGGATCTTGCCAGCTGTTGGACGGGGATGTGCCAAGTCCTCAGTTGATCTCTAACTGTTAGCTTCACTTCTGCCTCATGTCTGCTCTAACCAGTACCCCGAACACATGTAAGCGTGCATTCGTGCATACACACACGCATATCTGCACACGTGCACACACAAATACACTCCTATTCACAACCCACCCTCTCCCCTGCCCCAAGCTGTGCTCCCAAACCCCGAGTTCAGAACTCTTTGATTTATTGTGCCAAGGGGTAAACCAGGGCAGATGGGTAAACACTCCACTGTGGCAGATTCCAGCTCAGTAAGAGAAACAATGCTGTAAAGACTCTTTGGCTTGGGGATATTGTGGAACGGATTTCCAAGCTTATGGGGAGTTAAACCAGGCCAGTGTCCTCAAATCTGGCCATACATCAGCCGGTTTAAGTGCAGATTCCCAGGCCCACTCCAAACCTGCTATGTTAGAATTCAGAGTGTGAGATAGGACTCTGTATTCTCAGCAAGTTTGCCGGACCATTTGATGCAGCTGGGCCTGAGACGGGCATCTGGATTAGGTTATTTTTTCTAAAGCGAAGATCGCATTTGTGCTTTTTCATAATGATGATTCTACGAGATCAAGGAACTGTTCAAAATGTTAATGAGTTTAAAAGGTTAAGTTTCAGAGTTCCTCATTCCTGAACACTGCTGGCAAATTCGGGATTGCTGTTCATATTTAAGGATGCTGCTACTACTGGGGATTACTTTCTGCTTGTATGCAGCTAAAAGGTCAAGTGCATGAATGCCAGGCTTTTCCTAAGGCTGTGTTTCAGGAAGAATTCCCTAGGGCACTGTCATGGCCTGGCCTTGGGAGCGCAGCCTTGACCATGGCCTGCCTCTGCCAATGCTGGGAATAGCCCTGAACATCTGCTTCCCTCTTGAACTGAGCCCCATAGGTGAATCCACGATGTCAGGGCCAGGAGACAGCACATGACAAAGGGCTGTTCTGGCTAATTGCGCAGGAGATCAGACCCCATCTCCATTGGGAAATCAACCCATCCTCCTCTGTCTTACAACCTGACCTCCATTTTCCTTCTCCTTAAAGAAAAAAGAGTTTTGAACTCCCATCATTCAGTACTTGAGATTAACATCTCTCTATACTTTTATTTATTTATTATTATTTTTTTTTAAGATTTTTTTTTTAATTTATTTATTTGACAGAGAGAGAGATAGCGAGAGAGGGAACACAAGCCGGGGGAGTGGGAGAGGGAGAAGCAGGCTTCCCACAGAGCAGGGAGCCCGATGCGGGCCTCGATCCCAGGACCCCGGGATTATGACCTGAGCCGAAGGCAGACGCTTAACGACTGAGCCACCCAGGCGCCCTCTCTATACTTTTAAATATGTATCACATATATAAATATATATATATATATATATATAATGTATTTATAATCTACCTACCTACCTGTCTCCCTATAATGCCTGACATTTATCTGGCCAATTCCCAACTCTTATATCAGGGACATACACTCTCTCTTTTTCAGTATATCACCTTGCCACAAATAAAATCTTTCCAATATCCAAAAAGAGGCTAATAATAACATTATTCATAGTCACAGTAGAATACTTTTTACTTCTTAGGGTTACTTTTCATCCCACCATACACTGAGATTCAAATAAGTGTGTGTGAACAAACTAGGACACATTAGTAATGCTGGATTAAAAGGGACTTTTTACTGAACAAGCCCCAAATAGTTGCAGTAATAGCTACGGTAACCTCTGTGTTAAGGACAGAGAGAGAGGACAAGCAGAGGAGGGAGCATCCAAGGGCTTAGATGTCCCTGGAGCTCTTCATGGGAATGAATGTGCATTCAAAATCAGAAATCCCACAACAGCTGCTCAGTGCATGGATGCCCATGAAATCCACCCACTACAAATCTGAGGCCTCGGTGGGATTTATGCACCAATTTGAAGGCAAAAAAAGAGGATTTTCTTCTATCAAAGCAACATACCAAGGGAGCCAGAGGCTCTTTGGTGTTCTTGAGCAAGCAAAAGCATGTGCAGGGTCCTGCTCACCCTACCATCTGCAGCATAGTGCGAGTGTGGTGTCCCTCCCCCTCTGATTCTGTCAAGGAGTTTGGCCATCCCTCTGGGTTTCCTTTATCTGTGTCAGGAAGCCCTGGAAAGTGTGGCACACAGGACTGGTCAGTATCACATCCTGTCAGAGACATCACTGATAGAGGAGTCAGAAGAGCAGAAACGCTGTCCCTGGTGGTCTTTGAGGCCCCTCGGCCAGCTTTGACAACCACTTCCTTAGGCTGGGGAGTGCCCATCCCCACAGGGGCCATATATCACTCTTGCTCTTGGGAGAATCACACCTATGTTTGTCACCCGTTCTATGGGCCTGTTCTATGAGTCATATTGCATATCAGACGGACAATGAGAGTTTGGTTCATCTTCACTTCCTGGAGGCAAAGCAAGCATGGAGAGCTGGAGACAGGCCCCGGGTGGTGGTGTGTGGATGGGGCCAGCCATACAGGTAGCTGGTGCAATGGGATGTTCCTCAGAGAAGTCCTCTTGCCCTAAAATACCTTTTCAACAGGAGACCAGGGTACCTGAGTTCCCATCATCACAGTTACTTTTTCAATGAAATGACTCCATGAAGCTACTGCTTAATGGAAGGAGTAAGGAATAATGCAATAATTCTGTGAATTGTTGTCTAGTCTCAGTTAGTTTGTAAGATTAGTTAAGTAGGTCTAGAAGAAACCAAGAACAGATTAAGATTTGGTGGGAGAGTCAGGCCCATGGGTGTGGTTTGTGGGAAGCTCCGCGCCTGCACTGTGTAGACTCCTGAAGAATGGGGGCTTTGAGCAGCCAGCAGGGGGCGGGGAGGGGTGGGGGCGGGAGGAGTAGGATAGGTCACCATAGGCTGGGGATCTTGAGAATATACAATTGTCCTAACAGAGATGTTGTCACAGTGGATTCTGCCTGCAATTTCTACCTGTTACAATGAGGTGGAGGAGATGCAAGTGGAATTGATCTAAAAGGCAGCAGAAAATCATTCTGAAAAACAACATTTTTTCCATCACCAGAAATCATTTGTTGATTGTTATGCTCAGGATCTGGACAAAAAAGAACCGCAGATTCAATCTCTGCCTCCTTCAAGACTTGCCAATCAAAGAGAGACACAGAAGGAGGACACAGAGAGCAGGAAGAAACATCTAAACGTGAATGGGCGGTGAGATATTTATAGTGTGTGTAACTCTGGAATGCACAGATGCAATCCTCAGCACAGCTGGGAAATGAGCAGTGGGCAAACCAATCAGTCAACCCATCCTTCATTCAGTCCCTCAGCATTCAGAGTGCTGGCCGGTGCCAAGCCCTGCACTGGGAGTCTTGAGGTGTATAAGATGAAAAAAATATGGTCCTTAGTCTCAAGGAAGTTACCATGAGAGGAGAGTTAAGGCAGACTTGATGGAGTGGTAATAGCACAGATGTAGAGTCAACCAGGCTGCCATCTGAATTCAATTTCAAGGTGCCACTCTGAACCATTGTTTCCTTTTCTGTAACAAGGGGTGTTCGTACCCACCTCCCAGGGTTGTGTAAACATTGAAGGAGCTAATCAAAAGTCCAAATGCAATGAATGATCTAATAAATGTTAGTTTTCCTCCTTTCATTCACAAATTACTCTACCATGAGGCAGAGAGTGATGTGACACAAGAAAAGTGTTCTGAGTTCAGACAATGGAAGTGCAATTATTTACAGCTGGGGAGCTCTGAAGAAAGTTCAGGGGAGGGGTAGCATTTGAACCTGGCTTTGAAGATGGGTAGATTTAGATGGGTAGAAACAGGGGGTGAGTAACTGCAGACAGAAGGAACAACATGGACAAGTCCGGGGGCAGGTGAATGCTGGAGTGGTAGATAATGTTGGAAGATCATTAGGGTTTGGTCATGTCATTGAGGACCCTGATGCTAGGCTAAAGTGAAACATCATAGAAACAAAGGCATTTGAGCTGGAAGGTGAGATTGGTTGGAGCTATGTTTTATAAATAAAAACTTATAGCTGGGTTTCTTTTCAATTGAAGAGGAACTCATCAATTCCAGAGGCCAGAAGGTATGACAAAAGGCAGTGATGGTCTCAACCGTGGAGGTGAAATGGAATAAGAGGTAGCTGGAAGATTCAAGAAGCAAGATGTATGCGTGAAGACCACAGAGGAACTCTCTCTATGGTATTTGTAGCCTTAGTGACTAAATGCAGACAGCAGAGAAGATGTGAAAGTCAAGCTGGTGGAGGCTATATATGGACTACTCACATTTCTGGGAGGAAAGGAACTACAGGCAAATGGGATATTGAATTGGAGCACAGAAGAGAGGTCCCAGGTAGAAAGATCTACTTGTGAGTCATCAACGTCAAGGTTGATGGAGATGATGAAGGGAAGAGAAGAAGGTGAAGGAGAGCTCTGGGGACCTGGACATTGTGGGGGCAGAGGAGGAGAGGTGGGAGAAGAGGAAGGCATATTGGAGAGATGGAAGGACAGGAAGGCACGGCCAAAGAAAGGAGACCTCTTAATTAAAAAAGAAGTATGTACCCCCATGTTTACTGCAGCATTATTTATAGTAGCCAAGATATGGAAGAAGCCCAAGTGTCCATTAATAGATGCATAGATAAAGAAGATGTGGCATGTATATACAATGGAATATTACTCAGCCATAAAAAGGCTGAGCTCTTGCCATTTGTGACAACATGGATGGACCTAGAGGGTATTATGCTAAGTGAAATAAGTCAGACTGAGAAAGAGAAATGCCAAAACAAACAAATGAACAACAAAACAAATGAAAAACAAAAAGCAGAAACACACCTGTAAATACAGAGAACAAACTGAGGGTTGCCAGAGAGGAGGCAGTGGGCGGATGGGCAAAACGGGTGAAGGGGAGCAGGAGGTAGAGGCTTCCGGTTATGGAATGAATAAGTCACGGGGATGAAATGTACAGCATAGGGAATTACACTCCATGGTGTTGTAATAGTGCTGTATGGTGACAGATGGGAGCTCCGCTTGTGGGGAGCACAACATTACACAGAGAGTTGTCCCATCACTACGTTGTGCACCTGAAATGAATGTAGCACTGTGTGCCAACCATACTTCAATTTAAAAAATGCCACAAAAGAGAAGACAGAAGAGTTCCTGGCCAAGGGGGAGGCCACTAGTGATCAGTGGTGTGGAGGCTAAAGAAGACAAGGAACAAGAGCATCAGTTTGCAATTCAAAGCTCACTGATGGTGTCTCTTTTATACTCTGACTCATTTTTGTTGATTCTTTTTGTTTTGCTTTGGATTTCACATGGATAGCTTTTGTAGGAGCAACAACAACAAAATTTGCTAATGATCTCGAAGAGGTATAAGCCAGATTGTAAAGGCTTGCCAAGAGAGACTTCAGCGTTAGGAAATCTAAGCAGGAATTGTGGATTGCTCCTTGAGAAGTTCTACAACCCAGAGAAGGAGAAAGAGAGCTCAAAGTCAAGTGCAGAACCAACGGAAGGTTGCTGTGATGCCCCAGAACCCTCCCACCTTCGGGACAGCTGGTTATTGAATTTCCAGGAATTACGTGAGCTTCTTGTTAAACTGACTTGAAATACTCCCACAGTGGATGTGTTTACCCTACAGATTATTGGCAAATACTACCCATCTGCCCCCTGCTCTCACCCGCAGCCGGTGGTGAAACACTTCACCTCTGTTAAGATGGAGACAGCAAGCAGGTTTCTAGGCTGGGAGATTTGAAAAGTGGGTTAATAGGAGGTGGAGAGAAGGGAGAGGAAGTGGATCCAGGGGCTGGGGAAGCCCAGGTGTCTCCAGGCCAGGCAGGGGTACGGAGGCTGTGGAGGAGGCGGGATTATGAGGACGGGATGTTGGCGGCATCACTGCATGGACTCAGAGGAAAGAGTTAAGAAACTCCTTGACCTACCACGACTGAGCTGATAAGCAGCACCTCCAGATCTCATCAACTGAAGGAAATTAGTCAAGCGACAGCAACAAAAAGACCCAAAATGCATCCTTAAGGAAAAAGTAATTTTAACTGAAGTTGGAAAGCCAGGCCCTTGTTACGGTATGATATTTCTTTGGTTTGTTGAGCTTAATGCCTTAGAAGTTTCATCATTGCCAATGTTGAGCCTTGTGGTGGTGATCCCTGCGTTTTATAGGGTCACTCAATCCTGTTACCCACAAATCATCCAAAATAAGAACGGGCAAGAAAGCACCTTATGAATTTGGGTAAACATGACCCCCCAATATGACAAACTCTGTGTTTTCTTACTTAGGAGAAGATGAACAATCCAGATAAACGCAGCCACCATCACTGGAATTTGAGGCTAAAATTTGAAACTTAGTTCTGTGGGGACTGTACTCCCTAAAACCAGATTTGAAGTTTCTTTTCTCAAATAAGATGTTTGAGATTTACTCTTTCCTGATACTCCTGTGATACAGTCCTGACCTTTCAGAACTTTTATTTAATTTAAAAGGAGTTACAACAAAAGTACATTTTATCCTAAACACATTGAGCCTTCATTAGAGGTTTTATGAAAGTTCTGTGTAGGCACACACACACAAGAAAAGAAAGTACAAGGAAGGGCGGAAGAGAGAGAGACAGAGAGACAGGGAGAGGGACCAAAAAGCACAGGCTTGGGTTCCAAGTGTGGTGGCTTTTCATGGGCTTTGCTCTCGGGCCCAGAACCAGGTGTGATTTAAGTGTCTGCAATGACCCGCTGTCACATCTCTCAGGGCCCCGGCACTGGCTGTCCAAAACAACGGAATTTCACAACATTTCAGGGCTGATTGTGGGAGAGAGCTACCAGCTGCTTCCTTCCTTAAGACGGCAATCCCCCAGGCTCCCTTGCAAACGTCAGAAACTTCAGACCTACTTCCAGACAAATACCTCAGGAAAAACGTTCTCAGGACAACTGAGGACGCTTGGTGCTGTTCCCTCGAATCAATAGTGTCTTTGATGAATGCGCTTGGCCCTTGGCTGCTGAGACTTCCAGTGGGGAATTCTTTGCAACTCTATATGATACATCATCTGGCCCATACATAAAAACCTGCTTTTCTTTCCTTTGAGGATAAGCAGTGTCGTCAATGGACTGGAGCGGGGGTGGAGGGGTGGGGAAGGGGGGGGAAGGGGGGGCAGTTCGCGCTCAGAGTAAGACAGAGCCCAAGGTCTTGGACTCAAAAGTTCAGGGAAGGGTCATCCTCTCTGAAGGTTTAAATTAAGGAGACTTTCACTACTATAGCTCAGTGTGGATTAGCTTGGAAATGGGACATGTTGTGGAAAGCAGCTAAAATGACATGGCGAAGACAGGAATAATAGTCCTAACAGAATCTAAAAAATGTGAGGTGGGTGATGAGTATTTCTCAGTATGCCCCTGGCACGGTCCCCAGGGAGGAGGTTGGGAGGGTAACACGGTGTCTGGTCTGCTTGGCATTCTTATCGTGAACTAATAATTCGGCATCCTTATTTCTAAAGTGGTGTAATCTTTTCACCAGGATTTGAAGGGATCTATGCTGTAAGAGAATTTCTGAATCTATTTTTTTAAAAACCAGCAAGAAAAGTGATGGTTAGTATATACTGAGACTTCACTGTATGCCAGGCACTGTGCAAAGAGCTTTGTAGACGTGGTCTCATTTGATGTCAGAACATTACCACTTACCCCTCCATCACTGCCACTGCCATCCCCACCCCCATGTCATAAGTAATGAGACTGTGACTTCAAGAGGTTAAGTAACTAGCCCAAGGACAGCAGCTAGTGGGTGATAAGTGGCAGACCTGGAATTTGCGTCCAGGGTTTATTTGGCTTCAAAATCCATACATCTAATCACTTCCTGAGACCCTGCGGCTCCGAAGAGCTGGTTGTAAAGACACAGAATAGAAAGAGACCAAGGGTATTGGGAGCTGTGAGCCAGGAACTGTGGACAAGGACCAAATATATACGAGAACTATATTCTGGTCGTCTGAATGACCAAATATATATTTGTTATAAATCACAGTATTGCAGCAAGCAATTCTGTTGTGACATGATTATTGCTTTGATGGAAGTGTGAGAGAGTGTAGCAGGAACTAGCAGAAGGAGCCTGTAAGTATGCCTGGGAGAGCCAGAAAGAGCTTGAAAAATGGGTTGGAGTAGGCAGACAGAAATAGGGGAAGTTCCTTCCAAAAAGAGACAAGAGCATATGCAGGAAGATAGAAAGAGTTAGACGAGTCTGAGGAAGTAACAACAGTCTGAGACAGCTGAAGGGCAACCCTGGGGCAGTGGTGGGGGACAAACAGGAGTGGGGGATGGGGCAAGCCTGTAGGTCAGTAAAATGCATACTGTGGCAGGGACTGTCATATACAAGATGCATATACAATATGTGTCTCTCCTAGGAGTCTCTCCAACTCTGATGGTCTATTATTCCACAAGTAACACATGAGCTGGACTCTTTATTTCAATTCAGTTCAACAAATATCTATGGAGGGACCTACAAGGCATAAATCTTCACCCTTTACTGAGTCTACAGGTAAAATCCTTGTCCTTTAATTAACCATAAGCAACTCTTTCCAGCAAGTGGTAAATGTCCGAGAAGCTCTGCAATCCTCCTGGGCAGAAGTCTTTTCCCAGCAGGATCCCTGGAGAGTCTCCTGTTCCTCCTTGTCCAGGATGTTAGCAAAACTCCCCATTGCATTGGTTAACCCTAAAAATAGAAACTTCCAGTTATTTTACCAGTAAAAGATGGGTTCACCCGGGGATGAAAGAGAGTTGCAATCCGGGACAAACAAGCTGTAGCAAAACTGTAGGCGAGTTCGGGGAACAAAGGAGAGCCACCCGTTTTTAAGGAGAAAGGGGGTAATGGAAAAATTAAAAGTCCGCTGGAGCAAACTGGGAGTTCCAAGTGTGGTAGCTTTTCATGGGCTGAGCTGTTGGCTGAAGATGAGGAAAGCGTCTCTTCTGGCGGCTGGAGTAGTAGAGTGGTGTCCGCGTGCAAGGTCAAGTCCGTGCAAGGTCAAGTCTGGCTTCTCCTGTCAGGTCTGCAATTGACTACAAGTGGTAAGGGTAAGTGTTCCCCTTGCTGGAAAACTCCCACCTCCATTGGAGCGAAGGTCCCCATTGCTAATTTTCACATATTCTGTCTGGATGTAAGACCCCTGAAGGTCTCCACATTTAGTTGCCCGGAACTTAAAGGCCAACAACCCTGGCCCCTGCCTCTCATCCCTGCCATCCTGTCACCAGCTCAGGTGTGGCCCTCAAAGTGTCCTCTTCTGCCCAGACTTTTCCCTCGTTTTCCAGCAGCTACTCCCTGCGTCCTAACCGGTGCCCTGCTATCAGTTAGTATCACCAGCTCCAACTCTTCCACCTCCCAGGCTTACAGGAAACCTGGCTGAACCCTAAGAATATCCCCTACCCACTCTCTGAAGGGGAGACCCCGTTTTCCTTTGTCCCACAAACGTCTTCGAGCCCTCAGCTGTAGCAGCACCCCTGCTCCCTACTGCTTCTTTCAGACCATTACTCTGCTACCCTCAGGTACAAACCTTGAAGTCCAGGCCACGCTCACCATACATACGGCTGGCAGCTTCTGGCCTTATCCTCGCCTCTCATTCATCGAGGACGTTGATGCCTCACTCAGGATATTCCTTTCTACCCACATCATCCTGAGGACTTTAACCCTCATGGCAAGACTCACACAACATCACAGACTGGGCACCCGTGATCTTCCCTCTCCTCCACTGCAGGCTTCCACCGCTTGGACACTGGCATTGCCCACAGCTGTCTTCCCTCTGAAATCTTACACCTGACTACCTTATGCTTGACTGTCATTTGCTATCATCCTGCTCTATCAGTTTGTTTGCTGTGCTCACCAGGACCCCCTAAGCCTCTGACTTCTCTGTTTTCTCCCGTCAGTTTTACCCCCATACCTCCACGTTTGCTCCTTCCAGCCTAGTTCCTGGAGTTCATCCCTTTCTCCATTCATTAAGAAGACTCTAAGTGTCCTCACCACCTTGCCTTTCTACCACATCCGTCTTGTTACATCCATATCTTGGGTCGATTCAACAATCTGTTCTCCTGGTTGCCACACATAGGCAGTTCAGGGCTGTTGCAGAAAACGCATAACCATTATAGACAGATGACACTATGGACGCATGGGGCAACTTCCAGTGCCCTTGTAAATTCACAGATTCACTCCTTTTCCAATACCTTGCCATGCCATTCCAACTTTCACTTCTTTCCTCAAAGCCATTGAGAAATGAATCTTCAGCCATAAACTTCCTCAACTTCCTTCAAAGTTATCTCTATTTGGACTTGCCCTCTTATGTCCTTCCTGAATTCCCAGAGGAAAAGGTGTTCTCTTCCTATTTCAGTCCTTCTTGTCTCCTTCATGGCTAAGATCTTTCTTCATTGGTCCACTGTTCTGTATTTTCAACTTTTTCTACTCCACTGGTGTTTCCTTAACAGCTTATTAAATTTGACAAATCTTTTCAATATTTTAAAAAACTAATATTTTGATCCTACATCTCTCCCTAGCTACCTGCTTCTTTCTCTGTCTTCCATTTCAGAGTCAAACTGCCTGCTCACTGCCTCCACGTCCTTCCATCTCATTCATTGCTTGGCCTTCTGCAATCAGGCTCTGCCACCACAATTTCATAGGCAACTACCTTGGCATATAACACCAACAATCTCCCATTTGGCAATTCTAATGGACTCTTTCCTGTCTTCATCATGACTGACTTAGAAGCGGCATTTGACGGTGTTGACCATCTCTTTCTCTAAAAGCTCACTTGTTCCTTTGCTTCTCTGCACTACATTCTCTCGGGCCATCTCCACCTCTGTGACCATTATTTCCCAGCTTCTGTTAAAGCTTCCTGTTCTCTGATCATCCCTTCCATAATTACAAGCCCTCCTTGCCACTCCGTGATCACCCTCATTCACTCCTTGGCTTCAGCTGCCATCTGTGTGAGCATTACTTTGAACCACACATCTAGTCTAGATCTCTTCTGAATTTTACTCTTGGGTATTCAGTGTTCTTATAGACACTCCACTAGAATGGGCCATACAAAAGTTAACCATGTGCCAAGCCAAAGTCATCTTTCCTTCCCACACTTGCTCTTCCTTGTATCTGCCATCTTGAAAAATGTCACCACCAGCCACCCAGTCACCGAAGCCAGAATCCAAGGAGTCCTGTTTGACTCTTCATCATTCTCTTATGCAGCATCCTCAAACATATCCAGCTACGCTCCCTTAATACCTCTCATGACTCTCACCTCAACGTTACTCTACAGAACAAAACTCATGGTTTATCTTATCTGAGTGACTGCAATAGTCTTTTAATTGGCTTCTTAGCCTTCAATCTAGCTGTCACCACCCTCCAATCTGTCTTCCAGAGCAATATTTATAAAACACCAAACGGAACCTGTTTATTATAGATCAAAACTATTCAGTAGTTTCTCTTTGTTTATAGGATGAAACTTGAGTGCCTGAGTATGTGGTATGAGACCCTTCAACATTTTCAGCTCCGGACATGCTCTTCCTGGAACCTTATGTTTCAACCAACTACTTGCATTTCCTGGAACGTGTCTAGCTATTTCCAGCTTGTGAGGTTTTGTTCTTAGGCTCTTGCTGCTTAGAATTGCTTTTCTCTCCTTTATTACTTGGCAAATAGCTACCTGTCTTTCAAGACTTGGCTCAAATACCATCTAGCCTGCTATCCCTGCTGGTTCTGCTGAGAACCAACCTCTGTCTATTCTGTGTAGAGTCTCTATCACAGCACTTTCAGTGATTTGTCACACTTATTTTTTTAATTACAAGCACTTGTAGGTAAGCACCATGTCTGATTCATCTTGATGTTCCCAGTATAGCACCTGGCAGGCCGAAGACTCCAATAATTTTTTGTCAGCTTTCTTGAAATATAATTTATATACAATGAAGCTTACCATTTTTAACTAAACAATTCAGTGATTTTTTTTGACCAATATACGCAGTTGTGTATCATTATTGCAATCACAATATAGAATATTTCCATCTCCCCAAAAGTTCCCTCAGGCCCCTCTGTATTCAATCCTCCCTTCCCACCCCCTGACTCTTGGCAACCTCTGATCTGCTTTCTGTCGGTATAGTTTTGCCTTTTGTAGAATTTCACATAAATGAAATTAAATAATATATAACCTTGGTGTCTGGCTTTTTTCAATATTTTAGCGATGCATCCATGCTAATGCATATGTCTCTAATTCATGCTTTTTTCTTTCTGAGTAGTATTCCATTGTATGGAGATGCCATAATTTCATAACTTGTTTATTCATTCATAGGAGAGAGATATATATACATATATCTCAACTATAGTTATCTAGTTGCTCCAGCATCATTTGTTGAAAGATTATCCTTTCTCCATTAAACTGCTTTGTCAATTTTGTAAAAAATCACATGGCCATATTTATGGGGATCTATTTTGGGATTCAAGCCTCTATGTCATTGAACTACTTGTCTATCTTTACACAGATACACTATCTTGATTACTATTGCTTTGTAATCAGGGAATATGAGTCCTCCAAGCCTGTCCTTCTTTCTTTCAGAACTGTTTTGACTATTCAAGGTCCTTTGCATTTCCATGCAAAATTTAGAATCAGCTTGTTGATTTTTATAAAAAAGCTTGCTGGCATTTTGATTGATATTAATATTGCATGGAATCCATACATTAATTGGGAAAGAACTGACATATTTTTGTTGAATATGTGAACTCCTACATGCAAGGTGCTGAAACCCATTCAATTTGTATGGTGCTTTATAGTTTACAAAGCCAATTCACATGCATTACCTCATGTGACTCACCTAACAGCCCTGTAAGTCAGAGGGAAATGCTGGTCTCACTTTGCAAATGAAAAGACTGAATCTCGGGAGACTTGACTCAGGTCCACTGGTGGGTGTATGGTGGAGCCAGCTGGCCTGGTGTTTTCATTTCATTCTACATTGTATTTGATGCTTGCTCCTGTAGATGCCCATGTAGTATATTTACAATGCTGGCATGTAGGTCTAGGCAGAGCATACTTGCCCATACTGCAAATTCAACCTTATACTTCCGCTCCCTTACTTGGGTAAGAAATACCTTGAGATCCATCATCCCTGCTTTCACACCAGCTCTGGGGACCTGGCTCTGACCTTCTCATGCATCGCAATCATCTGGGGAGCTTTACAAATGCCACACACCCCCAAATTTTGATTCAATTGTCCAAGGGTAAGTCCTGAGTATCAATAATTCATGAGCTTCTCAGGTGATGTAGTATAGCCAGGATTGAAAACTGCCGCTCTGGGGTTTCCAGGAAAGGAAGAGCAAAAGTCAGAGGAGAGATTTCTGAGAATCAGGCAAGAAGTGAAAGTCCCATGGGTCACTGGCCTAAAGGGTCCCTGTGATGGGCGGGAAGGAGGATGAGAGAGGTGGTTGGAAGGTCTTGCCAAATTCCTTAGCAGATTTAAGAAGAGATGCTAAAATTATGGCAACTCCTCTTTGGGGAATTGATCCCTATTCCTTTAAAAATATTCTTACCCTCACTGAATAAGAAATTTGACTCTCATAAGATTCAGATAAATTCATCACAGGAAAGAGTTGGGGGTTATTTTGTCCAATTTTTGTGTTTCACAGATAAGAAAATCGAAGTGTCCAGATGCTGATGACTGTCAGCCTGTCTACCCAGTTCAAGCAAAGTCAAAACTGGAATTCAGAGTCCTGGCTCCCAGAGGGGGCTCTTCCCACTCCTCTGTGTGGCCTAGGCCAGCAGCTCACTTTTTTTATGGGGAAGTAGAGCCAACTGGGATGCAGGGCCTGATTTACCAGTTCATGGCCCATTCTCGCCAATGGCTCCAAGACCTAGGAACCATCGGAATCACCCGGGGAATTTAAAACCTAGATTCCTGAACGCAGCCTGGAATCCAAATCTTTGGGGTGGGGACTAGAATTCTATTCAAACCGTTCACTTCTCCTCCCTTGCTCCCCTTTGGCCTGTTTTGCTTTGTGTTTGTGAACTCCAGGGTCTGGAGAGGCCTGATACTAGGGTCCTTGGAAATTCCTAGGTTTGGTGATTATCTGTGAATTTTAATTACTGGAAAGTTGATGCCTCCCTGCATAATTAGGAGTGAACACAATATTCATAGCCTTATGCAACCAAGATTTTCTCTCATTTCCAAAAGCTGAAATACAGACTGAACATAGCAATTATTTTAAGGCCACAGAAAAGCTAACACCGAGACCAGAGCTCCGGGCAACAACAGAAAAGCAGGATCTGCCCCAGCTCCCGTGGGTTTGCTCTGCAGGGCAGGCGGAGGCTGAGGGCAGGCAGGCACCGTTCCCAACCCCCTGCTCCCATAGTGCGTGCATCTGAGACCCAGGTTCGAATCCCCGTGCTGCCGCCGCCGGGGTGTCAGCTCTCAGCGCTCCTCTGTCCTTACCTGCAGAAGGGAGAGTTCTTGCCACTTGATGGGATGCTGCCCAGCTGCATGAGGCAGCACTTGTGAGCTCTGTGAGCGGCTTATGGACACAGGGCTTGTGCTGGAGACACGAGGGCTACCAGTAGCAGGGTTTGCAAGGGCCGTGTCCCCTGGCTCTGCATGTCCCCAGAAGTTCCCTCCCTGCAGGGGTGTCCTGACTGGCCGTTCTCTGCCTCCTTGACCCCCTTCCCTGCTTTCCACTCTCCATTTGGGGGCCTCACTCAACTCCCTCCCTTCCTTCTTGATTCACTCGCTCAGATCAGTGGTCCTCAACCCTTGTGCACATTTGAAGAACTGGGGAGCATTTTCAAAGGCGCCGATGCCTTGGGCACCCCATCGCATGGCTCAGGCCAGAATCTGAGGAGGAGATGGAGCGCCAGGCACTGTGTTTTAAAACATGCTTTCTGGGCGATTATAATGTACAGCTGGGGTGAGAACCACCGCTTTGGACCTACAGTTTCTGGGAATCCCTTGAGGGTACAGGGAGACCATGTGCCCGGGGCCTCTGGCCTCTGAGCTCCTGCTTCCAGGCCCAGAAGTGAAACTCTTCTCTCACCTTCCTAGACACACGCATACAACGATGGGGTGGTGGGAACCCAGAGAAGAGGTTTACATTACATCAGTGCAATTACAAACTTAGGCATCTTAGTTCTTAACTGGCCTTTTCCCTGCCCCCTCCCAGGGGCTGATTACAGTTCCCCCCAGTCGCTCCACTAGCTGTCCTCCCCTCCTGTCTCTCCTCATCCTTTCTCCCACCCTCTTCACACAAGTCTCCTGCTTGAGACCCTGCCCCCTGCTTTGTGGCCTCTACCTCATCTTCCACCCAAGAGCCTCAGCAGGGCCGTTTCCCAAAGGCAGTTCCCTCCCTAGAAGGTGTCAGCTCTTAAGGGAAACATTCACTTGTGTCCTCTTCTGTGTACTCAGGTTCCTCCCAAGTCCCTCCCACAGGCTGGGCTGGCTGGTAGGCCCCTCCCGGGGCTGCCCTGAGTGCTCTGGGCCACCCCGGCCTACTGAACTGAGCTCTGAGCCTCGGTGGCCATCACAGTGTCCTTGGTGTCTGCCCTTGAACCTGCCTGGCTGAGAGCCTCAGGGTTTGCATGTCATGGAAGCAAAGAGTGATACTCTTTCCAACCCGGGCCTGACATCCCCTACTCTCCCAACTAAGAAGCAGGTTGGACTACACAAATTACTCACAATCTGGCACACGCGCAAGTGTATGGACAATTACAACCCAGCATAGGGTGCTGTAGCCAACAAGCTGCTGGCCTGGAAGGCAGGGGTGGGGTAGGATTGCTTGTGTCTGCAAACAGAGGTAACTGGAAGCGGTTGAAAGCTTGACCAGGACTCTTTAAGGCAAAGAGGAAGGGTTGAGGGGTGAGCACGCTGGGCAAATGGACTGTGTGTGTGAAAGGGCAGATTCCCCAGTGAGTGTGACACGTTCGGGGACACTGCGGTCACTGGTTTGGCCCTGCCTGGCCTGCCAGCAATCCTTTGTCCTGTCGGGCTCCACCAAACCGACCAGAGCTGCTGAAAAGTGTATTGCATTTAAGAAAGCTGTGATCTCTTATTTCCTTGGAAAACCAAGCAAAGAAATGGTTTAATGAGAACCCACAGCACCCAGGGAATGGAAGGTGGGAGAAGGCTGAGGATGCAGGGAGATGCGAGGAGTGAGAGCCTGTGACAGGATGGGGACTCTGAGCGCTTCCGTCTTTGATCTGAGCCACTGAGGGTTACACTAAAGGGTTCTCTCCATTACCCAATTCGCCTACAGAGAAGACCGTCTAGATGCCTGAGCAGTTGGAAACATCCTCGAGTTCTTGACCTAATTCTTGTCCGCCTCCTCTTTCACCTGGCATGCAGATAGCACAGCACCATCCAGGAGCCCCGGCCCACATTCCTTTGTTTAATCCCCTCAGAAACCCATAGGTGGTATTTGCCTCACAGTTCTGGAAGCCAAGCTTCAGTAACTGTGTCCTGGCCGTACGGAACAGGGCAGAGACTCCAACGCTGGTCCTCTGGCCCCAGCTCCGCAGGCGCTCCCCGCCCCTGCCTGTCAGGGGCTCAGCAAACTCACCCACCGCAGGTCTCCTCTTTCCCGTCTGTTGTTCAAGAACAGCTTTGGAGGAGGCTGTGGGATGACAGACACTGACACAAAGGGGCAGACGGGCTATCTGGGGCCTGGCTTTGGACTTAGTGAGCTCCTAACTACAGCCCTGATGCAGGAGCCCGGGAGCCCACTTCCAAAGACTCCTCCGGCCTGATTCTCACCAACTGGTCCTGGACCTGCCTTCCCACTGTCAACCTTAAAAATAAAATTGCCAGTTATTTAACTAGCAAACAGTGAGTTTATTCAGGAATAGCAGAGGAGTTACAGTTCAGGACATGCAAACCACAGGTAAGCCAGGGGAACAAAGGACCAGAGTGTCCTTTTATTGGGGAAAGGACGACACTGGGAGGGGTTGTTCAGAACAAAAGGTCATTGCAGGAAAGCTGGAGTTCGGTTGTGGCAGCTTCTCATTGGCTGGGTTGTTGCCAGGCGAGAAGAAAATCCTCCTTCCTGCCCCGGAGTGTAAAGTAAGCTACCACAGCAGCAGGGAGTGCGAACCCTTCCCTCATTCCTTTGCAGCTCCATCTGGAATCAGGTTTTCTGTATTCATTGTCACACCTCGTCGGTCCGGGCTGCCGGCTGCTGGGAGTCAGTGGTCTGGAGGGGCCCTGGCCCTGGGTTTGGCTTTACCGCGTTCCTCCCCAATCTCACACCCAGCCCGGTGGCCCCTGCCCTTCACCCCATGCCCTGGCCAGCAGCTCTGCACACAGACCTGATGCCTCCTCTCTGCACAGTGGAGGGCTGCGCCTTCTGGGGGGCGGACGAGGCAGGGGGCGTCTGACCCTGCACTCCGCCATAAATGGGCACAGGCTGTGGAGGCCGCCCGGACCTAGGGGCCCAGAGCAGTGCCCCTCTTGCATCACTTTGGCCAGGAGCACTTGCGTTCTCCGGGAGGGAGGGAGGGGGGCCAGTGGAACGTGTGTGGTGTGACTGTTAGTGTGTTGTGAGGGTGCGGGCCACAGCCTCTGTCTAAGCCCCGGCGGTGCGCGGGTCGGCGGGCAGTAGGTGCGTCAGGATGGACTCGGGAGGGCGGGCAGTGTAGCAGCCTCCCTCTCTGTTTTGGCCCCCACCCCCCCTCCAATCAGCCAGGGAGTCCCACTGATTGGATCTGTTTATTTTATGATGGTAAAATATACGTAAGATTTATCATCAACCGTTTCTAGATGTACAGTTCAGGGGCATTGAGGACATTTGCCTTGTTGTGCAACCATCAGCACCATCCTTCTCCACACCTCTTTATAATCCTTCCAAACTGAAACTCGGTCCTCGTTAAACACCAACCCCCCACCCCCGCCTCTAGCAACCACCCTTCTACTTTCTGCCTCTATAAATTTGACTTACAAAACAAGAAAGAAAACTAATTTCCATAAAATGTTTATTGATGAAATCTAAAATACGATAGTGATCCTTGAGTACAGTTTTTTTGGTAAACTGGATGAGGAGTGGCTGGATCTTGTCCCTTCCCCTTCCTCTGGAGGAGCTCGATGTGCTGGGTCAGAAGATGCTCACTCCTTAACCCCCAAACTCAGCAAGGGTGGCAGAACCCTCAAACAGAGCTGGCCTAAGGACAGTGCCCGACACAGGACATACAGACAGGGGACAGAGTCCTGTAATCAGGCCGGAGCCCTATGCTTGTTGATTCATCTTCTCCTTATCTTCCCAACATCTGTGCTTCTCGAACTTTCAGAGTGCTTAGAAATCACCTGGTGACCTTGCCGAAAGGCAGATTCTGTGTTTGGAACACGTCCCAGGTAATGCAGATGTGCTGGCCCAGGGACCACACTTGGAGAGGCAAGGCCCCCCTTCCACCTGGGGAACCTTGATGTCCAGGCCATGCAGAACCTCTCTGAGGTTGAACAAGTCCAGGGCAAATTCTTCTTCTTCTTTTTTTTTTTTAATCACTCAATATACTAGAAAAGAGATACCAAAGAAGTTACAAAAATATTGACATATTTTAAATGTTCACAGTTTAAGAGACAAATGAATTCATCATACCTGCATTCGATATGATTGTGCCGATCCCAAAATGTATTAATTCCTTCTCAGGTTGTGGGATGAACGTCTTCCGCTCTTGTCGGCTTTCTCTGGGACTGAGTATGTGACAGCTGATGCTGAAGTGTCTGAAATGAGGCTCCTTGAGCACAAAGTAGGCCGGTGGTCCTGCAGGTTCACATGCACAGACCCGAGTGAGGGGAGCTCTGAGACCTGGAGATCTGGCCTTTCCGGCAGAGCCCGCTGGCCTTGTCCTGGCTTGGGGACTGCCTCTTTCCAGATGACTCTACCAAGGGATGTCTAATTCCTCCAGGAAATTCTTATCCTCTTTCATCCCCAGAGGGGTGGGCCCACGGTGTAGCCTTAACTGGACATGGCAGGCCGCGTCACAGTGGGTGGGGAGCTTCATGCAGAACAAGCCAGGAAAGGGGACTCAGGGATGCGGGAAGCTAATGGTGCCAACCTGTCACTCTCCAGGGGCCGAGTGGGATCTGGTCCCACCTCTGCAGGACTCCTTTTAAGGAATCTCAGAAGCTGAGTCTAGCTGTTCTAAGGCTTCTCAGCCCCTCGGGTGTTTCTTGAACCTCCAGTGTTTACAAACGGGATGACTTTGAATTATAAGGGTTTTCTCATTTTAGGAAAGGAATTACAAAAATATTTCATTGAATAAGAAGCTAGTTTAGTATACTTATAACATTATCAGACTTGCACCTTTCCCCACCTACCCACCCACCCACCCAAAACAGCCACTCTCATTAATCCTTGGAACCCAGCACGGGGTCTGGCTGGCACATAGCAGGCCTCAGTGAATGAGTGAATGAAGTTTTAAGAGCAGCCCTATTAAACTCTAATATCACAGCTGTGCCTACAATGGCCCTGTGGGAGCCCCAGCTGACCCTCAGGGGACAGTGCCTTCCTAAGCCCACCCAGCAGGGCAGGCATGTCAAGACTCAATGGGCCAGGTCAGTTCTTTCAGTCAAGACTCTGTTAGGCTGTCTGTCCTTCCTGACACACCCGGTCCTGTCATCTTGTTCGGTGGCAGTACTTGTCCCTTTGGTGAGTCATCGAAGCCACAGCACGAGGGAAGTCATGCTCTGGGGCACGGGAGCCCCGTGCCGTCCACCCCTGAGTGCCGCCATTGCTGGGAAGGCCTGCATACACCCAGGTCACACACAACACGGGCACTGTCCCCTCACGATTGTGCCCCCTGGCTGGGACAATAACAGCAACATCAAATGTCCCCATTTGGAAGCATTCTGAATCCCTGCTTGCCTGCCCAACTGATTTCCCAGGCAGGCTGTGCAGATTCCTTAGTAAATAGGTTGGCGGGACACCAAACCCTCTCAGCCTTTAAAACCACTTTCTCCCAAAGCAGAGCTCAGCGGCGGCTCACCTGGCTGTGTGATTGCCCCGTAGACTCCTGCTTCCTCCCATCCCTGGGGCTGGTAAACAAATCAGTGCTTCCTGGGAGACTGAGAAAGGGGGCTCTGTTTAAGGATAAGAGCATCATTTAGACATAATCAAGGATGCGGAAGAGACTTCGTCTTGGACAAAGACAGAGCATTTCTAAACCAGCCATTGCTCTCCGAATGTGGGAGGCTCTCTTCCCACAAGGCTGGGATTGTGCAGCTCTCAAAGAAATAAATGAGCTTGAAAGTGAGTGATAAAGGGCTTTGTGATCAGAGAGTATGCTTGCAATGCACCACCAAGGAAGAAATGTTACCCCTTTCTCAGTGAAGAGCCAGACACTTGCATAAAGTCTTAGGGGCATGAAATAAACACAGAAGTTAAATGTTGGAAAAAGAAAACTGATCAAAACAGAGGCATGTGGACACATTTTTAATAATCAGAAAGCCAATTTATTGATGTAGTGTGAGCTCCAACTGGTACATGATAAATACCAATTAAAATTTCATTAAAGAATATGTTCCTACAGAGAAGAAGCATATCTGTAAATAATTAGTAAGCAGAAAAAGTAGCAGTGGGTGAAGAATCCCAGACCTAGCTTGTCCAGTGTATCAGTGAGTACTTTCCATTGCAAATAGCAAAAAATCAACTCAAAATGACTTAAAGAGTAAGGATATTTATTATTTATGTAACTTGAAAGTCCAGAGGGGTCCAGGCTTCGAGGCTGGTAGGTCGACATCCAGCCCTGACTTCTGGTGGTCTCGGCTCTGCCTCTCTCTGCATCAGCTTCGTCCCAAGATCGCTGCTCCCCTTTCCGCCTCCCTCCCTTGACTTAATGGAGCAGCATGGGCTCACTAATTCACTGTGGAGGTAAGATGAAAGCTGTAGAGGCAGACGGGTCTAACTGGAATCCTGACTCTGCCTGGGAGCCGTGTGTCTTGGGCAAGTTGCGAACCACTGAAGTGCTAGCCTCCTCATCTGTAAAACAGGAATAATCATAACGTCTGTGTCCTCAGATTGTTGTGAGGATTAAGTCAGACGGTGAGATGGTGGCTGACATGTAAATTTAGTAAGTTAGCGCTTAGTAAATTTAAGAACTCCCCCCTTGGGGCGCCTGGGTGGCTCAGTTAGTTAAGCCTCTGCCTTCGGCTCAGGTCCTGGGATCGAGCCCCGCGTCGGGCTTCCTGCTCTGCGGGGAGCCTGCTTCTCCTCTCCCTCTGCTCCTCCCCGCCACTCATGCTCTCTCTCTCTCTCAAATAAATAAACAAAATCTTAAAAAAAAAAAAAAAGAACTCACCCCTTGTCTTTATTTATTAAATGCTTACAAAGGGTTAGGCACTGTGCTCACTTGGGGAGACATGAGTTAGAATAGACAAGTAAGTTGGTGGTTAGGGTGGTGTGGTAGGTTCCCTACCCTTGTTATCCTTACCCTTCTGGTAGGAGCAAGACTAGGGAGATGGTGGACTGACACCTGGTAAACAACAGAGACCTAAGCAGGAAAAATGGGGAGGATGGGGACACTGGTCTCCAGTGTCACTTCAAGGGCTTTAGGCTCCTTTATGTAAAGTACAGATTTGGTTTCATGTCTAATTTCCCTTCAAACTAAATACTCTAGAATTTGGAATTGAACGGAAGGAAGGGAGGAAGGGAGGAAGGGAGGAAGGAAGGAAGGAAGGAAGGAAGGAAGGAAGGAAGGAAGGAAGGGAGGGAGGGAGGAAGGAAGAGAGGAAGGAAGGGAGGGAGGGAGGAAGGAAGAGGGTTTTCAACTCAAAAGGAACAGAATACATTTTTTGGTGACACTCAACATGCTCTCTCAGGTCGGGAGATCAAAGGGACTGCTTCAGCCCAGAGCACCTGAGAGCGGGCAGCAGTTGGGGAAATTATGTTCCTAGTTACTTCTTTCTGGACGATGTTAGGGTAAGTACTCATCTGTGCTTAGAAATGTTCTACTGGATATCAAAAATAAAATGGCTAAGCAACTTCCCCAGGAAAAGAAAAAGCAGTCCAGACCTATTTAAAATAACCATTAAAGGCAAGACCTTTGACAGCTTTGAATTTTTAGTAGCACGCTGCTACACCCTTCTGCCCACTGCACTGTTCTGCTCACAGGCGGGGGCTGAAAACCAGACTCTGCAGCCTTAGACATTGTCTTCCCAGAGGAATTAGTTTAACCGACATTTAGCCATCGAGTGACCTGTCCGCCAGCTGCGGGGCCCATGGGGAGGTACAGAAGGCCGGCCCCTGCCCCTGTGAGGCTCGCAGAGGGTGGCCGGGGAATGTCAGTGGAACAGGGTGTCGTGAGCTCACATGAGTCCCATCCCAGGCCCTCTGGAAGCCTCAGCGCACCCCTGCGGATGGGTGCCGGCACTCTGGAAAGATGGCAGCCTCAGCTTGGCATTTACCCAGCAGCCCTGGGTCTGCCCATTTGGGTCTGCTCCTCCCGCTCTCCCTGAGCCATGCAGAACCAGACTGATTTGCCCCAATGTGGCCCCAAGAGCCCAGCTTAGGTCAGAATACAGTGCTATGCTTCTCCTCCAGAACACGCCATTTCCTCGGGCCAGGAGCTCATGGCCCATTTTTAGTCTGACTAAACCCCACGTCATCATTCAGTATGAAGTTTAGTGAAAGAACTCAAGTTGTAAAGGAAAGACCATCGGGTATCTTTTCAAGTTGGCTTGGTAGTTCCTGGATGAGAGAGGATGCTGGAAACACCTTGGCTCCAGGCGCACTTGCCCTTAAGAATGGGAAAAGAAAAGCCTGAAGGAAATGCCATTTGTTAAATTAATGTTACAAAAACTACCTCTCTTTCAGGATGCTCGACTCAGCACACGTGAAATCTTCTTTCCTGTAAAAATGATAAAATAATGTGGGTGAGGAACTGGGTTGTGGGGCTGGTCAAGCTCCTGTTCCTATCAGTGGTCTGGCTGGTAGAGAAAGCATTGTTCTGGAAAGGGAAGCAACGGTGCTCTTTGGGGATAGGGATGTGCTGGGAGAAATTCCTTTTAAGCCAGGGTATAAAGAAGTTGCTGAAGAAAGTACTCTTGACCTCTGCATTGCATCAGCCTCTAATTTCCCTTGGAACAGCGGAGTCATCTGCCCACGAGAGCAGCAGCTGCTTTGCTGTGTCTAAAAGAAAGAAGAAAGAAGAAAGAAAGAAAGAAAGAAGAAAGAAAGAAAGAAAGAAAGAAAGAAAGAAAGAAAGAAAGAAAGAAAGAAAGAAAGAAAGAGAAAAAAAAGGGAAAAATCACTGACTTAAAGAGGGCAATGACTATTTTCACTGTGTGCGGAAGGGATATTTTCAGCACATCTGGGCAGGATTCTAAACTTACCAATGGCTTAATGCAAGATTCTCATGCCTCCTAGGGATGTTTTATTGTGTTACTCCCAAGTTTTTATCACTTTATTTCCAATCGTCCCTTGGGGACGAACAAAAATGCTTTTCTGAATCATAGGAAATGCTTCAAGCTGGGTACAATTTGATATTAACTGAGGATATTCAGGAGTCACGAAGGAACGTCACATTTTTTTGTAGATTCTAAAACGGGATCCAAAGGGGCAAACGTTATTTTCCCCCCTAATTTAATAAAGTGACAGAACAAGTTAAGTTATTAAAGATCTGACACCCCACCAGGATTCCATAGTACTGACGTAAAATGAATTACTCTTTCTAAATAATACAGCAGGGGAAAATGAAAGCATTTGTCACTATGCTAAGAACAAATGAAGAAAACACATTTAGTTTTATGAAGAAATTCACTCCTCAAGACTTCTATTTTTTTTTTAAACAGTCAATTTGATCGAAGAGATTCTATAATCCTAGATTACTTCATAGATAAAACCATTTGCCATTTATATTGCCTCACAAGCATGTGTGGCTTAGGGGTTACCTACAGTCTGGAGTGTCAGGATGGTGGTAATAAAGATAACATTTACCTCTGAAATATGCTGGGATGCCGAGAGACTGAGAGAAAATAAGTCTGAGAATATGAAAAGAAAAATGAAAATACTCATCTAGCCTAAACCTGTGTTAATGAATATCATAATACTTTAATTAGTAATGTGGGTTCTGGTAGCATTTTCAGAAAATTGGTGAACAGAGTCTTCCAATATTTGGTTCTCTGAATTAATTTCTACCCCTCACCAAGGGGAGATACTTGGAAGTATAGTCAAGAGTGCTTATGGTATTACTACTTAAGAAGAAAATGATGGTGAAAAAGACAGTGAGACTGTCTTTCAATATTATCAAAAGAGAAGGAATCTGATAAGCAACATCTTATAAAGATTATCTGAGGAAGACACGGATCTAAAATCGGGTTGTATCATCAACAGAAGAACGGATAAAGACGTTGTGTGGAATATTACTCAGCCATAAAAAAAAATGAGATCTTACCATTTGCAACAACATGGATGGACCTAAAGGGTAATATGCTATGTGAAATAAGTCAGACAGAGAAAGAAAAATACCATATGGTTTCACTCATATGTGGAATCTAAACAAAACAAAACAAAACAAATGAACAAACAAAAAAGCAGAAACAGACCCATAAATACAGAGCACAAACTGATGGTTGCCAGGGGTGGAGGGGATGAGTAAAATGGATGAAGGGGTGTAGGAGGTACAGGCTTCTAGTTATGGAATGAATAAGTCACAGGGATGAAATGCACAGCATAGGGAATATAGTCTATGGTATCGTAATAATGTAGGTGACACATGGTAGCTACACTTGTGAGTATGGCATAACATATACTGTTCTCAGGTCACTACGTCCTACAACCGAAACTAATGCAACATTGTGTGTTAACTATACTTCAGTTTTAGGGGCGCCTGGGTGGCTCAGATGGTTAAGTGTCTGCCTTCAGCTCAGGTCATGATCTCAGGCCCTGGGATCGAGCCCCGTGTCCAGCTCCCAGCTCAGCGGGAAGCCTGCTTCTCCCTCTCCCTCTCCCTTTGCCTCTTCTGCTTGTGCTGTCTCTCTCTCTCAAATGAATAAATAAAATCTTAAAAAAAATTTATATAAAAAACCAAAATATACTTCAATTTTAAAAAATTAATAAAGTAAATAAAATAGAATTGCCAGATTTAGCAAATAAAAGTCTGTATTTTTATTTTAGCTGGGCATTCTGTATGCTCTGTTCGATCTGAATTTCAGATAAATACCTTTTTTTTGTAATATAAGTATGTTCCATACAATAGTTGTGGCATTTTATACTAAAATTTATCTACTGTTTATCTGAAATTCAAATTTAAGTGGACACTCTGTATTGAATCTTGTAACTCTAGTCTAAAATGATCTTAAAATGCTAACTTTGGATGATTATAGAGGTCATGTGATGAAATGGATTTTTAAAAACAAAGACAAAGAAATTGACCAGGTTTAGCATTTAGTAATTATCTTTGGTGGCACGATACACCCAATTACAATTGTTGGCTATATGGTCAACAAGCCTTATAAAAATCACTTACAAAAGCCACAAGGTAAGTGTTCTGCATGTGGTGATTGTTAAATGAAAACAAACTAACAAATAAACAAAAGCAAGCACAGGACAAGCCATTTCCTGTAATGTGAATGAATACTTGTGGCCTAGGTAAAATTTCCAGTGAGAGCAATATACATAAAAAGGAAAAAAATGCTGTATCTTATACAATTTCAATCACATGAAAATAGTATTTTAATCTTAAAAAGAGATTATAGCAATGACAAAGTAAAGTCAAAGATGCATATAACAGAATGAATAAAATTATTTCACACAAGTGAGTGAAGGCAATATTCTAAAATAATATATTAGTTTATCTAATATGTAATTTTACATATTTGTAACTAAATTGATCTGAACTTTATTTTATTTAGAGAGAGAGAGAGAGAGCTTGTGAGCAGGGGGCATGGGGGCAGAGGGAGAGGGAGAATCTTAAGCAGGCTCCATGCCCAGTACAGAGCTGATGCGGGGCTCGATCCCATGACCCTGAGATCATGACCTGAGCCGACTGAGCCACCTAGGTGCCACTAAACTTTTCTTTTTTCAATATTCTCATTGGGAAACCAGAGGGTCACATTATATACCAGATTGCCAAACCAGACGTTTGGACATGTACACAAGTTTTAGGAACATGTATTGACTGTCTTATCAATATCAAACTCACTTATATCACAATGCTAATAAATCTTACGAATCTGCTTTATGTTTTACCCACCTAAAAAACTGTCTCTAGCTGTGACTTCTACTTCTAGCCATGATGGAAAAATAGGACCAGATTTACCCTTCCTCCTTAAACAATTTAAAAATTGGACCGAATATATTTAAAAATTGCTTTTCATACATCAGGTAATAGGCAGCACAGTCTGTACTGGGATCCCTGAGAAACAAAGTGAGTTTTATTCTTGCATGAATTTACTTCTTGAAAGCAGTTTCCAACACAAGAAAAGGGAATCCAAATAAAGTCCATTGGTCTTGGTGTGTTGAGCAGATAGAAGCTGTACTATATAGAAGCTAAGGTGACTAGAATTTAAGGACAATGCATTGAAATGGGGGACTGTACAGAGAAAGAGGGAGCTTGGGAGATCTGTAGAGGAGTCCCTTCAAATCTTTTGCTGAGTACTGATCTGTGCATGCATGGGAGGACATTACCTGCGGTCAGAGAAAACTACTTCCTGGAGCTCACACAGGACTGAGGATAGTCTATGTTCCTACCAATCAAAGCGGTAGCTGGGGCACCTGGCAGAATTCTCAGAAGGACATTTCTTTAGTTATCACTACTTAGTTAGCCCTAGGCAGTTCTGGACCTGACATATGAGCTTAAAAGCGACCATCAAAAGGATCCAGTTAATTTAATTGTATGCCAAAACAAAACCCAACATTAAACAAATATAACAAGATCTAGCAACCAACAAAGCAAAATTCACAGTATCCAGCATCCAATTAAAAAAAAAAATTTACCAGGTTAAGAAATTTAAAAAGCAATCTCATCTACAATTGCATCAAAGGGAATAAAATACCCAGGAATAAATTTAACCAAGGAAGTGAAAGACCTATATATTGAAAACTACAATACTGATGAAAGAAATTGAGGATGACACAAATAAATGGAAAGATAACCCATGTTGGTTAGATGAAAGAATTAATATTGTTAAAATGTCCATACTACCCCAGCAATCTACAGATTTAATGCAATCCCTATTAAAATTCCAGTGACATTTTTCACATAAATAGAGAAGACAATTCTGTAATGTGTGTGGAACCACAGAAGACCCCAAACAGCAATGCAGTCCTGAGAAAGAATGACAAAAACGGCATCACCCTTTCTGATTTCAGTCTACACTACAAGCTCACAGTAAAACGGTGTGGTACTGGAGGAAGAAGGGGACCAAGAGGATTTTGAAGGTGCACAAGAGGGAGGAGCCTTTGATTAAATCAGAGAAAATTGTGAGTTGTCTATTTTTGCCTATTAATAGCATATTTTCCACCAATGAAGAAACTCAACTGGAAAAGCGATTACTGCATATTAACCAAGCCGATTTTAGGGCCCAGTAAGCTGGCTTCAGTTTTCACATCCACTAGCACTGTTGAGTATGCTTTCAACAGACATTATCAGTTAACTGGTAAGATACAATTCTTTTTGTATTTTGTAACTTACATGAGAAAACACACCTAAGAAATGACTTTATTTGTCCACAGGACAGCCGTCACTGGCAGGCCACAAGCTTACCAATTTCATGTCTGGCAAGTGCTGCCAGGACACGTTTTGTGCTCTGAACAGAGTGGCTGCTTCCCCATGTATGACGATCCTAGACTTATTCCTTTCTCTGGGGCCTGGAAACTGAGGTAATCTGACTTTACCACATAGCTGATTGCCTTTGAGCAGGGCATAATCTCGCCAAACCTCATTTTTTTTTTCATTTGTAAAATGGGGAATATAATACTTAACTCCTCAAATTTTTGTGAGGAATAGTATGTGTAAAATGCTTCACATAGTGCCTGGCACGTGGGAGGCAGTCCGTGTTACTTTAGGGTCCAGTTGAGATAATACAGTTAATTATGCAACTTTGAATAGTGATTGAGCTTGCCCCACACAGAGCCTTTTAGCATTTCTGTGACTCACTGAAAGCATCATAGTTATGACTACAATTCTTAGTGTTTACAGGAACTTGGAAAAGAACGACTTCACGGAGGCCTTACCTGAAGTAACTGGCAGAACCAAGCCCTAGGCCTTTTGATCCCAAATCCATGTTCTTTCTGATGCTTTGCACCAATACCTCCCCCTCCTCGCCCCTGAAATCTTTCGCACCATACTCTTTTCTCTTCTCAAAAGATAAACAGTATGGTTCTTAACCTTCCGTTTCGTGCTTGATCCAATAATGGCTCCCATTGCTGTATTTCCTGTGTGCGTATCCTGACTCCTCAACTAAGTTCCATGAGTATCTGAAGATAGGGATTGTGGTCTGTTTCAGTTCTGTTTGGCAACGAGTCCTCATAGCCTATCTAACACAGACCCAATGCGCAGGAAAGGTGAATTCAGCTCCATCGCTCCCTCAAAACCCATTCAGGCTATGAGAAAATCCATAGCCGTCCAGGTGAGATGAATATTGTGAGGAGAATTAATTGTTCAGCGACATTTTTGAAAAGCAGGAGCCCCTAACCTTCACAGAATTCAAAAAAAAAAAAAACTTAATCAAAGCTATTGAAGTCAGAGGTACCTTTAAATATTTCAGCCCTGGAATTACTATGTCAAGCATTCCGCTTGCGCTCATGTAATTGCTCTAAGCTGATTCATGAAAGGCTAGGAAACATCTGGTCATGAAATGACCCAGAAAGTTCAACTTACCTGCTAGAACTAGGTCATATTGTAAGTCTTCAGAAAAATTACATCTCCATATGGAGAGAATGCTAATAATAGCTAACTTTAATGAATGCCTACATATGTTAGGCATGTGCTAAATGCTTGAATTATTGGATTTTAAACAAACTGACTTTAAGGCATCATTTACATATAATACAAATTGCCAGTTTACAGTGTACAGTTCCAGTTTTGAAAAATGTATACATATACCCATATAACCATCACTACAATTAAGATTCTACTGAATATCCATTATTATTGCTGAGTGATCTATCCCACTGCATGGATGTACTACAATTTGTTTACCTATTCATCTGTTGGTAGACATCCATTTTGGTGCTATAATAAATAAAAGTGCTTTGAACATTGTGTGGACATGTTTTCATTTCTCTGGGGTAAATACACAAGAGTGCGAGGGTCCCATGGGAAATATATGTTTAATTTTATAAGGAACTGTCAAATTGCTTTCTGAAGTGGCTGTTCTACTGTATATTCCTACCAGTAAGGTATGACAATTCCCGTTGCTCCCTGTCCTTGCCAGCACTAGGTATTGTTGGTCCTTTTGTCCTCCTTCTGTTTGTTGTTTACTATGCTGGAGTTTAAAACTACTAAAATTTACCTGAACAGTTCTGCGAGTTTTGACACATATATTTGTGTAGCCATGACAAACATCAGGATATAGAAGAGTTTCAATACCAAAAAAATGCCCACATGTTCTTTTTCAGTCAATTCCTCTTCTCCCTCCTGCACCTGGCAACTAGTGATTTCTGTTCTTATAATTTTGCCTTTTCCAGAATGTCATAGAAATGAGATCACACAGTATGGAGTCTGAGTCTGACTTCTTGCATTTAGCAGAGTGCGTTGCAAATCATTCATGTGTATTAGTAATGCACTTCCTACTTCACTAAATGGGAAATTCCATTTCACGGTATCTGTTCACCATTTGGAGAATGTTTGGATAGGTTTCTGGCTTTTAGTAATTACAAATAAAGCTCTTGTAAAGATTTGTGTACAGATTTCTGTGTGAACATGTTCTTGCTTCACTTGGGATAGTCAAATTATATGACAAGGGTATGTTTAACTTTTTTTTTTTTAAAGATTTTATTTATTTATTTGAGAGAGAGAGAATGAGAGACAGAGAGCACGAGAGGGAAGAGGGCAGAGGGAGAAGCAGACCCCCTGCTGAGCAGGGAGCCCAATGCGGGACTAGATCCCTGGACTCCAGGATCATGACCTGAGCCGAAGGCAGTCGCTTAACCAACTGAGCCACCCAGGCGCCCAAGGGTATGTGTAACTTTAAAAGAAACTGTTAACCTTTTCCAAAATGACTGCGTCATTTTGCATTCCCACTAGCAATGTGAGAGTTCTAGTTACTGTGCATCTTCATTGGCATTTGGTGCTCAGTTATTTTTAGTTTTAACCATTTTAACAGGTGTGTAGTAGTATCTCATTGTGGTTTTAATTTACATTTCCCTAATTAGCAATGATGTTAAGCATCTTTACAGGAGCTGATCTGCCATCGGCTTATCTTCTTTGGTGAAATGTTTGTTTAAACCTTTTGCCCATAAGAAAATTGGTTTCTTTTTTATTATTGAGTTTTAAGGGTTCTTTGTGTTTCTAGATACAAGTTTTCATGTGACTTGCAAATATCTTCTCCCAGTCTGTGTTTGTCTTTCCCATTCTCTTAATAGTCTATTGAAAAGCAGAAGTTCTTAATTGTGATAAAGTCTAACTTTTCAATCTTTTATGCATCATGCTTTTGGTATTATATCTAAGAAATTTTTGCCTAACACAAGGTCATAAAGTTTTTCCTATATTTGACAGGTTTTATAGTTTTTGGCTTTATACTTAGATTTAGGTTTATGATCTGTTTTGACTTAATTTCTGTAATGCATGCAAGGTATGAATCAAAGCATTGTTTGGTTAGTTTTTGCATAAGGATACCAAATTGCTCCAGCACTATTTGCTGAAAAGACTATCCTTTTTCTCCTAAAATGCTTTCACAGTTCCATGGAAAATCAACTGCCCTTATATGTATCAGTATCTTTCTGGACTCTGTGTTCTATTGATTTATGTGCCCATTCTTTCTCCAATACCACAATGTCTTGATTACTGTAGGTTTAGATTAAGTCTTAAAAATCAGGTAATGTATCCTCTAGGTTCTAGTTCTTTTGCTTCTTCATATAAATTTTAGAAAAAGTTTATTGATATCTACCAAATATCCTCCTGCAAAAACATATAAACTCCTGGAACTGAATCAGGAAAAAATAGAAAATTTGAGGGATTTCCAGCAATGAAATTGAATCAGTAATCAAAAAACTCTCAAGAAACAAAAATCCAGGACCAAGATGGTTTCACAGGTGAATTCTACCAAACATTTAAAGAAGAGTTAATACCTATTTTTCTCAAACTATTCCAAAATATTAGGAAACTGAATCCAACAATACATTAAAAAAAATCATGCACCACAATCCAGTGCGATTCATTCCTGGTATGCATGGGTGGTTCAATATTTGCAAGTCAATCAATGTGATACATTACATTAACAAGAAAAAAAAGGATAAAAACTGCATGATCATTTTAATAGATGCAAAAAAGCATTTGACAAAGTATAACATCCATTCATGGTAAAAACCCTCAACAGAGTAGGTTTAGAGGGAACATACCTCAACATAATAAAGGCCATCTATGAAAAACCCACAGCTAACATCATAGTCAATGGTGAAAAACTGAGAGCTTTTCCCCTAAGATCAGGAATAAGACAAGGATGTCTACTCTCACCACTTGTATTCCACGTAGTACTAGAAGTCCTAGCCACAGCAATCAGACAAGAAAAAGAAATAAAAGACATTTAAATTGGTAAGGAAGAAGTAAACTTTCACTATTTGCAGGTGACACGATACAATATATATTAAAAAAACCTTAAAACTCCATCAAAAAACTACTAGAACTGATAAATGAACTCAGTAAGGTTGCAGCATACAAAATCAATATATAGAAATCCACTGCATTTCTATACACTAATAATGAAGTAGCAGGGAGAGAAATTAAGAAAACAATCCCATTTACATTTACATCAAAAAGAATAAAATACCTAGGAATAAACTTAACCAACAAGGTGAAAGACCTGTATTCCAAAAACTATAAAACACTGATGAAAGAAACTGAAGACACAAATATATGGAAAGACATTCCCTCATGGATTGAAAGAAACACTATTGTTAAAATGTGCATACTACCCAAAGCAATCTACAGAGTTAATGCAATCCCTATCAAAACACCAACAGCATTTTTCATAGAACTAGAATAACCCTAAAATTTGTCTGGAACCACAAAAGACCCTAAATAGTCAAAGCAATCTTGAAAAAGAAGAAAAAATGGAGGTATCACAATCCCAGATTTTAAGATATACTACAAAGCGTACTAATCAAGACAGTATAGTACTAGCACAAAACCAGACACATAGTTCAATGGAACAGAATAGAGACCCCAGAAATAAACCCATGCTTATATGGGCAATTAATCTTTGACAAAGGAGGCAAGAATATGCAATGTGAAAAGGCAGTCTCTTTAACAAATGATTTTGGGAAAACTGGACAGCTATATGCAAAAGAGTGAAACTGGATCACTTTCTTACACTATCTACAAAAATAAACTCAAAATGGATTAAAGACCTAAATGTGAGACCTGAAACCATAAAAGTCCTAGAAGAGAACACAGGCAGTAATTTCTCTGACATCAGCTGTAGCAACATTTTTCTAGGTATGTCTCCTGAAGCAAGGAATACAAAAACAAAAATGAACTATTGGGACTACGTCAAAATAAAAAGGAAACAATCAGCAAAACTAAGGGCAACCTACAGGATGGGAAAATATACATGCAAATGACATATCCAAAAAAAAGGGCTAGTGTCCAAAATATATAAAGAACAGTTACAACTCAATACCCCCAAAACAAATAACCCAATTAAAAAATGGGCGGAAGACATGAATAGACATGTTTCCAAAGAAGATATCCAGATGGCCAACAGACACATGAAAAGGGGTTTAACATCACTCATCATCACGGAAATGCAAACCAAAACCACAATGGGATATCACTTTACACCTGTCAGAATGGCTAAAATTAAAAATACAAGAAACAAGTGTTGACAAGGATGCGGAGGAAAAGAAACCCTCCTACACTGTTGGTGGGAATGCAAACTGGTGCAGCCACTGTGGAAAACAGTATGGAGTTTCCTCAAAAAAAAAAAAACAGAATTACCATATGACTCAGCAATTTCACTACTGGGTATTTACCCAAAGAATAGGAAAACACTATTTTGAAAAGACACATACACTTTTACTGCAGCATTATTTACAATAGCCAAACTATGGAAGCAGCCCAAGTGCCCACGGATAAATGAATGGATAAAGACGTCACACACACATACGCACACACACACACACTGGAATATTACTCAGCTATAAAAAGGAATGAAATCTTGCCATTTCAACAACATGGAGGATATAATCCTAAGTGAAAGCATAGCAAGGAAAACGAAGAGTCTAAAGTAATTGGAGTAGAGTAATCGATGGGGGGAGAGAGAGAGTAAATGAGAATGGTGAGGAAGCTAACAAACTGGATTATTTTAGACAATGTTGAGAAATTCTGACTTTATTCTAAGTGTGATGGGAAGCCATTGAAGGATTAAGAGCATGTACAATGACCATTCTAGTTTATTCTTTAAAAGGATGACAAAGTCCTTACCCCCGAGGGGGAGACAGACAATAAACAAATACACAAACAAACAAAAAAACATGTATGTATAAAAATGCCGAGTAGTAATCACTGTTCTGAAGAGAAAGGATCACTGCTATGTGGAAGGCAGGCTACAGAATGGTGTGAGTGGAAGCATGAGTGGGAGCCAGGCATCAGTTAGGAAGCTAGATGGTGGCTAGGGAGAGAAGATTAAAAGTTCTCTTTTGGATATGCTGGGTTTGAGATACTATTTGAAACCCAAACACAAAGTCACTTATGCACTCATTCATTCACTCAGTAAATATTTGTAAGCACTACTGTGTACCCCCAGGCACTCTTCCAGTTGCTGGGATTATTGTAATACATAAAAAGCCTGCCTAGATGTGTTAGCTAACTGTGGTGGAATCCTGTTGCCTTACCTGAGTATATCCAATCAACGCCTCTTACCCCTCAAACAAACACAATGTTACATGTCAATTACATCTCATTGAAAAAAGGCTGCCTTTGTGGAGTTTATCTTCGGGTAGGGTGGGGAGAAACAGCAAGCAAGTGTAAGTCAGTGGGGTCAGTGCTAGGAGGAAAGGTGAAGTAAGGTGAAGGGGATAGGGAGTGGGGAGGTGGAGAACAGGCTGCTATTTCAGAGTGGAAAGGATAAGCCTCTCTAAGAAAAGATCTGAGCAGGCCTGAAGAAGTGAGGGAGTGAGCCCAGAACTAGCTGGGGAGAGCGGGAGGCAGATGCAGACAGAATAGAACCTAAGAGTCGTGAGACAACAGGTGCTTGGCAGGCTCGAGGAACAGTGAAGGACAGCAGTGCCTCTGGAGTGAAGCACATGAGGGGTGACAGAAGATAGTCATAAGAAATAGGAGGCCACCATGAATGTGCAGGGACCCGCTGGCTTTCACTGAGCCAGAAGCACTGGAGGGATGAGAGCAGAGGAGGGCCATGAGCTGTGTTAAAATCGTCACTCAGGCTGCTGTGTGTGTGTGTGTGTGTGTGGAGAAGGCTGAGGGAGTTTAGGGTGGAAACAGGCAGGAAGCTGTGTAAGAGTCTAGGGAAGAGGTGGCTGTGGTTTGGCACAGGGTGGCTCAGTAAAGGTGGTGAGGGCAGTTTGATTGGGGCTAGAAAGGGGAAGCACCCAAGATTTGCATATGGAATGGATATAGTGTGTGTGAGGGGATGGTGCCAAGGTTTCTGTGTGGCTTGGATGACTCGGAGGGAGGGGGTTCCTAATCACTGAGATGGTTAAGTCTGTAAAAGGAGCAGGGTGGATGGTGGAGCCAGGAGTCTGCTTTGGATGTCTTCAGTCTAGAGACCATCTGCAGTAATGAGTCAGATACAGCAGGGAGGTCTGGATAGTCTGCTTTGGATGTCTTCAGTCTAGAGACCATCTGCAGTAATGAGTCAGATACAGCAGGTAGGTCTGGATAGGAAATCTGGGAACCATCATCCTACCCAAGTCCTGAGCCTGGGTGAGATTACCTGGGGGCAAGTGGAAAGAGGAGAGGCTGAGATGCAATAGGGCTCCTTCCACGGAGCTTCCATTCTACAGGAAGAGACAGAAAGTGGTCAAAAATATGTGATGGGTGCAATGTAGAGAAATAAGGCGAGGAATGCACTAGAGGATGATGGTTGGTATGTGTCTGGGTATGTTATTTGTCTATGTGTCACAGATGCAATTAAATATATGAATCTGGAACTGGATATATAAATTTAATAGTCACCAACATGTTGAACTCCTCAAGACTGGACAGGATCACTCCGAGAACGGAGGTTGATAAAGAAATTTAAAAACCTGAGAACTGAGCCCTAGGAGTTTCCAACATTTACAGTGGAACTTGCTATAATGGGTTTTGCCTTCTGAAATTTATGCAGAAGGTGGGTTGTCAACAGGGCAGCCCTCTCTCCAAGCCACTGACTGAACTGCTACTGTTTGCTCAATCTTTAGACCAGCTTGGAGGTGTTCTTCCTGTGTTTTCCTCAGACACCCACATCAGAACCAACTGAGGAGCTTGTTAAAAATGAAGATTCCATGTCCCTCCCCATTCCCCTGAACCAACCTCTGGGACTAGACCCAGAGAAAACAAACTGCAGATGATTTTCATGCCCACGAAGGTTGGAAGCCACTGCATCAAAGGCAGGGAGGAAAAATAGAAGACAATTTGAGTGAAGGGAAACAAGAAGACATGGTTAGGTAAGACTGACTCAGTCTGTGGCCAGAGGGGAGCTCCTGAAGGTGCTGAGGACGGAGCTCTAGGATCAGATCTTCACACTGGGTGGAGGAGCTGTGGTGGGGAGACAGAACATGGAAATGCAGATTCGGCTCCTGAATTATACTTACTGCTATAGTCAGGCCTATCAGGATTGGAATTCCTCAGTTCTTCAAATGTTTTAGAATGTTTTTATAGGAATGAGCTGACTTTTTAAGAAAAAAACTATGTTAGCTTTTTTAATCTTCTGTGTTTTGTGCTGAAGGAGGGAGGAAAAATAATTATTTGGGCTAAAACAAATTGTTCCCAGCCTAACACAGAATTAGGCCTTATTCTAGAAATGGAAGGCTCATCATAATTCTTTCAATTAGAAAGGTGTCTAGTCGACATCTTCTATTATAGTGCTAAGTGCAACAGAGCAAAGAATCCATATCTAAATCATAAGTCATTATACTCCACTCTACTCTGGAGGCTGAATATATAGACACTATTAAGGAAAACAACTGAAGAGATTTATTTAGAGGCCACTTGTTAAGGCATGCTTTAAAATAAAACACTTCTGTGTATATAAAAATAGAGCCGACTTCGTATTTTGATTTATGAAAAATAAATTTATTACATAACACCTTGTTTTTAACAATGTTCAATTTTTTTTTAAATTCAGAATACTTGTGTCATTCATGTAAAATAGTTTGATACAGTACATTGTATGTTATAGGTTTTTTTTTTTTCCTCAAAAATTCTAAGGCTCTCCTACTCCTTCTCCTTTGCTGAAGTAAGGGCACCCTAAACAACGTGCGAACAAGTTTTAAAAAGTAAAATTAACTGAACAAAATTTTAATAGCACTACACCAACCAGCTTTAAAATCAGGACAAAATATCTGAATCGGATGCCGCACCTTTCAGAGGAAGTTATCATTCATGCTTTTTTCATCTTAAAGCATGCTCACTAATCAGCAACACCAACAGGAAAAATAAAACACTGTCTATGACAATCATTTCAGTTTGTTTGCTGAACCAAACAGGTTTATATCAATGACAACATATTTAATTACTATCAAATAGCAGCTTTAATACCAGTCAAGTCATAGATTGAAAACAAAAACAAACTTATAAGTTGGAAATTAATCTTTGGGAGTTTTGAAACCTTTCTGGAAAAACTATGTGGCTTTTGTACTTTCAAAAAAACCCAAGCAATAGTCTTGGTCAAAAAACACTGATTAATGTAGAAAATGAATCAGCCCACTGATAAGACACTAAAATGAAAGGTGTACCAAAATAATCTCACTCTGAGTCTGGGTTATTTTGTTGCGTTAACATATACTGTATGTTTCAAGTACCAGTTAAACTTCTGTGTGTGTGTGTGTTCTATTGGTCAGATAACGTTGTTACACTGAAAGAATTCACCACATACAACGACAAATGCTCGCCCCTAGCACATTTCACAGCTTCAACTGCTACAGACTGTCACTGAAAAAAATGCATTGGTCAGTCTGAACCATGTCAAGTAAACTATGGAAGTAGCAAATCCACGACACAAACTGTGCTAGCACTTTCTTTCAAGTCTAACTCCAAAACAGGTACAACTTGGAAGCCACTACCCCGGTCTGTGAAAAGCGGTGGAACTCGGCTACTGGACAGCCTGAGGATGTGGGTGTACAGTACATGCCCATGGCCCATACCAGGTTCCCGCAGAGAGCTGCACCGTCAGTCCTGCAGCGCTAGCAACAGTGCATTGACAACATTCCAGCGCAGCTCAGTACCGGTGTGTCTGATGCGAGTACTGTGGAGGCTGCTGGGAGGTAGTTGAGTATCCCATGCTGCTCTGTGGCTGTGATGTGCTTGGTCCAGGGTTGGGATAGGCAGCATGTGGATTGGAACGCTGCAAAAGAAGAACGAGCCAGAAATGAGAGTCAGGTGTTCCTAAGAGTTGGCTCTGCCCCAAGCCAGTGAGGCTGAGGTTTGCAATGGCATTTCTTTCAAGGCAGTAACAATTAAAAAGTCTTGTGCCATGTACTAGGCTTTAGAATGAAAATGACAAAAAACCCCAATCTTTTAATATCAGCTAAGGTCAGAAGTATTGCCAGTAAGTAACATTAAGCTGGGTCTTATTTCTATGTAGTGCAGTTCACTGTTTTTCTATAGCAGTAATCCCCCTTTTAAGCTGTTTTGTAACTATCTGATAAGTAATAATCAATTTGCTTGAGATGTTTATACGTGAACTTATATATATACTAAGAAATTCAAAGCTAATTGACATGCTAGTTTCTTCAACAGAAGCCTCCCAGCACATGTATGACTAAAGAATAAAAATGAATAGGACAAGAAAAGGTGGCGTAGAATCCTTTTCTTTGTTATTAAATATTTTTATGCCCTTTAATGAATCATTTTCTGCAACAAGTTATATACAAAAGTTTATAATTATAGAAATGTCAGAAGAATGGTATTCTCAATTTTAAAAAGACCACAAAGGGAAAAAACAGTGATCGAGTTTACAGTCCTGTGATTTTGATCTATTACATTGTTATTCCCATTCCTGCACCTCTCTCTCTTATTATTAGCTCCCAAGACAAACATGATAACTGATTAACCATAATTTACTACTTTCCTCTTTCAAGGCATATTCAATAAATCATATAATGCTAAATTCTGCCAACCTTAGCAAAATATTTTTAAATTTTAAAAAGATTTTAAAGATTTTAAAAAGAGTGGACACATGAAATTACAGTCACTACAAAAACCAACCACAATGATAACATCAAGAAACAAAGAAGCACAGCAATTTTCTTGGTTTCAATAGCGAAGGTCCCAGCACTGCTCTGCTTCATTCTAAGGATGCTATTACCTCAGTGTGCAAACACGTTCTAGAGCCAAGAGGGATGCACTCTCCCCATCTGGATGGGGAGAAAAAGATGCCGGAACAAACATCAACCCCCAGAGATGTCTGTCCTTGATTTCCTTGTTTAGTTTCCTGGAAGAGAGTTACTACCCAGGCAGACAAAAATTTCCATGGTTTGGTAGATGGGACCTCTCCTTAACTAAAGCAAAGAGTTAAGATCTCATTTCTGAAAGGTCATAGCAGGCTCTGGGAACCTTACTAGTTTAGTAAGATCTCCTTTACTCTTTCAGTAGGTAAATAACTCTAATTGGTCAAGTTTTCGGTGTCCTTCCCACACAGAGACCCAGGTGAGCTGGCAATATGATTAGAACAAGCAGGGAGGTGGTACAGGATTTCCCAAGCGGTCTTTCTGCAAAGAAACTGATGATGCCACATGATGGGATTGACAAGCAGGCAACGGAGCAGCCCTGGCTGTCAGCTCTAAGCCCGTGTCCTGGGTCTACCCCCAGCTCGGCGGGTGAACACGTGAAAGTTATTTAACCTCTCTGAGCATCTCTGAAATGACAGTGACAACCCTTACCTCACAGAGTTACCATAATGATCAAAGGAAACAATGTAGGTTTCATGCTTAGTATAAAAGCTGGCATGGTAAGTACGATCAAGCTCTTACGATTACAGTCATCACTAGCGCCACCACCAACACTTAAGAAGTGCTTACTGTGTACTACGAATGCTACTAGAAATTTTAATGAGGGTAATGATAATAAAAGCGGAAAGAAGTGGTAACATCTCTTAAACGCGACAGCAGGCTAGCTGCTGTGCCTTAGCGTACGTCCTTTCATTTAATCCTTGCCATCATCCACTTCTACAAGTGAGAAAACTGAGAACATCTGGATTACTTACTCAAGGTTACCCAAAGTCAGTGGCTGGGTTGGGATCTGAAAGCCTGTGTTCTTTTTATGATTTTATTTATTTACGTGAGAGAGAAAGCAAGTGAGAGCATAACCAGGGCAGAGGGTGGGGTGGGCAGAGGCAGAGGGAGAAGCAGAGCCCCCGCTGAGGAGGGAGCTCAACTTGGGGCTAGATTCCCAGGACCCTGGTATCATGACCTGAGCTGAAAGCAGATGCTTAACCAACTGAGCCACCCAGGCGCCCCTGAAAGCCTGTGTTCTTAATCATTCTTGGTATGCTGTTGTTTGAAAACAATACACAGCATTGATTGAACGCCTACCCCAAGTCAGGGGCTAGGATTTATTACTTCTACTCCTATAAGAACTATAAGTAAGGCTTGGCTAGTCTCATTTTACAGATGAAAAACTAAAGCCAGGAAATGTTATATTATTTGTCCAAGGTCACATAGTTAATAAATGGCATGATTTAAGTTGGATCATTCCAGGTCTGTCTAATTCAAAAGTCAGTAGGTACCCTATACTGTACCATAGTCAGTACTTTTCCATGTCAATAACACTCACGTCAGTATATTTCCCCAGGTACATAAAGGTCAGCATTTTCTTAGTTATACTGCATTTTCCAAAGGTCACAAACCCATATACAAATACTGATATGGCAAGTCAGTACAAAATAAATTGGAAATACCTGATAGTCTGAGGTCATGATTAGTCCACCTGAGGTAGTGGTAGGAGGAACAACTCTCACTTTTTTCAACGGGGGTCCCTGTGTATGACTGCTGTCTTGATTCCCTGGGTGACCAGTTCCATTAGTATGGTTATTGCCCTGCTGCTGCTGCTGGTTCTTCTCAATTGGTTAAACAGAAAAATAAAGTTCAACTCAGAAGGAGAACCAAATACAAACAAGAAAATGTTACGGTAGCATTGAATAAAACAAGAAGCAGCCAAATGTACTTTAATACTTACTTTGTCTCCTTTGTCATCAGGTTCTTCTTCTGTTAAAAATTCTCGTTTTGGGTAAGGGATTTGACAACCGGCAAAAACGCTGCTCACAAGAAAAAAGAAAAACGATTTCTGGTATGCCAATCAATATTTCAGATGCTTTATTTTATTCTTCTAAGAGGGACTTTGTTTCCATATTTGTAAAATAAGCACCTTTCATGCAACTGTGACAAGATGAATCTTCTTCTAATCAGTGACATTATAGCAGGTCATGGGAGGACTTTTCATTGTATAAAAATAATCAATAATCATCGAACATGACTCAACTTTCTTTTATCCCAGCCTCACTCTTTTATTATCACAACCCAAATACAGATTCCAGAGGAAATGTCACTATTCGAACACAATTTTTTTTTTTTTTTTTTACTCTCCCTTCTACACATAAAATAAAAGATGACAAGGGGAACACAAATTTATTTGGGAATGGGATTTGCAATTGGAACATAAAACTGTAACTGCAAGCAGTGGGCAATCTCAGTGAGTCTGAGTGAGCTACAGCATGCATAATCAACCTGCCACTGAGTAACTGGAGCCCCACTGAAACTAAAGATGGCAAGGTTTCATAAAGCAAGACGTGAACAGGAGTGGTTCTTACCTGTAAAAGCCCGAAATGACAGCTCAGACATCAGAGCTAATTTTTTTTGTTTGTCATTGGGATTTCCCCAGGTCCCCATGTAAGAGGAGTGGCAACTTGGAGTTGACAACTCAAACAAGCACGCTCCAAAAAATCCTACCATGCTGGTGAGTTAATAAATTGATCACTTACTCTGATGTAGGAAGTGGATCTTCTAAGAAATAGGGATCCTGCATAGCCTGTTCTGAGGTAATTCGCTTTATTGGGTCCATCGTAAGCAACTTCTGAAGCTGAAACCATAAATCATAAAAACATTACTGTGTTACTTCTCATAGTTATATCCTTGGCCATACGTGGGACGTATATGTTTTTTGATGAAAACACCACAATTTGAAGGATATTTATTCCCCCAAATTAACAACAGAAAAACTTATTACATTTAATGTAGTAATTCACATTTAATCATTCTAATAATCATGATCTTACTTGGTTCTTCTATTAAGAGGTAACTAAACTTACTTCTTACTCTAAACCAATGATCTATATTATGCAGATTGCTTTGTCCAATTTAGAACAGGACTAAAATCTTGTATTTTCTATTCCTTTTTTATTAAGGAGAAAATTATTATAACAAATAATACACTAGCCACATGTGGCTATTTAGATTTAAAACCAAATTAAACTTAAAAAAAATCAATTTCTCAGTCATATCAGGTGCATTTCTAGAGCTCAAGAGCCACATGTGGCTAGAAGCTCCCTACTGGACAGCACAGATCATCAGAGAAAGCTCTCCTGGCCAGTGCTCTCCTAGTCTAAATACGGTGCTTGATACAGAACTGGTAAAGTACAGAGGGGTTATGAATGGAGATTCGAAGGATACCACTTGGGTTCAAGTCTTGACATTTATTAGCTGAGTGACTTTGGACAAGGTGCTTAATCTCTTTGTAACCTCATTTGTCAAATGGAGATTAAAAATAGCACCTAAAAATAGGTTTGTTTTCAAAATTAAATGAGATAATATATGGAAAGCAATTCTAATGGTACCTGACACAAATAAAGCACTATGTGTTAGCTGCCATTATTATTATTATTATTTTGCTACCTACAGAAATGTCACACTAATGTGAAAATTCAGTATTTTTTGGTTAAAACATAGTTTACTTAAGACTTTATGAGCTAGAATATTTGATTTGATTTATTTTTATTTATTTTATTTATTTATTTTAGAACATTTGATTTTAGTAGGTGATTTAAGAGCAGACAGTGGTCTCTCAGCTTATCCTCTTTGATCTAATGCGGTGGTTTTCAGACTTCAGAGTACATCACTATTGCCCCTGGAGCACTTCTGAAAGCAGACTGCTAGGCCCCACTCCCAGAGTTCTGGGATATCTGCGCAGGAGTCTGAGAAGTGGCCTTTCTACCAAGTTCTCAGGTCACTAGTGCTGTGGACTGGGACACCTTACTTGAACACCAACAGATGCGTTGAGACTTGATGGGACATGACACAACCAAAGGACAGAAGGACATAAAATACTGAAAAATACAGAGGAAACACTGGAATGGTGAGATTTAAATTTAATTTTGATGATCTGATATTTCAGTGGAAGCACAACTTTATTTTTAGAGTTGAAAGGAAAAGCATGGATTTGCCATTTAAAATGCTCAACGGTTTTATAGGAGTTACATTAGAGCTTTCAGATGGGCCCACCCAAGATAGGTCACCGCAGTAAAAATAAGCAACTAAGCTGTGAGGGAAGTATATCTCTGGAATTTCAGTGATGATGGTTGTGAGAGTCACTTTAGACTACACTGAATAGCAGCAAGTTGGGGGTAAGTAAGAGCAAGTCCCCTGAATTGTGACTTTTGGTCTACCACTATTATCATTATTTTGTTAGAATAAATAAGTTCATAATTTTGAAGGATCTAACTTACCCTCCTATTTGAGTTCTGTTGTAAGTACATTATAAGAAACCATTATTTGGATAATAATATATTGTGTGGTAATAAGATAGGTTAGGCCCTGCTTTTTAAGTTGCTGATATGAAATAAAGGACATATGACATGATATAAAAATAAACAGAAGGTGTAGAAGCAGAAGCAGTAGACAGAGAAGAAAAAGCAGAAACAGAAGAAATGTTTGCAAGTGGCCTGCTACTGTGATAAAGGAAAATACAACACTTTCAAAACAAAAAAATTCCCATTTAATGAACTCATTTAAAAATATTGAGAATAAAGGATTAAAAGAATTTTAAGCCAAATACAATACAACCTGTTCCCTGAAATTTCCCCTTTGTATGTTATATAACTTTAAAAAAACCCATAAAACTGAAAATCATTTTTAATTGTTATCATGTAAAAATGGAAATTTTATTGTAAACAAATTTAAGCTGGCAAGTTGAATATAATGTCATAAATTACAATAGCGCATGGATTCATTTAGATTCTAAGTCAAACTATTTTTCCATTATACAGTAATAAATACTGCATCTCTCATATTCTTCCAGAAAAAGCAAATAATGCGCACAATCACTGAAGGACTTTTTTTTTTTTTTTTAAGATTTTTATTTATTTGTCAGAGAGAGAGAGAGCACAAGCAGGAGGAGCAGCAGAGGGAGAGGAAGAAGCAGGCTCCTCACTGAGCAAGGAGCCCGATGTGGGGGGACTCGATCCCAGGACCCCGGGATCATGACCTGAGCCGAAGGCAGACGCTTAACGACTGAGCCACCCAGGCGTCCCCACCGAAGGACTTCTAATACCCAAGTTTGTAAGAGTATCTTGGGAGTTAAAAATTTTATAAATAATCTTTCAAAGAGCTGAAATACAAAATAATCTATAAAAGTTACTTGTGAGTAGTGGGATGGTTTTCTTTTAGATTTTTCTCTGAAATTTTTGAAATTTTAAAATAATCGTGAAAACCAATAAATGTAATTTTAAAAATGTTCTTCACAGGCTTGGTACAGTAACTGTCTTCAAAACTTTTTTTTTTTTAAAGATTTTATTTATTTATTTGACAGAGAGAGAGATATGAGAGAGAGAGAGCACAAGCAGGGGGAGCGGCAGGCAGAGGGAGAGGGAGAAGCAGGCTTCCCGCCGCTGAGCAAAGAGCCTGATGCGGGGCTCAATCCCAGGACCCTGGATCGTGACCTGAGCCGAAGGCAGCTGCCCAACCGACAGCCACCCAGGCGCCCCACAATAACTCTCTTTAAAAAATCTAATGTAACCAAACATTAGTCTGTTAAACCATGTTAAGGGTTTGGAAAAACAAGTATTTTCATGCCTTTACTAAAATGCAGCAACAAGATGCCTGCATTTATCATTAAAGTACTCTAAAAGTGCTAAATTACCATATAAACTGACCCCAAAAAGCCTCTGGTTAGCTAATCTGTGAAAAAAATTTTATTATTGTTCTCTAAAGCTTACCAAGTGGAATGCTTTACTATCTGGTTTAACTTTATGTTTTTCCATATACTTGATAAGGCTGCAGTTGGTATACCTGAAAGAGAAATACTATGAAATATCTATATTAGATTTTGAGGTTAATTTTACATTGGCTGAAGCTTTTCCAAACAATTATTTTAATCACAACCAATAAAGATTATTTATTGAAAATGGCATAATCGGCATAACATTAGCTCAATTTCATATTTCATTCAATATTCACACTAGTCACTTATGAATGGATACCACTGAGTAAACACAAGATAATTTCATAAATAATATATACTGAATAGTTATTTTTTTATAAGACTGTTATCTCAACAATTCTCTGAAATAACATATGGGTCAAATGTTTAATTCAGCCTTACTAGTAAGCTTAAAATAAACTTAAAATTTTTAAAAATTTGTTATAGGCCTATAAACTGTCCTCTCCCAATGCTATGATCTTGCATTGTAAATAAATGAAATATTCCTTCTTCTCTATTAAAACTTGTTTAAAATGACTACACAACCCAGGTGGGTGGGCAACTGATGGCTAGCAAGGTTGCTTATTTCAGTCTCTTACTGCTTTAGCTGTGATCCCTTCCATTGATGCTCGCTTCCAGAAAGTAATTAAGTATGGTAAGAGTTTCTTTCTCATATCCAAATCAGCCACTAAAATTAGCTGTTTACCTTCTTTATATCATTTAAACATCTTAAAAGATAAAATATTTATTAAGTAAAGAAGTAAAATTATTTATTAGAATAAGCTTATGTTCAGTATTCTGTTGAGTATTCAATCTTATACTGAGGATTCTGGAAAAGCAAAAATCAACAAAGGGTCTACTTTCTTTCCAACTTACGTATTTCTTCTGAAATCTTTCATTAATGTTGAATGTTCAGGCATCTTTTTTATATCTTCCCAATCTTTATCTGTGAAATACATTGATAAAATTTTATGTTGTCTAGGTTCCTATTCTCAAGAATTAAAAAAAAGTTACCTCAATTTCATCACATGTCCTATACACTTTGAGCCTCCATGAAAGCACAGACCTCAAATAAATGACTAGCTATAGTAAACATCTTATCTTGACCTATAAATAGAATTCTCATCCCTTGTATAGCATTAGCTCTCTAGTTTATCTTTTTAGTACTTACTTTCTATGTAACTTACTATAAGTTACCTCAATTTCTGTAAGTAGAGAGGAATAAGTTATTAATAAATATTTCTATTTCTGTTTGTAAAACCACTCTTTCCCCCTTTCCACCCAATTTCTTGGTTAAATCAGCAACCAGTGTCTTCAATGACAAATGTGTTATCTTTCCCCTCTGTAGCTGTAAGATGCACTTTTTTTTTTTTTTTTTTTACATGTCCCTCCTTACGTTCACTTTATTAAATACACTGTTTTTACAGCAGCAATCAATGTGAGCAGCAACAACTGTCTGGAATAGAACAGGGTAGGACATAACTAGTATGCAAATAAGTGAGCTGGTGGCTTGGCTAGTTTCAGCACCATTAACGAAAACACCCTCAGCTATTTACATGAGGCAGAAAATGTTTCAGGTGGTTTGCTGGCCTTAGAGTTGCTCAAACAATACGTGCTAGAGGGCTAGTTTTCGTCATCACTGTCAACGGCCTTGTGCGGAAAGACTACTAGCCTCAGTACTACGACAGGTAGCTTCACAGCTACCTTGAGACATCTGCCTTCAACTTACTTAGAGAGATATGTGCAACCTAGCCTCCAAAGATACCACACTGTAAAGTCAACTAAATACATACTTTAAACTCCTACATGGGATTTTCTCCTTAATTATTTCCTTGCTCCAATTTCTCTATTTTGTTAGTTTCTCAAGCTAGACATCCTGAGATAATCTTTTACTTTTCCTGCAATTACATATAAAAATTCTGTATTTGTCCTTTATTCTCCATCCTTTTTATCACTTTACACCTGGAGTACCGCTATACAGGGAAACAGCTGGCTTCCCTGACTTCAGTTACCTCTCTTTAATTGATTTTACCTACCACAACCATACTAATCTTTCTAAAATATAACATAAACCATGTCACTAATTCTCAAGAACTTATCATGGATTCTCATTCTTTTGCACATTAAATCTAAACCCTACTGCCTGCTTTTCAACTTCCTTATAAGCTGAGCCTCCCCTAACTGTTGAATTACACATTAAAAAATCATTTCCTACAGAGGCCACCTCCCTCTTCCACCCCCTTGTAAGCCATGTTCCTTTCTCTCGGGTCTTAGAAATGGTGGACACATTCAGAAGTGGGAAGAAAAGGCCATTCTTCTCCATCTACTCAAACTATAGCTATTATTTAAACATTCTACTTAGAGTAGTACAATATAAACTCCAAGGAGGCAAGAATCATGCCTGTTATATCAACATTATTTTATGCATAACACAGTGCTTGGCACATGGCAGGTACTCAAATATTTAGTGAATAAATAAAATTCTCATCACAAAAAAGCAGTCTTCACAGGGCCTGTTGACCAATTCTGCAGAAAGGTAGTATCTGTGTTAACACTCCTACAAGGGAATGTGAAATTATAACTCCCAGGTATTTCTGTATTAGTCTTGAGTTACCCTGACCTGAGAAAAATTCCTAATAAGAAACAATTTCTAATAAATACCTGACTAGCCAATATTATGTAGGTTTTTAAAGCAAAATTTCATTATTCTAGGCCTCTGGGCAGAGTTTTTAGTGCCTGATGAACTACCCTGCTATGGCATAACAAGGGATGGGGATATTGCTGAAAAACTGAGGGGTCTAACGCCTGTGATGAGACACCTAAACAACTTTCTCCCTGCTGCCAATCGGTGCAGGCAAGGTTGCTGTTCTAATAGAACACTTAAAAGAATGTTCTTACTGGCAAGGGTTATAGGGTAAAAAATTCTATTATTCAATATAATGTGATTCTGTACAGTGCCCTATATATAATGTTCAAAATTTGTATTTAAATCCCAAGTAATGGTATTATTATATGTGCTGCCAGACAAAAATACATACTACTGAATTTTATTAGTTTCCCCTGGTAAGAACTAAAGGCACCTTTTAATTCAGATATTGCAAATATTTTATCATTTCAAATATTAAACAAAACAAAACAAAAAAATAAAATGAAACAAAAATATACTCCTCAAATTCAGAAAACCCATAAATATCTTTATGCTAATATGTGAACTCTATAAATTTTGCTATTTCTAAGGATCTTTGATTAATGCAAATCATAAAGAACTGAGTAAGAGTAGCTTTCATCAGCTAAAGATATACACCTTTCCCATGAAGATATCTAAGTTCAAACAACAGTGATTTAAAAACAAAAACAAAAACATAATGTGTACCTGCAGGAAATCCCATTACATTGAATATTCTGTCCAGCTGGTCATGGTGATAAGGATTACTAGTTTTGATGTCCTCTTGTCGACAGTGAAATATTGGTTCTGACGTTAGTAGTTCTGCAAATATACACCCTATAGCCCAAATATCTTTAAAACAAAAAGAAAAAAAAAAAAAAAAGAAAAGAAAAAAAAGGAAAGGAAAAAAGAAAAAGAAAGGAGGAAAATAAAGTGGTTCTTTCCAAAAGAAAATGCATTTTTATCTTGGTGGGGAGTGTTTTTTCTTTCTTTTCTTTTCCTAGTAAGTCATATTAATTCCTAAAGCAATTATCATTAAAAATATCATGGAATATTGTTTATAAATATATATTCCCACCCGACCCACCCCAATTTCTCATTCCCTATTACACCTCCATTCCACCCAGTGGCTTCATTCCAAGTTCAAATCAAATTAGCTAAATTTTTGTCAATTTTTAAATGCTTCAAACATTACCTTATCTGTGAAATACATACAAAGCTGCATATGGAGCACAGGAACCACAAACAAACAAAATTAAACAAAAAAATAGAACAAAAACAGAAAACCCAAATAGCTTTTGAAATTGGGCATACTTGCCAAAAACAATCAATCAGGACAATTTTTTGAGGTAAAAATATTTTTTCTTTATCTAGATAGTTTACGTACTTGCTAATTTGTAAAGTCTAATAATTATCGTCTCATGCTAGCACTAGTTAGCAAGGTGTTATTCCAATAGGAAAAAGACAATGCCTGACCTCAAATATTCTAATGAAACTGCATTTTTACTTCAAGTTTTTTGTTCAAAGTATTTCTTTATGCTACAGTACTGTCAGATTTTGCAATTTAATAAGGACAAGAAAATAGGGAGCAAAACACTATCTTTAAGATAGGTATAAAGGTATAAATTCACTAGAATTACTTATAAAAGCCAGGCAAAATGGATTCCTCTGTAGTACAACAAATTCCTTTCATTCACTTTAAGATATAAGCCAACTTTCATTCATATTAGACTTTTACTCAATAGAATTGTTATTAATAGAGGAAAGATCTACATGCCACTTCAGAATTTAAAACTGAAATTATTCAGGTCCTACTTTAACAAAGCCCTAAACTGGCAAAGTTAACTTCTCTACGCTAAATACAATGGTGTGCACACAGCAATCAGTGGTTTTTGACTGATCTAACCAATACCTGTGTGGTAAATATAAGTAACTATAGAGGGAAAAATAAAAACCACTATTTTATTAAAGCCAATTGTTCAGGTATGTTAATAATTGTCACATAAATAGAAAATGAGAAAAAAATGTTAATTTATAAAATAACTCAGAATTCCTAAAATCTACAATTGGAATATAGATCTTTAATGTAAAATTATCATATTTATGTATTTCAGAGTAACAATTATCTATTTATTAAGATGATACACCCTACTACAAGCAAGCGAGTTTTAAAGAGGACAGTGTTTGCGTATCTGTTTTCTCCCACACCAGAGAACCACGTTAGCCAATACCACCATATAGGAAAGTATGAAGAGATACTAGCCAAGCTATTTTGTTTTTAGTATCATAAAGTAAACGGAAAAATTATTTTATGATTGTTCTTTTTACATATATACCCCATATGATAACTTGACTTATGAGAATCTTCATCAAAGGGAAGATAGGAAAGCTGCGGAGCATCATGAAAAGGGCCAATGGGTCAATTTGCATGTTTAAAACTCTACTCATAGCATCCAAAAGACACCGTTAACAACTCATTCTGGTTAGCTAGGAAAAATACTAAAGAAAACTAACATGTAAAGGAAGATGAGAGGTAAGTAGTGTAGCTATCCTTAAAGCAACACTGCTTCTAAAATAAAAGGTCAGAAAGTAGGAAGAAATAGTTTATTAAACCTTGCTTAACCTTACCCTCATAACTTCTTTCTCTGTATCTTTTCTATTATCTCTTACCTTTTGGCAATCTCATCATCCTTCCTTTCTTCAAAATCCTGATCCAGACATTAATCATGAAGTTAAGTTAGCTAAGCAGGTTATTATTTCAGACAAATTTCTAAATCTGTGTACATAAGTCTCTCCTTCTTGACTTTTTTTTTCAGAATGTGCCAAGTTCATGGAAAAGTCCTTTCCTGTTCACCTACCTGCCTATTTCCTTCTAGAAAGACCTTCCAAAGTAAAAACATATAAATCTCATCTACTTCTCAAAATCTGTGATGCTTTGTGTAGCTATTGAGCTAACTAGGCTAAGCAGATAGCATTAGCAGGCTATGTAGACCCAAATGGGGGAGGGGAGCTTGTTAAATAATGTATTAATCAATAGATGTAAATTCTCATTCTCCCTATCTTATAGTATATTTCTCACTTAATAGAATGCTACATAATTAGTGGGCATTCAGTTATTTGAGAACAAACATCTGAGTTTAAAAGTCCATACTTTAGTAAAACTTTAAGACTGCTTTAGTGATGATTAAAGATTGAAACTCCTCTTTCAGCCTTCTCCATGAAGTCAACCAAACAAAACACCAAAACACTCAAAACTGAATTAAACTTTGTCACTGGGAGTACAATGTTTACTAACCTATTATTTACTCCCTTTGGTTTAATGATTCAGCTTGCAGCTTTGTACAAGTGAATAAAAGACTGCAGCACTAAAATCTGTTTGTAATAGAGGACAGCAACATTTTTCCCTGTGCTCTTTAGCTGCTTCTTAGTACCCTTCAGTTTAATATAATCCACCAAACTCCACTAGCAGATTTCACCTTTCTAAATGATGCCATTAAAATGAACTACTGAATAAGTAATCTGTGCATTCAACTATAAAAGTTCTTCCATTAGCTGCTCAAACTACAACTATCTGACAGGGAAGTAAAAAAGCTAGGCAAGTTTTTGATAAGTAGCTTTCACTGTGGTGTGGGGAATTTGTACTTTAATGGACACTCGGGCTACTTATGTAAGTAATAGGTGGAATGGGATTGTGTGGGAGAGACTGGAATCAAGGAAGAAGTATTCATTTTTATTCCTTTATTCTATTTTTAAAAATTTATATTAAAAATGGCTTATGTATAATTTATCTCTCTTGAAAAAAAAGTAATTTGAAAGATACCCATATTGTAACATTTTTGAGCCAATGTATTCATAAAAGAAAACTGTTTTCCAAGATTGGAAAGTCACCACCGCAGAGGGTCTGGCCTGACCTTGGTTTCAATCATCTGCACCCCAGTTAGTTCCCTCTGTAATCTTCCTACCTCAGAAGCAACTGTTTTATCCAAGGTCACAGAAGAACTTTCAGAGTTAAAGGGGACCTAAGAGATGATTTGGTCTAAATTCTCACCTTCAAAAAATGAAGCTAAAGAACTAAATGCTTTGCATAAGGGTGAGCATGTGTGCATACGTGAGCGCGCGCGTGCACACACACACCCTGAGTGACAAAGCTAAGGCTACAAGTCAGATTAATTTGCATACATTTTTGTTTCTCTTAAGTTTTAAAAAGTTTACCTAAGAGTTATCCAATAAATTTTGATGATGAGAAGGAGGAAGAGAGGAAAAATATGAAGAAAGGCCTTCTCTTTTGCAAATTATAAAGCCATTTGAACAAGGGAATCTACCTAACTGCTGGTAGTTTAGCTTTGTGACAAACAGCCCTGCATCAAAACTGCCAGATTGTAGATTGTCCTAGTGAATAATAATAGGTTAAACAAATTGCAATGTTCACAATAAAATATAAGTTTCTTGAGAAAAAGGTAATAAATAGTAAGTCAGAGTCACAAGCTTCTGAGATAGAATATTTTTTAATTTAAATTAAATCAAAGTCTCAAGTTTTCAGTTGATAACAGCTAAGATTAGGCAATCATTTCCTTTTTTTTTTTTTAATATTTTATTTATTTATTTGCCAGGGGGAGAGGGAGAGAGAGCACAAGCAGGGGGAGCAGCAGACTCCCCACTGAGCAGGGAGCCCAATGTGGGACTCAATCCTAGGACGCTGGGATCATGACCCGAGCCAAAGGCAGATGCTTAACCAAATAAGCCACCCAGGCATCCCAGGCAATCACTTCCCTATTTGTGTAGTCTGTTAATATGTCTTATCAAAAGTAACACTGCTTTTAAATATTCATTTCCTAGGTGGAAAAAATAGCTATGCATCATATTGGTTTATATGCTAAGCACTTAGAATATACTTATAAAAAAAGAAAACCAAATGTATGTGTAGGTAATAATATGTATTCCAAAACAGGACTAGCTTCAATAATTTTTACTTTTCCTTCTAATTGACTTTTTAAAAAATAACCACTTTATTTTGGAGCAATTTTAGATTTGTAGAAAAGTTGCAAAGGTAGTACAGAGAAGTCCTGTATCTAACTGACTTAACTTTATCTACCTTTACTTTTTTATAAAATGAAATGTGATCTCAAAGCAGTTATGAAGATTGGTGAACATAAAGATTATCTGAAGAAACGCATGTTGGGTTCAAGATTAATATGAGGGAACGGGGGAATGATCACAAATATTTCTTCTTTTCCCTTCTTGAGTATACACTGAAATGGCAGCAAAGTAAGAAAGGTAATAGTGATCCATAGTAACAAAAAGAACAAGAGGAGATCACTGGGGACAAGATTCATTCATTCATTCAACAAAGAGTACTGAGTTCTCATTGTGTACCATGTAGGCACTGGCCTACTAGGGTGACCAGCTAGGCAAGGTCTATCTATTTTAGTGGATTTTAGATAATATTCAGTGCTATCAAGGCAGTAAGGTGGAAGTGGGATGGGGAACTTCCCACTACTTTATACTTACACAGTATAAAGTATACTTTATACTGTGACCATTGAGGTTCTCTTTGAAGAGGTAGTGTTTTGACTAAGATCTGAATGAAAAAAAAGAGACTGGCCATATGAAGACCTGATCTAGGCAGAGATACATAAGAACACTTTACTTCGGGAAGATGGAAGGCAGATGGAACAGCTCAGAGAAGGCCCCAGGCCACAGTATTATTGCTGAGTGTGAAGCAGGATTGTCTTGTACAACTCTGGGTAGAGGACCAGCTACAAAGTCTGTATTTTTTTTTTTTTTCCAAAGTCTGTGTTTTGAACAGTTGATTCTCCTTCTCCTGCTCCCCTCCGCTGCCCTGGAGCTACCAGGTATACAAAACTAGAGCCTGAAGTTGGAAGACTCTTCCCCTAAAGAATTTGAATGGCCTCCGGACAAAGGCTTGTGCATGCTAGCACTTGGGGATCCCTCCATTAATGGTAGTTCTCTGCTAGATCACCCTGAAATCTGCCACTCAATGAGCCCCATGATCTATGTACACAGAGTTCCCAAGTACTTTTCTGTAAGCTGATTCTTAAATACGAAGAGATAATTGAGGGTCAACAAATAGTGGAAGAACACTTGCCACGTGGAAGGGAAAGACCAAGACATATAAATAAAAAGAGAGCCTATAAAGAAAACACACAATTATTCCAGCAATACAGCAAATCACAAACAATTAAAAAGCACTGTTATCACCATCCTCACAGATAGCTGAGATGCTTTTTTTCCCATAAAATAATACAAAAAACTAATAGAGAATAAGAAGGGGTTCTTAGAGAAAAAAGACAAGGGCAGAAAAACATAAGGAAAGTGGTATAAAGGATCAGACTCAGGAGTCCAGTATCTGCCCACACTCAGCTTAGGAAAGAGAGACACAGAAAACAGAGAGGAAGAAATCAAAGACTAGTTTAAGAGTTTTCCACAGACATGGGATGTGGGATATGAACTTCATATTGAATGTGCCTACCAAGTGGCCAGCACATTACTGTGAAATATAAGGATAAGAAATCCTATTTGTTTTTGGAAAGAAAAACCACCCAGGTAATCCACCAAGGAATGAGTACAAGACTGACATGAATCTTCATTAGCAACACTCATGCTACAAGACAATGGAAGAGCATCATCAAATACTGAGGGAAAGTTATTTTGTACTTAGAATTTTAAACCTGGCCAAACTGCATGATATAGGAAGACACAGGCATTTTTCAGAAATACAAGAACTAGAAAATTTACCTCCAAGACACCCTTCCAAAGCAAGCTGAGAATATGCTTTAGCAAAATAATAAAGCCCAGAAGGAAATATATCCAACTCAGAGGATTTAAAAAAAAAAAAAAAAGCCAGGATGAAAATCAATCCAGAATACAGCATAGCATAGAAGATTTCAGGATGGAGTTAACCAAGAAAAACAAAAGCAGACCCAATAGCATTCTGGAGAACACAGAACAAGTTAGGTAAGCAGTAAAGACATACAACAAAGGGAAAAAGAAAAGAAAAGCACATAAGAAAATTACGCGATGATAAAATTCAATGAAATAAAATGAGGCAGAATAAAGATGTCAGTAATGGTAAAGATGTGGTAAAAGAACTGTGGTAGTTGAGCACTGAATCCGTTACAATATATAATCTGAGTATAAACTGTGGGAATTATGGTTTGTAAATAGAAAATAAATGTCGTAAACATCAACAAAGTAGTAATAATAATGACAATGTATTTCTAACATAGCTTATAAATTGAGAGGTCAGTGGGGAAGAAGTAAAAGAGTACTAATTTCCTAATTCTTCAGAGTAGGGAGGTAATCAACATAATCAAAAATTGAAAAGTGAATTAAAGATACTCTAAACTTCTACTTTTTTCCATAATTTTTTCTCCTTAACTCCAAGGGGATCTTTTAGAAGTAACTATTTCTTTTGGTGAAAGAAACATTTGTCTGAAGTTTAATGGTTTAGAAATTTTACCGTGCTTATTTCTCTTTTCAAGTAAAATTTAAAATACATTTTTACTTAGAATGCATAGTGTGATCCCATATATTTAAAAAGTTTTAAAGTATCTATTTATCTATCAGAAAGAGATGGCTAGAATATTACATTCCTAATGCTAATAATGGTGTTTCTATGTAGTGGAATTTTAGGATAGTTTTTGTTCTTACTTTTATAATTTTCTGTATTATTTGACTTAATATATAGAAATATGTATATTTCACAATAACAAAGCCACTTTTAAAATGTCATGGAATTTTAATTAGTTCTACTCACCAATAGCTTTGGTATAATGTCTCGCTCCAAGAAGTAATTCTGGGGCTCGGTACCAGAATGTTACGACTACTGGATCCAAATCTGCTAAAGGCTTCAAAGGTGAATTAAATAATCGGGCAAAGCCCATATCAGCTGTAAAAAAAAAAAGATAATGTTAAGTCAATAGATTTTTACAAATTTAGCTGATTAATTTTACCACTGATATTTAGTAAGATGGGGAAAATGTGCTGAATTCTTCACCTGGGTTATAGATATGCTTGCTGCCAGAGGTCAAGGGTGACCCTACACCCCTGGGCAGATTTCTTTCTGCCTGTCACGCCACCACTCGGGACAGGGTTGTTAAGCTGCATGTCCATTCTTTGTATTGGTCACAAGCACTGAGAAACTAGATCAGTTACAGTAAGGCTTTCCATTATATGCATCAATAAGCCTGATCACTGGGGTAATCAGAAATTGACTATACAGTATGTTAACACCACTATCTGCCCCCTCCCCATTTATTTGGGTTGAATTTTATTAACTTAACTTTAAAGAATCATAGTAATTTTTTTAAGCTGGAAAAGACCTTTTAAAAGGTCATATAGTTCAATCACCTCCGTTTTCAGGAGGAAAAAAAATTTTCAAAAGAAATTAAATGATATGACAAATGTCATAAACTCCTAGCTCAGAACTGGAGTTGTGGCATTTGACACAGTTTAATATGTAGTGCAGTTATTCAGACTGTTTATCCTATTAAACTATAATCTTAAAGGCAAAACTGTCTTTTTTCATCTCTTTTAGTATCTATCTAGTGTCATTATACATAGCTTTTATCAAATACACATCGAATGAACAATCACCTATTCATACCACCTATCAAAAATTTCAAGATTCATCCACCTTTTGTTTGGTTTTGCTCTCCTAATATACATTTTTAATGAAGTAGGCCCTCGTCTAACCTACTTAATTAAGGAGGTTAAAAAAAAAAAACACACAGAAATTTGGTAAAGAATTAAAACCATGACTCAGATTACTAAATACTGGTTTATAGAAGAACTAATGTATCTTCTTAAATGTGAATGCTTTAAGCCGTTAGTATCCCCCCAAACCTGCTAACATCATGTGCATTACATGTAAGTCCAAACTAGATTATTTTGTTATATAAAATTTCCCCAAATCTTAATAAAAAACATGTCTGTAACTACTGTTTGGCTGGATCTTATCTATTTTGCACACTTTGAACTTACATTTGAACTTGATGCAACCAAATTGGACTTTTCAAAACAAAGTAAGGACTTAATAGGCATTTGGTGACTGTAGAGTAGGTACTGACAGGCCCTGGCTCTCAAAGGGAGTCAATGACTAGGAGTACTTTGAGGTACATCAAATGTTTGTGACACTAAAAAATTTGTGAGGTTTGTACGATAAAAGAGTATTCTGAGAGTCTAATTAAAAGTGGAAAGTGAGATGGGGAATTTATAGAGGAAGAAAGGGAAGAAGGGTTAAGAACACTTAGGTTTTTCTTTGTTGGTTAAGTGGTACAAATTAGCTGATAATTTGAATTTATATTAAATGTTGCAATCAGAAATTACTCTTTACTTTTTTTTATAAACTCCCACAATCCTGCTGCCTTTAAATTAACATAATTTAGTTACAACATTTCTTCTACCCACACACAAAACAAACTAAATAAATGTGACAAACACAACTTAGAAATGACAATGAAAAAAACCAGTTAGAATAAATAAATTCAGTTTTATCCTTATAGGTACCAGACCAGAACTGGGTAAAATTTTGCTCTGATATATAAGAAAACAGAGCTATTACAAAACATGCCAAGGTACAGAATGCTTGTTACTTTCTTTTCCCATCAGGTAGAGGCCTTCTATAACACAGGCTCATTTGTTCTATACCTATCCAGCCTCAGCGGTTTTCCTAGTTTGTAATTCCTAATGTTGAAAGGTCAACAGAGGCAAATGTTCTGATCGCATCTGGCTCAGGTGAACAGAACTGATGCTATAATTACGAGTATGCTATATGCCCTTGCGACTAAAGGTGAGGCTGGCTTTTAACATGGATAGAAGCTACTCACCTCCTAGGCTATTTTTAATGAAGGCAAAGGTTTCTAAGAAACTTCCATGGCTTATTTTATAATTAGAACACTTCAATCTCTATAAAGATTGTCTGACACCTTTTAAGAGTGTGAAACATTTTTCACTTTTAATGTAAACTCTTTAGAAATGGCTTTGATCAGAAGGAACTACATGAATATACACATATTAATACAGCAAAAGTTAGAAGTGATACTGCTGACTGCAAAAGGGTTAAAAGAGTGCTACACTGTGACTTATCAAAGATAAAACATACCAATCTTTACTCTTCCTCGCTCAGGACCTTCACCCATAACTAAAATATTAGCAGGTTTCTGTGGAAACAAAATAGTGTTTTTTTTTCAGTAGACAGTAGTGGTTTCTTTTAAATAGACATTATGCCAATAGAACATATCCACCTTTACAAAATCTCATTTACTCAAAAATTAAAATCAAACACAGGAAGTCACCAAAGAAACTTTATGTATATATATGCAAAGCAATATGCAAACCTCATGAAGTCCCAAATATGACAGTGCTTTTCTCCAGGTAGAGCTAATAAGGCTTTTCTTGGCTTATTTAGCCAAGTCTGTGTTCACTGTGGAGCATCTGACAGGAAGTTATAATGTTGTGGTTCCTTCCAACTCTTTCAATTATAATAAAATATCCTGTAACTTTAAGGGAAAATGTATCTTCAAAGATGACTTAATTCTAAATAGCAAAGGAAGGAGACACCGGGTATCTTTTTTTTTTTTTTTGGAAATGGCAAAGTATGCACCTATGTCTAAACAAATAAATTATAGAGAATCAATTTACTAAAGTCTTTTCTAAATGAATTAGTGAAGAGGAATTTTCTATGACCTGAACAGTTTTGAGATTTTTATGTTTAAATAAAAAGAGAAGCTAAAACTTAAAGTGAGATTTTATAGAAGTAAAATTTCAAACAGTGTTAAAGTCTCTAAAAATATACAGGATTAACTATCATCTACAATCTGCTATAGCGGTATCTACTACGTTGACATGTGAGATTTGTGCCCTCATCAGCAAGAAGGAAGAAGAGGGGAAGAAGGAAGATAAGGGGGTAGGATGGACAGAGAGGAAAGGGTGGGGGAGAGCAACCCCCAAACCTTTCTCACCCTGCTACCCTGTCTACTTGGTCTTTAATTCTACCAGTCTGCTAAATAACAGTGAAACTAGATTAGAATGCCCTTCAAGTACAGATTGAAGCAACCTTAAAATTAAAGATTTTAATGAAGGCTGTTTACAGTGGAAACTAGTTCATAGGCTTCCCAAACCATATTTAGTAATAGCCCCCATGCTATTACTGACAAAATGTAACTTACAGTATATTATTCTATCAACTACTACAGATCAAAAAAATTTTTTTTATCCCTAGCAAAAAGAAAAGAATTGCTGAAACGGTAGAGGTTCCTACATTTTTCAAGGTGAAGAAACTAGGCACGAGAGATTAAATGACTTGCCCTATAAGACTGGGCAGCAACAGCAGAATCTACCCCACGGCTTAAGTCTAGTGCTCCCTTCCTAATATACCATTTTGAAAGTAACTTTATGTAGCAAGTTTTTCAATTAATGTATACACCATAATAACAATAATTCATTCAAGAAAAAGTTTTCAGAACCTCTATCATTACTACACACACACACACACACACACACACACACACACACACTCTCCGGACCACTGGAATAACCGGCAAAGTACCTAAAGAAGTACAGTATTAACACTATTCCCTGTGCACTATCTGCAAGTGCTGCCTAGCACAAGTAAAACTGCTTTCATGCACTGTTAATTAGTCACCAGTGGGTTAGACTCTGCAGAGACTCTCGGAGCTCAGCCTACTTCAAAATGAAATCAGATCTCTGAAACTAGCATAAAATATTGAAGGCAGAGGAGGGCTTTCCAAGAGGAATCAGGCAGCATTTCTATCTGGCTGAGGAGCAAGGCTTGCTCTCAACTACCAATATGGACTCAGGAAGAAACTTCTATGTCTGTGCTAGAACTCTCTTCTTTTGGTCCACTGGGGCAGAACTCCCTAAACATCTCTTGAACACATTCCCTACCCTTTACCCCATTATGATTCATTTTCCATCCAATCCATCTCTGTACTGTTGCCAGGGTAACCTTTCTAAAAGACAAAGCTGATCATATCACTCCCTTGCTTAAAATCTTCCATAGTAGTATCATGGAAAATTCTTATAAGATTGGGTGAAAACAGAACACAAAATAATATATAGGGGCATCTGGGTGGCTCAGTCATTAATAAGCATCTCCCTTCGGCTCGGATCATGATCTCGGGGTCCTGGGATCGAGCCCTGCTTCAGGCTCCCTGCTCCGCGGGGAAGCCTGCTTCTCCTTCTCCCACTCCCCCTGCTTGTGTTCCTGTTCTTGCTGTGTCCCTCTCTGTCAGATAAATAGATAAAATCTTCAAAAAAAGAAAAAAAAGATATATAGACTGTGATTACAAATAGGTTAAAAAAAGTACGATGGGTAAAGACTAGAACAAAAAGAGTAGTGACAGTGGTATGCATGAACCTTTTCAAAAATGTCTTTGAATGCTTTTGCTATGCTTTATTATTACTAAAATATTATTTCTACTTTAACTAGTCTCTCACCACTTGTGAATAAGATCCGAAGTCCTTATGAGGGGATGCAAGGCACCCGCAAGCTCATTCCCATCAATCTGTCCTGCCCCACCTGCCACAGCCCACACTGCTCCTGCCATACTGGTTTTCAGTGTCCTGTGACTAGAGCTTTCAGATCTAGGTCATTGCTATCCCATTATTTCTGCCCTCAAAGACCCTTCCTCTGTGTTATTTGGCAAAATCTGATTCTTTGCCCCCCTACTTGATGACATAAATAACACATGAATACATTCCAATTATAAACAATTCAAACTATAAAGTTACATACAATTAAAAGTTAAAGACCCTTTCACCACCCATTGCTCCTCCACCATGTCCCAATCCCACTCCCTCCTCCAGAGGTGCAAAGTGATTAACTGGTTTGCTGTGATGGACTTTTCCAGCACTTAAGTGCTCAATCCTAAAATTTTCTCTCTGGATCTGGCAAGAGCAGAGCACAACATTGACATCTCTCTCCTCCTTTTATTTTAGATGGAGTGGAAAATCTCTCTCCTTTTTTGCTTTCTTACTCATTCAGCAGCTGGGCCTATTCATGAGAAGCCTTGGGGTGAGTGGTACTGGTCAGCCTACTATAAGGTAAAGGGGGAGAAACTCCCTCTCTTGTTCTTCATTTTGTTCGAGACTTATCAGACTGTCAAGTTCCAAACCGGGGTTTTAGCACTGGTTGGGGGAATAAACAGTTTCTCTGTCAAGGATTTGGGGCCAAAGCTCTAGTTAATAGTTAAAAATCACTTTTCTAGGCAACTTGCTGCCTATTGTATGATCTGAAGCAGGTCTTGGGGCTAAAAGCCATTACCATCACTACTTTTGTAAGTGAACTTAAGATTCAGTTTGGGCATGCTGTATAGTCACAAACAAAGAACAGTGCTGTGTTGTTTCAATAACACTATTATGAACGATGGGTCCCTCCTCATGTTATTTTTATGGTAGCATTCTATATGCCCCAGGTACGATATTCTGATTTAGTAGAGTAACACTATGTCTAACACTAAATTTCTTTAGCGAATGCAATCTAAAGGAAGTCTCAAGAGAAGAAGGCAGAAAGGCCCTAACGATCATGAATACTCTTGTATTTGTCTTGTTGCTTAACCAATATTAAGGAAGGCTTCAAAGACTTGATAATTTTTCCTTTAGTACTTAATGCCATGTTGAAACAGTATTCTCCAAAAAAGCTACTTTCTTTTCTTTCTCTTTTCTTTGTCTAGTAGTAGAATTTGGTAGTTTTTAGCTCTAGAGCCAAAACTTCCATTTGTTAGTGACAGTACATGAATCAATTAGTAATAACCATAACTGTGGTAAATAGTCTGTGATCTTTTATATGCTATCCAACATAACCACTTTGAAAGAACATATAAAAGTTTACATTTTAATGAGGCATACACTCCATTAACTATCTTTCTGCTTATGGAGATCAGAGGTCCAACATGACTTAAAGTATTATTACATCATAGCAACATCTTCAAATATGGCTATGCTATGCAAAGACATGATTACAGAACACCTTTTATTGCCTGCTGAACAATGAAATAAATCAACCAAACACTTGTGTGAAATAGATTTGTTGTTTGAAACTATATCCTTCTCTTATTGCTGTTCTGTTTCTCCCAGAAAAAAAAAATGTGTTTGTAATTAAAAGAACATGTCCTTGTTTTTTATTACAGGCTCATGGCTTATTTTGCTTTCTGTTGTTATGCTCCCCAAAAAACTCACTGATATTTCCTAAAGCAAGATGTTTGTATTGCAGAGAAAACCATTCATGTAGAGGTTTTCTGTCCTCTAGAATTTGTCATGCTGTGGAATAGTACATGGATGCCTTTGGCATACAGCAGAGATGGCGAATTGGTTTCATTTAAGGGGTCAATCCTGATTTAAAAAAAAAAAAAAGGTAAGGACTTTAGGGAGCTCTGTCTTGAGAAAGACAGGAATTGGGCTGACCAGGAAACCACCATTATCGATCAGAGGCATCTGACAAAGGTGCAGAAGTGAAGGATGGCTGATCTGTCCAGGTAACTGCCAAGACCTTCTTATTCTAGAGGTGAAAATGGGGCCTTCATATGTGCACTAAGGTGTCAAGGCAAAATGGGAGACTTTGAGGCAACACGAAAATTTCATTCTTGATGGATCTATGAAAAAAAATAGCAATCCATAAGAAACCATTGTTAGGGGGTGCCTGCGTGGCTCAGTCAGTTAAGCATCTGCCTTCAGCTCAGGTCATGATCCCGGGGTCCTGGGATCGAGCCCCACGTCAGGTTCCCTGCTCAGCCGGAAGCCTGCTTCTCCATCTAACTCTGCTCCCCTGCTCCTGCTCTCTATCTCAAATAAATAAAAGCTTAAAAAAAAAAAAAAAGAAAGAAACCACTGTTAGTGCTGTACTCTAAGATTTATTCAGAATTTAACCTTCACAAACATTGTAAACAACACAACCCAGTGGCACATTTTTTAGATACTCAAAAACTTTCAGTTTGGTTGTTAATCATTATGTACTACAATACATGCTGACAAAATTAACTCTGATATATACACATGAGCAGCAAAGTCTTAGTAGACATATACTCAGTAATTTAAAAAATTGTTTTAATGATGGGGCACCTGGGTGGCTCAGTTAGTTAAGTGTCTGCCTTCAGCTCAGGTCATGATCCCAGGGTCCTGGGATTGAGCCCCGCCATCAGGCTCCCTGCTCAGCGGGAGTCTGCTTCTCCCTCCCCCACTCCCCCTACTTGTGTTCCTGCTCTCGCTATGTCTCTCTCTGTCAAATAAATAAATAAAATCTTTTAAAAAAAATTGTTTTAATGAAATCTTCTAAGGAATTGAGTTAGATAGAAATTTGGAAATCCAGTGAATGAGATCTGGAAGATGTCTTTATAATACAGTTCTCACTTTTTCTTCCGAGCTATGAATTGGTATTTTTCACCTCTAATACTAAATTTTACCCACTACTGCTGCTGAATGAACACCTTCAAGCTAAAGAAGAAATTACCAACTTTTACTCTAGGAAGTTTGTTTCTTGCTTTTTGTATAGATCTGAAAAAAAACATGTATAATTTCCTAACAAATTCTGCTTCCTGATTAGAAAATAAATGTGACTTGTAACACGGAACTTCATCCCCTATAGTCAACAGTTTAAGTACTATACATTCATCCCTGTATTTACTGAATTAAGAGGCACTGAAGCCCAGAGACCAACAAACAAAGCAGCAAGCAAACAGTTCCTGCCTCCAAAGAGGTCAGGTTAGACTAACAGGTGGGGTAAATTCAGGCAAGGAAAAGCTTCAGAGGTGATGATCCCCAACCTGCCTGAAATGTGAAAGCTCAGGAGCTGGTCTGAAAGATAAACAACAGGAGACAGTGCCTCAAGAATTCACTAATATCTTATACTAAATCTCCACAGAGCTGGCTCTGCCTTCTCTCAAGGGATGGAGGCAGTGCTAACTGGAGTATCAAAACACATGGGGATGCTGACTAATCTTTCACTTACCTAAGAAGTCCTCTTTTAGGGAGAATAGGAATTAGGTTCTCACAGTTGATGCAAATCGAGATATTTTATGAAACAAGCATTTAACTACATGACAGTAATCACGCTAATAATAGATGACAATTCCTTTCAATAAGCCCCTCCTACTTTCCTTCAGTCCAGACTACTAGCTCTATTTCTTGTTTTCATCTAGTGTCTCCTAGGTAATACAAAGTTACATAAAATGGTCTTTTACCAAGTTGTGAATATCATCATCCAAAGTATTTCAAATAATAAACATGATCTACATTATTAAAATTGTTATCTTTTGAAACTACAAATTTTGAATTTTTAAATTACAAAATTCTTAACCTGCCCACTTAAGGCAGTTGAGGTATAAAATAACAGTTTAAGTGCAACAAGATCAACCTGGAATATACTCTCCTATTTTCACTGACACAAAGATCATTTTCTTACTGTCACAGACTACCAGAGGCAATATTCATTTCAGTAACAATGAAACATGGGTGCACAGGACAGAAACATGGCAACAGAAATAAACTTTTAAATTTACAGGCACAGCTATATCTTATTTATTCCTAATAAAGAATGTGTGTGCACATATTAATATATATGTGTATATTTTCTTGTAGATGGAAATGTATTTTCCAAATTAGATTTATTTAATTGTATTTTTGTAAAGCTATAAAGGTGTGTTAGAACACAATTCAAGCAAAGCATCTAATAAAGTATCCAATAAAGAAAAAAAAAGTACCTTCAAGTAATCTTGAAAACTAGAAAACTGAGTAACAGTAAGGAGATCAAAGGCATCTTAAGGGAGAGGTATTAAGGGGCAGAGAAAGGATATCAAAAATCTTTAAATTTTCAGAACAGTTCCAGTGTCATTAAGAAGTTAACCAAATTAAAAAAAAAAGAGTATACATAGTTTTTTTTTTTTTTTTTTTTTTTAAGATTTTATTTATTTGCGAGAGAGACAATGAGAGACAGAGAGCATGAGAGGGAGGAGGGTCAGAGGGAGAAGCAGACTCCCTGCTGAGCAGGGAGCCTGATGTGGGACTTGATCCCGGGACTCCAGGATCATGACCTGAGCCGAAGGCAGTCGCTTTAACCAACTGAGCCACCCAGGCGCCCGAGTATACATAGTTTATATTCAAATCTGAAAATCACTGTAACTCCAAAGACTATTCTAGACAATATTAATTTATATAATTGTTAGTATAACAGTGATCAGTGGGTAGTACTGTTTTGTGTTCTATCTTCCCAAGTTATTATTTTCTGGACAAATCTGGATGTTTGTACATTACTTTTACTAACTACATTTTATTCCTCTATTAATAGACAGCTGGCTGTATTTCCCCCAAGCCCCCACTTCTGGCACCAACCCCGATGATGCGCCCACTGACAATGTTTGTATAAATTATACTTGCCTCCCCACCACCCCCCAAAACACCCTGACACATACGCCAGGTAATTTCCTTGGGATGAAATCTCCAAAGAAGAATTATCAGATCAAATAATATCAATAGCTTTATTGTTCTAATACTAGAAGTTTGTTTTGCTTTTTAAGTTTCAAAGGTGGATATGTGCTCAATGGACATAATTTGGGAAATGAAGAAAAGGACAATGTGCTTGATAATAGATGACTGAAAACAAAGCATTTATAATCTCTAAACTAATAGATGACCACTATAAACATTTCAGGTTACCTTTTGTTTTTTTCCTTTTTATAAAACTAAAAAATGGCATCATACTAAATATATTGTTTGTACCCTTTCCTCACTAGTAAGTATATCATGAAGATTTATTTTTAATTTGGAAATTACTTTTCTGATATAATCCTTATGAATCCCATGGATTCATCATAATTTACATCAATTACCTACTATTAAATGTTTTGGTTGTTCCTAGTTCCTTAATTAAAGAAAAATGATGCCATAACAAACATTTCTGAACGTGCCTTTGAGAAATTCCTAGAAAGTCAAATTGTTGGGTAAAGGTTATAAACATTTTTAAGGTTTTTTGATACACATTAACAGACTTTGCCCTTGAAAGAGTCAAGTATCAATTCTATAAATTCAATGATCTTTTATAAAAACTATACCATTAAGTACGATAAAACCAATCTGGAAAACCAAAAGCAATGTATATAAAATTTTATAATTTTTATTAGCTTAAGTGATATATAATAGTAACTTAAAATTTTAATTTGAGTATCTTTCACTGATAATCATGTTCTGATCTGCTCTGTAGGTTTGTTTTATTGAGGAGGCTTAGATTATTAAACTTAAATATTCACCTCAATTCTCTATCTAGATAGTAAAGATATATTCAGTTATTTTTGCCATTTTTCTAATGTGTTACTTTCCTCTTGCTAAAAACTTTACATTTTATATTCTCTAAGGGTATCTTTACTAGTGTTTTTACATTTTAGCATGTCTATTGTATCTTTAGTAATAGTTAGGAATTTACTTATGAATTTATCTCCAGCTAAAGCTAGAATAAATATCCTAATTTTTAAATATACATTTTACTACTATGATCCATGTGGATTTTAGTGTAGTTTTAAGAAATAAGTAACAAAAAAAATTACAGACAAGAAAATACTTCTCCCTAATGATAATAAAGACTGATGCTCTTCTTTATTGTAAATAACTTCTAGTTTATTACAAATAACTTCTTATAATAGTGTGAGTGTATTCATTCAATTTTGGTTAACACCTGATACTTAAAAAAACACACAGTTTTCCTTCTAGAATATATGATCTTGTAGAAAAGTTTATTTTTTTGAAATATGATTAAGAAAGTACAATTTACTATCCAGAGTTAACCACAATATTTTGGTATGTTTTCTTTTGTTGATGTATTTTTCACTCAGCATTTTATTGCCACTATGTTGTGGTCTGCTTTTTCTTTTAACATTGTAACAACATTACTTAAACTTACTGTAAACATAATTTTAAATGACAACACAATAGTTCACCTTTTCTGCATGTCATAATTTGCACAATTATTTTCTGGTTGTTAGACATGTAAATTTTTTTCAATTTGTCATTATTATCAATAAAACTGTGATGGTCTTTTCACCATTTTTTACAATATCCTTAAGAGAGTTTGTTAAGAGTAGGGTGGCTAGATCAAAAGGAATGAATATTTTTTAAAGTTCTTGATAAATTCTAGGTTGTAATTCATGTCATAGCAGTTAGTGTTCATTCATTTAACATACTGAGGACACATCATGTATCATGCACTGTCCTTGGCATGAGATAGATAGTTCGTAAGAAAACGGACATGGCCCGGTGGTCTGGGTCTATAGGGAAGCCAGACATTAGATAAAGGTAAACAAATACATAAAAAATTACAAATGTACTAAATGCTATAAAAGAAAAAAAAAAAGATTCCATTAGAGAGAATGGGGTTCCTATTCTGAAATTAGATGGTGAGGGAAGGAAAAATGGGGGCACGTAGTGGATAGGACATGAGGAAGGCCTTTCAAGGTGACATTTAAGCTGGGACTTGGATGAGAAGAAAGGGTTATTTATGTATGTGTTATATTATGTATGAACTTTGTAGTGAGAAGGAAAAACAAGAAGGCATTTGTGGGTAGAACATGGTAAGCAGGGGTAGACTGGCAGGAAATGTACTTATAAAGTCAGATGGGGGGCCAGCTAATACAGGGTCTAGTTTGCTGATAAAATAACTTTTTAATCTCTAAATGAAAACCCAATAGTTTTAAGCAGGGAAGCAACAGTATAACAATAGCAACATGCATGTTAGTCATGTGCTAGGTTCTCTATACAGATGAATTCATTTTTTTTTTTTAAAGATTTTATTTATTTATTTGAGACAGAGAGAATGAGAGACAGAGAGCATGAGAGGGAGGAGGGTCAGAGGGAGAAGCAGACTCCCTGCCGAGCAGGGAGCCCGATGCGGGACTCGATCCCGGGACTCCAGGATCATGACCTGAGCCGAAGGCAGTCGCTTAACCAACTGAGCCACCCAGGCACCCCTAGATGAATTCATTTAATCCTCACAATTACTCCACATTAGTACGTATTATTATTCCAATTTATAAGTGAGATGACCAAGGCCAGAAAAGTCTCAGCTGAACTGAGTTAGTTCACAGTAACCATTTCACACTGACTTGTCAGGAGCAGAGCTAGGGTTGAAATGCAGGTAGTTTGGTTCCAGAGTCTGTCCTCTTCAACCACTGCATTATATGGCCGGTGCACAACTGAGCAACATCATTTGATAGTAGAAAATGGCGGCTCCTAAGAATTGTTGTGTTACCTTCCCAGTGAAACTTCTAAAAATGTTTACACACACACTGTGCATGTATGTGTTAAGTATGTACAGTGAATTAACTGCTTATAGCATTTGTGGTCTGACTTTTGGTTAATCTTGGTGTTTTCCTTAACTTATATGATCTGTTATTATTACTCATTTTTCTAACATGTTTCAAAAGTTTTTCTGATTTTTTATTTGCCTTTCAAACAACTGGTTTGAAGCTATATATTTCTGCCTACTTGTACGATTTCAAAAATTCTGACACTGACATGTGTCTTGCAACTTGCGATGGATGCATACATTTAACTCAAGAGCATTTTTTGTACTTTCAAATTCCATGTCTTAAATGGCTTATTTTTCAATTGATGATGTCTAATAGTTAAGAAAAGATAATTCTGCTTTTATTTCTAGCTTTATTTTGTGTTCTGAAATGCAGAATTTATGACTTTGTGAGTTCTTACCATGAATCTAATCTCTAGTACAAACTGGACTTTTGTAATTTTGTGCGTGAATGTTTATTTAAAAAATACATTCTTTTAGACAGCTCTAAATGCCAAGCACCTCTATTACACCACATTGCTTTATTCTACAATATCTGTTTGTTCTTTATTTAAAAAATTTTGTCATAATCTGAGAGAAAAATGGCAAGGTATACAATTATATATTTCTATTTGTTTTTGTACAATTGTCAAATTGAACAAACTATAAATTCTTTGCTGTATTTTCATTAATCATTCTGCCATTATAAAATGTATTTCAATCTTTTGAAATAAAATATACTTTATCTGATACTATAATTTTGTTTTCTATTTGAACAGACACAGACTTGAGACCAATGGTTCTCAACTTTTTTCTTCTGCTAAACATTTGAGGAATATGATAGATTCCTTTAGAAAATGAGGAAGTAGTTAAGAATAAGGCTGAAAAAACTCAGAGGTGCCACCAGCTATTAAGTTGTGTGACCTTAATCTCCATTTCATCATTTATAAGAGTCAAATAAAATAACAAGTGTCGCTGCAGATATAATGCTCATAAAAGGCTTACAGCATGACGCTTGATATGTAAGATCCTAAATATATTATAAATGATGATTATGATGGCAGCTAGCACTATAATCTGTTAACAATGATTCACTGCTGTAGTGATTCTTAAGCAAAAGCTTCCTGGGGGTTGGGAGGGTGCCATGCTTAAGTGGGCAGTGCCCCCAAGATGATTTTTCTATATTGCCCTATGAGACACCCCTAGTAGCTTTTGATATCTTCTAGCTTTTAGTCATTTATACCTTTTAGAGATTAAAAAAAACTGCTTATTCTTAACATCAGCTGTTAAAAAAAGTAATAAAAATATACATTCTTGTAGAAAATTAAAATATAGGAAAGTAGAGAGAAAGTGAAATTTACCTGAAATCTTATCTCACAGAGTTAAACCATTACAAACATCTTGATGGACATAATTCTAGATATATCTAAATCTGTATTATTTATATTTAATACAAATGTCTTATAAAGGCTCTTTTGCTTTTTGGAGCCTCCCCTATCATAGCTATCTAGGTTATTTCTGTACCAGAACATTATTAAATAAGTAGTGATGGAAGGTCAAAGGTTAATGGTTATTGATTTGATATATATACTTTTCATGCTTGGAAGTTTCCTTCTTTTCTTATTTTTAATAAGAACTTCAATCAGAAATGAATATTAAATTTTGTCAAATAATACTGCATACTGAATTTTGCTAAAGTTTTACATTTACAACTACTGAGATAACCATAGTGTTATTCTCTTAGCACTAGTAATATTGTGAATCCTGTTAATAGGTTTCCAAATATGAAATCATCCATGCATTCTTAAAATGAGCTTCATTTACTTAAAGCATAGTATTCCTTCAATGTCGCTCTGGATCTTTTTTGCTAACATTTTACTTAAGAAATATGCACAAATACTTATATGTAACTCTGTGGGCTGTGTGCATTATCTTTACCAGCTTTGTGTCAGTGTTATGCTTTCTTCCTACAGAGTTATTAAGGAAACTTTCTTTTGCTCTAGAATAGTTTATACAGTGTAGGATTAGCTGTTGCTTGAGGGTTGAAGCAAATGTGAAACCATGTGCAATTGTTACATTTTGTAGAGGTAGCCCTGTGACAAATGTCTTTATTTCTTCCATAGTTACTGGTCTCTTTAGTTTTTCTACCTCTTCCAGTGCCAATTATGGTAATTTGTACTTATTTTAAAATGTTTATTTAATCTAGGGTTTTGTAGGACACCAGAATAGTTCAACAACCACTAAAAATTTTTAAATTGTAGTAAAAAATCATCAGTCCCCACTTCAGTGCACCAGAAACGGAATTTCACAGATGACTTTTATCGACCTACAAGAATAAATAATTTCTATATTGTACACAGATAATAAAATCATTTTCTGAAGCTGATAATCATGAAAACAGAACAAAGACAGTATACAAACACATGAGTACTGACCAATCTCACTTGTCAATAAAGATGAAATAAAGTATTAGCAAAGGGAATCCAATAGTGATTGAAAAAAAATCAAGACCAAATACAGTTGATCCCATGAATGCAAGGATGGTTTAACTTCAAAAACAAAACAAAACCTTATAAATTAAGTTTCCACATTAACAGATTAAAGGAAATAGCTATATGACCATCTCAAAAGATGCAGAAAAAGCACTAAATAAAATCCATTTTTGATTTAGGAACAAACAACTTAATTAGATATACAAGTAAACATCTTTAACCTGATAAAAGGTATTCACCAAAACCCCAGAACAAACATCATATATAATGGTGAAACTTAAGAATTTTCATTAAAGACAGAAAAATAGTCACCTCAATTACTTGCCACTGCACTAGTAAATAGGTCCTAGCCATTTACCATTACCAAATAACAAGGGAAAAAAATGCATTTCATACATTCCAATTTTTACTTTCCCTTAAAATTTTATTATTTCTGTAACTGTGTTCTATCTTATACCTTCTGTGTGACAGTCAAATTGGCAAAATGTTTTCTTTCTTAGTGATATATAAAACAATGCTGCAGGCTTTCTGCTTCCCAGTCTGCAGTACAAAGACGTAATATGATATGTTTGGGATAGATTCTGTGTACCAGTCTCACAGGTGGGAAGCTACGGAGGCATTTTAGGTAGTGGAATATGTGATTTACTTTTTAGAGGGATCATTCTCAAGGCTATGTCGATATTAGACCATATAAACCACAAGACTACAATGTTTGATTGCTTGGGAGTTTTTGCAGTAATCCAGGTGCCCTGGATTAGAACAGCAATAATAGAAAGAAGTAAAGCCATAAGGCAATAAGTGGAGTCCAAAAAATTCAACTGGAAGTGTAAACTGGAAGGTCAGGTTACTGTGGGGTAAATGAACAGAAATTAATGAGACAAATAAAGTGAGCCTATAAACTAGCAGTCCTGGAAGTCCACCTGGAAAATCCAAATTCATGTCCTGCCAGCAAAGAATTTTAGAATCTCCCTATTGGTGGCTCCTGATTTACTGGATTGATCTAGAGATACTGAACTACAAGAATGCAGAATCTCTGCCAAATTTGCCCTTCCCTTAAAGGGAGGGTAATAAAGATGCCCTTCCTTTGCCCTTCCCTCACTCTCCCACAGCTTCGTCTCCCTGACAATAAGCACCACAGTTTACTCTTCTTCGGGAAATGACACTAGTCAGATGCGTAGGACCAATGGCCAATGTGCTATATTCAAATCTGAGTTACTGGAAGGTCTTACTGTAGTTTAATCTGAGATATATTTTGAAGACAGAATTGATAAGAATCCATTTATTCATTCAATAAATATTTATTGTGCATCCAATATGTGTTAATCTGGGTACAAATGATATAGCAGTAAAATAAATGGATAAAGTTCCTGCCCTTAAGGTATACTTATATTCCTAGGGCAAAGTGATGATGAATTGGAAGTAAAATGTACTAAATGAACATTATTATGTGCCAATCACAGTCCTAATACTTTAAATGAATCTCAATCAAAAAGATAAAAATAAAGGTTTGGCCCCATTTATAAATGAGGAAAGTTAACACTTACAGAGGTTAATCCTACCAAAAGTTATATAATTAAGTGGTAGACCAAGATTTGAACAAATCTTAGGCCCACTATAATAGGGGCTAATTTTTCAGGATGCATAACCTAAGATCCCTTATTGGTCCTTACCACATGCAATCATTTCTTATTTTTCTTCTTAATTTTTCCTATTGTTATTCTTCACTTCTTCCTACTTTTCACCTACTTCTTTTTTTATTTTTAGATTCCCCTCTTCCTCCTTACCATAAGGCCCAGACAACATCTGATTTTACCAGCTGGTGTTAATTAGACAGACAAAAAATTAGAAGATCAATCAAAAGAACAGCGGGTCCAAAGAATGAGTGTTATACATTCCGAGTTTTTGACTCTACCCTCTAAGGAATACACCTGTGTAATAACAAGTCTAGTGTAATAGAACACTAGTCACTGCTGGAAATGTTGAATGGTGACGGGATGGTTAACTGCTGCAGATATTAGCAAGAATTACCACACCATGTAAGGGATGGAAATGGTTACTTCCAAGATGCCTTCCAACTTTATGGTCTGTTAGTCTATGAAATTAGGGAAAACAAAAAAATGCTCATTTCAAATGTTACATGGTGTTTACATAAACACATTTTTAAACTCAATGATTAAAAAAAATTAGCAGTCTATCTCCCATCATTTACATTTTTATTAAACAGGCATCTTAAACAGCACTGACCTAAATCACAAGCCCATCTGTAATTTGAAAAGATCATAAATTCTAGAGAATTGAAACTAATCTCGGAAATTCAGAACATCTATTTTATTTTTTAGAAAGATTTATTTATTTTGGAGAGAGAGCACACACTTGTGAGTTGGGGGAGGGGACAGAGGGAGGGAATCTTCAGGCAGACTCCCTGCTAAGCCCGGAGCCTGCTGCGGGGCTCAATCTCAGGACCCATGAGATGAATATCTGGGCCTTAAAACAAAAGTCTGGATGCTTAACTGACAACCACTCAGGCACCCCTCAGACATCTATTTTAGCACTGAGTTGGGAATCCTCACATTATATACCTACTTAAGAGTACTAGATATATGGCATGATATATATCTGAAGGCAAATTATACATAAATTAAATAATAAAAACAGACATTGGTAATTACAACAAAGTGATACTCTGAAGAAAAAGTAAAATCCCAGCTATACTCTGAAGAAAAAGTAAAATCCCAGTTCTAAAGGGTAGAACTTTAATAAAGAAATACTTTTCAATAGTTAATTTAATAACTATTGCCAACTTAATATCTAACTGTACCCGAGGAAACTTTTTTACTAAATCTCAAAAAAAATTCCAATGTGTTGATTAGAACAGCATTTACAAGCATTTACACAAAATCTTGAGCTTTTATGTTGAACTGACTTTGAAATATGGCTAACTGCGTATGTTTATTTCTTTAGGAAGACTTACTTTTCCCCTCCTATATGACCACTTCTCATTTGCTTGTATCTGGTAAAGACATACAGTAGTCAAACTGAAAAAGACTTACTGAAAGATATATGTGGCCATGGAAGCCTATGACTTTAAACAGGTTTAGATGACAATTTTAGCTGAGATAAGACAAAACCTTACCTAATATATTCTATCCTTAAAGATTAAATTACTTGGCAAATCTTCAGAAGTCTGGAAAACAATATAATACTCTGATACTCTAAGGCCTGACTCTACTATCAGAAAGTTAGACTGGAATATTAATTTTTATATGCTCTTTCAGAGTATAATTCAGAGAATTCTGAAACTTTTTTTTGGAAAAACCATTTCTTTGTATTTTAACTACAATGTATTTCTCTTTTCCTAATGTAAAAGTCTGAAGGCCAAAAAAGAAAAAGTGGGGATTCACCACTAACACTATATCCAGCAGTAATAACTTATTATCAGATGCAGGCAGAGACCTGGTAAGTTCTTGTCATTAGTATGATTCGAAAGCTTTTTAAACAAAACCTTCCCAAATCTGTCCTATTTTTAGAAGCACACTGCTCTAGATGATAGTAAATTTTGTTTATAAACATGGAAGCACTTATATAAATGATATAATGATGTATCACTGATATAATGATGTATCACATCAATTATGTCAAAAGTAGAGAAAAGATTATATCTGACTTAAAACTATGATAGTCCTCTACTTCTACTAAATTTTCAGGGTCACTCAAAAATATAGTCTTACACTCTTCCGAGAAATAAATGGAGGGTTCTAGAGGGGAGGGGGGTGGAGGGATGGGTTAGCCTGGTGATGGGTATTAAAGAGGGCATTATTGAATGGAGCACTGGGTGTTATACGCGAACAATGAATCATGGAACACTACATCAAAATAAATAAATAAATAAATAGATAAATAAATAAATAAATAGGAAAAAAATATAGTCTTACACTCTTTTAAAAAAAAAACAACCTTGATGAGATTATTTAGAATAACCATTCTTGATCAGTGAGAAATTTGACTAAAAATATTCTAGTGTGTTGATAAGTGTCTGAAAAGACTCATTCAGAATCTTAAGAAAAAGTAGCCTAGAAGCAATATGCAAACCAAGTAACAGTATTTTTTATTACCAACTTGTAACCTGCCCATATAAACATGTATATTTGCAATTGTGCCATTTAGTAAAATTAAATGGGCTACTTTTTCATTATTTACAAATAATAGAACACAGTCCATTGTGTATGCTCAATATTAATATCAAAATTAAGCAAATGTAGCATTTGTCAATAAACCAGACTGTTGACAAACAATCAAATATTTTCAAGGAAAATTGCCCAATTGGTCATTTAAGTAAACACACTTTAGAATAAGCACAATATTCATAATATTAATTAAAATGAATGCAAGCCTCATTTAAGTTTGCCTTAATCAGTTATCATCAGTAAAACCCATGTTTTATCCTCAAGCCTAAATTTTATGGATGCAATCTTAATACTACACAATTAAACAAACAAGAAAATTAGAGTAAATCCTTGAAGTTCCCAATAAATGAAGCAAATCTCAAGCAATAAGCTTGATTAAACCTGACATTTCCCAAAGCATTTTTCTTCCCAAAAGCTCTGGATTTTTTTGTTTTTGTTTTAGATTTTATTTATTTATTTGAGAGAGAGAGGGCATGAGCAGGGTGAGAGGCACAGGGAGAAGCGGACTCCCCACTGAGCAGGGAGCCTGACCTGGGACTCTGGGATCATGACCTGAGCCAAATGCAGATGCTTAATGCACTGAGCCACGCAGGCATTCCTTTGCTTTGTTTTTGTTTTTGAGAGACAGAGAGCCTGCAGCAGCGGCGAAGGTACGGGGGTATACGGGTGGGCAAGGGAGATGGAGAATCCCAAGCAGGCTCCAGGTGGGGCTCCATCTCAGGACCTTGAGATCATGATCTGAGCAGAAATCAAGAGTCAGACCCTTAACTGACTGAGCCACCTATAAACCGCCCCCCCCCCCCCGCCCCAGGTTCTGTTTTAAAGAAACAAGCTTAACATGTTCCCCACACTCATGGAAACTAAAGCACAGAGAAGGGGCAAAAACAGAACAGAGGCTGTGAATGCAGGCTCCTTTCTTCCCAACTGTTTAATTATTTTGTTGCTTTGCCTGTTCCCACATATGAGTGATCTCAGGGTCCTTTCTGCTTGTTTTTTTTTTTTTTTCCCCTAAAGAATTTACTGGCCCTGGGGTGCCTGGGTGACTCAGTCAGTTAAGCGTCTAACTTCGGCTGGGGTTGTGATCTCCGGGTCCTGCTCTCTCACGCGTTCTCGCTCTCTCAAACAAATAAATTAAATCTTAAAAAAAAGAATTTACTGGCCTTCTTTTTAGGTAGAAAGAAAATGTATGTCCATTTTTTCTGTTTTCCTTTTTTTTTAGTAGCATCATTCTTTAACAACATATGAACACCCTAAGCCACATTGAATACTATGTGTGAACTTTAATAACAGCCTAACTAGACATTTTCCTCAGTTTCTAGTCCAGATGGAACACTTTTTTCTGATTACAATAATACATGTTAACTGCAAACTATTCGGACAATTTAAAAGTTATTAAAGGAAGAAAGTGAAAATTGTCAGAAATTCTCCCACCCATAAATAAACCCTACTTAGAAAAATGTATTCCCGTGGCGCCTGGGTGGCTCAGTCTGTTAAGCATCTGCCTTTGGCTCAGGTCATGATCCCAGGGTCCTGGGATCGAGCCCCGCATCGGGCTCCCTGCTGGGTGGGAGGCCTGCTTCTCCCTCTCCCACTCCCCCTGCTTGTGTTCCCTCTCTCGCTGTCTCTCTGTCAAATTAATAAATAAAATCTTTATAAAAAAAGAAAAATGTATTCCCTAAAGGCAGCTGCTATTCAAAATAATTCAGTCATCACTGTCAAGAATTTTGTGTAAAACATTAAAGTACTTATAATTTGGGACTAAGTATTTTCTAAAGATTTGAGTAAGTTTTTTCTTCTTTTCCTAACTGTATCAAATACCTTTTGGGAAATAGTAAAGTGCAGCGGCTTTCAAACCTTTCTGAAGACAACCCACAGGAAGAAAATCATTTAATATTAAATGATGATATTCACATATAAATATATATAAGTGAAACAAAAGTTTCAGGAAACAATAACTGCCCTTAATACATATGATGTACTCTGATTTTTTTTTATTCTAAGGCCATTAAAAAAATAAAAAATAAAAAGGCTGGTTGTGTTGTGTGCTTTCCTGACTCACTTATGGCTTACAACCTGCAATTTAAAAATCACTGACCTAGAAGAAAAATCCCTACATTTAGTGATCCAGCTGTGTTACAGTTCTCCAAGTAACCAGAATCAAGTCATTTACCCTCTTTGCCTCTCCATTTTTCCACTTATTAGTGACAGAATTCAACAGACAATAAAACGTGCACCTCAAAACAAACCATGTGACCACGAAGCAAATATTAGTATTGGTAAGCAAAACGAATAAACCAGGCAATCTTCACTCAAATAAAGAGAATCAGACCCAGAATACCCCCATAATTCATCATGCTACCATCAGTACATGATAAGATGCCTTGATAAAGAAGGCCCTTGAAATTGAGTTTCAGTGCCTGGCTCACTCAGAGATTTTGATCTTATTTGATGGTTGCTAGGAAACCAACCCATCCTTCACTAAGGACAGCTGAAGCCCCACCAAGTGATTCCAAGTTACTCGGGATAATTAAAATTAACTGCAGGGCAACAGCACTATCAGTTTTTTTTTTTTAAGTCATATTAAAGCTTTGAAATGGCTTGAGCCTCTTTTAAATATGTATACACAGTGGCCCACAGGGCTATTTCACATGATGTACTTCTCATGGTAGCACATCTCCATTGGCATAGACCTAAAGGAAATCTCTGTAGAGATTTATTTTCTAAGAAATTTTACTGTGGCATAAAAAACTATTTTGAGAGGCGCCTAGGTGGCTCAGTTGTTAAGCGTCTGCCTACAGCTCAGGTCATGATCCCAGGGTCCTGGGATCGAGCCCCACATCGGGCTCCCTGCTCGGCAGGAGGCCTGCTTCTCCCTCTCCCACTCCCCCTGCTTGTGTTCCCTCTCTTGCTGTGTCTCTCTCTCTGTCAAGTAAATAAATAAAATCTTAAAAAAAAAAAAAGACTATTTTGAATTAGTTTAGGGCAAGAGTGATTATAGCTAATAGTTGCAATAGTCCAACAAAGCAAATTTCATATATAGCCTTGTAATTCAGTTTGATTAATAATAAAAAAAAAACTATGATGAAAAGTTACAGTATCTCTCACTTAATATTACACTCCACTTAGTGCAACAGGATGAAAATACTACCTTAGGTGCCAGGTCGTTCCAAGTTAAATACCACTATGATAAAACCATTAAGGTAGGGCGCCTGGGTGACTCAGTTGGTTAAGCGACTGCCTTTGGCTCAGGTCATGATCCCGGGGTCCTGGGATTGAGTACCACATCGGGCTTCCCTTGCTCTGCAGGGAGCCTGCTTCTCTCTCTCCCTCTGCCTGCCATTCTCCCTGCTCGTGCTCTCTGTCAAATAAATAAATAAATAAAATCTTAAAAAAAAAAATCAAGGTAATAATTAAAATGAAACTTTGAATAGCAGTTTTTTTAAAAAGTGGAACACATTAATGACCATATGAGAACTTGATATATACTTAACAAAAATTAATGGTCAATTGGCCAATCTTAATAACTACTACTCTACTTTCCTATGTTCCTTAGCAATGTGTTGAAAGCCCACATCTTTAATATTTAGAGTCTGATTTAAGTGTAAACCATTTTTATGGCCTGATATGGTTGGACAAATATTTTCAACCAAAAGCATAAAATTCAGCCAACACTGAATGCACTAGAAAATTAAAAGTGAATAAATATTAGCTAGAAATTAAAGTATTTACATTGTGACTAGTAATGAACTGGTCAGTTAAATACAGTAGAACAGTGAAATACGAGAGTCGCGAGTTCAGAACAGCTGGTATGTTCAGAAGGTAGGTACTGCTGCTTTATCTACAATTTAAGTATAATTCACACAGAAGGGACTTTTAAGATGCGTTTGAAAAAAGTAAGGGACCTATGATGGAGATGTCCTAATGTTAAGATTAAAGGAAAACATTGGGAAAAAATAAATGACATCAGAGAAGAACATGAATGAATAGGTAAAGCAGGTTTCTTTCACTGGGTGGAATAAAAAAAAATTGGGTAGAGGAAGAGTGTGATAAAAGAAATCAACAGATCAGTATCATTAGCTGAATGGTCTTTGGACTGACTGATCAGAGCCGAGTTCTTTTAGGTAGAAAGAGGGAGGCTGCTGAAAAGAACTAAAAATATAGTATGAAAAGAAGATCTTTTGTACTGCTCGACTACAGTAAACCGTAACAGAGCTAAGAGGGTAGGTAGTAAAAAGAAGAAATGTAACAGAGTATGCACAGAAAAACATCAGGTAGCAGAAATAACCTATGGAGAATCACCTTGGAAGACACTTTGTTTCTGTTACAAATGAGCTAGTTTATTCATTCAACAAATATAAGCAGTATTGTATACACTGTGTATTTTGCAAGGCACTGGGAGGGATACAAATACATATTAAGCCAGTCTTTGGCCCTCAGAAATTTATAATCAAATAGAGAACTTATTACCCAAACTAGCTTAAGTGCCCTTGAGTAGTTCAAAGTAGCTGCTATAAGGACTTTAGATGTACACATTCTCAATTCCAGCTAGGGTGACTGGGGGGGGGGGGGGGGGCTTTATCGTTGAGGTAGCAGGCGCAGAGCTTTAAAGGATGAATAGAATTTTAAACACTAGAGATGAAGGGAAGAAAGGATTCAAGTAGGTAGGGCAACCTCTGAGTTAGCTGGAAGTAGGTATACAGAGTGAGAAGGAAGAAAAAAAAAGATCATAACCAGCTTTCACTTCAATTCACAAATACTGGCATGCAGAGATTTTCAAATTTTAATCTAATCAGATTTTTTTCTCATTTAAAAAAAAAAAAAGACCAAAAAACCTGATTTTGAAATTTATTTCACAACTGCACAAGAAAACCAATCCTAAAATTAGGAAGTTATACAAAAAATACTTGTTTCTACTGAAAGAGGTCAGACAGACGAGAGAGTGAACTGGCCGGGTGGCTGGGTGTCCTAAAACGGTCATAGTAGAGGTACTATTAGTGATAAATCCTCATGGACTTGCCAATGTGCTTTAACTCAGTCAAACAGGACTACCATTTTAGAGGAAAGACTTCAGACACCATTGTTTTCAGAGGAAAAACTTCAGACACCATTGCCAAATCAAACTTTGGCTTCTACACAAGAAGTATCAAATATGATTTTGGTGCTTACTGTCTTTTTATTTTGTGCTCAGAAAACTACCAAACTCAACCCAATCAGGCTAATAGACTTCAAACCTTTCCTTATTTTGAGTCACTTAAATAATATCTTTTACTTGAAGTTTTCGTTAAGATTTCACACTTAGTTCCTCTTTATAGTAGCAGGTAAAATATCTTAATATTCCTTAACCCAACACTCCTACTATTTTATATAAGCAGATAACTGGGGGGTAAAAATGGAATTAACTGGTCCCATACTGTTTCAACTCTGTGCCTCTGTTTACTCATTTGTATAGGATGGTTATTTTGTGTGCCAGCTTGGCTGGGCCATGATGCCCACATATTTGGTCAAACATTTTTCTGAATGTTTCTGTGAAGCTGTTTTTTGATGAGATTAACATTTAAATTGGTAGACTTTGAGTAAAGCAGCTCACCCTCCATAACACTGGTGGGCCTTATTCAATCAACTGAAGACTTTAATAGAACACAGACTGATCTCCCCGAAGCAAGACAGAAGTCTGCCAGCATACTGCCTTTGTATTTGACTGCAACTCTTCCCTTTAGTATCCAGCCTTCTGGCCTATCCTGTAGATTTTGGACTTACCAAGCCTCCACAATTTGCCTGAGGGAACTCCTTAAAATAAATCTCTCTCTCTCTTTTTCTACACACACACACACACATTCTGTTTCTCTGGAGAATCCTGATACATGTGGTAATGCCAGAACCAGGACTATAGCCTGTTGGTCAGACTACATTCATTTCCCAAGGAGAGAATAAAGGAAGAAAGAGAAAGGAGTGTAATCAAAGGAAGAACAAAGCATACACCTTTGTTTTTATTTATCTCTACTTACAGCAAACAGATAAAGTGTAAAAGCAAACCAACTTATACATACATATTTTAATGTTCTAGAACTAAAAAAGTTTGGCTTAGATCATAAATTATCTCACAAAAATAAATATTGCATGTGTTTCCTTTCAGGCCCATTCTTAAAACAGCTACACACAAATGCATTTATTACCAACTTCATTCCAACCAGAGTTCCAGAATTATTAAATCTCTATTTCACATCAAGGATGACAGACCCCAGTTACTGATCTGCTACTATGTGATGATTAACAGTGACAAAATTAATCTTTATTTATTAAATAGGATTATTAATTGTTAAAGTTCAAGTGCACATATCAAACAAAGAACTTCGTAACTCTATCATCTCAAACCAGTGTGTCTATTAATAACGAAGACAATTTTATTGAGCAAAAGCTTCAATAACATTCTGGGGCATTATTAAAATGATGTTTTTAGGGAGTCTGTGCCAATTATCCATTTTGGTATGATGTTTCTCTTGGCAAGTCAGCAACTCAACCAATTGGTTCAATTCAAAACATGAGAAATCTATATAGGTCGGCTAAGGTCAATATTGCCACATTTCATCTAAACTTGACTGAAAAGAAGCAAGGAATGAAATTAACTATTAATTATATTTATTCTTATAGGGTAAATATTTCATCTGCAAATAATAATAAATATTGAGAAAGAGTTTAAAAAGTCATGTTATACAGCTTCTGAAGAACATTCTTTAAAGTAACTATTTTACATTAGAAATTCATATATAAAGAAGTATTCATATATGAATTTCTAATGTAACTACAGTTGAACATCATATAACCTCAAAACTCCAAAATCTATTTTTTAGTTAGCAGGAAGGTGGGCACATTTAAAAACAACAACAACAAAACCAACAACAAAACTGCCGTAATGAATCTTCCTTTAAAAAATTGAGAACAAATTCAAGAAGTAAGCACCTGACCCAGTAAGATCCAGCCTGGAGGCAGAGGTTACCACTTTAATGACACAATGGTTCCGTGGGCCTGTGATGCTCATAAGAGTTAGGTGTAAGGAGTCACACACAGACAATACAGGAACTCTCACTCCAAACGGGGAAATCAAAAAGGTAGCAGGACACAAATAATATATTACAGTTCAGAAAATATTTTGGATAAATTGACTACTAAACAGTAGCAGTGGCATATAAAGGGGATAGAGGAGTCAGAATGGTTTGCTCTGTGAACAGGAATATTTTATAACTGATATCATTCACAACTGCCAGCATATGGTGACAACAGAAAATAACTACTTTTCATCTGTTTCATCATTCTTTTTAAATCATCTCCAGAGAGTGCATCCCTCTGATACTGGCATCTAGAATGCACTGCCCCCCCCCGGCCCCCACCTCCTGGCACACCACTAACAGAGACCTTTGAAATGACATATCTTACACTATCCCTAGGTCAAAAACAACTCATTTAGGCTGCACCAATAGAAAGAACTATCCCAAAAGAGAAATAAAAAAAATTAAACTTTATAATTATTTTCACTACTGTAGTTAATATTACTTTAAGTGGTTTAAGTACATTATGCATTAACAATTTAAATACTGGTTTGTATTATTTGCATTCATCTAATAAACATATATATTTTAATGATGAAAAATAATTTACTATAAAAAGAAAATGTAGTGTCATCTCAGCATAATTAGGGAAAAATACCCTTTTGCCAGATTTTATTCTTTTAGAGATCATAAAAAAGGTCAGTAGCTCAAAAGTAGTAATAGTTTTTCCCTAAGTTGACTACACCCCTAAAGGTTGAAATTTGTTTTCAGATTCATAAAAGGAGCCAATGGATTTGTCCTACTTCTGTTCTATAAATCCACCATGAATATTCCAATAATATTAAAAATAAAGTTTACATAAGGAAAAAAGTTGTTTCAAACAAATTTCTGATGTTATCGGTCCCGGTCTAAATGCTTTCTAGGTATGAGAACTAGAGATAAAATAAATACCATTAAACATATTGAAAGGAGATTTATTGAAGATAGAAGAAAGAACTAGAAACTATGACACTGGAACATCTGATCTGAAGGTACTAAATATACAGCAGCCTGGAAAGAATATGTGCAAGAGGCAGATCAGCTCTGGCTTAAATTCTACAGGGTTTTTTCCAATGTAACACATGTGATTAGAGACCAAATCATCAGTTCCAGAATTGTCTTTGTAATTGTTTGGAATGAAGGCATTGTTATAAACTTTACTATAGTTACCACCTTTCCAAAGAAAAGAACAACAAAAGCACAATGTAATTATGCAATAAGGGGAATTTGAGATTTAAATTTTCATCCATGAAGAGTAATGAATAATGCACAATTTAATGAACATATTAATGCTAGATGGGTTTTAAAAAGGCGTAAATTATTCTGCCATGTAAAATAAAAATAAGAAAGCCAATTTCTGAAGTTTCTAAATTCTTTTTTTTTTTTTTTAAAGATTTTATTTATTTATTTGAGAGAGAGAGAATGAGAGACAGAGAGCATGAGAGGGAGGAAGGTCAGAGGGAGAAGCAGACTCCCCGCCGAGCAGGGAGCCCGATGCGGGACTCGATCCAGAGACTCCAGGATCATGACCTGAGCCGAAGGCAGTCGCTTAACCAACTGAGCCACCCAGGCGCCCAAGTTTCTAAATTCTTAAAAATTCAATGTACCTTAACATGGCAAGGCTTCTGAATAAAGTTCTTAATTATGACTAAAAAACATGCTACTAATATAGTGAGGCTTAAAAAATAAGCAGATTGAATTAACATCACCTCTTCTAATACGTAACTTAGTATGCGGTAGGCTCCAAAAGTTTCATTTCCAAGTTATTCATAAATATATCAATTTCTAGAGTTTGCCTAGCAGCTAAGAATCAAGCAAGTCCATACTTCTTTACAGACTTAAAAGTAAACAAAAGCTTAGGAAAATAAATGTGCCCTCTTTCACTTCTTCACTGAACCCCAGCCACTTTATGTCAGAGGAGTAGGATGCATCATATAAACAGCACAAGGCTAGACTATGTTATGAGACTACAGCACTCTCACTCTATAAGGTTTGCAGGTCTATGTACCACTAATATCTAGAGACAACTAGAAAATCATCCAACTATAAAGGCATCTTTCTAGCTTAGACCTAACTACATATCAACTTACCAAATCCCTGTGCAACACCCAGTTAGCATGCAGGTAGTGAATCCCATCTAGGATCTGATATAATAGTGACTTCACCATTCCCCGAGGTAACTGAACTGGCTTCTTGTTTGCTTTAGAAGCTCTGTGAAACTTGATTATATGCTGAAAGAAACAAAAATACCACCAGAAGCTTAAAAAGGAAAAGAGGGAAAGATAATCTGATGTATAATATTTTCGTGCCAGAAAAAGAAACACTCAGGGATTCCCAAAGATACTGAAAATATCATCTTACATTCTGCTGGATAACATAAATTTAAAATTTCCTAATAACTGGAGCTGAAGTTTCATTTCTTAAGCATATGATCATGTCTCAGAAAATAAATGACTGCAACACAGAAGCAGAGAACAATGTGATTTTATTTTGAAAGTATAATTAAAAATTACTTTCAGAGTATACCTGATCCCTGTTTACCTGGTGGAAATTTTCAAGAACAGAATCTTTTTTATCTGTAGTTATTAAATGAAAAGAAAAAAAAAACAAAAAACAAATTTCAAGAGGTACTCCTGGGTTGGCTGACACAGCACAGATGTGGTACCTATTTACAACGCATGGGTTATAAACCAAGCAAAAAGCAAACAGGGAAATTACTTCAATAAAATACACAGAAGCATAAAGAAATAACATGTAAATGACCAGTTCACATTGAAAATATTTAGAAACATGAAAGACTCAGATGAGAAAAAAACAGCCTTAAACCCATTAAAAGCTTTGGACATCTGGTAAAACACAATACCACTTTATAAATAGAAAAATCACTTTATAAGTAAATGTACCTCAAAAGAAACAAGATCCAATGTTTCAAACTCTCTTGACAGGTTTCTTCATTTTAATTAAAGCACTTTTAAACTGTAAGAACACCTACAAGTCAGGTGAAGTCAACTCTGCTGTGTGTAAAACACAGGTATATGCCTGGCACCTCATGTGAACATGAACAGACTCTTGAGCAGTATTTCTGAGTGAATATTAAGCATATTCTTGAAATTAATAAACATAATTGACATATTTTATATTAGAGGTCAACATTTTCACTTCCTATTTTCTTATGATATAGAAAGTAGAACATGGATAAAGAATAACTAGTAATTAATGAGTGAAGGAGTTTTACTTTCCAGAGGAAAAATATATAGCAAAGACTACCTGGTGGGAAGGTAAACTCTATCAGTCAGCATGCATGTAGTATGATTAATCTATACTTTACTAGCAGCATTACACTATTTTAATTTTCTTCTCAGTTATTTTTCCAAAGTATTTAAAAACAGTCAAACAAAACAGAGCTACAATTCAATAATCTAGAATGTTCTGTCACCTATCCTAAGAAATGGTGTGACAATGAAGTCTGTTCACCTTAATAAGAGCTAGTGGTTCTCTAGAGCTTAATAAAAATAGACTGAAATACATCATTTTTAACAATTAAAATCTGCCAGAATAAGAATAGAAGCATATGTAGGGAGGTGCAATAAATGATGCCATATGCATTTCTTTATAAATACTTTCATTAGGGTTTAACAAAATACTTTTTTTTAAACCAGTATTTTATAACTACACTGGAGAAATCTCTTACCTTCATTTTTATTCCAGGGCTATATAACAAATATGTGGTGTGCTTATCATGAAATTTCACCAATACCTGAGCAATTTTTTTAAATGACTCTTTTTACTGGGACTGTTTTTGTTACTCTCCGCCGCCTTAGCCCAGCTAATTCATTTCAATATTCCAATTAAAATAAGAAAATAAAATGGATAAAGGAGGTTTGAGTAAAGTCAATTATTTGATTTTTATTAAAATGAACATTAAAAGTCCTTACGTGACTTAAATGAATATTAATAAGATGACAATAAAGCCAATGATGACGATATATACACATCTGGGAACACTGCATGCAGCATAATTTATAAAAGTATAATTATTATACCTACATGTAAAATTAGATATCACATACTAGCCTGCTAGGAATTATACTGAATACAATACTATCTCCTATGTTCAACTTTACAAATCATGTTTTATTACAAATCATGTTTATAAAGCAGCCTAGAAAATTTCTCATAAATTTGGGTCATATAATTTGATTTCATGTTAGGCTTGAGTATGAGTGTTCAATTCAATATTGGCCACCCTAATTTAACAAATTTTTATTAACAGAATCCCAATTTGATTTGATTAGATTTATTTTTAAAAGAACAGAAGCTACAACAACAAAAATATTTACAACCAGCATTGACCTTGGACAGCAGTTTCATAAAACAGAAAATTTGACGTCTACTTTCAGTTCGAAAACAATTCTTTCCAGATAACATAAAAACAATTTGAATCAAACTGCATTTACTCATGGAAAACAGGAATCTACAGAGCAAAAAATATTTCTTATAAATCTGAAAGTATATGAAACCCATATAAGTGTCAATTTCTGAAATCTGTTGGTTAAAATTATGTAAATGAGGCTAGTACTGGAAATTAGCAAAAGAGTTTAAAACTATTTTACTATTTTTAGAAGGCTAACTTACTTTTGAGCAATTTTACTGGAATTTCTACTAGTTTTATTTCAAAATTTTGTATTTATATTTACAAACTACAGCTGAATGAAAAATGTAAATTTTAAAGATATCTAAAATCGAGCCAGAAGATTATAATCCCTTGCATAGCAGTATCAACGGTCCCAATTTACAATGGTTCAACTTGACTTTTTGGCTTTATGATGGAGTAAAAGCGACAAGCATTCAGCAGAAACTATACTTCGAATTTTGAAATTTGATCTTTTCCCAGGTTGGTGACATGCAGTACAACACTTGCTCATGACCCCGGGCAGCAGGAGGTACTGCACCCAGTCAGCAAGGGTAAACAACCAATACATTTACAATGATTCCATACTCATACAACCATTCCATTGTTCATTTTCAGTACAGTATTCAATAACTAACATGAGATATTTAACACTTTATTATAAAATAGGCTTTGTGTTAGATGATTTTGTCCAGCTGGAGGTTGATAGAAGTGTTCTCAGCACATTTAAGGTAGGCTAGGCTAGGCTGTGATGTTCGATTGGTCAGGTGTATTAAATGTATTTCTGACTTAATGAGATTTTCAGTTTGTGATGGGTTTATTAGGATGTAACCCCATGTAAGTCAAGGAAGATCTGTATATATGTTTTCTCTTGTATTTATCTCAATAAATGTACAACCAATATGTAAATATAAATATAGAACAGTATACAAAACACAGTGAAATACTTAAAGATCTTATTAAATTACTTATTAAATACCAGAAAAAATATAGTTCACAGAAGTGAAGAACTTGTTAATTAACTCAATGTAATATTGGGTTTTTGTTTACTTGTTTTATTTTCTAAACTGTAGTCTATGTTAACATGTTTTACACAAGATTGATCAGGATATAAGTTTTGTGAGTATATTTCAAAGATATTTTGGCTATCTTGCTATTTTCATTATATATCATAAACTCTTATCCCCAAGATGGCATTTCAGACTTTCAAAGAACATAACTGTTATGTTTAATAAAAGAGTAAATTTTATAGTTACCCAAGACTTATGTAAATACCAAGCAATCTACTGAGTAAATACAAAATACTGAGTTAGCTGTTTGTAATTCAGCTATCTAGCCAAGATAAATTTAAATTCTCAGTTTATAATAATTTTTATCAATATAACATCATTTTTGTCATTATATTAGCTAACCAAATAAAACTAATCTAATTGACTGTAATTACTTGACTTTGAGAATCTTCAAGGATTTAATTGGGAGCTCTCTTCCACAAAGAATTCTTCCTATACAAGAACATGCCCAATTCAAGTAAGTACAATATTGAACTTCTGCTGATGGAAATAAGAAATACATTAGAATATGGAGTATTAAGTATGAATAATATCCAATAAATGATTAATAGTATGCTACATTTGTATAGTACACTTAGTTTATAAAGCTTTTCAAATACAAAATTGCTCTTCAGAAAAATCCTGTAAAAAAGCAGGAAAAGTACCACATTTTACAGATGGAGTTGGGGGGACTACAACTTCAGAGCCATTAAGAGACTTGCTTAATGTCATATGACAAATAACAGACCGAACCATAAATTTCAGTCTAGTCTTCCAAATATAACATATTTATCTTCCTATAATGAGGATACCACTTTCTCATTTTATATTCCTTTATAGAGTAAAAGGAAACATGCTGCTTTTAAATTCTATAACAAAATAGCTATTACAGTTACTTTTTAAAATTTTATCAAAAATCTATAGCTAGGAAACAATACTGAATAACTGTTTATACTCTTCAGATTCTACTATTTTCTGTAGCATGTTACAAAGTTCAAATTGGTAAGATCAAAATATAGTAATACAAAGCAAAATTACCCTAGTATTGGTAATTCATCAACCATATTCTATGAGGTTACTTTTATTTTTAAAATGTAAATCTCATAGTAAGATAAACTAAAATTGTTTTTAGTCACTCTTAATCCCTGTCTGAAACCAAGGGCTCAATGTCTACCAGCAATTCACCTTACCCAGAGGTCATGTTCAGCGTAGTCAAACAGAAGCCATACTTTCCTATCAGCATGAGACAGAAATACCTTTTGAAGAGAGATGACATTTGGATGCTTAAGCTCTCGAAGTAACTGCAAAACAAGGAAGATCAATTAAAAATCTTTGCCATGAAAATAATGTTAAATAAATCATACATTTGTAATTCACAGATATATAAACCCAGTGGTAATCAATCCTAAAAATCTACTAACTACCCACACTATTTGGAAAGTGTCCAAATAGGTGCTTCAGTAACAAACGCAGAAAAACTCTGGGGAAAAGATACTGAAAAGATATAACTTAGTAAATCTGTTTTGTTGTTATTGTTTAGTTGGTTTTTACTTTTGCTTTGGTTTTTAATTGTGAAAAAATATACATTAAATCACCATTTTAACAATTTTAAGTGTACCATTCAATAGCTTTTAAAAAACTAATTGCAACATTAGAAAATATAACATTTGTCAATATCAAATATCAGATGAGAATTAAGATCTGTAATTCTGTGAGATATAGTATCTATTTTTTTCAGTCATTTAAATTATATAGTTGATTAAGATTTTGTGAACTTTCCATAAAATAATAAAAAACTTATACAGACAAAGGCATCTAAGTAGAAAACATTTTAATGGGTTTAACCCTTCTCATTTCCTAGAAGGACATTCTATTTAAAATCTTTTATTGCCTTATCTTATCCTCATTTATTAATCAAAGTGGCCCTAATAATCCATCAGTTAAAAAGTATTCCTACTCTGCCAAGAAAAAAAAAAGGAACAACGGCAGTAACAATGACAAGAAAAAATTTCTCATGAAGCCTGATACTATGTCTTTATCAGTTAAAACTGACTTACACAGTGCCTTCCCAGTGTTTTCCAAATACATGACAGCCATGTGAGAAAGTCAAGGTCTTAGAACTTACGACTTTAGTACCTTCTATAAGAATGCTGCTACCAAAACAAGAATTAATATAAATGCAATGTTAACAATATATTAGGGACTCTGAAATGAATTCAGCCACGGAAAGACTATGGACTATCTATTAAGTCATTTATATTAATGATTATTCTCTGGAAAGTCATAATCATTCAGGAGGAAGATTAAATTCAAGTTATATATTTCTGCTTTTAGAATATAATTTCAAACTTATGAGACTCTGGAGATTATACACAAAGCCTCAGAAACCTAAAGTCCAGCCAGTATCTAAGATTAAGGATTTCCTAATTAATAAACAAGGCAAAGAATCTGATAGGGAGAGCCTACACTTCGGGATTACCCAGGATCATCTAGCTGGCTCCAGAGCTAAACCTAGTGCTAAGTTCATCTTAGTTCTGGGTCAGTGTTTCCTCCATTACCTCATGATTGGAACACACTTCTCAGGCACTATTTCAAATCCTTTCTGGAAACTGGCAGGGTAGAAATTATAACAAACTCCAAAGCTCTGGCAAAAGTTCTCTCCAATTATTAGAAACCTACATATAAAGCTATTCTTAGTATCTCCTCAATTTCACCTCCAAGATGAGGCTTAGCTCCTGAACTGGAAAAAAACCAAAAAACTAAAAACAAAAAAGACCCAGCAGCAACCATTTTATTAAGTTCTTCATAAGTGCCAAGTATGGTGCTATGACATGCATTATGTCACTTAATCATGAATTAACCTTATATAATATTTATATTACTCCTATTTTATAAATGAGGAAATAGTGGTTTGAGGGGATTAAATAATTTGCTCACGATCACAGTCCTGGGTAGTGGTTCGAATCAGGATTTTAATGCTTTTAAAATTAATCAATTGACTTTTTTTTTTTTTAGATTTTTTATTTATTTATTTGAGAGAAAGAGAGAGAGACAGAGAAACAGCATGAGAGGGGAGAGGGTCAGAGGGAGAAGCAGGCTCCCTGCTGAGCCGGGAGCCCGATGTGGGACTTGATCCCAGGACTCCGGGATCATGACCTGAGCCGAAGACAGTCGCTTAACCAACTGAGCCACCCAGGTGCCCCAATCAATTGACTTTTAAAATACAAAGTCAGCACTCCAAGGTCTAATAACACCTTTTTTTTTTCTCTTAAGATTTTATTTATTTGACAGAGAGAGAGCACAAGTAGGCACAGCGGCAGGCAGAGGGAGAGAGAGAAGCAGGCTCTCCATTGAGCAGGGAGCCCGATGCGGGGCTCGATCCCAGAAGCCTGGGATCATGACCTGAGCTGAAGGCAGACGCTTTACCGACTGAGCCACCCACGCGCCCCAAATACCAACACTTCCTAAGACCTAATACTCTGGGGAACTATTTCTTGTTACATTCCAGAGGCACAGATATTTTAAGTATATACTAGGTTGTGAACTGACCAATGGCAGGCACGTGTCTTGCTCACGATGGCGCTGCTACCTTCTAACACCCTGCCTGGGGACCTGGTAGGCACTCATTAAGTTTTTGGTAAATAATGAATTTGTGAATAAACAAAATATACAAATTAAAAAGTATCATATAACACACCCTTTGGCTTCTGATCTGTGGACTAAGATCATTGCTTTCATCATAAAAACCTTAATCCACTTCTTTAAAAAATCCACTTCTTAAAAAAATTAATCCACTTCTCTTTTTAAAACATCCAGCTAATTAGTCAGACAACGAATCTTCCAGGGTAATGATTTAATAATATATTAACAGTAACAGCTACCATTATCATAAGTAATTATAATCATAAGTAGGTAAGTAAGTAATAGTAAGTGTTATGGACTGAATTGTGTTCTCCTCAAATTCATATGTTGAAGCCCTAACCCCCAGTACCTCAGAATGTGATTGTATTTGAAGATAAGGCCTTCGAAGAGGCAAGTGAGTTAAAATAAGGTCATTAGGGAGGCCCTAATCCATTCTGAATGGTGACATTCTAAGAGGAGGAGGTTAGGATACATACAGAGACACCAGGGCAGCTTGTACAGATAGATGGCCACTGAAGAGGCCACAAGAGGGTGGTCGTCTGCAAACTCAGGAGGAGCCACAGAGGTTTCTGCAGACCCTCTTAGAAAGTAAGTTTCTGTTGTTTAAGCCACCCAGTTCATAGTATTTTGTTATGGCAGCCTTGGCAAACTAATACAGCAAATAACTACTATTACTGAGTAAGTAAAACACTCTATGTTGGGTGTTTTAAGGGAGATTTATCAGGAGATGGGTCACTATGGGGTTAGAGATGGAACTGAGTCTCAGTGGGGAATTACGTCTAAGTCAATATTTCTTTTTATTTTATTTATTTGACAGAGAGACAGCGAGAGAGGGAACACAAGCAGGGGGAGTGGGAGAGGGAGAAGCAGGCTCTCCACTGAGTAGGGAGCCTGATGCGGGGCTCGATCCCAGGACCCTGGGATCATGACCTGAGCCGAATGCAGACAGTTAGCCGACTGAGCCACCCAGGCGCCCCTAAGTCAGTATTTCTATTGAAGAACTTCCAAAAAGCCAGGGCGCTGGGCTACATTTAGCAGGACTAACATTAACCAAATGCCTCCTACACGCCAGCCACTGTGGTAGATGCTCTAGGTCCTGGCATATAAAACGTGCTAAGACTTGCTGAAGTCCTCTAGTGGGAGACAAATGCAAGTAAAAGTAAGCACACAATCCTAATGCTGTGGCTGCAGCAGTGGTAACTGATTATTTATTGAGAGTAGCTAACATTTACCTAGAGTTTATCAGGTCCAGAGAAGTATGCCAAGTTCCTCACAATAAATCCTATGGGACACTATTACCATTTTACAAATGAGGAAACGAAAACACAAGGAAATTAACTAACTTGCTTGGGTCCTAAAAGCTAGTAAGTGGCAAAGCTAGGTAAAGCACAGGTAATCTGAGCAGGGCTTTAAGTGCTACAGGCAGTACTTTGAGACTGCTACTCTGACGCTGTGAGAACATTCCAGAGTTCTCCCAGCTGATGAAAAGCACTTCAGCATTTCATCACCCCATACAGAAACAGCCCATAGCATGTAGATACTTATTTAACATTTTCTGAGGGGTTTTTTTTGGCCTTTTTGAAGTTTTCATGTTAAAAAAAAAATTTAAAGAAAAGGTCTGAATAAATTTAAGCAATGGTTTCCATCACAGAAATCACCTAAATTATTCTTATTCTACTGGGAATAAAATCTTATAATTTGGGCGCCTGGGTGGCTCAGTTGGTTAAGCGACTGCCTTCGGCTCAGGTCATGATGCTGGAGTCCCAGGATCGAGTCCCGCATCGGGCTCCCTGCTCGGCGGGGAGTCTGCTTCTCCCTCTGACCCTCCCCCCTCTCCTGCTCTCTCTCTCATTCTCTCTCTCAAATAAATAAATAAAATCTTAAAAAAAAAAATCTTATAATTTTCTGTACTAAGATCACTACTAAATATACAAATGTCTTAATACATCATTCATCATAAACTTAATTCACTCCAGTTGTACCATACAATATCACACTTAATCTGAACTCTTAAAGTAAAATAAATATAAATTAATAACATTTAAAACTGTATCTTGTCAATAAATATCACTTACACCAGTGAGAATATAGGAAATAAAACCTCTGATATTCTCAAAACGACACTGATTTCTAATATTAAAATTTTACAACATGGCAAAAATAATAAATTCTGAATTTATGCCATGGGTATGATGATAGCTAAGTTGAAATATTACAACTGTATACAGAATACTGTTCCAAAATTATTTCAATTATTTTGTTAAAGCTGTGGAAGCTTTCTTCACAGGGGAAGCTGTCCAGTTTCCCCAACACCATTTGTTGAAGAGACTGTCTTTTTTCCATTGTATATCTATTCCTCTGATAAAAACAAACCCTGAGGTGCCTAGATTAAAGCAGATGTGAACTTTCAAAGTAGAGTCTGGAGCTTTACCTTTGCTCCCCTAGCTCCCTTACTCCAACTACAAGACTGCCTCTTGGAATATAGTAGATGGTCCACTGAAGCACAGTTTGAAAACCACTAAGCTAAAGGGATTCTAGCTCACAAGAAATTCTGTTAATACAAAACAAACCACTTACAATAAAATGAGGATGAAGACGTGTAATGTTCTTTAGTAGAAATACTCAGAGTTCTTTCCTTCTTCCCTCCCTTTCATAAGTATTTACTGAGCAAAGACTGTTTCACACCTAGCACACACTGGTGAAGAAATGTGTTACATTTCTTCTTCTCAGAGGAAGATTTAATGAAGCAAAAGAGGACTGATAAGATGTGCCAAAAGAGATGGGATTTTTTTTTCTTTTTGATTTTTTATTATAGAAATTCTTCAAACATAAATAAAATAGAATAGTAAAACAGACCCCCATATATCATTATCCACTCTCAGCCTATCTCATTTTATCAACATTCATACCCACTCTTCCCACCTTACCCTGGATTATTTTGAAATAAATCCTAGATCTGATATGATTTCACCTGTAAATATTTCAGTATATGTCTCAAAAATATAGGATCTCTTTTCTCTGACCACATGGAAATAAATTAGCAATCAACAATAAACTATCTCAAAAGACTCACATGTTTAAAAAAATTTTTTATTAAGTTTTTTTATTGTAATTCCAGTATAGTGAACATACAGTGCTATACTAGTTTCAGGTGTATAACATAGTGATTTTACAATTCTATACATTACTCAGTGCTCATCATGTACATTAAAGTGTACTCTTTAATCCCCATCCCCTATTTCATCCATCTCCCACCCACCTCCCCTCTAGTAATCATCAGTTTGTTCTCTATAGTTAAAGTCTGTTTCTTGGTTTTACTCTTTTTTCCCTTTTGCTTGTTTTGTCTCTTAAATTCCATATTAGTAATATCATACAGTATTTGTCTTTCTCTGATTTACTTCACTTAGCATTATACTCTCTAGCTCCATCCATGTTGTTGCAAATGGCAAGATTCCGTTCTTATGGCTGAATATTTCTGTGTGTGCACGCACGCACACACACACATCTTCTCTATTCATTCATCTATCGATGGACACTTGGGCTGCTTCCACAATTTGGATATCATAAATGATCCTGCAACAAACAGAGGGGTAAATGTATCCCTTTGAATTTCTGGGGTAAATACCCAGGAGTGTGATTACTGGACTGTAGAGTAGTTCTATTTCTAACTTTTTGAGGAACCTCCATACTGTTTTCCACAGTAGCTACACCAGTTTGTATTCTCACCAACAGTGCACCAGGGTTCCTTTTCCTCCACATCCTCACCAACAGTTGTTGTTTCTTTGTTTTTGACTTTAGCCATTCTGACAGGTATAAGGTAATATCTCATTGTAGTTTTGATTTGGATTTCCCAGATGATGAGTGATGTTGGGCATCATTTTTGTGTCTGTTGGCTATCTGGATGTCTTCTTTGGAGAAATGTCTGTTCATGTCTTCTTCCCATTTTTAAATTGGGTTATGTGTTTTTTAGGTGTTGAGTTGTATCAATTCTTTATATATTTTGGATACTAACCCTTTATCAGATATATGATTTGCAAATATCTTTCTCCATTAAGTAGACTGCCTTTTAATTTTGTTGACTGTTTCCTTCACTGTGCAAAAACTTTTTATTTTGATGTAGTCCCAATAGATTACTTTGGATTTCATTTCCCTTGCCTCAGGAGATAGATCTAGAAAAATGATGCTAGAGCCAACATCAGAGAAATTATTGTCTGTGCTCTCTTCAAGGATTTTTATGGTTTCAGGTCTCACATTTAGGTCTTTAATCCATTCTGAGTTTATTTTTGTATATTGTGAAAGAAAGAGGTCCAGTTTCATTCTTTTGCATGTCCAGTTTAGCTGTCCAGTTTCCCCAAAACCATTTGTTGAAGAGACTGTCTTTTTTCCATTGTATATCTATTCCTCTGTCAAAGATTAACTGACCATATAATTATGGGTTTATTTCTGAGTTTTTTATTCCATTCCACACGTTTAAAAATTAAACTATATATATTTTTTAAAGATTTAATTAATTTATTTGAGAGCGAGAGCGTGAGAGACAGAGAGCGAGTTTGTGAGGAGAGGAGCAGAGGAATAACGACAAGCAGACTTCAGGCTGAGTTTGGAGCCCGATGCAGGGTTCAACCTCACAACCCTGAGATCATGACCTAAGCCCAAATCAGGAGTGAGACACGTAACCAACTGAGGCACCTAGGCACCCCTAAAAATTAAACAATATATTTCTAAATAATCCATGAAAAAAAGAACAAAGAAAACTGAAAATATTCTGTACTAAATGATAATGAAAATACAATGTAACAAAACTTATGGAATACAAGTAGAATACGCTTGGAGGAAAATTTATAGTTATTTTAATTGCTTATTGCAAAGAATAATTTAAAATCAATGACCTAAGGTTCCACCTTAAGAAGATAAAAGAGAAAGGCAAGTCCAAAGTAGAAGGAAAAATATAATAAAGAGCAGAGATCAATAACATAGAAAATACAAATTGCCAACCCGCAATGAAATAGGACATCACCAAAGAAACTACAGATGTGAAAAGATAATGGAATATTATGAACAAGTTTGTGCTAATAAATTCAACAACTTAAACAAAATAGACAAATTAGATATAGACAAATTACAGGGGTGCCTGGGTGGCTCTGTCGGTTAAGCGTCTGCCTTCAGCTCAGGTCATGATCCCAGGGCCCAGGAATCGAGCCCCGCATTGCGGTCTCTGCTCAGCGGGAAGTCTGCTTCTCCCTCTCCTTCTGCCTGCCACTCCCCCTGCTTGTGTTTGTGTGCAACCCCCAAGTCAAATAAATAAATAAAATCTTAAAAAAAAAAAGAAATAGACAAATTACATAAAAAATACAATATATCAAACAAGATGAAAAATAAAATCTGAGAGCTCTTAACTAAGTAAATAATACTGGTTGGTGAATTCTATAAACATTTAAGAAAGAAAAACTATAAATCTTACAGAGACTATAAGAATACGGGGGATAAAAAAAGGCTGCCTAATGTATTTCATGAGGGCACCACAATCTTGATACCAAAGACAAAGACATTACAGGACACATATAGACCAACATCGTTCAAACTCATTCACTGCAAACTCCTTTACAACACATTAGTAAATCAAATCTAGCAATATATAACCAAGCAGGCATTATTGGTATTATCCAGAATGTAAAACTGGATAAACATTAAAAATCAATGTAGCCGGTCGGAGGAGCAAGATGGCAGGGGAGTAGGAGACCTAAATTTCGTCTGGTCCCAGGAATTCAGCTAGATAGGGATCAAACCATTCTGAACACCTACGAACTCAACAGCAGATTGAAGAAAAGCAACAACTCTCTGAACAGAAAAGAGACCACTTTCTGGAAGGTAGGACCTGCGGAGAAATGAATACAAGGCGATATTTGGGAGGATAGAGGGCGGAGGAGGGGGCCTCCGTGGGTCGCTACCAGCAAGTGATAGAGCAGCAGAGCACAAGATCGGAACTTTTAGAAGTCGGCTCCGCTGAGGGACGTCACTCCAGTGGCTAAGTGGGGTGTGGAACCCTCACTGGGACAGTGTGGTCTCAGGACCCTCAGGGTCACAGAAAGACCGGGGGGGGGGGTGCCTGAGTGTGGCAGAGCTCCCAAGTATCAGAGCGGGGAAGCCAGCTGCAGAGACGGAGCTGAGGAGTGGGCTCTCAGCTCGGGGTTGCCATAAACTGTGATCCGCGGCACAGCTGGGCCACTGCTCTTCCATAAGGGGCCCAACAAGCGGCAGATCCGGGGAGACTCCCCTTCCTTCCTCCCCGGGAAGGAGCGGCACAGGAGTGCACCCCAGGGATCTGCTGGGTTTGGAGACTCCACACGGGGGGTCGGGTGCCAGAGATAGAAACGCTCAGTCACAGGCCTGGCGAGTAAGGAGTGCGGCCGGAGACCGGGGAGACAGGAGTGATTGACTGCTTTTCTCTGCGGGCTCACTGAGGAGCGGGGCCCTGAGTTCTCGGCTCCTCTGGGACGGAGACTGGGAGGCCACCATTTTCACTCTTGTCCTCCAAAGCTGTACAGAAAGCTTGCAGGGAACAAAAGCTCCCAAGAGCAAACCCCAGCAGATTACTTAGCCCAGCCCCTGCAGGGGCAGGGCAATTCCGCCTCCGGCAAAGACATCTGAGAACGACTGCAAAGGCCCCTCCCCCAGAAGATCAGCAAGAACAGCCAGCCAAGACCAAGTTTACCGATCAATGAGGACAGCAGAACTTCAGCGCTAGGGGAATACAGCACATACAATTCATGGCTTTTTTACCCATGATTCTTTAGTCTTTCAAAGTTAATTTTTTAAATTTTCTTTTTCTTTCTTTTTTTTTAAATTTTTCTGAACAGTAGAACAGATCAACAAAACTAGGAGCTGGTTCTTTGAAGGAATTAATAAGATTGATAAACCCCTGGCCAGACTTATCAAAAAGAAAAGAGAAATGACCCAAATAAATAAAATCATGAATGAAAGAGGAGAGATCACAACCAACACCAAAGAAATACAAACAATTATAAGAACATATGAGCAACTATATGCCAGCAAATTAGATAATCTGGAAGAAATGGATGCATCCCTAGAGATGTATCAACTACCAAAACTGAACCAGGAAGAAATAGAAAACCTGAACAGACCTATAACCACTAAGGAAATTGAAGCAGTTATCAAAAATCTCCCAACAAACAAAAGCCCAGGGCCAGATGGCTTCCCAGGGGAATTCTACCAAACATTTAAAGAAGAATTAATACCTATTCTTCTGAAACTGTTCCAAAAAATAGAAATGGAAAGAAAACTTCCAAACTCGTTTTATGAGGCCACCATTACCTTGATCCCACAATCAAAGAACCCACCAAAAAGGAGAATTACAGACCAATATTCTTGATGAACATGGATGCCAAAATTCTCATCAAAAATACTAGCCAATAGGATCCAACAGTACATTCAAAGGATTATTCACCAGGACCAGGTGGGATTTATCCCTGGGCTGCAAGGTTGGTTCAACATCTGCAAATCAATCAATGTGATACAATCCATTAATAAAAGAAAGAACAAGAACCATATGATTCTCTCAACAGATGCAGAAAAGGCACTTGATGAAGTACTGCATCCTTTCTTAATCAAAACTCTTCAGAGTATAGGGATAGAGGGTACATACCTCAAAATCATAAAAGCCATCTATGAAAAACCCACAGCAAATATCATTCTCAATGGGGAAAAACTGAGAGCTTTCCCCCTAAGGTCAGGAATATGGCAGGGATGTCCCGTATCACCACTGCTATTCAACATAGTACTAGAAGTCCTAGCCACAGCAATCAGAGAACAAAAAGAAAGAAAAGGCATCCAAATCAGCAAAGAAGAAGTCAAACTCTGTTTGCAGATGATATGATACTTTATGTGGATAACCCAAAAGACTCCACCGCAAAAATGCTAGAACTCATACAGGAATTCAGTAAAGTGGCAGGATATAAAATCAATGCACAGAAATCAGTGGCATTCCTAAACACCAACAACAAGAGAGAAGAAAGAGAAATTAAGGAGTCGATCCCATTTACAATTGCACCCAAAACCATAAGATACCTAAGAATAAATCTAACCAAAGAATCAAAGAATCTGTACTCAGAAAACTATAAAATACTTATGAAAGAAGACACAAAGAAATGGAAAAACGTTCCATGCTCATGGATTGGAAGAACAAATATTGTGAAGATGTCAACACTACCTAGAGCAATCTACACATTTAATGCAATCCCTATCAAAATACCATCAACTTTTTTCAAAGAAAACTCCATCCAAATGGCCAACAGACACATGAAAAAGTGCTCAACATCACTTGGCATCAGGAAAATACAAATCAAAACCTCAATGAGATACCACCTCACACCAGTCAGAATGGCTAAAATTAACAAGTCAGGAAACGACAGATATTGGCAGGGATGCGGAGAAAGGGGAACCCTCCTACACTGTTGGTGAGAATGCAAGCTGGTGCAGCCACTCTGGAAAACAGTATGGAGGTTCCTCAAAAAGTTGAAAATAGAGCTACCATACGACCCAGCAATTGCACTACTGGGTATTTACCCCAAAAATACAAATGTAGTGATCCGAAGGGGTACGTGCACCCCGATGTTTATAGCAGCAAAGTCCACAATAGCCAAACTGTGGAAAGAGCCAAGATGTCCATCGACAGTTGAATGGATAAAGAAGATGCAGTATGTGCGTGTGTATATATATATATACATATATGTGTGTGTGTGTGTATACACACACACACACACACACACACGCAATGGAATATTATGCAGCCATCAAAAGGAATGAAATCTTGCTATTTGCAACAACGTGGATGGAACTGGAGGGTATTATGCTGAGCGAAATAAGTCAATCAGAGAAAGACGTGTAGCATATTATCTCACTGATATGAGGAATTTTTAATCTCAGGAAACAAACAGGATTGCTGGAGTGGTGGGGTGTGGGAGGGATGGGGTGGCTGGGTGATAGACATTGGGGAGGGTATGTTCTATGGTGAGCGCTGTGAATTGTTTATGACTGTTGAATCACAGACCTGTACCTCTGAAACAAATAATACATTTTATGTTAAAAAAAAGAAGAAGATAGTAGGAAGGGAAAAATGAAGGTGGGAGAATCGGAGGGGGAGAGGAACCATGAGAGACTATGGACTCTGAGAAACAAACTGAGGGTTCTAGAGGGGAGGGGGGTGGGGGGATGGGTTAGCCTGGTGATGGGTATTAAAGAGGGCACATATTCAATGGAGCACTGGGTGTTATACGCAAACAATGAATCATGGAACACTACATCAAAAACTAAGGCTGTAATGTATGGTGATTAAGAGAACATAATAAAATTAAAAAAAAATCAATGTAGCTTACCAATGTAACAGAATAAAAGAGAACTATAGGGTCATTTCAGTACATGTAGTGAAAAAGCATCTTGATAAAATTCGATACCACTTATGAATAAAATAGAAGGAGCTTCCTTAGTCTGACTGATGGCATCTATTAAAAAAACCCAATAGCTAGTAGCATTTTACCTAATGATGAAACACTGAAAACACTTTCCCCAAGATTCGGAATAAGTTAAAGATGTCCATCCTCATTACTCTTCAACATTATATGAAAGGCCCGAGCCAGTGCAATAAGAAAAGAAATAAAAATAAAAAGATGGAAAGAAGGAAAACTATTGTAAATTGCAGATGACATAATTATTTATGCAGAAAATTTGCATATATTAAAGGTTACCAGTGAATTTACATATATATCTAAAATGTACAGTATTTTAAAAGTTCTATTTTTTCTTTTAAAAGTTCTTTTTCTAAGTATAGAAGCAAACAAATGGGAAATAAAATTTTAAATTAAAATTTTAAAAATAATCCCATTTCCAATAGTGCCAGAAAACATGAAGTCCTTAGAAATGAATCTAATGGAAGGTGTGCAAAACCTCAACAACTAAAAACTATAAAACACTGTAGAGAAAATTAAGGAAAACCTTTAAAAATAGAAAGTATATCTTTTTAGATTTATGGTTTGGATGTGTTAATATTTCCTGAATTGAGTCAAACTATAATTCCAGCAGGCATATTTTAGAAATAAAAATTGACTAGCTGATTCAAAAATTTATATGATAATGCAAAGGACCTAAAATAGCCCCAAATCCTGAAACAGAAGAATAAGGCTGGTGGCCGTATACAGTCTCACTTCAAATCTTGCTGTAAAGCTAGAGTGACCTGATATTGGCATAAGTATTGACAAAAAGATGGAACAGAATAGAGTCCAGAAATAGTCCATACTAACACAGTCACTTAAGTTTTTACAAAGGTGCCAAACAAATTCAATGGGGAAGAATCTTTTTAAAAAAATGGTGTTACAACAACTGTACATTCATATGGGGTGAGGTGGGAAAGAAGCTCAAACCTTACATCACACCTATACAAACAAAAATGAATTAAGTATAACATAAACTAAAAAATAAAACCAAAAATATACAGCTTCTAGAAGAAAACACAGGAAAATTTCTTCACAATCGTAAAGATTTCTTCAGCCAGATACAGAAATCAAGTCATAAAAAGGAAAAATTAGTAAATTTTATCAAAAATAAAAATTTCTGCTCACTTTAGGTTGAAGAATCATAATCAAATACATTAAAAATAAGTTTTTGCATTTCTTTCTATGCTTAACTGCATTTACAGTTATCAACATATACATGAAGAATGTCTGTTCCTAAAATGAATGGAGTTGTTTGTTTTTAAAACATTTTGTTGAAGTTTAATAAACAGAGAAAAGCACACAAACCGTAAGCTCACAGCTCAGTGAGTTCTCACACAGTAAACCCATATAACCAGACCCAGAACAAGATCAAAAAACAGAACATTACTAGAACCCTGAAAGTTCTCTTGTCTCCCCCTTCCGTCACTCCCTGACCCCTCCAAAGGTAATCTCCATCATGACATCTAACATCACCAACCACGGTTTAATGGATTTTAATTCTTTAAACCTAACTAGAATATGTAGAACTGTAGATGTTGAAGAACTGATAGTTAAGGTACAGATATCCTCCCTCTAGATTCAAGAACATTAAAAACCTATCAATTACTTGAAATATAATTTCCAACATGGCATACCTTTGGTTAAGAAAGAATGCCCTCCACCTCACCTCTACTCTTCCCTCATGGAGGTAATTCTTACGTGTCTTCCAAAACCTGCAACCTTCCTTGATTCTCTCAGTTACATGTAGATAATTTTCTCATTCTCCATACTTCTATCATTGTGCTTAGTACACTATTATTGTAAGATTTATGAGTGTCTTTCCTCATCAGTGTGTAAATATTTAAGGCCAGGGACTCTCACTTGTTCTGTTTCTTTACTTTTACCTACTCTAGTTCCCATCAACATGACACACAACAAATGGCTGATAACTGAAAACCCAGTGGTATAGAATCTGTTAAACGGGTAAAGATATTTAAATTAATATACCCAGGTAGATACAAGGGCTAAAAATGACAAAAGCAAAGATTATAATATATATTCTAGAATATTTTGATTATAGCCAGAAAAGATAAATTTGGATCCACAGTGTTAAAATAGTAAAAACTGAAGTAAAATCTCATGGAAGTAATACTCAGTTTAAATGTGTGAATAATTATTTAGTAATGCATTAACATGAATATTTTCTTTTGGAATCAAAATGAGATTCTAATACCATATGGAAAGCTATGCTTCCAAAAGAAAACAGCACGTATTTTTACATATTCAAATGAACAGACAGATAAAAAGGAAAATCAGTAACACAATCTCATTTTAAGTTCACATAAGTAATGACATCAATCTCATCTTAATAAAATAGAAATATTAATTTTAATGAATATACAGATTCAAACAAATTTACTTTTATTGTACCCAATGAAATAACAAGAATTACTGGACCCTTAATATTTAGTGACATTTATTGGAAAAATATACATTTATATAAACAACTAAGATTGACTTACTCCCAAATAAATGAATTTTTACAGTTATTTCTGCTAGAACTACATACTACATGCCACCTTTATTTCTCTTAGGAAACAAATATATTTTTCTATAGATCGTCAGTATGAAAAATATTTACCAACTTTCAATTAATGTGTATATGTGGCAAATACAATTCAGAGACCTACATAGTTGACACTCAAGTCAATTGATAATAATGATTATAAAAAGAACTTCACTTACTGCTATTTCTCTACATGCCGACATAGAGATCCCAGTTCCTTCTATTTGTTTTAAAGCATAGTCTTTATCATCTTTCCTGTAAAAACAAAGTTATTTTAATATTTGGATAAAACTAAATTTATGTGCATTTTTAATAAAATATAATACATAAATCACATACTTAATATCTTTTGACACCTTTCACATGTAATCACATAGTATCATATAGGAAAAAGGTTTTATATAATCTAGTTCAATCCCATTATTTGATGAGGAAAGTTAGACTCCAAGTAATAAAGACTTGTCCAAGGCTCCATGGTTTGGGAAGACAAAGATTCAGAAATAGGTTCTTCCTGTTCTAATACATATACATTTCCTTTCTATATATGCATGTGTGTGTTTGTGTGTGTGTGTGTGTACTGTACACTCGGCACGCACACACACACAACTTGCTTTCTAAAACCCTTTCAGATAGGGGCGCCTGGGTGGCTCAGTTGGTTGAGCGACTGCCTTCGGCTCAGATCATGATCCTGGAGTCCCGGGATCGAGTCCCGCATCAGGCTCCCTGCTCAGCGAGGAGCCTGCTTCTCCCTCTGACCCTCCCCCCTCTCATGTGCTGTCTCTCTCATTCTCTCTCTCTCAAATAAATAAATAAAATCTTTAAAAAAAAATAAAATAAAATAAAACCCTTTCAGATATTGATGGGTCAAAAAAATTAGGGTCAAAAAATTAAGAAATGAATGTATCACTAAAGTACAAAATGGTGATAATTTCAAACAAATTATAGTCCTCATATTCCCCAATACCTCCGAAGAGAGTCGCTCAACATGTGTTTATTGAGCACTTACTATGTATTCAGACCTGTGCTCAGTACTGGGGATACAGCAAGTTCCTTCTTCTATGGAGCTTTCTGTGTCTACTGGCCTAGACAGATAAATAACTAACATACCACAATACAGGATGATAAGTGCTATGACAGGGCAAGTGCAAACCACAGAGGTTACTCAATGGTTACTCTGGTAGAGGACCTAAGCAAAAAATTCTCAAAAGAAGCACCATTCAGATGAGGCCTAAACAGTAATTCTCAAAATTTTTGACTCAGGACCCCTTTACTCTCTTGGATATTACTGAAGACTCTCAAGAGTTTTTGTTATATCTATCACTATTTACCCTATTAGATTTTTAAAATGGAACTTTTAAAAACATGGAATGCAAAAGCATATATCTATTAGCCACCAGAGCAATGATATCATCAGGTTATGACACGTTTGGAAAAAACCCACTGTACATTCATGAGACAGTGAGAAAAGGAAATGCCGATGACCCGTGAGCAACATGGGTTTGTACTGCATTGTCCACTTACACAGAGATTTTTTTTTTTGATAAATACAATACAGTACTATAAGTGTATTTTATGATTTTCTTAACACTTTTTTGCAAGCTTACTTTATTGTAAGAATACAGTATATAACACATGTAAATATGTATTGGGCGCCTGGGTGGCTCAGTTGGTTAAACGACTGCCTCTGGCTCAGGTCATGATTCTGGAGTCCCAGGATCAAGCCCCGCATCGGGCTCCCTGCTCAGCGGGGAGTCTGCTTCTCCCTCTGACCCTCTCATGCTTTCTCTCTCTCTCAAATAAATAAATAAAATGTTTAAAAAAATATATATTAATCTACTGTTTATCTATAAGGCTATTGTAGTTAAGTTCTTGGGGAAGTAAAAGTTATATGTGAATTTTAGACTGTAGTGATAGTGGTGCGCTATCAGCACCCACCCCAAAACCCCACGTTATTTAAGGGTCAACTGTAATATCATAGCACTACTATGAAAATAGTGTCGACCTTATGGGCCCTCTGAAAGAACTGTGTGTGTTGGCGGGGGGGGGGGGGGGGTAACTAGCAGTTCCCAGCAGACTTCAAGAACTGCTGGTGTGTGTGTATGGGGGGGGGGATGAGTTAAGGGGGAAACACAATGTGAAGACAAATGAAGTGAGAGAAAACCATTTGAGGGTGAACAGACACAGTAAACAATGGGGGATGAGGCTGATGGCATTAATTAGGAACCACAACATAAAAGTCTTTTTACTCCAAGAATAACAGGAAGCACTCCATTTAAGATTTCTTTAATAAGAAAATACCAATTAGGGATGCCTGGGTGGCTCAGTCGGTTAAGCATCTGCCTTCAGCTCAGGTCATGATCCCAGGGTCCTGGGATCGAGCCCCACATCAGGCTCCCTGCTCAGCGGACAGTCTGCTTCTCCCTCTCCCACTCCCCCTGCTTGTGCTTTCTCTCTCTCTCTCCCTCAAACAAATAAAATCTTAAAAAAAGAGAAAATATCAGTTATATTATATTTGAAAAAAACATCTTTGGCTGCCTTTTGAATGCTTAGGGGGAATAAATAAGAGCAGGAGGCAGAGAAGCTCCTGTTAAAAGAAGTTAAAAGTAAACAGTGTTAAAATTACTCAGTTGAGAGATGATGGTGGTAGCTGCAGAATGGTGGTTGCCATACGGGGTAGACAGACTGGAGTGGAGCGATATAAGGCAGAACCAGTAGCACCTGGTGACTGGGCAGAAGGAGGAAGAGTCAAAGAAATGATTTCTGCCCTGGCAATAGGTTAACAGCAGTATTACTGACTGAAATAAAAAACAGCAGGAGAAAAAGATCTGAGGGAACAAAAAGATGATAGTTCTATTCTGTGCAGGTTGAGTCTGCAGTACATACGAGACACCTAAGTAAAAATGTCAAGCTGAATAAACACAGCTAAAGCTCAAGAGAAAGCTGAAGACACTGATTTACTATAATCAGCATATATACAGTAACTGAAGCCATGAGAGTAAAGTGATACCAAAGAGGACTGCCAAAAAAAAAAAAAAAAAAGATTTTGAAAAAGGGCAGAATAGTAAATAGTATCACAAGCTGCAAAGAAAGCTAGTAAGGTGAGGACGGAGATGTGTCCACTGCATTTAGCAATGATGAAGTCACCAGACAGTAGACGAGGCAAAAATAGTTGGAGTGAAAAATAGTTGGAGTGATATAGTGGCAGAATGTGTACAGCAGAAGGCTGAGGAATGAATGGGGCATAAGCAAACTAAGACAGTGAGTGTAGGTATTTGAAGGGGAAAAGGATGTCGGTAGCTGGAGTAATACACAAGGTTAAAGAATTATTATTATTTTAAGATGGAAAAGACTTGAATAGGTTAAGTACTGACACAAAGAACCCAGAGAAAAGGAGTTGCTGATATGAGAGAGAGAGGTAAAAATTTAGAGAGCAAAGACTGAAATGCTGGGGAAAAATTAGATAGGGTTAGAAGGAGAAATATTTTTAGCGAGAGTTCTCATCTTGATGGCTTTCATATTTTCCTGATGTTGGAAATTAGGTCATAAACTAAAAGTAAGGGCAAAGGTGGTAGAATTCAAGATCTGAATAGAGTGAAAGAAGATTTGGTTGAATAAATGAGTAACTCCTTATAAAATCAATTCATTTAAGTTCATTTAATACTTTATTATCTTAAATTATTAAAACTTACATAGCTTTATCTTTGTTTTCACAACATATTTACACCAAATCCTTAGCTGTGGGAAAAAAATCCCAATTCCAACATTATTTTTCAGAAAAAAGATCTGTTTTACAACATTCAGCTTTATACTATATTTTCTAGTAAAGTACTCATTATTTTAAAAATACACTAAGTGTATCTATACTTAATGTTCACTAAGTCTGAATAATTTCTGAAAGACTTAAAAAAACGGAGTTAAAGAGGGTGACACAAAAGATAAAATGAAGTCTAGGGGCACCTGGGTGGCTCAGTCCGTTGAGCAACAGACTCTTGGTTTCGGCTCCAGTCCTGATCGCAGGGTCATGAGCCCGAGCCCTGAGTAGGGCTGCACACTCAGCAGGGAGTCCACTTGAGATTCTCTCTCCCTCTGTCCCTCCCTCTGCTCTCTCTCTCTCCCTCAAAATAAATAAATATATCTTTAAAATAAATAAATACATACATATAAACATACATAAATAAAATGAAGTCAGCATCAGAATAAGTCTATTAGACCCTTTCACATGCATGGTACTGGTTAACCTAGGAGTGTAAGAAATTGTTATATGTACTATTTGAGGATAGCATCTTAGATCTGAGCACTCTAAGGAGAAAGAGAGTGCTGGGAAAGAAAATAAATTAAATCAAAGGCTTACCCATTCACCTCCTTAACAATGACCCTGAATTTCTCTTATTTATAAATGGCCAAGTTTCTATAATATAAATGTCTTCTCAATGAACTGAAAAATTCTCATCTGCAGATAGTCCTCTCCCCCATCCCAAGTAATTTTATATCTTATATTTTATAAAAGTAAATGATGAGAAAGAAAGGTGAAATGGTAGAATAAAAAAACTGAAGATGTTTGATTATCAGAAAGGCAACCTCCTCTTGAAAATCACCGAATATAATTACCATAATATAATAGTGCTTTGTGGTTTACAGAGCACATTTATTTATATATCCGTCTACACAGTCATAGTAAAAAGGCACATTGGAGAGGGAAAGGATTTGTTCCTGAGTTTCAGTCATGATCCAGTTGAAGTAGTCAAGCTGTATAAATAAATAATTGCAATATAGTGTTCTACGTGCTATAAATAGAGGGGATGATCAACTATAGCTTGAAGGATTGAAGCAAGATGAAAGAAATCTTCAGAAAGAGACTACCTAAGCAGGGATTCTTAAGACTTCAGAAGTCTGTCAGGAAAGGAGGGAGGAACTGGGGAGAGAAATCAGTAGTTAGAGCAGAAATCCCAGAAAGTAGGAATAGCATGTACAAAAATACAGAAGCACAGGGAAGGTGTGACATGCTCAGAGAATAGCAGAGAGTAGCAGTAGCAGTTTAACAGCATGAAACATGCTGACAGCTCTGAGGATGGATGTGATTTTAGGAATAGGCAGAGGTAAGATGGGAGGGGGTCTTCTATGTCAGCTGTCTTCAAAGAGGGGTATAGAGTTTATGTGATGTGCCTCACTTCAGGAGAGTAAAAAACATACAAGTATGAGAAGAAAATAATTACATTAAAAAATAATAAAGCTGAGGGAAAATATGTTATGTGAAAAGACCAAAAAGAGGAGGATGAACCACGAAGAACACTTGCCTTTGACAGGAAGATTAAGTCAATAATATAAAATGGCTGTAAAGGAGTAGTTAAAAAAAATGAGCCGTGTTTTGGTAAAATAGCGTACTGAATACACATAGGAAATTTCATCTCCCTCCTAAAGCCCTATTAAAACTACAGTAAAGAAATATTTTGGGGCGCCTGGGTGGCTCAGTTGTTGGGTGGCTGCCTTCCACTCAGGTCATGATCCCAGGGTCCTGGGATGGAGCCCCGCATTGCGTTCCCTGCTCCACAGGAAGCCTGCTTCTCCCTCTCCCACTCCCCCTGCTTGTGTTCCCTCTCTCGTGTCTCTCTCTGTCAAATAAATAAATAAAATCTTTTAAAAAAAATATTTTAAAGATATAAACTCATACAGATGAAAAATGGAGAGAAATCCTCCAAAAGCAGAGAACTGAGAGTACAAGATACCTCTGGAAGTAGAATTGGTTGGATGGAAAATAAAGTTGAAGAGATTCTAGAAAATAGAACAATAAAGAGAAATGTGAAAGAAAAACAGAAAAATTAGACAACCAGTCCATGAAATCCAATATACAAATAATTAGGAGTTCTAGAAAGAAAGAACAGAGAAAAGAGAGAAAGAAAATTTACAACGTAATTCAAGGAAACTTCCTAAACTGAATGACAGGATTTATAAAACTGAGTCCAACGAGTTCCCATCACAAATAGCTAAAAACAGGAACTCAAGACACAATGTTTAGACATATCAGAAAAATGGAGATGAGCAGATTTTACATGCTTCCAGTGGAGACAGGTAATGGGTCACTTAGAAAGGATCAGTAAATGATTAGGTCATAAACTAAAAGTAAGGGCAAAGGTGGTAGAATTCAAGCCATGAGAAAGAAGGAAACCCTGCCATTTGTGACAACATGGATGAAACTGAGGACATTAAACTAAGTGAGATAAATCAGAGAAAGACAAATACTCTACGATATCACTTACATGTGGACTCCCAGAACTCATAAAAACAGAAAGTAGAATGGTGGATACCAGGGGCTGGGCGCACTGGGGAGACATTATTTAAGGGTACAAACTTGCAACCAGTAGATAAAAACTTCCTGGAGACTCAATGAACAACATAGTGATTATAGACAACACCACTGTATTATAAACTTCAAAGTTACTAAGAGACCAGATCTTAATTTTTCCCACCAAAAAAAAGAAATAATAATTATGTGACATGATAGGAATTTTAACTACACTACAGTGGTAATTATATTGCAATATATAAATTTATCAGTCAACAAGTTGTACACCTTAAACTTACACAATGCTATGTGTGAATTACAACTCAATAAAACTAGATTTTATAAAAGTATCAGTAATCAGGATACCTGTGGACTTCTCAACAGCAGTTTTGGAAGCTAGAAGTTCTAGTGTAACTGCACTACATAAAATCTGAAGTACTGATTACAGTGTCAATAGATGTGGTTTGGAGTTTAAGACTCTGTTCTGGAGAATTATATTGTCAGCAGCAATGACAGGAAAACATTATGGAGTAATTGGCCAGATCAAGGAGCTTGAGCCAGAATACGAATCAGTGCACTGCTTCCTTCATGCTTTAGGGAAAAGAAGTCATGCTTTAGGGGGAAAAAAAGAAATAAACAGCTGAACTAATCACTGTGTTTAGTTATATAGCAAAAATTGTAAATTACAGAAAGTCTAATGTGTTAAATTGAAGATGTTATTATCTTTATTATGCAATAATTTGGAAGCAGATCATAAACAACTGTCAATGTATGCTGCCGTTTGATGGTTACTGCAGGGAAACGGTCTAGGAGGATGCTAGACTACAGCATGGAATCTTAATGACTGTGCAAGACAACAAGCTGGCCTGGCCGAATGCTAGAGAGATGTGAACTCAACCACCTAACTCTCTTTAGTGTGATACCTTAGGTATTTTTAATGATCTTAACATTTCCACTTTGAGCAAGAACGCTCTTAAATATATATCATTGGGCCTAAGCCATATTTTAAACCATTTTTAATAAAATCTACTTATTTAAAAAGATTAATGGTCCTAAATTATTATTCCTATTGCTATAGTATTTTCAAATATTACTTAGAACTACTTTTTACCTTTGGATACCACGACTAAGGCTCAGGCATTATTATCATTTAAAATTCTTCTTGACTTAGGTCCCAAAATCAAAATAATAAAACTGATGTCTTTTAGACTTAACGTATCTTTGGATTTCCTATTTTGAAAACTCTGTTCTCTCCAAATTGATTTATTTGACAAATCAAAAGTTCAGTCTTTATAGATTAAATGCAAATAAAATATATTCATGTAGATATATATGTTTAATGATTTATATACTTCAAGTTGAGAAGAGGCAGACTCGTGTTCTTATAGAAAAACTGGTACAGTAACTGTTTCAGTTTGATTTTTGTTTCTAGGTTTTAATATCCTTGTCAATCAGGAACAGGCATAGCACATTTGATGGTAGAAATCAAGGAGTCCTGCAGGTTGGTTAAAGTCCTCACTGTTCATAATACATTCTAACTCCGTGGGTAATCATTGACCGAATCCTTATAAATTAATTGTGTATTACATATATGTCAATACAGGAGCCATTCTCTCCCATAAATAATTTGGTGAACATAATAATTTTCCAGAGCTGTTCAATCTATCTTCCCTTGCTAGATACTTAATCAGCTCTACATGCCCTCAGATTAGGTGACTGGCTATTTTTGCAGCATTGTTAGGGGAAGATTGCACTTGAACCCCCATGGAAATGACCTTGGCATATTCTGCTGACAACTAAAACAGCAGTAAAACTCCTTGGATGCACAGCTCTCAATTACAGTGACATAACACATCCTCAAATTACTGGAAGACAGTCCCAACCAGGGACCTCAAATTGAGGATTCCTAAGAATCTTCCAGAAGATGATCCTAGAGAATGAGACAGCTTCTACCCAGTCAGGACCATGGAACAAGATCTAAATGGCCAGAACTAAAGACAGGCTAAATTTGCACGCTCTCATACTTTTCTGTCTTCTATGCTGGTTTAAATTTCTGAATTGTTAATAGCCATCTATGTTGAATAACAATTTGTCTAATATTATGTCTAATAACAATACCCATAATATTGCTCTTTGTATCCCTAGTCATTCCTTGTATGAGTCTAATTCCTGGCTACAATTTGCTCATGATTTCACTAAAATATGCAAACAAACTAATTACTGAGATTGTAGCCACCTTCTTTTGGGTGCAACTCAGCTCACTCTAGTTCCTGGGCAGTCATACTCAACTACTAAGCAATTCCTGAAACAGTAAACTCAAAACAGTAAACAGGACAGGCAGCCCCTGTGATGTCAAACCTAGGAAAGTTCCTGTCTACACCAAAACCACACTTGGGGCTTGGCTTTTTGCTTAGAAACAGATTACTACTCATCCATCTCTCTTAAATCATCTTCCCACAGCGTCATTTTTCTGAACACAACTCTACAAAGAGTAAAGTTATTATTGTCATTGCATCTTGACTTCAAGAATTATATCTTGACATTAGTCACCTATAATCATTTTTCTTTTCCTTAATATTCATGGTCGAAGAAATAAGCAACATTAAAACCAGAAATTAATGCATAGTATTTTTCTCCCAAATGGTTGGTCTTTCCCGCTATTTCACATATCCACTAATTTATTTCTATTTGACCCCAAATATCTTTTTCTTAAAAGTAGTATTACATGAGGCATGTGAATATACCCAAACGTTTCTTAAATGCTCATATATTATACTCCAAGTATTACTATCAATAAGTATTCAAGATTGATGTTATTAAAACACCCTAAAAATGTCTTTATCTCCCTTAATCTACATTCTACCCTGTCAACAATACTCTATAATTGAAAAGAATGTTATGAATGCTCATTGTTGAACAAATAAACTGGATGGGATCTGAAGTCTTTACAGCTTTCTCACATGCAGTCTTTATTCTATCATTAGCAACAAAGTGTTAAACCTGAATTTATAAAGAAAACTCTGGCCACAAAAGTTTTTCTATTTAAATGAATATGCATCTATCCTCTCACTCTTGCATTGTTTTTATTTCCAGTTTCTTTAAAGACTAATATTTAACATTATTTAATGGTTCTCATTTAAACTGGTGAAAATATAAAGGAAGGGTATCCCTCACGTACTATTATTACGAAGAGTATAAACTAGCACAAACATTTTAGAATGCAATCTGGAATAGATACTAAGTACGTGTATTTCCTACACCAGCAATTCCTCTCCTGATTATGTATCACAGGAAAGGTTTCATATAGCTGCAAAAAGTAACACAGTTCTGGAAGCAAATAGAGGTATACTATGTGTGCATCAATGGGAACAGATAAGTAACACATGGTATATGCATATATTGAGAATATATGGTAAAAAGCAATGAACTGGATCCATGTATAGTTTAGTAGAAACAAAATTTTAAAAAAAGAATGAGATTTATACCAGAGTTTTTTACATGAAAACTTATAACCATACACAAACAATATTTTCAGGAATAAAACAAGTATGTTATAAAGATATTTAGATTGGAATATGGGCTGAAAGGCTATATACCGAAAAAATAAGAATGGAAGTTGATTATAACGGGAAAAGAGAATGGGGCAAAGATGAGAGAATGAAAAATAAAGAAAAATACAGGGCCTTGCACAGATTGACAATGATAGTATGCCATGTACTAAGCAGTATTTTCAACTCAATTCTATGTACAAAAACCAAGAAACAACCAGTTAAATGGAACACCCCTACTCAAATACAAAAATAGGATTTCCTAAAAGTCTGGGGAAAAAATTACAGTGGGCGAAGAGCTAAATTTGGTATATGCCAAAGATATATACAATTTATGAAAATTTCAATAGAATTATATAGATATTTGACAGTGTTAAACAATAAAATTTAAGATCTGACTAGACTAAACTTACAGAAAGATCACGCATTAGCACACACTGGAAGAATCAAGCCTGGAGGCAAGAAGGGTAATTAGGAAGCTATTGTCAAAAATCTAAAAGTCGAATAACAAGTGCCCAAACTAAAATTTTGCTATTTTCAATATATAAACAGGAGTGGAATTAGGGAGTGATAAACTCACCTCGCCTAAGCACAGTCCTAAATACAGGCTCAGCGCTTCACAGGAGTTAAAAACTGGCAAGAAGAAACCTGCCTCTTCCCTGTTTCCTTCCACCCACTGCTCCAACACCAATTACACATAAGGTAGAACTGGACAGAGTCTCATTGTAATTAGGTAAATATGTAACATCTTATCAGAAACAGAGGGCCACATAAAATAATAATATATGCAGTCTATTTCAGAGCGGATGAAGGGTGAAGGGGAGGGCATCAGCTGCCAGCGAGTCTCTCCTCACAAGGCAGGGTCATGCCAGATTAGAGAAGCTTAAGTCCTGCAGCAATATTAACATTAACCTGTTACATTTGACACTTTCATTCCATTCTGTAAAAAATTACTCTATTAGTACTTATAAGTTCTGTGTTTCCCTAGTTCTTGAAGCAAGTTCTGTGTTTTCAGAGGGGAGGAAGCAGAGTCATGTCCCAGGAGTGGGAACTACATACCTTTGCCTCCAACTTTCCAAAATACCAGAAAGCCCATTTCTCCACAAGTGAATATTCAATAAATGCAACTTCCTGGCAGGCAGAGAAGGAATGGGATTCATAGAAGTATATGATAATATGTACCAAGCACTTTCCATAGCCAAGTACTATACATTAAGCATTTAAGATAAATTACAATTAAAGTCCATGCCACACATGCACTGGAATTATTTATACAAAATATGTATTTTACACGTATATAGTTATGTATAGATAGCATGGCCACATGCTTTCTCTGCAGAAATACTTATGTACATATACATAAGTACCTTTCAAAATACATATGTAAATATGTGTACATAAATACATATACATACATATGTACACTTATATATCCACATATATACATAGAAATATACAGATATATACCTAAATCTATGGGTGTATAAATACATACACACAGAGGAAGAAGAAAATCATTTTTAGGACAATTAAGTTACTGACTACACACAGTACTGTTTTAATTCAGGTAGTCATGAGAAGAATTTTATAGGTGGCTCACGAAAAAAAGTATCAGTTATGTAGTTTATATAGTTTATGACACAGATTGTCCTTTATGTGCAAGCGTTGTTTAATAATGACATCACAACGCATTATCATTATCCCATTTTACATAAAAGGAAAGAGAGAATCCCTAGTCACAAGGCTAGAGCGCAGCTAACCAGAACCTCAAACCCAGGCAGTTTGATTCCAGAAAGCATCTTCCACCATATGCTACACTGGCTCTGTTCCAGAAGTGGGACTACCAACTCTTTTACAGATTGCTTCCAGGTAAAATACTCTTAGGCATTTTCACCACAGCAATAAAGGGGTCATATGTAAATGAACATCTCTACCAACATGAGTTAATATACAGATGGTTTTTGCTTATCATTAACACACACACACACAGATTCAAACTCCTTTCTAACAACTTATCTGGCAATGCATGGATAACAAGCTATCAGAAACTTTTCATTTAAAGCTGCTGTTGTCATATAAACAAACAAAAAGAGGACTAAAAGACCTTAAAACAAAAGACTACTTGAAGTTTCAAGTTTTACTTGAGGCATTCACAGATCTACGATCTTTTAATTACAATAAGCCAAAAAATAGCAAAGAAGTAAAAATATTTAAATTGTATATAAAAGCTATGATTTAACAAATTAGACTTGAATGACTTGAAGCCAAGAGAACTAGATTAATCACAAAATGTAAAGGTAATGGGTGGGGAAAACCAATTGCCAACCAGTTCATAAAATGAGATGTACAAACAAATTTCGATTCTAATAAACTCTTAACATCTCCTACATGTTAGATAAGCTTTGCTACTACTAATAAATCCATCTTTTACACCTTTAAAGAGCTAAATACTTCTAAATGACACATGTCATACAAAATAGTTCATAACATTTTGTGAAATAATTTGTATCATGTAACATGTCAGCTGATAAAATTTTTATAATTAAACACCTATTAAAATTGTTCTTGAATAGGCATCTGGAGAAAAGATCGATTGTGAGAAGACCGTTATCTGCTCATAATGAAAAGTGAATATATTTTTACGACTGCAGAGCAGGTATAGCATGGACCATTGAAATGACAAATTTTCTCATACTACACATCACTGCACTTGCAAGCCTAGCTTGGTGACTCTATGGATAACTTCTGTCTTCATTCCTACTATTATAAACTCCTAGGATGAAAGTATATATATATACTTTATAAATTTGACTTCAAAGAATGAGAATACCTGCATGAAGGCCAACTTTATAATTATAAATCTATTCTGAGTCTGAAGCAGTGATCTAGATATGAAATAGACCTATAAAGAGCTACCAACACATAAGCATAAGCTATTTCATCCTAGTAACCCAGTTTTCCAAAAACATATTAGCCACAGCTTCAGAGTTAACTTGGATTCTAATGTTTGATTTCTTTAAGATGAATTAAAAGCAAAAGTATTTAAACTGATGTTTACAGAAACTTGGAAATGTTCTTTGGCTTGTATTTCCACATTGTATTTCTCAGAACAGATCTATACTGACAGTTATATGTAGAAAGTCTAAGATAAAATTACTTCAGAAGAGGGGCCTGGGTGGCTCAGTTGGTTAAGCGACTGTCTTCGGCTCAGGTCATGATCCCGGAATCCTGGGATCGAGTCCCACATCGGGTTCCCGGTTCAGCGGGGAGCCTGCTTCTCCCTCTGACCTTCTCCCCTCTCATGCTGTTTCTTTCTCTCCCTCTCTCTCAAAATAAATAAATACATACATACATACATACAAAGTTAAAAAAAATTACTTCAGAAGATTTATCTCCAAAATAAAATGTGAGATAAGGAAAAATAAATTTTAAAATATCTGGTGAATAAGAGGTTAAAGTGATGGACACCTAAGGCCAATTAGAAAATTTATACCTGTGAAAGCTCTGAGAGCTTCCCCTCTCCTGGAAACTCTAGACTACCAAAGAAAGCAGGTGAAGTGAAAGGATGCAAGAACCCAGAGGGATCTGCTTCCATGCCTGGAGATTCTAAACCCCCATTTTATCCCCATTTTCTCATTTATCCTATCCCCATTTTCACCCTCAGCCCTGGTCCTCAGACCTTCACACCTTGCCAAATTCTGTGGTTCACCATTTGCCCAGTCAGGAAATTATTTTATTTTCCTCTTCACTTCACCTACCTAGTCAGTTATCAAACTCCTGCTCTCCAGCCTTACTGCCACCCTTTGTCCGTATCATTCCCCTTCTGAATTACAGGAGCGGATATCTAACTGGTTCTTGACCTCTTAGTCACTCTAAGGAGCATTCTTGGCTCCCTTGTCAAATATTAGGTGACATATTTGTATTATTAGTCAAATACTAGTCACATATTAGTATATGCAAGAGTTTATTTCTGGACTCTCAATTTTGTTCCATTGGTCTACGTGTCTATTTTTATACCAGTACCATACTGTTTTACTGTGAGCTTGTAGTGTAGGCTGAAATCAGAAAGCGTGATGCCATTTTTGTCATTCTTTCTCAGGACTGCATTGCTGTTTGGGGTTTTTTGTGGTTCCATACACATTTTAGGATTATTTTCTCTATTTTTTTGAAAAATGTCACTGGAATTTTGATAGAGATTGTATTAAATCTGTAGATTGCTTGGGCAACATGAACATTTTAACAATATTAATTCTTCCATTTAACCAACATGGGATATCTTTCCATTTATTTATGTCTTCTTTCTTTCATCGAAGTCTTAGAGTTTTCATTGTACAAATCTTCACATTAAATTTACCCCTAAGCAGTTTACTGTTTTTGATGCTATTTTAAATGAGATTGTTTTGGGACACCTGGGTGGCTCAGTTGGTTAAGTGCCTGCCTTCAGCTCAGGTCATGATCCCCGGATCCTGGGATGGAGTCCTGAACAAAGAGCCCGCTTCTCCCTCTGCCTCTGCCCCTGACTCATGCTCTCTCTCCAATAAATAAATATCTTTAAATAAATAAATAAATGAGATTGTTTTGTTAATTTCTTTGTAGATGCTTTGTTGTTAGTGCACAGAAATGCAAATGATTTCTTGGAGCATGTGGGTGGCACAATTGGTTAAGCGTCTATTGGTTTCAGTTCACGTCATGAGATCAAGCCCCACATTGGGCTCCCTGCTCAGCATGGAGTCTGCTTGAGATTCTCTCTCCTTCTGCCCCTCCTGCTTGTGCTCTTTCTAAAATGAATACATAAATATTTTTAAAAATGCAAATGATTTTTGTATGTTGATTTGCATCCTGCAACTTAACTGAATCCACCTACTCTAATAGTTTTTTGGTGGAGTCTTTAGGATAGTCTATGTATAAGATGGTATCATCTGCAAAGAGAAACAATTTTACTTCTTCCTTTCTGAATTGGATGCCTTTTATCTTTTCTTGCCTAATTGTTCTGGCAAGGACTTCCAGTAGTATGTTGACTAGGAATGGTAAAGAGTAGGCACCCTGATCTTAGAGGAAAAGTGTTTTGCTTTTCACTACTAAGTATGATGTTAGCTGTGGTCTTATTTTATAGGGCCTTTATGATTTTGAGGCATATTCCCTCTAGGTCTACTTTGTCAAGAATTTTTAATCATGAAAGGAGGTTGTATTTGGCAAATGATTTTTCTGTATCTATTGAGATGATCATACGATTCTTATCTTTTTATCTATTTTTACCTTTCATTCCATTAACATGATGTATCACATTTATTGATTTGTGTATGTTGAAAGATCCTTGCATCCCAGGGATAAATCTTACTTGATTATAACACATGATCCTTTTAATGTGGTGCTGAAATCATTTGGCTAATATTTTGTCCAGAATTTTTCCATCTCTTTTCAGAAAGTATATTGGCCTGTTTTCTTTTCTTGTAGTGTCCTCATCTGGCTTGATATCAGGGTAATGCTGTCCTTGCAAAATGAATTTAAGAGTGTTCCCTCCTCCTCAATTTTTGTGAAGAGTTTAAGAAAGACTGGTGTTAATCCTTTTTTTAAATGTTTAAAATTCACCAGGAAACTATCTGGTACTAGGCTTTTCCTTGTTGGGAGGTTTTGGTTACTGATTCAATCTCCTTACTTTGTTACTGTGAACAGATTTTCTATTTCTTCCTGATTCAGTCTTGGTAGGCTGTATGTTTCTAGGAATTTATGCATTTCTTATAGGTTACCTAATTTGTTAGCATATAATCATTCATAGTAATCGCTTATGATCCTTTATATTTCTTTAATATCAGTTGCAATGTCTCCTCTTTTATTTCTGATGTTATTTATTTGAATTTTTTTTTTCTACTCTAGCTAAAAGTTTGTCTGTTTTTTGTTTAGCTTTCAAAAAAACAGCTCTTAGTTTCATTGATATTTTCTATTGTCTTTTTTGGTCTCTCTTTATTTCTGCACCAAAATTTGGTATTTTCTTCTTTCTGTTAACTTTGGGTTTAGTTTGTTCTTTTTCTAGTTCCTTGAGTTATAAGGTGAGGTTATTGAAGATCTTTCTGGTTTCTTTCTTTTTTTTTTTTTTTAAGATTTTATTTATTTATTTGAGACAGAGAGAATGAGAGAGACAGAGAGCACATGAGAGGGGGAGGGTCAGAGGGAGAAGCAGACTCCCTGCCGAGCAGGGAGCCCGATGCGGGACTCGATCCAGGGACTCCAGGATCATGACCTGAGCCGAAGGCAGTTGCTTAACCAACTGAGCCACCCAGGCGCCCTCTGGTTTCTTAATGTAGGCATTTATCACTATAAACTTCCCTCACAGAACTTCATCCCAAAGTTTTGGTATGCTGTTTTCATTTTTGTTTCAACATATTTATTTCCCTTTGATCCACTGGTTGTTCAGGAGTATGTTAATTTCCACATAATTGTGAAACTTCCAAGTTTCCTCCTGTTGTTGATTTCTAGTTTCATACCACTGTGGTCTAGAAAGACACTGGGTATGATTTTAATCTTCTTAAATTTGCTAAGACTTGTTTTGTGACCTAACATATGATCTATCCTGGAGAATGATCCACATGGGCTTGAGAATGTATATTCTGCTGTTGTTAGATGGAATGCTATATATATATATATATAACATTGTTTTATTTATATATATACACACATACATAACACATATATGTTACATATATGTGTAACATACATACATATACATGTATATACATACATACATATATATATATAACATTGGTTCAAATCCAATGTTTCCTAATTGATTTCTGCCTGGATGACATTCATTGTTAAAAGCAGAACACACACACACACACACACACACACAGAGAAAGTAGAACACTGAAGTTCCCTACTATATTATATCGTTGTCCATTTCTCCCATATCTGTTAGCATATGCTTAACACATTTAGGTGCTCCAATGTTGGGGTCATATATATTTACAACTGTTATAACCCCTTAAAGACATAATCCGTTTAGCATTATACAATGGCCTTCTTTACCTCATGTTATAGCTTTTGAGTTAAAGTCTATTTTGTCTGACATTAAGTACAGCTACTTCTGCTCTCTTTTGGTTTCCACTTGCATGGAATATCTTTTTCCCTCCGTTCATTTTGAGCCTATGTATATCCTTGAAGCTAAAGTGAGTCACCTGTAGGCAAAATACATTTGGGTTTTGTTTTCTTATCCATTCAGTCATTCTATGCTTTTTGACTGGAGAATTTAACCCATATTTTCAAAAATATATTTGTGGAACAGAAGAAAGGGCAAAGAGAAGAAGGGGTGGAGGAAAAGAATGCAGAGAGAGGAGAAGAAGAATAGAAAGAAAGGGTAAAGAAATAAGAGTGAGGATATTTAACAGGGTATTCTACCAAGAATTAAGGTGAAAACTTATGTATGGCTCACAACTACTGTGCTTCCACTTCTATTAGGTACCTAGAACAGTCCAATTCATAGAGATAGAAAGTAGAATAGTGGCTGCCACAGGCTGGTGGGAGGGGGATGGGGAGTTGCTGGTTAATAGGTACAGAGTTTTAGTTTTGCAGGATGAAAAGAGTTCTGTAGATGAATGATGGTGATGGTAGCACAAGTGAATGTATTTAATACTACTGAATGGTACACCTGAAAATGGTGTACAGTGGAGTAATTAAATTTTATGTTATGTATATTTTACCACAATTTAAAAAAAACTCCTATGGCTATTTTCTAGCCAAGAGATGATAGTGGCTTTAATAGCAGAGAAGATACAACTGATTGGATAGTAAAAGGTGGACAGATTGAAATGATATTTTCAACATAAGGATCAACAGGTCTTAGTGACTGACTGAAAGCTGAAAGAGAAAGATATCCAAGATACTTTCCAAATTACTGACATAAGTAATTCGGTGAAAAATGCTGCCAACTGCAAAGGAGAATACAGTGAAACAATTCAAATTTGAACATGTTCAGTTTGAGAAACTTGTTATATACATCAAAATGAAATTGAGTAGGTGAGTGTATAAATGGGTCTTGAGCTCAGAACAGATGTCTGGCCCGGAGATGCAAATCACACAGTCCTCAGTATTTCAAAGGTATTTGATGTCTGCAAGTTGATGATATTACCTAGGAAGAGAATGTAAGGAAAAAAGAAAAGAAGGCCTGAAATCCAGGCTTTGAAGGATCTAGTTATGAGGAACTCTCACTTTTACATTGGAGAAAAGACAAGAAGAAATTCCCACACCAACTGAGAAAGAGAAGCCATACATACAAAATAAAAGTATAATAAATCAAGAGCTTCTTATTTCAAGAAGAAAACATTTCAGAAAAGGAAATGTGTTAAAATATAGAATGATGATGATAATAGGAGGCATTCAATAAATGACTAGAACATTCCTAGGACTAGTGTAAGCACAATAAAGGTACTGATTCATTCATTTCTCACAATACCCTATGAGAAAGCTTCTTTATCCCCTTTTTACAGATGAACAAATTAAGGCCTGGAAAAAGCAAGTGGCTTGTTCAGGGCCATCTATCTAGCAAACTAGGCAGAACCCAGAACCTGAATTCTTAGCCATTATGTGATACTGGCTCTGTTAAGTGTCCACTGGATTTAGCAACAGACAGAATGGTGACGTTAGCCAGGTGGAGTTAAATGGAATGGTGGAGGCAGAAGCCAGACTGGAGTGCATTTAAGAGTAAATGGAAAGTGAAGAACTAAACGTAATATGAACAAATAACTCTTAAGAAATATGCCTATAAGCTCAGTCAGTTATGCGCCCGACTCTTGATTTTGGCTCAGGTCATGATCTCAGGGTTGTGACACTGAACCCCACATTGGGCTTTGCACTGGGCATGGAACCTACTTAAGAGACTCTCTCTCCCTGTTCCCTCTGCGTCTCTTTAAAAAAAAAAAAAAGAAAGAAAGAAAGAAATATGCCTATAAGAAAAGTGAAAGGGTGGTAAATGGAAGGGGATTCAGTGTCTATAAAGTTTCATTGCTGCTGAACTTGCTACTAAAGGCAGGGCACCATACTCAAGTACCCAGAGATATCAGGCAGATAATTTACACAATAACAAAGACAACCAGTACTTACAAACATTTACGATGTACCAGGTACTCTTCTTATATATTAACAAATGTAATGCCAAGAACAGCTAATTAGCCCCATTTTACAGATGAGAAAACAGACATACCAAAAGGTCTGGTAGTTGGTCAAAATCAAACAGCTGGCTAGGATTCAAACCTTCCTGAGCAAGTACCTTCTATCAGAGAAAGGGCCAAAAATGTGCATGTGATGTGGGAGATTTTGTGAACCAAAGAGCACATGTACACTAAAGGGGGTATTTATGACTCCAATAGCCAACCACTGTCCAATAGAGCATTCTTAGAAATGTTCTATGTTCTGTCCAAGGTAGTGGCCATCAGCCTTGTATGAGTACTGAGCATTTGAAATAAAGGTGGTATGACTGAGAAACTGAACTTTAAATTTTATTTAATTTAATTAATTTAAATTTAAACAGCCACATGTGGCCAGTGGCTATTATACTAGATACCACAACTCCAGAAAATTGTTTATGAATGTTCTAATTTTTTTAAAGATAAGCCAGAAATATTTTTTTTTTTAAAGATTTTATTTATTTATTCGACAGAGAGATAGACAGAAGAGCACAAGCAGAGGGAGTGGCAGAGGGAGAGGGAGAAGCAGGCTCTGCACTGAGCAGGGAACCCGATGCGGGACTCGATCCCAGGACCCCGAGATCATGACCTGAGCCGAAGGCAGACGCTCAACCATCTGAGCCACCCAGGTGCCCCAGCCAGAAATATTTTTTAAAGATTTATTTTATTTTAGATAAATGCAGGGGGGGGGGGGCACAAAGAGAGAGGGACAGAAATCCTCAAGCAGACTCTCCACTGAGTGTGAAGCCTGATGTGGGGCTCATCCCAGGATCCTGAGATCATGACCTGAGCTGAAATCAAGAGCTGAGGCCTAATTGACTGTGTCACCTGGGCACCCCCGCTAATAGATTTTAATGTGAAATCTTCTAATTTCAAAATGTTGGTTCCCTTAAAAAAAAACTGCTTATCAAACAACCTAAATGTACATTAAGAGAATACCTATATAATTTTCACAAGTTACAATGGAATTCACAGCAATAAAATGAATAAGGTATAACTACTTGTTTCAACATGTGTATCTCAAAAACAATGTTTACCACAAAGCCACAGAATGAAAAGTACCATTCAATACCATTTATAATTTTAAAAATATGCACAGCATTATTTAACATACATATGGTATTAAAAAAACATACATGTGATATAGAAGTACAAAGGAATTCATAGGAATTATAACACCAGTGTGTTGATTACTTCTAGGGTAAGAGATGTAAATATGATCAGAGAGGGTTTATTAGTTTTTTATGCTGCTGTAACAAATTAACCATAAACTTGGCTTAACCACACAAATTTATTATAGTACACATCTGTAGGTTGAAAGTCCAACATGGGTCTTGGTAAGCTAAAATCAAGGTGCCAACAGGACTATATTCTTTTGTAGAGGCCCTAAGGAAGAATCAGTTTCCCTGCCTTTTCCAGTTTATAGAGGCAACCACATTCCTTTGCTCACAGACCTCCTCTTCTATCTTCAAAACAAGAAATACAGGTGAAGAAATCCTTCTCATATTACATCACTCTGACCTTGTTTCTGTTGTCACATCTCTTGTCACACTTGTACCTCCCTCTTCCACTTTTAGTCCTACTGTGATTACCATGGGCCTACCCAAATTATCCAGAATGATCTTCCTATTTTAAGGTCAGCTGATTAGAAACTTTAATTCCATCTGCAACTTAAATTTCCCTTTGCCATGTAACTTAACATATCCAAAGGTTCCAGGGGTTAGGACATGGATATCTTTGGGGGGACCATTATTTTCCCTCCCACAGAAAGGTACACAAAGAGCTTTAATTTTGTAATGTTTTATTCCTTAAGTAGAAGGTAAAGGTATTATGTTTTTTATTATATGTCTTTATATGCCTCAAATACACTTAAAATCTTTTGATGTGAAATTTTCTTGCAAGGTGAGTTTTTCAAACCTGCATAGAGCCTTAAAATTTTAATGAGCTCACTCAGGAGCAGTAAGGGGTAAAGGGAGAAAAATATGGAAGAATGAAGGCATTGGCCCTGTCTCCACCTAAACAGATCCTCTTTTTATTGCCTTTTACTTGTCTACAAAACATTTCATTTGAAAAGAAAAAAAGGATTCCAGTTATTCAAACAAACAAAAAATGGAAAATATAACTGGCACATGACTCTAAGGAAAACTATAATAAAACAAAATTACATGGTATAAGAAATAATTAACAAGCTAACTCAGGATTTAATGATAGAGAGATATGTTTAGTCCTACAATGAGGCCATTGAGCTGAATGATGCTTTGGATAACCTTGCAGGGCTAAGGAGATAAAACTTATAGTCAGTCCAAGGACTACTGAAACCAGGGGAAAAGAAGGAAAGGATGCAAGGAAATGCCCATGCACTTTGGTTAAGACCATAAAAAGAAGTACTCTAAGAGTAATATGAAAAAGAAGTATACTGACTCTCATGAGGACTGCAGCTAGCTTCAAATATCAAAGCCTGAAAATAGATCAATATAGTCCTAGATTGCTAGCTCCTTCAGGCACCACTGAAAGTGCTCATTGTTGGAAGATACCATCTCCTCGGTATAAGTCATTTCTAAAGACAAATTTCAAATACAATGCCTAAACCTAATAAAAAAAATTAACCAGGCACATAAGGAGACAAGACAACTAGCAGAAACCACAAACAACAGAAATAGACTTGGAAGGGCTCTAGATATCTCTGCAGTTTTTAGCTGCACATACCATGCTTAAGATAACAAAAGACTGGAGGGCTCAGTGGGTTAAGTGTCAGACTTCGGCTCAGGTCATGATCTCAGGGTCCTGGGGTCCAGCCCTATGTTGGGCTCCTTGCTCAGTGGGGAGTCTGCTTCTCCCTCTCCCTTTGCCCCTCCCCCCACTCCTGTGTGCTCTCTCTCAAATAAATAAATAAAATCTTAAAAACAAAAACCAAAAAACCCAGAAGACTGGGAATTCTGAAAGAGTCTCAAAAGCCCAAGAACAGGACACAACAGATTTTTGGGAAGAGAAAACAAACTATAAAACTGAAAAAATAACTGCATTTAATAACACAATGGATGGGTTTAAAAGCACAGGAAGTATAGCAGAGGGAATTAATGAACTGGAAGAGATATCATAGGAAAATATTCAAAATAAAGACTGGAATTATAAAATGATAAAAACCATGAAGGACAGGATAAGAGACATAGATAATACAGATGAGAAGGGCTAACATACATGTAACTGGATCTCATCAGAAGAGGAGAAAGAGAGAAACAAGAAAGAGAGGGGGCACAAATAAATTTAAAGAGACAAGGCTGACCATTTTCTAAAACTAATGACAGCAAATTATAGATTCAAGAAGCATTATGAATAATAGAGGCATAAGTAAAAAGGGCATTCTTCAGGTAGAACAGAAATGATCCACAAAGGAAGCCCAATAATGCAGGAAGGAACAAGAAATGGTAATGGTGGTAGTAATTCTAAATGAATATTGACTGTATACAACAATGATAATATCTTGTAGGGTATTAAACATACAGCATTAAAAGATACAACAACATGGTCATATTAAGTCAGAGATAGGATGAGTAAATGAATTTGAAACATTTTAATATTCTTTAGTTGTCTGGGGAAAGGGTAAATGCACCAATTAATATTACACACTGATGAGTCAAAAATGCATGTTTTAATCTTAGTATAACCATTAAAGGAATAGCAAAGTGTAGAACTTCTGAATTAATAAAGTGAGTCTTCTTTTTTTAAATTTTTTTTATTATGTTATGTAATCACCATGTATCACATCATTAGTTTTTGATGTAGTGTTCCATGATTCATGGCTTGCGTATAACACCCAGTGCTCCATGGAGAATGTGCCCTCTTTAGTACCCATTACCAGGCTAACCCATCCTCCCACCCCCCTCCCCTCTAGAACCCTCAGTTTGTTTTTCAGAGCCCATCGTCTAAAGTGAGTCTTCTGATAAAGACACTTGTAGACTATAATCAGAAAGGACAATGGAAAAACAATAGCTCTGCCACTGCTAAGAAAATGAAGGGAAAAAATAAAGTAGGTGATCAAGGAAGGTGATATGATGGAGAATATCCTATTTATCCTTAAACTCACAAGGAGATATTTCTCTAAATATTAAAGGACAACCTTGCAAAATCTGTTAATACTGATGCTATACCAACCTTAAACTCTATGGAACCTCTCGGAGCTGACAAACCACTTCAGTGACAGCATCTATAATAACCCTCAGACATTCTCATGTACTACCCTCAACTTACTGGCAGGCCTTTAACAAAGGAACGTTTTTTTCCCCTCCTTTTGTGATGTCACTCCAGGTAATTTAATAGGGAAAGACTATCTGTGCAAAAGGAATTACCATATTTTAGTGTTCTCCTAATGGCCCTTTCCTTGAAATCTTGATGTCTTCCTATTCAGTAATCAGGTCATAGGTAATTTGAACATCGATTTACTGGTGTCCCTTCATTTAAATCAAACCCAAGTTCAACATCTTTAGGAATGCCTTTTTGTGGAAAAAACAGGAGTTTACTACGGACATTGGCAGATTTATTGGGGCTGAACCTATCAAAGCTCAACTGACCCATCCAAATACCTACCCACACTTGGACATACTCTCTAAAAGCAGCAGCTACAAGAAGGGCTAAAAACAACAGCTGAAAACCTTATAGGGAAAGGACTCATTGTACTTCACATTATATTCCCATATTCATGATTTAAAAGAAAAAATGCAATGGAAAAGAATACAGATTTATTCAGGATCTCAGGGCCATAAATAGAATATATATCTCCCCTCTCACCTCCCTTTCATACAGAACCAAATCAAAATAATATTTTATCTTCTCTGCCTCCTGAAGCTACATATTTCATACCCAGAGATCTGTCTTTCTGTAGTATTTCTTTAGATCAAAATAGTCAATACTTGTTTGTCTCGGGAAAAGCAATTACATCTGGACAGTTATGCCCTAGGGGTTCCTTGGGGCACCCCCAATTTTTCAACAAGTCCTCAACTTGTACCCTAAGGATCTTTAATTTCTCTGGGTTTCTACTCTAGTCTAAATTGGATGATCTTTTGTTGTGTTTGAAAGATGAGGTAAGTCCTAAGGCTGATTATATTTTTTGTTTTAGCTCAGAAAGGACATAAGATTTCCAAAGAGAAGTTATATTAAAGTATACTAACACATGATTTATCCTAAGGAGATAAATCCCTTACTCTTGACAGATTACAAATTGTTCAAAACTTTCCAAGACAAATAACTAAGAGACAATTACAAGGATTCCTAGATCTCACTGACCACTGCAGGCAATGGGTTCCAACTTTTCCATAACGGTATGATTATTAAATAATTTAACCAAAAACTCAATAACCAAAGCTCTTCCATGAAAACCTAAACACAAACAGATCTTTTGCAATATAAAATGAGCACCTCAGCCACTTCCTACTAATTATCATAAATTTTTCTACCTATTCATCCATGACAGATCTAACAAGACATTGGTGTTCTGACTTAACTTCATGAGAATCATCAGAGATCAAGAGGTTACCGAAGTTTCTCTTGACCCAGTGGCAAAAGACTACCCAGTTTATCTAAAAATAGCCACAGTAGTTAAAGGCTTCTGTCCACTTCATTTAAGGATCTTCTTCCAACCCCAAGGTCCTTCATACTGTACAATCTTTGTTGATCACAGCAAGGACAGAACATGTCTCAGCAAGGAGGCTTAGCTCATATAAAATCCTATTACTTTATCCCTCAAATACTTCTATTCATTGTAATACTTACGGGGTCAGCAAATTATGGCCCACAGGCCAAATACCACCCACAGGATGGCCTATGAGCTAAGAATAATTTTTATACTGTTAAATGATTATTAAAAACAAGAAAAAAGAATACAGAACAGAGATTGTTATACGGCCCACAAAGCCCAAACATTTACTATCTGACCCTTTACAGGAAAAGTTTGCTGATCTTTGCTACTCATCTTCTCTCTAAAAAGAGGAGAAACTAGTCTCTATTGGCAAACCATGCCCTAAATAGACTTATCAGAAACTCCTTGAAAAAATTCAGACTTAATCTTCACGGTTGATGGGTCATATCTTAAGACTAAAATAAGAAAACAGTATGCTGGAACAGATCTCAACTCTCCCCTAGAATGTGACTCCTTTGCTAGAGGCAAGATACGCCCAGATGACAGAACTCACCATGAATTCACCAGAGTCTGCCAGTTAGCGAACTGGTTAGCTGGAGTTAAAAGGGTTAACACATGTAAGTTCAAAGTGGATCTGCCTTTGGGGTAATCCATAATTTTGAAATGCTTTGGAAACGAGGTTCTTGATTTCAGCATTAATGCTTCCTTTTTAAAAAGATAACTCTTATAAAGATAGAAGCTCATTAAAAAAAAAAGAGATAACATAAAGATTAAAGAAAATGCCCTCGCTGATCATTATGGCAGATAGGTATCCCTTACTAAGATCTCAGCCCTCATGATAGGAAAAGTTCAATCTTTAAAGAGGCTCAAAGAGGCTATTACACAATGCCAGCAATTGTCTCCAGAGCTGGAAAAGGAAGAGTTTGGGGGAGAAATCTGGGCGATTACCCATGTTAGCTTCTGGTGCTCTCAGGACAGTTTCTTTGTGGCATCAGAGGTCCTCAAAAGAAACCCGGAGAAAATTTTACATAAAATTATATACTCTGTTAAGGACAAACTGGTTAGTGAACTCACTCAATAGGAAAACTACTAAAATTGCTGAGCATGTTGTGGTTTATTTCTCACCTCTCACCAGCATAATCCTTGGTTAAAACAGTAAAAGTGAAGCATGGATAAGAGTCCAAACCTCAAGGTCTCTTTGAATACCTCCAAATGGTTTTCATACAACCATTCTGAATATGTCCTGCTCATCATTTGCTTATTCTTGGGATAGACATAAGCCCTTCCTTGTTGGAAATCTACATCTCAAATAGTAGCAAAACCTTATTTGATATGTGTTCCCAACCTCAGAAATTCCAGCTTCTCTCTCTGATGAGAGGTACCCATCTTCTGAAGCTATTGTTAAAGAGTTTCCAAACTCCTTCCACTTACTCAGAAATCTTACTGTCCAATCTTCAAGAAAGGTAGAAAGAACAAAGGGAATTCTGAAACTAGTATTAGCAAAGGCCTCAGAGTCTCTCAAACTTCCATGGCCTAAGATACTGCCACTGGCTTTAAAATGAAATCCATTCCTTCTGGGGCTCAACCACTCTCCAATTCTGAGTTATTACAGACTAGCCCATACATTTAGGAATGTTATCTCTGATACTAGACTCTACACTACTGTAAGCAGACATAGCCAAACACTGTCTGCCAGGGAGTCATACAATGTACCCAGTCTTAGCATGAATAGGTACAAGCAGCCTTTCCTCAACACCTTCCTAAACGACTCCTATCTAACTTAAAACCTGAAGACATGGTCTTTTGGAAAAGACAAAGAAAAATAGTCCTTGACCCTGAGGGAAAGAACTATCTACTGTTTGCAACTAATACAGCAGTGAAACTCCTTGGAATCATGTCTCTCAATTCAATAGGCATAAATCAGCCTTGAATCGCTGGAGGACTGTTGCACCCAGAAACCTCAAGCTGAGGATTCTTAGGAGCCTTCTAGAACTAGATAAATCCCTCAACAGGGCGCCTGGGTGGCTCAGTTGGTTAAGCGACTGCCTTCAGCTCAGGTCATGATCCTGGAGTCCCGGGATCGAGTCCCGCATCGGGCTCCCTGCTCGGCAGGGAGTCTGCTTCTCCCTCTGACCCTCCCCCCTCTCATGTGCTCTCTCTCATTCTCTCTCAAATAAATAAATAAAATCTTTAAAAAAACAAAAATAAATAAATAAAATAAATAAATAAATCCCTCAACAGAGGGTGCAATCCTTCTAGAAGCAGAAGGTCTTTAGAAGGAGAGGGCTTCAACCAAAGACCTTTGGACCAAGATCCACAGAACAAGACTAGTGACTGTCATGCTTTAATCTCTAGTATTCTGCTCTTTCTTAGCGATCCTCTTTCCTCTTTTGCTGTTAAGGTTACCTTTAACTATGTTAACCCTTAAGGACCCTATTCTTAAAATTGGTTTTTCCTTGGGGCGCCTGGGTGACTCAGTTGGTTAAGCGACTGCCTTCGGCTCAGGTCATGATCCTGGAGTCCCAGGATCGAGTCCCGCATCGGGCTCCCTGCTCGGCGGGGAGTCTGCTTCTCCCTCTGACCCTCCTCCCTCTCATGCTCTCTGTCTCTCATTCTCTCTGTCTCAAATAAATAAATAAAATCTTAAAAAAAAAAATGGTTTTTCCTTTAGTCACTCCCTCTTATAAACCCAAAACCTGGCTAAAATTTACTCGTGATCTGACTAAAGCATACAATCAAACTGACCATCTTAGTCCATTCTGGTTGCTATAACAGAAATACCATCACCTAGGGGGCCTGTTAAGCATCTGATTCTTGATTTCGGCGCAGGTTATGATCTCAGGGTCATGAGACGGAGCCCCACATCCTGCTCCGCTCCAGGCATGGAGCCTACCTAAGATTCTTTTTTCTCCCTCTGCCCCTTCCCCCTCACTCCTGCCAGCGCATACACACTCTCGCTCTCTCTAAAAGAAAACAAAAAACAAAAAACAAAGAAACTGAGGATTGCTGGAGGGGAGGGGGTGGGGGATGGGGTAACTGGGTGATGGACATTAAGGAGGGCACGTGATGTAATGGGCACTGGGTGTTATATAAAACTGATGAATCACTGAACTCTATCTCTGAAACTAATAACACACTATATGTTAATTAATCAAATTAAAAAAAAACATAGCCTGGGTGGTTTATAAGCAACACAAATTTATTTCTCACAGTACTGGAAGCTAGGAAGTCCAAGATCAAGATGCTGGCAGATTCAGTGTCTGCTGGGGGCCTGCTTCCTGGTTCATAAACAGCTGTCTTCCAGCTATGTCCTTATGTGGCAGAAGAGATGAGCGGCTCGAGGCCTCTGGGGTCTCTTTTATGAGGACACTAATCCCATTCATGAGAGCTTGCCCCCATGTCCTAATCATCTTCCAAAGGACCCACTTCCAAATGCAAACACATTTGGGATTAGATTTCAACATATGAATTTGGGGAGGACACAAACATTCAGTCTGTAGCACTGACTATTGGGTTTATACAGTTTCTTTTGGTATTCACACAGTTTCACTTGGTACCAGTTCATTGCTAATGAATCAATCTGTGGTCTGGGTAAGGGTAACTGGACTCAACTTTTAAGTAACTTTTTAAATGGCAGGTTCCACAAAAGACCGTCTATCATATCATTCATAGTATAGGAGGTTCCTATCTTCACCAAAACATTACTCAGGGATCTTTCAGGGGAGCTAGCTTCTGTAACTTAACTTTCACAGGAGTAGACCTCGGAAAAAGACAAGAGAATAGAGGGTGTATACGTGGAAGCGCTCTCATTTTCAAAGACCTCACAGTGAAGACACACTACTTAAATTCAACCCCAAGTTCCTTCGCTTTATAGCTACCTAATGATATTGACACTATAAATTTCATTACCTGGTACTGGATCATTCTCAGTAAGTGACCTCAAAATGTTACAGTACTCTTAGACAACTTCCACATCATCAGGTGTTTCCTAAAGACTAATATTAAATCTATGACATTAACGTCTATTGGTTACAAGCTACCAACTAATCAGAGATTTGTGACCTCGGTAAACTGATGCTTCCCTTCAGAGCTCTCACCATTTTGGTCCACCAGCTTCTCCTCATGGTAACAATCTGAGAATCTAATTCTCTAACCACTCAAAGGGATTCTGAATTACTTCCTTCTCACACCAAGCTTCTTCACTTCTAGCTTCAGACGAAGCCTATTAGGTAATGAAAAATTCTACACACTAAGGTTCAGAGTAAAACAATGAGACAATGCAAATAAGACCAAAGAACTCTTTGTCCCACAGGCTTGTAAAACAAGATATGTAGGAGTTCAGAAAAGAGCTACTTTAGATATAATATTTGTCTTAAGGGGAATGTGGTGTGCTTACAACTCTTCAATCCTCTCTTGGATCTTTACTATTATTATTTTTTTTTAAAGATTTATTTATTTATTTTAGAGAGAAAAAGAGAGAGGGAGAGGATCTCAAGCAGATTCCCTACAGAATGCAGAGCCCAACACAGGGACTTGATCTCACGTCCCATGAGATCATGACCTGAGCCGAAATCACGAGTTGGGCACTCAATCACAACTGAGCCACCCAGGCACCCCTCAGAACTTTACTATTATTAAGGAGACTGGAAGAGCAAAGACAATAATCATAAAAATTGGTAATTCTGCCAATAACCCCACATCTGGTTTTGTGAGCTCTTTGGATAAAGTGGGATCTATTTTCTTGGCTTAATTTTGGCACTCCTGGCTCCTGCAGACTGCAGACTCTGATCCTAATCCTTTTCTTAGTATTTGCGTTGCAGTGCTTAAGTGTGACCTCCAAAGTATTAAATGCTGCTGCATAACCACAGTCCAGTCAACTGGCCCCCAAATGACCATGTAATAGGAGGAAACTCTAATTCTTACAAAGGCTGAAGTGACCATCTTCCCCTTTCACACCCCCACCACCAGCTTGTTATTTCATCGCAAGATCTCATACAGTGAGATAAAGATCTGGACTGATCATATTTTCAGATGTTAATGGGGCGGGAGAGGGGGGAGTTGAGAATCCAAACTGCCTAAAACCACACCATCTACATTAACATGGATTTATTATTTGACTTGATAGACTTTGCTACTCCAGGAACTCTTACCCAGGAAGATAAAATTATAAATAACCTGTTCGTTTCAGGAATATCCCCAAGACACATTTATCCAAAATAAATAAATAAATAAAATAACTCCATTCCCAGGACAATAAGTCACTCAACTAAGTTTATCAAAGACTTGATTTGAAACTCCTGCTTATTGCCATTACCTTTGCCTTATCCCAACTATGCTTCTGCAGTGAAAGATGTGCATTAAACCAGACCCCAAAATTCTCATAAATATCCTTCCCCTGAGACACTACTAAAATTCCATAAAGACAGAAGACTCCCTTACTACAGTAGCAACAAACTAGATTTTGCTTTATTAATAAGATATTTTGGGGAAGCCCATGAGAAAAGATGTACAAAATTGAAATCCAGGGCGTCCATAAAAAATGGCCTATTCCTGGGGCACCTGGGTGGCTCAGTTGTTAAGCATCTGCCTTTGGCTCAGGTCATGATCCCAGGGTCCTGGGATCGAGCCCCGCATCGGGCTCCCTGCTCAGCGGGAAGCCTGCTTCTCCTTCTCCCACTCCCCCTGCTTGTGTTCCTTCTCTGGCTGTCTCTCTCTCTGTCAAATAAATAAATAAAATCTTTAAAAAAAAAAAAAGGGGCCTATTCCTTCCTGATCTTTTTTATAAGCAAGGATCTGCTTCCACAGGCAAATATTTTAATGTTTTAGTGCCTTATGCTTAAGTATAAATAGGTTGCTGAGAATCACCATATTTAAGGAAAGCCTCTAATAAGGAGAGACTAAAATAACTCAGAGGAAACAGAGACAATGCACAAAGGAGAAGAGAGTATTAAAACATCTATATTATCACAGAGAGATAAGTTATTGTATCCATAAACGTACACAAGTTTATATAAAAAGAATATTCAGATGATAAAAATACATATGAAAGCAGAATAAAAAATTAACTAGAAAGGTTGAAAGATAAAGTTGAAAAATAAAAGTCCAGAAAAAGATAACAAAGAAAATGCAAAGAGAAATTATCAAATAAATAGTAACATTTTATACAACTGAAAGGTGTTTTCTAACTGAAACCCCCCTTTCCCACATTTCAATATTCATCACAATAAGAACCAGAAATGTATATATAAAATTACAACAGTTAAAGAAAATAGAAGTTTAAAAAAAAGGTCTTAAAAGCTTTCAGAAATAAAAACAAGTTATATGCAGGAATCAGGAGTCTTAATGGCATTGGAGTTCTCAACAACACTGAAGTTAGAAGACAGGGTAACAATATATTCAAAATTCTGGGTTTTTCTTTTTCTTTTCTCAATTTCCAACCTAGAATTCCATATTCAGCCAAAGTATCACTCTTAGTTTCTTACCATATCCATTCTTTTCTTCCTTTTAGTATCAGAGCCCCACCAAATATAGCTGAGCACATTCCTACCCAACTAAATATACTAGATTTTCTTGCTTCCCTTGTTAACTTACTAATAGATGTGACTATATGACAAACTTCTGGCGAATGAGATATAGCCAAAAGTATTGTATGCAGCTTCCAGTTTATGTCTTAAAACAAATCTGCATGCCCTCCAGTTCACGTCCTCCTTCCCCTTTCTCAGTAGATGGAATAAGAATGCAGGGTGGTAAGCCATCTTTGAGCATACAGATAAAGATAAACCATAGAGCAGTTCTTAATGTATACATGAATCACTCAGGAATCTTGTTAAAATGGAGACTCTGATTCAGTAGGTCTGGGCTGGGCCTGAGATTCTGCATTTTTAACAAGCTCCCATATGTTGCTGTTGCTGTTTCCAGGAATAATACTTAACAGTTCCAAGGCCCAAGAGTAGAGAATGACATAACAACAAGACAGAAGGCACCTGGGTCCCTGAAAAATCCACTCTACCTTCACTCAACTGTTGACCAGCTCAGTAATGAAAAAGAAATAAACATCTTTATTGTTTTAAGCCACGGATATACTATTAAAGAACAAAACAAAACCAAAAACTGATGATGGTGTACTTAGCTGTCTAATAATATTTCTGCCAAAAATTAGTGATTTATAACTCGCATTAAAATAAACACATGGGGGGGGCGCCTGGGTGGCTCAGTTGGTTAAGCGACTGCCTTCGGCTCAGGTCATGATCCTGGAGTCCCGGGATCGAGTCCCACATTGGGCTCCCTGCTCGGCAGGGAGTCTGCTTCTCCCTCTGACCCTCCCCACTCTCATGTGCTCTCTCTCATTCTCTCTCTCTCAAATAAATAAATAAAATCTTTAAAAAATAAATAAATAAAATAAAATAAACACATGGAGGCGCGCCTGGGTGGCTCAGTCGGTTAAGCGTCTGCCTTCGGCTCAGGTCATGATCCCAGGACCCTGGGATTGAGCCTGGCATCGGGCTCTCTGCTCAGCGGGGAACCTGCTTCTCCCTCTCCCTCTACCTGCTGCTCTCCCTACTTGTGCTGTCTCTCTCGCTCTCTCTCTGTGTCAAGTAAATAAATAAAATGAACATGGAATCTTGTCCAAGAAATATTCTTGTAAAGCTTAAGATCAGACTGTAACACAACTTAAATCTTCTAAAATAGGAAGTCTATTAATTACTTTATATCCCCATGGCTAAACAGGAAATAATACAGCCTCAGTGCAGAAATTTGGGAATGTTACATCATTTGTTTATCTACCACTAAAAAAGAACTAATACCTTGGCATGTTCACCTCCAGTCTGAATTTGTTTGTCCTACCTATGTGTTTATTTAAACACTTTCTATGATTTTATTTTCCAGAATTCCAACAAAAATATATTACACTTGATATGAAAAAAATGAGAAAAAAAGAGAGAGTGAGAGAGGGGAGAGAGAGAGAAAGGCAAACCAGGAAACAGACTTAACTACAGAGAACAAACTGCAGGTTACTGGAGGTGAGGTGGGCAAGGGGATGCGGATTAAGGAGGGCACTTTGTGATGAGCACTGAGTGTTGTATGTGAGTGATGAATCACTAAATTCTACACCTAAAACTAATATTACACTGTATGTTAACTGGAATTTAAATAAAAACTTGAAAAAAATATAAAAAATAAAAAATTCCTACAAAGAATAAAAAGAATGTTATTTTCTCTTAGAACCCAAACAAATACCAATATAGTGAATGAATACAAATATATTACAAGACATATATCTTGATATAATGAGATACCAACTCACATGAATGCTAACTAGTCAGTGAAAAGAAGCAAAAAGTGGGGGGGGGGTGCAGATCTAAAGCAACCTTCAAGAAATCTCATAGGGACCTGGGAGAGGAGAAAAGGTTTATATAGAGTGCATACATTCAGCATTCACACTCCAATTACACTTTTAATATTCAGCATAAGGTATTCCTCCACTACAAGTTAGACGACCCTTCTCTTTGCTCCTATAACATCCAGAGGATACTACAATTACATTAATATCACTTTATTACAACTACTTATCTGCCTCCCAACCCCTACTTCTACCCTTGTTGAATTCTCAACTGAGTAGTTAAGTGCCTTATACAACAGGCAATTTATAAATGCTTGATAAACCCATAATAAATGAAAGATACAAGGAGTATGTCTGAAAAGTATGAACTAGCAAAATGTGCATAAATCAGATAATAGTTTTTAAAGCTATTTTAATTAACACATTTTATTTTTTAATTTTTTAAGATTTTATTTATTTGAGAGAGAGAGAGAGCTAGCAAGAGCTGGGGGAGGGGCAGAGGGAGAGGGAGAAGGAGACTCCCTACTGAGCAGGAAGCCCAATATGATGGGGGGGGGTGCTTGATCCCAGGACCGTGGGATCATGACCTGAGCCAAAAGGCAGAAGCTTAACCAACTGAGCCACCCAGAGGCTCCTTAATTAACACCTTTTAATACATGGTTATGCTAAAGTTATTTCTAGAAGAAAGCTCAAGGTAAGAACTATCATCTTCCTGGGTCTGGTTTCCCTAATTTTGTTACATATCAGAAATCATATTTAATAAAATATTTGTACTACAACTGGTATATACTAACGTCACACTTTTTAACACATTATTTTAATATCAATTATTTGTGAGTTCCAATCTAAATGTAATATATTATTCAAGAAAATCTAATAGATTTTACAATAGTGTTGGTAGATGAGACTGTGGTAGGATGATCTTAGAAACAAAATCAGAAGAATTAGAACTTTGACAAATCATAATTAAGAAGCAAATTTAAAGGTTGCTGGAATCAATGTCCACATACAAAAACCAACTGTATTCCTACATGCCAGCAACAAATAGAAAATAAAATTAATAAATACAATTTACAATAGGATTTAAAAAAAAGTCCAATGCCTAGGTATAAATCTAACAAAAGATGTGTAAGAAATCACAGTGACATATCTACATAGCCACAATGGCTAGTATCAAAAAGATAAGAAATAACAAGTATTGGTAAGAATGTGCAGAAAAGGGAACCCTCATGCACTGTATGTATATGAATACACAGTGGAATATTACTCACCCATCCAAATACTGAGATCTTGTCTTTTGCAACAACATGAATGAACCTAGAGGGTATTATGCTAATTGAAATATGTCAGAGAGATTGAAAGGCAAATACCACATGACTTCATTTATATATGGAATCTAAAAAACAAGATATGCACAAATAAAGCAGAAACAGAGAACAAATTGTTGCCACAGGGGAGGTGGGCAGAGAGATGAGCGAATAGATAAAGGGAACTAAGAGGTAAAGTAAGTCACAGAGCTGAAAAGTACAGCATAAGGAATATAGTCAATAATACCGTAATAACATGGTGACAGACAGTGACTACATACCATGATTGAGTACTGAGTAAGGTACAGAATTGTCATCTCAATATGTTGCACACTTTAACAATGTACATCAATTTTATTTCAATAAAATTTTTAATTGAATTAAATTTAAAAATTTTTTAAAAGATGTGTAAGAACTTCACTGAAAACTATGAAAAACAGAGAAATTAAAGACCTACATAAATAGAGGGTACACCACATTCATGGATTGGAAGGTTCAGTGTCATAAAAATGTTAATTTTCCCCCAAACTGATCTATAGATTCAAAGCAATCACAATTAAAACCCCAGTAGGGTTTGTGGTATGTGTGCATACTTGGTAGAAACTGATAAGCTAATTCTAAAATGTGTAAAGAAATAAAAAGGAGCTTGAATAGCCAAGGTCATCTTAAACAAATTGGAAGACTTATATTATCTGACTTACTACACTTATTATAAAGACTTATTATAAAGTCACAGTAATTATGACTGTGTAAAATAAATCTTGATCCTAACATACAAAAATCAGTCTTGAATGAACTATAAATCTAAATGCTAAAAAAGCAACCTTGTGGTAGGCAACAATTTCTTAAACAGGACACAAAAAGTGTTGCCCACCAAAAAATTAATTAATTAAACTGTGTTAAAATCAATAACTTCTTTTAATCAAAAGACATTGTTATAAAAGTAAAAATGCAAGTCACAGAATGACAGAAACTTTCTGTAATACATGTATATTCGACAAAGCACAAGAATTCTTACAAATCAATAAAGATACACAACCCAGTAGAAAAAGAGGCAAAAGATTTGAACAATATCTCACAAAAGAAGATATTCAAATGGCCATCAATCATGTGAAAGGAGGGGTGCCTGGGTGGCTCAGTCATTAAGCACCTGCCTTTGGCTCGGGTCATGATCCCGGGGTCCTGGGATCAAGCCCAGCATCAGGATCCCTGCTCGATGGGAAGCCTGCTTCTCCCTCTCCCCCACTCCCCCTGCTTGTGTTCCCTCTCTCGCTGTGTCTCTCTCTGTCAAATAAATAAAATCTTTAAAAAAATCATATGAAAGGATACTCACATTCACTAGTTATCACTGAAAGAAGACTAAAATCACATTGAGATATCACTACAGACCACCAGTGTCTTAATGGCTTAATTTATAGACAGCTAACACCAAGTTCCCACGGGAGTCATTTTGAGCTACTTACTATCATAGAACCATGGGACCTGTGGAGTTGCCAGTGCCTCCATCTCACTATTCCATATCCTTCCTTATCAATTCAGTCTTCTGAGAGGCTCTTAATGAAGAGCCTCCAATGAAGGCTCCAAGGAGGAACAGGTGAAATGTTCACAAAGTTATGGAGTCATTCAAGATTACTATTAGCGCTATTTTTGTTACAGATTTAAATGAATATTTGAGAGTTTAAGGCCTAAACCACCATTTCTAAAAATCATTCCTAAGTAATCTCATTGAAAGATTTACATTTAACTATTTAACAAACCATCATACAGGATTTATGATGGTCATTAAAAATCATGCTTTCAAAAAATATATTATTTGAAAAATTTTAAACCTAATGAAAAATTGAAGGGATGGTATAATAAACACCTATATATTTAAGATAAACATTTTGGGCAAGAATAATTCAAAGGTGATTTTTAAAAAATTTTTAATTGCATCACAACAGATAGTGATGGGCTCTCCCACTATTTGTGATGCTAAGATTGATCATTTTGTTAAGCTGGTGACTGCCAGATCTCTCCATATGTAAAGGTATATTTTCTTCTTTGCAATTAGTAAATTATTCATGAGATGATACTTGGAGGTGAAAAGAATATTCTATATTCCAACAAACTTTCACCAAATGACTTTAGTATCCATAGATGATGCTTGCCTGAATCAATTAATTATTATACTGGAAGTCTCAAAATGCTTTTTTTCTGATTCTATCATTCCTTCTACATTTATCAGTTGGCATTCTTCCGTAAAGAACTCCCTCTCCCTCCCTTTTTTACTGTCAATAGGGATTCAGAGATTCTTTATTTAACATACTATAATCTATTATTCTTTTTGATGCTCAAATTGCCCCAAATTTGTCCAGTAAAAACCTCTTCAATTCTGCTCCTATTCCTTTTGAAATAAGTTGCCATCTTTGAAGACAAAATGTCACTAGCAGGCAAACAAAATTTGAGGCCTAAATAATTAAATAAGACAAACAATGTTAGACAATTCAATAAGACTGTCCCACACAGCTTCCTGTTTTTCCAAGAGTTACTCCATCTCTCCATTAATGGCACCACCACCAACTCAATTATTCAAGCCAGAAACCTCAGAATAATTCTCAAACCTCCCTTTCCCTCACCACTAGTTGGAGAAGGAAATAAGGTAGTTGGAGGAATGGAGCACTATTATCTTCCAGTTCATGCTCTTCTACATATTATGTATATACTATTTATACTTCTTTCTATGACACCTCATTATTTTAAAAAAATTTTAAATAGTTAAAAAAATGTAAAATGTAGGGCGCCTGCGTGGCACAGTCAGTTAAGCATCTGACTCTTTGCTTTGACTCAGGCTGTGATCTCAGGGTCCTGAGCCTGGGCCCCATGTTGGGCTCCACACTCAGCATGGAGTCTGTTTAAAAGACTCTCTCTTCTTCCCTCTGCCCTCCACCACACACTCATGTGCATGCTCTCTCTCTAATAAATAAATAAATCTTTTAAAAAATATATAAGTGTGACGCTCATCAACTTTGAAAGGCAAACCAGCCACCTCCAGGTTTCAGCATAACTTACTGTACTTTTTCTAGATCTAGCCCATTCAGTCTAATGTTCTCTGACTGATAATGGCTCCTCATATTTTATTATAAAATCTCAAAGCTGGTAGGACCATACAAGTTATCTAGTCCAAACATCCATCCAAAACTTAAGTTTCCTATGAAACTACTCCAACAACTTGTCATTTAGGATATGCTGAAACCCTGTGTATAAAGAAAGAATTCTCTGCCTCCTATCTCATGTTTGGACAACTTTGTTACAAAATTGCTCCTTATGTTACGGTGCCAAAGTGTGTCTTCTTTAGTTTCAGTTATCAGTCACAGTTCTGTATCTTGGGTCACAAAGAAGTTTTGTTAGTCTTCCACACATATTTAAAGTAGCACCCATATGGGAAGGTATGCTTATACTCCTTGATTAGAAGACTAAGGACAGAACCTCAAGTTCCATTTTGTAACTAACTGTAGATCTATCATTCATAAATATACCTAAACTTTTCTAGAAATTCATTATATTTTTGGCAGCAAAATAAAGTATTATAGAGCTATCCAACTGTCCTATTTCAAGATTGGAAAAGGAAGAAACAAGAGCTCATAAACCTGAGATTTAGAAATGAGGTCATATTCAATTTACCTGAAGAGTTACAGTTTTCTATACTTTAAATCCATCCCTTTAATTTCTAAGCTGAAAGACCCAAACCCTCTTAGTTTATATAATACCCTTCTCCCAATCATTTTACTTGCCTTTCTCCAAACCTGTTCTAGTTCATCTTCCTATAAAGTGACAACACTTGTAAAAAGGTACTATGATTTTGTACATTAGTAGGATTACATTTTTTACTTTGTTTTTAATACATGGTCTAAGTGATAACAGTGAATAACTGCTTCATCTGCCCAACTCCCACCCCCACACATGTTTTTCTAGAGATACTCTCCCCCTACAATTTTCTGGAACCCATTCAAATGCTTATAACAAGAACAAACATTTATACACCCAGATCCTATTCAAAAGGTACAGTTTACTGAGCTAATAAGCTTGAACATCTGCACTGAGCCAGAGCAACAATAGTGTGTCTCAATATATGAAATCGGTCATCTGGCCATTTGCAATCACCAAGTATTTACAGTACTTAATTATTTAGTCTATACTAGCAAACAGGCAAGTCTCTTATAGCATGAGTTTTTTATAACATAGTGTGGTTATAAGACTACCAATTAATTAGGGAAAAAAATCAGTACACGAAGCCATTGTTATTACAATGCAAAATGGAATCAGCATAGAGTAAGTAGGAAAAACAATAGTTGCGTGCAAACAATAGGCAGGCATAGATGCATTGTCTGAGTGTATGGGCGTTCTTCTGTAATAGAATTGTTCTGTTTACCCAAGCATTATTTTATTCTTTTGTTTACCACCGCCAGAAGTAAACAAAAGAATGCAAGGTCAAGGACAAAGGTAATAGGGGTATCTAAGAACCTTCTACGTGAGTGGACTAAATGGTAAAGGAGTAAACATATGGCTTGTTTCTATTAAGTTTAGTCAATAGATGTAGTAGATTACAGTAGATTTTAGATTACAGCTATAAAATATATATCATAGAAAGTCAACAGAAACCCTGCAGCCCCCTCTCCCCAATGAAATAGCTGTTTTTATAAGAGATTTTTCATCATAAAACATTTCTCAGGAACACCACTGTGACATTATAGCAGAAGCACTCTAGGTTACTACAAACATTTAGGCAAATCATCTACTAATAAACATATCAAATTCTTCTTAATAAACACGAATTACCATAATTGGGCACTGGAGAAATAGAGAATCACAAATGACTGAACAGGTGAGATTAATTTAATAAATATATTAAAGTACATGAAACTTAGATGGCCTTACAAGAGCCTGAAAACTTCATTTACATGCTTTATCTTATCATATTACACAAAAAACCTCTGTGGGATGAATTCATTTTACAGATGAGAAATCTGAAGTGCTCTGACAGATTAAACTGCTCAAACTCATAAAGCTAGTATATTGCATATAAGATATCGATCTCATATCTAATGTTATGAAAATAAAAACTAATAAGAGGCCTTACCTAACAAAGAAAAACTAGTAACATTACCATTTAAATCAAAAGTAAAACAAAAATACCCCACCCCCAACACTGCCATTATTAAAAAGTTACAGACCCAATGCGATAACATCAGATTTTCTAAAGTTGAAGTGCTAGAAAAAATAATAAAACTAAAAATGTAACAGGAAAGAGTCACAAATGCAGTAAGAATTTTTAACTAGACAGGAACAAGAAAGTTTATGGCTCTTTTAGCACCATGGTAGGTTAACGCGGATTCATTGAACTACCTTTACTTTGGGTATGTTTTTAAAATTCAGTAACAAATAGTTAATGAAAAATTGTTCGTATATCACAAATATTGCATGAGACAACTGACACACAAAGCTACACAAAACACTATTAAAATAAATAAAATACCTAGTCATAAACAATATGTAGGATCTATATAAATAAGACTATAAGGCTTTATCAAGATTCATAAGTTAAAATTTGAACAAATAAAAAAAACATAACCATACTGCTGAATATGGGAAGTAATTAATCAACACACTTAACACATTTAAACCCAAGTCAAAAAATATTTTTTAGAACTTGAATCGTTGATTTTATATTTTTAAAAATTTATTTATTTAGAGAGAGACTGTGTGTGTACAAGCATGTGAGGGAAGGGCAGAGGGACAGAGAGAATCACAGCCCGATGTAGGGCTCATGGGGTTGGATCTCAGGACCCTGAGATCCTAACCTGAGCCGAAACCAGGAGTTTGATGTTGAATCAAATGAGCCGCCCAGGAGCCTCTTGAATTGTTGATTTTAAAGTTTACTTGGAATAAATGGACCAAAACAACTATAATTTTTTAGAGTAATGAAAGGGTATCTTACCAGCTATTATAATCTGTGACTTAAAACAACAGAATACAAGAATAGACACAAGAATAGACCATACACAAGAATAGATCAATGGACTAGCAGAGAAACACAACTATACACGGGAACCTAAGGAAATGATAAAGGTAGCATTTCAAATCAGTTGTGAAAGAATTATTCAACAGCATTAAAAGGACTAGCAAATTTACAATTAGAACCCTACATAACATACCATAATATAAATTTAAGATTAACGACAGATTTAACTGCGAAAATTTTTTAAGACCTTAAAAATGTTAGAAAATGTAAGAAAAAATATATATAATGGAGAAAAGTCAGAAGCAATAAGACAATAAATTTTATTACACATTAAAATTTCATAAATGTAAAAATTGACAAAAAATTAGAAACATTTGCAATATGAATAAAAAGAGTTGATATCCCATTAAACAAAACACTTCACAAAAAAATTTTTAAAGAAGAATATTATAGGAAAACAGGCAAAATATGGGCAATTCACAAGACACTAAATAATGAATAAAAAAGCTGTAAATTTAAATATTAATGAAACAAATGTAAATAAAAAAGTGATTCCATAGGTTTCCTATCAAGTTTGCAAAGATTAAAAGAAAATTATTTTTAAAATTAAATAATAAACATACTGATCAAGAAAGTGGCAAATATTACTCCTGTTCATTAGGTATGAGATTACAAATAAGTTCACACTTTCTTGGAGAAAATCTGGCTTTATAATATCAAAAACCTTAAAAACTGATCCAGCAAAGCCACTTCTAGAAATTTTTCCTACAGATACAATCATGGACATCTACAAAGATGTAGCAACAAAATTTCAATCGCAAAGAAAAACCGGAATATAAAAATTAAATATAAAAAAAAAGATACCACCACAAAATACAATAAATCCACATTAAAACTTAACAGGAAAAAAAAAAAACTTAACAGAAAGACGGTTAGTAACATGGAATATATAATCTATTGTTGGGGGAATGAAGCAGGTTTTAAAATAATAGGCACAATATAATCTGATTTTAAAACATGTCTAGAAAAAAGTCTGGGTGACCAAAGTAAGATGAATTTTATTTTCTTCTTAGAATTTATCTGCATTTTCTACAACTGATATTCCATTACTCCCATAATTTAAAAATCATTAAGTTCCTTCTTTAAGTGATAGCTGACAAGGGAAGAGTAAAGGAAAACAGCACAGGCAGATGAACTCTGAAAACACAACTATTTAGTACAGAAGCCAATACATACATACATACATACATACATATATACATATAAATTATATAATACATTTAGGATAATTTTCATCCACAATGATTAAAATAAATGTTCGGTGAATAAAAAGTGAACCAGTTACGTGACAGAAAACTTAGTAACCTAGAGCCATTCACACATATATGTCTAAGGTATTCCAGTCTATTATAAAAGTAAAAGATAATAATCGTTTCTCGGCCTTTTGGCTAAGATCAAGTGTAGAAAAGTAAAAGGTAAGACCAAATGCAATCAGAGTTTAAACTTTATGAGCCACAGAACAGTCTAAACAATCTTGAAAAAGAAGAATAAGGCTAGAGAGAACTTACACTCCTGATTTCAAAACTTACTACAAAGCCACAGTAATCAAAGCAGTCGTAATGACATAAAGACAAACATATACACCAAAATAATAGAATAAAGAGTCCAGAAATAAACTCTTGCATATATGGTCAAATGATTTTTGGTAAGAGTGCTAAGGCCACTCGATGGAGGAAAAGATCTTTTCAACAAGTGGTTGCAAAGTGGATATCCACATACAAAAGAATGAAGCTGGACCATTACCTAACACCATACACAAAAATTACCCAAAATAGATTCATGACCTCAATGTAAGACCTAAAACTATAAAACTCTTAGAAGAAAACATAGGGTGAAGGCTTCAAAACATTGGATTTAGCAATGATTTCTTGGATATAACACCAAAGGCACAGAAACAAAACAAAATAGAAAATAGATAAAAGCTATTGGACTTCATTAAAATTTTTTAAATTTGTGTATCAAAAGACAATATCCATAGAGTAAAAAGGCAGCCTGCAAAATGGCAGAAAATATTTATAATTCATATATAAGGAATTAATATCCAGAATATAGAGAGAACTCCTAAACTCAACAACAAAAAATAAACCACCAATTCAAAAATGAGCGAAGGATCTGAATAGACATTTCTCCAAAGAACTTACACAATGGCCAGTAAGAACATGAAAAGATGCTCAACATCACTAACCATCAGGGAAATGCAAATCAAAACTACAAGATACCACCTGATACCCATTAGAATAGCTACTAAAAAGGAAACAAAAACCAGAAAATAATATGTGTTGGCAAGGATGTGGAGAAATTGGAACCCCTATGCACTGTTGGTGGAAATGTAAAATGGTACAGCCACTGAGGGAAACAGTATGGCAATTCCCCAACAAATTAAAAATAGAATTACCATATGACCCAGCAATTCTACTTCTGTTTATACATCCAAGAGAACTGAAAGGAGGGTCTTGAGGAAATATTTGTATATCCATGTTCACAGCAACATTATTCACAGTAGCTAAATTGTGGAAGCTACCCAAGTGTTCATCCATGGATGAATGGATAAGCAAAATGTGGTCTATACATTCAATGAGGTATTACTTAGTCTTAGAAAAGAAGTGCTGATATATGCTAGAATATGGATGAATTTTGAGGATACTATGCTAAGTGAAATAAGCCAGTTACAAAACAAATAAATATTGTATGATTCCACATATTTATATGAGGTACTTAAAGCAGTAAAATCATAGACACAAAAAATAGAATGGGGGTTTCCAGGGGCTGGGATGGGAGGAGAAGGGGGAGTTATTATTGACCAGATACAGACTTTCTGTAATGTAAGATGAAAACAGTTCTGGAGCTGGATGGTGGGAGATGGCTGAACAACAATAAGAATATACTTAGTATCCGTGAATTGTATACTTAAAAATGGTTAAGACAGTAAATTTTATATTATGGGTATTTTACTACAATTAAAAAAATGAAAAATAAAATCTTGAAAAAGAACAACAAAACTGGAGCACTCACACTTCCCAATTTCAAAATGGACTTATAAAACTATAGTAATCAATATAGTGTAGCACTGGCTTATGGACAAACATATAGATCAGTAAAACTGAACTGAGTGTGTAGGAAAAAAAACCTACATTTAGGACCAACTGATTTTTAACAAAGGTGCCCAGACAATTCTAAGATGCTGGGCCAACTGGATATCCACAAGCAGCAAAAGAACAAAGTTGGACCCGAACTCACACAATATTCAAAATTTATCACAGACCTAAACCTAGGGTTAAAATTATAAAACTCTTAGGAGGGCGCCTGAGTGGCTCAGTTGTTAAGCGTCTGCCTTCGGCTCAGGTCATGATCCCAGGGTCCTGGAATCGAGTGCCACATCGGGCTCCCTGCTCGGCAGGAAGCCTGCTTCTCCCTCTCCCACTCCCCCTGCTTGTGTTCCTGCTCTCGCTATTCTCTCTCTCTGTCAAATAAATAAATAAAATCTTTAAACAATAAATAAATAAATAAATAAAACTCTTAGGAAAAAACAGGAGTAAGTCTTTGTGACCTTGGGTCAGACAGCAGTTTTTAGATACAACACCAAAAGCACAAGTGGCAAAAGGAAAAATAAGTACACTGGATTGCATCAAAACTAAAAACTTCTGTGCTATAAAGAACACCAACAAGAAAGTAAAAAGACAACCCAGAGTGGAGAAAAGTATTTGCAAATCATGTATCTGATAAGGGTCTAGTATCCAGAATTTAAAAAGAACTCCTACAACTGAATAATAAAAAGATAACCCAATCTTAAAATGAACAAAAGATTTGATTATGTTTTCCCAAAAAGATATACAAATGGTCAGTAAGTACATACAAGATGCTCAATGTCATTGTCATTAGGGAAATGCAAATCAAAACCACAAGGAAAAAAAAAAAACCACAATGAGATACCACTTAATACCCATAAGGATTGCTATACTAAAAAAAAAAAAAAAAAGGAAAATATGTGTTGGCAAGGATGTGGAGAAACTGGAACCCTAGTGCACTGCTGGTCGGTATGTAAAATGGTGCAGCCACTGTGGAAACAGTTTGGCAGTTACTCAAAAATTAAGCAGAGTTACCCTATGATCCGGCAATTCCACTCCTACGTATATACCTAAGGCAGGAACTGAAGGCAGGAACTCAAATAGTTGTATACCAATGTTCATAGCAGCATTAATCGTGATAACCAAAAAGTGGGTAACAACTCAAATATCAACTGATAAATGACTAAACAAAATGTGATACATTCTAAATCATTGATGAACCTTGAAAACATTAAGTGAAAGAAGCCAGTCACAAAAGACCACATACTGTATGATTTCATTTAAATGAAATGTCCACCGTAGGCAAATCCAGATGCAGAAAGCAGATTTGTGGTTGCTTAGGGATAGAGGATTGAAGGGAAAGGGGAATGACTGCTAATGGGTACAAGGTTTCTTTTAGGAGGGCCAAAAACATTCTAAAATTAAATTGTGGTGATAACTGCACAACCCTCTGAATACACTAAAAACAGTGAACTGTACACTTTAAATAGGTAATTGTATGGTATGTGAATTTTACCTTGATAAAGCTATAAAAAACGTTTATGGGGCGCCTGGGTGGTTCAGACAGTTCGTCTGACTCTTGATCTCAGCTCAGGTCTTGGTCTCAGGGTTGTGGGTTCAAACCCCACATTGAGCTCTGCGCTGGGCATGTAGCCTACTTAAAAATAAACTTATGAACTATAAATTTATAACTTCTTGGAAGGTATTACTAATCTTTTCTCCATGAAGACAATTGGGATTTAATTTCCCTACTTAGTACACTGCAACTAGATCAAAAGTACTTTTATTTTTTTAATTTTTTAAAATTTTATTTTATCATATTATGTTAATCACCATACATTACATCATTAGTTTTTGATGTAGTGTTCCATGATTCATTGTTTGCATATAACACCCAGTGCTCCATTCAATACATGTCCTCTTTAATACCCATCACCAGGCTAACCCATCGAAAGTACTTTTAAACACTTTTAAAATAAATAACTAGTGGCGAATGTTATCTTACATTCCAAAATGTTCTGGGATAATTATAGTACAGAATTTCACTAAGGCAAAATGTAATTGTACCGCATTCTGAACTGAGAACCAGCAAGTGAACTTACACTCAATGCATCCAGTTACACAAAGTGCAACAGAAATAGAGCAGACTCTGCATGATCAAAGTCAAAATAATACGGTTTAGAAGTGTTATACTTAGTTTTTGACTGCACTGAAAACTTCAAGTACTTAAAGAACATCAGGCTGAATCACCTTTGAGAATGGAATGGTCCAATCCAAAAAACAAACAAAAAACCAGAAGAGAAACAGATGAAATACGAGAAGTATGTGCTACTTTAATAGATTTCCTTTTTTTTTTTTCCTTACTTATGCTCTTCCAAGTCTAGCTCATGTCACAAGCCTAAAGAGGATATGCAGAGGTCAGCCAGTCTTGGCTAAAACAAGATAATAGTAACTTTCAACTTCAGGATATCTGGTTTAAATTTTTAGGTAGAGCTGGACTCATTTGTACTAACAGATTTTAAGATAAGAAGATAGGGGTGCCTGGGTGGCTCAGTCGGTTAAGCATCTGCTTTTGGCTCAGGTCATGGTCCCAGGGTCCTGGGATCAAACCCCACTTCAGGCTCCCTGCTCAGCAGGGAGTCCGCTTCTCCCTCTCCCTCTGCTGCTCCCGATTTGTACACACACACACTCTCTATCAAATAAATAAACTCTTTAAAAAAAGATAAGATAAAATGTGTATTTCTTCAGCTTTGTACCTCTCTATACAGAGTAAATACGTTCCCAACTTCTGTCCAGCAGAAATTATGTCTGTGAAGAATTATTTTTAACAGTACTTAAAACTTTTTATAAAAGTCTCAAAATTGAAATGCATCAAAATTATCTTATAGTCACCTGCCTGCTTATCTACCATGAATGATTACCTCTGCAGAACACACAAAGTCAAGCAATTCCATCCACAGCAGAATGAGCTCGTTTCCCAGTCTATGGAGGCAAGCCCAGAGGTCACCTGAGACAGGTGACAAAGCACAAGGCCAAAACCAAAATCAGTACAAAACAGAGAAAGCAAATTGGGACTTCATCAAGGGAAAGTTTTTGCAAAGCAAAGGAAACAGTCAACAAAACCCAAAGACAACCTACAGAATGGGAGAAGATATTTGCAAATGTCTTATCAGATAAAATCAGATAAAGGGCTAGTATCCAAAATCTATAAAGAACTTACCAAACTCAACACCCAAAGAACAAATAATCCGGTCAAGAAATGGGCAGAAGAAATGAATAGACCTTTCTCCAAAGAAGATATACAAATAGCCAAAGACACATAAAAAAAATGCTCAACATCACTCATCATTAGGGAAATACAAATCAAAACCACAATGAGATAACCACCTCACCCCATCAGAATGGTTAAATTAACAAATCAGGAAACAACAAATGTTGGTGGGGATGTGGAGAAAGGGGAACCCTCTTACACTGCTGGTAGGAATGCAAGCTGGTGCAGCCACTCTGGAAAACAGTATGGAGGTTCCTCAAAAAGTTAAAAATAGAGCTACCCTACGACCCAGCAATTGTACTACTAGGTATTTACCCAAAAGATACGTAGTGATCCAAAGGGGCACCTACACTCCAATATTTATAGCTGCAATGTCCACAACAGCCAAACTATGGAAAGAGTCCAGATGTCCAATAACAGATAAATAAAGAAGATGTGGTGTGTGTGTGTGTGTGTGTGTGTGTATACACACACAGTGGAATATTACTCAGCCAAAACAAATGATGAATACTTACCATTTACATCGATGTTGATGGAACTGGAGGGTATTATGATAAGTGAAATAAGTCAATCAGAGAAAGACTATCGCATGATTTCACTCATATGTGGAATTTAAGAAACAGAATAGAGGAACATAGAGGAAGGGAGAGAAAAATAAAACAAGACGTAATCAGAAAGGGAGACAAACCATAGAGACTCCTAACCATAAGAAACAAACTGAAGGTTGCTGGAGGGGGGAGGAGGGGGGGATGGGGTAACAGGGTGATGGGCATTAAGGAGGCATGTGATGTGATGAGCACTGGGTGTTTTATGCAATGGATGAATCACTGAACTCTACCTCTAAAACTAATAATACACTATATGTTAATTAAATGAATTTATGTAAAATTAAACTAAGTTAAGAAAAAAAAACATAAAAAGCAAGCCAAAAAGGGGGAGAAAGGAAAAGATTGGGTGAAGGTCAGTGCTGGGCAGAGAATGAAAGGATGACCAAAGCCAAGCAACAGGAAATAGAAGTGATCATCTAAGTAAAAGTAAGAGTCAGCGTGTTACAATAGCCAAACTGTAGAAGGAGCCAAGATGCCCTTCAACAGACGAATGGATAGAGAAGATGTGGTCCATATATACAATGGAATATTACTCAGCCTTCAGAAAGGATGAATACCCAACTTTTGCATCAACATGGAGATTATGCTAAGTGAAATAAGTCAAGCAGAGAAAGTCAATTATCATATGGTTTCACTTATTTGTGGAACATAAGGAATAGCATGGAGGACATCAGGAGAAGGAAAGGAAAAATGAAGGGGGGGAAATCAGAGGGGGAGACGAACCATGAGAGACTATGGACTCCGGGAAAAAACTGAGGGTTTCAGAAGGGAGGGGGCTGGGGTGATGGGTTAACCCGGTGATGGGTATTAAGGAGGGCACGTATTGCATGGAGCACTGGGTGTTATATGCAAACAATGAATCATGGAACACTACATCAAAAAAAAAAAGAGTGCTTTAAGTGGTTGGAGGTAGAACACATCTAGAGCATTAGTTATTTGTAATAGGAACAAAGTGTATCAGCAGTATTAAGCAGGAATAGAGAAATCTGATGAAATGAACATAAAATAAGATGTAAACATAATAATGACTGTATCTTTATTTTATTTTTTTAAAGATTTTATTTATTTATTTGACAGAGACAGCGAGAGCAGGAACACAAGCAGGGGGAGTGGGAGAGGGAGAAGCAGGCTTCCCGCTGAGCAGGGAGCCCGATGTGGGACTCGATCCCAGGACTCTGGGATCATGACCTGAGCTGAAGGCAGCTGCTTAACGACTGAGCCACCCAGGCGCCCCTGACTGTATCTTTAAACATCCACATGGCTCTTAAGTTTTTCTATCCCAACAAGTAATCTAAAATACAAAGGACTATATGGGGAAAGAAAACTCTAAGCAAAAGAATAATCTAAACAATTCCAACTTTACAATGTACTTAACCCCCATGATTCAAACATATCATTACTATATCTATTCCCACTTCTCCTTTCAGATAAATTTTGTTTTTGGAGTTTTGATGTGAGTGTAATTGGTGCAACCTTTTTAGAGGACATAACATTGACCCACAGAAGAGCCTTAACCCAGGCCTATTAGGACTTATTACTGAGAAACTGACCTGCACTTCACCAGTCCTGCAGTGATGTACCAGGGTTGTTATCAGTAACTTGTGCTTGGGCATAATGACCAGTTTCTAGGACCACTGAAAGCCAAGAGGGATAAAAGTCCCTGTAGATAGAGCAAGGGAGCTTCTCTTCCTACATGAAAATTTTACTCTTTGCAGTGGTATCAGCAAATATCTCTGTGGGGAATTCTGGGGATCTGGGAAGTTCTGCTTCCATCTGAGAGAATGCTGTGTGCAAAGAAAGATGTAAAGGACATTTATTGCAGTGCTTTTAAGGAGCACAAAAAAGTGAAGGAACCTAAATGCCCTCAACTGGACCAGTATGTTACATTACATCCATAAAACAGGATGATGAGCTGATGGAATGAATTGCGTTACATGTGCAGGTACTGATCACCAAAACATATGAACTGAAAAAAGCAAGGCACAGAATTATATACACATTATTATACAATTTGTGTTTAAAGATGATATACGGACCTAACTAATTCTGACACATAACCCAGCAGCCATTAAAGAAATGAATGATAAATGTGACTTCATAAAAGTAAGAGTTGCACACGAAAAATAGTAACATAAACAAAGTCAAAAGATGTTTGTTCCCACAAACTGGAAAGCACACACAAGAGAGCTATCAGTGGACAGCTCTGGGAAGAGGACCTGAGTGGCTGGAGGAGATGGAGGTGAGAACACCAGTATATTTACATTTTTTTCATATGCATGTATTGTCTGCTCAAAATGAAAAAAGTATTACAATAAATTTCAAAGTCTACCCATACATATATATGCTTCTATACGCATATACACGAGGAGCTGCTGACAATGATTATTCTAAAGAGGGAGACTTAGATTTTCCTAGTTAACTTTATGTACTGTCTGAATTTTTTATTATGAGAATATACGAATTTCATATTCCAATCTTATTTTATAATAAAAAAGACAGTTGTTTAAAGTATATAACCTTTGACCCTGAAATTCCACTTCAAGGACTTGCTACAGTTAGAGAACTGCAGACATATTTTCTAAGAGGTCCTCTGATAATTGTAATGGCTAAAGTTTGGAGACTACTTAAATTTTTTCTATCACTAGAGAACTGGTTCACTAGATACATATTTATATTCATACATACGTAATGCCCACAATAATTAAAACTCATTTAGAGCTATATTTACTGACAGGAAAAGATGCATAATATTCTTGAATAAAAAAAAGTAAGATCATACTAGATTTCATTAATCTCTACTTACATTCATAGCATTATCTGTGAAGATGATAAAGAAAATAGTAATTGTCTCCTAATAGTAGAGTTAGGGCTTTTAGTTTCTGTATACCTTTCTGGACTATGAATTTTCTACAACGAACCTGTATCACTTTTACAATCAGAGAAAAAAAAAGCTATTTTATTAAAAAAATAAGAACTACCTTGAACAGCATGGAATGAATGAACAAACAAATAAAAGTACCCATAAAAGTACCACAAAACATTTTGGATAAAACCTACAAAGTGAGTTATAATGTCAGCTCTAGGGTCCAAAAATCTTTCACTGAATTTTTCTTTTGTTTAGAATACATTACTTAACCCAAACACTTCATTATCTCCCTTGCCCTTTGTGTGGCATATGGTATGCCTACCACTCCTTCTGAAAACACTCTGGTTTTTCTCCAAGTTGCTGTGTACAGCCAATAAGCACAAATCCTGCTGCACAATGGGGTTGATCCTGAGTTTTCTCCTTCTCAGGACTCAACTTATTGGCCTCCTGGATGGACGTCTTTTTCTCTACATTCTATCCTAGGACCTCTTCTCACTCTACACTTTCCCTAGACAATTTCAAGATCGCTCGAAGCTTCAAGTACCTGGTAACTCCCAAGTTTATCTCTACCCAGATCTCTCTCTTGAGTACTAGACTCATGTATCTGCCTAATGGACATTTCTTTTTAGATGTTTAACAGGTACACAAAATTCAATACATCAAAACACAAACTTGTTCCTCTTCCTGTTTTGGCTATCTGTATGAATGGCAATATCCTGCTGTTCACGCCAGAAACCTAGGCCTTATCCTTGGTTCTTCTTACTTCTTCCTCTCTCACATCCAAGAAATTAACAAATCCTATCAATTGTTCCTCATTCCCTCGGTCATTTCCTAATTCAAGCCTCCAGCATCTCTTACCTAGGTAACTATTACATTCTCCTAACCCCAGTTCCCTGTAGTTATTCTGAATGTGTTGCCAAGAAATCTTTTTGTTTGTTTGTACGTATGCTTTACTAAGCCAAGCAATCTTTTTAAATGATTAATCTGAACTTGTTACTATCTGCTTAAAATCCTACAAATGGTCCCCATTGTCTTCAGAATAAAGTACAAAGTCCATGACATGATTTCCAAGACCCCACTTACTTCTCCAACTTAATTTTTTATACCTCTCACCTCACCTGTTACTACTCTCTAAGATCTGGCACTGAAATTCTTTCAATTCCCTCCATCTTTCCTTCCTATCTCTATAAATGCTACTCAGTGGTGGCTCTAAAGGGTCCTGGAGAGAGCTTTAGCCTTCCCTCCTACAACATGACATAAAAGTTCCTGAAATCACTTCAAATAAATAATTTAAGTTAAAATTTGTTTACTACACACCATAAAATCCCTATCACACTCCCTTTTACCAGATAGAACCCCTTCCTTTATAAACAATTTCAGGAACCAGATGCTACCCCTCTAGCCTGCACAGTAACTCCCCAACCCTCACTCACTCTTTTTTTTTTTAAAGATTTTATTTATTTATTTGAGAGAGAGAGAATGAGAGACAGAGATCATGAGAGGGAGGAGGGTCAGGGGAGAAGCAGACTCCCTGCCGAGCAGGGAGCCCGATGCGGGACTCGATCCCGGGACTCCAGGATCATGACCTGAGCTGAAGGCAGTCGCTCAACCAACTGAGCCACCCAAGCGCCCCAACCCTCACTCACTCTTATGTACTGCCCATTCACTTGTGTAACTTCTAATTATCTTTCAAGTCGCAACTCAAATATCATCCTTGAACCCCAAGAGCAGATCAAGTACCCATATGGCAACCTATATATTTTGCCAATCACAGCCCTATCCCACTATGCTCTAATTACCTTTTTACTTGCCTGCATCCCTCAAAAGTCTGTAAGTTCCCTAAGGACTTAGACCATGGCCTATTGACTGCTGAATCACCCATATCTGGCACAAAACCTGGCATATTACACATATTCAGCAAATAGCCACCAAATAAATAAAAAACATTAAAAAACTTTTTACCAAAAACAAACAACTACAGCTAAAGAGAACAAGTACACCAAAAATATTCAATACCTGTCAACATTTGGCAATGTGCCAGGAACTGAGGGGAACACAATTACTGCCCTAGAGGAAATCTATAATATCTAACCCATAAACATTCACCAGAAAGACCCAAAGGACATATAAACATTAACCACATATACACTGAAGTAGTTACACAATACATCTATGAAGGACTAAATATGTTGTGTGGAGTGATGAGTGAAGAGAGATTAACTGGAGTTGTATGTTAAGATAAAGTAGTTAGGATTTCTGAACCTAAATGTTGGGGGGAAAAATTTCTGGCACAAGGTGCTGCCTGAGACAAAGGTCAGAATGGTTGTCTGATTTGATGGAGGAACAACTGTATTAACCTGCATTTCAGAATCACTGCAATGGATGAATGTGAACAATGTCCTGGGAATAGACAGTCTAGTCAGGTCTCACAAAGGACAAAGATCTTGGTCCTAAACCAAAGAAAAGGTAAAGCCACTCCAAAGTGTTCTCAGCTGCTTTGAAAAGTTTGGTGGTTTCTCAAAAAGCTAAACATAAGAGTTAACCACACCTGAATATAGCCCAAGAGAACTGAAAACAAATACCCACACAACTCAAACATTGAATGTCATAGCAGCATTATTCATAATAACCAAAAAGGAGAAATAACACAAATGTCCACCAACTCATGAATGAGTAAACAGAATGTGGTATATCCATACAATGCAATATTATTCAACCATAAAAGGGAATGAAATACTGATACATGCACAACATATACACACTGTATAATTCCATTTATATGAAATGTCTGGAATAGCCAAATCCATAGAGAAAGAAAATATGTTAGTGGTTGCCAGGAGCTGGGAAGACGAGGATGTGCAGTGATGGCTAACTGATATGGGGTTTCTTTTTGGAGTAATAAAAATGTTCTGGAATTAGATAGGGGTAATGAGTACATAGCCTTGGGAACATACTAAAAGGCAGTGGATTGCACCCTTTAAAAGGGTGAATGTTATGATATGTAATATATCTCAATTTCAGAAAGGGATTCTCAGCATTTTTTCTGCCATAACACATCTGAAGGACATGACATAATTCCATCAGCAAAGGCAGCTTACTACAGCAGGGACTGGTTTTGTGACTTTGATAACAACCATACTAAAGAATCTTGAGAATCATGACACTAACGGGTCTTCAAGTATTAAGATCAAAGTAACAGCTGAAGGTCACTTTTTAGTGACAACATCAAGAACTGCCTTGAAGTAACCAGAGATATCTAAAGACAAAAAATATCTTACTAGTTTCTAAGTAACAAAGAGATGACCAAGGCCTACCTAAGCTGGTGTGAAGGAAAGGATTTACAAATTGTTCTGAAGGAAGAAAGGACAGTAGGATTTTCATTCTCTAGCAGCAGCTAAGAACAGAAAAAGAATAAAAAAAGAATAAACAGACAATGAGGATTGGATTCAACAACTAAAGGCACTACAAGAAAGATGACACCAGCCACAGGGATAGTATCTATTTATCAACACTGATTTGGCACATACAGTTCCCAACTTACATATGGGTCACATTTCAAATGTTTTATAAATCATAATTCTGAACACATTTGCTAAGAGAAATAATTTTTGAAAAAGTAGGTAAGTTTGCAAATGGCCTATAGTAATTTATCATAATCTGTCATTATTTCTATGTTCCTAGCTGAAATCCAGGATGCTGGAAGCCATCTCCCAGCTCCCTCCCATCTCTTCACACATCAGATTCCAACAAGAGAAATTCCCCCTCCAATTTGTTGCCACCATCTTACAGCATAGAAAATTCTGGCTCCCCACTCCTCGTGGAGGTGAGACCAAAGTAGAATCATCTGCTATCCAGAGCTGTAATCAAAATGGAGTTCTGCCATGGCAGCTTTACATATGAGAGATAAATTCTTAAGTCAAGACAGTTGAATTTCAGAGCCTGCCCATACTCTGATTCAGCAACATTCTTGTGATGGAAAACTGCCACACAGAGAATTAAGGTGTTCGCTGTGAAGTAACAGAAACCTCATCATGTCCAGCGGGTACAATGGACCATCTGTAGTGCATGTACATAATACAACACATACAACAAGAGCTCAAAGGCAAAAAGGTGTGGGGAGGTAACATGTGAGAAGAAAAAATTCAAACAGACAAAATTTGCTGGGGTCTGTAAGAACACAATAAAAAAGCACCCCTCTTTATCCCAGTCCTCTTAAAACACGCTTTCTGATGAGATCTTCCTCATCTTTTAAGAGTCAAACAAAATGTTGCCATCTTTGACAGGCTTTCCTTGAAAACCCTAAACAGTTGGGACTTTCCATCTCTGTGTTCCAATGGCACCTTGTATTAATTATAGTGCTGATTAAATTGCTACAGTTTATTTACATTGATTTCCCCAGTAGATACCTCCTCAAATAATGGAATGTTTTACTCATCTTTGTATTCCCAATACTTTGGACAGTACTTGGCACATAAAGGGTCCAATAAATATTGGTTAATGAATGATTGAATGGAAAGAACCAGCAAAAGTAAAAATCAAATGAACAAATCCCAAATGAATTAATTTAATTTGCCAGTTTTGCTACTCAGAAAATAGAATTTAAGCATGAAACCTCCAAGTGGTTCTAAATGCACTGAATATCTAAGGTAGATAAATTCAACAGCAAGTAGATATAAAGTGCATAGTAAATATTCTGCTTGTCCTTTCCATCATATTTTTTAAAAGTTATAAGGAATACTCCTTATTGGGCATGCAAAATCTCCAGCAATGGGTATACATTTTGTATTTGGCATTTCTGACATCTAAAGAAATATTTAAATCAAATTGAACACAGATACAGAGTTCAGTAATATTCAGAAGAAAAACTATTAGATTCCTCCAGGGGAAATAAAGGGTTCCACCAAGTTCTGATCATAATTAAGGAATTAAAACTGAATTAAACCCAGCCACCCCATCCCTCCCACCCCCCACCACTCCAGCAATCCTCAGGTTGTTTCCTGAGATTATGAATTCCTCATATTAGTGAGATCATATGATACATGTCTTTCTCTGATTGACTTATTTCGTTTAGCATAATACTCTCTAGTTCCATCCACGTCGTTGCAAATGGCAAGATTTCAGGGTTTTTTTGATGGCTACATAATATTCCATTGTATATATATACCACATCTTCTTCACCCATTCATCTGTTGATGGACATCTTGGCTCTTTCCATAGTTTGGCTATTGTGGACATTGCTGCTATAAACATCGGGGTGCATGTAACCCTTTGGATCCCTACATTTGTATCTTTGGGGTAAATACCCAGTAGTGCAACCTGTACCTCTAAAACAAATAATACATTATATGTTAAAAAAAAAAAAAAAAAGATAGTAGGAAGGGAAAAATGAAGGGGGGGAAACGGGGGGGGAGACGAACCATGAGAGACTATGGACTCTGAGAAACAAAGTGAGGGTTCTAGAGGGGAGGGGGGTGGGGGAATGAGTTAGCCTGGTGATGGTATTAAAGAGGGCACGTATTGAATGGAGCACTGGGTGTTATATGCAAACAATGAATCATGGAACACTACATCAAAAACTAATGATGTAATGTATGGTGATTAACATAATAAAATAAAATTAAATTTAAAAAAAAAATTGAAAAACCACAAAAAATAAATAAAACTGAATTAAAGCTCCAATGCAGATTGAATCAGAAAAGTCCCTTGTGCTAGCCACTTAAATAATTCTTTAAGTCAAATTCTTAGGTTCACAGGAGGGGGAGCAAGCTCTAGCCCATAAATCCCAACATCTGAAGAGATAAAGATGATGTATAAGACAGGTGAAGTAGCTGGTAAGTCTTTGGAAGTTGACCTAACTTCTTTTAGGCATTTGGGGAGAACCCACATTAAGACATGACACTAAGAAACATAAAAGTGTATCACTGTCTAAAGTAAAATTTGTTTTAGTGGTTGTTTACCTCATCTTGCAAAAGTATTACATTTTATATTCATAATTTTTACTTTCTGAAATCATAATACTAGAAAAGACCTTAAAAATTATCAACTCAAACCCTCTAATCTTACAAATAAGGAAACCAAGGTCTACAAAAGGCAAGTGACTTACCCAAGGTCATACTGGTAATTGGAGGCTGAGTCTGAATTCAAACTCAGTTTTCTAGTCTCCCCAACTTAAGAGTTTTTCCCACTAGATGAAGAACTGTATCTTAACATGCCTTATTAGAGTTTGGTTCCCCCTCCACACACGTATGTATATTTGTAGACATACACATATATGTGTGTTTGTATAGATATATCCATGTATCTACATACACACTTATTGCACTTGAAAAAAAACAGCGCTGTTCAGAAATGTATTTAAAAAGTATACCAGTTAATTGAAAAGCCTAGTCCTATGATAAGGTATTCATGTTTTCTGAATGACCCACTAAAACACCAAATCTCCACGTCTAAGTTTATATTTATTTAATATATTAATTATATGAAGCATAATGGTTAAGAGCATGGACTCTGGAGTAAGAGACCTCTTTGTAACCCCCTAATTGCAGCTCCAACATTTAATTAGTTGTATAACCATGGACAAATTTAACCTTTCTAACAGTTTAACCTTTCTTACAGTTTCCTCACCTGTAAAACTGAAAAACAGAACTGACCTGATATGGTACTCGGATATGGTACTTGGGAGGATTAAATAAATGATGAATATAAAGGGCTTTACCGAGGACTTAGTTCTTACTCAAATTTAGCTATTATCAGTATTACTGCCTACTAATTTCTGGGTTGCCTACAAAAGTGCCCCAACAAAGTTTTCTTTATATTTCTCACTCTCTCTCACAAACACATACACAATCCCAATTATATATTATCTGTTCTTCTGAACATAGAATGCAGCAAACTAAAAACACTTCAAGAGAATTCCTTTTGCTTTTCTTTTTTAGAGATCAAACTCTTACCTAAATTGATTTTTAAATTCTAGAAATGTCCATTCCCTATAATGAGAGTTTAGAATTTAAAAATACAAATTGTTTTCTGTCTTCTTGCACTTTTCCATTCTTTCGAACAAAATGAGTTTGGCTGCCTAAATTCTGCAAAGAGGAAATGCAACTGACTCAGAAAGAAAATGAATCTCCTTGCTTCCTGAGTACCCTTTTGGTGTTCAGACACAAAGGACACTCTCTATCTCATTTATGGTGACAGTGAGAGCAAATTATTTCCAAGATTTACTGTGCATTTATGTTTTAACTCTATTAGAATCTGAAATTATAAAAGGTCCTTTTTCCATATATATAATCATGCCTCAAATAAAGTATTTCCTCCTTTCCCACATTCCTTAAAATGCAGAGTTTATCATAAGTGTAGGATACTAGAAGGAGAATATTAATAATTCTTTAAGTCAAAGACCTTTTGAGCTGTTTTATTTCCTAAAAATAATTTAAGAAGCTAACTCTTCTGGTCTAAATTCTTTTACTATGTATTCATGTTCTGTGATGCTTGCTGAACAACTGAAAGGATACAACATTTACATACGTTCATTTTAATAGTCAAATATGTCTAAACAAAACCTATTTTATTGTAAATCTCAAGATTCTCTTTGAAGGTGTTATTGTCTGGGTTCCTGGAGTACTCTGAAATTTCAGTTACAGAATGTATAATTTAATTTGAAAGTAAATCAATACTAGAAACAAATTATTTCATCATCATCTTTTTACAAAAGATTAAACAGCCACAAATTTTATTTTACCAGGACTAAAATGCATTAAATTACATTTCACTGACATAAAATCAAAAGAACCTCATAAATACAATGCTGTATTTTACCAGAGTGAGGTTATAAGAAGCCAAACCAAAAGTATTCCCTCTGGAAAACAAAAACTGTCTTAAGTAATTTTAAAACTCTCTTGACATTTGATCCTTTTTTATTTTTTAAAATTTCATCCTATAAACAAAATCATTAAAGGTTGCTGGAAAACAAGCCCAAAGAATTATAAATAAAGTTATTTTTTTCCAAAATGCAATGCTACTTTTTTAGCTATCACAAATGACTAAGAAACGTTCACATACTATACATTTGGCTATTTTTAAATTATATAATTCTTCTAAGATTATTTTTGGTCTAAATTAAAACCTAACCATGAGATAGAAAATGTGGTTAAAAGTACCTCTTGCCAATAAAAAGTATCATAGTTTTAAAATAAAATATAAAATCAAAGTTAATAAACTTATGTTTTATTAGCTTAGATTGGTAATTTATGAAAATAGAACTGGCTTCTCTCAGAGAGATTAAAAATAATTTAAAGTCACCAGAATTTTATAAAGCAGATGACAGACTAGTCAATGTACTACTATGTCTAATCTCATGGGATTGGGGATTTTCTGAATATGCCCCAAATTACATAATATTGGGGGAAAGGGAGATGGTTTAAGGCTTTTGAAAAATATTATATGAGAAGGATAATTTAAAAAATATGTCGGAATTCTTCAATGAAAAAATAAGTAAGAGTCAACAGTAGGTATCTCCAGACGCTGATTTCTCAAATGTCACCAGATTATCCATCTCACTAAGAAGTACTTTTAAATACATGCAGCACACAGAGTATCAAGTTTTCAAATCCGTACCTTTTGCAGATATCTGTACTGCTTTAACTGCTGCATATAAGCACTGAAATGCACGTACCAAATTTATTAGAATCACTATCTTCTTTTAAGAGTCCCTTTTATTTTAAAAAGATATCTCACTAAATCTAAGAAAAACGTTGAATAAATATACACTTTTTTCCAACATCCAGAATATTAAAGTATTTATAAATATGGCTCCTCCCAACTTACTTCAGCTTTATGAATGGTTTCATTTTTTTAGTGCTAATATAGTTCTGAACATACCCTCCTACCTAATTTGGGGGAAAAAAAAAAAGCAATTATTTTAAACCTGGAACAGCAGCTAACAAATTAACAGTGATATTCAAGTAAACCTACTTTGTTTACACTGAAACCTAAAGATTATATAATAAACTCTGAAATTATCTTTCCAGCAATTTTCTATACTGTCAAAGGCAACAGAGACAACATACGTTTTTACAAGAGGAAAACAAGGAGTTAATAAAATATATTTTCCCCTCAACTAAGAATTGCCTTCTCTTTTGTCAATATTACACGACATTCATCTACTGACAAAGGAAAAAATGAACACTTCACTTGCCTGTTTAAGAAACTAAACTGGGAGCATTACCAGTCATAGACTTAATTAAGTTATTTCTAGGGGAAAATATTTAAAGCAAAGAGACTATTTACAGTTCACTGCCAACTACTAAATTTTGGGGGAACAGGCCTGAACAAGATAGTCCTTATTTGTCCCTTGCCTTTTTCCCCACCACCCACCCTGCACCAAACCCCCATTGTTCTACGTAAAACTCACAGGTTAATGATATCTAAATAGCAATTGCTACATTTATGTTACAGATTATCACTATGAAGAACTCTTCAGCACCACATTTACTTGCTGCTTTCTTTCCCCCAAATAAAATCCAAATTTGGTAATAAATCAATCACAAACTGGTGGGGGAAAGGATCACAGCTTCCCTTCCAGACTGATGGATGTCACTCGAGAGGCGTGAGGAAATACCCCAGAAGGTTACCATAATAAATTGAGCCCCCCCAGAAAATCATTTAAACTGACGTTTTACTACAATTTTTTTTTTTAATCTATAACCGAAACCCTTGAAAAGTATACAGCCCATGGAGTAGAAGCTCCTCTTCCCTATTAGCCACCAAAGTAGAACACAGAGGCAGCAGCACGCAGGATTTCGTGTGGGTTTGGATCCCTCGTTCGCCACTTCCTCCCCAAACCTGGCTGGCAGGGCCAGATGCTGGTGTCGAGGAAGTGGGAGACCGGCACGCCGGCGCCCCACTCTCCCTGCGGGCTACCTGCCTCGGCCTGCGGGAGCGCCGCCCAGCGCGGACACCGGCACAGACACAAACACTCACCCATCTTTCCTCTTGGCTTTGTAGACGTGACCATAAGTGCCTCGGCCAACTTTGCAGCCCTCGTATTCAAACAGGTCCTCGACCCGCTCCCGCTCGCTGCTCAGCTTCACTTTAAAGTCATAGTCCATTGTCACAGCCTCCGGGGCCGGGGAGCTGGGTCGGGGGGCCGGGGGACAGGGGTGGGGACCGGGGAAGCACCGGCAGCCGCAGCCCCCGGGAACCCGCCCGCTCTACACCCGGCGGCCGCAGCACCAGCCCGACTGATGCGGCAAGAGCAGAAGGCCCCGCGAGAGCCCCGGGGACATCCAGGGGGACGGCGGGGCAGACGCCGGCCGGGAGGGTGGGGGGACAGGGAGGTTCCCCCGGGCGAAGGAGAGCAGAGGGACGAGAGCTGGGGGTGGGGAGCGGCGTCTCTGCCCTTGTCCCCGCGGGCTCCCGGGGCGCCGGCTCTCCTGCTCGCTCCTGCCGCGCGTTCTGCTCCCGCTGCGGGGAGCGGCGGGGCGGCCGCGGCGGGCTCTCCTCCTCTTACACTCGCACTCACGCCTCACCCTCTCTCACACACACGCTCACACTCACTCACTCACTCTCTCTCCCATACACTCAAACAGAAAGGCAGCGCCGCACAACAGCCGGTACCTCCTCAGAGGAGGGAGGGAGGGGACTCGCGGAACACGGCCACGGCTGTCGCAAAAACGTCGCGAAAGATCGGATTGCCTCCGGGCCTCCCTGCAGCCTGCTCAGCGGCGTCGGTCCGGCCTCGCCGGGGTCCGCATCTCGAGGACCGGGTGGAAGAAGCAGGGTACCCACTGCCCAAAGGTGCCGCCAGACGCACCACGTGGATTGTCCCGACGGCGGCCAGGGCCTCAGACTACAATGCCCAGAATGCACAGGCCACCGTCGTTGCCGCCCCTTCTATGACTCCACCCCACACAGTGGTATACGGGAGCGTTGCATGCTGGGATCAGTAGTCCAAGGTGAGATTAGTTTCAATCGTTTGGAGGAAAAATAATTTTTTCTTACTGCAGTATCGCTAGAGTGTGATTTGGGCCATAAACTTAACCAGAGAAATTTACGTGCGAGGGAGGCTAGCATTAGAACCACATTTTATTCCACTTCCGATCTCCAGATGTGAAAGGGTATTATCATTATCGAAAAAAGTCTATATATTTGTAAACACCTCACAGACTATTACTTGGTGTATTCTTGTCGTCCACAATCTGATAAGGGCTGCACAATGATACCAACATATTGACACATATTACAAACATAAGTGAAAGTGAGACTCTGGATTTCAGCTCAGGTCATGATCTCAGAGTCATGAATGAGATCGAGCCTCAGGTGGGGCTCTGCACGGGGTGTGGAGCCTGCTTAAGATTCTCTCCCTCTCCCTCTTCCGCCTCTTGAAAAAATTGTATAGTTTTAAGATGTACAACGTGTTGTGTGTGTATATGTCTGTATACACACACACATATATATGTCTGTATATATACAGACATACATAGTGAAATGATTACTATAGTCAAGCTAATTAACAGTATTCTCACTGTCAGTAATCCTAGGGCAGGAAAGGAAGCCAGCCTTGGACGAGGGCAGAGAAAGACCTGCTTCCCTCTCCAGAGCTGGGGTGAAAGTTAGGGACCTGAACTCCAGGTTGGGAGAATATGATGGTTTGAGGTAAGCAGAACACAGCATCAGGATGGGAAGCTAAGGAAGAGATAGACATTAGGGACTTGGAGGGGAGCTTGGTCTATGTCTTAGGAGCAGTAACATCTAATATTCAATTTTAGGTTTTTCTTTTCTGTGTGGTAATGCCCTTCTGTTATCCCTAGGCTATCAGCCTGGTCTTAGCTGTGTCCGTGCTTGGAGGAAAGGAGAGGGAAGCAGCCCGAGACTCAATTATAAAAGATAAGAAGTGGCCTGCAGAGCCAAACCCATGAACTAGGAAAGACTGGGCACATGTTAGGTTTCCAAAAACTTGAGGAATGGAATCTGTTTTTAGAATGGATTTCCGATAGATCAAAGGATGAGGGTTCATACTTAATTGTTACTTAAGTGAATTGAACATATCAGGAACACGGAGCTGTCATTTCAGTTTGATTTTCAATTTCAGGTTATACTGATAGTCTCTTTACACGGTCACTGGAAGTCATGATAGTGCAGAGTCTTATGACCCTCATTGGTTCATGTTCTGAACAGTGCAAATAATGCTCATGCTTTTCATAAATGTGGTTTTATTTACATTCTAAATTTAACATCTCCAGTCTTAACATGCCCCCCAAACACCAGCCCCACATTTCAGCTGCCTCCTGTTCAGCCTAAAGGAATATTCTGCTGTCATCTCAAACTTAAAATTTCTGAAAATGATCATTCCATACCCCAAACCTCCCAAATCCAGTGAATAGCAATGCTAAGAGACAGACATTCTGTTGTTTTACTGCCAATCCTAGGAGTTCAGGCCTTCATTAGCTGCACATTGTCCTTCAGTCTCATGCCAAATATTCTTTTGTCTGGTCTGTCCTCAAAGGCTGGATGCTTCCTCATACCATCTCTGACCTTTGCAGTCCTTCCCATCCTCCAAGGTACAGCTCAAATGCCTAACTTAGTCATGAAGCTTTTCCTCGTTCTTACAACTGAATATGAACCACCTCCTTTTTTTTTTTTTTTTTACCAGAAGCTCCTACTCCAGCCCTGGTGCCATTATACTTTATTTGTAACTCATGTAGAAACATCACAGCTAGTTTGTATTTTAGTCATTTCTTTTATGTACTTAAAAAAATACATCCTTTAATGAACACCTTAATGACCGAGTCTCTGACTTACTCATCTCTGTATCTCTTAAAGTGCCCAGAACATAGTTTGCATAATTATATTTGATTAGCATGTGTTGAATAGCTTGATTTCTATAAAGGTTGAAATGGACCTTAAGTTGGGGGGGGCAGTCATTTTAAAACATTTAACATCTTAACCTCTGTCTTGCCTCTGAATGTGTATTTTTTTGCAGTGTGGAAAAGAATTTGGTGCTATATATATCATGATGTATTGATGTGAAAGCCCAAGTGGGTCTTCTCAGAGTTGATCACTTCTCATCGCTACCACTTTTGTTTTCTTGCTTGATATTAGAGCGTGCTTTAAGCGGAAAGTTTCTAACCTTCCTTTCTGCAGGTGGAATATTCATCATCTTCATCATCAAAAAGCACATATTAAACGTCTACATTTGAGTAGTGTTATACACAAGAAAGAACAGGTTAGGTCAATCAACACCCTAGCCTTTTAAATTTTTTCAAAGAAAATACTAATGCAAAATTTCTCAATTAACTCCATCTGCATCCAGAATATAATTTAAAACTTGGAAACAACCAGAACCAAAAAGCACTTTCAAAAGTAACTTTCTGCGTGCCTGGGTGGCTCAGATGGTTAAGCGTCTGCCTTTGGCTCAGGTCATGGTCCCAGGGTCCTGGGATCGAGTCCCGCATCAGGCTCCCTGCTCCTTGGGAGCCTGCTTCTCCCTCTGCCTCTCTCTCTCTCTGTCTCTCATGAATAAATAAATAAAATCTTTAAAAATAAATAAATAAAAAGTAACTTTCTTTCTCCCCTTCATCATGTGCATGTCATTTGTTCTTATAGACTCATTTTCACATGACTGGAAAGATGACCACGAACAGTTGCTGAATTTGGCATCAGACACCTATCGTTAGAGAAGAATTGACTCTGTTTCTCAACTCTGGTTCTAAAAATCACAGGAAGGGCTCTGATCCAGCTAGGTCAGGGGCCCATTCCTGGACCCACAAAGTGTGCCCATGGGGGCAGGGTCATATAAGAATATGAGAGCTCCTTCATTCAGGGGGATAAGGAAGATGGGGTGGGGACTCACAGGAGAAGGGAGAAAGCTCTAAGTACCATGAAGGCTCTGAGACAGAGCAATGTGATAGAAAATGAGCCTGGAGGAGATTACTTCAGATTGGGTGGCTGGTCAAGGATTCTCTGAGGTAATGCTTAGTGAGACCTGAATGATGAGGAGAAAAACCTGCTAAGGTGGCAGATCAGGGTAATCCACGTGGATGTATGGTGTACAGCAAGTGCAAAGACTTTAAGCTGGGAAAGGAGTCTTGTTTGATAGGAGTGTCATGAGTAAGGGGGGAGGTTGTGTGAGATGAAGACAAAGAGGTAGGCAGGGACCAGATTATACAGGGCCTTTTAGACCATAGTAAGGGCTTGGATTTTATTTTTAGGACAATAGGAAGTCATTGGAAGGTTGTAAGCAAGGGAACCACCAGATGTGGTCTATACTTTAAAAAGAATATCCTGGCTGCTATGTTAACAATGGATTGCAGGAGATAAGATTGCAAGTGAGATTGACAGACAGACAGACAAGTAGGCATGGGACTTGCTGCTCAGTTGGATGGGAAGAAAGGGGAGGAATCGAGATGACTCCTGAAGATGGTGCCATTTACCGAGATGGGAACAACTTTGAGAGGAATGAGTTTAGGTCAAAGCAAGATATAAGACCAGCCCAGATTCAAAGAGGGGCAAGTATACTCCACTTTTCGGTAATAGGAAGTGTAAAATACTGTGGCCATGTTTTTCAGTTCTTTCATGGGTACATCTGAATCTGTGGATTTGGTGAAAGTTGAAAGAGTTCCTTTTCAAATGGCTTTGGTTCTCTCTGTAAGGTACAAGAAAAGTTTACCTCTGTAAGTGAGGAGAAAGGAGTGGAAGGAGAAAGCAGTGAGATCTTTTCATGTCTGAAAAGACTACAGGTTTTAAACACGCTTTGGGCAGAATTAAAGAGATAGCTGGCAGAATATCATCGTGGGACTTCTAGCCAAAGTCGCGGGTCCATTTGCAGGTGCAGCCATGCATTTATATCAATATCCATCTGCCCTGTTGTGAGATTTTCATCACCAGCACTCAACAGCCCAGGTGGAGGCCTGGCAAAGACAGATGTTAGATTCATCCAGGGTTAGAGCCTTGCCAGCTGGGTTTAATGAAAAGAAGATGAGGCGACAGAGGTTAGAATTATTGGCAATAGAGTAGTTAAAATGACAGACAATGACATTTAAGCTGGGGAAGGAGGAAAATGAGAACAGGATCCCTTTTACAGCATAACGGTAGTTTGAAATTTTTTAACTGAATTTTTTGTAGGATAATTTAAAAAAGAGTTATCCTCATTCCTGGCTTCTTTAACATCTATGTATGGTAGCAAGACCCCATCAAATACATACTAAGTAAAACAGACAGCTGAAGAAATAATATAAATAACAGGTTAAAAATGATTTCTTCTTTTCTTAGCTAATAGATTCCCATTACAGAGACTGATAAGGGCATCCCAAACTGAAAATGTCTCATATTTGTCAATGATGAATTCTGCTCCTGTGTTCTATAAGTATTAAGGAAAATTTACCTATTTAAATTGATAAACAATAATTATAATCTTGTCCTTTTTTCTTCTATTAGATGCCTTTTTTCTTGGAATAAGCATGGTGCTTTCTGTTTTTCAGTTCAAAATATATTTTGCTACACAACAGTGTAGCAAGTAATCTATAGGAACACAGTTTAGTTTTGTGTTCAGTTTTTCAAGGCTTAAAATATTATTCTGGCTTCTCATTCCAATATGCTTCATCCTCTAGCTAGCTAGACTGTTACTCAGGCCCACTCACAGAAAAGCCAAGTTTCTTCTGGCTGGTTCCTGTACAAACATGGCTCTCCTGTGAGCTACATAGCTCCCTTTCTCACACATAAACATGGTTAGGTCACCTCTGCAACCACCTGATACTTGATACCCGAGGCTATTTGTTTCCATGCAACTTCATGCTCAGAACCTCCGGAACTTTTCCCCTTTAGTAGCCCTTCCCCCTACCAGCCAAGGTCAGGTTCCATCAGATATTGTCCTTCTTGCTCTAAAACTCTACATCCTGTTTAAATTTTAAAATGTTGTTTTGTTTACATCATTCTTGTGCTCAAAAATCTTCAAGGACCCTGTGTGACCTTTCATTGCCGATAGCATAAAGTTCAAACTCCTTCATCTAATGTTCCAGGCTCTGTATTTACTTTTGCCTGACTTAGAAAAATGCTTTAAGGCAGCTTGCAATAGAAACCTTAGAGTGAGATTGAAATAATTAGCTCCACATAGCCAAAATTTCCCCAATCTGAGCTCTTCTGTATCTCTAGTGTAGCTCCTAGCCGGTTTCTCTTAAGCTGTTTCCTAGCCAATTTAAAACAATGGTCCTTAGCCTTGGGTGTCCATTGGAAATACCTGGGGAATCACCCCAGCAATTCTGACGTAATTGATCTGGGCTACAGCTGGGCATTGGGCGTTTTAAAGCTCCCTGGTGATTCTAATGAGCATTCAAGGTTGAGAACCACCACATTAGAACAAGTTTATTGATTCTCCCTGAAACATTCATCATTCCCCTCCTTTCCTCATCAACACCCCCTGCTTTTTTTTTCTTTACTTGCCTACACCCTGCCCACTCTTTAAGATACAACGGAGGTACTACCAGCATCTTTCCTTGTCACCCAAAGCCGATATACTCATAGCCAGTACCTTGTTTACACTTATTTGGCATTTAGCACACACTGCTTATACCTTTGTGTATTTATACTGTGCTTCAGAAGAAATCTAATGTGTAGAGGGACAGGGAGTGTTTTTTTATCCCAGAACATGACACAATGCCTTTTAAACTATATACGATTGTGTATCTTATGGGAGGTAGTGACGATGATGATGATGTTGATGATGATGTTGTAGCAGATGCCAAGTCAAGCAGATGACCTTATCCTTTCAGAGCACTGACTTGGGGCTATATGTGGGGCTACCCTTAGGCTACTGGAACCCATCTTACTTTGCACATGCAAAGCTGAAGTACCTGGGAATTAAGCCACCCCCACTTTAACTTAATAACTATAGGTGCAAGTATGAATGCTCTAGCTCTCATAGCCTCTGACTGGGACAGTGCTGGGGTGACCTACATTGTCTCCTGTGTCCTCTATGAATTTAGGTCAAAGATGACATACCATCCCTTACTTAAGCTCCTTTCATTCCCAGTTTCACTCCCCTATTCCCTTACTGGTTTTTCCAGGGAACACTTCCTAAATAAAGTATTTTTACATGAATCCTTATCTAAGGTTTTCTGTGGGGGGTGGGGGTGGGAAACCCACCATAGACAGACAATAATATGATAATAGAAATAGCAGCTATTATTTATTGAATATTTTCTGTGTGCAAGACATGAATTCATTTACTCCTCAGAATTAAGTAGGTCCTATGGTTATCCTCATTTTACACTTTAGGACATGGAGCGGTATAGCAATTAAGTAATTGGCCCAAGGTCACAGATGTAAAAGAAGGAACTGAAAAAAAGAGATGAATAAGCTTACAGGGCAAGGACAGTAGGGGAATCAAATCAAATTTTAAAAAATTAACTTCAACCAATTTACCAGTTAAGCTCTGTGTGCTTAGAAACTAAACCACTGTGTATACTTTTTTTTTTATGAAATGAATTCTGAGTTCCGATAAACAATTTACAAATTTTCAAATGCAATCAATTTTTATTTTTTTAACTTTATTTTATTGTGTTATGTTAGTCACCATACAATACATCATTAGTTTTTGATGTAGTGTTCCGTGATCCATTGTTTTCCTGTAACACCCAGTGCTCCATGCAGTAAGTGCCGTCCTAAATACACATCACCGGGCTAACCCATCCTCCCACTCCCCTCCCCTCTAAAACCCTCAGTTTGTTTCTCACAGTCCATAGTCTCTCATGGTTTGTCTCTCCCTCCGATTTCCCCCCCTTCATTTTTCCCTTCCTTCTCCTAATGTCCTCCATGCTATTCCTTATGTTCCACAAATAAGTGAAACCATATGATAATTGACTTTACTGCTTGACTTATTTCACTTAGCATAATCTCCTCCAGTCCCATTCATGTTGATGTAAAAGTTGGGTATTCATCCTTTCTGATGGCTGAGTAATATTCCATTGTATATATGGATCACATCTTCTTTATCCATTCATCTGTTGAAGGGCATCTTGGCTCTTTCCACAGTTTGGCTATTGCGGACATTGCTGCTATGAACATTGGGGTGCATATGGCCCTTCTTTTCATTACATCTGTGTCTTTGGGGTAAATCCCAGTAGTGCAATTGCTGGGTCATAGGGTAGCTCTACTTTTAATTTTTTGAGGAACCTCCTCACTGTTTTCCAAAGTGGCTGTACCAACTTGCATTTCCACCAACAGTGTAAGAGAGTTCCCCTTTCTCCACAACCTCTCCAACGTTTGTTGTTTTTTGCCTTGTCACTTTTAAACGCAATCAATTTTTAGATTAGAAACTTCATTTCTGGGGCAGCTGGGTGGCTCAGTCAGTTAAGCGTCTGCCTTCAGCTCAGGTCATGATCTCAGGGTCCTGGGATCGAGACCTGCATTGGGCTCCCAGCTCAGCAGGGAGTCTGCTTCTCTTTCTCTCCCTTTGCCCCCCCCCCCCACTCATGCTGTCTCTCTCATTCACTCTCTATCAAATAAATAAATAAAATCTTAAAAAAAAACTTCATTTCTAAGTGAAGGTCAGAATATCCCCTTCTTCTCCCCACTTCTCTCCCTGCAATACTTTATGGTATGTACATCTGATCACAGGAAGTAAAACCCATATTTGGACAATTAATAATTTAGATCCACTACAGATTAAATGTGTATTTTTGGACTAGGCTGGGAATTACCATGCATGCTTTCTCTAGAATATGCATTCTGAATCATAAACAATGCTTATTGAAATGAAGCACTTCCAGATTTAAGTTCTTGTCTCCTATTCTCCTCATTTCCTGCCCAGTTCATTATAGTTCTTTCCAGATATGACGTCCTTCATATCTTAAAGATTTATTTATTTCAAAAAGGGAGGGAGGTGCAGAGGGAGCGAGGGAATTTTGAGCAGACTCCTTACTGAGCTCAGAGCCTGATGCAGGGCTCCATTTCACATCCCTGAGATCATGATCTGTGCCAAAATCAAGAGGCAGACCCTTAACTGACTGAGCTACCCAGGGGTTCCCTTCATATTTTAAAAAGACAGTTCTCAACAGTGCATGTGTGGACTATTTCTTACACAGGAATCATTCCCCCTCCCACCTACCCTCTGCTCCATCCTCACTCCATTATTCCTCTGACAATATTTACTGAGCTCCTATTGTATGCTGTGCCCTTCTGGTTGGTATGAAAACAGCTAGTATGGTGTCTGGAACATGGTGGGTACTCATGTTTATTTCCTTTCCCACTGAAATTGACCTTCTTATGAACTTGTCCATCCCTGTTCTCTTGCCTCTTCCAGTAAAATAGATATGCTTTAATCTTCCACTTGTTTGCCAAACTGTCTTTTTATAAGTCTGAGTAGAATTTGGTAACTTTTAACCTCTTCTGGGGATATTTGTGACCACAGGAATGGAAAGTTTGCTTAGGTCAACTTTATTTATAAATGTGATTTAAAATTGTTAAATGTCAGTTTTGTCATAAATAGGGAAGAAATTGCACTTATCTATTTTTTTCATTCATTCATTTATTCAATATTAGTGTATGGCTTCCACAAATACTGAGGTAGACCCTGGAAATTTCAGGAGGAATAGGACCAGAAGCCTGCCCCATACACATCATAGTCTAGCTCAGTGCTTCTCAGTCCTAATCCACATTAGAATAATCTGAGAGCTTTAAAAAAATCACTGATGGGGCACCTGGGTGGCTCATTCAGTTAAATATCTGCCTTCAGCTCAGGTCATGATCCCAGAGTCCTGGGATCGAGCCCCGCATCAGGCTCCCTGCTCAACGGGAAGCCTGCTTCTCCCTTTCCCTTACCTGCCACTCCCCTGCTTGTACTCTCTCTCTCTCTCTCTCTCTCTCTCTCTCTCTCAAATAAATAAATAAAATCTTTAAAAAATAAAAATTAAAAAAAAATCACTGATGCCCAGATCTAATCCTAGACTAATTAAATCTGAATGTTTTGGCAGTCAGACCCCCCCATACCAAAATTTTTAATAGCTCCTTAGAGGATTCTAATTTTAGCCAGAATTGAGAACCGCTGGGCTAGTGGATATTAGGGGATTTAAGGTAGAACTATAAATATATCTTAATCACCTGGAGAGTTAAATGTATGTATGTATGATATGAGATGTGTATATTATATACCTATATCTATCCTTACCTACCTCAGAGAGAGGAGTACCATGGGTGTTTTGAAAAATGCTTCTGTTTTCTCTTCCTCAAACAAGTAGAAAGACAATTATGTGATAAGTTACTATGGGTTACTATAAGATCACATGGAAGGAAAACAACCAAGGTCAAAGAGTCAGTGAATTTTCTCCAGAAGTGGAGATGTCAGAGCTCATGAGTCCTAAAAGAGTTAGCCTGGCAGAGAGAGATAGGATTGATTTTTCCCAAATGAAAGAACCAAGTAGGCTAGACATTAGCCCATCTTTGCTCAACTTTTCTCCCTTTCCTGTCTTTCTTCCCTCACCACTGAAAGGTTTTTCCTGGAGAATACTCCATCAATAAATCACTGACTCTTGCTCTGTTTCTAGGGAATCCAACCTAAGATAGTTGATAGCTGGAGGAATCCCAGGAAGCAAGGATGACCTTTTGGAGTTGCCATCATCTGCTAAGCGACTGGCCACAAAGCCCTTAGTGGAGTTTTGACAGTCCTGGCACATGGAACAGTGCAGCAGCTAAGGTTTTGCCCTGTAGGGAGTTGGTGTGTATTGCAGTTGGAAGAGAATGCCCTGGCTGGTTGTCTGGTATTTGAGAGGTATGGAGGAGGTAGTTATTATAAGGGCTGTGGAATGGGATGGGTAGTGCTGGGCACCATTGATGAACCAAGGAAAGAAAATGGCAGGCACAAGTCACTTGATCATGAATTAAAAGTGAAATGTGAGAGTCAGAGGCCACTCCTGACAGCAGGTCTAGGTCTAACTTGCGGGAGCAACAGAACTGCAGGGAAAGCTCAATGCTCAGTCAAGGCAGATCTGTTTGAGAGGAAGGGAGTGGGACTCTGAGGATACAGATCTCATACAGACACAGCATGTGAACCCCCACCCTCCCCTGAATTATTGGGCCTGCAGAAGTGGTTCTCGCCCCTTGCTAGGAAGGTTCTATCTCCTACCTTCCTTCCCTTCCTGTGCAGGAATCTCAGATGAAGGCAAGGATTTCCCACTGCCCACTTCTGGATACCAGACCAAAAACTTGGGATCACATTTCACCGTGATTCAATTAGGGATGTGCTTGTTGTGCTATAAGCAGAGAGTAATTGGACCTAAATAACTTTTCATCAGCAACAATAGGGAGAAAATGTCCAAGAGGGGACCACAATTGTGCTTGAGCAAAGCAGGTAGACCAAAAAGCTGCTGGAGAAAAGAGAATTTGTCAGTATAGGGGCATTTCCCCATGAAATAGGATTGAATTCCTTGGAAAGCACCTCGTTTCTGTTATGCTGTTGAATGGCTCTTGGAAGCTTGAAAGAAACAGTGGCTTACATTAAATGCAGTAGAAATGCCAGAATTGCCATGAAAGGCTGTGGAGGAAGAGATCAAAAGGCTCAGAGAAGTGGACATGTGTCTCAGTCAGCTCGGGCTTCTATAGCAAAATACCACAGACTGGATGGCTTATAAGCAACAGATATTTATTTCTTACAGTTCTGGAGGTTGGAAGTCTGGGATTAGGGTGCCAGCATAGTCGGGTTCTAATGAGGAGCCTCTTGTGGGTTGCAGAATGCTGACTTCTTGTATACACATGGCAGAAAGATAATAAACTAGCTCTCTAGCTTTTTCTTATTAGGGCACTAATCCCATTCATGAGGGCTCTACTTGGTGACCTAATCCTCTTCCAAAGGCCCCGCATCCTAATACTCCCACAGTGGGGCAGGGAGGGGGAGGGGGCATTGATTTCAACATATGAATTTTGGAGGAACACAAATAGTCCATAACACCATGATAGAATGGATCTACTACAGAAGATCAGAAAGCCCACCAGCTGATTATTTTTTCTCAAGAGGTCCCAGGGAAAACTAAGGCAATAAGAAATTCACAGGTAAAAGGGTACCAGCATCACCAAGAGACCATTCTCTGGAGGCTGAGGCTGATAATAATGGTGTTACAGAACTGGGCTTCCTGGTAGCAAAGGGGATTAGAGAATTCCAGAACAGGAGAGGCCAGGTGACAGCACTTAGCCATCAGATGCACTAGTCCATGGCCTCAGTTACCTCCCTGGTTCCCAAATGTATCATCAATTAGAATGCTTAGCTGTTGGCAGAATCCTCACATTGGTTCCTTGAGCTACTATGGTAGGAAACTCCAAGGAGTAGTCCCTAAAACCACCCCTCTTCCACCAAGATAGTAAATAAAAAACTGTACTGCAGGCCAGGGGTGATGGCAGAGATTAGTACCATCCATGAAAACTTTTAAAATGAAGATATGTTGCTCCTTGTCGTAGCCCTATTTAATCTGTGAATCTGACCTTTGCAAAAACTTGATGGATCATGACATAGGACAGTGGAGTACCACAAACTTAACCAAGTATTGGCCCCACTGCAGCTGCTTATAGATAGATAGATAGATAGATAGATAGATAGATAGATAGATAGATAGATAGATAGATAGATAGATTTACTAGAGTCTATTAATACAGCCTTGGTCCATGTATTCAACTATTAATCTGTAGATGTGTTCTTTTCTGTATTCACCAGGAAGAAGGATCAGAGGCAGTTGGCATCCACGTGGCATGAACAAAGGAGACCCTTGCCCCAGGTCAATGTTAATTATCCTGTTCTCTGTCATAATAGAGTTCAAAGGGACCCAGACAACCTGGACATCCAGAAGAATATTATGTTGATCTTCCACATTGATGATACCATGTTATTAGAACTTAGAAGCAAGAAATGGCAAGTACTCTGCATGCCTTGGTAATACATATTTGCAAGGGAAGGTGGGAGATAAAGCCTACAAAGAGTCAGGGGTCTGTCACATCAGTAAAGGTTTTAGGGCTCCAGTGGTCTGGGCAGGCTAGAACGTCTCTAAAGTATAGGGCAAATTGTTGGACTGTGCATTCTTACTGCTAGGAAAACAGCAGAATGCTCAGAGGTCTCTTTGGGTTTGGGAGGCAGCATATTCATTACACTTGGGAATATATTTATCAAGAGACTTCAAAGGTTGTTATCTTTTAGTAAGGCCAGGGCAAGAAAGGGTTCTATAGTAGGTACATCCTATGGCACGAGCAGCCCTCCCACTGGGGCCATTTGAGCCAGCAGATCCCATGGTGCTAGAGGTATCTGTTGTAGAGAAAAATGCTGTTTGGTGCTCCTGGCAAGCCCCAATAGGCGAATCACAGCACAGGCCCTGGGTTTTTGGAGCCAGGCCATGCCATCTGCAGCACAGAAGTATTCAGCATTTGAAAAGCAGCTCCTGTCATGCTACTGGGCTCTGGCAGAAACTAAGCATCTAACATGGGACACCAAGTGGCCATGAGACACCAAGTGATCCTAAGTCGGGTTCTGCCAGACTTACTGGGTCAGAGGGTGGTCTGATGGTTGTAGCAGCAATGTGGTGTAAAGCCATTTCATACATCTGGGATTAGGCTCAAACAAGTCCAGAGCACAAGTGAGCTGCGTAACAGGTGGCTGGGAACCCCATGTCACCTACCACTGTTGTACCGACGCTTCTCCCTCAACACATAGCCATGGCCTCAGAGTGGGGAGGAGGGTCCCTGTGACCAGCTGACACAGAAGGAAAAACCTAAGCTTGGTTCATGTATGGGTCACCTTTGTATGGTTATAAGCGGAAAATATCTGCTACTGTGATTTAGCCCCACTCGGGGGTGGTTCTGAAAGGGAGTGTTGAAGGGACATCTTCCCAGTGGGTGGAGCTTCAGGCAGTGCATTTAGTCATCAACTTTGTTTGGAGACAGAAGTGGCCAGGGTAAGGGTGTACGCTATAGTGACAATGTTAGCTCAGCTTATTGGTCAGGAGTTGGAAGAAGAACGATTGGGGAAGGTTGGAGAAGACACAGATGGCTGGATCTATGGGAGGGCACAGGATGTGAAGATCTTTTATAGTACATAACGCCCACTATAGAGTGTCCAGTGCAGAAGAGGCACTAACCAACCCACCAGATAGGATGAGTAGACCAGCAGATGTCGGTCAGCCTATGTCAGTGGCCACCCAAGTTCTCAGACAGCAGGCTAATGGATGGAGCAGCCATGGTGGCAGAGATGGAGGGACGCACAAACCCAACAACTTGTACTCTCTTTCCAAAGCCAACATAACTATTGCTGCTACTAAATATCTGACCTGTCAATAGCAGACACCAAGCTGAGCTTTTAAGGAGGCCAAACAGCTGCTGGGTGGCAAGTTGGTTACACCAGGCCTTCCTGATATAGAGTAATATTTCATCCTGACTGGGTTTGACCTGTATTCCAAGTATGGGTCTGCTTTTTCTGCCCACAGCCCTTCATCCAGCACCACTATCCGAGGACTCTGACATGGAATCTCATATAATACAGCCTCAGATCAAAGTCTGATATTCTGACATGGGATCTCACATAATGCTGCCTCCAACCAAGAGGCTCACTTTACAGCAAGAGGGTGTGGTGGCGGGCACTTGACCAGAGGCTCCACTGGTCATAACACATCTCACACACCACACTGCGAGGGAGCTGTCAGATTGATGGAGTGGACCTATGGCAGGTGAAGACATGGCTGAGGCTCTAGGTTTGAAATGACCCCTTGTGAGGTTGGAGCATTATCCTTCAGGATGCAGTATACTTCCTAAAGCAATGGCCATAATATGGGTTGGTGTCCCTAGTAGGTAGAATACATGGGTCCAGAGATCAAAAGATAAAAGTAGGAGTGGCCTGTTTGCCATAACTCCCAGGGATCCATTTGGAGACTTTGTGCTTCCTGTCTGCAACCTCAGGCCCTGCTAGCCAAAGGTCAGACGTGGGATGCTTCCTCCTGCAAAAGTCCCACTAAACTTAAAGCTATGGTTGCTCTCTGGTCACTTGGGGCTCCTAATGCCAGAAGACTGACAAATCATCAGGACTTGGGGCTATTGCTACATAATGGAGACTGAGAGGTATGTGCTTGGCACTCAGGAGGTCTACTGGGGGCATTTCTTGGTATTCCCATGCCTGGTTGTAACTATAAACAGATAAGTACAGCAACTGCAGCCTGATAAGAACATGATAACCAGGATATGAAACCCCTTAGGGAGCAGTGCCTGGGTTAATCCATCAGTCAAACCACCTATACTAACAGAAATGATAGCCAAAGTGGAGGGAAATCTAGAAATGATGGTGGAGGAGGGAGATAATGACTATCATTTGTGACCTTGAGATCAACTGCAGCAGTAGGGACTGTAGTTTGTCCCGTTACCCTCTTCTTATAAAATTCCCCAGAAATTGTGACTAATAAGAATTCTGGAAAAACTGTGCTTGGATGGAGTAATTTAATGGGAAAAGTAAGTGATCTATGCATTACAAAGGGCAGACTAGAGTGAATTCTGTGTGTGCTCTGCCCAAATCCACTTTATAAGATATTTCATCTCTATTTCACCTTCTCTGAATGTTGGGTAACAATTCAGGATGCCACCTTCCCTAGAGCATTGTTCCCCTCCCCTGCAAACCTCATCCAATGGCATGGGGACACAAAAAAATTGGTCTTCTTGGATAACACTTGCTGGTGAATTTTGTGGGATCAGTTGAGGTTCATTCTTATTTCTCTGTCTTCCTGGCCAGTCCTGCTTCCTTCACTCCCCTTCTCCAGAGAGCACTTCCCTAATAAATCACTTGAACAAGAATCTTTGTCTCAGGCTCTATTTCTAGAGAACCTGAACCAGGACACAATCTCTGGCCTAATTGGATAGGTGAAATTGATAAGACTAGTTCTGAATACCTTGGATTTCCTTGCTCAACCTCCATTCTTTCCTCCTTCTAATGTGCCATCTTGTACAAAGGCAGGAACACTAAAAGTAACCTCACCCAGACTTTTCTACAACTACAGTTCTAATGCAAATTAGATTCTGCCAGTTAAAATGTATTCACCAAGATGTGGAAAATGGAGCCAAAGCAAAGGCCGTATTTCAACCTACTTGGGGCTGTTTCTCTGATGGTAAGCAAGGTGATAGAGAAGGGAAGATTTTCTGCAGTAGGATTCAGCACCCAGTTACCAGCTTTGATGGTGTTAAGAGACAACCGATGGCTGTGGTGGCAGATGTTTTCAGATGTTGGCTTCCAGATCACTGCACTGCAGCAGTTGGTGCAGTACCTTCTTGACTCAGGACTTTCAGGCGCAACCTGAGAGGTGGTAGCTCTCCTCTTCAGTGGGTTCTGTAAGAGATGCTCCTTCCATAAGTACTTCAAGTGTTGGATTTAATGCCTCCAATGAATCCTTAAATAATAATGTTAATTGTAAAAATTTATATGATGACCCTGAATTTCTCTTAGTTGTTCCCATACTGTCTACAAACTCAGTAAGATTTCAACCAAAACTTAGATATCTAAATCAACTATTCACTTTTGCTTTTTAAATTTTTTTTTAAGATTTTATTATTCATTTGAGAGAGAGAGGGATAGAGCACAAGCAGGGGGAGCAGCAGAGAGAGAGGGAGAAGCAGGCTCCTGCTGAGCAGGGAGCCCGATACGGGGCTCGATCCCAGGACCCTGGGATCATGACCTGAGCGAAGGCAGACACTTAACCGACTGAGCCACCCAGGTGCCCCTCACTTTTGCTTTTTAAATTTTAATTAAGGCTGCCATTGTAAGAAGCCAAAATCATTTAAACATTATAAGAACGTAAAACACCAAATATACAGAGGATCTTTTTAATGTCATGGTTTAAATTCTCTTAACACTTTTTTCTCTCTTTTTTTAAGATTTTATTTATTTATTTGTCAGAGAGAGAGATGGAGCGAGAGAGCACAAGCAGGGGGAGCGGCAGGCAGAAGGAGAAGCAGGCTCGCTGCTAAGCAAGGAAACCGACGGGACTCGATCCCATGATCCTAGGATCATAACCTGAGCCAAAGGCAGATGCTTAACCGACTGAGCCACCCAGACATCCCTACACCTTTTTATTCTTAATTGTAAAAAGTCCTGGAGTTAAAAGATGTATACACACTAAAAAGGCCAGGTGCCATTTCGGTAAACTCAGACTCTTTAGAACAGAGATTTTGGCGGGTTATGAGACCTGGAATGCAGATGTCCAGAATGATCTGTCTCTCTGTCCCAGTTACCATATCTCATCTCCCTTTATAGTCACTTTGTCTTGGGCTATAAAAACTGAAGCAAAGTGTTGGATTCGAGTTATATACATTATCCGTTTACTCACAAAAATCTGCAGCTTCCCACCAGCTAAATCACTTGATTGGATTTTACATTTTTTGACTGTTAGATTATATACATGTCTTTCAGTTTAAAGGTATTTGCACTTGATGGACTAGTACTCTAAAAAAACTTCTGTAGATATTTCAAATGATTTCTGCTCGAATTTTGGCTATCTCACCTGGGGCTTTCTCTGACTTGTACTCACAATTTCTGAGGTCATTTTACTAACATGCATTAATCCTGTTTGCAGAAAGTTTGCATTTTTCTCTGAGGACAATGTGCCAGGGGCTGTGCTGAATTCTGGGACTATAAAAATGAATAAAACTGTTTGTTCAAATTCATGGATTTTAGAATCTTGGAGGAGATGTATAAATTAACAGAAAATCATTGTGAGTACTTGCTCAGTGGCTGTCTTTCTCCATTGAAAAGGAGGGCAAGGACCTTGTTTTATCCTCTGCTGTTATCACTAGCACTTAGTACATATGGCACCCCATACTTGTCAAGTAAATGAATATATGCTAAAGTAGAGTTATACAGAGGGAGCTATGGGAGCCCCCAAAGGGACATCTGCCTAGTTTTATGTGTGAATGTTGGGCTAGAGGGTGGAGTGAGAGTGTCACTTCAGAGATGTCAGAAAAAGTTCCTTAAGATGGGGAATGAGCTGGGTCTTGGGACTGCATTTTTAATATATTTCCATTTTAGTATCTATAACAATATGATTTTTTTTTTTTTAACTTATCTACCCCTACTAAAGCCATAGCTTGTCCATACTTAAGACTACATCTTCTACCCAGGCGCTCACATAATGCTGGCGATAGGCTAGCTCTTCAAAAATTAAGGCAGGAATGAACGAATAAGTTAATGAACGAGCGAATGAAGAATAACAGCAGTGGGAGCACTGTGCAACGATTAAGTCTTCTGGATGGTAGGGCTGTTAGGAAAGGAACCTACACCAGGTTGGGCAGAGCCCCTACTCAAGGGCTTAATTAATGGTGAAGTGAGTTTGGTTAAGTGTCACATCTCAGCAGTAAAACTAGAGATATGAAAGCGGGGAGTTTCCAAGTGCATTCCTATCGGGAAAGTGAAGAAATGCAAATAAAAGCACTTTAGAAAATGATGGGGATTTGTAGTTTCCCGGTGCCCGTGAGCAATAGAGGGAAGAGCCTGGCTGATTAGTTACGTGGTACCCGGGCAGTAAAGAGATAGGAACAGACTGCTGCTGGGTTGCATGCACTCGGTAGCCAGGCTCTGCAAACAGGCCACAAGAAAGAGCATAGTAGGTGCTACTGCTTCCCAAGGGTGGAAAGCAGGCTGTGTCCCCGGAACTAGGCAGCTGCAGGAGCGCTGAGCGGCCCGGTACTCGGCGCTCCAGAAGGAGGACCTGGGGCTCTCAGCCCTGGCCGCGAGCACTGACGGGACGGAACGCGCGGAACGCTGGTATCCTAGATCCCGCCGGACGCAATTTTCAGTCACACCGGCGAGCGTCCAGCTGGCTGTGCAGCGTCTCCGCTCGTCCGAGGGGGGACCTGGCTGTGAGGAAAGGACTGGGGCCTTCGTCCCTCCTCCGGAGCCGCCAGACCAGCTGGACGACCCCAAACTGAAGCACGGGCTTCCGGCTTCTCCCTTCAGCAAACGATTAGAGGGCGCAGTGGCCCCTCTTGCCCGTGGGTCACAGCCTTCCAGGACCCCAGAGGAGCGCCACCCGCCGCAGACTTTCCTTCGGGGAGTAGGGGGATGGCCCGACTCCGGACGAGGTGAGCTGCGGGTAAGGCTCCGGGCCCGGCCACTACTTCCGGGAGACGCTGGGGAAAGCCAAGCCTCCTTGGCCCCCGTCTCTTTTCCGATTGGTTCACTGCTCTCTGAATGCGCCCCCCTAACTGGTGATTGGCTCAGATGCGCCGTCTGTCACCTGCCTCCCTGTGGGAATCCAGGTCGCTAAGGGAAGCGTTACTTGAGGCTCGGTTGGGAAGAGGTTGGTTTGGCCTTTGAGCCCAGTTTGTTTATCGTAGTGCGAACCGTACTCCGGCGCGAGCTCCGGTCGCAACGGCCAGGAAAGGAACCAGTAGCGGGACGGAGGGCGGGGGTGGCAAGAAAGTGAAGGTTCAGAAGTAAACTGGAGACACCTAACCCTGGTAACATCTGAATGGGAGCAGGATAGGAAGGAAGGCCTTTGAGAGGGGAGTTGTAATACCAGGAGCTGTGACAGCGTAGGAGGGAAGGCCTAGTTTCTGTTGTGGGAGAAAAGGGCCTTGTGGGAGGTTTTAATGACCTAATTGTTTGGGGATCTAATTTTCTAGGTGAATGTCTAACAAAATCCACTGAAGATTTTTGCTTTGACTTTGCAGCAGAGCTTTGACTTTGCTAGCCATTCCTGTCCTTCAGAGAGACAATTTATTGAATAATTCCGTTCTCTCTTATTGCTTCAGATGGGCCGCTCTCAAAAAAAGCACAAACAACTGAAGGATGGATACCATTGCACATATTAAAAGCATGTTGAAAGGAAAATAAGGTACTCACTTTGTTTAATTGTGGTTAATTGTATAAGAAAATTACCTTTGAGATGAAGCTCTTAAAGTTTTGAATAATGGTAGGGTAGCTTGATTTTATTACAGCTTTCAATTTTTATGATTGTTTAGTACAAAAATCATATTACTGCTCTACCTACCAGATGTGCTCCTTGCTAATGATGGTCTAGTCCTGTTTATTCTGAAAATGGAAAGAAATCTTGAGTTTTTAACAATGTTAATTTGTGTTTGATTGGGTAGTGCTACTAGATCTTTCCTTTAAAAAACTGTAATAAGCCCTGTCATAAAATCCTTGAATGTATAACCTAATGTTAGAATGTAAGTGAAATTGAATAGTTGCTTACTCATACATAGTTTAGACTTGTAGACTAATTTACTTTGTATTTAAAGTAGTTTGCTTAAACACTGAGTCAGAGTTGCAACAATTGCTTCACTGGTCACCAAGCTATTTGATCCTCCAGCCTCCATTAAGTCATGTGCTATATTACACATACTCTTCATTAACATCCAGAAATTGTCAAGGAATAGTTGATTTCATCCACAGAATACCCGAATTAGCTCTTAAAGACAGACCTGGGCCCTACCTTGGAAAATTCTGATTTAGGATTAGAGATGAGATCTGGGCATCTGTATTTTTAAAAATTTCCTCAAGTGGAACTAGAGGTATTATGCTAAGCAAAATAAGTCAATCAGAGAAAGACGATTATATGATCTCACTCATATGTGGAATTTAAGAAACAAAATAGGATCATAGGGGAAGAGAGGAAAAAATAAGATGAAATCAGAGAGGGAGACAAACCATTAAGAGACTCTTAATCGTAGGAAATAAACTGAGGGTTGCTGGAGGGGAGGTGGGTAGGGGAGTGGGGTAACAGGGTGATGGGCATTAAGGAGGGCACGTGATATAATGAGCACTGGGTATTATATAAGACTGATGAATCACTGAACTCTACCTCTGAAACTAATAGTACATTATATATTAATTAATTGAATTTAAATTTAAAAAAATAAATAAAAATTTCCTCAAGTAAGTTTGTGCGTTCCCAAGTGAGAACAACTCACTAATACAGGTGTTTAAGAAATTCTAAAATATTTATGAAACAAATAATTTTCTCCATTGATTTCTTCATAGTTTAAAAATAAGCCTCTAAGGAATGATGGTTAAGTATAATCCAAAAATAAGGTTTGCCTAGGCAAGGTCAGAAAGTTTCACTGGTACTCAAAAACCTCTGGGACTAACCATTCCAGGCCTAAGGATGAGATTTGCTATGGGAAGACACAGAGTGCTCTGCTGTACATTCACGGTCCTCAGAGCCATGTGTTAAGTGCTGTTTCCTGTTAGGTTTAAGAAGAGACCAACTCCCAAGTCTGTTAAGTAGATATAGTAGGTTAAATTATTTTTACCTCAACAAAGTACAATGGAGGGTAATATTACAAATACGAGTTTTATTTTGGGAAGAATACATTTGCTGGAAATAAATGTAAATCATAGCCTCCCAATAGCTCTTTGCTTATTAAGTAAAGAATATAATTTAAAATTATGCTTAAAGTACATAATTCAGCTTAAAATTTGTATGCTAACATCAAGTACCCAGATATTTGAAACATCAGTGAGGGCTTTCTGATCAACTTTACCAGAGAGTGAAAGAGGTAAAAAAAAAAAAAAGTGAGATAATCACTTTGGTATTCAGGAATTAGAAATGAGTGATGAAACCAGATCCAGTCTGACTTAAACATTGGCTTTGAGCAAAGAAGTAGATCCGGTTATAGTCTCATCTCCTAGAAGCTCTTTTTCATTTTATATGTGAGTTCTTCACTGCAAGATTTGGCATATGAAATATGAGTAGAGGATGAAATTTAAAAATGAAAATAAAGAGACATGAGTTAAAAACATGAAGCCATGTGTAGTCCATTGACTAACAGCTTGAATCTAATGTATATTGTTTGAACAGAAAGCCAGGAATCTCAGTATGAATCCCTCTAGATTTAGATCGCATGATGGTAGTGAAGAAGTCTCATCTCAGGACCATAATCATCGTGAAAATGAGAGAAGATGGCAGCAAGAACGTCTCCACAGAGAAGAAGCCTATTACCAGTTTATTAATGAACTCAATGATGAAGATTATAGACTAATGAGAGACCACAATCTTTTAGGCACCCCTGGTAAGAGATGGGTGAAAGAGGAGACACCTTTTTTATCATTATAAGAGGAGTTTCAAAATAAGGAGGGTTTTTTTCCCCTTCTTCCCTCTCCCAAAATATAATGCACTATTTTTTAAATTTAAGAACTTTTTAATATAACAAAATAGAAAATCACTGCCTTACTTCTGTGTTTGATAAGTAAGTATGAATCTTGGACATGGAGCACGTTATACAAATGCCAAGCGAACAAATAGCTTAATGTACATAGTAGTGTCAAATATTTACGTATATGGTCCTATTTCTCTTTTAAGTAATATTTGTACAAATATTATTTAGAACCCAATTCTAACTCATTTGAGGTATTATAATTTATTTATTTAGCTGAATTAATAATACTCCAAAAGTCCAGTGTGCTTCATGAATTTTGTACAAATTCATTTCACAAATGAACTAATTAAAACTTGTATGTTTGTACAGTATATATTTGTATATTGCATATTTGCACATTGTATATTGATAACCCATGTAGTGAACTATTGAGGTAAAATTCAAAGATTCAGAGTTCTCTCTAGAAATCCAACCTTTTAAATTTCTTTTTATCTCTGACAAAAATCTGAACTAGACCTTCTAGATTCCTAAGTGTATCAATTGAGAGGACCTTTTAAATTTTTCAAATTAAATCTTATTTTTTTATGTACTAAAACATAAATGAAACACAACAAAAATGATATATACTTGTGTCAATTAAATATTTTTAACTGTCTTCAGTTTAACAGAACATGAAAATAATAGAATGTCTTCTACAGATTGCTGAAGATTAGTCTTACCCTTCATGAGTTCTCATAAAACAATAGTTTAAAATATTTACTTTCAGTGAGCAGTTTTTTATTGTTTTAGGAGAAATAACATCAGAAGAACTACAACAGCGGTTAGATGGAGTGAAGGAACAACTAGCATCTCAGCCTGACCTGAGAAATGGGACAAATACCAGAGGTACTGTGGACTCCTTTTCATTTGGAGCAGGTTTGATTGGAGCAATTGCAAATATGAACTTACTGTATCTTGTATAATATGTTTGTTTTTAATGTTTTCCAGTTTTAATGTGATATTCAGATAGCATTTACCCATTATATGCAAAGCAGCATAGTTAGGCAATATAGGACAGGGATTGAATACAAAGACATTTTTACACACAGATTGCCTTTAGGAAGCTCATAGTGTACAATTAAGTTAATTACCAGCATAGTTCTTTTTAATCTTAGAATGTACACACTACTTTTTTTGAAGTAATGGAACTAAACTTCGCTTCTAAAAATTTATACCGAGCGATAACAGAAAGACTGAGTGAGGAGACCTGCTTTATTGTTTTTACTTTTTTAGTGTTTGTTTCATCATTTTATTGAACAAACACTAAGTCATAGTATAAGAAGTTTTTAAGAAAAAAAAGTGTAAAAAAAGAAAATTCAAACTAGAGAGAAGTATACAGAATTAAAAGTAAAGCCAACTTAATGTAGCCCTTACCAGTTCCATTTCCTTCCCCAGCGATATTTATTATTGGTTGTTTCACTTTTTTTTTTTTTTTTTTGGTAGTTTCACATATTATATTAAGATTATTGTATTAGTTAGGGCAAAGACTATTAAAAACTCAAAAATGTAATGGTTCAATAAGATAGAAATTTATTTTTCTTTCATGTTAACAGTCCAGGGAAGATAGGCACATTTTACTCCATATTCTTCCTGGAACCCAGCCAACCAGCAGAGTAGTTCTACAACTGTGCCATCCAGTGCAGGAGCTACTGACCACGTGTGACCATTTAAACATAAATTAGGTAAAACTAAGTAACATTTAAAATTCACTTCTTCTTTCCTATTAGCCACATTCAAGTGTTCAGTGGTCACTGCACATGGCTGATGACTTCTATATGAGACAGCACAGATGTAGAATATCTCCACTACTGCAGAAAGTTTCACTGGACGCTGCTGCTCCTGAGTATTGTTTGCAGGATCACACTAAGTCACAGCCACATCTAGGTTCTACTGGCAGGTCTAGGTTCCAGAAGGAGGTTCGGGCACCAGCCCGAAAGTGAGGTATATCGCTTCCATTCCCATTCCACTGATGAGAGTTTAGTCACGTGGCCACACCCAACTGCCAGGTTGTTCATGTGACCATTACATTGCATTTACAATGGGAGAAGGGCAGGACAGGTTTTGTTAGATAATTAGTGAACTCTTTTACGTATACACGTCATCACTATATTCTAGTAATTAAAGAAGGAAGTATCCTTTAGAATGCTTTTTACCTGTCTTTTACTCCTGTCTCTTTCCAAATTAAAATGGAAATTGGATATTAACCCTTTTTCCCTGTATATGTAGGTATGAGAGTTGTACTATATTGTTAGAGCTGGTAATACTTATCCTTTTATTATGTCTTAGCTTGTATCTTTAGATATGGCTAAAGTTGCTGTTTATTTTATTGACACCAGAAGCTGATTAATAGCTTTAACATATAAAAAAAAGTTTTTATAAGAGATTGCAGTATGAAATGAAATCAAAGCAATCTCATTTAACAGCCATTTTTGTGTAGAATAAATGTTAAGGTTAAAGTCTGTGTAGTTCATGTGCATTAGAATGCTTTTCATTGAGTTTTGCCCTTTATATAATCCACTGGTTAAAAATGGAAAACAAGCTTCCCATAGTAACGGAATTGTAGCCAAAAAAGTTTATCAGGGGCACATTTACTTCTAAATTGATTCATTCAACAATATTGGGAGTCTGATTTGTACCAGATACTGTTTTAGAGGTTGAGGATTTAACAGTAAATAAAACAAGACAAAACCCTTCATCTTCACGGAACTTACATTCTAAATGGACAGAAAATACGTATGTGTAATGGCTAACAATTATTGAATGCTTCTATGTGCCAGGTATTGTACTAATCATTTTATATGCAGTATCTTACTTTATTTTCATGATAACCCTATGACATTTATACTTTTATTATCTCCAGTTTATAGATAAGGATACAGTCATTAAGTAACATGCCTAAAGTTTCCCAGCTTCACATAAAGACATAATGTAGTTCTAATATTGTATTCAGAAAGCCATATTTCTTGAGGTATACATTTTTGGCAGTTCCTGAGAAATAGGATAAAATTCCTAAGGTTACAAAAACATGTAATTGCAAAAATGCTGAGTTGTCTTTACCAGAAGGATTCCACAAATTCAAGGTGAATTATATATAAGTTTTGCCACTATATTTTATTGATTTTACCATATGAATAAAGCATTTTAAATGTACAATTTTAGTATTGGATCTGTTCCTCATTTGCCTTAATATTTGCCAGTAACAGGCATATAGAAAGTAAGAGTGCGGATTTCTTTAGGGCTTTGCATAAACAGTATATTTTTATAATACATAAGAATGTATTATAATATGCTGATAGTATGTACCTTTCTTTGAGAAAGTTCAGTTTTTTGCCATTTTGATTCATTAAAATGCACAGATGCTCTTAAATATAACTTAATTTAATAAAAACCTTATCTTGTAAGCTTTCATTAAAAGTCAAAGCATAGATTTTAGCAATTGATGTTAAGTTGATTTGGTTTGCTTTCCAGACTCAGAAGTCCCTAGAGAAAATTCAAATGAAGATTCTCTGCTAGAATGGTTGAACACCTTTCGACGCACAGGAAATGCAACTCGAAGTGGACAAAATGGGAACCAAACTTGGAGAGCTGTGAGTCGAACAAACCCAAACAGTGGAGAGTTTCGGTTTAGTCTGGAAATACACATAAATCATGAGAATAGAGGAATTGAAATTCATGGTGAAGATCATACAGGCATTCCACTTTCAGACATTAGCAGAGATCATACTACAAGTAGGCAACAAAGATCAGCTAGTCCTGTGGCTAGGCGAACAAGAAGCCAAACCTCAATGAATTTCAGTGGTAGTAGTTCCAATATCCCAAGGACTAGGCTTGGTTCAAGGGGGCAGAATTCAGTAGAAGGCTCTTTCTCAACATTGGGAAGATTAAGAAATGGAATTGGGGGAGCAGCTGGCGTTCCTAGAACTAATGCTCCACGCGCTAATTTCAGTGGTCACACAAACCAGTCGGGTGGTAGTGAACTCAGGCAGAGGGAGGGGCAGCGGTTTGGAGCAGCGCATGTTTGGGAAAATGGGGCTAGAACTAACGTTACAGTGAGGAATACAAACCAAAGACTAGAGCCAATTAGATTACGGTCTACTTTTAGTAGTCGAAGCCGTTCACCAATTCAGAGACAAAGTGGCACTGTTTATCGTAATTCACAGAGGGAAAGTAGACCTTTACAGCAAAACATGAGGAGGTCTGTTAGGAGGAGAGGTATAACACGTGTCTTTTTAGAGCAAGATAGGGAACGTAGAGGTACTGCCTATGCTCCATTCTCTAACTCAAGACTTGTGTCAAGAATAACAGTAGAAGAAGGAGAAGAATCCAGCAGATCCTCAACCGCTGCACGACGACATCCAACAATCACACTGGACCTCCAAGTGAGAAGGATTCGTCCCGGAGAAAACAGAGATCGGGATAGTATTGCAAGTAGGACTCGATCTAGGGTAGGGCTGGCAGAAAATACAGTCACTATTGAAAGCAATAGTGGGGGCTTTCGCCGAACTATCTCTCGTTTAGAGCGGTCAGGTATTCAAACGTATGTTAGTACTATCACCGTTCCTCTTCGTAGGATTTCTGAGAATGAGCTTGTTGAACCATCATCAGTGGCTCTTCGGTCAATTTTAAGGCAGATCATGACTGGATTTGGAGAATTGAGTTCTTTAATGGAGGCCGAATCTGAGTCAGAGATTCAGAGACATGGTCAGCATTTACCAGAGAGGCACTCATATCTGAGTAACGTAGGTGCAGTTAATGACATCAGCCAGCGCAGTGAAGGTGCCTCTCAAAACAGACGGGCCCAAGAAGACAGCACTGCAGTGCATGGTGAAAACCAGACCACCCAGCCTCCTGCCCAAAGCAGTGATAATAGAGGTGGCAGGCAGTTGCGAAATTCAAATAACTTAGTTGAAACTGGAACGCTACCTATCCTTCGCCTTGCTCACTTCTTTTTACTAAATGAAGGTGATGATGATGATCACATTCGTGGTTTAACCAAAGAACAGATTGACAATCTTTCCACCCGGAACTATGAGCATAACAGTATCGATAGTGAACTAGGTAAAATCTGTAGTGTGTGTATCAGTGACTATGTAACTGGAAACAAGCTCAGGCAATTACCTTGCATGCATGAATTTCACATTCATTGTATTGACCGATGGCTCTCAGAGAATTGCACTTGCCCCATCTGTCGGCAGCCTGTTTTAGGGCCCAGCATAGCAAACAATGGGTGAAGTGTTGGGTCTATTCAAATAGTACATTTTAGTAGAGCTGAGTATTTAAGCACTCTTTTGTTGAATCATTTGTGATGAGCTAACCAGGATGAAAAAGAACAGATTATTATAGTTTGAACTATTTTTTGTGTGCTTTTTTAACTTGTTAAAAAAACTTTATATAAAACTTAAAATGGCAAATGTTAAATTATACACAAGTACAGAATAGTTAATATTGCTAGAACCAAATAATCTTTAAAATGTTTTTATTTTGGTAATTTTGTCATGCTAAGCACTTTTGTATCTGCACAGTTCGGTAGGTTAAAAGTCAATCTTCCTTTTCTTAATAGCACAGCAGACGTTACTTGGACTTTCATGTTCCATAGGCTTAGTACCATGTGCAGACATTGGTGTCTAAATAAGCCTTTCATTCACTTTTTGTTCTAAGGACAATATCTTTTCATGAAAGTGTGTTTGGCTGAATGTTTGCTAAATATATTTAAGTTACTTGAAATGTTAAATTTAATATGCAGCATACCATATATGTATATATAGATATATAATTTTAAGGTTAAACTATTCAGTCTAAAAACTACAGTTTGGTTCCTATTTAAGCTTTTGGCCTATTACTGCATATGGCACAATGTTTAACATTTACAGAATCATCTCTGGGAGGAAGTAGATTAAGATATTTAAAAATAGAGATAATTTACTGAAGCGTCTCTGACAATCTTACTAGACAGCAAGCAATATGTAATACTGAACAAGTATTTCTTTACTCAGAAATGGAACATGGACATTTTAGTACATATAGATTATTTAACTTGAGTTCAGCCTTTTTGTGACTTTTCTGAACATGCAGACAGTTCTTTGGATTATATTAAGTAAGGTATACAATATGCATGGTTCCTTAAATTTACTTTTAAAATCTAAAAAAAAAAATGTCTATGAAGAATCAAATGCATAGATAATATGTTAAGTTCACTTGGAGGCCAAAAGACTCCAAACAATACAAAACAAAAGAGAGAATGTAGAATTTATATAAACACAAAGTATGCATTGAAGATCTATTTCTACCAATAAATATTAAAACTAAAGCTGTATGTGAACTATTCTTTTCTGTTGGTCCCCTGTGGTTTATTTACTCAAAAAAAAAAATTTTTTTTTTCACCTACAAGGTGCAGGCAGTGTTACAGGTGTTGAGGATTTAGCTGAGGACAAAATTCCTATCTTCATAGGCAAGAGGATATTTGCTCTTAGAAACTGAAAATCAGTTGATAAAATGAATTACTGAATTACGTGACTTCTGTGTTTGTTTATGAATATCTGACACAGTTTTCCTGTGGTGTTAACTGCTTGGGCAAAATCACAAGAACAAATACCTCAAGACCAGATTCTGTGAGATTTACATGTATCTCAAGAGTTAGTTTTACTTTCTGATTAGTAACTGTATTCAATTCATCATGTAAGATGCATACACAGGACTTTTTAGGGAGTGCATTTAACACCTGGAGTGAAAAATTTTAGTAAGAGTCATGACTTTGTCTGGAGTAGGTGGTTTATATAGTTCATTTATGGGGCATGTGACTGGGCTGTTTGAAGGCTTTAAATACCAGACTAAGGAATTTTACTTTATTTACCTTACAGACTTTAGATGTCTCTTGATGAATTTTAGTGGTGAATGGTAAGCGTCTTTCATGTTTCAGGAAAATTGGTGTGGTGTAGTGTTCAGAACACAATGGAATGGGGGAGGGGAGCAAAAAAAATAATAAAGGAATTGTGGTCATTTTTATTATCAGTTATCATCATCCTCAGTTGTTCTCTAACCTAGGGTGATGGCAATGAAACTGGAAAGAAAGAGAAGGGAGTAAAAATGTTGGGGAAAAGGACATTATTTGGTTTTTTGTTCATTATGAAAAAGTGGGAGAGTGATATATTCACAGATGGAAAATCACCTGAATAGAAGAGGGAGAGGTGTTACAAGCTATGCCAGTTTAGACATTTATCTCGAATATAGCCTTATTTGTGTATCTCACTCATTTCAGTGTTACCATTTGTTCCCAGTATGACAAGAGACTAAATCCAGTATTTATTGCTCATATGGAATATTCTTCAGGAAGTTCTACCTACCCTGGGAAATGAAAAAAAAAAAAAAAGGAGGGATAAAGAAGAAAAAGTAAAAGCACATTGATTCTTTGTTTGACTTACTCCTTTGCAAGACATGGTAGGACCAGCATGCAAAGGCATCCCAAATAAGCATTTGAAATAGAACCAAATCCTACACTATATGGAAAATTCCCTGAAAGCAGCAGGAAAGCTTAATGTATTTTGTAAATTGGTATCCTAGTTGGGAACAAAGAAGTGTATTCTTTAATATTTTCATTCGTTTCCCAGTAAACGAGGCTGATGACAAATACAAAGGCTTTTTATTTATAGCCTCTATTTAGCAATGATTGTACCCCTTATGGTTCCAATATAGAAAGGAACAAATAGTTTGAAACTCTTCATTTGAATATTATGTTCCATGTCATGTCCTTAGAGCTTGTTTTTTTATAGTATGGCTGTCTTGCAAACTTCTATTTCAAAACTGTCAGCTTCCCAGCTGCTTTACATCTTGCGTCCCAGATTTGTATCATTTCAACTAGCATTGACCCGTACTTGACTATCTTCTATTCATTCTGTGGTTATTTTTCTTTCAGTATTTAAATGAATTTATCATTTAAGCCTCCCAAGATCTCCTTGAAGTATTACTGACACTTAACATAGTGGCAGAGTTTAGAGTCAATCACAGGACCATTTGCCTCCAAAGCTTCTGCTCTTCCCACTCAATTCCATTTTGGAAAAGCAGAAATGTTTTGAGAAGTTTTCAGTCTAATTTACTCCTTCCTAAAGATATTTTTCTAATTTTGTGACTTTGTGATAGCATGTCTTTGTGATTACTCTAATTTCCATGTGCAAATATATCCTTTCTGTCTCATAAATGATGAGAGGACTGCTCCTGAAAGTTATAAAGCAGAATCTGTGTTGTAAGGATGGATCCAGAAAAGAGGTGAATGAGGCATCTGTGTTAAGGAGCATAGGTAATAAAGCTGAGTTTGAGGCTTTTTCATGAATATTACTCATAGACAAGAACTTCTAATGAATTTCCAATCTTCTTGCACCTCTCCATTTGAATAATGTTTGGCCAGAGGAGCAAGAAATTGTGTAGAAATAGTGCTCCACATGAAGGGGGTAATTATTCCCTTTGCAGTGGCAGTAGGCTAATTTGGGGTCTCTTCCTCAATCCTGTGTCAAATTGGAAGTCAGAGAGCTGGTCTATCTGTTAATACAGAAGATGGTTTCCCAGCAAGCCAGAGCCATCCATCATTGAGAAGGCCAAATGTTTGATGTTCCAGAGGACATGATAGCAAGTGTCAGTGGTGACTGTTTCCTCACTCTCTACAGGCAGGTTGTGGGTTCTTTTCAGTTACTATGGAGGTATTAGAACCTGAACATATCTGCCCTTACGATAATCAGGGATCAATTACAATAATTACTCTCAGCGAGTTTTTTATTTTGAGCATTAAATCTCTGAAGACTGAGTTGGCCCATACACTTTTCTTTTTCTTTCCTCCTTTTTTTTCTTTTAAAATAACATAATCCTATATCTTCTGCAAAGTAAAAAACACTTTCAGGTGTATTTTTTCTCTATTGTATTAATGTCTCATTTGAAGACCGAGAAAGCTCTTGGTTGCCCAGTATATATGTACCCTTCCTTCTCATACATTTAACCGAAAAAAATGCCCCTACTTAACCATAATCAAACTGTCTTCTATGCAATTGCAAAACATTTTCACATTCTCCCCAGTGGGAAGTAATCCAAATTCATATATAGTTTCTGTATTGTGAAGTGGCACAATTTAGCCACTCTTATGTGTTCAGCTTCCCTGCATGGTGTCCATTCTTCCATTAGCTTGGATTTGATCAGGTTTAATTGTGATCCCTTACCATCCAGCTTATGGGATAAATGATAAATGTAGCTTCTATCTACCTGATAGAGTGAAGTGGAATAAAGATCACCCTAAAAAGCTGGGAAGACAGTGTCCTTGATTATATTGATTACTGGTAGAGAATGTACACACATCTTGCTGAACAAGCTTAGTAAGATGAGTGATAGAAATACTGAGTCTTGTAAGCATCTCTTTGTTGACTCCCTTATCAGAATGTAGAGTAGGTTGTTTGGTCAGCCAATTTGGCTGGCCCTGATGCTGAATTAGGGCCACTTTCAGAAAGACATCCAGAGAGAATTTCCCTATTGGTGCTGGGGTGAGTGTGGGTGGTGGCTCAGAGGTTTGAGGAGACACTAGTGACCAGCTTTGATCTTAGCACTTTGATGTGAGTACTTGGTTCAGGGACTGCTGTAATGTTGAACAGTCCTAAGTCTTTGTATAACAGGTTAGGGGCTTTTTAGACAACTTCCTTAGAACTTTAATCAGCTCCTTAACAATTTCATTTGGGGTCTTGTATCACATGCCAGAAATCTTGTATCTTTGATTTACTAGAGGGAATAGCCGTGGCCCTTACAGCACTTTTAGGGAATCTTACTGCTCTAATTCTTAGCAAAATAGATGTTGCTTCTGGCGTATTTGGGAGCTTTTTGTTTTCTTTTTTTTTTTAATTTTATTTTACGTTATGTTAATCTCCATACATTACATCATTAGTTTTTGATGTAGTGTTCCATGATTCATTGTTTGCATATAACACCCAGTGCTCCATTCAATACGTGCCCTCTTTAATACCCATCACCAGGCTAACCCATCTTCCCCACACCCCTCCCCTCTAGAACCCTCAGTTTGTTTCTCAGAGTCCATGGTCTCTCATGGTTCGTCTCCCCCTTCAATTTCCCCCCCTTCATTTTTCCCTTCCTACTATTTTTTTTTCAACATATAATGTATTATTTGTTTCAGAGGTACAGGTCTTTGATTCATCAGTCCTACACAATTCACAGTGCTCACCATAGCACATACCCTCCCCAATGTCTATCACCCAGCCACCCCATCCCTCCCACCTCCCATCCCCCACCAACCCAGCTACCCTCAGTTTGTTTCCTAATTTTCCCTTGAGTGTTACCTTGTCCCTTTGCTGCATTTCAGACAGTGTGCTTTACAATAGGAAGGAGACATGTTCATTTTTGTCTGTAGGATGAGGCAGAGTGACCATTCCACTCTTACCAGCTGGGGTCAGGTCACATGGCCAGTCCACTGCAAGCATGTAGCTTGGGAGGGGTTTAATTCTTTTTTGAGTCCCAGCATTGAAGTACCCAATGTTCCTGATAACTCTGTGTTGGAAGATCCCAAGACCATCCCCAGGTTAGTGGTTGGCTAGGACTCAAGGGACTCCACATATATAGTTGTGCTCACAGCTAAGATTTATGATAAGGGAAGGAGACAAATAAAAGGGAAAAGGCACATGGGATGAAGTCTGGAGGAAACCAGGCAAGCTTCCAAGAGTCCTACCCCAGTGGAATCACTCAAGACACACTTACATTCCTCCAGCACCAAATGGGACATGGGAGAAGTGTTGTCTGTGAGGGAAGCTCATTACAGACTCAGTGCCCAAGGTTTTTTGGGGGGGTTGGTCACATAGGCACTTCAGCCTGGAATGTTCCAAAATTCCAGACTCCCAGAAGGAAATGTTAAGCATAAAACATATTATTTACACAGTTTCGGCACATTGAGACACTTTTATCAGTAAGGGAATGGTAGAAACACTCCCCAAATCAAGTGCCTAGATGCCAGCCAAGAGTTAATCTTGCCTGCAGGCCTTTCTGAGGATAGCCTAAGGCTATCTTTTCTGCACACACCCACATCTCCATCCATAGCTCAGAACATTCTCCTGGATTCTAGGATCACGTTTGTGTGTTTTAATTTCTTTTAAAATCAGAAAAAAATACCCAAACTGTATTATATTTATCTTTAATAATAGTAATAGAATATAATTTTAATATTTTTTTATGGAGGAAGGGGCCCACCAAGGCAAAAGTGCTAAGAACCCATGAAGGTAATGATGTGGCCCTGCTCATCTCCCCATTATGCACTTCAGCTACACTATGTCTTCTGCAAAGAACTGTGAATTCCTTGAAGTTATCCTCAGCACCTAACATGATGCCTGGTACATACAGTAGGTCACTCAGTATATTTAATAAGTAAATGAATAAAAGTTCCATATATAGGTAAGCTCTGGCTTACAAATAGCTCTTACATTAAAAGCTGTTTGTAAGATTTTTTTTTTTTTGAAACTCAGAACACATTTACCGTAGATACAATATCGTATGTTTGTGGTTTGATGCAAGAGGGGAAAGGCTCCCAGGCAAGCCCACAAAAATCTACATTACCCAGAGTGTTTCTGAAATATGATTTAAGTGTAGCCAAAGGCAGAAAAAAACAATATTCCTGCAAGTTAACAACGAGAACAAGAATGAAATTAAAGAAATATTTTAAAAATTTATCTTGAATGGTGGTGCTTGAGACTCCATAAAGGATGCCTTTCTCTTTTTTGTCTTTTACTTTTTCTTTTTTTCTTTTTTTTTTTTTTTTATGAAAGCTCTACATCCCAAGTAGGGCTTGAACTCATGACCCCAAGATCAAGAGTCACAAGCTGTACAGACTGTGCCAGCTGAGTGTCCCAAGGATGACTTTCTCTAATTTCAAGTTGCCCTTTCCTCATTGGCCTGTTGCAGACACTCTGTTTACTTACCGCAGGGGCTAAACCAGGCCCCAATTTCTGCCTCGGGCCACCCTGCTCTGTAAATGGTGGCTTTAGTTTTGTGTGCTCTGCTTTTCTTGTCTCTCACTGCTTCCATCTTCTCTCTCTTCTGACTCCCATCCCCCAAAACCAGAAGGGGGCAAAGGGCCCTCCAGCCAAAGAGCAGGCAGACAGGCTGGGCATTTGGACTGTGGGGAGAACCACACAGCCAAGTGGAAGAGGGGCTTGGTGGTTGCCAGTGCCTTAGTAGAACAGGTTGGCCCTTTTACAGCTTAATTCTGAATGTGTCTTGCTATTTCCTGTATTCAGATTTTTTTTCCTTGCAAAGAAAAAGGTTTTAGGTTTAATCTTAAAGAGTGTTTATTCTGTGTGACTGTTTGATAGTAGAGTTGTTTGTATCTTGGGAACTGATGATAGCAAACACCTTCTTATTCAATATAACATTATCATGAAGCTCTTTAAACAGTTTGTTCAGGTAAGAACAGAGGTTTAACCTTCTCAACTCAGTATACAGAGAGGGATAATTACCACATCCTCCTAAGGGAAGTGTACTATATCCCTATGAAAAGGCATTTTCTGAAATGGCCAGTCCTCATGAGAAACAAAGAATAACCTCAACCTCTTAATAGGGGGTGAGGATTACTACTTCAGTGATTTTATAATGTTGGATCCCCAACATGCAGAATCTCTGTGTGTGTGTGTGTGAGAGAGAGAGAGAGAGAAAGAGAGAGATCTGGACAGATGAAATAATTTATCCAGGGTCACACAGGTTGTTAGAAGCAAGACATAGTAGCCTTGTAACTTTTTAAAAATGTCTTACTTAAGGGGCGCCTGGGTGGCTCAGTCGTTGGGGGTCTGCCTTCGGCTTGGGTCGTGATCCCGGGGTCCTGGGATCAAGCCCCGCACCGGGCTCCCTGCTCAGCGGGAAGCCTGCTTCTCCCTCTTCCCCTCCCCCTGCTTGTGTTCCCTCTCTCGCTGCGTCTCTCTCTGTCAAATGAATAAATAAAATCTTAAAAAAAAAAAATTAAAAAAAGAAAAGTAGGGATAGGGATGGGGTGCCTGGGTGGCTCAGTCATTAAGCGTCTGTGTTCGGCTCGGGTCATGATCCCAGGGTCCTGGGATCAAGCCCCGCATTGGGCTCCCTGCTTGGCGGGAAGCCTGCTTCTCCCTCTCCCACTCCCCCTGCTTGTGTTCCCTCTCTCGCTGTGTCTCTCTCTGTCAAATAAATAAATAAAATTTGGGGCGCCTGGGTGGCTCAGTCGTTAAGCGTCTGCCTTCGGCTCAAGTCATGATCCCAGGGTCCTGGGATCGAGCCCCGCATCGGGCTCCCTGCTCGGCGGGAAGCCTGCTTCTCCCTCTTCCCCTCCCCCTGCTTGTGTTCCCTCTCTCGCTGCGTCTCTCTCTGTCAAATGAATAAATAAAATCTTAAAAAAAAAAAATTAAAAAAAGAAAAGTAGGGATAGGGATGGGGTGCCTGGGTGGCTCAGTCATTAAGCGTCTGTGTTCGGCTCGGGTCATGATCCCAGGGTCCTGGGATCAAGCCCCGCATTGGGCTCCCTGCTTGGCGGGAAGCCTGCTTCTCCCTCTCCCACTCCCCCTGCTTGTGTTCCCTCTCTCGCTGTGTCTCTCTCTGTCAAATAAATAAATAAAATTTGGGGCGCCTGGGTGGCTCAGTCGTTAAGCGTCTGCCTTCGGCTCAAGTCATGATCCCAGGGTCCTGGGATCGAGCCCCGCATCGGGCTCCCTGCTCGGCGGGAAGCCTGCTTCTCCCTCTTCCCCTCCCCCTGCTTGTGTTCCCTCTCTCGCTGCGTCTCTCTCTGTCAAATGAATAAATAAAATCTTAAAAAAAAAAAATTAAAAAAAGAAAAGTAGGGATAGGGATGGGGTGCCTGGGTGGCTCAGTCATTAAGCGTCTGTGTTCGGCTCGGGTCATGATCCCAGGGTCCTGGGATCAAGCCCCGCATTGGGCTCCCTGCTTGGCGGGAAGCCTGCTTCTCCCTCTCCCACTCCCCCTGCTTGTGTTCCCTCTCTCGCTGTGTCTCTCTCTGTCAAATAAATAAATAAAATTTGGGGCGCCTGGGTGGCTCAGTCGTTAAGCGTCTGCCTTCGGCTCAAGTCATGATCCCAGGGTCCTGGGATCGAGCCCCGCATCGGGCTCCCTGCTCGGCGGGAAGCCTGCTTCCCCCTCTCCCACTCCCCCTGCTTGTGTTCCCTCTCTCGCTGTGTCTCTCTCTGTCAAATGAATAAATAAAATCTTAAAAAAAAACCCTCTTACTTTGTTAATCACGAAGAATTATTCAAAGCTCTAACCCCATATATTCACTGCCAAAATATGTCTAACTATGAGTCTTATAAGGCTAATGACTCAATATAGGGAATGACCTCTTCTAAGCTGGTCAGGACAAATGCTGAGCCATGGGCTATCCGACTCTCTGGGACTTGGGGGAAGTTTGAGCTGAGTCATGGTGCTCCAGGGATTCAGCCGAGTTCCAAAGCTGGTTTTTGAGGGCTCAAGCCTCAGATCTGCAGCCGTCTGTTACTAATGAGTATTGGTTTTGATTAATTTGATTAATTTTATTAATTTTAATAGCATCTGCTTGAGCAGTGCAGATTTCAGATCACAGATGGTGACAGGTGCAATGAAATGGCATTTCAGGCATTTCCCATAATCATTCAGATAATACCTTAAGGTCATAATCCTTACTTTCACAATGCAGTGAATTTTTTTTTTTTAAATAAAGCTGAGAACATTCAGCCTGTTCTATTTATGCCCCAAATACAGACTCACAGAATTTCAGGCCTAGGAGAAGATGGACCATCTTCTAAGCACATCCTCTTTGGGCCCTGGGAGACTGTACTTAAAATTTCTCAGTCACTAGTTGCCACGCTTGCTTTTAAAGACAAAGGTATTATTTCCCTTTCACTACACACTCAATATTGTATCAGTTTGGGTCTCTGAGTAGTGAACACCAACACAGGAGTATATGCAAGGGATTTACTGGGGAAACACCTGTTCAGGAGCAAGGGGAGGGAACAGGAGTAGGTGAGGAGAACCTCCAGGCTGGGATATAGGTATGCTACCTAACAAAGGAGGGGGTAGAAGGAGGCTTAGGTAGGAGAAGCTTCAGACTGCAGTGGAGTTCTGAGACTCTCAGGTGGGAAGTCCAGGCTGATAGGGGAGGAATGAGCCAGCTCTTGTACCTCTTCGGGCTCAGTCATTGGCTAGGGGCAGCCTGGGGGAAGCATGGCATGGGCCTGAATGCCAGGGCAGACCCAAAAGTGTGACACCTGGAGGCTGTCAGTCACTTATGCTCCCCACACAAGCTTCTATTGAGTGGTGCAACTTCATGACTGCCACAAATACTTAATACTCTTCACTTCTAGAAACAGTCACGATTTAATCCTGGTTTACTCTGACTCCTTCTTTGCTCTCCAAAACCACCCATACCGGTTTTCCATTCCTTGATCCCAATTGCCATCAGATAAGTTAACATTGCCCTGGATCATATCTTAGCTTTCTTTTCTCCAGATTAAATAATCTTATTCCTCTCACTGCTATCCTTTGAATCCTCATAAGGTTCGCCAAGCGCCTTTGCCAAAGCCCAGAACTGCCACCCATGTTCTAGTGTTCTGTGTGAGCAGGGTGCTCTTTGGGAGTCGATTTACAGTACTGGGATTAGGAACACAGATTTTGGTGACAGATATCAGCTCAAGGCTCAGATTTGCCACATAAGGGCTAGGAAAACTTGTGGAAATACTTTAACTTTCTGGTCATCATTTTCCTCATTCGTGAGATTGAATAACAGTCACACCTACTCAGTGGGATTAAATGCATGTATACACTAAGAGTCCCTGGCACATAAGTGCTTCATAAACATTAGGATAAAATATTAGCATTGTGTCTTGAGCTTTACTAATAAAAGGACTTGGGTTGCTGACTCATATCCAATTTGTGATCCATTTGGCTAAGCCCTGATGTACTTTTGTTCATTATTTATTCTCAGTATCTGCCAGTGTGATAATGAGGTCTCTATTTTTCCTTTCCAAATGTACCATACTATTTTTATTCTTGCTCGCTGACCCTCTCTCTCCTCCAGCTTTTCTGCAAAGTCTGTGCATCTGGGAATCAGTTAAAGGTTTTCTTTCTTTCTTTTTTTTTTTTAAGATTTTATTTATTTTTTTGACAGAGAGAGATAGCGAGAGCAGGAACACAAGCAGGGGGAGTGGGAGAGGGAGAAACAGGCTTTCCGCGGAGCAGGGAGCCCAATGTGGGGTTCGATCCCAGGACCCTGGGATTATGACCTGAGCCGAAGGCAGACGCTTAACGACTGAGCTACACAGGCGCCCCAGTTAAAGTTTTTCATTTCTGTTTTTGTTTCTGTTTTAGTGATGCTGTGAAGTAAGAAGCTGCCTTGTATCATTGTTAAAATATTCCATCTCTGAGTTTTAACAACTAATGCTTCTTCTGGATTCATAGCAGTTCCTGGGTTTTCAGGAAGCTGGCATAGCCACAGAACTCTTTGATCCTTGTTTCATGAATAGCAGCATATTGAAAGGTCATTCTCTAAATCCAAACATGATCCTTATTTGATCCTCTCCCATTGTCAATAATCAAGGGGACGATGCCAGCCCCACGCTCTAGTGCTACTAATAATAAGTAGCACATCATCTTAATTTTCTATGACATTTCATTTTCCCAAAGAGATTTCATGCTTATTATCTCATTTTGTATATGAACCAACTGGAGAATAGTTTGGGTAAGAATAACTTATGCTTCTTTGGGAAGAAACTGAAGTATTGAGAAGTGAATAATTTGCCCAAGTCAACCAAAAGGCCAGTGGCAGTGCCAAAAACAGACCTTGGTTCTCCAAACTTAAAATGGAGACCCTTCAGGGCGCCTGGGTGGCTCAGTTGGTTAAGCGACTGCCTTCGGCTCAGGTCATGATCCTGGAGTCCCGGGATCGAGTCCGACATCGGGCTCCCTGCTCCACGGAGAGTCTGCTTCTCCCTCTGACCCTCCTCCCTCTCATGCTCTCTGTCTCTCATTCTCTCTCTCTCTCAAATAAATAAATAAAATCTTTAAAAAAATAAATAAATAAAATAAAATAAACACATGGAGGCGCGCCTGGGTGGCTCAGTCGGTTAAGCGTCTGCCTTCGGCTCAGGTCATGATCCTGGAGTCCCTGGATCGAGTCCCGCATCAGGCTCCCTGCTCGACAGGGAGTCTGCTTCTCCCTCTGACCCTCCCCCATCTCATGTGCTCTCTCTCATTCTCTCTCTCTCAAATAAATAAATAAATTAAAAAAAAAAAATGGAGACCCTTCAGTTTGGGCCGGACTGCTACGCATGGCAGGATAGAGCTACACCCTCAGAATAAGGGCAGAAGGACACTCTTTCTTCCACCATGCGGGGGTCTAGTACCACACACCTCCATAGGCAGCTTGTCTTTGTCCTCCCAGTAGGGAATAAGTAGTCAGTCCCCAAAGCTTCTAGACAGGTCCCAGAGTTGGGTCACTGGTTATCAGTCAACTGGCTTTCAAGGTATGAAACCAAACTTCTGGGTAGCAACATAAAATCTCAGACACTTAATGGGCCTCATATGAATTATGAATTGCTATTTTAGGAATCTGAGCCCAAGCCTGCCTCTTAGTTACACTACTTTTAGGCACAGTCATTAATAACTCTATACTCCTAGGGACCAGTGGCCCATATGTGTTTGAATATGTTTGATCCATGTTTGGTTGCCTCAGGTGTAATTTACAAGCAATTCTTTGCAGAAACCAGTCATTTTTCTAGATAGTGTCTTAATATAGGCTTAAATCAAAGAAGGGATTGAATCAAAGCAGGAACCTGAAATTTGAGCCCTGCCATCTGTAATAGAATATTCTCGCTTCTCTCTTTATTCATTTTCTGCCTCCATTATTTTTGCTTGCTCAGCATCCCTTTCTCCATTCTTCTAGGGGAATTACTCTCCCTCCATTCTATGTGTTACTGGTAGGGCTGCCAATCATAAGATCTCACTCACTTTCTTCAGAAGGGTGCAAATGTCTTCAACTTAGCTCAGCCACTTTCTCTGTCCAGGTCATGTGGTAAATGCATGGCTGACTTTACAAAAAGTCATCAAACTGTTTTCCAAAATGGTCATACCATCTATATTTCTATCAGAAATGTATAAGCCAGAGCCAGCTGCATAATTTGCTGGATCCAGTGCAAATCAAAATATGTGGTTCACTGTTCAAGAAGCAGGAAATATAAAGCTCTTTTCTTCTGCAATCTCTCTCTTGACTTGTCATGGTGGTTTTTATTTTTTGCTCATGTTATTATTTATTAGCATAAAGTTTACTGCTATTTCATCTTTATATTATGCAGTGTCAAGGGATTTAATATATATATGGAAAATTTTCTTTGTATTAAGATGTTTGGACATCTCAAAAGCCTTTCTGGCTGGGGAAAGACTGCTCCCTCCTAGGCTAGCCAATTTATACTCTTCTGGGACCCATTAACCATAGACTATCCTCTGGGCTAGGCACCTGCCATCTGACATGGGACCCATAGGACCCTAAACTTCCACAAAAACAAAAACAAAACACAAAACCCTGTTAAGTCTTGATCTTATTATTCCTGGTCTGGGTGCTTTCACTCATTTACACTCTAGTAAACATTTGTTTCAACCAAATGTGCCAAATGCTGAGACCCACATCAACTCCAGTAAGTACCCACTTGAGAAGAATGCCCCAGTCCCACATCCCTGACCCAGGAGCTCACTGCTGGAGATGACATCACCTCAGATGACATCGTCTCTACCCAAGACTCGCCACTGGAGACGACTTCGGCCACTGTGTGTGAGAGATACTTCGCCCTGGATACTAAGATCGCCACCCAAACAATGCCCCTGGACTACCTCTCCTTAGACACAAATTGGACACAAGGCATGTTTGCTTTTCTTCCTTTGATAGTAGGAATTCTATTATGTTTCTGAGCTCACTGTCTGCTTAGCCCATGATCCTGATATATTCCTTGCTCTCTTCTCAAATGTGCATCCCTACGGGCTCCTGGGTGGCTCAGTTGGTTAAGCGACTACCTTCGGCTCAGGTCATGATCCTGGAGTCCCGGGATCAAGTCCCACATCAGGCTCCCTGCTCAGCAGGGAGTCTGCTTCTCCCTCTGACCCTCCTCCCTCTCATGCTCTCTGTCTCTCATTCTCTCTCTTGCAAATAAATAAAATCTTAAAAAAAAAAAAATGTGCATCCCTATGTTCCCATGCCTAATGCGGAATCTGGTAGAAGTTATTGCTATCTGTGCCGTCCTAAAAATTAATGGAGATTATTGTTTTCCCCAGGAGGCACTTGCCTCCTATTAGTCAACACTTTGACCCTCCCACTGCCTTCTCCTACTATCCACCTCCAGCTTCCCACCACGATCTCCTACCTTGCATCTCAGACCCTGACCACCAAACCACTGTTTTCCCTTGGTTAGAACCACAAGTCTTAATATATACCAACTTATCATTTCGTACCCTTTGACAACATTAACTGCCAGACCTGCCACCTTGACCTGAACATATTTCTAACAAACTTTATAACTCCTCCAAGATATTATTTAAAACCTTCAAAATTTCAGATCTATTTTTCTTGGCTAATGTGTTGATGGGAAATGTAGTTATGGACCAGCCTGTGGAGACTCCTTGTACTTCTACTTCTGTTCCTCCTCTCTACTCTCATAATAAAATGTTTTCTATGCTGTTTAGGGCAACTTATGCCCCTAGTCTAAAAATCTCCATTACTATCACCCCAGGCTTTCCTTAATATGATGTTAAAACATCAGAAGACCAATTGCATTGTGTGTGTGTATGTGTGTGTGTGTGTATTTTCCCCCTGTACATTATCACATTTTGACATCTTAAAAATACTTTCTGACTAGGGAGAGCATGGCCTCCTGGGCTAGCCAATTCTTCAAGGTAGCAAGGAATTCAGCCTAATAGGCATGCCGTTGATACACAAGCTGCCCAATCCAGAGCCATAGCTCCTCTTTCTGGCCCATGCACCCCCAGTAGGCTCTATTTCTCTGACTTTATCATTCCAGGTATTTGGGTAACTAGGGACCACCCCTATAGTCTAAAGCCCATAGAAATTTTTCAGATTAGTCTATCCTATGTTGTTTTCTTGCCCTGTTTTGACTTCTCCAAGGAAACACCAATAAAGACCATGGTCTAAGTGCACGGTTCCTGGCCCCACCCCTGCCAGCACATATAACCGCTCCTACTCCTGTTTTCTGCCTCTTGACCACTCTGGTGTCTTTCCCATATGGCCTTGTGTGCCTCCTGTCTCTAGGACCCGTAAGTATAATTACCATTGTTTTGTCTTGAGCCTCTCCTCTGGCTCTTCTTGTGTCTGCACCTGACTGATGGTCCCATAAAAGAATCCAAAACAGCCAGTTTTAGGTGCAAATATAAGAGCTTTTAGCTTGTATGTGGAATCACTGAAATTACACAGTTCATAGCTCATATATTTATTTAGCTCTTAGGAAAACAATAGAAATACTGCACAAAACTAACTCAACTGTGTCTATTTCTCTTCTCGACACATGTACTTTGTAGCAACGCTACCTTAGGCTTACTGATGACTAAGGAAGAGCTGAAAGGAACAGGAACTCTAGGTTGCCTGATCTTTTTTGTTCCTTTTATGTCTTAGGTCTTTATTCTCAGTGTAAGTAGTTGGCTAACACAGGGGTAACACAAGTGAAAAAGGAAATAATGGCATTCTTTGGTGTTTCTTGGAATGCTATTGCCTGCCACTTTCTTCATTCAAAGCAAGTTCTGGTTCAAATGGCAAGTGTGGCCTCTTAAGTAGGATTGCCAGTGTTAGCAAATAAAACTCTGACATGAACAGTTAAATCTAGGTCTCAGACAAACAGCAAATCATTTCTATAGTACAAGTACATCCCAAATCCTGCATGGGACATACTGGATTTTACCTGGCAACTCTGTATCTTAGGGCTATCAGTGCCCCCTGCTTCCTCGGTCATACATGTAACATAATTACTTTTTAAAAACTGGTAAAATCCATGGAACCATTAAGCATTTTCAAGTGTCCATTCAGTGACATTAAGTACACTTAAATTGTTGTGCAACTATCACCCATGGAACCCTTTTCATCTTGCAAAATGGAAACTCTGTACCATTAAACACAAACTCTGGGGCGCCTGGGTGGCTCAGTCGTTAAGCGTCTGCCTTCGGCTCAGGTCATGATCCCAGGGTCCTGGGATCGAGCCCTGCATCAGGCTCCCAGCTCCGCGGGAAGCCTGCTTCTCCCTCTCCCACTCCCCCTGCTTGTGTTCCTGCTCTCGCTGTCTCTTCTACTCCCCCTGCTTGTGTTCCCTCTCTCACTGTGTCTCTCTCTGTCAAATAAATAAATAAAATCTTTAAAACACACACACACACACACACACACACACTCTTCATTTCCCTCTTGCCGCACCCCCCCCCCCAGCCCCTTGGCACCCGCCATTCTACTTTCTGTCTCTATGAACTTAGCTGCATTAAGTACTTCAAATGAGTGGGATCATCCATGTTGTACCATGTATCAGAATTTCCTTCCTTTTTAAGGCTGAATAATATTCCATTGTACATACATGCCACATTTTGTTTATCCAGTCATCCATTGATTGATATTTGTGTTTTTTCTACATTTTAGGTATTGCAAATAATGCTGCTATGAACATGGGTGTACAAAGTCTCTGCTTTCATTTCTTTTGGGGTATATACCCAGAATGGGATTGTTAGATCATATGATAATCCTATTTTTAATTTTCTGAAGAACAACATGATTAGTTTTTATCTGCTTTGTATCTTGCTGAACACCCATGCATTGTGTTCAGCAGAATTCTGTGCTCATGGGACACTGCAAACACCATATCTATATAAGGTGGCAAGGAACAAACAGGCATATTATGAGCATCTCCTCTGCTCGCATGCATTTTCCATTGTTTCATTGGACTTCACTTAGAAAACACTAGTTCAAAGGTAAAATTGTTATCAAGAATGTCAGGACAGTGACAGCAGAGCATTAATTCAAGTGTGGAGCCCTTCTGAGCATGGTGCCCAGGAAACCAGTCTTGTATGAGAGTTCCAGTTGCTCCATATTCTCCCTCACATCACTATTGTCAGGCTCTTTGATTTTAGCCATTGTACAGTTGTGAAATGGTATCTCATTGTAGTTTTAATTTGAATTTCCATGATGATTAATGATGTTGACAATCTTTTTCTGTACTTGTTGGCTCTTTATACATCTTTTAGTTCTGTCTTTATGTAATTATATATGTTTGCCCATTCCCCCCCCCATTGGTTTATCTTGTTATTATTGAGTGGTAAGAGTCCTTTATGTATTATGAGTATCAGTCATTTGTGATCCATATCTATGTATGTGATACTAGATACATAGATACTACATGTGTATCTATGTAGTTATCTATACTATATATGTATTGACATACATACATACTATATATAGATATATACACATTATAGATGTTTTTCCTCCCACTGTCTGACTTGCCTTTTCATTTTCTTTTTTTTTTTTTTTAAAGATTTTATTTATTTATTTGAGAGAGAGAATGAGATAGAGAGAGAGCATGAGAGGGGGGAGGGTCAGAAGGAGAAGCAGACTACCTGCCGAGCAGGAAGCCCGATGCGGGACTCGATCCCGGGACTCCAGGATCATGACCTGAGCCAAAGGCAGTCGCTTAACCAACTGAGCCACCCAGGCGCCCGCCTTTTCATTTTCTTAATGGCATCTTTGAAGGAGAATGTTTTTAATTTTGATGAAGTCCAATTTATCAATGTTTGTCTTTTATCATTTATGCTTTTTTTTTTTTTTAAGATTTTATTTATTTATTTGACAGAGAGAGACACAGCGAGAGGGAACATAAGCAGGGGGAGTGGGAGAGGGAGAAGCAGGCTTCCCGCGGAGCAGGGAGCCCGATGTGGGACTCGATCCCAGGACCCTGGGATCATGACCTGAGCCGAGGGCAGACCCTTAACGACTGAGCCACCCAGGCGCCCCTATCATTTATGCTTTTTATGTCTTACCTAAGAATCTTTGCCTAATCCAAAATCACAGAGATTTCTTTCCTCCTCCTTCTCCTCTTGTAATTTGTCTTCCTCCCCCAACCCCCTTCTCTTTCTTTTGTCTTCTTTAGCTGTTATATTTATTTATTTATTTATTTATTTATTTAAAGATTTTATTTATTTATTTGAGACAGAGAGCACATGAGAGGGGGAAGGGTCAGAGGGAGAAGCAGTCTCCCCGCCGAGCAGGGAGCCCGATGCGGGGCTCGATCCGGGGACTCCAGGATCATGACCTGAGCCGAAGGCAGTCGCTTAACCAACTGAGCCACCCAGGCGCCCTAGCTGTTATATTTAAATATGATACATTTTGAGCTTATTTTTTAGTGTGGTGGAAGGTAAGAATCCAGGTTAATCTTTTGGTTTGTTTTTGAATATGGATACTCTCTTGTTTCAACACCATATGCTGAAAAGACTATCCTTCCCATTGAACTCTTTGGTGAAAATTAGTTGAATGTGTATGTGTGAGTCTACTGCAAGGTTTTCTATTCTATCGTGTTGTTCTGTATATCTATTCTTCTGCCATTATACAGTCTTTGGCTATTTTAGATCCTTTGTGATGTCATATAAATTTTATAATCAGCTTGTTAATTTCTATGTAAAAGAATGTTGTGGGATGGAGGGGCACCTGGCTGGCTCAGTCAGAAGAGTATCTGACTCTTGATCTCGGGGTCATGAATTCAAGCCCCAAGTTGGGCATAAAGATTCCTTAAATAAAAAACTTTTAAGTCCCTCTTCCCCAAGGATGTTGGCATTTTGGGAATGCATTGGGAATGCATTGACTCTATAGATTAATTTGGGGAGAAATAACATCTTAAAAAATATTGTATCTTTCAATCTATCAAATTTGTATATATCTCCATTTATTTAGTTTTTTTTTTAATATCGACAATGATTTGTATTTTTTGAGTGTATTTTGTATATTTTGTTAAATTTATGCCTAAGTATTTCAGGTTATTTGAAGTAATTGTAAATGTTATTTTTGTACAATTTTAATTTCTAGTTCCTCATTACCTGCATATAGAAATGCAATTGGTTTTGTGTATTTTGAGCTTATATTCTCTGATTTTGTTAACCTCACTTATTCTAGTAGCTTTTTAAAGATTCTTTATTCTGTGTACCAATCATTTCATATGCAAATAAATTTTTTTTTCCCTTTTCGATATGTATGCCTTTTTTTTCCCTTGCCTTGTAACACTGTCTGGGACCCCCATTACTTTTAGTTATCTGAAAATATTTTATTTCTCCCCTGTTTCTGAAAGATCCTTTCTCTGGACATAACATTCTGGATTGATAAAGTTTCCCTTTCAGCACTTTGGAGATTTTGTATCTTTGACTTCTGGCCCTACCTATATTGTTTCTCATCAGAAACAATGTATGTTTGTGCTATCTTCTTTATCTTGCTGCTTTCAAGACATTTTCTTTATCTTTGGTTCTCAGCAGTGTGACTACAATGTACCTAGGTAGTTTTATTTGAATTTATTTTATTTGGTGTTCAGTGAACTTTTTGAGTCTGTGAGCTTCAATCAAATTTTGGAAAATTTTGTTCACTACATCTTTAAATATTTTTTTATGTCTCATTCTAATTCTCTTCTTCTGGGTCTCCTAGTATATATATGTTAATCTGTTTGGTATTTTCCCCCACAGGATCCTGGGTTTATCTCATCAGGATTTGACTGAAAAGAATAACTCATACAACATGACCGAGGGAAATTAAGTTCAAATAAATAAGGTCATCTTTAGAGAAATTACAAAAGATGGTCCTGTATAGGAGTTTGTGTGTGTGTGTGTGTGTGTGTGTGTTTAACAGGGGAGATGATGGGGGTTTGCATATCACCTCACAATGGTACAGTGGTTTGGACTATTAGCTCTAGAGATAGACACACTGGTTTCAAATTCTGGTTTTGCAACTGAATAATTGTGTGACCTTGAGCAAGTTACTTAGCCTCTTGAAGCCTCAGTTTCTTCATCTATAAAATGGGGATAGTATTAATATAGGCATACCTCAGAGGGAGATATTGTGGGTTCAGTTCCAGACCACTGCAATAAAGCTAATATTGCTATAAGTATAATATTGTAATGAGTCAAATGAATTCTTTGGTTTCACAGTGCACATAAAAATTATGTTTACACTATGCTGCAGTCTATTAAGTGTGTAATAGCATTATGTCTAAAAAAACAATGTACATATCTTAATTAAAAATACTTCATTGCTAAAAAATGCTAACCATCATCTTTCAGTGAGTCATGATCACTGATCACAGATTACCATAACAAATATAATAATGAAGAAGTTTGAAATATTGCAAGAATTACCAAAATGTGACAGAGACACAAAATGAGCAAATGCTGTTGAAAAAATGATACTGCCATACTTACTTGATGCAGGATTGCCACAAACCTTCAATTTATAAAAATTGCAATATCTACAAAGTGTAATAAAATGAGATATGCATGTACCTACTTTATGGAGTTATAAGAAGGAAAAGCGGCATTTTGTTGTTTCAATTAGCATTTTTTTTAAATCAGTGAGACTAAGCATCTTTTAATGTATTTATAGGTCATATTTTTCCCTGTGAATTGCTTGCTTGTATTGTTGTGCATTTACATATTCCATTGAGTTAATATTCATTGGGTTATGAGTTTTTTCTTATTACTTTAGATATATTATGAAGTTAAAATATTAGGATGTATTATTGCAGTTATTATCTTACTCATATTACTATTTTGTTGATTATGTGTTACAAATTCTAATTCCTAGTTGAATTTTTAAAAACTTTATTAATTTTTTTCTAAAGAAATTTACAATTATTATAAAATAAAACATGACAATATTTCTCTTTATAGCTGTTGGATTGAGGGCCTCCATTCCCAGCTAGCAATTGGCCAGAGGCCACCCTCGGTGCCTTGCCACATGGGCCTCTCCAACATGGCGGCTTAGTTCATCAAAGCTTGCAAGCTAAGAAGGTAATAGAGAGTCCGCTAATAAGAAAGAAGTTACAATATTATGTAATCTCATCAGGGAAGTAACATCCCATCATCTTTGTTATCTTCTATTGATTAGAAGCAGGCCACTGGGTCCAGCCCACTCTCAAGAGGAGGGGATTACAAAAGGGCATGATTACCAGGAGGCAGGGGTACTTTTTCTTTTGCCAGCAGATCCAACCCATCCCCACAAATCCTATTAGCTCTGCCTTCCTTATATTCAGAAACAACCACTTCTCACCGCTTTTACATTTCACTGCTACCACCCTGGTCTGAGCTATTGTTCTCTTTCAGCTAGAGTATTGCAATAGCCTTCTAACAGGTCTCCCTGCCCCTGACCTTGCCTTCATTAACTCTATTTTCAAAACAAAAATTAGAGAGATTCCATTAAAATTAGATCATGCTACTTCCTATCTGACTTGAAAAAGCCAAAGTTCTTATAATGGCCATCAACCTTTAATCCCTGGCTACCTCTCTGGCCTCATTTCCTATTATTCTCCCCTGCACTCACTGCACATCAGCCATTCCTTGCTATTTCTGAAACAAGTATGCTCCCATTTTAGGGCTTTGTATTAAATGCTACCTCTGCCTGAATGTCCCCCCTCCATAACTGCATGGCAACCTTCCCACCTTATTTAAGTCTTTACCCAAATGTCATCTTTGTAGTGTTGCCTTCCCTAAACATCCTATTTGAAATTGCAAACTCCTATTCCTTATTCCCATTGCTTGCTTTGTTTTTTTGATAACACATATTCCTACTAATATGCTTACTGTCTGTCACTCCACACTAGAATGTAGCCTCCATGAGAACCAAGTTTTTTTTTTAAGATTTACTTATTTTAGAGAGAGAAAGCATGTGCATGCACACAAGTGAGGGAGGGACAGAGGGAGAGGGAAAGGGAGAATCTCAAGCAGGCTCCATGCCCAGTGCGGAGCCCATGCAGGGCTTGATCCCATGACCACGAGATCATGACCTGAGCCAAAACCAAGAGTTGGATGCTCAATTGACTGAGCCACCCAGGCACCCCAAGAACCAAGATTTTTGTCTGGTTTACTGCTGTATCTATAGCAACTTGAACATGGTAATGTCTTAATACATATTTGTTTAGTGAGGGAGTATATTTACATATTTAATCCATCTGGAATTTTTATGAATGGTTGGAGTTAAGAATGTACCTTAATCACTTACCCCCCCCCCCCCGCCAAACAGGGCCAATTATTCCGACATCTTGTATTTAATAATCTATCCCACACACCACCCCTTCCCCCTGACTTGAAATAGTCTAAATAGAGCATAATGTTCCATAGAACGTTATCTATTTCTCTACCAGCTTTTTAATATTCTAGCTTTATAGCATCCTTTAATGAGGCTTGGCCTCATGAACACTGGAGCTGGATAATGATTCTGTATTCTCAGAAAGAATTTGTAGATTTTCACTCTAGTTCTCTGACATTTTGAATGACTCAATCCCCCTTTGGATTTCTGGATTTTTCTGTTTCATGTTAAATGAACAATGAATCAAAATGTTGGTGATGATGGTGATGGTGATAATGAAGAAGAACCCATGAATCTACCAGCCATGACATCTTTTGGGTAAGAGAAGTGGTGAACAATGACAAATCAGATAAAATTGACAGTAGTAAACCATTTTATACAGCCCTTACTTTCACCAGCTAGTGCAAGATCTCCAGCTCCTCTCAAAGTCTTCCTGCTTCATTCTGTGAGACTCCTCAGAGTGTCTCACACGTGCTCACAAACAAATTCTCTCAGCTCCCACCCACTGTCTAAGGCTACAGTGTCAGTAAGGATCTGATATTGCAGGGTCATATCTTAGAGCTGTCAACCCTGGAGCTGTCCCCAAGAATCAACTTCCTGTATAAGAGTAGACTTTGAGGTTTGGAATATTTTCCATGGTATTTGTAGACATTAAGTAAGCAGAGCTTGGTTTGCTCAAATTGTCTCAAACGTGTACATCTTTAAACAGCTAAACCTCTGTACAAATAAGGAAAGAAACAGTCATAGTTGGCTGCCCCAGAGAGATTACACTTTGCCTCACAGGAATGGGAACTACTGATCTTTGCTACTAGTTGTGCCCAAGTTCCCTGGGGTGATACAGGCAGTAACAGAAGGGAGTGATCAGAGTTTTCCAGAACCTTGTCGAGAACCAAGAAAGGATAAGATGCCAGAGTCATACCACTATTCACTCAGACACTGAGTAAGGTAGCCAGCACTGTACTACCCTTTCTTATTTTTGACCCTGCCCACTTATAGTGGAATTTTTAGTTTCAAGTGAGCATACCCCCTTAGGGACCGAACAACATTTAAAAATAAGAAACACTGAGAACAAGATTATCATCACAGGATACAAATTTGGTCCCAACAAAAACAATGCCAGAAACACTTCCAGCGATCATTAAGAAGGTCTTCAGAACTATGACTGATGTCATTCGGTAGCCAAACAAAAGTCAGAATTCTTCTGAGTCTTAAAGGCAGACATGCCAAAATGAATACATGAACTTAAACAATCATTTAGCAACAAAGCATTCTAATAAGAAAGCTAAATTGAAGGAGAGACCTCAAATGTTAATTACAAAAGGCATCACTTTCCCAACAATGGAGAAGTTGTGTCATCATATAACTCAGTCCAGTGAACTTTCAATATTATCGAGTCAACAGCAGAGCCTCTGGGAAAGCCAAATTGAAAATAAAGAGATTTGGGCGCCTGGGTGGCTCAGTCGTTAAGCGTCTGCCTTCGGCTCAGGTCATGATCCCAGGGTCCTGGGATCGAGTCCCGCATCGGGCTCCCTGCTCAGCGGGGAGCCTGCTCCTCCCTCTCCCACTCCCCCTGCTTGTGTTCCTGCTCTCGCTATCTCTCTCTCTGTCAAATAAATAAATAAAATCTTTAAAAAAAAAAAAAAAGAAAAGAAAGATATATTTTTTTTCATTTTCTATGTCAGGAAATTTGAATGCAAATTGGTTAGGTTTATTTTCATTATTTCAGTTACGTCTAGAAACAGCAGCCCAGCATATGAGTAGAAATGCCGTGTTCCTATTACCAGCTCCAAGAATGCATGTGGAGAGGCTGAATTTAGACGAAGAGAGAAGAGCCAAATTTAAGTTAAATGAATAAGAACAAATGCCTTGATGACCTCACCCATTGGAGCATCCTCTAGCTTTTACTTTACAGGTTGTCACAGCCTGGAGTTCTGGCTGGAGGGAGAATCTCAAGCAGGTAAACTCAACCACTGCAAGCTAAAGGTACTTAGATCTGGATTTTGTAGCCTGTAGAGAGGGACTCAGCATGAAGTGGCTCTTGTGCTCCAAACACCTTCACATTATTTCTGAAGAGCCCATTGATAGGCCAAGTGACCGTCCTTTTGAGCACTACAGAGTCAGACTTCCCCATTCTGATGTGTTGCCGATCACGTGAGAAAATATCCTTTGACTGGGGAGTCCAACCTCCCAAGTGCCTTGCTTATCCTCCATGTCTGACTTTTGGTTCTTTCTTGCTTTACAGGATCTTTACAGATAGTACGGGGAGATGCCAGAACAGTGCTATCCCATTGCCACTGAATTCCTAGTCTTCTCTGGAAAACATCCAGATTATGCCCTATCCTCAGCCATATGCTCAAACTAAAAGGCTTATCTGCCCTGATTCTCCCTCTCATCTGGCTGCCATGGTGTCAGTACAAATCTATAGAATGTTTCCCTGCTAGTCTTTGCTTATTGAAATCTTGGAAGGTCATCTTGGAAGGCTCTACTTTTTCCAGGAAGCCATCTTTGCTAATTCTAATAGAAACTGTTCTGCCTCATTTACAATTGTTTCTCTCTCAAGGCTAGAGTAAGATCTTCAGAGGACCATGGCTCTGAAAAGGTTTTGGTATTCTTCCATTATTCAAAATGTAAACAATTCTAAAATATAAAATATGTGTACAAAGGTCTAACCAGTTCTACCCACCCCCTCCATAATTGCTTGACAGGAGATTTTTTGGGGGGGAGAGGAGCAGAAGGAGAGAGAGAGAGAATCTTAAGCAGGCTCCATGCCCAGCACAGAGCCTGATGTGGGGCTCAGTCTCACGACCCTGAGTTCATGACCTGAGCTGAAATCAAGAGTTGGACACTTAACTGACTGAGCCACCCAGGTGCCCCAACAGGTGATTTTTAAAACATATATAAAGTTCTTTCAAAAATTATTTTGGTCCCCCTGATTTGGTGGTATTCAAGGTGATGCTAAGGCTGTCTATTGGATTATCCACCTGTTTCCTTCACTAGAAGAAATGCATTATGAGACTGGGGACTTTGGCTGATTAACCACTGTATCTCTGAAGCCTAGAATAGCATCCACATACAATTGGTGTTCAATTTGTTCAACTAATGAATAAAAGGGAAATCTTCTGGCTGTCTTCAAATATATTAAGAACTTCATGTGGGGGATGTGTAGGTGGGGATACCAGTTTAGGTTTTCTCCTGTGCTTAAGACAAGGACCTATGCATGGGCACTACTGGGACTGAACATTAGAATTCTGTGACATTTAGAGTTGGTCAACATTACCCTTTTGTGGCCTTGTGAAGTAATAACCTCCCCATCAGAGGAAGTACTCAGATTAAAGGAGCATCTATCAGGGAATTCCTTCTTCTAGAAAGGAGTTGGAAGAGATGCCTGTAGAATGATGACCCCCCAGTGACGTCTATGTCCTAATCCCTAGAACCTTTGAGTGTTATCTTACAGGGTAGAAGGCATTTTATACATGTGATGAAAGTAAGGACCTTAAAATGGGGAGATTATTCTGGATTACGGGGGTGGGGGGGAACAATCTATGTGTCCTTAAAATCAGACGTTTCCTGGCTGACATCGCAGTCAAAGGATGATATGAAGAACAGTCAGAGAGGTGCAACGTTCCTGGCTTTGAAGAAGGAGGAAGTGGGCCACAAACCAAGGAATACGTTTAGCCTCTAAAAGGTAGAAAAGGCAAGAAAAGAGTCCCCTGCCCCCACCACACAGAGCCTCCAAAAAGGAACACAGCCTGGCTATCACTTTGATTTTTATGACTTGTGTTGAGCTTTTTTTTTTTTTTTTTTAAGATTTTATTTATTTGAGACAGAGAGAATGAGAGACAGAGAGCATGAGAGGGAGGAGGGTCAGAGGGAGAAGCAGACTCCCTGCCGAGCAGGGAGCCCGATGCGGGACTCGATCCAGGGACTCCAGGATCATGACCTGAGCCGAAGGCAGTCGCTTAACCAACTGAGCCACCCAGGCGCCCTTGTGTTGAGTTTTTGACTTCTGTTGGAACTCTAATGTACAGAACTGTAAAATAATAAATTTGTGTTTTAATCCATCAAGTCTGTTGGAAAACTAATACAATAACCTTTAAGGTTGTTTTCCAGATCTAAGTTTCCATAACGCTGAGTTGTTGGAGGAGGGCCTGGATTAGAACCAGGAAAACAATTCCAAAGGTGAGGGTTTTTAAGCACAGTGGTGCTTTATCAGTAGATTGTGAAATCCCTATTTCCCATGAGCTTAAAGATCAGAATGGGTGAATGTGATCTGTCTGGAGCTCCATCTAAAGTTCTATTACCCAAGAGTTCTGGGGATAAGCTAGATGAATTCCTACTCCCCGGAGTCTATAAAAGGGCTCAGAAGTGAAAAAGTAGGCTTTCTATAAGATTGGGGCAAACTGCATTCATTCATTCGCCCATTCATTCATTCATTTATTCAAATGGCCTTTAAATGGAATTTCCCTTCTGAATGCTTTGGGTTTTAGGTGAAAATGTCCGAACTGAAGCATTAAAATCTCTATTTCCTATTTGGAATGAGATATAAAATTTCACATGAACATATATACACATAAGTAACACAGCCATTGATATTATGTTCAAATGAGCCTATCATTTGATTTTGAGTGATTGAGCAAGCCTGCTTATTTCCATACAAAGGTCTGTTACAATAGGAATCATTTTGATTATATCTTAAATTTAAGAAAACTCCCTTTGGCCTCAGGGGAGTGCAAGCCTTTGAGCCTGCAAATCAATTTTCACACAACCAGAACCCTCTCCAGGAATCTGTTCTGACTTGCCAACTAAGGTCCCCACACAGAGGGAGAGAATAGCTGCAGATTCCACTTCAAACTCCCCCAGTCTGTGCTTTTCATGTGACACTGGCCTCTGGCTTCAAGGAAGTCAGCAAGCATGCCTTAAGCAGTTCCTGCTCTTTTTTGAACGGTTACATTTGTTTTGGAAAGTGCAATGTAAATTGATCTGGACTGTTGATAATTCCAGGAGGTACTCAGCCATATGTGATGTGAGGGATCTCTCTGAAACTTGTAAGTGGCATTTGGACTACAGAGTCTCCAGAGTCAGCCTCCCTTCCCCATGTGGCACAGTTAAGTTCTTGTCCATGTCTGTTTGAAGGGAGGTGGAGAGGGAGCGGATGTAGGTGGCAGCTAGTGTCATAATCACCTCCTTTGCACCCTCAACATTTCTCATCGGTCCTTGTGCACCAACCAGTTTAGTGGTACATAATCTAGTTTTGCATCAGCGATGATGAGGCCACTTCACCTAGGAGCTGCTGCATCTGGGCTTGAAAATCTGTCAGCCAGGAGACATCATTATGATGGGCTGGATGTGGCTTTCAAATGACCAGTTACACTCCCTGGAATTCCTAGACCTTGGACATAAACCCCATTTCATCCAGAGGAAACTGAAGACCAGAGAACTACAGAGTCTTGTTTCAGGCCATCTTCTGACTTCTAGTCCTAGTCCAGTGTGCTTTATGCTTCATAGCACTGTGACCCAAACTGGTTTCAAATAGGGGTGAGGCTAAACATTTCATAAAGAGATCTAGCATCTTGGTTGAGAGTACAGCCTCTGGAGACCAGGATATCTGGGTGTAAATCCTGCCACTTACTGGCAGTGTGATCTTGGGTAAGTTACTAAACGGTGAATTTATCTAGCAAGTCAGAATTTGGCCTAACCCCTGGTAAGGGGACTCTGAGAAGGACTGGGGTAATTTTTAATTTCTTTTTTTTTTTTTTAAAGGTTTTTTTTTTTTTTTTTTGAAAGAGAGAGAGTGAGAGACAGAGAGCATGAGGGTCAGAGGGAGAAGCAGACTCCCTGCCGAGCAGGGAGCCCGATGCGGGACTCGATCCCGGGACTCCAGGATCATGACCTGAGCCGAAGGCAGTCGCTTAACCAACTGAGCCACCCAGGCGCCCCGTAATTTTTAATTTCTTAACCAGCCCATCCGAGGGGAGTAGGGAAGGGTGGGTGGATGTGGTTCAGAGGAGCCAGAAATTGACTGAGACCCAGAAAAGCAAGAGGCGTGTTATTTCTTGCTCACCAGAGTTCGCGGGCTGACATTCTTACCCGCTACACCACAAAACCACAAGAATTCTCATTTCTCCGCTATCCCAAAGGTTATTAGCCCCGTCTGACCATCAAACAATCATCCTTCTTGAGCCGGCTTAAGTTTCCAGGCCTTTTCCGTCCTGTTGTCTCCTGCCAGCTTTCCAGTCCGAAGGCTGGATCTGCCACGTTGCCTGGGCCAGAAGAGCCCACGGTGGCCGGACAAGCCTTGGCTCCGCGGGCTGCAGAGACGGAAGGCACGGAGACCGCGCCGGCCCCGAACTTCACCCCAGGCGAGGCTCTGCAGCCCAAGGGCGGGCGAAAAAGGAGGGCTCAGGGGACAGAAACCCGACGCTTCCGCCTCCTCCCCGCGGTGGGCAAGCCGCGATCCTGGGATGGATCGTCAGCACACCCAGCGCGCTGCGCACGTTTGGGAGCGAGGCGCCACGACACCAGCGACAGCCGGGACCGCAGAGCGGGCGACGGCGGCCGAGGAGGCCCAAACCCAAGGCTTCGGCAGATCAGGGTCCGCACTGACGGGTGTGCGCGTGCGCGCCTCCGTGTTGTCCGGGATCCAAAGCAGCGGAGCTGTGGGCGCGTCTGTGGCATGCAGGGCGCGGCCCCGAGCCCGATGGGGGTGGCGCTGGGCGCAGTCCCTGAGCCTGCGTGCGGTGCGAAGCCAGGCTGCGGGGCCCGGGTAGCCCGCGACGGCCGTGGGCGCGCGCGGCTCTCCAGCTCTGCATCCCAACTAGCCCACTAGTTCCAACTGCGAGCGCTCTGCGGACAAACGCGGGCGCGCGAGGTAGTGGCTGGGCACTCTGGGGACCGAGCAGAGCTGGCCAGACCGCCTCAAGCCCTGTGACTGGCCAAGGCCCTTCTGGCACGCGCTTCTTCTATTAGCGGGGCATAGTGATAGCACTCCCCTCACGGGAGTGTGGCGAGGGCTGCATGAAGAGCGAGAAGCAAAGAGGATGTCTTTCTACATCACCTGCAACTGGGAAGAGCAACCCCTGCATTCTTGTGGCAGCTCGTGTTGTTGGCGCTTCATCTCCCTCTTTGGAGGGTCAGCTTCTGGAAGGTTGTGTTGGGGACAGCTTTACTTTCCCAGAGGCCATTTACGAGATGTGCTCTGTTCTTTTAAGCTACACGTTTCAAAAACATTTCTTCCTAAGGCTGTATATTCCTTATAATGTATTATTTTCACTAATTACTGTGCTAGAGGAAAGGAAGGTAATCAAAGGTATATATATATATATATATATATATATATATATATATATATGAAGACTCTTCAGGAAAGTGTCGGCCAGAAGACAACTCACCAGCCAGCCAGCATTGTTGCATGAAGAACCATGGGAGCAAACATGAGACTCTTTTAGGGATCATGGTTGGATTTTCAGGCATTTCCTGTTAAATCATGGTAAAGAATATATATTTGTGAATAGAGGGGCCCATTTTATGTCTTAAAAACAAGCCCGATGGAGTACCTGGATATCATGTTTTAGGAAGTATGAGCCCATTGTGGTAGGCTGAAAATGCACCCACCCCCAAGATACCCACATGCCTGGAACCTGTGAATGTTACCTCATTTGGAAAAAAGTTTGCAGCTGTGATTAAATAAGGCTCTCCAAATGGAGAGGTTATCTTGGATTAGCTGAGTGGGCCCTAAATGCAATCACAGGTGTCCTTAATTAGAGAGAGGCAAAGAGAGATTGGACACAGGAAAAAGAGAAGGAGGTCATGGTTAGATGAAAGCAGAGATTGGAGTTTTATGGCCACAAGCCAAGGAATGTTGGCAGCTGTCAGAAACTGGATGGGATAAGGATGGGATTCTTCCTTCGAGCCTCCAGAAGGAGCAAGGTGCTTTGTGGACACCTTGATTTTTTTCTTTTTTAAAGATTTATGCATTTATTTTAGAGAGAGTGAGAGTGAGCAAGTGGGGGCAGGGGGAGGAGCAGAGGGAGAGAGAGAATCTCAAGCAGACTCCCCGTTGAACGCAAAGCCCATGGTGAGGTGGGACTGGATCCCAGAACCCTGGGATCATGACCTGAGCCAAAATCAAGATTCGGTTGCTTAACCGACTGAGCCATTCGATTCACTAGAACTAATTTTGGATTTCTGACCTCAAGAGCTGTGGTAGACTACATTTCCAGTGTTTTAAGCCACCAAGTTTGTGATAATTTGTTACTGTAGCCACAGGAAACTAATACTCATTATTGATTCAGAGAACTAATAGATCCCCAAGTCCATATAACATATGGACTGATACTACTAACATATATCATTGATACTAGCTTTGTCCTATTTTCCCTCCGTGGAATATCTTGACTTTGTGGTTGATATAGAGAATGACTGGGTGACCTTGAGTAGGGTGGCTTTAGCCCACCTATCCAGGTGTTTTCATTTGGTGTTGGTTGCCAGGGATAGCAATATAAACCATAATGTACCTATCAAGGCCATGAGGTCAACATTAGCCTGTCAATGTCCATGTTGGCTTCAGAATGTTGAAGTTAATTGCTCACCGTGGCTCTCCATGCACTCTGAGAATTGGATAAGCCTCACAATCTCTGTGTGGTTATAAGGTGAGCCAAGTGAAAAGAAACAAAAAGGAAAAAAAAAAAAGAGAAAAACACTTGGCTGTTTATATTTAGCATTGTGAGCAAATTTATGTTGTACTAGGTTTATAAATCATAACCCATAAACAAATCCATGAAGTCAAAATTGATTCAGGAGCCCAGGCTCCAGTTCTAGCTCCCCTTTAGGCAATTTACTTACCCTTTCAAGTGAGATGAAATGGCATGAGGCACAATAACAATACATATTATTTAACAAGCACATGTATCAGAAGCTGGACTAAATGATATGCATATACAATCTTATTTCATCTTTGTAACAACCCATTGCAATAACTTATCTTCATTATATAGATGAAGAAATTGAGTTTCAGAAAAAATTAAGAAAACTTGCCCAAAGCTGCAAAATCAGTGGCTGAGCTGGGATTTGGACACAGAGATGTGTTATTCCCAAGTACATACGGTTAATCACCATTGAGTAGTTCATAAGTGTAGAGACAGTGCAAAGGTGCATCATTATGCATTATAAGTTAGAGTCTTTATTGATGTCATTATGATTTTAATTTCAGAGCATCAAATGTCCACACAAACTCTAGATTCTGTTCCTCCTAGACTCAGTGTTGGATGTCCTTACTCTTAGTGGCCCCAGTAAACCAGTGAGGAGGATTTCTGGGAGTCAGGGCCTTGATAGTATATGTATTTTGGGAAAACAATCTCAAATCCCACTTATCAGTGACGGTTTCTCTCCTCACTACTTAATGCAATGAACTCTCATGACCTGAAGATTGCTATAACCACAGCCCACAGGTTTGGAAACTAAGGAAGTTTCATTCACTATGATTATCCTAAATAGGTTATAATTTCTTATTTAATTCTTCATTTAATGCAAGTTACCCAGGAATACATTTTAAAGTTTCTGAACATTTGAATTTATTTTAAGCTGCAAATCTTAACAGAGCTCTAAATGTGGATTTCCCTCCCAAAGTTTTACAGATCCAACTGCTAAAACCATTGGGTAACAGCTCTGAAAACATGAGTGAGGGGCAGGGATGATGTGACCATGACAGTGAGGAAGAGCCAGTATAACAATGTGGTCTGAAAATCACTACTGTGGCCAGTGGGAGCTCAATTCCACTGGGAATGTTCCAGATGTTTTCTAGAACTACTTGTTTGGAGGATGGGAACCTGCTTTGTGCCAGCGGTAAAGGTTTGCCCTTAGCAGGGGTGTGGGGAGCAGAGGAAACAGCAATCATTCTCCCATATTTCTGGGCAGAACTTGAACAGGCCAGTGACCTTCCACTGCTTCAGCTTCTGAGAAGGCTCTGAGGCAGGACACCTACAGACGAAAGGATGCTCATTCCTGTATTTCACAAGTGTTGAATACCTGCAAATTTCAGGCATTGGAGATAGAATGTTGAATTAGACATGGTTCTTGTCCTTATGGGAATTAGAGTCTAGTGAGGTATCATGTGCCAGAGTTTATAGGCAAGGAAGTGAGTTGAGTGTGTAGGGACCAAAAAGTTGTTCAATATTCAATCTAACTGGAACATAGAGGGTGAGGGGCAAGACTAAATAACTAGGGGTCAGGTAACAGAACACTTGTTAAGAAGCTTGGGCTCCATTTTGAGGGCAGTCGTGTTTTTAAGCAGAGAGTGACATCATCATATTTGTATTTTGAAAAGAAACAAGCATTTTGGAGTAGGACATAACTAGAGGTAGGAGGATCTTGCAACAGTGCAGTGAGAAACAGGGGGCTCACAGTAGCCTTTTGGCAATAGTGGTGGTGGATGGGGAAGGTATTTAAGAGGAAATTGTTTATCAGTTGGATGTGGAGAGTAAGAGAGTAAGCTAAAGGGTTTTAGTTTGGTTTCTGGCAGCAGGGTAGATTGTAAAACTATTGCTCAAGTTATAGAAAATGTAAGGTGGAATAGGTTTGGGGTGATTTGAATTTGGGCCTCTCTCATGGCTATGATTATCACCTGGGTGTTGAAAAATGGATGGACTCTCACACTGAGAGGACTTAAAACAAGAAAAGAAAGGAACCCGGACAGAGTTCTGCTGCCCACTGATGTTTAGGACGTGGGCAGAGGAAGAGAATGCTGCCAGGAAGTGACACGGGGGTCTAAGAGTCTGTTGGAGCAGTTGACAAGCAGGACATTGGTGATCTTTGCGAGCAGTTTCCGTGGAGTGGTAGTAGCCAGATTTCATCAAGTTGAATGGTTAATGGGTGTTGATAAAGTAGCGTCTGCTGGTGTGGACATTGCTTCCAGGAGGTTTGTCTTTATATCAATTCCTTAGAGCTGCTCTATCCAGAAGTTTTCTGTCAGTTTCTTAGAGCAAAACAAACCAGGTGGCTTAAAACAACAGAAATATATTCTCACAGTTCTGGAGGATACAGGTCTGAGATCAAGGTATCTGTAGAGCTGGGCTCCATCTGAGGTTTTGAGTAGAATCCTTTCTTGCTTCTTCCTAGTTTTTGGCAGTGGCTGTCAATTCTTGGTGTTCCCTTGCCGGTAGACACATCACTCCAATCTCTTTGTCCATCATCATATGGCATTCTCTTGGTGTGTTTCTTTCTTTTCTTTTCTTTTCTTTTTTTAAGATTTTATTTATTTATTTGATAGAGAGAGAGAGCACAAGCAGGGGGAGCAGCAGAGGGAGAGGGAGAAGCAGGCTCTCTGCTGAGCAGGAGCTCGATTCCAGGACCTTGGGATCATGACCTAAGCCAAAGGCAGACGCTTAACTGACTGAGCCACCCAGGCGCCCCCTCTTGGTGTGTTTCTGTCTTTACATGGCACTTTCTTCTTATAAGGACACCAGTCCTATTGGATTAAGATCCACCTAGTGACATCTTCTCAACTTGGCTACATTTACAAAGACCCTATTTCAAATAAGGGCACATTCTCAGATACCAGGGATTAGGACATCAACATATCTTTTTGGGGGACACAGTCCAATCCATAGCAGTCTTTCAAGGGGAGGCTGGGAAGAGCATCCTTAAAGTAAAAGTATAGACTAGAGAATACCAGGAAATGAACTGAAGACAAATTTCCCTACATAACAATGCCAGTCTTTTTTTTTTAATTTTTAATTTTTTAAAATTTATTTTGAGAGAAGAAGAGAGAGAGGGTTGGGGGGCAGAGGGAGAGGGAGAGAGAGAATTCCAAGCAGGCTCCACACCCAGTGCATAGCCCGATGTGGGGTTCGATCTCATGACCCTGAGATCATGACCTGAGCCTAAATCAAGAGTCAGTCGTTTTACTGACTGAGCCACCCAGGCGCCCCAACAATGGCCAGTCTTGAACAGAAAGGTGGAATTTCAGTTCAGAGTTTACTAGCCAACCCTTCTTTCTGTGTCACATCAGGCCTCCCAACCCAGACAGCCATCATTGCTGGTCAGATCTTTGTTTCACTTCTAAAGAGTTGACAGACAATTTTGTGTTCTAAGACTGACAGGTTTGTCCAGAGCAAGTCCATTGCTGGCTTTCCCTAGAATATGAGAATACTGTGTTCCTACCTTTTCCTGGTCAAACACATAGACACTATGCCTTGAGAAGCATAAGTTTTAAAAAAGTGTGAGAGAACTATAAGAAATATAGCATTTTTGTTGTTTCCCATGCACATTTTCAAATTGGAAATTGCCTTGCATCTTGCTATAACTTGGAAGTGCACACTTCCATACAGGGAGGTCACTGCAAAAGTGAAGGGGTGGCGGATTAGTTTCTGGCCCACCCTCTCTGGCACCTTCTTCTGATTCTCCCACCCTCCCCAGTGTTCCTCACTTTCAGGCTGCTCATGGCCTGCAAACAAGGTACATCTGTACATACTTTATTAGGACGCCAGGAGCTGTGATGGTAATCAGGGCACCAAAGATGAATAAGCCAAGTTTTATCTTAGGGAGGGCAATGTGATAAGCCCTAAGGATATCCCACAGTTACCCACTAGGTTATCTTGGAGAAGAGGAGATGATGAGTATGCCTGGGGCCCCGGGGACTGGAGAAGGAAGCTCCTTATTCTCTGGGTCAGGGTATTCTCTTAAAATACACTTGATTCAGAAAATGAGCACCTTGGTTGGTACTGAACCCCTTAGCTGCTAAAACATCGAGAGGTACCTGATTGTGAGCAAGACCTTTTGGAAATTGTCATGGATGGAATTATGTCTCCTCAAAAATTCGTATATTGAAATCCTAATCTCTAGTGCCTCAGAATGTGACTGTATTTGGAAACAGGGCCTTTGGAGAGATAATTAAGTTTAAATGAGGCCTTTAGAGTGGGCCTTAATCCGATATGACTGGTATCCTTTTAGAAGAGATTAGAATCCACAGAGAGCCTCCAGGGATGTGTGTCTACAGAGGAAAGACCACGTGAGAACACAGCAAGAAGGTGGCCATCTGCAAGGCAAGGAGAGAGGTCTCAGAAGAAACCTAACCTGCCGACACCTTGATCTTCTAAACTCCAGAACTGTGAGAAAATATATTTATATCATGTAGTCATGTAGTTTGTGGCATTTTGTTAGGGCAGTTCTACCAAACTAATATGAGAATGGGCACTATTAAATCTCCTGGTTTCTCTATACTGTGACCCATCATCTGGTCGTAGCATCCTATGGAGAGCTGATAAGGGGCTCTAAGCTGGGTGTGGTAGGGAAAAGCAAGTAAGGTTGAGCAGACTTACCTCTTCTTCCCCAGTGTGTTTAAGGAGTTGCTTTCTGCCACCTGGGCTTATGTTACACTTCATCCAGTTAACATCTTTGCCACTTTAAAAATACAGGGTTAGGGGAGGGAGGCTAACTCCGTTTTAAGTGCTGATTTCCAAGTACAATGAACTCATGAGATGTTCCCTTTTCAGATTCATCCAGGGAAGCAAATCTTCTACATTTGAGATGATAATAGTGAATCAGAAGCAAGCTGTTTCATGGCACATGAAGCACGGACATCACTCCACCAACTGATATTCTTATCTATTTATTTATTTATTTGAGAGAGAGAGAGAGAGAACAAGCAGGGGGAGTGACAGGCAGAGGGAGAGGGAGAAGCAGACTCCCCACTGAGCAGGGAGCCCAATACAGGGCTCCATCCCAGGACCCTGAGATCATGACCTGAGCTGAAGGCAGACGTTTAACTGACTGAACCACCCAGGTGCCCCACCAACTGAAATTCTAATAACTTAAATGTGGTGGTAGGAAGAAATTAAAAGTGTATATGCACATGTGTGGAATTTACCTGGGAATGATGAGGCACAGGAAGAGAAGGATGAAAAATAAATCACCTATTTGTTTTTGTTTTATTTTGTTTCATTTTTTTTAGAAGGGGCGTAAAAATTCTCCTGTCCATCTGTGGCAGACAACCTTACGGAGTAATCCATCCTTGGATTTCTCCCTCATGAGCAGTCTTTCTTCATCTCCTGTCTGCATTTCCATACTTCTCACTCGCTCATATAGTTAATGTTTGTCCCCCACCCAAGCCTATTTTGAATATATTTCCTTGAAAAACTATATAATATTTATTTTGTATACATTTTAAAATTTTATGTAAAGGATATTGTGCTATAAATCTCATTCTGCTTTCATAAAATGTTAGGTCTTCAGGACCCATTCATGTTACTTTATATGACATGCTTCTGATCGGCGCATGTTACTCTATCGCATTCCCATACCATAGCTCATCTTTTCCTGTACTCATACTTACTTAGGTTATTCCCAACTGTTCCTGCTTCTATGAACTTTTACGTGGTTTCTTATGAATCTGCCCTGTAGTGGTGTTTTTTTGGTTTTTTGGCGGGAGGTGGTTTGGTATATATGTCCTAGAGTAGATGTCAGAGGTTTCGGGCTTATTTATTTCATTTCAGTAAGTAATGCTGGATTGTTCTCAGGAATGGTTGTACAAGTGTAATTTCTAATATGGTAAATATTAGTAGTAGATATAAGCTACATAAACGAAGTTCCTTAGGTTCTTTGATACTTTTTAAGAGTCTGAAGCGTTCCTGAGACCCTACATTTTGAGAGCCAATGATTTAGTCTACAAAAGTATTGGTAAAAATCATCAATTATCAAATCTATATTAGGTTCATGTTTCCAGGGGTGCCTGGGTGGCTCAGTTGGCTAAGCATCTGGCTTCAGCTCATGTTGTGATCTTGGGGTCCTGAGATAGAGCCCCTGCACCGGGCTTCCCTGCTCAGTGGGGAGCATGCTTCTCCCTCTGCCTCTGCGACATTCCTCCTGTTTGTGCTCTCTCTCAAATAAATAAATAAATAAATAAAATAAAATCTTAAAAAAAAAAAGTTCATGTTTCCAGTGAGGTATTGTCTTATCTTCAAGTGTTCACCTATTAGTAGGCACGTTACCTACTTTTTTTCACCATTTGGAAGAAAAGCAAATTAGCTTCCAAGTGTGAAAGGTCTCTTTTATCCTTCTAGGCTGAGTTGAAAGGAGGGAGGTACTTCAGAGGACAAGGAAAGCAGGCTCGGTGAGTGTGGAAGAACAGGAAGTGCGGCAAGCCCCATCCCAGGAGCACAGTGTGAGGGCGGTGCTGAGGCCTCAACTGTCAGAACTTCCAGAGGCAAGCTGGGGAGGTTTCTGCTCATTCCGGGCCAGGACCAGGGGCCACCGTCGGGACTAGGGCTTTTGGTGCTGAGTGAAGACATTCAGGATATTAACCATAACAGGTCGTTTTCTAGTCAAAGGTGGTGTCCCCAGCCTGACTGGTGAGTAACTAGGAAGCCCTCTGTTTCAGTGTGTGGTCCCTTTAAGCAGCTGCTGTGTAACTGTTCCAGTAACTGAACTGGGGTCCATTTTCAGATGTCCCAGGCTCACCCAGGGAACCTGTCCTTCCCTAAATGGCCAGAGAAATAATAAACCAAAACGATAGATCCATATGCAGTCACTCTGTGTGATGTGTGTCAGTGCATGTGTCTAAAATTCAACAAACACACATATGTTCACCATACAGAATAAACAACCTTTATATATATGTATATATATGTATATATATATTTTGTTATATTTGTTTTTATGGGTTTTTTTTTTAAAGATTTTATTTATTTATTTGAGAGAGAGTGAGAGAGAGCATGAGAGAGGAGAGGGTCAGAGGGAGAAGCAGACTCCCCACTGAGCGGGGACCCCGATGGGGGACTCGATCCTGGGACTCCAGGATCACGACCTGAGCTGAAGGCAGTTGCTTAACCAACTGAGCCACCCAGGCGCCCTGTTTTTATGTTTTTAAACATTTTATGTTTTTAAGTTTTTATTTAATTTTAATTTTTTTCTTTTTTTCTTTCTTTCTTTCTTTCTTTTTTTTTTTTTTAGAAATCATTGGAGATAAGGCAAAGCAAAAATCACCTTTAATATTACCTCCAGGCTCAATCCCCCTGTCTCCCTCCCTTGGGCCCTGCTCCAGGCAATTACTATTCTGAGTGTGTTGTGTATGATTTCAGTCGTTTAGTCTAGTTAACATCTGTCAGCACATAGTTACAAATTTTTTTCTTGTGATGGGAACTTTTAAGATTTACTCTTAGCAACTTTCAAGTATGCAATACAGTATTATTAACTATAGTCACCATGCTATATGTTATATTCCCAGGATTATTTATTTTGTAACCAGAAGTTTGTACATTTTGACCTTCTTTAAAATTTTGCCCACTTCCCATCCGTACCTCTGGCCATCACCAATCTGTTCTCTGGATCTATGAACTTGTTTTTTTGTTGTTGTTTGTTTATTGTGATTCCCACATTTAAGTGAGATCATAAGGTATTTGTCTTTCTCTGCATTGTTTTCTTGTTTTCTTTATTATTCATTTCTTTATTATTTCTTTATTATTTCATGTTTTCTTTATTATTCATTCACCGGTGGACACTTAGGTTGTTTCCATATATTGACTATTGTAAATAATGCTGCAGTGAAATGGCCGTATATCTTTTAAAGTTAGTGTTTTCATTTCCTGATTGGTACATAGGCCCTCATGTGGCAGTTTTTAATGTATACAAATATGTATAGTCTTTCAGGACCCTGAAGGTAAGCCCCACTGGCTACCAGAGCCAGGCAATCTAGAGGTGTCCCCTGGGCAACAGTCACAAAAATTGGGGTGCCTAGATGAGGGTGCCAGCTCCTGTCTGGGAATACCGGCAACCCAGAATGAGGTAGAGGGAGAGCACACAGCTAGCATCCACTGGCATCCAACCCTAGAGAATACTCCAGCAGCCCTTAGTGTGCCAAACCAGTAGCCTGCCCCTCAGGCTGAAGCTCCAGGACCAGCTAATAGGCCTCTTCCACAGAAAGACTGGGGGGTGTTTCAGTCTGCTGTCTGTGACATGCCCTGTGGGTGGTGCTGGCCAAGAACCAGCTCTCTGATTGTTGCAGTCCCATCCCACGAGACCCAGGAAAGTGAACCCCACTGGCCCCCAGAGCCAGGCAAGCAAGTAGCGTCCCCTGAGTGGCAGCCATAAAAACTGGGGCATCGGCCGAGTGTAAAAGCTCCCCTCTGGGAGATCCTGGTGCTCTGGTGGCAGAGTACAAAGACAGTGCCCACCTTCCAAGGTCTCTGGGGAGGATGACTGAGGGCCTTCAGATGTGTGTTTGACTAGAAGCCTGCTCCTCAAGTCACGCCTGTAAAGATAAGTTAATGGCCTTCTTCACAGAGAGCCTGGGCTCCTCAGTCTGTTGCGTCCCTGCTCTGCCCCATAGAGGGGGGTGCAAGCTGGATGAAAACTCTTTCTCCGTTGGTTAGATTCCAGTGGGACTCAGGAGCATAAGCCCTGTCAGCTGCAAAATCAGGTCACCAGATGGGGGTACAAGCTCCACTCCAGGAGTTACCAGAGGGCTGGAGGGAGGCAAAGGGGAGTGCAAAGATGGCACCCACAGGCCCTCTGTGTTTGGAGAGAATTTCCGCAGATCCCTAGATGTGCGTTAATGTAGATGCCAGGCCCTCAGGCCAGTGCTTTAACGTGAGAAAATAAGTCTCTTTCACAGAAAATCTGGGTAGATACTTTTCAGTTGGCTGCCTCTGTGCTCAGTCCTGGGGTAGGTGCATTTGCATGTGAATCCTTTAAGAACAACTTCTCAGTTCACCAGAGTCTTGTGAGTCTTGTGGCTGCAAGCCCCATTAGATATTTTGGGGGCTCATTTCTAAGATGCAGGTAAAAGGGTGCCTGCCACATGTGGGGTCAAAACCCTGCACTCCTCGGAGAGAAGCTCAGGGTTTTGAGTTTCCTCCTGATTGTGGGTTGCCACACCTCTGGTGGGGTTCACAGTGAGACAGTGTCCGCCTCTCCTACCACTCTGATGTGGGTTTTTTTCATTCACTTTATGTGGAGGAGTTGCTCAGCTAGTTTTTAGCCTCCCCTTTCCCGCCCCTGGAAATTGTTCCATATGCAGCTGTAGATTCAGTGTGTATTTGGTTTCCCTAGAGACTCCTTCTTAAATAGGTTTTTAGCCAGTTCTTTCAGCTGTACTTAATTCCCTCTTACTGTGCAGGAACCGTGTTCATGTTGTGGTAAGTGCAGGAGAGGGCAAGTGTTCTATAATCCTATGATTTGCTTTTTTTCTTCACAAGGACTTTTTAGGTTGTTTTTGTTTTTGTTTTCCTCTTAAGTGAGCCAGGAAGACTAAGACTAGAATGAGCTAAAGTTAGGCATTTCCTTTCTTCCATGTTGATGAGGCTCTGGTAAAATACTTTTCCTTCAGAGCAGGCCTTTGTTGAGGGGAACAGAATGTGATGAGCATATTTTATAATGGTCCTTTTCCCCATCTCTTGCTGGAAGCATGAGCGGCCTTTTCTCTGATCTTCACCCTGAGAAGCTGGTGGTGTTCCTTAAGGTCCCCCTCTTGGGCCATGTCCCATGGAGATTTTATCTCAAAGCTAGTGCATGGTTCAGCCTTCTGCAATTAGTCAATTACTCTCTACATGTTTCTACCAGTTGCTGGCTCCAGAGATAAATTGTGATTCTCTGTATTCACCCAACTCTTCCGTTTTTGGGGAGACAATTGGCCTTGTGACCTGAATTCTCTGATAGATCTAAGAAGAGTTGTAGATTTTCAGTTTAATCAGTTTTTTTTTCTCTTTATGAGGATGGGAGTCTTAATCTCCAATTATTTTTACGTGTTACACCAGAGCAGTTTTTAAAATAGATTCTTTGAGAGAATTTTACATAGGCCATCATGTAGTTTGTGAATAGAGTTCTATTTCTTTCTTTTCTCTTTGCTTTTTGTTTGTCTTGCCTATTGCAAGACAAAACCTCCAGTACAATATTGTATACACGTGGTGAGTAAGGACAGCCTGCATTGTTGCCAATCTTAGGAAGAAAGCATTTGGTCTTTTGCACTTAAGTCTGATATTTGCTGCAGGTTTTTCATAGATATCCTTCATCAGGTGGAAGAACTTACCCTATTTTCTTGGCTTGCTAAGAGTTTTTATCAATTGATGTTGAAATTTGTTAAATGCATCTGTATCTATTGAGATTATCATAGGGCTTTTTTTTTCCTTTAATCTTTTGAGATGACAAATTACATCATTTTATTTCCAAATGATGAATCAAACTTCCTTTCTTGGAATAAACCCACTAGATTATTATCAGTTTCCTGGGGTTATCATAGGAAAGTACCACAAACTGGGTGACTTAGAACAACAGAAATCTACTGTCTCAGAACTCTCAAGGATAGAAGTCTGAAATCAAGGTGTCAGCAGGGCCATGCTTTATTTGCAATCTGTGGGTGAAGGATCATTCTTTGCCTCCTCCAGCTTCTGGGAGCTCCAGATGTTCCTTGGTTTGTAGCAGCCATGATTCCATTCTGTACCTCCATCTTCAGGCATTTTCCCTGTCTCTTCACACTGTCTTCCCTCTATATGTGTATCTGTCTCTGTGACCGAATTTCCCTTTTTCATAAGGACTGCAGTCATATTGGATTAGGGCCCACCCTTTGACATTATCTTAATTTAGTTAACTCTGCAGGGAACTTAAGCTATGGTCTGAACGTTTGTGTCCCTCTCCCCCCAATCCATGTGTTGAAATCCTAACCACCAAAGGTGAGGGTATTAGTAGGTGGAGCCTTTGGGAGGTGCTTAAGCATGCAGGTGGAGCCCTCACAAATGGGATCAGTGCTGTATAAAAGAGAGCCCAGAGAGATCCTTAGCCCCTTCCACTATGTGAGGACATGATGAGAATGGACCACCTGTGAACCAGGAAGATGACCCTCACCAAAACCACCATGCTGGTGCCTTGATCTTGGACTTCCCAGCCTTCAAAACTGTGAGAAATAAATTTGTTGTTTATGGGCTACCTAGTCTGTGGTATTTTATTAGAGCAGCCTGAACAGACTAAGACCGCTTATTTTGAAATAAGGTCACATTCTGTGGTACTAGGGGTTAGGACATCAATGTATCTTCTTTTGTGTGAAGATGCAATTCAACCCATAAAAGTCATGATGTGTAATCATTTTAAATATTGGTAGATTTGAGTTTGAGTATTTTGCTAAGGATTTTTGTATTCATGTTTATAAAGGATTTTAATTTGTACTGTTTTTTTTTTTTCTTGTAATGACTTTGGTTTTGGTGTCATAATGTGGTTTCATAAAATATTTTGGGAAGAGTTCCTCTTTTTTTTTTCTGACTGCTTTTACGATTTCCTCTTTGTCTTTTGTTTTCTGCATATTCATTATAAATCTAAGTGTGGTTTTTTTATTTACCTTGTTTGAGATTTATTGGTTTTCTTGCCTTTGTGAAAAATTCATAGCCATCGTCTTTTCACATGTTGCTTTTGTCCTATTTCTCCCTCTCTCCCTCTCCCTCCCTCCTTCCCTCTCTCTCTCCTTCTCGCTCTCTATCTCTCTCTTGTTCTCTCTCTCGTTCTCTCTCTCCCCCTCCCTCCCTCTTTCTGTCTCTCTCCTTCTCATTCTCTCATCCTTCCTCTCCCTCTCTCCCCCTCTCCCATCAGGACTCAATTGAAATTTTGCCAGATCTTCTCACTTTGTTTACTTGATCTCTTAAGCTCTTTTATGGATATTCTGTTTTCCTGCTTCCCCATGCTGTATTTTGGGTAATTTCTATTACTATTATTTTCCCTCTCAGCAGCGTCCTATCTGCTGCCAAATTTGTCCATTGAATTTTTTTTAAAGATTTTATTTGTCAGAAAGAGAGAGTGAGCACAAGCAGGGGGAGCAGCAGGCAGAGAGAGAAGCAACAGAATGAGAAGCAGTCTTCCCACCAAACAAGGAGCCCGATGTGGGACTGGATCCTAGCACCCTGGGATCATGACGGGAGCCGAAGGCAGATGCTTAACCGACTGAGCCACCCAGGCATCCCTGCCCATTGAATTTTTGTTTCATTAGGACTTCCCCCACTTTAGAGATTTTATTTGGTTCTATTTCAAATTTCTGTGTCACTTCCCATAGTTTCTCTCCATATAGTTATTTTATTTTATTTTTTTTAAAGATTTTATTTATTTGACAGAGAAAGACACAGCGAGAGAGGGAACACAAACAGGGGGAGTGGGAAAGGGAGAAGCAGGCTCCCCGCTGAGCAGGGAGCCCGATGCGGGTCTCAATCCCAGGACCCTGGGATCATGACCTGAGCCAAAGGCAGACGCTTAACGACTGAGCCACCCAGGCGCCCTTCCATATAGTTATTTTAAAGCATGTTTTTCTTCATACATAATAAACATGTTTATTTTCTTTTAAAGAAATCTATAGTGGGTATTTTCGGTAGTCTTTTATTTGTAATGGTTCTTATAATTTTTGTTTCTTTTGTATAGTACTTCTTTCCTTTGATAAATAATTTTTGGGGGTTCCTTGAGGCCTAGGATGAAGGAATTTTTCTTTGGAGAGGATTCATATTTGCTTTTACCTGTAGCACTACCAATTCTGAACCATTTTGAACTGACAATGCTTGAGATTTCTTGGACAACTCTGGTGATGCCAATTTGGGTCATTCTGCTAGAAACCGCCCTCCTTCCCGTCATTCTGTCTCTCATTCTGTCTCTCATTCTGTCTCTCATTCTGTCTCTCATTCTGTCTCTCATTCTGTCTCTCAGTCTGTCTCTCAGTCTGTCTCTCAGTCTGTCTCTCAGTCTGTCTCTCAGTCTGTCTCCCAGTCTGTCTGTCTCCCAGTCTGTCTGTCTCCCAGTCTGTCTGTCTCTCTGTCTGTCTGTCTGTCTCTCTGTCTGTCTGTCTCTCTGTCTGTCTGTCTCTCTGTCTGTCTGTCTCTCTGTCTGTCTGTCTGTCTGTCTGTCTCTCTGTCTCTCTGTCTGTCTGTCTCTCTGTCTGTCTGTCTCTCTGTCTGTCTCTCTGTCTGTCTCTCTGTCTGTCTCTCAGTCTGTCTGTCTCTCTGTCTGTCTCTCAGTCTGTCTGTCTGTCTGTCTGTCATTCTGTCTGTCATTCTCTCTCCTCCTCTCCTTCCTCAGAATGATACCAAGGCAACTTTCTCCAAAGCCCTGTGGGAGTGGTTGAAGGATAATGGAGCAGCATTCTTTCTACTTCATTCTGGCCCTGAGATGAATCTGTTTGACTATGGGGTTTCTCAGAGTCTCCATCTTGGGCGCAACCTGAGCCTTGACTTAAATACCCCCTGTTTCCCCACAGCTAACTTTAGTATTAATTGGCAAATTTCTCCAGGAGAAAAGTGCTTTTTGAATTTTTTGCCTACTTCTCTTGATCTTTGTTTTTGATTAAAATTTGACTTGATAATAGCTACTATCTTGCCTAATGAATTTAAAAAGCTTTTTTTCCCTTAAAAGTCAGCACTTGAAGCTATTTCAACAGAGAGTTTGGTCACAATAAGATGGCCTACCATTATCTAGATCCTTATTTTTATATCCAGAGAAATCACTGCTTTCTACATCTCGTTTATCAGCTTTTCATTCATTTCTTGATAGGATATCTGGGTCTCCTGCTTCTAGCTTGAATACTTCAATGGTGGCGTCTGAGTGTGGCCCCAGTATTCCCTCTCTTCAACCTTCCAAAGTGATTTGATTTGTCTAATAATGATTTTTTTCATTATTCTTAAAGTCCAGTAAACTTTGTCAAGAAGTGTCTTGGCATTTATTTTGTGTCAGATCTTTCTTAGTTATGTTCTCATTAAAGAAAGATCTATTTTACCAATATTTTTATTTATTTTTTATTTTTTCCTCAAGGATAACAAATATACATATATTGGATATCCTTTGTCCCACATCTATACTTTTTCTCCAGTTCTTTATCTTCTGTGCTCTTTTTCATTTCATTTTCCTTAGTTTTTTTTTTTTTTTAAAGCTTTTATTTATTTGAGAGGCCTGGGTGGCTCAGTTGTTAGGCGTCTGCCTTCGGCTCAGGTCGTGATCCCAGGGTCCTGGGATCGAGACCCGCATCGGGCTCCCTGCTCCGTGGGAAGCCTGTTTCTCCCTCTCTCTCTCCCCCTGCTTGTATTCCCTCTCTCGTTGTGTCTCTGTCAAAAATAAATAAATAAAATCTTAAAAAAAAACAAAGATTTTATTTATTTGAGAGAGCGTGAGCACACAAGCAGGGGGAGCGGCAGGCAGAGGGAGTGGCAGGCAGAGGGAGAGGGAGAGGGAGAAGCAAGCTTCCTGCTGAGCAGGGATCCCGAAATGGGGAGGTGAGGGGGTGGGGTTCAATCCCAGGACCCTGGGATCCGAAGGCAGCTGCTTAACCAACTGAACCACCCAAGTGCCCCTCATTTTGCTTAGTTTTCTATAGTCTGTGCAGGACATGCCTCTTTTCAGCTGTCTGTTGTGTAGTTGCTTCTAATGTGGCTTTCCTTTCTTTTTTTTTTTTTAAAGATTTTATTTATTTTGAGAGAGAGAGAATGAGAACACATGAGAGGGGATAGGGTCAGAGGGCAAAGCAGACTCCCTACTGAGCAGGGAGCCCGATGCGGGACTCGACCCAGGGACTCCAGGATCATGACCTGAGCCGAAGGCAGTCGCTTAACCAACTGAGCCACCCAGGCGCCCGTGGCTTTCCTTTTTCTTAAGATATTTCTCTTTCATTTCTTTTCTGAGCTCTTTCAGGTCACATTAAAAATTCTTCTGCAGTTTTATTATCATGTTAAAAAATATTTTTGTATTTCTTTTTTTTGACCTCTTGTTTCATAATGGCCATATTTAATTTCTTTTACAGGAAGTGCATTTTCTCTGTGTTTTGTAACAATTCTTTTGATGTGCAAATAAGAATTTCCTTTGTCTTTTGTTCCTTATACTGTGTCATTTTTTTGGGCAGATGGCTGCATACTTTTTCATAGATTCTGTGCCGGCTCATTTTTTACTATTACTCAATTTTAGGGACCCACTCTAACAGACCAGTTATTTGCTGAAGAGACATGTTGGTGTAGTGGGAGGCACCTAGTGTGTGAGCTGGGACATTAGCTTAGGCTTTAAAACTAGGATTCTTGGTCACCAGCACTCTTCTCTCAGGTAGCTGGTTAGCAGGTAGCCTTGAAGATCACAGGTGTCTAGTCAGGCGATTTGAGCTTTATTTTCATCAGCAGCTCCTTAGTTAACTATCACTCACCTTTTGTTTCTTCACCCTCACACATGGATGGGTTGTTAGGGAAATGCTTGAAGAGAAATAGCTAAACTAAACATCAATGATGGTGGGAAAGTTCCTTTACTCCAGGATCTGAATATCCATGTCAATCCTGTGCTACAGAACTTTCGGCAAGTCTGAGGAAATCTGAGCACATGGACTGGCACAAAGATGCTGTTACTGTTGAGAGCATACTAGCCTCTGTTTCTCATCAGAAACAAATGGGACTTTCCTTGGCCCCTTGGTCAAAAACCTCATTCATTTTGGGGTTAGGAGATATCAAAGCAAACATTGCCTGGGCAAAGTTAACCATCAAGGAATACTTGATTAAAGACTATTGCAATAGGGGAGAGAAAGTGAACTCACCTCAGCTGAAATGAAAGATGGGAGAGTTTATAAGAGCTGGGGTGGGGAACATGGGGATTGTCATTGGCCACTTGTGTCTGCCAACTGGCCTTACCCAAAGAATAAGTACATTTTCTCTTATCTTCATGACAGGAGGGAGTTTTATCCTTGGAGCAAGGCACCCCCTGAAGTTAGGCTCCTACCTTACCATGGAGATCTTCTCTGATGATTACATTTCGGAGACATCCCAGATCCTTGAGAAAGGCATTCCCTGGATCTTAAAGCTGGCAAGGGGCTTTTAAGGATGTTTATATACATTTCAAAGGGAGTAGAGTAAGAATTTACAGTTAGGTATTCTAAAGTAAATGTTTTATGTTAGCAAAAAGGAAAGGGAGTTCAGGGGTTTATGGATAAGACATCTGTTTAAAATTAAGTCAAACTGAGGGGAGTGTTAAGACCATCATGGTCAGGGGCTGCTCTCTGGTCAGGGAACTATTGCTCTTCAGCCAAGACACTCTCCCCTCCCTGTCCCCCAGCCCTCTTCACCTTCTCCCCTCCCCTCTCCTCTTTCTGACCCAGCTGCTGGGTCCTATATCAATGCTTGGTTCCCAGTCTCCTCCCTGGGCAGAGTGTCAGTGCCCACCCAGAGCCTCTGGGACTGGGGAGGGGAGGGGAGGGGGCTGTGGGAGCTGTGAGAGAAGTAGAGCTGCCTCCCCCAATGCAGGGTGGCAGGGGAGGTCTAGGGGGCCCAATCCCTGGAGAAGTGGATTGGGTAGATGAGGAGCTGGGGGCTAAGAAAGCAGTCTGTCTCCAGGGGACTCACAGGCTGAAGTGCCCAACCAGAAGATGCACTGCACTTCCTACTGTCCCTGGAGCCTGACTTCATTTGCATTTCTGTGTAACATCCCTGTGCCTTCTTGATGCAGGACCTGTCGATTTCTCTTTGGGCTGTCAGAAGGTGGAGGAAAAGATGGGCTGGCAACAATCTCTGCAAGAATCAGATGTGTCCAAAGTCCGCACCATTTACCTCAATGAACCCTTTAGGAACAGTTTCTGCAAAAACTCAATCAGGTGAGAAGTGTGTGTAGCTGGGAGGAGAGGAAGGAGGAAGAAGATGTGGTCCTCACCTGCAAGAAACACTTGGTATGGATGCTTCAGGCTATAACAGTTGTCTCAGGCCTTGAGAAACTTTGAATTCTCAAGTTCACCACCAAGAATAGGCTGTGTTTTCGTCTCATCTTCAAGGTTTCTTTGAGTTGGCCTCTCCTCTCACTTGTGCCTGTTCATGGCAATACCAAGCAGCACACTGTCATTTGGGAGCTCTCTTTCGTATACCTACCTATGAGGTAAAGTGCTTTCCAGTGAAATCTCATAGATCTGCTGAGTTGTCCACCAATATCCTATATTAGGGAATTGAGCGTTTGTCTTCTTTTTTTTATTGAAGTTTAGTTAACATACAGATTTATATTAATTTCAGGACTACAATATAGTGGTTCAACAGTTCTATACATTACTCAGTGCTCATCAAGATAACTGTACTCTTAATCCCCTTTACCTATTTCACCCCCCCCACTCACCTCCCTCTGACAACCACCAGTTCATTCTCTCATTTGAGTCTGTCTCTTTTTTGTTTCTTTTTTAAATTCCCATATGACTGCAATCATATAGTATTTGTCCTTCTCTGACTGACTTATTTCACTTAGCATTATACCCTCTAGGTCCATCCATGCTGTTGGAAATGGCGAGATTTCATTCTCTTTTATGACTGAGTAATATTCTGTTGTATATATGTGTTACACCATTACCCATTGAACTATGGATGGACACTTGGGTTGCTTCTATATCTTGTAAATAATGCTGCAGTAAATATGGGTGTGCATGATCTTTGTGAATCTGGGTTTTTGTTTTCTTTGGATAAATATCCAAAGTGTATTATTAGATCATATGGTAATTATATTTTTAATTTTTCAAGGAACCTCCATAGTGTTTTCCACAGGGGCTGCACCAATTTGCATTCCTACCAACAGTGTGCAAGCGTTCCTTTTTCTCTATACCCTTGTTATTTCTTGTTTATTTTATTTTATTTTAGCCATTCTGACAGGTGTAAGGTGATATTTCATTGTGATTTTAATTTGCATTTCCCTGATGATTAGTGATGTTGAGCATCTTTTTGTGTTATCTGTTGGCCATCTGTATGTCTTCTTTGGAAAAATGTCTATTTAGGTCCTCTGCCCATTTTTAATCAGATTAATTGTGGGGAGGTCTTAAGTTGAATAAGTTTATGTATTTTGGATGTTAACCTCTAATTGGATATATCATTTGCAAATATCTTCTCCCACTCAGTAGGGTGCCTGTTTGTTTTGTTTATGGTTTCCTTCACTATGCAAAAGCTTTTTATTTTAGTGTAGTCCTGATAGTTTAATTTTGCTTTTGTTTCTCTTGCCAGAGAAGACATATCTAGAAAAATATTTCTACGTTCAATGCCAAAGAAATAACTGCTTAGGAGTTTTATTATTTCAGGTCTCACATTTAGATATTTAATCCATTTTGAGGGTTTTTGTGTGTGTGTGTGTATGTGTGTGTGTGTAGTGTAAGAAAGTGGTCCAGTTTCATTCTTTTGCATTTAGCTGTCCAGTTTTCCCAGTACCACTTCTTTTTTTTTTTTTTAAGATTTTATTTATTTGACAGAGAGAGAGAGAGATAGCGAGAGCAGGAACACAAGCAGGGGGAGTGGGAGAGGGAGAAGCAGGCTTCCCGCGGAGCAGGGAGCCCGATGTGGGACTCGATCCCAGGACCCTGGGATCATGACCTGAGCCGAAGGCAGATGCTTAACAACTGAGCCACTCAGGCGCCCTTCCCAGTACCATTTCTTAAAGAAACTCTTTTCCCCATTGTATATTCTTGCCTCCTATGTCGTAGATTAAGTGATGGTATATGTGGGTTTATTTCTAGGTTCTCTATTCTGTTCTATTAACCTATGTGTCTATTTTTGTGCCAGTACCATACTGTTTTGATTACTATAGGTTTATTGTAAATCTTGAAATCTGGGACTGTGATATGTCTAGCTTTGTTCTTCTTTCTCAAGATTGCTTTGGCTATTTGGGGTCTTTTGCAGCTTCATACAAATTTGAAGACTATTCTAGTTCTGTGAAAAATGTTGGTATTTTGATAAGTATTGCTTTGGGTAGTATGGACATTTAAAGAATATTGATTCTTCCAATCCATGAGCACAAAATATCTTGCTATTTGTTTGTGTCATCTTCAGTTTCTTTCATCACTGTTTTATAGTTTTCAGAGTACAGGTCTTTCACCTCCTTGATTAAGTTTGTTCCTAGGTATTTTACTATTTTTGGTGCAATTGTGAATGGGATTTTTTTTTCTTGATTTCTCTTTCTCTAACTTCGTAATTAGTGTATAGAAACACAGTAGATTTCTGTACATTAACTTTGAATTCTGCAACTTTACTAAATTCATTTCTCAGTCCTAATAGTCTTTTGGTGGAGCTTTAAGGGTTTTTCATATATGGTACGTCATCTGCAACTAGTGATAGCTTTTCTTCTTCCTTATCAATTTGGATCCCCCCCCCCCTTTTTTTTCCTGTTTGCTGTGGCTAGGACTTGGCGGTACTATTTTGAATAAAACTGGTGAGAGTCGACACCCTTTTCTTGTTTTTGATCTTCGAGGAAAAGCTCAGTTTTTCACTGTTGAGTGTAGTGTTAGCTGTGGGTTTTTCATATAAAACCTTTAGTATGTTGAGGTACGTTTCCTCCAAGCCTATTTTGTTGAGAGTTTTTATTAAGAATGGATGTTATATTTTGTCAACTGCTTTTTCTGCACCTATTAGGATGATCATATGTTTTTATCCTTTTTCTTGTTGATATGATATATCACACTAATTGATTTGCAAATATTGAACCACATTTGCATCTCTGGAATAAATCTTACTTGATCCTGATTCTTTTAATGTATTGTTGGATTCAGTTTGGTACTATTTTGTTGAGGATTTTTGAATCTATTCTCATCAGGGATATTGGCCTGTCATTTTCTTTTTTGCAGTGTCTTTATTTGGTTTCAGTATTAGGGTAATGCTGGCCTTGTAGAATGAATTTGGAAGTTTTCCTTCCTCCTCCTCCTCTTCTTTTTTTTTAAATAGTTTGAGAAGACTATATGGTAACTCTTTTTCAAAAGTTTGGCAGAATTCACCCGTGGAGCTATCTGGTCCTGGACTTTTGTTTGTTTGGAGTTTCTAGGTTACCAATTCAATTTCAATATTAGCAATCTGTGTGTTCAAATTTTCTATTTCTTCCTGCTTCAGTTTTGGAATATTGTATGTTTTTAGGAATTTATCCATTTCTTCTAGGTTGTCCAATTTTTGGCACATAATTTTTTCATAATATTCTCTTATAATCCTTTGTATTTCTGTGGTTTTGGTTATTTCTCCTCCTTCATTTCTGATTTTATTTGAGTCGTTTTTTCCTTGATGACTCTGGTTAGAATTTATCGATTTTTATCTTTTTTAAAGAACCATTCTTGGTTTCATTTATTTTTTCCAATGTTTTAGTCTTGTTTTATTTATTTCTACTCTAATCTTTATTGTCTCCTTCCTTCTACTAGCTTTGGACTTTATTCATTCTTTTTCTAGCTCCTTTAGGTGTAAGGTTAGGTTGTTTGAGATTTTTAAAAAATTTCTTGAAGTAGGCCCATATCACTATAAACTTCCTTCCTTAGGTTTTACTGTGTCCCAAATATTTTGGAACACTGTGTTTTCAATTTCATTTGTCTCCATGTATTTTTTTATTTCTTCATTGATTAGGTGCGTGTTATTTAGTCTCATGTGCTTGTGTTTGGGTTTTTTTTTTTTTTTAAGATTTTATTTATTTGACAGAGAGCGAGCACGAGTGGGGAGGAGGAGGAGAGGGAGAAGCAGGCTCCCTGCTGAGCAGGGAGTCAGACGAGGAGCTCAATCCCAGGACCCTGGGATCATGACCTGAGCCGAAGGCAGAAGAGTAACCAACTGAGCCACCCAGACACCCCATGTTTGTGTTTTTTAGTTTTTTTTTTTGTAATTGATTTCTAGCTTCATATCATTTTGGTCAGAAAAGATGCTTGATATTATTTTTTGTGTGTGCAAATATTAGCATTTTGCCACATTTGTCTTATTATTCCTTCTCTCTCATATATAATTTTTTTCTCTATGTAGTCTCTTTCTCATACACACACACACATACATATATATCACACATTTTTTTTCTGAACAATTTGAGATTGGATTGCAAATATGATGCCTATTTATATCAGTGTGTGTTTCCTGAAAATAAGACCATTTTCCCTTATAGACATAGTATAATTATAAAAATCAAGACAGTAACATCAATTTGATATTATCTAATTATAGACCTTATTCAAATTTTACTAATTACTAATGTCTTTTTTTATGTTATGTTAATCACCATACATTACATCATTAGTTTTTGATGTAGTGTCCCATGATTCATTGTTTGTGTATAACACCCAGTGCTCCATTCAGTATGTGCCCTCTTTAATACCCATCACCAGGCTAGCCCATCCCCCCACCCCCTCCCCTCTAGAACCCTCAGTTTGTTTCTCAGAGTCCATAGTCTCTCATGGTTTGTCTCCCCCTCCGATTTCCCCAATCTTCTAAATTACGAAGACTTGTTTTGTGGCCTAACATATGATTTACTCTAGAGAATGTTCTATGTGCACTTGAAAAGAATGTGTATTCTGCTGTTTTGGATGGAATATCCTGTTTATATCTATTATGTTGTTCTGGTCTAATCTGGTTCACAGCTACTGTTTCCTTGTTGATTTTCTCTCTGGATCATCTATCCATTGATGTAAGTGGAGTGTTGAAGTCCTTTACTATTAGCTGTATCACTGTCAGTTTCTTCCTTTATTACTGTTAATGTTCGCTTTTTGTGTTTAGGTGCTCCTAGGTTGAGTGCATAGATATTTACAATTGTTATATCTTCTTGTTGGATTAATCCTTTTATCATTAGGTAGTGTATTGTCTCTTGCTATAGTCTTTGTTTTAAGGTCTATTTAGTCTGATACTAGTATTGCTACCCCAGCTTTTTTTTTTTTTTTAAGCTCCCATTTGCTTGGTATGTTTTTTCATCTCTTCACTTTCAGGTCTTTAGGTCTGGAGTGAGTAACTTATAAGCAGCTTATGGATTATGTTTGTTTATTATTGTTTGTTTTTATCTATTCAGTACCCTATGTATTTTGATTTGAGCATTTAGTCCATTTACATTTAATTATTGATAGGTATTTACTTACTGTCATTTTGTCAATTGTTTCTGGTTGTTTTGTAGTTCTTCTCTGTTCCTTTCTTTTCTTGCTCTTTTTCTTTGTGGTTTGATGGCTTTCTTTAGTGCTATGCTTGGATTTCTTTATTTTTTGTGTAACTATTATAGGTTTTTGATCTATGGTTACCATCAGGATCATTTATATGAAATCTTATGTATTTAGCACTCTATGCTAAGTTGATAGGCACTTAAGTTCAAACACATTCTAAAAGCACTAAATTTTTACTTCCCCCTCTGTTTTATGTATATGATGTCATATTTTACATCTTTTTATTTTGACCAGTTTTTTTGGAAGGTAATTTTACTACTTTTGTCTCTTTTTAATAAATCTTTTATTTATTTGAGAGATAGAGAGGAAGCACAAGCAGGGGAAGGGGCAGAGGGAGAGAGAGAGAGAGGGAGAAGCAGACTCCCCAGAGCCTGACGTGGGGCTGAATACCAGGACCCTGAGATCATGACCTAAGTCGAAGTCCAATGCTTAACCAACTGAGCCACCCAGGCACCCCACTACTTTTGTCTTTTAACCTTCATAGTCACTTTTTAAGTGATTCATCTACTACCTTTACTATGTTTGCTTTTACCTGTGAAATTTTTTCCTTTCATACTTTTCTTTTAATTATGGCCTTTTCTTTCCACTTAAGGAATTTCCTTACACATTTCTTGTAAGACTGCCTTAGTGGAGATGAACTCCTTTAACTTTTGTCTGGGAAACTCCTTACCCTTTTCTATTCTGAATGGTAACCTTGCTGGATAGAATATTCTTAGTTGTAGGGTTTTTTTTTTTTCTTTTAGTATTCTGAACTTTTGGTCTGCAGTTTCTGCTGAAAAATCACCTTATAGCTCTTTAAGGGGTTTTCCTTGTATGTAACTCTGCTTGTCTTTTGCTTTTTAAAAAATTCTCTCTTTATCATTACTCTTTGGCATTTTAATTATTATATGTCTTGGTGTACGTATCTTTGGGTTCATCTTGTTAGGGACTCTCTCTGCTTCCTATATCTTGATGTCCCCAGATTAGAGTCATTTTCAGCTATTATTTCTTCACATAAATTTTTTGCCCCCTTCTTCCTCTTCTTTTTCTAGGATCCCTATAATGCGGATGTTATTACACTTGATGATGCCACAGAGTTCCCTTAACCTATTTTCATTTTTTTATTATTGATTTTTCTTTTTTTTTTTTAAAAAGATTTTATTTATTTAACAGAGAGAGATACAGTGAGAGAGGGAACACAAGCAGGGGGAGTGGGAGAGGGAGAAGCAAGCTTCCCACGGAGCAGGGAGCCTGATGCGGGGCTTGATCCCAGGACCCTGGGACCATGGCCTGAGCCAAAGGCAGACGCTTAACCACTGAGCCACCCAGGCGCCCCATTATTGATTTTTCTTTTTGCTGTTCAGCTTGGGTGCTTTCCATTACCCTGTCTTTGAGATTGCTAATCTGTTCTGCATCTTCTAATATGCTTGTGGTTCCCTCTAGTGTATTTTTTATTTCTGTTATTGAATTCTTCAGCTCTCACTGGTTTTTTAATTTTTTCTGTCTCTTTGTTGAAGTTCTCACTGAGTTCATCCACTCTTTTCTCAAGTCCCATGGGTATCTTTATGATCAGTACTTTGAATTTTTTTTATCAGGCATATTATTTTTGTTTCATTTTGGTCTTTTCCTGTGATTTTTGTCTTGGTCTTTCATTTGTGACATATTCTTCTGTCTCCTCATTTTGTCTAATTCTCTGTGTCTATATCTATGTATTAGGTAGGTTGCCTACATCTCCTGGACTTGAATATACTGGCCTTCTGTAGAATAGTGGTGCCCTATAGTGCAATCTCCCTTGGTCACCAGAGCCACATCCTCCAGGGGTGTCCCCTCTGTGGGCTGCTTGTACCCTCCTCTTATGGTCGGGCCTCAATTACCCTTAGTTCAGCCAGCTGCAATGACTCACCTTTCCTTCTGTTTGTGCACAGGGCAGGGTTTGCTCCCTGCACTGTGGAGAGATCTGTCTGTGGCTACTGTGGGCTTGTTGGTGGGCAGGGCCAGAAGTCAGCCTAGCTGTCTGCAAATAGCCTCTCTGACACAGCTGCAGATGCACAGTAAGGCAGGGCTTGCTTTCTGCATAGCCAGCTAAGAGGCCTGGCTGCAGAAACTGTGGGCATGTTGGTATGTGGGGTTATTTCTCTCTCTTTCCAGAGCAGGAGTCACTTTGAAGTGGTTCTGGTCCCTGTGGGAGTTGCTTGCAGGGTGTGGTGGGGCAGGAGCTGTTTTGGTAGGATGCCTGCTGAGGAATCAAGCAGGTTGGATGGGGTGGGTCCACAGGGGAATGCTGGGGTGGGGCACCCTAATGCTAGCAAGGTAGATGAAAAGTATTTCTAGCTCCCACAAACATCTGGCTATCTAGGCTGAGGAAGGGAAAGAGAAATGGCCTCTGCCAGCACTCTTGTTCCTAGAAGAATCTCATGCAGATTCCTGCTCCTCCAGCACATGTTTTAACATTAGTAAATAAATCTCCTTCCTGTATACCCCATGTGCTTTTCAAACTGCTGCTTCTGTGTCAGGTCTTGGGCTGAGTTTAGTATACTGGCTCTTTAAGGGCAGGGACTCAGCTTTCTCTCTGTCTCTGGCTCTCCCACAGTTATGCCTGCTGAGTTTTACAGCTCTTGGATTGAAGCCCTGCTGGTTTTCAAAGCCAGATTTTTGGGGATTCATCAGTGTGGGTCCCCAAGTCTGGGGGCGCCCTGTGTGGGATCAGATCCTCCTGCTTCTTGGGACTTGGCTGTCCTCCCCCCCCCCCCCCCACAACCCGCCCCGCCATTTGTTGTTAGTTGTGCCGGGAATTTGGTTCCCAACTGCAACTCTGCCCCTCCTGCCCTTTTTGGTGTGGCTTCTCTGTGATGGAGCTGTTATCTCGGTGCGTTTGTGGGACAAGTTGAACTCTGGATCCTCCTATTCTGTTGTCTTCCCAAAACTCCTGGTCTTTCTGATTTTAAAATATAGTATATTCATTAGAAAACAAGAAACACACCTGTGATGACTTTCTTTGTCCATGACCTGGCGTAGGCATTGGGGGTGGGGGGGGAGGTTGATGGATTTAAGATAACTTTTAGTGATAAAGAACCTGTGAGGGAGAGAAGGGAGAAAAATTGGTGACTCTTATTATCCTTGAACTATAAGATGAATGTTTAGAAATTTTGTTACAAGAATTACAGGGTATTAGAAAATGTGGAATACATCTTGCTTATCTACTGTATTCATAGTACTTAGTTCCTGAAATGGGGAAAATTCTTTCTTTATCCTGACATTGTTTTCAGATAATAATGAATGTTTTTAAAAATGGCAAAAAAAATCTTTAGGAAAGAGTCAGTGTTTTATAACAATATTTTATCTACTTCTGGGTTTTCCTTTGGTGTTTTTAGAGTTCACAGTGTTAACTGATAATGATATTTTTCTTTTTACCTACAGCACAGCCAAGTACAGCATGTGGTCATTCCTCCCTCGATATTTGTATCTGCAGTTTAGCAAAGCTGCTAATGCTTTCTTCCTGTTCATTACTATATTGCAGGTAATATTTCTGAACACATTATTAGTTTAAGCTTTTTAGAAAAGAAAATATAAAAAGCTCATTTAGCTGAAATAAGAATTTGATGTAGAGAATAAATTCAAACACTGTTAAGAAAATTCTCTTCTTACAATATTTAAGTTACTCAGTAAGACCCATTTTTGGGCTGAAAAACATGTTTATGCCCAATATATGATTTGGTCCACAGTTCTTCCTAATTTAGATCACTAATGAGATATTATTGGACCAACTTCTATAATTTATGCCACCTCCATGATAGGATAATTTTAATATATTTAAAGGAATAGTTTAAAGAAAGCCCAAATGCTAGTTTAAAATAGCTAATTTTCTTTTCTTTTCTTTTCTTTTTTTGTATTTCAGTAAGAACACTTAATGTGAGGTCTACCTCCTTAACAATTTTAAGTATACAATATAGCAGTGTTAACCATAGATATTTGTTGTACAGCAGATCTCTAGGACTTATTAATTTTGCATAACTGAAACTTTATGCTCATTGAATAACAACTCTTCATCTCTCCCTCTCTCTAGCTCCTGACACCATTTCACTCTGATTCCATGAATCTGACCATGTTAGATGTCTCATATAAGTGGACTTATGCAGGATTTGTCGTTCTGTGGGTAGCTCATTTCACTTAGCATAATGTCCTCAAAGTTCATCCATGTTGTTATATATGGCAGGATTTCCATCTTTTTAAAGTCTGAATAATATCCCATTGTATATATGCCACACTTTCTTTATCCAGTCATCCATCGACAGACATTGAGGTTATTCCCATATCTTGGCTATGGTGAAAAATTCTGCTATGAACATGGGAGTGCTGCTATGTCTCCAAGATCCTGATTTCAACTGGATAAATGGATTTGGATAAATACCCAGAAGTGGGATTGCTGAACCATATGGTAGTTCTATTTTTAATTTTTTGTAAAAGCTTCATATTACTTTCTATAACAGCAGCACCATTTTCTATTCCCACCAGAAGTGTACAAGGGTTCCAATCTTTTCACATCCTCACCAACACTTGTTATTTTTTTGTTTTGCTAATAGCCATCCTAACATGTGTGCGGTGATATCTCACTGTGATTTGGAATTTCATTTGCGTGATGATTAGTGTGATGTTGAGCACCTTTTCATGTCCCTCTTGGCCATTTGCATGTTGTCTTTAGAGAAATGTCTATTCAGGTCATTTGCCCATTTTGATTGGATTATTATTTTTTTTTTCCCTATTGAGTTGGAGTTCCTTATACATCCTTATCAGATCGGGGGGGATTCAAATATTTTCTCCTATTCTGTAGGTTGCTTTTTCATTTTATTGATGGTTCCCCTTGCTGTGCAGAAGCTTTTCAGTTTGTAGTCCCACTTGTCTCTTTTTGCTTTTGTTGTCTGTGCTTTTGGCGTCCTATCCAAGAAATCATTGCCAAGACCAATGTCTAGAAGCTTTCCCTCTGTTTTCTTTTAGGAATAACGTCTTCTCAAAACAGTTAAATTCAAGACTTTCCGTATTTTGGTTTATTCCTGTTTATTCAACCTTATTTTCATCATGAACCCTACAATCCAGCACAACCCAAGAGGCAAGCCTCCTCACAATTCCCCAGTTTTCTTCCTATCTCTAGACCTTGGTTCATTCTATTACCTAACCCGGAAGACACTCATCTGGCTATAATCTATCCATTCTCTTAAAGGCTCAGCTCAAATTCACCTTCCTTCAAACTTCACGAAATGCCATAGTCCATCTTCATCTTCTGTAGCAATGATCTGTGCTATATGTTATAACTGATTTTATTTTTTCTGGAAAACTGTAAATTCCTTGAATAGAAATAGTGCCTTCAAAATGGCCAAGCTTTGGGATAAGAATTTAGTGAATTTGTTGAACTGAACTTAAACAGAAGACAGGCATTAGTGAACATTTATAGAGGTCACCATAAGTGTGTACCAAAATTTGTGCATGGAATTAAGAATTCAAGGATGAATTATTAGAGCTAGCTCCTACCTTTGGAGAGCTGGTAGTCTTAACATACAAATACTTTATAAATATTTCTTAAAGTATTAGGGGAACACAGCGTCCTTTGGGCTTGAGGGTGAGTGGTTCAGGAAAATCTAGTGAAAAAGATGACCTTTGAGCCAAAGATTAGAGGAGGAGGAGTCTAACAGTAAGCAGAGGGGCAGCGGAAGAAGAGAAGGCCTTTCAGGCACAGGAGACTGTGAGCAAAGGCCCAGAAACGGAAGCACTGGTTGCCTTTTATAGGAAACAGGGACAAACGGGGGAGGGAAAGAGGTAGAATTTTCTCTGAGAACATTTTATGTATTTTGAATTGTGAAAAATTTAAAGTATTTTTTTTCTAGTGTATGAAATGTTCTAGGGAACAGCAAAAATTTTGTTTGGAGCATAAGGTGTAAAAGAAGCTAAAGATGTTAGCTGAGATCAGGTTATAAGAAGCTTAGTGTGCTACATTCAGAAGCTTGGACTGTATTCTAGGGATAAGAAAAAGGCAGTGACAGTCAGGAGCTAGAGTGAAGCGACCAGCTCTGGTTAGGCTTCACCGAGGGAGAGACAAGAGAGGCCTGCGAATGACAAGACTGGCTTGGAGGTGCCCTGCAGAGAGAGATGGAGAGGATGGGCAGATAGGAGTTATAGGAAAGACAGATTTAATCGATAGCCTAAGCAATCCTAAAATTTCTCCCCTTCCTCTTCTGGTTCTCAAATTGTATTGTATTATATTGTATGTATCTTACTTATTTTGTTTATTTTGTTTATTTTATTTATTTAATTTAATTTTCAATTTAATTTTTATTTTTTATGTATTTATTTTTTGTATTTATGTAGTTTTATCTTTTAATGTATTTGTTTATGTAATTTTTAATGTATTTATGTAATTTTATTTCTTATGTATTTATATAATTTTATTATGTATTTATGTAATTTTATTTTTTATGTATTGATGTAATTTTATTTAATTTTAATTTAATTTAATTTTTTAAAGATTGTATTTATTTACTTGAGAGAGTGAGAGAGAGAGAGAGAGAGAGAAAGAGCATGAGCAGGGGGAGGGAGAGGGAAAAACAGGCTCCCCGCTGAGCAGGGAGCCCCACTCTGGACTCATCCCAGGACCTGAGATCATGACCTGAGCCAAAGGCAGATGATTAACCAACTGAGCAGCCCAAGTCCCCCTCAGATTGCTTTTAAAGTAACTAAGAATCATCAAGAGTTTCAAAATAAACACTATTTTGCTACACAAAGAAATAATAAGCAAGCAGGAAATAAGGCAGCATAGAGAGTACACACAGGCCCAAGTCTGGAAATACAGGGCTAAGAACTGGTCTAAATCTGGAAAACTAAAGGGTCCAATCTAGGACCTCACCTACCCTTCCATCCATCAGGAAACTGCCACAGCCTGTTTATCACTTTATTTATCATTTATTTATTTATTTAGAGAGTGTGAGCAGGGGCAAGGGGGGCAAGGAGGGGCAGAGGAAGAGAGAATCTAAAGGCAGGCTCCACGCTCAGTGAGGAGCCCCAAGCAGGGCTCAATCTCACAACACTGAGATCATGGCCCGAGCTGAAATCAAGAGTCAGACACTTAACTGAGCCACCCAGGCGCCCCACTTTATTTCTCATATTTTAAACAGTGGGGGGTAGACCCAGAGTGCCTTCCACCGGAAATTATAAGAAATGTTATTCACCTGTGCCTCCAAAGAAAATTTCTCTTCTGCCTCAAAAAGAAGATTCAGTTAACTGACCTTCTGGATTTAACTATTTTGAAAGGATGCTGTTTTAGACATTTAAGTTTTGAACTATTCTTTTCAAAATGTGACAAAAGTATTGGAAAGGTGACATAATGACCGAAGTGTTAAGAAGTTGCACTTTGCCATAATGTAATGTTTAGTGTCCTACTTCAGGGAGGGTTTTGATATGCTAAGAGTCTCCCTCCTCTTTTTATTTGACACTGTGGGTTGTTCTTATGTCCCGGGTATGCCACTAATAGCCTGACTTTTAGTGTTAAGCAAAATATGAGTCATCATAAGATTCTTGGTCACTCTGATTGTTTTTGCAGCAAATTCCAGATGTATCTCCAACGGGAAAATATACAACTCTTTTGCCTTTGATGATTATTCTTATGGTTTCTGGCATCAAAGAGATTGTAGAAGATTATGTAAGTTTACTGTTAGTGAAATGTTCTCAGAACTACTCCCTTGAGTAGAAGAGGCATGGTTGTTGTTGTTGTTGTTTTCAAGCTTCTTGTTGGAACTGGTATAATTTTTTAAATCTGTAGTTGATGTGAAGAAACAAATTAAAGTTTTAAGATTTCAAATCTTAAATTATGTGTGTGTGTGTGTGTGTGTGTTTATTTAAGAAACCAGTGGGACTTAATTGTGGTCATCAGATATATTTTTGAGGCTATAATGCAACCAGAAAATCCTAACGGGCTAAAAAGTTCAGGAATTGTGCAGTGACTTCATTTCTCCTTTAACCTTATCACAGATACAATTTCTTTTTTTTTTTTTCAAGATTTTATTTATTTGTTAGAGTGAGAGCACAAGTAGGGGGAGGGGCAGAGCAGGCAGAGGGAGAAGCAGACTCCCGGCTGAGCAAGGAGCCCAACGCGGGATTCGATCCCAGGACCCTGAGATCATGATCTGAGCTGAAGGCAGACGCTTAACGGACTGAGCCACCCAGGTGACCCCACAGATACAATTTCACATGAGCCTACAGATTTTAGCAGTGAAGGAAAAGAAGAGAGATATTTAATATTGTTTTCTGTTTGTTCTGACCCTACCTACTACAGCTGAGGTCACTGTAGTAGAGATCCCTTCCTCCTCACTCACAATCCTAATGCTCATTTTCCAAAATTGCTAGCTATTGTTATTCCTATGTTTCTGCCTCGTTCCTTCATATCTTGAAAAGATAGGTCATCAGTAAAATCTATTTGGTTTCTGGTCTTTTGATTGCTTTATAATATGAAAGAATTTTTCAAACTTAATCAAAAGCCTTGAGCTAAATTGGGGCATAATTCAAGATTGCTAATTATGTGTTTAACTAGAAAGATAGTCATTGAAAGCAACGTATAATATGCTGACATTTTAAGTAGCACTTCACTATGTAGGAGGCCCTGTATTGTATGTATTTATGTGTGTGTGCGCGCGTGCGTGTGTGTATTCATTTACACTGAGGCACATACTGGTTCGTGACCTGACATGACTACATTCATAAGAGGCGGAGCTGGAATGTTAACCAAGGTAAGCTGTCTCTAGGGGCCGCACACTTAACCACTTTGCTTTACTCCCTCCCTTAGATCACATCTTAATTTAGAGAGTCGGATAAGAGCAAAACAAAATTGAAATTAGTTATAGCCAAAAAAAAAAAAAAAACACACAAAAAACAAACCCCCCAAAACAAAAAAAACCCCAAATCCTTTACAATCAGGTTTGCTGCCTCTATTCTTTCCTAAACCTACTATGACTTGTATTATGATGTGAATTATTCACTTTGAACTTTTAACATAATGGGTTTTTTTCTATAACAGAAACGACATATGGCAGACAAATTAGTTAACACAAAGACCACGATAGGTAAGATATTAGATTAAGCTTTTATTCGCTTTCACTATAAAAAATATCTAAATTGACCAAATAGATACACGTACTATGTTTCATAACGTTTCATTATTTAAAGAAATATAGAAAACAAAGAACAACCATTAGGAAACTGCTTCCTATATGTGAGAATCATCAATTATGTTAATTAGAATAAAATAAACAAAATTGGAATATTTGGGATATGAGCAATTCTTATGTCAATAAAGAAGATCTGGGTGTTACATAGTCTCTCTCAGTCATAGTTTTGATATGTGCTATCTTTGTAATTGATTAGAAATATATAATGTTGCTTTCGGGCTATCAGCCAGTATTTTAGCATGTAACAGCAAACTGTTTTCTCTTTAGGACTGGAAGTAACTTAACATAGCTTTACCTAACAGTCATCTATCTATCCTTATGTTAAGTTACATTATATTATACATACTGCTCTGTTTTGGTGCAGTGCATGTAAACACAGTTTACATATTTTTCCAGTTTATATCAAGGTTAAATTAATAAGGACAGTACTTTATAAAGAAACACATTTAGTTTTTTAGAAAAATATCTTTTATTATTTTGGACTTTACCTGATGCAATTGTTACAGTTAATATAGTTCTATGTTTTCCAGTGTTAAGAGAGAATGCATGGAAAATGATCATGTGGAAAGAGGTAAGAATGTATTTTAAGTTAGTAATAAGCACCTACCATATTTAGAGTTACAGATTTTTATGTCTGAAACATGTCTTCAAGAACTGTCAAATTATCCTATTTTGTAGATGAGGAAGGAAGTAGAGGATCAAAGGGAATAATTATTTTGCTCAAGGTCACACAGCCTGAAAGTGGTGAAAATAGGCTTTGAATTTAAGTCTGTTTGGTTGGAAGTCTACATGCTTTCTAATGTGCCTCAGTGTTAACTTTTGTGTCATTGACTGGAATATTTAAAGATGATGCTTAACAAACTGTTACTCAGGGTACAAGGCAACCTTTTTTTTTTTTTTAATTTTATTATGTTATGTTAGTCACCATACATTATATCATTAGTTTTTGATGTAGTGATCCACGATCCATTGTTTTTGTATAACACCCAGTGCTCCATGCAGTACGTGCCCTCCTTAATACCCATCACCAGGCTAACCAATCCCCCTTCCCCCCTCCCCTCTGAAACCCTGTTTGTTTCTCAGGTCCATAGTCTCTCATGGTTCATCTCTCCCTCCAATTCCCCCCCCCCCATTTTTCCCTTCCTTCTCCTAATGTCCTCCATGTTATTCCTTATGTTCCACAAATAAGTGAAACCATATGATAATTGACTTTCTCTGCTTGACTTATTTCACTTAGCATAATCTCCTCCAGTCCCATCCATGTTGATGTAAAAGTTGGGTATTCATCTTTTCTGATGGCTGAGTAATATTCCATTGTATATAGATCACATCTTCTTTATCCATTCATCTGTTGAAGGGCATCTCGGCTCTTTCCACAGTTTGGCTATTGCGAACATTGCTGCTATGAACATTGGGGTGCATATGGCCCTTCTTTTCACTACATCTGTGTCTTTGGGGTAAATACCCAGCAGTGCAATTGCTGGGTCATAGGGTAGCTCTATTTTTAAATTTTTGAGGCACCTCCACACTGTTTTCCAAAGTGGTTGTACCAACTTGCATTCCCACCAACAGTGTAAGAGGGTTCCCCTTTCTCCACAACCTCTCCATTTGTTGTTTCTTTCCCTGTCCATTTTTGCCATTCTAACTGGTGTAAGGTGGTATCTCAGTGTGGTTTTGATTTGGATTTCCCTGATGGCTAATGATGATGAACATTTTTTCATGTGTCTGTTAGCCATTTGTATGTCTTCTTCAGAGAAGTGTCTGTTCATATCTTCTGCCCACTTTTTGATTTGATTATTTGTTTTTTGGGTGTTGAGTTTGAGAAGTTCTTTTTAGATCTTGGATACCAGCACAAGGCAACCTTTATATGGAGACTACCTCAGGGCATATTTTCATGAGTATTTGCCCTTGGGATAGAGGTTAAAGGCATAGTGGGGCTAGATACTTTGTCCTCATCAATAATTCATTACTGACCAGTGTAAAATTCCTTTGAACACTAATTGTAAGAGTGTTTTGATTTCTAAGTATCATCAGTATGTCTTTCCCTGAGAGAGCTAGAGCGGGTGAGTCAACCATGATTACATTTTGCTCCTCTCATTGGGACTAAGAGAAAAAAGTCCCTGAGAGGTCTACTCCATTCCTGGTTGGCAGAGTCTCAGGGGAGAGGGTTGGTGAGAGACAAGAGGAGAGGAGTGAGGCTGCAGTGGGGGGAGGGGGGCTTTCTGTGCAGAGGTGATTGCGTGATCTGAGTTTTAATTTACCCCCAGTGTCTTCCACTGGAAGAATGAGTCAAACAGAGCCAAGGACCAGGAATTATTCCTCTGACTCATTTTACCACCTGTACAAGCAAACAGAGCACTTTACACATCAGGTGCTTACAAAAGGAAAAGGGAGTTGATTTGGGGATCCTTTGGGCAAAAGAGAAAAAGAGTTTGTAAGAGATGTGCTGGTCATAAGCACCCTTAGGGTAATGACTGCCTGCTATCACTTCCCTGGGTGCATAATCTTCTGCATCAATATTGTTTCTTGTGGGGAAATCTAGTTTTAATTACAAAGTCTCAAGCTTATCTCATTCTAGTCATTGTTAGATCTTGCTGTGAGTTAGTTGTTTATATAAGTTACAAATGCTTTATTGTTCACTGCATTGTGACCTTGATGTAAGTTGTGAATGTTTGTCAATCCTTTTTTCTCCCCTACTGTTGCACGTGTTCTCAGCATTTATAGACACTTAGAGCATTTAAGGTTCTCTCCTCACTTTTATCCAGAAGTATTTAATTAAGCTTTGTTCAATTAATGAAGATAGAAATGATTTTTATAATCATTATATATAAAAAAATAGTCTCCTTGTTCTCTTCCTCCTCAGAAATAAATTATTTTTTTCAATATAGGTCCAGAAATTGGTTTAGGAAAGAATTTTACCCACAACCTCCCCCCCACCCTGCTTTTCTAGCTGCCCAAGAAGGGCCTGCCAATTTTAAGTGTTGTGTCCTCAATACCTAGCACAGTGTAAATGCTCAAGGGGTTTGTTAAAGAAAAAGTACACAGGAAGAAAGCATCAGAAACTCATATTGCTTTCTTCAGGTATTGTTCCTAGTATTTACATATCTCTTAGTTACAAGTTAGAATTCATTCATACATTCAGTCAACAAATATTGATTGATTGATTGATTGATGGAGGGAGATGGGCATTTTTTCTGTTCTACATGGACCTCACAGAGCAGCAGAGGAATGCCCACCATTAGGCAAGTGATTACAGCGTGATAGTGTATGAACAGCACACAATTGCAAAAATAGTACTATCAATAGGTCTGTTTGGATTTCTCAGCCTTGGCACTATTTACATTTGGGGCCAGAAAATTATTTGTTGTGGGGGGCTGTCCTGTGCATTGTGGACTGTTTAGCAGCATCCCTGGCCTCCATCCACTTGATGCCAGTAGCATCATCCCCTAAAACCCCAAAGGTGTGACAACCAAAAATGTTTCCGGACATTGCCAAATGTCCCTGGTGGGAGGGGAGGGCAAAATAGCCCCCAGTTAAGATAACCATTTTAGAGGAATGACTCCCTCCAAAAATAAAATTGTTCTAATGTAGCTGAAGTTTCTTAGCATGGTTCCAGGATTTTCACATCATAATTTTTCTTAAGAATATTTGACACATTTTGACTCTATTTTTGCTTTTTAATATTGATGCTTCTGTGATTTCTCTCCTGGTTTTATAGGTAAATGTGGGCGACATTGTGAAGGCCTCAAATGGACAGTTCCTTCCTGCAGACATGGTTCTGATTTCTTCTAGGTTGGTTATGATAGTGGGCATTTAAGGAACTTTTTTTTTTTTAGATTTATTTATTTTAGAGTGTGTGGGGGAGGGTAGCAGACTGGGAGGGAGAGTCTCAAGCAGACTCTGCATGGAGCCCCACTCAGGGCTTGATCTCACGACCCTGACATCACAAGCTGAGCTGAAACCGCAAGTCAGGTGTTTAACAGACTGTGCCACCCAAGCTCGCCCACTTAAGGAACTTCTATTCTGAATTAGAAATTTTAAGAAAACCAAAGGCCTACCCATCTCACCGCTTTCTGCATCCCTCTCTATTATAGATCAGCAAAGTTTTACTGCAAAGTAAAGTTACAAAACCTGCAAAGGTTTACTGTGAAAGGACTGATAGTAAATATTTTCAGCTTTGCAGGCCATGCAGTCTCTGTTGTAGCATCAGAAGCAGCCATAGGCAACATGTAAACAAATAGGTGTGGCCGTGTTCCAATGAAACTTTAGTAAAAAGTGGATTTAGCCTGGATTTAGCCTGTGGGCCATAGTTTGCTGACTGTTATTCTATACTTTTATTATCTTTAATTTCCCTGGACATATTTTCTTCTAGCCTAATTGTTAGATTAATTCTATCCCTCCTGTAATTTCTATAGACATTCAGCAAAATTTAAAATTATGCTTATTATCATATATTAATCTCATGGCAATTCTGAGATGTTCCCATTCTATAAATAAAGTGACTCACACAGAGAGTAAGTGATCTTTTCAATACCATTAAGTGGGCTCATGTGAGGCCCAAGTTTAAAAACACAGCCTTTGTTCTTTTTGTAGAACTATATTGCTTTATTCATTGGCCATTTTAGAGGAAACTTACACAGAGACTCCCTACAATGGGTATTTCCTTTCCATTAGGTCATGTCTGACCACCTCTCCATATGCTTCTATGTTGGGCCCCCTGGGGAGCTCAGCTGTCCCCTCCTTCATGTTCTCTGTAAGGAGAACATAGTCTCGGGCGTCTGTGGGTAAGGGTGGCTATAGTCATGAACACAGCTGCATGAACACAATGACATGTTGGGTAAACTGTTTCCCTAGATCAAGTCATAATCATCTCCAAGTGATAAAAATATTCCTAGCCTTCTAGACACACATCATCTTGGAGCATGGAGAGATTTATTGGAAAGAGAGATTTGTTCTAGAGCCATTGTCTAAGCTTCTGGAAAAGCAGTAATGCCAACACTAGCTCTTATTCCTACCAGATGCACTTTGTTCTTTTGCCATCAGTGTATTAACCCACTGGGCAAAAGAACTTACTGTTGCTGATAGGTTTCTCTCTTAGGTTTGGTTAAGAGTATGGGGTTGACCACAGGAGCCGGAGATGTACCATAAAGGGCTTTGTTTTTATAACCTCTACATCATTTGTATGTGCGACTTTCTTTGCCTCTTTCTCTCAAAAAAGTACTACTTATATGGAAACCAGTCTTTTTTTTTGGGAGTAGGAGAGAAGTGTGGGGGAGGGGGAGATAAAAAAAAATCATTGTTCTTGGACTTTTTTCTGGCAGTTTTACAGATGATATTTTTCTAAGTTTTCACCCTGCCCCCACTAAACAGCTTAGATACACACACACACACACACACACATCCCAATGCTTATTTGATTGGGCATAAAAGTAAGAAAACCAAATTGAGTCCCAGGATGAAGTGAGACCCTAAGAACACTGAAAGGTAATCCTGTGTCAATATAGGCTTTTTCCCTGAGTGTTTCTGCCAAACCCCGAAGACCATAAGCTTCCATTTCATTGAGCATAGGAAGTAGGCAATTCTTGCATAAAGCTGAGAACTACACCCTTAATTAAGGGAGAATGAAGACTAAAAACCACCATGCTGTAGGGGGCAATAGAGAAATGTGCTTGTCTTGAGTTTGGCTTAGGGTGGAGGGAAAATTGTGAGATTCAAGTTGGCTCATGAAGATGTGATCTCTGAATTCACCTTGCCTGTGTGCTGAAAAAATTTTAAGCGGAGAGTTTAATGTGATCATGGAAAATAAAGAAGAAACCTCTAATTAGGAGATAAAACAGAGAATGGAAAAGGTAACAGTCCAAAAGATAATCGCTGACAGTTTCTCAGAATTTTTGAAAGTCTGTCCCTTGGATTCATTGGGTTTCCTGGATCTGAAACTAGAACTAAATAATAGGGAACATCAGAGTAATTTTGAGTGTGATAATCAGAACTATACCAAAGGTGTTCATATTGTTCAGAATGAGAGTGAAGATATCGATTGGCTAGAAACCTTAAACTCTGGATATTTGTCTAAAAATTTACTTTAATATCTAAATGATTAGGCATAGAATATATAGCTTTCAGCCATATCAAGGGGGAAAATTATTTGAGAAAAAGGAAAAGCCCTCACAAGTAACTAAAAGAATAGAAAAAAGGCAAAAAGAGGGAGAAATAGAATGCACTTAATCAGGTAGTAGAATAAATAAAAATACATCATCAATAACAAAGCAAATAGATTTCAGAAGTTAGAAGATTTATAAAATTGACCAACTATATGTTGTTTACAAGAATTTCACAAAACACAAGTGCTCAGGGAGATTGAAATGAAAAAATACATACAGAAATAGTAAAGTCCAGAAGAGATGGTATCACCATTAGATAAAATAGACTTTGAGGCAAAAAGCATTCTTTGAGATAAAGTGTCACTGGAGAAAAAGAAAAAAAGCCATTTCATAATAACAGTTTTAATTCACGGAGAAATGATATAGGTTAAACATAAAGAAAAAACTTAAACATCTATAAGAAATTTACAAACCCAACATCATACTGGGATGTTTCAGTATTTGCTTTCAGGAATTGATCAAATGGAGAAAAAAGTCAGTATGGAGGTAGAAGATTTGAAAAGCGAATGACAACCTTGAAATGGCATGTATAGAAATTCTTGGTGTATTGTACCCAAAAGCAATATATAGATACGCTTCAAGCACAATTAGGAACATTTGTCAAAATTGTTAGGACATAAGAAAGAAACAAAAGATTCTAAGGGACTGGTAGTCCACAGGCCACTTGCTCTGACCATAATGCTATTAAGTTTGAAATCAATAATAAAAAGATAACTAGGAACTTTATATGTTGGAAATAAATCATGTCTCTAAACAATTCGTGGGTCAAGGAGGCAATCATAATGGAAGTTGGAAAATACTTAGATTTTAGTGGTTATGAGAATACATCAAATCTCCTATGATACAGCTAAGTTGATAGACATTTTTAGCTTAAAATGCTTTCATTAAAAAAGAAATGCCAAAAAAATGAGCTAAGAATCTAGTCTAAGAAGTTAGCTACAGTACAAAAGAATAAACTCAAATCAGGCATAAAGAAATAATAGAGAAGTAGAAATTAATGAAAAAACAATGAAGAAGATCAAAATGGGGAAAACTTGCTTCTTAGAAAATGACTAATAAATTAAAGTTCTGGTAAGATTAATCAGGGAAGAAAAGGAAAGGCACCAGTACACAATACTACAAAATTGAAAAGTTGGTATAATTATAAGTGCATCAGAGATTAAATGAGAGGATCTTATGAAAGTTTTATAATCACATTTTAGCATTTAAATGAAGTGCATAAATCCATAATATACTTACCAGAACTTATTCTAGAAGAAATATAGAACCTGAATGGTCCTATAATCATTAAAGATACTATGTAGGTAGTAAAAAAAAATCCCACTAAGAGACTATCAGGACCAGGCATTGTAACTGTCAAATTCTATCACACACTCAATGTAGAGAAAATACCAGTCTTCCAATAAATTGCTCAAAGTAACAGAAAGAATACCCTCTGATTAATTTTCTGAGGCTGGTGTAATCTTGACACAAAAATTTAAAGACAGAATGATAAAGGAGATTTACAAGTCCATTTTGTGGTTAATTTTAGTATAAAAATGTTAAAACCTGACAATATAAAAGATGGTAATATGATCAAATGGGGTTCATCACAGGAATGTAATTTGTTTTTATAATAAGGAGTCGGACTCCATTTTTGGATGTTTGCTGACAAAATTTAAACCTCCCCTCCTCTTCCCCTCCTGCCACACATCTGGGCTGGTTGACAGGAAAGCCTCGGTGTTCCCTCCTTTGGCACCTTGTAAATAATAAACCTTCCCACTCTTTTGGTGTGTTTGTAGCATCAGTTTTGACACTCAAACCAAATCTTGGGTGGGGGGCGCTTGATCCTGCTTCTGAAGGGTGACCACAACAGTTTCATTATTAGGAAATGAAAGAATTGCACTTTAGTGCATTTTCACTTTGGTAGATTAAAAGCTAAAAAACATGATCATATCAATAGAAGCATTTCAAAATATACAACATTTGTGATAAAAGCCCCTAGAAAATGGGGCACCTGGGTGGCTCACTCGTTAAGCGTCTGCCTTCGGCTCAGGTCATGATCCCAGGGTTCTGGGATTGAGCCCCGCATCGGGCTCCCTGCTCGGCGGGAAGCCTGCTTCTCCCTCTGCCCCTACCCCTGCTTGTTTTCCCTCTCTTGCTGTGTCTTTCTCTGTCAAATAAATAAAATCTTTAAAAAAAAAAAACCTCCTAGAAAACTACCAATAAAAGGGAACTATCTTAACCCAATCAAAGGAAAAAACTGTTATCTATGGAATAAAAAAAATAAAATAAAATTCTCATTATTTGTAGATGACATTATTGTATACAACCCCCCCAATTTTTATGGATTATAAGTGACCAATATATTGCTTAGTGATACACATAAATGTAGTAATGAAATTACAAAGAGAAGGGAATGATTATCACAAATATTAATATAGTAGTTATCTCTGGGAGGAAGAGAAGAAAATGCAATTGGGGGACCTTTCAGGTACTATAGTTTCTTCTCTTGTAATATATATAGCAATAAAACAGCATTTTGTTCTCAAAATATAACATTCATTCTATAAACTCTTTTGGATATATATTTCACACAAAAAATAAAATTTTATTTTTGTTATCTTTCAAATCTGTAAGAGATACATATAAAATTTATTAAAATTCACCTTGTTTGAAAAATTAGTCTTCTATATTAAAAATAAAAGTAGGAACCACCTTTATGGCATGAATATCTCATGATCAAATTTAGAGACAAAATTTTTTTAAATAGGGGCTATTGATCTAATGGAAAAGCTTTATCATTTGGAACAGATCTTTTCTATTTGTTCTTGGTTCACACTTCTCTCAGGGAAAAAAAAAAGCTTATGATTCCCACATGGTAGTTGTAAAAATAGAAAGATAAGAAGGGTGAAAATATGCTTTGAAAGTAGAAACACCAATATAAAGTTCTAAGCCAGTCGGGGCTTGAACAAAATCATGGTAATATGATTGCTAGACTGAGTACATTTGAGTATTTCAAATTTGGGAGAGGAGTTTCACAGGCTTTTTAAAAAATTTAATTTTTTAGAATAGCTAATTCACACATGCGTTTCAAGTTTTAAAATGTGAAAAAAGACATCCAGTGACATCTCCTTCCCTCCTGTTGCCCTGCCATCAGACACTCAGTGCTATAATGTTCCCGTGTATATTTCCAGGGATTTTTTTAGGTTTATAGACAAATACATCTACCTATGCTCCCCCCTTGTATTCTGAAAACTTTAAGTTTTCATTTATAAATGTATCAAAATATCTTTTTCTAGTTTTTTTAAGGTGTAAAGTTAAGGTTATTAATTTGAGATTTTTCTTCTTAATTTTTTTAAAATATAGACATTTACAGCTATAAACTAGACCCTAAGCACTGTTTTAGTTGCATCCCATAGGTCTTGGTATGTGGTATCTTAACTCTCATCCACCTCAGAGTATTTTTTTTTTTAATATTTATTTGACAAAGAGAGACACAGCGAGAGAGGGAACACAAGCAGGGGAAGTGGGAGAGGGAGAAGCAGGCTTCCCGCCGAGCAGGGAAACCGATGCGGGGCTCCATCCCAGGGCCCTGGGATCATGACCCGAGCCGAAGGCAGACGCCCAACGACTCAGCCACTCAGGTGCCCCCACCTCAGAGTATTTTTTAACTTCCCTTTTTATTTCTTTTTGATCCATTGGTTATTGAGTAGTGTGTTCTTTAAATTCCACTTACTTGGGAGTTCCCCAAATTTATTTCCCTATTAATTTCTAACTTCATCCTATTGTGATCAAAGAACATACTTTGTATGATTTCAGTCCCTTAAATTTATTGAGGCTTGTTGTATGGTTAACATATGATCAATCCTAGAGAATGTTCAATAGGCACTTGAAAAGAATGTATTTTTTTGGGCACCTGGGTGGCTCAGTCGTTAAGCATCTGCCTTCAGCTCAGGTCATGATCCCAGGGTCCTGGGATCGAGTCCCGCCTCGGGCTCCCTGCTCAGCGGGGAGCCTGCTTCTCCCTCTCCCACTCCCCCTGCTTGTGTTCCCTCTCCCGCTGTATCTCTGTCAAATAAATAAATAAAATCTTAAAAAAAAAAAAAAGAATGTGTATTTTTCCAGTGCTTTGAATAGATCATCCTCATGCCTTCTTTCCTACGAGGTTTCTTTTTTTTTTTTTTTTAAGATTTATTTATTTGAGAGAGAGAAAAAGAGCAGGGGGAGGCAGAGAGAATATCAAGCAGACTCTGCGCTGAGCACAAAACCCAATGTGGAGCTCGATTTCATGACCCTGAGATCGTGATCTGAGCTGAAACCAAGAGGTGGACGCTTAACTGACTGCGCCAACCAGGCACCCTGATCCTCCAAGGTTTCTGCTGAGGAATGATACATAGTCTTATTTAGCATCTCTTGAAAGTGGTGAATAACTTTTTCCTCTTGCTTTCCAGGTTTTCTCTTTGGCTTTAACTTTTAACAGTTTGATTATTTGTCTAGGTGTGGTTTCTTTGAGAATATTTTACTTGAAGGCTTATTTGTTGAGCTTCTTGGATGTGTAGATTAATGCTCTTCATCAGATTTGGGAAGTTTTGGGGAATCATTTCTTTAAATATTTTTTCTGCCCCTTTCTCAATTCTCCTTTTGGGACTCCCATTATATGTATGTTGGTATGTTTGTTCATGTCCCACAGGTCTCTGAGGCTCTGTTTATTTTTCTTTATTCTTTTAAATTTTTGTTTCTCAGACTGAGTTATCCCAATTGACCTATCTTCAAGTTTGAGTCTTTCTTCTGCCTGCTCAAATTTGAGCAATGAATTTTTCATTTCAGTTATTGTACTTTTCTTTTCTTTTTTTTTTTTTTAAAGATTTTATTTATTTATTTGACAGAGAGAGCACAAATAGGGGAGCAGCAGCAGAGGGAGAGGGAGAAGCAGGCTCCCTGCTAAGCAGGGAGCCTGATGCGGGGCTCGATCCCAGGACCCTGGGATCATGACCTGAGCCGAAGGCAGATGCTTAACAACTGAGCTACCCAGGCGCCCCTCAGTTATTGTACTTTTCAACCCAGAATTTCTATTTGGCTTCTTTATCATTTCTATTTTTTCCTTGATATTCTCTATTTGATGGGACATGTTCAAATATGTTATTTCTTTCAACATAGTTTCCTTTAGCTATTTGCATATAGTTAGCACATCTGATTTACAACTTTGTCTAGTAAAGTCAATGTCTGGATTTGCTCAGGGACACTTTCTATTGAGTGCTTTTTAATCTGTGTATGGGTCATACTTGCTTCTCATGGTTTTCATGTCTCATGGTTTTTTGTTGAAAATTGAACATCTTAAGTAATATAATGTGGCATCTCTGGCAATCAGACTCTCTCCTCCTCAGGATTTATTTAAAAAAAATTTTTTTAAAGTAGGTTCCCTGCCCAGCATGGAGCCCAATGCAGGGCTTGAACTCATGACCCCGAAATGAAGACCTGAACCGAGGTCAAGATTTGGAGGCTTAGGGCACCTGGGTGGCTCAGTCGTTAGGCGACTGCCTTCGGCTCAGGTCATGATCCTGGAGTCCCGGGATTGAGTCCCGCATCGGGCTCCCTGCTCGGCAGGGAGTCTGCTTCTCCCTCTGACCCTCCTCCCTCTCATGCTCTCTGTATCTCATTCTCTCTGTCTCAAATAAATAAATAAAATCTTAAAAAAAAAAAAAAAAGATTTGGAGGCTTAACCAACTGAGCCACCCAGGCACCCCACCCAGGATTTATGTTTGTTGCTTTTCATTACAAGTTTTTCTTTTAGGCCTTTTGGTTAGTCTATTGTTTCCCCTAACTATTATACATCACCTCAGACAACTGCAATGTTAAAACACTTTCCTGTAAATGTTCTCAACAAATCCCCACCACTGTTTACCCAGGATTTTAGCACTGGGTAAGCTCTGGGTCAGGTCAAATAAAAACAAATCCTTCAAGTGGGGCCTTCCAGAGAACCATCAGGTGAAATAATGACTATGGGAACAGGCTTTGAATGAGGTCTTGTTCTTTTATGCTCCCTCCAGTATTGGGATTGTGGACTATTATTTTTTAAAGCTGTCACTGAGCCAAAAGCAGGAAGTGGGAGTAGGGCAAGTTAAAATATTACAAAGCTCATTTTTTTAAAAACCAATATTCAGCTTTTTTTTTTCTTGAATAAAATCTCCTTGGGTTGATTTAAGTATTTAGTTAATTTTCAGAGTTCTGAAAAAGTTGATTCTCATAATTTTTGCCAGTTATCTCATTGTTTTATAGAAGAGAAAGTTTTTGGAAGTTCTTACTTTGTTATATCACTGGCATCTTTAATGAAGATATATTTTTATTTTGGGGGTATATGGTCTTGGCTGGCAAGATTGATACAGATTGTTTTACTTTAAACTTGATATTCAGTAAATGAGATACAGTCAAAAGAGTAAGACAGAAATCAAGACTAAGTAAACTTTAATGACATTTTTTGTTATTCTTTGTGGCATTTCCCCCCAAACAATTAATTTTCATGAGTAAATTGCATTTGATATGGAGTAAAATCTGGCAAGGCAAATGTTCGTTAATTCAGTGTCTTGATTTCTTAATGGGTGAAGTTAGATAGAAATAGAGAAGCCCAAATGTAGTGTTTGTCTGAGAGACTCTGCTCTGTCCAGAGTTATCCTGAAGATTTGATTCTCATTATAAAGGCCATAGAGGGGTACCCGGGTGGCTCAGTTAGTTAAGCATCTGCCTTTGACTCAGGTCATGGCCCCAGGGTCCTGGGATCGAGTCCCATATTGGGCTCCCTGCTCAGTGGAGAGTCTGCTTCTCCCTCTCCCGCTGCCCCCCCACCCCCAGCTCATGCTTTCTCTCTTAAATAAATAAATAGATAAATAAAATCTTAAAAAAAAAAAAATAAAGGCCATAGAGCCTGAGCCATTGGGAACTACAATGGACCCATTTTAGAAAATAACAGAATTTTAGGTTTGACTTTAGTTGTGACACTGGTTTGTTCTGAGCTATGTAACATCTTCTATTCACCCTCAGCCATTTCTCTTTTTGGGATTAAAGAGCAAACACACAGCTTTGTGAGGGTAGTTTTCCACTACAAGATGAATTTTAGGCTGGTAGTATCAGACTGCTAATTTCTCCTGAAAAAGTATTTGTAGTTCTTTCAGTTTTGAACAGTCCTTTCAGCTGTTGATGTAGATCCCATTTCATTGTTTACATTATTGGGAAATTAATTTTTGAAGAGATATTAATTCAGTGTTATTTGCTTTATCTTCCTTAGTGAACCTCAAGTAACCTGTTACGTTGCAACCTCTAATCTGGATGGGGAGACAAATCTAAAAATACGGCAGGTAAAGACACATTTTTAAATCCTAATTTTGTGCCTAAGCTCACAATGTCAAGTTTTGTCAGGTACCAGTTATTATTTTTTTTTTCATGAAGAAAAGTATGTCACTACTGTTGTATAGATGTAATTCATCCTCACCAGTTATTTAGAGGATGCTTTAAAAAAATAAGTAGGAACTAGGTGATACGGTACTAGTGTAAGAAAAAAAATGTCCTATAAAATTCAGGTCATATAAAGGATAACATGCCTTTGTGCAATTTTTTGAGGATATTTTTGTTAGTGCTTTGGTGGTAAAACTACTGTCATGATAAATACCATAACTAGATTAAAGGGGTATAAAGGAGCTCTGAGTATATACCACTGCTTTTTATTTATTTAAAAAAAATTTTTTTTATACCACTGCTTTTTAAACATTTGAATTTCAGAGTAACTTGTGATTACGAATGGAAGGAGATAGTTTTCTAGTTAACTTCCTATTAATGGAAAAAAGATAATCTTTAAGATAATTGAGTCTTTGCTTTATCACTTTGCTTCAGTAAGGAAGTCCCTGAATTTACACTTGACTATTTACATGTCTGCTAATCTTTTTTTGCAAACTTTAATTTGATTGAAATGAAAAAAAAAACATATTTAGAATTTACTAAAGTAATATATTATCTTCATAAAAATAATATAAGTAATACAGAAACTTAATCTATTAAACCTTATCTCCACCTTCCAAATCCCACCTTTATTCCCAGTACTAATTGTTGTAATAGTTTGGTGGTACCTTCTTATTTTTAAAAATGCAATTGTAGACTTCTGCTTCAGGGGAAATGAAGTAGACATACTTTCTTCTATTTTTCCTGCTAAGTACAAGTAAAAACTTTGGTCATTATATAGGAAAACAAATATGAGAAGACACTGAAAGAGTGATAGAAGAAGGTAGATTGTGGGACCTTGGAACCCAGGGAACAACATGGTGGTGAGCTCCCTGGGTTTTCCTTTTGTCATATATACTAGGCTTGGAACTGAAGAAACCAAAAACCCAGAAAAACCAATGGACACAGATCAAAAAATGCCCCAATAAAAGCCTCCTTTCTCTAGTCAAAGGACCAGGAAAGGGGCAGCCAGCAACACAGAAAGTTTGAGACAATGGCCACTCCATCCCAGCCAAACACCAGAGTAAAAATTTGGCCCCACTCCTACCAATGCCAGCAAAGGTTGAGTGTGGAGCCTAGAATTCCACCCTTACCCAGCTGTAATGAGGCACCCAACTCCCCAACAAGGATGGTGTCAGAGAAACCAAGTAAGAAGCCAAGACTTTGATTTTTTTTTTTAAAGATTTTATTTATTTATTTGAGAGAGCGAGAATGAGAGCGAGAGCATGAGGGGGGGAGGGTCAGAGGTAGAAGCAGACTCCCTGCCGAGCAGGGAGCCCGATGCAGGACTCGATCCTGGGACTCCAGGATCATGACCTGAGCCGAAGGCAGTCGCTTAACCAACTGAGCCACCCAGGCGCCCCAAGACTTTGATTTTGTAATAAGGATGGTAATAAGGCCCTCCTCTCTTTTCACGGTGTCAGTGAAGACTACATGGACAGCAGTAATAAGGCACTCCAACCCCTTCAGTCCAGGGAGGTAATGATGGAGGCCTACAGGGGAGCCAGAACTCCCACTCCTGCCCAGCTATAACAAGGAGCTCCTCCATTTGGTTGTCAACAGAGGCCAAGTGTGCAACTTGCCTCTCTGTCCCCCATCTTGCAGTAATGAGGCCACACCTGCTTCCCTTGTCAGCGTAGTGTCAGAGGAAGCCACCTAACACAGAAAGCTTGGTGATAGCCAGATCTTATATTACCCCAAATATCCAGATTTCAATAAAAAGTCATTCATTATGCCAAAAACCAGGAGGATCTCAAACTCAGTGAAAAAAGACAATCAACTAATGCTAAGACAAAGATAATGAGGTGTTAGAATTATCTGACAGAGATTTTAAAGGCTCCATCAGGGAAAGAGTTTCACTGAGCAACTACAAACATGCTTGAAACAAATGAAAATACAAAAGTTCTCAACAAAGAAACAGAATCTCAGCAAAGCAATAGAAGACTTAAAGATGACCCAAATGGAAACTTTAGAACTTAAAAGTACAGTAAGTACTTAAGGCATCAAAAACTCTCAAGGGATGAGCTCAACAGTGGAACAGAAGGGACAGAGGAAAGAATCCATGAACTGAAAGATAAAACAATAGGAATTTCCCAACTTGAATAGCAGAGATAATAGGCTGAAAAGGAAATGGACAGAGCTTCAGAGACCTGTGGGAATATAACCAAAGATCTAACATTCATGACATGAGATGCTGGAAGGAGAAGGGAGGAGCTGAAAAACTACTAGAAGAAACGGTTGCTAAAACTTCACAAATTTGCCAGAAGACATAAACTACAAATTTAAGAAGCTGAACAAGCCAAAAAAGGTTGACCCAAAGAATCCATACCAAGACACATCATAGTAAAACTTCTGAAAACAAAGAAAAAAATATTTTAAAGCAGTGTGAGAAAAAGGACCCTACCTCTAGGGGAAAGACCCTTTGTGTAACAGCAGATCTCTCGTTAAAACCCATGGAGGTCAGAAAGAAATGGCATAACATTTTTAAAACGCTGATAGGGAAGAACTGTCAGTCCAGAATCATGTATCCAGCAAACATCTTTTTCAAGAATGGAGAGAGAATTAAAACATTCTCAATTGAAGGAAAAATAACAGAAGTTGTTGTCACAAGGCCCACTGTCAAAGAATGGCTAAAGGAAGGTCTTGAAACATAAAGGAAACCATAAAAAAGGAACGAACATAAGGAAGAAGAAAGAAGGAACATGATAAGCAAAAATAAGGTTAAATACAGTAAGCTTTTTTTCCTTTTGAGTTTCCTAAATTATGTTTGATGGTTGAAGCAAAAATCATAAGATGATCTAATATGGTTCTAAATGTGTGAGTGAAAATATTTAAGATATATAACAGGGAAGGGTAAAGAGACATAAGAGGAAGCAAGGCTTCTATATTTAAATTTGTAAAATGATGATACAAATAAACTGTGAGAAGTTGCTTATAAATAATGTAATGCCTGGAGCAACCACTACAATAGTTATACAAAGGAAGATACTAAAAACACTATCAATAAACCAAAACGGAATCCTAAAAAATGTCCAAGTAACCCAAAGGAAAGCAGGAAAAAGCAAAAAGCAAAACCAGAGAGGACAAACAAAAAAAATCAATAATTCTATTAAATGTAAATGGTATTAATACGCCATTAAGTTTTGAATTAAAGTAATATCTAATGGATTAAAAACATGATCCAACTATATGCTGTCTATTCAAAACTCATTTTAATTATATAGGCAGGTTAAAAGTAAAAAGATGGCACGTGGGTGGCTCAGTCGGTTAAGCGTCTGCCTTCTACTCAGGTCATGATCGCAGGGTCTAGGATCCAGCCCCATGTGGGGCTCCCTGCTCAGCTAGGAGCTTGCTTCTCCCTCTCCCTCTGCCTCTCTCCCCTACTCATGCTCTCTCTCTCTCTCTCTCTCAAACTCTCTCAAATAAATAAAATCTTTAAAAAAAAGTAAAAAGATGGAAAAAGATATATCATGTAAAGATTAATTAAAAGAAATCAGGAGTGGCTATATTAATATCAGATCAAGTAGACATCAGAGCAAATGAAATAGCTAGAGACAGGAACATTTTTTTCTTATCGTTATACAATGATAAGAGAGTCAATCCACCAATAAGACATAGCAATGCTAATGTGTGTATACATCAAAAAACAGAACTGCAAATATGTGAAGCTAAAAGTGATAGAACTTAGAAGATAGACAAATCCACATTTATAGTTGGAGACTTCAGCAACCCCCTCTCATTAATTGACAGAACAATTAGATCGAAAATTCTTCAAGATACAGAACTATATGCCATTAATCAATAGGATCTGTTTGATATTTATACAACATTCAACAATACCCAACAAAAGAAAAACACACATTCTTTTCAGTGTGCAAGGAACACACACCCTGTGTCATAAAACAAGCCTCATAAAATTAGAAGAATTGAAACCATGGAGAATGTGTTCTCCAACCACGGTGGAATAAAGCTAGAAATCAGTGACAAAGATAACAGAAAACCTACAAACACCTGAAAAAGGTAAACTGAATAGCTCAGTACCTACTAAGGAAGTTGAATTTATAATTTAAAAGCTCCCCCAAAAGAAATCTCAAATCTCAGGCCCAGGTGGTTTCACTGGAGATTTTTTTTTTAAAGGTTTATTTATTTATTTATTTGAGAGAGAGAGAATGAGAGAGAGCAAGCACATGAGAGGGGGGAGGGTCAGAGGGAGAAGCAGACTCCCCGCCGAGCAGGGAGCCCGATGTGGGACTCGATCCAGGGACTCCAGGATCATGACCTGAGCCGAAGGCAGTCGCTTAACCAACTGAGCCACCCAGGTACCCTCACTGGAGATTTCTAACAAACACACAAAGAAAAATTAACATCAATTATACACAGTCTCCTCCAGAAAACAGAAGAGAGGGACTGCTTCCCGACAAAGCTGTTATTACCCTGATATCCAAACCAGACAGAGACAGTGGAAAAAAACAAAACCCAACAGTCCAATATTCCTCATGGGTATAGCCACCTGAATTCTTCAAAAGTATTAGTGAGTGGAATTCAGCAATATATGAAAAGAGTTATAAAGGTTTATTCCATGTACTCAAGGCTTGTTTAATAATTGAAAATCTATCCATGTAATCCACTATTTTAGGCTAAAGAAGAAAAATCACATGATAGTATTAATAAATGCAGGAAAACATCTGACAAAATTCAGGGTCGATTCATGATAAAAACTTAGAGAAATGTAGAAATAGAGGGGAACATTCTCAACTTGGTAAAGAACATCTACAAAAAAACTTAGAGCTAATATTAAAATACATGTGGTGAAATATAAGTGGTAAAGACTAAATTCATTCCCCCTGAGACAGGAAACAGGCAAGGATATCTGCTCTCACTATTCTTGTTCACATAGCACTGGAAGAGTTAAAAAGTCCACTAAGAGGAAAACAAGACATACAGATTGGAAGGGAAGTAATAAGACTGTCTCTATTTGATTTTGACATGGTTGTATACATAGAAAAGTTGTCTACCTAGATTCCCAAGGAATCTAAAATAAACTGAAATAATGTATTTTTGGCAAGGATATAGGATACCAGATAAATATACAAAACCACTTGTTTTTTTAAAAAAGATTTTATTTATTTGATAGAAAGAGAAAGCAAGAGAGGGAACACAAGCAGGGGGAGTGGGAGAGGGAGAATCAGGCTTCCTGCTGAGCAGGAAGCCCGATGCGGGGCTTGATCCCAGGACCCTGGGATCACGACCTGAGCCGAAGGCAGACGCTTAATGACTGAGCTACCCAGGTGCCCCTACAAAACCACTTTTATCTCTGTATAGTAGCAATAAATGTGTGGACCCTGAAATTAAAAATACAGTATCGGGGCACCTGGGTGGCTCAGTCGGTTAAGTATCTGCTTTCAGCTCAGGTCATGATCCTGGGATTGAGCCCTACATTGGGCTTCCTGCTCAGCAGGGATTCTGCTTCTCCCTCTCCCTCTGCTCCTCCCCCAACTCCTGCTCCTGCACATAAAATCTTTAAAAAAAAATATGGTATAAGTACTCAAAATGTGAATTAGGGGGCACCTGGGTGGCGCCATTGATTAAGCATCTGACTCTTGGTTTCGACTCAGGTCATGATCTCAGGGTTTTCAGATCAAACCCCGCGTAGGGTTCTGCACTTGGTGCAGAGTCTGCTTGAGACTCTGTCTCCCTCTGCCCCTACACTTTCTCTCTCTCTCTCTCTCAAATAAATAAATCTTTAAAAAATATGAATTAAGTGTAAATCTAACAAGATAGACAGGATCTGTATGCTGAAAATTTCATTACAATGTTGATGAAAGAAATTAAAGAAGATCTAGATAGATGGAGAGATAAACAGTGTTCATGGATTGGAAGACTCAATACAGTAAGGATGTTAATTCTCCCCAAATTGACATACAGATTTAATGCAACTCCTATGAAAATACCAGCAAGGTCTTTTGTAGAGATAGATGAGCTTATCCTAAAATATGTACAGAATGGCAAAGAAACTGTAATAGCTAAAACAATTTTGAAAAAGCAGCATAAAATGGAAGGAATAAATCTACCTGATTTCAAGTCATTTTTTAACTACAGTAATCAAGAGTGTGTAGTTTTGGTAAGGGATAGACACACAGCTCAATGCAGCAGAATAGAAAAGCCAGAAATAGATCTACACAGATATGCCCAAATGACTTCGTCAAAGGAACAAAAGCAATTCATTGGAGAAAAGATAAACTTTTCAACAAATGGTGCTAGAGCAATTGTATGTGCATAGGCAAAAAACAAATTAAAAAACACTTGACCTAAGTCTCATACTTTATACAAAAGTTAACTAATAATTTATCATAACTTAAATGTAAAATGTAAAACTAAAAAACTTTTAGGAAAAAAAATTGGAAAAAAATCTTCAGAATTTAGAGTAGGCCAAGATTTTCAGAATCAATACTAAAAATGTGATCCCGAAAAGGAAAAATTGATAAATTGGACCTCATCAAAATGAAAAGCTTTTGCTTTTGAAGAAGATGAGAAGACAAGCTGAAAACTGGGAGAAAATATTCGCAAACCACATATCTGACAAAGGATTGGTATTTCAAATATATAAAGAACTCTCAGAACTCTACAGAAAAAAAAATAGCCAAACCAAACAATTCAATTAGAACATGGGCAAAAAAAGACATTTCATGGAACAGGATATAAAAATGGCAAATAAGCACATGCAGATATTTTCTACATCATTAACCATTAGGGAAATGCAAATTAAAATCAAAGTGAAATGTTACTACATACCTATCAGAATGGCCAAAATTAAAAATAGTTCCAACACCAAATTCAGGTAAGGATGTGGAGAAACTGGATCATTCAAACACAATGGGAATATAAAATGATACAGCCACTTGGGAAAACATTTTGGCGGTTTTGTATAAAATTAAACATGCAAATATTATATGACCCAGTAATTGTACTATCCCAGAGAGATGAAAAGCTATGTTCACAGAACAGACAACCTTTATGCAAATGTTTATAGTGGCTTTATTAGCAATAGCCAGCTATCCTCTAGCGGGTGAATGTTTAACTGTGATACAGCTATACTTATTTTTGTTTATTTATCTTAAATCCAGACACTTTACTAAACCCTCTTACACATTTTTATGATTTTTAAGTCAAGCAGATAGCATTTTTGGGGTAACAAATTCTTTCTATAAAAGTTGGTTCATTTCTGGTGTTTATTTTTCAGTAATCATACTTAATTTCTTTTTTCCCCAGTCATATGGTATTACCCAGAAACTCCTGAGCAGTTGCAAATAAATTTGGTGATAGAACCTAGTCTCTTCTTGATCCTGACTAACATGGAAATGCTTTAACATTTTATAGTTAAGTGTGGATAGTTGCTTTTTGTTTGCTTTTATCAAATTTGTGAAGTTTTGCTAAGATTTTTTTTTCTAGAATGCATGTTAAGCTTTTTACTATTTTTTCTGCCTCTATTGATAGGATAATGCTTTTTCTTTTTTAATTCATTAATATATCACTCTTGAGCATCTGTTTTTGAGTGTACTGGTAATACATATTTTCTTTTTCGGGGAAATATTTGTTCATGTTGTTTGTTCATTTTTCTATTGGGATATTTATATTTTTATTGGTTTATAGGATTTCTTTACATATTTTTCTTACTAATTATTTGTCAGTTATATGTATTATAAATGTCTAGAAGACATTTACCCAGTTGGTAACTTGGTCTTATACTTTATTTAAGGCATCTTTTGATTAACAGAAGTTCATCCCAAACTGTTTCAATGTAGGTTTCTGAGTGTCAAAACTTCCAAGATATTGTTTGCATGCCTGAAAATATTTGCATTAAACTTTCACATTCGTTTGATATTTGGGAAATTTAAAGGTCTAAATTTAAAGGTCTTTTATTTAGATAACTAAAAGTAAAAATTCACTGTCTTCTTATATCTTGTATTGTTGTTAAAAAGACTGATGACAATTTGATTCTTTTTTCTTTTTTAAAGATTTTATTTATTTATTTGAGAGAGAGAGAGAGAATGAGAGAGAGAGAGAGAGCCCGAGATGGGGGAAGATCAGAGGGAGAAGCAGACTCCCTGCTGAGCAGGGAGCCTGATGTGGGACTGGATCCTGGGACTCCAGGATCATGACCTGAGCTGAAGGCAGTTGCTTAACCAACTGAGCCACCCAGGTGCCCTGACAATTTGATTCTTGTTCTCCTGAAGATGATCCGCTTTTTCTCTCTGGAAAGTTGAGATCATCTTATTGCAATGAGACATTCTCTAGATCAGTGTTTCTCCAAGTGTGATCCCTGGACCAGCACCATCACCATTCTTTTGGAAATACAAATTCTAGCAACCCACCCCAGACAAAACAAAAAACAACAACAAAAAAACCCTCGGGGTACATCTCAGCAGTCTGTATTTAAAGACTTCCAGGTGAATCTGATGCATGCAAATCAGGTGATGCATGGAATCACTATTCTAGATCCTTGCTACTCTAAGCATGGTCCAGAGTTCAGCATCATTAGCTACATTCATAAATGTATCAAACATGACATGATGTTTGGTTATAGTGCCTGTGCTTTCAAAAATGTTATTTTCATATAGAGATGATGAAAACTTAACTTTCCTACATCTTTCAACCTTATTAAAATTATTTGCAAAATGCTGGCATGGCAAAGTTTTCTAACAAAGTTTATGTTAAAGTTTCATGTGCATAATTTGTTACCTGATAAGTGCAGTACATTTTAAACCCTGATTTTCATAATTTTCTTTTATTAACTACTCGAGACATTGAACTTTGCTATTAAAATTTAATTTTCATGTTTTTAACTTTGACTTTATTTTACAGGCTTTGTTAGAAACAGCTGAAATGCAAACAGAAAAACAATTGTCAAGTCTATCAGGAAAAATAGAATGTGAAGGACCTAATCGTCATTTCAATACGTTCATTGGAACCTTGTATCTAAATGGTAAAAGGTATCATCTTTCACTTCTCAAACCTTTTTTTTTTTTAATGGAACATTAAAAATGGCAGTTTTTATTTTCTTGGTTGGTAACATTTTAAACCTTTATACTTTTTCATTTTTTACTTGACTTTGAAATACCTGAGGCATCAATATATTGTTTTTTAAAAAAGGAATTCTTAAGTATAAGAGGAAAGTGTATGACATTTTCTTAATCAGCTTACCTGCAAATGGAAGGACTAGAGAAGTTAGGTCCAAGTTCCCATTGCAGACAAGCACTTAGCACATCCCTTGGGGTAAATTAGTGGAAAGAACAAGGTTTTGAAAGTCATCCAAGGAGAGAAGCCACTAAGGATTTAGTTTGATAACGATGAAGGATTTTTCCTAATTTCTACTCCATTTCTACTTAGCTTCTACTTTAGACTTTCACAAAAACATCTTTTATATAGTGAGTTGGGCTGTGCTGGAGGGGAGGAGGACAAGTAAATATGGCAGACTGAACTTGCTTTGTGTGCTCTGAATGACCACATATAATCTTTTCTATAGATTACCAAATTGGCACACAGGTACTTATTCCTCCACCTAATCTTCCTTGACAATAAGATTTATAGTCACCATAGGTATCAGAGGTATTTTCTCTCCAAAATTTTAGTCAACATACTTTTTTGGGTTAGTGAGAAATGGATGATAAAACATTGTTTTTCCATGCTCTTTTAGAAGGAGGTACTTTCTATGAAGACACATTTGTTTTTATTGCTATTTCCCCCCAGTGTTGAACTTGACAAAAGAAAATATATATAAGGTGAAAGCTTAGGCTTGCTTTACATTGTGAAAAGAAAAGAAAAAACTTTTCGGTTAATTTATAAATGCTCTTCTTTATTTTTAGCCCTGTTCCAATTGGGCCTGATCAGATCTTGCTAAGAGGTACACAACTTAAAAATACTCAGTGGATCCTTGGTATAGTTGTTTACACTGGATTTGAAACCAAATTCATGCAGGTAAAATAATTTCTGATGACAGATAGTATTGCCTCTAGATTTTTTCTTCTTTTAGGAGGTGAGGGATTTAGTGTTTATCTCTTAAATTTAGGAAGCTTATTTCTGGGGGCAGCTGGGTGGCTCAGTTGGTTAAGTGTCTGCCTTTGGCTCAGGTCATGATCCCAGAGTCCTGGGATCAAGTCCCACATTGGGCTCCCTGCTCAGCGGGAAGTCTGCTTCTCCTTCTGCCCCTCCTCCTGCTCATGCTCTCTCTCTTAAATAAATAAATAAAATGTTTTTTTTAAAAAGAAGCTTATTTCTGTTTATTAGCCTGAAGTTTGAAGGGAGGTCCATATTTCATTTTAGTCTATATGGCTCCCATTTATGGTAAGATTATTTTGGTCAAATGACATTAGAAGTTCTATGTAAATTCTTACCCTCATGTACCATTCCTCTCAATCATCTTGCTTTCTTTTTTTAAATTCTATAATGAACAAATATTTAATAATACGTGTACAGACACACACATAAACGTGCAGAAAACACTTTGTGTTGGCAAAAATGGTATCAATCTGTACAGACTATTATATGAATTGCTATTTAAGACTTAAAATTACATTCTATATTAACATATGGAGGGGTGCCCGGGTGGCTCAGTTGGTTGAGCATTGGACTCTTGATTTTGGCTCAGGTTATGATCTCAGGGACGTGGTGGGATTGAGCCCTATATCAGGCTCCACGCTTAGAACAGAGTCTGCTTGAGATTCTCTCTCCCTCTCCCTCCACCCTTCCTCCCACTTGTGTGCTTGCTCTGTCTTAAATAAATAAATAAATAAATAAATAAATAAATAAATAAATAAATAAATCTTTAACATGTGGAAGTAACATAGTTACATTAGAGAGTCTAGGGGAGAGAAACTATTATAAATATTGCTGCAGTGAACATGGATAGTTGCTTATTTTTTTTCACAGAAGATAGATCTCTAGCATTGAAATTGTTGAAACAAAAGGCAGCATATTTTTTTAAAGTTTTTATTTAAATTCCAGTTGGGGAGAGCTGGTTGGGGGGATGGGTTGAATAGGTGATAGGGATTAAGTGTTGTGATGAGCACCAGCTGTTGTGTAGAAGTGTTGAATCACTAAATTGTATGCCTGAAAATCAATCACGGTCTTTGTTTTGGAGTAGGAATTTTTGCATGTTTATTATTCACGAGAAGTAACTTAACAGTAAGTCTACCCATTATACCATCTGCTAAAATACAACATTTGGCTTTGACTATTCCTTCTACAAATATCTCTTTAGTACTTTTGTAATGCCAGACACTGTGCTAAGACCTTGGGGTGTAGTAGGCCTGTTGCCTGTCCTTGAGTTACTTGCAGTGTGTGAAGGAAGACAGTCAAGGTAACATAATAGCAAGAGGTCACTCAGGAGGGGTAAGTATAGGATGCTCCGTGTCTGCACAGGCACTCCATCCAACCTGATGCTGAGGCTGTTGTGGGGAAGTAGCATGTAAAGCAAGACCTGAAGGCTGAGTAGAATACATGGGAGTGTCAAGGGCATGGGGAGGTTCAGAAAGAAAGGGAGGCAGGTTGGGACAGCACTAGGCCAAGAATTGGCATGTGCCTTATTGAGCAGTGCAACACAGTGTGACTGATGGCAGAGAAAGAAGGCATGGAATGGGGACAGACTAGTCTGAGGAAAGTTGGAGGCTGTACGACTGAAGACCTGGGTACATTTTCTTGCAAAGCTATGGCTGGTCTGTGACATTCCCCTGTGTTTGCTTCCCAATTTCTTGTCTCACTTTTCTTTTTCCTCTCATTCTTCCTGCCCTGGGATTGTACCCTGCAGTAACGCATTAATGGGTAAGATTTCCTTATACTCTGTATACTAGAAACCCCAGACTAAGACAGTGATATAAACACAGTCTATCCCCAAAAAGAAGTTTGTATTTGGACAGGGAACCAAGGGCAACGTAGAACACACATAATCATGACCCGTGATTCAGTTGTAAACTGCTCCACCCTCAAACAGTACACTTCAAATGACCGCGCTGGCTTACTTAATTGTCCACCTGGTAATACAACACTGCATCTCAGATTTCACTGTCTACTGTTAATGGAAGAAGCCCACTCCATTATCCCCCCAGTATGGCTTGTCTGTGCTGCAGCTCATTGGAAAGTGCATCCTTCTCTATGATATTTTGTGGATGTAAATCATTGCAGAAGTTTATTATACATGTTGATTGTGTCATTTAAGAATAACAGAAATCTCAAAGAGGGCTTTTTCATGACTTCAGAAAAGAAAACTAGTAAATGTCAGTATTTCCTTATTGAAAGATTTTAAGTACAACACCCTTAGCTGAAAACTGTTCTGTATTGTATAACATTTGAAGACATTACTTATACAGGTTAACAAAAGAGAAGGAATGACATGATTGCTTTGGAGATATTATACATAAGTATATATACTTATATATATGTATACATATATTTATATATAGTATATAAATTATGTGCACACACACACGGACGTTCTCTAATACTAGGCTTAATGCAGTTAAACCTAGGATTTTAAAAAATCTTATTCATATGCTTTGTAAAAAAGTTGAGTAATTTAGAGTACCAACTCATATTTTCATAACTTGTAGACTTTGAGGATTTATGCTTCTACATTTAAAAAAAATGTAGAAATGGTAAACTTAATCTGGCAAAGTGTGATTGAAAAGTTAAATATTTATATCTATCTATATCTGTATATATCTATATGCTTGCCAATTATATATGTTATATATTAAAAAATTAAATACACATATATTTGCCAATATTTCAGTAGACCTCAGCAGACAATTATCAGAAATTTATGGGCAAATCTGAAATGCTAATAGAAAATTATTATTTGAAACTCTCACTGTATCCTTAACCCAGAGCTTTGGTTTCCCTAAAATATGCATGTGTCAGAGCAATTATTGTACTGGTAAAATCTTGAATATTTTCCCAACAGACTCAGATGAAAGGTATCTTTCTACGGTTTTTAAACCAGAAATAATTCAATAAGTATAAGTAGTAAAACCAACAAATTAGTATGGTCTTTTTTTGGGGGGTTCTGTACAGATCACCTAGACTGATTTACCACATTTGATTTTTTTTTTTAAACCCTAGAACTCTGGGGTGATAGATCATCTGTGTGAATATGTTCTTTGTGAATTAGTAAAAAATGCTTCAAGGACCGAAGTGGAAAAGCCATGTCATTCAACAATATGGCACGCTTTTAGTCTTGGTAGTTATTTGGCAAAAAAAAAAAAAAAGTGTGCTATTTTTCAGCTGTTAGGATTTTTGACCTCTTCTTGTCATCAGAGTATTCATGAATTATAAATTCCTTTGATTGTTTTTCATTCTTTTTGGTGTGTGTGCATGTGCTATTATGCAGAATTCTATCAGATTGCCTCTCAAGAGATCAAATGTTGAGAAGGTGACCAGTGTGCAGATCCTGGTGTTGTTCCTGCTGCTCCTGGCCATGTCCTTGGTGAGCTGTTTGGGAGCCATACTCTGGAATGACTGGTACGGAGAAGGCATTTGGTACATCAGGACGAAGGGTAAATGTCCAAGGGTGGTAAGAAGCTACCATTTTGGGAGTTGTAATGCTGTAACCCTGAGGATTAACCTGAGTTTAGAAACAATGTTTCCTTCTTAAAATTGTTCTGCCAGTTCCGCATAATCTTGGCATTCCAGAATAAAGGAGAGGGAGGAGTCAAGGCAGAGGAATGAGACTGAGCCAGACAGACAAGGCCTACATCGCTGCCTCTACCACCTAGCCACCAGAAGTTGGACAAGGCTTTTTACTTCTCTGGGCTTCTCTTTTTACTTCTTCTTCCCTCATTTGAAAATGGCAATAATACCCACCTCACTGGGTTAGTACAGTGCTCTGTGGACAATGAATGATGCCAAGAAAATGACTACAAGGGGCCCCCCCGAAGGGGATTCAGTGGTTAAATTGACCAGAAGGTCAGTAAAAGATTTAAAGGTAAACTATCCTTGGCATTAAAAGTTCAGTCTTTTTTTTTTTTTGCTTATGTCTTTCCATGTTTTCAGAATTAGCTGTCATACATCTTTCTGCCTTTTCTCATCTATCAGCTGAGGATTTTAAATTTTTCTAACTTCCTTTGAGAGGATCTGTCTGGGAGCATCTTAAAGAAGCTAAGATAAAGACTTTGTAGATTGGATTAAAAAAAAATCAAAGATTCATTCTTATGCAATCTGGATTTCTAGATGGTACCTATCCAGTTTTTATCTCAAGCTTTTAGATTTTCAATGATTTCAAAAAAGTAATCTCAATTTAAATGTGCTTGTTTAATTTGTCCGAGCCCAGAGCCGTGAATATTATCTCATTTTGAAACAGACGCAAATTCTTACAGAAGTCACTGATATTTTGTTGCAGATAAAATGTGTCAAGTTCTGCATAGCCTACAAATGACCTGTTCTTTCCTTCTTGATCAGACTTCTTGAAAGAAGAGACAACCCTCATTGTTTCTATTTTCTTGCATCCTGGTCACTCTTGGGTCCATTTCCATCTGTTGTCCACTTCAACCAGTCTACTGGAATTGTGGCTCAAGGGTAGGAATCAGTTCCCAGTTGCCAAACCCAGTGGTCATTTTTTTAAGTGGGATCTAATTGGACCCCTGCCACCCTCTTCTGATATTTTTTTTAAACCATCTCTTCCCTATTTGATTCATAGAAACTTTCATCCGCCTTTTAAATGCTGGTATTTTTCAGGATCCTAGGTTCACCAGGAATGTCTCAACTTGGGTCCATAAATCCTAAAAATTTTGTGAGAACTTCATTCATATATGTATATGTGCATGTTGTTTTCCTGCAGAAGAGCCTTCACTGGCTTCTTAGGGATTATCCTGTCCAAGAAAATCCTTCTAAGAGAGCTTACTTGCTCTAATAATTTCATCTGTCATCTATCAGTTGATGTCTTCTACCTGTTTGCCTCCAGCTCAGATCACTCTCTGAATTATTAACTCATTGTTGTCTGGACATTACTTTCCAGGTATCATGTAGAATTTTTTTTTTTAATTAATTTAATTTTATTATGTTATGTTAGTCACCATGCAGTATATCATTAGTTTTTGATGTGGTGTTCCATGATTCATTGTTTGTGTATAACACCCAGTTCTCCATGCAATATGTGCCCTCCTTAATACCCATCACTGGGCTAACCCATCCCCCCACCTCCCCTCCCCTCTAAAACCCTCAATTTGTTTCTTGGAGTCCATAATCTCTCATGGTTCGTCTCCCCCTCTGATTTCCCCCCCTTCATTTTTCCCTTCCTTCTTCTGATGTCCTCCATGCTACTCCTTATGTTCCACAAATAAGTGAAACCATATAAAAATTGACTTTCTCTGCTTGACTTCTTAATTCAGCACGTACAAAACTAAATGGATCTTCTTTCCCCAAACCATTGTCTTTTTTCAGTATTCTCCATGTAAATTGTAGGTACTCCATCCAATCATCATCCAAGCTAGAAACATAAAGGTCACTCTTACTCCTCTTTCTCAGCTTCCTCCTCTTTTCCCCACTCCTACCCCTATGGCCTTCATCATCCAATCAGTCCCAAAGTCTTGTTCATTCCACCTTTTCAATATTTTCTCTGTGTGTACTCTCTTTTTCATCCCTGGACAACTGTCACAGTTTTCCAACTGGTTGCCCAGCCCTCAGTCAAGTTCTACTCCAGTTCATTCTTCATACAGTTTCCAGAAAGATGCAGATAAAAAATAGTTATGAATACATGCAGTAGCTTCAGTGTATCCTGTTGTTTACGCTGGTATGGTAGACTACTACCTGATGGCCCACTGCTTGTTTTTGTAAATAAAATTTTATCGGAGCACTGCCATTCTTATTTATTTATGTATTATCTGTGATTATTTCAGTGCTACAATAGCAGAGTTGAGTAATTGAAACAGAGACTGTATGTCCTGCAAAACCTAACCTAAAATATTTCCCCTCTGGCTGTAGACTCCTGGCCTACAGGGTCAAGATAAATCTCCTTTAGCATGGCATATCAGGACTTTTATAATCTGGTCCTATCTTCATCACCTGATACCTCACCATTTCTTCCTGAGCACTTGGTCCCTATTCACAGAAGATTGACTTTTGATCTATTTCATGATCCTTCCATCCAGCAGTTGCTTCAGCATCCCTAGGCCTTTCATCTTGTGCTCCTTCCTTCTGCCTCAAATGCATCTCTGGTCCCTTCTTGACTGGATACCTGTCACTTCTCATTTCAGTCCAAGATGAGGTATTACCTTCTCCAGTAGCATTTCCTATATCTTATCTTCCTCTTTTAATTTAATTAGGAGCCCTCTTGGCTTCTATAATGATATCCTTAATAGATATCATTCCATTTCCATGTTTTATAATTATTGTTTGTCCCTCCCCCCCAGCTAGATTGTGAATTTTTGAAAATTGTGAATTTTTGGGAATCATTGTATCTTTAACTCCAAGAACAGTGCCATTTCATAATAGGAACTCAGTAATTTTTTGGCTAAAAGAAATAATTTTATATTTAGAAACATAACTGTATAGTTTTCTAGTCCAGCCCCTTGTTTTATGAAAGTGAAACAGATTCTGTATATTTACCAAAAAGCACAGAGGAACTTAGTGGCTTATTTGGAATGAGAATCCATAATTGGCTCTAGACTACTACACCACTCTACCGGGATATTCTAGTCCAAAAGAAGAAAAAGGTATTGGGTAATTAAAGTATAACTATATTTTTAGTAATTAATAAATATATCAAAGCACTTGATCTTGTCTCCACTTCTCTGTCCATCAAATGGCCATAATAATATCTGCCTCTAGTATTCCTAAAAGAATAATTTATGACCCCCACAAAGTAATACAGTAAGTATAAAAGTATAAATATAGCAAATAAGGGAAAGTTCGTAAACTCAGTGGTGATAAGAGTTTGAATAGATATGATAGCAAATTAAACTTGACTTTTGCTTTTATTTTTTATTTTTTTTAAAGGCTTTGTTTATTTGACAGAGAGATAGAAAGAGAACACAGGTAGGCAGAGAGGCAGGCAGAGGGAGAGGGAGAAGCAGGCTTCCCACTGAGCAGGGAGCCCGATGCAGGGCTCGATCCCAGGACCCCGGGACCACGACCTGAGCCGAAGGCAGCCGCTTAACCGACTGAGCCACCAGGCGCCCCAAACTTGACTTTTAAATTGATGGAATTTAGAAATCTAGATTTAACTACTGTTCTAAATTACAAGTGTGCGCCTTTCTTAGGAAAAATGAATATAAAATTTTAATTTAAAATTATTATTTAATTTTGTCTTTATATATACATATTTATGTTTAATTACACTTTACAAATCAATTTGTGTTTAGTTCTTTTCAGTTATAACCCCACCTCCCATAACTCAACATATAAATTTAATATTTAAGGTTGAGATGTAAGTTTTCAGAAAGACATGTATAAAGCAGCATGTATATATCCCCTGAATACCTTCTAGATATTTTTCAGTACATTTCTGTGAAATTAGATTGAATTTTTATTGCAAAATTACTCTCTCAAATGTACCTATCTCTTTAAAAAGGAGGATATCACTAGGTTTTACAAGTATCATATTCATTTTTTTTCTTTTCCTTTTGGCTTCACTTTCCTTCTTTCCCTGAGTTTTAAGAAATCATTTGTTATTTCTTTGTCTTCAAGCCATGTAGTTCCTGCTAAATAAGATGTCCTCATTCTCTTCCCCTCATCTTCTCCATTTAACAAACTCCCTTCTTCAAACTTTGCTGCACCCTCTTCCTGGGCCCTCCACTTTGTGCTGTTGTTGTTACTCTCCGTGTTCAGTGCTAGCATGGAATTCATCACGCCGTACTTCCTGACTCATCTTCCCTTCTCAAGCCACATCCAAAGCTCCCTGAGGGCGGGGTCTATCTCTTGCTAGATCTTGTACTTTGATACCTGCCATCCGCCCTATTACATGGTTGGTGCTTCACTGATCCTTTAAAAACCATTTTGATGTGTCCATTTCATTATACTTTAGAGAAGTTTCATGCAGAAGTGTTCACAATTTTAAAAAGTAATAATGCAAACAAAGATGAAGAAAGCTATTGCCTGAAGCTGTGACACGATTCCTCCGCTCTTCTTCTGCAGATTACAGCTCCCACAGCTTAGGGTTTGACTTATTGGTGTTCATCATCCTGTACCACAATCTCATCCCCATAAGCCTGCTGGTCACTCTGGAAATTGTGAAATATGTTCAGGCCATGTTTATAAACTGGGTGAGTATTGAAATCAGAAAGTTTAAAAAACAGTTCTCTCTTGATCTGTGGCTTTGGTTTTGAAAATTAGCATAGCAGTTCTCACCATGGGGCTAGTACATGGGCCAGTTGTGTTTTTGACAGGGAAGCCAAACATTGGTGTCAGCCTGACTCCAATGTGCCTGGGCCTTTCTGTGTCACTATTGAGGACACCATTGTTTCATATGTTTATTCTAAGTGAAAGGAAAGATTTAAGAGTTAGTGGCTTAGTAGCAACTGTGAAGAGATAGCCCATTAAGAGATAGCCCATTCAGTGGGAAGCCTGCTGCTTTCTCTCTCTCCCACTCCCCCTGCTTGTGTTCCCTCTCTCGCTGTGTCTCTCTCTGTCAAATAAATAAATAAAGTCTTAAGAAAAAAATGTAAGATCCTCGAGAGGAGAAGAGTCCAGTAGACTTATAATAGATTTACATACCTTGGCAAGAGTGACAGAAACAGCTATTTCAGAATCATTTCACATCAAGGAAAAGATATCTTAAGTGAAAACCATGCATTCACTTAAGTAAATACTTAATAACCTGTGACTGAATGAATTTTCCAATTTGAAAGTATGGTTGCAATTTTCAGTTCTATTTTAAAAGATTTTTCCTGGAAGTAAGATTTTTGCTAGATATCTCATTAAAATGATCTCCCTATGCCAATAAATTACCACCAGTTGAAGCATACAAAATGAGACAGAGTGCTTTTAAATGTATTCTCATTTAATTTTCATAGGAATGCTGGGCAATCCATGTTATTGCTCCCATTTTATAGATGTAGTAGCTGCAAAGCACCCTCAGGATCCCACAGAGTGAGAGCCTGAGGCAGAGCCGGGATTTGGAAGCCAGGTCTTCCAATACCAAACCAACGATACACTGACATTTGTTTCTACATAGCATTGCCTCTCCTGAATCAGCTCCGCCAACGTACGTGAGATGCTAACACCCGAGACTCTCCAAGTATTCTACACTCGCCATTTTGAATTCTTTCTCATGTTAGCCACGTCAGAAGACCAGTGGCGGTACAGTCGACCTGAAGAAATTTTGAGCCTAGTTCTGACTGTGTGTCTTGGCTATTTTGTTCATATCTTGCAGGATGAAGATATGCATTATAAAGGAAATAATGTCTATGCCATGGCCAGAACATCCAATCTTAATGAAGAGCTTGGGCAGGTGAGGGCCCCTTCAGGGACTGGGTCCATGACAGGAACTTTGAAGAAGGTGGATCTAGGGAGAGGGTGAGCAAAGTTGAAGTGCTGAATTCAGCCACAGGCTGTAGTTAATATGATACCCATATGGAACTTCAAAAGTAGGATTTGTTAAAAATATTGATAATGCATCCTGGGTTGCAACCTAATACAGGTTATTAATGTGCTTAGGAAAGAGTAGAAGAGCTGGAGAGGCAGGTAGGGAAAGCTTCAGTTAGCTCTCAAGTTTTCACTTAGCTTTCAGGGAGTCACAGGTGGCCATGCTCCTGCTTCCCTAGGGCAGATGACTCTTGGGAAAGCTTCAGGAGCTGCTGCAAAATTTTCCACCTGCCTAACCCATGTACCCTCAGGCCTTTAGTCCCTGCAATACACTACAAAGGGGCAGAAATGATGCCAGGTTACCAACAGACAGTTGGTGACCTTCTAAATGACAGCGGTGCGGTTACAAGTAGAAATTGTTTTTCAAAACTCCCACAGTTATTTGTCAGTTATATCACAGGACAGCTGGAAGAACCCAACGAACTCCCACAGTTGTGTGGTACCTGACAGGAGGAAGGCTTCTGATTGTTATTTTTCTGTAATTACTTTTTGTTCTTAATATATTTTTTCACAAGATTATAATTTCCCATCTTTCAATTAATTGGAGGCAATATGTAAATTATGGTAAAAGCAGAATTTTGGAGTTAAGCTTCCTGGGAGTGAACCCTGATTTCACCCACTTATAAGCAATGTCACCATGGGTTTCTTAGGTAACTTGCTGGCCTTCATTCCTCATCTGTAAATCAGGAGAGATGATAGCATCTACTTCAGAAAGTTGTTCGGAGGATTGAATAAGATAATGTATTTGTGGGGCGCCTGGGTGGCTCAGTCATTAAGCATCTGCCTTCCACTCGGGTCATGATCCCAGGGTCCTGGGATCGAGCCCCACATCGGGCTCCCTCCTCAGCGGGAAGTCTGCTTCTCCCTCTCCCTCTGTCTGCCGCTCTGCCTACTTGTGCTCTCTATCTCTCTGGCAAATAAATAAATAAAATCTTAAAAAAAAAAAAAAGATAATGTATTTGTGATATACTGAGCATAGTACCTAGTATGAAGAGGGGATTTAATTAATGCTAATAATTATAACCAGTAATTTGCATATATGCTTTCTAATTTAGGGTCACCTTGTATAGTATCATTTGAATAGAGAGTTCCCAGTAAATATTTATTTTAGAAGGTTTCTGGTGCCTGGAAATGCTTGATCTGAGAACATGAACAGCATTTTTACTTTGGACAAGTAAAGATGAAGGAGGATGGAATCTAGCAACTTTTCTGCTTAGGAAAATCTGATTACTTGCTAATCCTCTAAACATGTTTTCTGTTGACAGTTGGGAAACTGACAAGTTGCCTTGTCAGTTGACTCTAGCCTCTTTAGAGTGGTAATTAAATAGAATAAAACTGGCTGTGGAACTCAAGCTTTAAAAATTAATTATATTGTTTATGTAGGTAATACCTAAAGATAAGGGCAGAAATCAATGAAATTGAAAACAGAAGACAATAGAGGATTTAATATTCAGAATATATCAAAAAACTACAACTCAATCTCAAAACCACAAATAACCCAATTCAAGAATTGGCAAGGGATTTTAATAGGCATTTCTCCAAAGAATATACATAAATGGACAATAAGCACATGAAAAGTGGTCAACATTACTAATCTTTAGGGAAATGCAAATTAAGGCCTCATTGAGACACCATTTCACACCCACTAGAATGGCTACTATAAAACAATAATACCAACAGAGAACAACAAGTGTTCGTGAGGACGTGGAGAGAGTTGAACCCTTGTGCTCTACTGGTGAAAATATAAAATAATGCGGCCACTGTGGAAAACAGTATGGTGGAACCTCAAAAAATTAAACTGAGGATTACTATATATTCCAACAATCCAACTTTTGGATATTTTCATGAAATAATTGAGAGTAGGGACTCAACCAGGTATTATATGCAGATGTTTTTAGCAGCAGCATTCACAATAGCCAAATGGTGGATACAACTGAAATTTCCATCAATAGATAAATGGTTAAACAAAATGTGGTATATACATGCAATGGAATATTATTCAGCCCCGAAAATGATCGAAATTCAGAAACATGCTACAACATGGGTGGACCTTGGATCTCATACTAAATGAAACATGCCAGACACAAAAGGACAAGTAGTATATGATTCCACTTATATGAGGTACCTGGAATAGTCAGACTCATAGAGACAGAAAGCAGCATAGTGGTTACCTGGGACTATGGGAGAGGAAAGAATGGGGAGTTACTATATTGTTGATAAGAGGTTTCAGTTTGGGATGATGAAAAAGTTCTGGAGATGGATGGTGAGGATGGTTGCACAATTATGTGAATGTGCTCAATAACACTTAAAAATGGTTAAAATGGTAAATTTTATCTAAGTACATTTTACCATAATAAAAAATGCTTTAACACTGCCTCTTTCCCTTTTTTACTGAGCTATAATTGACACATATGATTATATTAGTTTCAGGAGTACAACATAATGGTTTGATATTTGTAAATATTGCAAAATGACCATCACAATACATCTAGTTAACATCTGTCACCATATATAGTTAGAGTTCTGGTGATGAGAACTTTTGGATTTGCAATACAGTATTTTTTTTTTGAAAATGCAATATAGTATTATTGACTATAATCACCATGCTCAGGATTTATTTTATAACTGGAAGTTTGTACCTTTTGACCCCCTTCGCCCATTTTGCTCACCCAACACTCCCTGCCTCTGGCAACCACCAATTTGTTCTCTGTAGCTATGAGTTTAGTTATTTTTGTTTTTCAGATCGCACATGTGAGATCATGTGGTATTTGTCTTTCTTTGTCTGACTTATTTCAGACAGCGTAATGCCCTCAAAGTCTTTTAACGTTATACAAAGGGCAAGATCTTCTTTCTTATGGCTGAATTGTGTGTGTGTGCACACGTGTGTGCATAATTATGTATCATTATATATACACCACATTTTCTTTATCCATTCATCCATTGACAGACACTCAGGTTGTTTCATCTTGGCTATTGTAGATAATGCTGCCATGAACATGGGGGTACTTATATTTTTTCAAATTAGTTTTTTCATTTTCTTCAGATAAATACCCAGAAATGGAATTGCTGGTAGTTCTATTTTTAATTTTTTGAGGAGCTTCCATGCTATTTTCCTTAGTGGTTGTCTCAATTTACTTTCCCACCAACAGTGCACCAAGGGTTCCCTTTTCTCCACATCCTCACCAACACTTGTTATTTTTTATCTTTTGGTAATCACCATTCTAACAGGTGTGAAAGTGATATCTCATTATGGTTCTGGTTTGTAGTTCCCTGATGATTAGTGATGCTGAGCATCTTTTCATGTGTCTGGTGGCCATTTGTATGTCTTCTTTGGAAAAATGTCTATTGAGATCCTCTCCTCATTTTTTTAAATTGGATTGCTATTTTGCTGTTGCATCATATAAGTTCTTTATATATTCTGGATATTAACCCCCCTCATCAAATATATGATTTGCAAACATTTTCTCCCATTCATTGTGTTACCTTTTTATTTTGTTGATGGTTTGCTTTGCTTTACAAAAACTTTTTAATTCGATGTAGTCCCACTTGTTTATTTTTGCTTTTGTTGTCTTAGTTTTTAGTGTCAAATCCAAAAAATCCTCACCAAGATTGATATCAAAGATCTTACTACCTATGTTTTCTTCTAGAGGTTTTATGGTTTCAGGTTCTTCTGTTCAAGTCTTTAGTCCATTTTGAGTTGATTTTGTAGATGGTGTAAGAAAGTGGTCCAGTTTCATTTTTTTGCACGTAGTTATCCAGTTTATTGAAGAGACTGTCATTTATTTATTGAATACCATTTTTTGAAGAGACTATCCTTTCCTTAATGTATATTTTTGGCTCCTTTGTTGTAAATTAATTGATGATAGGTGTGTTCGTTATTTCTGAGCTCTCTATTCTGTTCCATTGATCTATGTGTCTGTTCTTATGCCAATACCATACATTTGGATTGCTATAGTTTTGTAACGTAGTTTGAAATCAGGAAGCATAATGCCTCCAGCTTTGTTCTTTTTCAAGATTGCCTTGGTTATTTGGGGTCTTTTGTGGTTCCAGACACATTTTAGGATTGTTTGTTCTAAATCTGTGAAAAATGCCATGAGAATCTTGATAGGGGTTACTTTGAATCTGTAGTTTGCTTTGGGTAGCATGGACATTTTAACAATGTTAATTCCTCCAGTGCATGAATGTGGAATATCTTTCCATTTGTTTGTGTCTTTTTCACTTTTTTTTTTTTTTTAACAGTGTATAGGTCTTTCCCTTCCTTGCTTAAATTTATTCCTAGGTATTTTATTCTTTTTAATGCAATTGTAAATGAAATTGTTAATTTCTCTTTTTCTGGTAATTCATTATTAATGTATAGAAATGCAATATTACACTATATATTAACTAACTAGAATTTAAATAAAAATTTTTAAAAAATTAAAATTGAAAAGAGTGAACCATAATGTAAACTATGGACTTCAGTAATAATGATAAGGCAGTGTAGGGTTTTTGACTGTGACAGATGTACCACTCTGGGGCAGGATGGCAGGAGTGGGACAGGCTATGCATGTGTTGGAGCAGAAGATATATGAGAACTCTATACTTTCCACTCAATTTTGCTGTTAAAACTGCTCTAAAAAATAAAGTCTATTTTTAAAAAACCCAAAAATAAAAAAATAAAATTGAAAAGAAAACAAAATGCAATAGATATTTGTATGTTGACTTTATATCCTGTAACTTTACTGAATCCATTGATTCTAGCAGCTTTTTGGTGCAGTCTTTAGGGTTTTCTATATATGAAATGTCATCTGCAAATAGTGACAGTTTTACATCTTCCTTTTTAATTTGGATGCCTCTCACTTTTCTTGCCTAATTGTTCTGGCCAGGATTTCCAATGCTATGTTGAATAAAGTGGTGAGAGGAAGCACCCCTTCTTGTTTCTGATCTTAGAGGAGAAGTTTTCAGCTTTTCACCATTGACCACTGGTGTTACCAGCAGGCTTGTCACATTGACTTTATTATGGTGAGGTTTCTTCCTTTAACCCCACTTCATTGAGAGTTTTTATCATAAATGGATATTGAATTTTGTAAAATGCTTTTTCAGCCTCTATTGAGATGGTCATATGTTTTGTCCTTTATTTTGTTAATGTGGTAAATCACATTGATTTAACTATTCTTATATCCTTAGAATAAATTCCACTTGATTATGTTGTGTGATCCTTTCAATGTACTGTTGAATTCGATTTGCTAATATGTTGTTGAGTATTTTTGCATCTATGTTCATCAGGGATATTGGCCTGTAATTTTTTTTCTTGTGGTGTCTTTGGTTTTGGGGTGTGTGTGTATGTGTGTGTGTGTGTGTGTGTGTATCTATATATCTACTTAATGTTTTCTAGAGACTTTTGATGAGATTTCTTGTGGCAAAAAAATGAACTTGGACTTCTGATTTTCTTAGGTTTGATGGCTTGAAATTTACTTTGCTTATTAACCTAGAAATTTCCCTGCAGTGTAAAACAAAGAAAAGAGAATCTCTGAAAGAAGTATAAATATTAAAGGTAGAATTTTTATAGACTGAACTTCTTGTTTCCTAAAAGTTCAAAGATTTTGAGGATTTGAAGAGAAAGAACTTGATTTTGTCTTTGTTCTGTAAATATAGCTTATATTTATGTTATCATGTTTGTTTTTTCTTTGTTTAGGTAAAATACTTATTTTCTGATAAAACAGGAACCCTCACTTGCAATATTATGACATTTAAGAAGTGTACCATTGCAGGTATAATTTATGGGTAAGTGTTCTTATTGCCATACTCTGTTGAAAATTCTCATTTTTGTCTTAAATTAATTAGCCTTTATTTACTTCAAAACTTATATGAATTTCTAATAACATAGCTATATCTGAATGAAATGGCTGGGTGATAGTCATTGGGGAGGGTATGTGCTATGGTGAGTGCTGTGAATTGTGTAAGCCTGTTGAATCACAGACCTGTACCTCTGAAACAAATAATACATTATATGTTTAAAAAAAAAAAGAAGAAGATAGCAGGAAGGGAAAAATGAAGGGGGGGAAATCAGAGGGGGAGATGAACCATGAGAGACTACGGACTCTGAGAAACAAACTGACGGTTCTAGAGGGGAGGGGGGTGGGGGGATGGGTTAGCCTGGTGATGGGTATTAAAGAGGGCACGTATTGAATGGAGCACTGGGTGTTATAAGCAAACAATGAATCATGGAACACTACATCAAAAACTAATGATGTAATGTATGGTGATTAACATAACATAATAAAAAAATAAATAAAACTTAATATAACCTAAATGAAAATTGGCAGTTGTTAAAAAAATAAGGTTTATATTTGCTTTTATATGTGCTTAGAATTCCTAAAGCATTTTATATCTATAGTCTTAAAACCATTATATTTCCTCCCTCATTTTCCCTCAGAAATCAGTCAGACAGAAGTGATATCGATTTGGAAAAATTAAGGTAACTAGACAACATTCTTTTCTACTTTGCCCATGTTCCTCCCTTCCCACCCCCCTCCCATGGACTTTTTACCAGTGCTGGAGTTCTGATATATGATAACACAACTGTCCCTTGTCAAGCCCTACAAGGCAGCTCCCAGAAATCTCCCCTGGATAGATCTTTCCCATGTGATATTCAAAGAACCCAGAACCCAGAATCCAGGCTTTGATTTAATGCTTTTATAGTTACTCTGTCTTAGATTCTGTATAACTATATGGGATTCCACACAAATTTAGGCATTTTCTAATGCCATTTTGCAACTTGAGGACTGATAGGATTATAATTCGACAGAGCTTTAAATATTTACTATATAGTTTACCCTTGAACAACACAGAGGCTAGGGGTGCTGACCACCCCCCATGCAGCTGAAAATCCGTGTATAGCTTTTACTTCCCCAATTAACTACTAAGAGCCTACTGTTGGACCAGAAACCTTACAGATAATATAAACAGTTGATTAACACACATTTTGTATATGTATTATAGAGGGTGCTATAACAATAAAGCTAGAGAAAAGAAAATGATACTAAGAAAATTACAAGGAAGACAAAATACATTGACTGTATGATAAAAATCTGTGTATAAGGGGATTTGCACAGTTGATACCCATGTTACTCAAGGGTCGGTGGTAGCTCTACAGACTCGATACTGTAACTTACTGAAAACGTGTTCACTTGAGGTCCACTTGATTGCTGACTGGCCCCATCAGGAATTTTAATTACAACAAATCTTCTCTATTCTTCCTCAGTCTGTCACCCTCTGTCATCACAGAGTCCTGCGAATTTAATGACCCAAAATTACTGCAGAACTTTGAAAATGGCCACGTAAGTCTGCTATTTTCACTCAAAGCCAACAGGGGTAATGCTACCTAACTTTAAAAAATATTTATGGTTTATTAAAAGGTATAATTTTCTCAGCCAGCAAAGAGTCTTGAATTTTTTTTGATGTTAATAAACAGTGGACTTCATACTGATATTAGGAAGGTTGTGCTAAACTTGGTGTCAATGAATCCAAACATTAAGAAGGAATATTTTACTATGTAGCAATCTATGTAAGAAAATCTCTAAATGCTTCTAAGCTATTTGGTTCTATTGTATGTTACCAATATCTTCATTTACCAGTTTTAAGATACTGATCTACTTGATTTGAAATCTTGATCTTCTCAAAAATAAAAGTGATCTTTTAAAACATAAAGCTGTACATGCCCTTCCTTTGCTTAAAAACCTTCAGCGAACTAGCACCCCTTCTTAAGATAAAATCCTAATTCATTACTGTGGCTTTCTCTCCATCCTCATTCTGTGTCACTGTTCCCCTTGTTCAAGATGCTGGAGTCACACTTATCTTGACGTTCACAAACCTATGAATCTGTTTCCTGACTCAGGGCCTTTGAAAGTGCTATTCCCTTTGCCTAGTATGTACCACAGTCACATGTCAGTGAACACAGCTAACTAACCTTTCCATTTAGGTCTTAATTTAAATATTATCTCCTCGATGTATCCCCCCACCCCTGATCACCTCCCTAAAATAGGCCCCTCTATTCTCTGTAACAACCCCTATTTTTTCCTCCAGCTTTGAGAAAACCTCTTTCCCTAGTGAGACTAGAAGCTCCAGGAGAGCAGCGTCACCTTCACTGAGGTCTCCCCAGCCCTGCACTGTCTCCACCTCGGTGGCCACTCTACCAACACATTTTGAATGTGTGATATGGTTTTTAGTCAGTGCCTGGCTCTGTGTACCTGAAGTGAAACCACAGTTGATACAAATTGCAGACTATATATTAAGTCTTATGTCACTGGTCTTGGAAGAGACTCATTAGCTCTGTGCCTTTTTTATAGCCCACGAAAGATTATATAAAGGAATTTCTTACCCTGTTATGTGTGTGCCACACTGTTGTTCCTGAGAGAGATGGAAAGGATATAATCTACCAGGCTTCCTCCCCAGGTAGGTGCTGTGTGCCCCTAGAGCTCCTGGTAGGTGATGAGCCCTGAGAAGAGGCGAGATACTCCTGCTGATCCCTGGATTGCTCCTGTGTTGCTCCTTGCCTGGACTTCTCACGGGTCAGGGGTATTCATGGTACTGGGTATTTACTGGGGCTCCTCCCTACACCCCCAAAGACTGCCATAAGGAGGCTGGTCAGGAGGGCCCTCTGGGCTGGGGTTCAATAGAACATTTACTTATAACCAGTAACAAGGCAGGAGTAAGGTTAAGGCACCACACCATGTTGTGGAGATTCTATTAATGGCTTTAGAACAAAACCATAATGAGTACTAAGAAAGAACTATATCTTAACCCCACTGAAAAAGGCCTATTTAACCAAATTTCCTCTTTTATGAATGCCTTCTGCTACCTAGGTAAGTACATTTGGATCCAAAAAAAAAAAAAAAAAAGCCAAGTTTAAAAAAAAATTCATGGTGTTTTAGTACTGGAGAATGGAAATCTGTTTTAATTAAATTCGGTATTCACGTATTTGCTCCATCTCCATTAATACAGACTTTTTATTGACAGATGAAGCAGCGTTAGTGAAAGGAGTGAAGAAGCTTGGCTTTGTTTTTACTACAAGAACGCCAACCTCTGTCACTGTAGAAGCTGTGAGTAACGTCTTACATGCTTTCTCATGGTTTACACTCCCCTTCCAGAGAGACACAAGTAGAGTAGTTGAGTGGAGAAGCTCTGGAATCTCAGTGCCAGGGATTCCCACCTGGACCCACACTTTCCCAGCCATATTCTCAGGCATGTTCCTTAACTTCTGTTTTTGCCCCAATCTTCTTATGCATGTCATAGGGTTTTTGGTGAGGATTAAATGAGTTAATATATGTACAGTAATTGGAATTAGTGCTTGGAGCAGAGAGAGTGCTCAATAAAAGTGAGCTATTTAAAAAAGAATCATCAGATCTTCAAGAAATATACTATTTTTTAATGAAAAATTAAAAATTTTCAAACTTTTTTGGTGAGTTTTCTTTTTGTGTTGATTTGTTCATTATATGTAATATATATTATGTATATATTTTTCTTGTTTTGTCTTGATGACCACTTACCACAAGCCTTTGATATTATGGGGAAGAATTGAAGCAATGTGAACATGGTGCCCAACACACTCATTTTTTTCCCCACTAATAATGCAGTAGTTAGGGATGTCTACTAGACATTCAGTCCTTAGCAGAATGGACTGACTGATTCATCTTTATATCTGTGGTATGTGTCACATGGACAACTCTCAAATTATTTGAAATTCTGAATTGCCTTATTGGTGAATTGATCATGGCTACAGGAAATCAAGAGGCTGTAACTGGAAAAATTTAGAAAAGAATGCAGGTTTTATTGATATAGAATTTTATAGCATGCCATCTCTTTCCCTGGTTACCTCTTCAAATTATCTAAGGATTAAGGATTTTGTTTGATCTGTGCAATTTTATGAAAAGACTTGTTTTTCCATTTCTGCTGTTGATTGTCTCACTTACTCCGTATAACCTTGCAACATGAGAGTATCCATAAAATGTTTCTAGTAGTGCTGATTTTATATTTAAAGAGGTGTTTTAGTCTTAAATCTGCCCTATGAGAAGCATTTTTGCCAATAGTCCCCAGTTTGCAAACAATGTTCTTGCCAGAAGAGGGCACCATTATTTCATCAGGTTTGCAAGGAAATGTGTTATTTTGAAAAAGATGTGTAGTTGTAGGGTAGGTAAAACTTTTTTCTGATTGGGAGAATGAGCTCTTTTGCAGGATGAGTACTTTTTTTTTTCCCCCTCGGATAAGAAGATGTTGTCTTATCTTCCTGTAGATGGGAGAAAACTTCACATTTGAAATTCTTAATGTCCTGGAGTTTTCTAGGTAAGATATCTTTTCATTCTGTTCATGTATCCCCCGGGGCTCCTTCTGTGACTCTTCAGTTGAGATTTGGTAATGCAAATCAAAACTTTGATATAGAATCACAAAATTCTAGTTAGCTTCCATCCACTTTTTAATCTGAGCCTGGTGCTCACTTCTTTGGGCATCATTAGGCCAAATCCCTTTTTGTAGCTGAGAGGAGGTCCCACACCTCTCCTTTCTAGCACTGGTCAGAGTCAGACTTGAGGTTTACATCTGGGTTACTACTTACTGACTGTGTTGCCAACTCGACTCTCAGTTCCAGGAGGGCGGGAGTCACTTTCTGTGGAAGTAAGTGCTCAATAAATATTTGATGAATGGATGAATATTGGATATTATTTTTTCCAAGACTATTTCTTTAAAACTATTTCCTTAAAACTATTTCTTTAAAAAGAGATAGGGAATTAATTCCTTTTTGTCTCCCCCAAAGGAAACAATGTGCGTCCAAATCCTTCTCTCCCATAGACTTCAGAGGGCCTCCTGGTCCAGCCACTGTGGCCTGATCCCCAAAGCCTAGTGGGGGAATATTGGTGATGATTTTATTTTCATTGCCCTGTTTTGAAGACTCACAAAGTCTCATCTCTTAGACCATCTGAGCATTTCTAATGTGGAATCTGAAAAGTTAGAAAAGGAAATGCTAGAAATTTAGAAAAGGAATAATTCATTCTTTTTAAAGCCAGATGATTTTTTAAATCATATTTTTTTAATGCCTTGTTGGCCAATGACACACACACACAAAAAAAGCTTTGAACCTCGTAAAGTTGTTGTCAGCTTCTCTTTTCTCTAGGAAAGCTTTTTCTAAAAACTTTTTTTTATAAGAAAATGTATCTTAATGTTCATTCTAGCTTTCCCTACTACTGGAACACTCATTTCCTGTCCTTAAAATATGAGCTCTTAGCTAGGTGACACTTAAATAACTCAATTGCCTTTAGTAGTGTTCTAACAGCTAAGTAGGTAAAGCAATTGCTAGTCTCTGTCCCTTTTGACAAGTACTTTCTAGCTCAAGTGCTCGGGTGTAGGATTACTCACTGGGACCCTCCTTGGATCGTACAACACATAGGGTTGTGGGATATGACGATTATCTGAGAAGGTGCTGAGTGACAGTTTGATTTGGGTCTCTTAAAAAGTGGTTATAGGCCATGGAGAGCCATCCAAGTGTTATGGTCGGGGAATGGCAAGATGTGGAAGAAGGAAAAAAAAAAAAAGAAACCAAACCTATTTTGTCCAGTTTGCTTTGGCAATGTGTGGGATAAGGCGGAGAGGGGAGCTCTTCAAGCCTATTTGGGCTGCTAAATCAGGAATAAAAGCAATGAGTTTAAGTTCTATCTACCATCATAAAAAACAAGAGCAAAACTAAAAATCCAGAGGGCACTGAGACAGAACTATGCATAAAAATAACTATACGTAAAAATAACAAACCAGCAGTTTAACAACTCTGTGCTGCAGAATGGGACAGGAAGATCTAATTCATAGAGATGTTGTGAGGACTGAAAAATACACGACCAGGGCTGCTTTCCTCTTTCCTCATCGGTTCTTAAGAGATTACATTATATATGCTACATGTATATATAATTTATGTCTTATATGTGTAATACATGATAAATGTATGTTATGTATGTATTATATAATATATGAATGAATATAGTAATATTAATGTAAAACATATCAATATATAATATATGTGATATAATATATAAGTAATGTATATTATATATATTTTTATTCCAGTAAATTTCCATGGAAGAAAAGAAGAGTAACTGAGAAATAGTAGTAGTAGAAGGTGAACATTTGTATTAGAATCTCAGTTTAAGGGGCACCTGGGTGGCTCAGTCGGTTAAGCGTCGTCTGCCTTCAGCTCAGGTCATGATCCTGGGGTCCTGGGATCGAGCCCCGCATCGGGGGCTCCCCCTGCTTGTGCTCTCTCTCTGTCAAATAAATAAATAAAATCTTTTTAAATTTAATTTAATTTTTTTAAAGATTTTATTTATTTATTTGACGGAGAGACAGAGACAGCGAGAGAGGGGACACAAGCAGGGGGAGTGGGAGAGGGAGAAGCAGGCTTCCCGCTGAGCAGGGAGCCCGATGTGGGGCTCGATCCCAGGACCCTGGGATCATGACCTTTGCCGAAGGCAGACGCTTAATGACTGAACCACCCAGGCACCCCTCTTTTTTTTTTTTTTTTAAAGAATCTCATTTTAAGAAAGTAGGTAAATCAGAAAAGGAGACTGGCAAGAAACACATTGGCCTTTTCACTAACGGTCAGCTGAGGACTTGTAAATTTGGTTTCGTGTGTGTGCCTTAGCACCATGTACTGAGGAACATAGAAGCTAATAATAATTTTCATATTATTTTAGTAATAGAAAAAGGATGTCTGTAATTGTCCGAACTCCTACAGGAAATCTCCGGCTCTACTGCAAAGGGGCTGTGAGTATAGGGATTCATTATTCATATTAACTCCTTCCCTCTGTTTCAACAACTTGTAGGAAGCCTTTTACAACTTCACAAGATTTTAAAATGGTGTTACTTTGTGTCTGCTGTTGGGCTGGTTGTTGAGAACATTATCCAAGACTGAAACAGAGTAGCCCCAAAGCTTCCCCAACAGTCAAGCCCATTGAAATTTATGGTGGTTCACACCAGAGTGTTTATTAAGCTTTAATGTCAGTGACAAATTTGTTGTCACTCAATTGTTCTGCAGAGAACTAATGATTAGATTGTTGAGGCTAAGGGTTTGTAGCAGGAATTTTGATCCCAGTTTCCAGCCCAAAGTGTTTGGATTTGGTAAATCTCAGGAAATGGCTTAACCTCTGTACAAACCCTTTTTTTTTTAAGCACTTATATATTTGTTCACAGCCATAGGCAATTAAAAGAAAAACAGCTTTATTCAGGTAAAAGTGACATAAAATAAACTGCACATATTTAAAGTGTACATTTTGATAAGTTTTGACACCAATCTGCTTTTTGTCACTATAGATTCATTTGCATTTACTAAATTTTATATAAAGTCAGATAGGATATATGGCTTTTTGTCTGGCTTCTTTTACTCATAATTATTTTAAAATTCATTCATGTTGTAGCTCATATTAATAGTTCATTTCTTCATACTGCTGAATGGTATTCCATTGTATGGATATATCAGTTTGTTCATCCATCACCTGTTAATGGACTTTTTGTTTGCAGTTTTGTCTACTACAAACAATGCTCCTATAAACATTTGTGTACAAGTCCTTGTATGGGCACATAGTTTCATTTCTCTTTGGTAAATATCTAGCAGTAAAATGGCTAGATCAATGTAGGTGTATTTTAACTTTTTAAGAAACCACCAAACTGTGGTCACATTCCTACCAGCAATTGTCACCAGCACTTGGCATGGTTAGTCTCTTTAATTTTAGCCATTCTCATAGGTGTGTATCTCATTGTGATTTTAATTTACATTTCCATGCCATGACTGATGATAGTGAGCATCTTTTCATGTGCTTATTTGCCATCTGTGTTGGGGGTTCTCAAGATTACCCATATGTTTTTAGTGGATCTCTAAAAGGATTCATGATTATATGCATGGCTAAGATGTATTATAGTAATGTAGCAAGGATACACAACCAGATTATAAGGGAAAAAGACAGGCAGAGTCTGGAGGAATCCATGTGCAGGCTTCCCATGGGTGTTATACAGGGAAAGTTTATATCAGCTCAAAGAATTGAATACCAGCCAAGTCCCTTAGACGCCAGCCAAGAACCAACCTTGTAAGGAGGTCTTTCTAAGGATAACATTCTCTGACTTGTTATGGTAACTCTTTTCTGTGCACCATCCACTTATTTTCTTTGGTGAAATGTCTGTTTAAATATTTGTCCCTGTTTTTATAACTGTTTGTGTTTCTTTGTATTGAGTTTTGAGAGTTCTTTTTTAATTTTTGGATATAAGTCCCTTATCAGATACATGATCTGCAAATATCTGTGGCTTTTTTCATTCTCTTAACAGGTCTCTGAAGAACAGGAATTTGTAATTTTGATGAAGTCCAATTTAACAATATGTTCCTTTATGGGTCATGCTTTTAGTGTCTTAGCTAACAAATTTTTGCCTAATTCAAGGTCACAAAGATTTCCTCCTGTTTTCTCCTCCTTTTATAGTTTTAGGTTGTATACTTGCTTCTGGGATCCATCTTGAGTGATTTTGGGATATGGTATGAGACATGAGTAGGAGTTCATTTTTTACAGATGAGTATCTAATTTCACAGCACCATTTATTAAACTGTTTATTCATTCTTCACTGAATTGCCTTTGCACTTTTGTAAAAAATGAACTGTTTATATATATGTGGGTCTATTTCTGGACTTTCTGTTTTCTCTCATCGTTCTGTTGGTTATCTTTACACCAATACCACAGTGTCTTGATTATATCACTTTATAATAAGTCTTAAAATCAGATATCATGAATTCTCCAATTTTGTTCTTTTTCAAAGTTGTTTTGAATGTTCTGGAACCTTTGCATTTCCATATGAGTTTTATACTTTTTTTGAAGATGCTTTTTATCATACTAAGGAAATTTCCCCCAATTCCTAGTTGGTTGAGATTTTAAAAAATCGGTAATGGATGTTAAATTTTGTCAAATACTTTTCTTGACTTGATTGAGATACTAATATGATTTTTTCTTTTGTGCCTGTTAATATGGTAAATTACATTGAATTGATTTTTTAACGTTAAACCTATCTTGTATTCCTGAGATAAGCCCCATTTGTTCTGATATATTATCCTTTTTATGTATAGTTGGATTCACTTTCTTAAAGTTTTATTTAGAATTTTGCATCTACTTTTAAAAGGGATAGCGATCTTTAATTTTCTTTTCTTGTAATGTCTTTGTTTGATTTTTAATGCTGACCCTATAAAATTAATGGGGAGGACTCTTTCCTTTTCAGTTTTCTGGAAAAGTGTGCATGGAATTGAGATTATTTGTTCTTTAAATGTTTGTTAGAATTTACCAGAAAGCCATCTGGACCTCAGGGTAGGCTAGCTAGACAGTTATTGGTTTTATTTATTTTTTCATTTATAGGTTTTATTGATCTTCCTAAAGAAATTGCTTTCAGATTTGACTTTTCTTGAATGTTTCTCTGTTTTCTGTTTCATTAATTTCTCTTTATTATTCCCATTCTTTTGCCTACTTGTGGTTTGATTTGCTCCTCTTTTTCTAGCTTCTTAAGGCAGAACTTGATTTGAGACCTTTCTTTTTAATACAAATGTTTAGTGCTATAAATATCCTCCAAATCTTTGCTTTAGCAGCATGTCACAAATTTTGATGTGTTGCATTTTCATCTTCATTCAGTTCAAAATATTCTATATTCTAAGTTTTCTTTTGATTTCTTCTTTGACTCATGGGTTATTTTGAAGTGGGTTAGTTTTCAAATATTTAGGAATTTTCTGGAAATATTCCTTTAATTGATTTATAACATAATTCCATTTTATTAGAGAACAGACTTTATATGACGTGAGTCCTTTTAATTTAATTGGGACTTGTTTTATGGCTCACATTGTGACTTATCTAATGTTAAATGTTTTGCATGCACCTAAAAAGCCTGAATATTCTGCTGTTTTGGGGTGAAGTAGTTTATAACTATCTGTTAAGTCAAGTTGATTGATAGTGTTGTTCAAATCTTCTATATCCTTAATGATGCTTCATTTACTTGTTCTATCAATTATTGATAGATAATTGATAGGGGGATATTGAAATCCCCAACTGTCATTGTGGATTTGTGATGTTCATCTTGAAGTTCTGTTAGTTTTTACATCATTGCATTTACTTCTATTAGTTTTAGCTTCATTTTGAAACTAATTTATTAGATGCATAAGCATTCGGAATTACTAGTTCCTCTTGATGAATTGACCCTTCTGTCATTCCAAAATGATTTTCCTTATCCCTGGCAATTCTCTTTACTCTGAAATCTCTATTGTCTGGTTATAATATTGCCATTCCTGGCTACTTTTGATTAGTGTTGGGTAGGATATATCTTTTTCTTCCTCTTTAACCCATTTGTGTCTTTATATGTAAAGTCTGGTTCTTCCAGGGAGCATGTAGTTGGTTTGTGTTTTGGAAATCTCTGCCTTTTAACTGGGTGTTTAGACCATTTACATGTGTGCTTACTGATACAGCTGGGTTTACATACATCATCCTGCAATTTATTTTCTATTTGTCCCAGTTCTTTTTTCCTTTATTCCAAGAATTACTTGAGTATTATATAATTCCAATTTCTTTCCTTTAAAAAAAATTTTAGTGGTTGTTAGTAGGCACCTTCAATCTATTACTTTCTATTTTCAAGTGATAATATACTATTTCATGTGTAGTATAAGAATTACAATTCTGAACTTCCATCTCTCTCCTCCCAATCTTTGTGCTCTTGTCAGACATTTTAATTTTACAAATGTTATAAATTTCACACTACATTAAGTTTGTTCAAGCAATTATCCTTTTTTAATAAAATATATAACAAGAAAAATATTGTATATATATCCATATCCATATATATGTGTATATATACACACGCACACATACAGACTCATGTCATTACCATTTTCAATGCTCTTCAGACTCATATTTCCATTTGCTATAATTTCCTTCTGTCTGATGGATTCCCTTTACCATATCTTATAGCATGGATCTGTTGGTGATAAGTTTTTTCAGACTGTTTATGTCTGAAAAGATTTTTATTTCATCTTTATTTTCTCTGGTGTTCATTTTGAAATTTTTGCTGAATATAGGATTCTAGGTTGACAATTTTTTTTCTTTCAGTTTTTTAAAGCATGTGCTTCACTTGCATTCTCAATGAGCAATCTGTTATCTCTGTTCCTCTGTATGTAATGTATCCCTTTTGGAATTGTGCCTTCCCTGGGGCTTTTTGGGTTCCTTCACATCTATTAGATATAACAATAAAATTATAATGCAGTATTTAGAATTTGGATTGTTAGGCTTAGGTAAGATATTGGTCACAAGAACTTTTTTTTTTTTTTCCGGATAGGATACAGTGATTTATGAGAGACTTTCAGAAGATTCTCGCTTTATGAAGGAGACATTAACCCACCTGGAATATTTTGCCAAAGAAGGTAAGTGAAAATTGTTTAGAATCTTGTTTCTTTTTGAAATGCTATTCTTAAATATTAAAATTGTAACCTGAATGCATGTCACTGATGCTTGGCCCATAGGTAGGCAAGGGGAGCTCATTCCTATATGTGACTTTGTAATGCCTTCTGTTTGCTTAAAAAGTAAATGGTTCCTCAAACACACCCTGTTGAGATATTATTTTTCCTTTCTTCCTTTCCCCACCAGCAAATGTTGAAAAGTATGTTTTTACTGTGTAGTTCTTCCTTTATTCCAAAAACAGTGTCTTCAAAGACATCTATTATCTGTTTCTATTTGTTGTAGTAGGAACTTGGCCCCTAATGGAAAAAGAGAGGTTTTTCCAGTATGTGTTGTATATTTCAAAGTTAATTACTTTGTGCATATAACTCAGAAACCTGACATAGTTGATGTTTTCCTGCCATTCTCTTCTTATCCTTCTGATTTTGACTTGTTACCCACCTCGAGAAATAAAATTCCATGAGTGAGTTTTGAATAAGAACAACACTCACTAAAAAGTTTATAGAAGTTTTGAAAAATCGAGGTGTAATATCACATAAAAGTAAAGCTAATAATCCCTGGAAGCAGTATCCCACTTTGTCCTTTTAGTTTCTAAGCTGCTGGATATTTTGCAAGGTTGCACTTTGGGCCTTTTGCTGCCATCTTAAAATATAAGTGAGCTGTAGGCAGGTTACAACAGGTATAAGCATATAGGAACCGTATTGTAATGGAGCTCAAAACAGAATAACAACTTCTATAGCTTATCTGTAGAACTTTAATTTCTAGGGGATCCTCAACTATTTGAATATTTTGCAGGAGTTAGCCTATAATATTAGGATACAATATAATTTCTAAAATTTTTTCTTTGCAAAAACGGGACTTAAATTAATTTTCTGTTATTTTAATGATTATTTGGATTACTTTGAAATTGAAAAACTAAAGCCTTATTCATTCTTTCCTTCCTCCAACAAATAGTTATTGAGTATTTATTGAGTGCTGTGCACTGTTCTAAGCTTCTGGGACAGAAGTGAACAAAACATAGCTCATACCTTGAAGAAATTAGCCAATAATAGATAATGTCAGGGGGTGATAAGTGCTATGGAGAAAAATTAAACAGGATAAGGGGAACAGAGTATGATGGGGTGCTATCTCTATAGGGTGAGTTAGACAGAGACTGAAGGAAGAGAAGGAGAATACCAGCAGAAAGTATTCCAGGTCAAGGGCAGAACAAGTTCAAGTGTCCAGAAGTAAGAGGATCAGCAGGGACAGGACTGTAAGCAATGACCGGGGGGGGGGGGGGGCGGGGGGGGAGGCGGGGGGGGCAAGGGGAAATAAGGTCAGCAAGGTAGCCAGGGACAGATCAGGTAAGACCATGTGAAGGACTTCACATTCCCATGACCTCTACACTTTTGGATTTTGCTTTCAAATTCTGTACTCCTCCCTGATTGCTGATGGCTTGATCAGTTTACATTCCATTCTTTCTTACAGGGCTGAGAACTCTCTGTGTTGCCTATGCAGATTTAACTGAGGAAGAATATCAGCAGTGGTTGATGCAGTATAAAAAAGCAAGTACAATTATCCAAGACAGAATGCGGAGTTTGGAAAAATGTTATGATAATATTGAAAAGGTAACATACCCGATATGTACTCTACATGCCAAGTTAAATATGTGAAAACATACACTTACCAATGTTTTCATATCTTGATATCATTTTAAAAACTCAGTTAAAATGGGGCGCCTGGGTGGCTCTGTTGGTTAAGTGTCTGCCTTCAGCTCAGGTGATGATCCCAGGTTCCTGGGATCGAGCCCTGTTGCCCAATCGGGCTCCCAACTCAATGAGGAGTCTCCTCTCTCTCTCGCTCTCTTGCTTGCTCACTCTCAAATAAATCAAGTCTTAACAAAAAAAATCTCAGTTAAATTGTTTTTTTTTCCTTCAGAAATATAAAGCTGTCTTATACTGAAAATTCATAAAATAGATCTTAAAATATTCAAAATATTTCTTTCATTTCTGAATTATATCCTAATCACTTCAATTTTGTTACCCCTTTTTATAACTTTTCCCATCCAAAAGCAATACATGTTTATCACACAAAACTAAGCCAGAATAGTAAATAATAATCATCTGTAATGTTGGGCTAATGACTAAATTCTGGTGTATAATCCTCCAACCTCTTTTTTCATATATGTGTATTGTCTATGTAGTATTCCATTGTAGGTTTTTAATACACATACATACACTTTTTCCCATAAAAATTTAAAGTAAAAAATCCCCCCTCACCCAAAATCTCCGTCAAATTTTCCCCATAAAAATACTGCTCAAATCATGAAATTTTTCACTCTGCAATAAATTGGGAATTTTTTCCATATCACTGAATATTTTTCTGTTATTTTTTTAGATTAGTCATGGTATTTCATTACTTTTATTGTGCTATTCTCTGGTGGTTACTGTCCCAGGGGATCTCATGCACCCTGGACTATTGTCACTGGAGGATCATTGTGAATTTGTTTGTGGTGGCCTCAGGGATCTTGTGGCTCCTGGGCCAATTCTTATCTTAGTTTCTTGGCTTGTGTTCTTTTGTCATTTGCTTCCATGAGCTCTGCATTTCATTTCTGCAGGAACATGGCCAGAACAGAGTTAGACTGGAGGATTTTCTTTTCTTTTCTTTTCTTTTTTAAAGATTTTATTTATTTATTTGAGCGAGAGAGAGAGCATGAGGTAGGGAGAGAGGGAGAAGCAGACTCCTTGCTGAGCAGGGAGCCCAATGCAGGGCTCGATCCCAGGACCCTGGGACCTGAACCAAAGGCAGATGCTTAACTGAGTGAGCCACAGGTGCCCCGATAGACTGGGGGATTTTCTTGATATTAGGTTCATCTTTTTTTTCAAGGTCATTTTGTTGAGAAATTAGGAACCTAACCTAGCTTCACACCAAGTGCAGGAAGATGCTGCAGGAGCCCTCGTGGGTGATTATTCGACATCTGTTGACACAGCACAGCGAAGGGACGAACTGATTTATGTAACCCTCCTCTTCCTCATTTTCCCAGCAGGTTGTTTGTTGCTCCCACACAGGGAAAAAATCTGGGCAATTGAAAATTGGCCCCTGGGGGCACCTGGGTGGCTCATTGGGTTAAGCTTCTGACTCTTGGTTTTGGCTCAGGTCATGATCTCAGGACTCTGAGGCTGACCTCACATCAGGCTCCATACTCAGCGCGGAGCCTGATTGCGCCCTCTCCCTCTGCTCCGCCCCTCCTCCCCCACCCGACACACCTCTCTCTCTCAGAAATAAAATCTTAAAAAAAGAAAAAGAAAAGAAAAAAGCAAGAAAGAGGAACTGGCCTCTGGAACTTGAAAGATTGTATAGTTCCTTTTTAATCAAACTGATATATTTTATATTTTAGTTTTAAGTTTTAATCTGGAAGTCATAGGTGGTAAGGAAGTCAAAGAGTAAGTTTGCCTTTGCCAGGTCATGTGGGTGGGTGGCAAGGGCAGGGCGTGGCATGGCCTTAAGCTGACTGGTTCACTCATCTGCTGAATGCTAGTCTCCAGCATGTACACAGTGCCTGGCACACAGTCGGTGTTCAGCAAGTATTAATTGAATAGATGAATGAAATATTGGGGTTGAATGTTTTAAGCTCCTCTGCTTTCCAAGGAAGGTAGATAACTGTATAATTGGCAGGGCTTGATGTTGATTCTTTTTCTTCAACTTCAAAGGGCAGTAATAAATGGTAGAAGGGCTGTCATGGGCCAGTTTTTCCTATCTGGTCTTGGAGGTTTTTGACCTAGGTGAGTGCCACATTACAGATTGTCTGTATAGTCAGAGTGAGTAATGAGCAGCATACAGTGCTTGGAAGGTCTGAATGGAAATCTAATCAGTTTTAGATACTTTAACAAAGTACTATTGTACTATTTAACAAACTACTGCATTTTCTCTCCATGACTATGAGGTTAAAATTACAGGCATCAAAGTACTCAATGTCTGTGTTTAGTGTGACTAGGATATCTCTTTAGCCTGAGTCACTTATGCAAATGACAGGCTCTGTGACGTTAAAATCACACTGAAAATTGTCAAATATATTCATTTGTGTCCCTTTCCCCCACAGGATGTTTTCCAGTTCACCCAGGAGCGATGAGCTCCTGGGTATTGAATCATGTGGGCCAAACTTCTGGGGGGCTGGGGACTAGACCTTGCTATTCATTACATCTCTGTCAGGGGAGACCTATCTTGAGAACTAGTACCCCACTGAAGGGTACTTCATGAAAAATGGACACATTTAGGGGGGCAAATGATACATGAGAGGATTGTTGTACATAGGTTTTGATCAGAGGGAATTGGATTTTTTTTTAAAGCTGTATCTTTCAAGCTGTAATGGCCTAAAAGAATTTTGATTCTTCACTTTTTTTCTTTTCTTTTCCTTAAGTCTATGTCTTCAATTCTAGTTTTCTGGGCTTGGAACAACTGTATGCCACCTAGAAAAACTTGTCCTTCCAGTTGTCCTTTGACTGTTATTTTTCTTACTTTATATTAGCCACCAGAGCATCTAATCTTCTGCCTCATGACTTGTGTTGTAATTTCCACTGTTCTAGCTGATGTTGTATTAGTTATAACTGTTGTTGCAGTTAAATGGCTATTCTCTGCAGACTTTGAGGTAAGTATTGGAATCTGACACCAAAGACGTGTCAGAGTCAACTAGTTCTGTGAAATGATTCTTACTGATAATTCCATGTACGTTGTTATGATCCTACTTGTTTTCAGTTCTAGGGAGGTATTTTCTGATCATCTTCTTAGATCTTGAGGCCAGGAGTACTTCTTCACCTCTTGAATATATTTCCTTTGGACACTCATAAGATCTAAGTTTCTTTCCTGTTGGGTAAGAGTAAGAAAGACAATGTCTACATTTGTATCAATAGTTATTAAGTACATCATAACTTAGAGCATAACTGCTAAAGTAATTAACTTTCATGTTGCCAGGGTCACTCTATTGGTAAAACATAAATTTGACATATTGGCAGATTGAATTAGACTTTGAAGCATTCCTTGTTTGTTTGTTTTTTCTTAATACAATAGCTTTATTGAGATATAATTCACATACCCTACAATTCTTCCATTTAAAGTATATAAACTACAGTTTTTAGAGAATTGTGAGACCGTCACCACAATTAACACAGAATATTCTCAACATACCCTCCCCCAAATTCCATATCCATTAGTATTCACTCTTTGTTACCGTCCTATTCTCTCCCCCAGCCCTATGCAGCCACTAATTTACTTCTAGTCTCTATAGATTCACCTTCTCTGCATATTTCATATAAATAAATCATAAAATAGGTGGTCTTTAGTGACTTGCTTCTTTCACTTAGCTTAATGTTTTCAGGATTCACCCATATTGTAGTATGTACCAGTATTTCATTACTTTTCAATGCCAAATAGTATTCCATTGCGTAGATACCTGATTGTTTATCCATTCTTCTGTTGAAGGTCATTTGGATTGTTTCCACTTGGTTATTGCGAATAATGCTTCCGTAAGTAATCATACAAGTTTTCATGTGGACACATTCTTTAATTTATCTTATGAATATACCTGGGAGTGAAATTGCTGGGTCATATGGCAACTCTGTGTAACCATTTGAGAAGCTGCCAGACTATTTTCCCAAAGTGGCTGCACCATTCTACATTCCTACCACCAGTGTTTGAGGGTTCCAATTTTTTCACATCCTTGCCAACACTTGTTACTACCTGTAACTTATTATAACCATCCTAGTGGGTATGAAGCAGTATCTCATTGTGATTTTAATTTGCATTTCTTTAATGATTAATGATGTTGAACATTTTTTCATGTGTTTTTTTGATTATTTGTATATCTTCTTTTGGAGAAGTGTCTATTCAAATCCTTTGGCCATTTTTCAATTAATATATTATTTTTTTAGAGTTTTAGAGTAGTTTTAGGTTTTCAGAAAAAAAATGAGCCAAAAAAGTATAGATAGTTATATATACTTCCTCTCTTTCCCTCCCACAGTTTCTTCTATGATTAACATTTTGCCTTAGTGTGGTACATTTGTTACAATTGATGAACCAATATCGATACACTATGATTAACTAAACTCCATGGCTTACATTAAGATTCACTCTTGTTGTATAGTTCTATGGGTCTTGACAAATGCATGTCACCATCCACTACTGCAGTATCATACAGAATAGTTTCACTGCCCTAAAAATCTCCTCTGTTCACCTATTCATTCTTCCCTCTTTCCTTCTGAACCCCTGGCAACCACTGATCTTCTTTTTACTGTCTCTATAGTTTTGCCTTTATCAGCATGTCATATAGCTGTAATCATAAGTATGTAGCCTTTTCAGATTGGCTGCTTTTGCTTAGGAATATGCATTTAAATTCCTTCATGTCTTTTAATGATAACGTGATGGCTCATTTTAAAAAAGTTTGTTGTTTGTTTGTTTGTTTATTTATTTATTTTTTAACTTATTTGAGAGAGAAAGCAGAGCGAGTGAGAGGACACAAGTGGGGAGAGAGGGGCAGAAGAAGAGGGAGAAGCGGACTCCCTGTTGAGTAGGGAGCCCAACACGGGGCTTGATCCCAGGACCCTGAGATCATGACCTGAGCTGAAGGCAGACACTTAAACCAACTGAGGCACCCAGGCACCCTGATGGCTCATTTCTTTTTAAATATTTTTTAAATAATAATCTGTTGTCTGGATGTACCACAGACATTATCCATTCACCTATTGAAAGGCATCTTGGTTGCTTCTAAGTTCTGGTAATTATGAATAAAGCTGCTATAAATACTCAAGACTATATTTTTTTGTGGATAGGTCTTCAACTCATTAGGGTGAATACCAAGAAGCATGATTGCCCAATCATGTGCTAAGTCAATGTTTAGCTTTATAAGAAACTGCCACACTGTCTTCCAAAATGGCTGTACATTCCCACAAGCAATGAATAAGAGTTCTTGTTCCACCACATCCCTTGCGAGCATTTGGTGCTGTCAGTGTTTTGGATTTTGGACAATCTAATAGGTATGTAGTGGTATCTCACTGTTGTTTTCATGTGCATTTCTCTGATGACATATAATGTTTTCATATGCTTAGTGACACCTGTATATCTTCTTTGGTGAGGTGTCTGCTTAGACCTTTTGCCCCTTTTTTAATCAGATTGTTTATTTTCTTACTGTTGGGTTTTAAGTGTTCCTTGCATATTTGGTTATGTCTTTATCGGATATGTGTTTTGAAAATATTTTCTCCTTGTTTGTAGCTTGTCTTCTTGTTAGCTTCACAGTATTTTCCACAGAACATGTTTTTAATTTTAATGAAGTCTAAATACCAATTTTTTCTTTCATGGATCATGCTTTTGGTATCTAAAAAGTAATCAGTAAACCTAAGGTTACCTAGATTTTCTCCTCTTATCTTCTGGTAGTTTTATAGTTTTGCATTTTACATTTAGGTCTATGATCCATTTGGACTTAATTTTTATGAAAAGTCAAAGGTCAGTGTCTGCATTCATTTTATTTTTTAAATGTGCACGTCCAGTTGTTCCAACACTATTTGTTGAAAAAGACTATCTTTTCTCCATTGAATCGCCTTTGCTCCTTTGTCAAAGATTGGTTGACTGTATTTGTGTAGGTCTATTTCTGGGTTTTCTATTTTGTTCTAATGACCTATTTGTCTATACTTTCACCAATACTATACTATCTTGATTACTCTAGCTTTATAGTAACTCTTGAAGTTGGGTAGTGTCCGTCCCCTGATTTTGTTCTTATTCACTATTGTCTTGGCTAATCTCAATCTTTTGCCTTTCAATAAAAATTTTAGAATCAATTTGTTGATATCCACAAAATAACTTTCCATGATTAAGACTGACATCTTAGCAATACTGAGTATTCCTATCCATGAACATGATATTTCTTTCATCAGAGTTTTGTAGTTTTCCACATACATATCTTGTAAATATTTTGTTAGATTTATACTTATATATGCCTTTTTGATATTAAAGTAAATGGTATTATGTTTTTAATTTCAAATTCCAATTGTTCATTGACTTTTGTGTATTAACCTCATATCCTATAACATTGCTATAGTCACTTGTTAGTTCCATTTGTTGATTCCTTAGAATTTTCTACATAAACAGTCATGACATCTGCAAAGGCATTTTTCTTCCTTCCCAATCCTTTTAGTTTTTTTATTTCCTTATTTTATCATACTAACCAGAACTTCCAGTATGATGTTGAATAAGAGTGGGAAGAGGGACATCCTTACCTTGTTCCCTGTCTTAAGGAGGGAAAGTATCTAGGTTCTCACCATTAAGTATATTAGCTATAGGTTTTTTAGTAGATGTTCTTTATCAAGTTGGAGAAGTCTCCCCCTGTTCTAGGTTTGCTGAGGGTTTTTAAAAGACTTTGAAACTTTATGAGTGTTAGATTCTCACAAATTTTGGTTAAGTTGCATTATCATTTTATTTTAGTTCATATTTTTAAATTTCTCTTGAGTTATGTGATTTTTAGAAGTGTTTTTGCTTAATCTCCAGGTATTTGGGGACTTTTCAGGTATCTTTCTATTATTGATTTCTAGTTTAATTCCACTGTGGACTGATAGCATACTTTGATAATTTCTATTTTTCAAAAAACTTGCTAAGGTGGGCTTTATGGCCTAGAACATGGTCTATTTTTTTTTTAAAGATTTTATTTATTTATTTGACAGAGAGAGACAGCCAGAGAGAGAACACAAGCAGGACAAGTGGGAGAGAGAGAAGCAGGCTTCCCACTGAGCAGGGAGCCCAATGTGGGGCTCGATCCCAGGACCCTGGGATCATGACCTGAGCCAAAGGCAGACACTTAACGACTGAGCCACCCAGGCGCCCCGAATGTGGTCTATCTTAATGAGTGTTTCGTTGAGCTTGAGAAGAAAGTGTATTCTGCTGTTAAACGAACATTCTCTCAATGTCAGTTAGATGCAATGAATTGGTGGCTCTGTTCTGTTCAATTATATCCTTACTGATTTTCTCTCTGTTGGATCTGTTGATTACTGACAGAGAAGTATTAGAGTCTACATTCATCTATTTCTCTTTGCTGTTCCATGAGTTCTTGTCTAATATATTTTGATGCTCTGTTGTTAGGTGCACTGAAGATTGCTACGTCTTCTTAGACAATTGACTCCTTTATTATTATGCAATGCCTCTTTTTATTCCTAGTAATTTTCCTTATTCTGAAGTCAGTTTTGTCTGAAATTAATATAGCTACTCCAGTTTCTTTTATTAGTGTTAGTATGTGTATCTTTCTTCATCCTTCTATTTTTTAAATTTTTATTTATTTAAATTCAATTAGCCAACTCCATCCCCTTATTTTAATCTATTTGTGTCTTCATATTTAATATGTGTTTCTTATGACAACATAGAGTTGTCTTTTTTTTTTAAAATCCACTCGTACAGTGTCTGTCTTTTAATTGGTATATTTAGACCATACACTTTTACAGTTATTACTAGTTTAATATCTTTCATATTTGTAACTATTTTCTATTTGTACCCTTTCTTATGTTTTTTCTTTGTCTTCCACTTTTTTTCCCTGCCTTGTCTGGTTTTTAACTGATCTATTTTCTCTCCTTTCTTAGCATTTCAATTATACCTCTTTTAAAAATGTTTTTAGTGGTTGTCTTAGAGTTTGCAATTTACCTTTACAATTAAATTGTCCACTTTCATATAATACTATACCATGTCATGGGTAGGACAGGTACCTTACAACAGTATTTCCAATTCCTCTCTCCAATCTCTTATATTGCTGCCATACATTGCATTTGTCCGTAGCCCATAATCACCTAATGTATCGTTGTTATTATATTTTGAGAAAACTGTATCTGTTAAACCAATAAGAAAAATAAAAGATATCATTTTATCTTTATTTATTCCTTCTTTAATGTTATTCCTTTCTTTATGTATATCTGAGTTATTAATCTACATTATTTTACTTCTCTCTGAAGAACTTTTTTTTTTAATTTATTTTTTTTATTCTTATGTTAATCCCCATACATTACATCATTAGTTTTAGATGAAGTGTTCCATGATTCATTGTTTGTGCATAACACCCAGTGCTCCATGCAGAATGTGCCCTCCTCAATACCTACCACCAGGCTAACCCATCCTCCCACCCTCTCCCCTCTAGAACCCTGTTTGTTTTTCAGAGTCCATCGTCTCTCATGGTTCATCTACCCCTTCGATTTCCCCTGCTTCATTCTTCCCCTCCCGCTATCTTCTTCTTCTTCTTTTAATTTTTCTTAACATATATTGCATTATTTGTTTCTCTCTGAAGAACTTTTAACATTTCTTGCAAGGAAGGTGTGTGAGCAATGAATTTCCTCAATTTTCATTTGTCTGAGAAAGCATTTATTTCTCCTTTACACTTGTAGAATAATTTCACTGGATACAAAATTCTAGCTTGGTGTTTTTTCCTTTTAACACTTTATTTCACTCCACTCTGTTCTTGCTTTCATAGATTTGAAAGAGAAGTCCAATGTAGTTACTATCCTTGTTCCTGTATAGGTAAGGCTGTTCTTGTTTTTGTTTTTGTTTTTTTTATCCTCTCAGGTTTCTTTCAAGATTTTCTTTTGAAAACAGTTTGCATAGGAAATGCCTAGGTGTAGATTTTTGGGATTTATCATGATTGGTGTTTTCTGAGGTCTGGGTCTAAGTTAGATGTCTGTGATTAATATTGGAAAATTCTCACCAATAATTATTTCAAGAATTTTCTGTTCCTTCCTCTCTTCTATTTCTGGTATTCCCAATCCATGTATGTTATACCTTTTATAATTGCCCCACAGTTCTTGGTATTTTATTTTATTTTTTTCATTCTTTTATCTCTTTGTTTTTCAGTTTGGGAAGTTTTTATTGACATATCTTCATGTTCACTAGTTATTTCCTTGGGGATGTTTAGACAACTGATGAGCCCATCAGAGGCATTCCTTATTTATGTTACAGTGTTTTTTTATTGCTAACATTTCCTTTTGATTTTTTCTTAGAGTTTCTATCTCTCTGCTTCCATTATCCATCTGTAAAAAGTAAACATGTCATTTACTTTTACCACTAGAGTCTTTAGCATATTAATCATAGTTATTTCAAATTTCTAGTCTGGTAATTCCCAAATTTCTGTCATATCTGAGTCTGAGTCTAATTCTGATGCTTGCTCTGTCTGTTGAGAATGTGATTTTTGTCTTGAGCTGCCCTATAACTTTTTGTTGAAAGCCACACATGAGGTATTGGATAAAAGGAATGAGGCAAATAGGCCTTTTGGGTGAGGTTTCATGTTTCTCTGACTAGAAGTTAGGCTGTGTTTACTGTTTGCTATAGCTGTGGTATGAGAGGCTAAAATTGCATCTAGTGTCCTTGTTTTCATCCTCCTGCTATCTTCAGGTTTCCCTAGAAACTCCTTCTTAAACAGGGTCTGAACCTTACACTTCCTCCTTCGGCAATCCCTCACATTCATGTGAGAGACAGACTGATGTGGTAAGGTGAGGAAGAGGAGATCTGTGGTTTAGCCCTTGATTAGATCTCAATCTTCTGTGAGTCTGAGTTCTGTGTCTTCCCCCATGTCAAAAACTGGAAGGTGCTGGAGATGAGTATTTCCCTTCCCTCAGATTGACAGGCTCTGATAAGCCCAAGTTGATAAGCCTCTGATAAGATAGTTTCCTTTGAGTACAGGCCTTTGTGAGGAGAGCAGAATAATCTGGGAGTATTTCAGAATGTTTACTTTCCCCCTCCTCTTGCCATAATCAGGAAGGGATCCCTTTGATTCCTAGTTAGCTGTGTGTTTTCATCATGAAAATGTTTAAAGCATTCTTTTAAAAATCCATGTTTCATACCCAGAAACATAAATCATTACTGAAAATACTTTTTGCTAGCTATGGGAAATTTTACATTAAAATCCAAAGTTTTAATACAGAAATATCTTGAAAGTATTATAGTAGAAATAGCCCAAAAATAGAATCATGAAGATAAAGAATGTCTAATAGGATTGATATACTTGAATATTTAGCACTTAAAAATTCACCTGGTCATTGAGAAGGCTAAAAATTTTATGGTTATTTTAAAGTTTAATTTATAGTTTATATATGATAGTATCTCAAATTATTTCAGTTCTAATTATCAGCACAGAATCAGCTTGCTTTATATCTTAATTTCATTTTAACAACTAATAGCAATGTGAAAAACCCTGAATGTTTGGGTTGTGCTGGCTTCTGGGAAACAACTTATGCTTTATAGAAACCTTTTTATCTACCATAGAGCTTCTGCTCAGATCTCCACAGTGATAGGGAAATAATTCACAGTAGGAACAAAAACTATAAACTATCTGGTGCTATGAAATTTATGGAGAAAATATGAAATTTCTTGTAAGGACTTATATAAGTGGATAGGTGTATAGAATATATAGAAAACCCCAGTATAATAAATGTGGCAATTCTCCTCAAAGTCATTTATAAATTCAGTGTAATACAGGAAATAATAAAGGAAATGCATATAATTCCCAATAGGATTTTTATAGAACTTAAGCAGTTTGTTCTAAATTCACACAGAAGTAGGAGGAGGCTGAGAATTATCATGATACTTTTTGAAGAATAATAAAGGAAGGGGGCTTACCTCTCTAGGTTTAATTGCCTAATTATAATCTGCTAGATATTCTTTTTTTTTTTTTTAAAGATTTTATTTATTTATTAGAGAGCATGAGCAGGGTGGGGAGGGGTAGAGGGAGGGGGACAAGCAGACTCCTCGCGGAGCAGGGAGCCTGATGCAGGGCTGGATCCCAGGACCCCGGAATCATGACCTGAGCAGAAGGCAGATGCTTAACCAACTGAACCACCCAGGTGCCCCCATGAGCCTATATAACTATCATGCTACACTGCCTCATGCTGTAGCAAAATAGGGACAAATAGACGAGTGGAAGAGACTAGGAAGAAAGTGTGTGTGTGTGTGTGTGTGTGTGTGTGTGTGTGTGTGTGTGTGTGTGTGACATGTATGGGACTTCACATAATAGGTAGACTGCATAACATTTGTCAAAATTTGCCCTATTTATTCCATATTAAAATGTTTTTTTACCTTTTTTTTTTTAAGATTTTATTTATTTATTTGACAGAGAGACACAGCCAGAGAGGGAACACAAGCATGGGGAGCGGGAGAGGGAGAAGCAGGCTTCCCGCCAATCAGGGAGCCTTATGCGGGGCTCAATCCCAGGACCCTGGGATCATGACCTGAGCCGAAGGCAGACGCCTAACGACTGAGCCACCCAGGCGCCCCATATTTTTTTTTTTTTATCTTAACTAGTAATAAAAAATATCTCTTTCAAAAAAATATCTAGAAATTTCTGCTTCTCGGAGCCACAGCCATTGAAGATCGCCTTCAAGCACGTGTTCCAGAAACGATAACAACTTTACTGAAAGCAAACATAAGAATATGGGTTTTGACAGGAGATAAACAAGAAACTGCAATTAACATAGGTAACAGATATGAAGTTTTAGAAAATCTGTTTGGACAGGTATTCTAAATATATACTGGTATCAAGAATGAATGATTGAACTTACTTCAAGTAATTGTTTTATATGCCTTTGGGTAAATGGAGTGCAATGGAATCTTGCCATCACATGGCAGAAAATTTCAGCGAACTAAGCAAGGCAAAGAGTCTGTCTCCTCCACGTTGTCAAAATATAGACTGCAGAATGCTTACATGAGTAATATGTATGTTTCTTGTTCCTTTTCTTTGAAATTTGAAGTTATGGCATATTTTCCCTATAATGTATATACCTATCTTTGTATTATGTATGTTTATTCAGAAACATTTTGATTATTAGTGAGAATGTTCAATTGGTTTTTTTCTTTTTAAATTTAAATTCAGTTAGCCAACTTGTAGTACATCATTAGTTTCAGGTGTAGTGTTCAATAATTTATCAGTTGCATATAACACCCAGTGCTCATCACATCACGTGCCTTCCTTAATGCCCATCAACAAATTACCTCTTCCCTCCACCCCCTTCTCCCTCCAGCAACCCTCAGTTTGTTCCCTACAGTTAAGAGTCTCTCATGGTGGGTTGCTGGAGTGGTGGGGGGTGGGAGGGATGGGGTGGCTGGGTGATAGACATTGGGGAGGGCATGTGCTATGGTGAGCGCTGTGAATTGTGCAAGACTGTTGAATCACAGACCTGTACCTCTGAAACAAATAATACATTATATGTTAAAAAAAAAAAAAGAAGAAGATAGCAGGAGGGGAAGAATGAAGGGAGGGAAATCGGAGGGGGAGATGAACCATGAGAGACGATGGACCCTGTAAAACAAACTGAGGGTTCTAGAGGGGAGGGGGGTGGGAGGATGGGTTAGCCTGGTGATGGGTATTAAAGAGGGCGCATTCTGCATGGAGCACTGGGTGTTACACGCAAACAATGAATCATGGAATACTACATCAAAAACTAATGATGTAATATATGGTGATTAACATTACATAATTAAAAAATATATATATATATGAAGAGTCTCTCATGGAGGAAAAACTGAATGGGAAGTCATCAGACAGGGAGAAAAACAATTGTTTTTTTTTTCCAATGTCACTTTTTTTTTTTTTTTGCCTTTTTTCCCCCTTTACTGTATGATTGTATCTTAGAGTTGAGATGTGCAGAATAGGAGTTGAAAAGTCAATTGTTAGCTGGGAATATTCACATTTTGATGGTGAGAAGGAATTGAAATTATGTTTTTCATAATCATCATGGTAGTCAGCTCCAGTTAGATTAACATATATGATAAAACGAGTCTGTATGCACCAGACACCACCTTTAAATATTGTCTCCAGTCATTTGTTTATTCTACATTCATTCATTTAGTGAATATTGATCACTTGCTAGGTACCAGGAAAATCTAGAAGCTGGGAATGAAAACCTGAGTAATAGTCTCTGTCCTTATGAAACTTATATCCATGTAGAAAAGATAAAAATAATAAATCACTGTATTTTGTAATATTGCAATCAGTGCTAAGAATAAAAACACAGCAAGGCATAGCAAGAGGTAGACAAGCTAATCAAACAGAACACCTGTAAAGAAGGTGACTTTTGAAGCAGAGACCCAAATGGAAAGAGGGAGCAAGCATTGAGAGGATCTCTGGGACGAGTGTTCCAGGCAAAGATTATAATGAGCACATTGGCCCTGGTGTGGGGATGTGCATATTTGAGGAACAAATGAAAGGCCAGAGTGGTTGGAATATGGGGAGCAAAGCAGAGAAGATAGGAAATGAAAGCTTGTCAGGCCACAATAAGAAATGTGTATGGTTTTAAGCAAGAGAGTAATATGATCTAGTTTATATTTTAAAAACAATCTGTTGGCTCTTGTATGGAGACTGGGCTGAATGGAAGTTAGGAGATCAGGTAGGAAGCCTTCATAAAAGTCTAGACGAGATGCTGATGACTTGTACTAGGATGTGATGGGGCGTGTGAGAGAGGGACTAAATTTGGGGTCCATTTGGTAGGTTGATCTGTCAGCCCTCACTGATGATGGTGTAGTGAGTGCAGATGAGTCTTTCAGAATTTTGCTGTGAAGGGGAGCAGAGAAATAGGGTGTAGCTGGAAGAAAACACAGTCAGTGAAGGGTTGGCTATTTTTGAAGGATCTGCTTAACCTCTCTAAACATCAATTTTCTTGTCTGTAAAATGGGGATAATAATAGTTTTAGCCTCATAGCATTGTTGTGAGGACACCTTGAGGTAATCCCTGTGAAGAGCTTAGCTTGGTGTGAAGCACTTACAGTCCTTCATGAATGCTAGATATTAACATAATTATTAAGGACTCACCAAAGGAGTCCAACCGTGATGTAGTCACTCATTTATCCCCCTGGCAAATTTTGAGAGCATACCATGCTACTTTTGCCAGCTCTCCCCTATTTCGGCTTTAGTGTGACTTGCTATGCTTCTTGGTAATCATGAACTCAGCAACCACGGTAACTTGGTGTATATCCTGTGAAGGGGCTCAGTGGACAGAGCACCACAGAGGAGGACGATTGCTCTCTCATCACCTTCCTAAATTGCTCCCAATCCCTTTTTCCAGACCCACAAGCAGAGGATTGTTTGTTTTTCCTGAGCCTTTGTCTCCTCAGCTCAGGACTGAAACCCAACCTAGATGAGACATAGCCATTGTTGTTGGTAGGGGAATTTTTATCCTTATTGGATGAGACCTATTTTTGTTAGTAGAAGTCTATAATTCACTTGAAGGATTCTTTGCTGAGAATAACTGGATTTTTAGATAACTGCTATATCTAATTGCACTCATTTAAAAAAAATTGTTTAGTGGTGACTTGAAGGAAGAAAGGAAACAATCTCTCCAGTTTCTTAAAGCAGGGCTTGCAAACATCTGGGAGAACCAGGCAGGACAAGAGTGAAGGGCAATGTCCACAAGGGGGTGCTGGCCCCCGAAGGGGCAGCCAGTGCATCCTTGCCTTTTGGAAATGTCTGCAATTGGCACAGGGTTTTTTTTTTTTTTTTAATTTTAAAAAAATTTTTAGGAGGTGGAGGGGCAGAGAGAGAGAGGGAGAGAGAGAATCCTAAACAGGCTCCACACTGGGCATGGGCCCTGAGGCGGGGCTCAAACTCACAACCCTGAGATCATTATCTGAATGGAAATCGAAAGATGGACACTTGACTGATTGAGACCCAGGGGTCCTAGGTTTTTAGTTTTTAAGAGATAATTGGGAATTCTGTCTCCCATATGAAATATCCTGATGCACAGATGTTGACTTAAATGTATAAAACTTTGTAAGGGCAAAGCAAAACATGTCTGTTGGCTGAAAGCAGCCCACAGTCCCCTGACCTCTTTTGAGTACTGGGTCCCAGCTTAAATTTTATTATCATCCCTTAGAGGCTACGCCTGCAGAGACCAGCTAAAAGATGGAGTCCATGAACTTAGTATAAACTGAAGACCGTGCTGACATAATTTGTTTTCTTAGAAGCTCTCTGAGCTCTAGCATTTTCCAGGAAAAGCAATAGCCTTTGGTTAGAGAGCTCTTGTGTTACTGTCATGGTTCAAATGTCTAGGGAATGGATTCAGAAATAAAAAGATGGAGCTTGTCTGAGAGCCGACATCTTTATATCTTTGGAAGAGAATGTAGAGCATAGTGGTTGAAAATCAGACTTTAGAGTTACCAAGGACACAGTTGTGAGCCTGAATCTCCTGCCTCTATATTTATGAGCTTGTGCTTTTGTGGGGTTTTCTAACCCTCAATTTTCTCATTAATGAAATGGAGATAGCCATGATAACTCTGGTGGTTGTGATGATTAAGTGAGATGTGTATGTGAAGTTCTCTCTAAAGTACTGGACACAGTAAGGGCTTTGAAAATGTTGGCTGCTGCCTTATGAATGTGGTGACAGTTCTAATTACCATCAGCTCTCCTGGAGCTCAAGTTGGCTAATGTTTTTGTGGTTAAAAGACTAAACATAGTCTTGATTCTGAGTACAAACAAAATTTGACTAAGGATTTGGCAGGAGGGTGACTTTTAGCAATCAGTATGTCAAGACTGGTTTTTGACAATGGTCACAAGTGACTATATAAGGACCACTGTCACATTTTTGCCTATTTTCTTTTTTAAAAATTTTTTTGAAGATTATTTATTTATTTATTTGACAGAGAGAGACACCATGAGAGAGGGAGCACAAGCCGGGGGAGTGAGAGAGGGAGAAGCAGGCTCCCTGTGGAGCAGGGTGGCCAATGAGGGGCTCGATCCCAGCACCCTAGGATCATGACCTGAGCCGAAGGCAGATGCTTAACGACTGAGCCACCCAGGCACCCCACATTTTTGCCTATTTTCTAAGACTACCAGTTCTATTAACTTCTGAAAACTTTCTGACAGCATGATTCAACATGATCTGCTGCTTCTTGACCTCAGCAGCATTTATACCATTATATTTCGCTTACCAATATGCTGGGGTTTTTTTCTCTTTTGCATTAGCTTTGATTCCTTAGGTTTTAGAGGCTTATCATATATCTGTTGTAAATCTTCATTTGCACCCAACATAATGCTGGGTACAAGCAAGCACTCAGTGCTTGCATAGTGATTGGATTTTCATCATAATATATGGAGACCTTTGGCTTTGTCTATAGAGAGCCAGCAGCAGCAACAACAGCTTCAGGAGAAAGGAAGGTTCCTCATGGGGGCAGCACAAGAACCCACAGTGGGCTGGCTTGTCTGCATCTAGCACAAATATGTACTCTCCAATCTGGGGGCTGGTACAGAAACTGCCAGCCTTAGACAGTTAACTTTGTCATAACTTACCACAAAATGAAAGTGGACACATGAACATTGCAATAAAACATATCAGGAAATCTTTAGAATTCTTTGAAAAGTTTAGAATCTCTGGTTTTGAAAAACCACTGCAATAGGGCAAAAAAATATCCACAGGCTTTGAAATAGAAATTAAATTTAAAGACCGTTACATTCTGGTGGGGGGGGGGGATGACACTGTTTACATAGGAAGCATCAGATGAACCAATAATTGATTAAGAAGACCATTTAAAAGTGATTGTCTCGGGGTGCCTGGGTGGCTCAGTCATTAAGCGTCTGCCTTCGGCTCAGGTCATGATTCCAGGTCCTGGGATCGAGCCCTGCATCGGGCTCCCTGCTCGGCAGGAAGCCTGCTTCTCCCTCTCCCACTCCCCCTGCTTGTATTCCCTCTCTCGCTGTGTCTCTCTCTGTCAAATAAATAAATAAAATCTTAAAAAAAAAATAAAAGTGATTGTCTCCTGTAATTGGATAGGCTGCAATAGAATACATAAATAGGCATTTTGAATTATATAAAAATCATGAAGCTACTTTTGCTTTTCTGTATGATGTCCACAAGTTTCAGGAAATTTCAAAGGAAATATTAAAATGATATTGTATAAATTTACATTTAAATTAAATTCCAATTTACATGAAACTGATTTATATGAACAGTTAGTTTTAGAAAATTTGTTCCATAAGAATCATCAGTTACAAATATACAAAAATTTAATTTTCAAAATATGTCAGAAATTCATCACAAAGTCCTCACAGCCTATAAAAAAATCTTAAAAGCTCTAGTAATAGTTACATCAGAAAGATCATGCTCAAAATTAAAAATGGTCAAAAATTACTGACAATCTTACATTTTCCAAGAGTGACAAACATTGCTTTCAACTACATATATTGTTTGAAAATAAAGTTGCTAAAAGTATAAGTTTTAATGATCGAATAAATGAATTTGCAGAAGTGTAAGAGAAAAATCTTATGATCAAACAAGATATCACATTAATAAAGTTTTATTTTTATCACATTATATAAGATTATGGCACCAAAACTATATATTTTTTGCAATTTGTAAGTTTATGTTGTTTTTTGTCTATCACCATTACCCCTGTTACATTTTATAAATATAAAATATTTTTAGAGAAAACCTTTCTATTTTAGAATCTATAATGGCATTCTGTCCTCCCCTCCCCCCACCCCGTGGTTTTTGAACAAGGGACCCCATACTTCCATTTTGCTGAGAGGACAGCTGGGGTGGGAGAGGAGAAGATGAACTAGCACTCTGGAGAGCGGGAGGTCTCTTGGATTTGGACAGATGCCGAGTTAAACACCCACGCGCTATCTTCTTAGTTCAACAATTAGTTCTCAGGGACAAAAACTGAACCTATAAGAAGGAAGAAAAATACTGTCCTAACTCGCTCAACATTTGCAGGGCTCTCTTCTTACACTCAAATCACTACTTCCTATTATTTTCACAGCGGGGTTAATTCCTTTCATTTATCCAGCAGCCTTCCTACTGTGCCCCTTTGAGCCTATAGGAGGAAAAGAAAGTGACTATTTTTCGACTATTTGTTAGTGGATGTTTCCTCAGCTTCATAGAACTTTAAAATGACTGCTTTTACAAAGACTCAAACTTTTTTGATAAGGGTTCATCTATCTCAGAGATAGTTTCATTCCTGTAGATACAGATGTGATTTTGTATTTGGGCCCTCGTAGGCTAGTCCCGTATTTACAAAAATATTCTCAGTCTAAGTTCTAAAGTGAGAATGACTTAGTTTTCAAATTGGAAAATGCTCTCTGAGGTGTCTAACTTGATCATCACATTGAACGTTATTATGAGCATTGGGTGAGTTTATTTCCTTCAATCCTACCTAGGATTTTATTAGCACGTAGACATAATACTGTTGATATAGCAGCTTGATACAACAGAACTTAATACACAGGCTTCCTCAAGACTTGGAATTGTTACAAAGCATGAACTGAATCTCATATCATATAAAGATGATAAAAATAAAAATCCACAGACATTTAAAAGTACAGATTAAGCATTAGTTATATGCACCTTCCCAACTATTTCTATTTCGGTTGCCAATTAAGATTAGATGAAGCAATGTTTCAACTTTTTCAGTCTACAACCTTTTGCTCATTATTTGTGATGAGCTACTAGGCTTTGACCTAATCATAAAGCAGAGAGTATTATGAAGAAAGTATATAAATAGATTTTTTTTTAAGATTTTATTTATTTATTTGACAGAAAGAGACATAGAGAGAGAGGGAACACCAAGCAGGGGGAGTAGGAGAGGGAGATGCAGACTTCCCCGTGGAGCAGGGAGCCTGATGTGGGGCTCGATTCCAGGACGCTGGGATCACGATCTGAGCCAAAGGCAGACGCTCAATGACTGAGCCCCTAAATAGATTTCTTATTCTAAAAAATGAACTCATGGAAGGCATTGAGTCTTGAAATATGTGACATCTTTATTTCTCTCTTGGTAGCATATTCCTGTAAACTGATATCAGCTCACATGCCTCATATTCGATTGAATTCAAACTCATTTGAGGTAAGTGATTTTTAAAAATTTGATTTAATATGAGTGTAACCAATTTGTTACTTCAGTGTTCCCCCATACCTTAAAATCTACGTAAGTTGCCTTGAACTCTCACTCAAGTCCATTAGAACATTACCTCTGGTCCTCATTTCTTGCCTCATTCTTAGGCTAGTCCTTTATCACCCAAACCGACATCATACCAAATCCAACACTCAGATCTTTGATTTTAAAAATGCAAAAAAAGAAAGAAAGAAAGAAAGAGAAAATATGTGTAAATAGCAGTCTTTATCAAAAGTTTGAGTAGATAGGTGCCATATACATTGAAGGAATGAAAGGATTTTGTAATCTAATATTGAACCTCCTTGCCCTTAAAAATTAAATGGCTACAGCCATTTATTTTCTGTTAAATATTTTTTACTGTGTAATTTTCTTATCATTTAAAAAAATTTACATAAATTTCATCTATTCCTTTTCAGTCTTCTTTTTTAAAAGTAGATCTCAGTTTCTGACACATATCATAATTATTCTCCATGAAAAACTTTAAAAATATTTCTTATGGGGCAGATTAGCTGGCATTGAATTTCCTCAGTTTTTGTCTGGGAAAAATCTTTATTTCTCTTTCACATTTGAAGGATAATTACACTGGATATAGAATTCTAGGTTGGTGTCTCTTGTTCCTTCAACACTTTCTTCTCAACTGTATGGTTTCTGATGAGAAGCTTGCTATTTCTTACTTTATTTTTCCCTTTAGCTTCTTTCAACATTTCTTCTTTGCCTTTGATTTTGTGGTTTGAATATGATATGCGTAGGTGTAAATTTTTTGGTATTTATACCTTGCTTGGTGTTTTCTTTTCTTTTTTTTTTTTTAAAGATTTTTATTTATTTATTTGAGAGAGAGAGTGAGAGAGAGAAAGAGCACAAGAGGGGGGAGCGGGAGAGGGAGAAGCAGATTCCCTGCTGAGCAGGGAGCCCGATGCGGGACTCGATCCCGGGACTCCAGGATCATGACCTGAGCCAAAGGCAGTTGCTTAACCAACTGAGCCACCCAGGCGCCCCTGCTTGGTGTTTTCTAAGTTTCCTGGGTCTGTAGTTATGTGTTTGCCATTAGTTTGGGAACATTCTTAGTCATTTGTACTTAAAATTTTCTTTCTGTTCTGTTCTCTTTCTCTTCTCCTTCTGATATTCCAATTAGCTGTACGTTAGACCTTTTAAATTGTCCCACAGTTCTTGAATATTCCATTCTGTTTTTTTTTTTTTTCTAATTCTTTTTTTTCCTTTCTATTTCAGTTTGGGAAATTTCTGTTGATATATCTTTAAGCTCATTAATTTTTAGACTTTGTGCAGTTTATTGTTGGGCCCAATAAGGGCATTCTTCATTTCTGGGTTGTTTTTTTTTTCTAGCATTTTATTTTTATTCTTTCTTAAGTGTTTCTCTCTGCTTATCTTCCCCATTTGTTCTTTTATGTTATCTATTTTTCCATTAGAGTCCTTAACATGTTAATCATAGCTTATTTTAAATTCACTGATACTTCAAAAATCTGTGTTATTTTTGAATCTGGTTCAGATGCTTGCTTTAGCTCTTCAGACAGTGCTTTTTCTTGCCTTTTAGCATGTCTTGTAATTTTTGTTGAAAGCTGGACATGATGAATATGGTAAGAGAAATTGTGGTAAAGGCCTTTAATGTGAAGTTTTATGGTAATCTGGCTGTATTTAATGTTTGCTCTAGCTATACACATGAGAAGCTCCAAATTCCTCTAGTGTCCTTGTTTAGTCCCCCTTGTTGTCTTTGGGTTTCCCTAAGAACTCTTCCTTAAATAGATCCACACCTCACAGTTCTTTCATGTGTAATGCACTATTACTATACCAGGGCCCCGTTGGTGTGTGGTAAGGTGTGTGGGAAGAGAAGTGTTCTTATGATTAAATCTGTCTTTTAGTGAGCCTGTGCCCCTGTGTCTTTATAGGTGTTTCTTAGTATTTTTCTCCCCTTGGGTGAGACAGGGAGATTAGAGGGGGCTAGAATTGGGTAAACACCCTTCCCTTTAGGTGGGATAAGACTCTGGGAAAGTCTTTAACTTTGGAGACTAGGCTTTCATTATGGAGAATGCTCTGAGCATATATCAAAATGTTCACTTTCACCCTCCTCCTGCCTGAACCACAAGGGGAATTTTTCTTGGCTTTTCACCATGAGAACCTGGTGAGGTTTCTAGAAGTAAATCCACAAAAATGTGAGTCTTCACCCATCAAGATTGCAACCCAAGGAGTGTCTCATTTTCGTGGTAACCCATACTCAGCCTACGTCAATTCCTCAAAATTACCAGTTAAATGTTCCTACCAGTTTGTGACTTTAGTAGTACCTTCTGCTCCACTTAAACAGAGCTCAGCTGTGATTCTCTGTATTCCCTTGTCTCTTCAGATTTCTGGTGGAAGTTTGTCATGTGATCTCACCTATCTCTGATAGGTCCAAAGAAGGTTGGTTTTCACTTTGTTCAGCTTTTTTCTATAAGGATGACAGTGGTGAATCCAAGCTCTTTATGTGTCATTGTTGAAATTTCAGTGCCTTTGACTAACTTTTGACCTTTAATTTAAGTTTGTACAATGGACAGCACTCAAGTTTTTGAGAGGAATGAAGTTGCATATGTAATTAGATGAATGAGTTAGAATTTTCCAGAAGCTAGTCTTGTTAGTGAAGCTTACTATGGAAAACTCTGTCACTTACATATTATGATTTACATAGTGATCCTGGTACTTTGTTTCTCTAAGATTTTCTCTTATGTTTTAAATTCCTGTAAACTTTAGAGTTATGTCATTTTCAAAACTCATTCTTAAATAACCATTACTTAGTTACTGATAGACTTGTTTTACATATGAAGCATATAATGCAATTTTCCCATATAATGTGCTACAGGTTGTGCTGCAGGATTTTACATAATTAATGTTGGCAAATGACTAAGGTACTCATGTTCTAGAGTGAACCATGTTGGAAGAATTACCTTTAGCTTCTGTTAACATCGGCAGCAAAAGGACTGGTAAAGAGAACCAATTTAGGAGTAGAAGAAAAAAATAAGACATTAAACTAATAGCTTTAGTTCCAAGCATTTACTTGTTCTAAGAAGCTGTAAAATTGAAAACAATATATAACTAGAAAAGCACGAAGTTTTGTGTTCACTAACCAAATGAAATGTGAGAAGAATATTAAAGTGAGGAAAACTTCAATTTTGCCAGATTATTTTGGGGCAACAAAACAATTACAGTCACTTGAGATCATTGATGAGATATGCAGCCCACTGTGTAGAAAAAGCAGAAGTAGAAATGTTTAATACGATATATATATATCATATATTTTATACACACACACACACACACATAATACCTCATAGTGCCTACACAGCATGAATGCAAATTTAAAGTGTTTGAATTCCATCTGTTATTAGACCTTCAGGTTTATAAAGCCCTCAGTAATTCAAGGATTATTAAAATAACTTTATTTTTGGGAAAAACAGTTATTTCATTTGAGTAATGAGTATTGAGTAATGAAGATCTTCTGAGAAAAATAGGGAGGAGGATTTTTTTCATTAAAGCTTTTGGTGCTTGATGCCTGTTATGCTTTAAAATTTTTCCCCAGGTGGCACATTTTCTTAAAATTTCATTTATTAATATGTTTAGGGGAGATCATAAAAAAATCTCTGATTTCTGTAGATCATTGAATATAACTGAAAATTATAGTTAAATAAAATAATAAGCTTTAAAATATGATTTAGTATTTTATGGCATTCATTTCACATAGTCATAGAAGTAAAACAGAGTTGGTAAGAATCAAGAAATATTTTGGCAAGCTTATTATTTCACTAATGTTTCAATAGAAAGTGGTAACTGATATTTTTTTTATTTTACTTGTATTTGATGAAGGAATTTTCTTTAGCATTAATCTATATAACTTAAAATTTTATTACATATTTTCCTTAAAATTCCTGAATTTTCCACTCTGCAACTGGCATGAGGAGTCATTTCTCTAAAATTTTGAGCTTCCAACAGTTTATGTGAATTATGAAGGAAGGAAAGGTTGGGTGAGGAAAATAAGCTAAGGGAGGTGATGCTCACACATCTTAAATTGAGTGATGAGTCTCTACAGCTTCTTTATTTCTCCCTTAGAAGCCTGAGACTCAGTTTTGTAGAGTTCGCTCCATTATTTTGTTCCCACCTTTGATATTTTTCTCCAAAATTTTCTGAACTTTCTGATATGCTATTAACATCCATCTGTATTTTCCAACTGATATGAATTCACTCTTCTATACCTTTTAAAAAACAGCTTGAGATATAATCCACATCACATAAAAGTTATGTTTAATGTGTACAATTCAATCTGTTTTAATATTTTCACTTATATATGCAACTGTCACCACAGTCAACTTTTAGAACACTTTCATCACCTCTAAAAGAATCTCCCTACTCTTTAGTTATCATCTCTCTCATCCTCCTTCCCCCACCCTGAACAACCACTAATCTACTTTCTATCTCTATGGGTTTGTTTATTCTTGACTTTCATGTGAATTGAATCATAATAGCATACAGTATTTTGTGACTGGCTTCTTTTAGTTACCACATTTTCAAGGTTCGTTCATGTCGTAGCATGCATTAATACCTCATAACCTTTTTATAGCTAAAGAATATTCCATTATATGGATATACCATATTTTGTTTATCCATTTATTAGGTTGTTATAACTTTTAGGCATTTGTGAATAGTGCTGCTATAAACATACAAGTTTTGTGTAGACAATTTTCATTTGTCTTGGGTATATATACATGAATTGCTGGGTCATGGGTAAACTCCATGTTTACCCATCTGTGGAACTGTCAGACTTTTTCCAAAGTGGCTACACCATTTTACATCCCCAACAGCAGTGTATGGGAGTTTTGCATTTCTCTATATCCTGATCAACACTTATTATCTGACTTTTTGATTCTAGTCATGCTAATGGATATGAAGTATTATCTCATTGTGGTTTCAATTGGCATTTCACTGATGACCAATGATGTCAAACTTCTTCTCATGTTATTTACTTTTTAATTTCAGTGAGCTATTTGAAGGAAAGAATGAGGTAAAAATATGCCTCAGACTACCATCTTGATTCAGGAAGTCTTTTCATTTATATTTAAAATGAGAAAAATAAAGTGATTCCCTCCCCCCACCTTTGTTTTAGGCAACACAACAAGCAGTTACTCAGAACTGTGAAGCTCTCGGAACCCGGATAGGTAAAGAAAATGACCTGGCCCTTATCATTGATGGTGAAACACTGAAGTATGCCCTCCATTCTGAAATTAAGAGGAGCTTCCTCAATTTGGCCCTCTCATGTAGAGCAGTATTATGCTGTAGGTAAGGATATATTCACTGTTCTTTTTCCTTCCCTGCTTTATATAAAGAAAATGTGGACATGGAAATACAATTTTGTAGAAGCAAAGTTATTTCTTAGTAAAATATATGCTCAAATTGAAGAGAGATATATGAATTTAATTTTAATTGTCAGGCTTAAGATGTTCCTAGAAAGCAGATTATAATTTTTCAGTGATAAATTGTTTAGTGATGTATTGACCAGATGAAAGACATCTTTAGTAAGAACAAAAGCCCTGTATTTATATTGAGGGGCAAATCTGAAAAAAAAATCACCAATGTCTAGAGGAAAATGAAATTATCAGTATTAGTGCAAGTCAAAACATCAATTTAAAAAGGCAAAACACGTACCACAAAGATGGCTAGAACTAAGAAAATAACAAAACTAGGTACAGAATAGTTGTTCCTTGCTCCTGAATGAAAATATTAAATGGACCAATTATTAAAACATCTTGATGCTTTGAACTTCTAAGTATTAAAACAGATTTGCTCCTCAATCAGTTGAGCTCCTTATATGCTTCAAATGTTTCCCTTAGATGTCCTTCTGTGTTCACATTCATTCAGCATCTGCTACAAAAATTCAGCACCTTCTGTTCTTCACTCCACTTTCACTTGTCATGACTGTAGTTTAGCCTTTAGGATTCTTTGTGATTTAGTCTTCCATCAGTTAGAACTGAAAAAACCAATGGAAAACTGAATTCAAGTCCAGCTTGGGCAAAAAGGGAATTTATTAGCTCGCATAACTGAAAATTCTATAGGCAAAGCTGACTTCAGGGGAAGCAAGAAAATTCATCAATAGTCAGTTCACCAAATTTTTTGTTTCTTTTAACTATTTAGATTTAATTGACCAGTTTTTATTTTGCATCATACCAATATTTTAAGGAATGCTCACTTTTTCTCTACTCAAACTTCCTACTCATGCTGGAGGAAGCAATGAGAGGACCTAGTGAAGAAGCAGGGAGAAGGGGAGAACATTTTGCCACCAAGGATGGATATTCCAGAAGTTGGCTTGCAGTGAACTATTAGTGGTTTGTCCTAAATCTGGCTTTACTTGTGGTTTGATGTAGAGTTCAAATGGTGTCTCCCTTTTGATTCATCTGGTGCAGGCTTTATCCCCAGGCCAGATACCCTTTTGGCAGCAAGTTGGGGATTGAGAGACCCAAGCTTCACAACCTCATATGATTGCATGCAGAAGAAGATCCACATATGCTTTTTCCCAGAAATCTCAGCAAATGGGACATCATATTTGGCTCTGAAAGATACTTGCTTTCAGGAGCCCAAGATGAAAACAAAGGGATTATATACATGCTGGTAACAGTGGAAAGAGCCAATATACCCCTAGGTCCAAAGGGATCAGAGGAGGGAGGTAGTCACTGTACCTGCAAAGAGAGAGCCGTGCAGAGGGGACTGCTTCTAGAGGAGCCTTGAGCTGTGGTCTATAGACATAGCCACCTGGAGAAGACATGGCAGGGAGGAGCAGGGAAATGTCCAATTTGACCTCACTCTCCTCCCTGTCCAGCTTCTGCAGGGGTCACTCATTGGCCAACCATGACAGCAACTCTTGATGATCCAGGTTTAAGTGGTTCATTGTCTTAGTTTCTCCACTTAGTCACTTCGTCCCTTTAAGAGTGCCATTAGATGAACAGTAAACATAAATAAATACAAAACTGAAGTCTGTTGACTGAGCTATATCCTGAACTGATGAAAGCAATTTGGTATGGAACTGGCTGAAACTGTAACTTACAAAGGGAGTGGTGGTAGGGGAGGAGAGTAGAGTCTGTCTCTAACATTCTTCAGGCTTCAAAATTTTATGACTGAATTTTATTTTTATTTCTTTTTTTTTTAAGATTTTATTTATTTATTTGAGAGACGGAGAAAGAGAGAGAGAAAGGGCAAGCACGAGCTGGGAGATGGGCAGAGGGAGAGGGAGAGGGAGAAGCAGGGTCAATCCCAGGCTCAATCCCAGGATCCTGAGAACGTGACCTGAGCCAAAGGGCAGACGCTTAAACTACAGAGCCACCCAGGGGCCTATTGTTTTTATATATTCTACTAAAATTTCATTAAGAATTTTTAGTCTATACTCATGAAGGGTATTTGTGGTTTTATTTCAAGTTTTTGAATGGCTTTGGTTTCAGGATAATTCCGGCCTGATAAACTAATTTGGGAGGTGTTTCTTTGTCCTCTGTTTTCTACACTTTCTGTGGTATTGGCATTAGTTCTTCCTAAAATGTTTGATAGATTCACTGTTGATGCCATCTGGATCTGACTTTGTGGGAAGGTCTTAATGAATAATTCAATTTATTTAGCAAATATTTTCTACTACTACTTCAGTTAGGTTTGTGATTCATGTCTTTCAAGGAATTTATCCATTTGATCTAGTTGTCAAATGTGTTGGCATTAAGTTTTTCACAATATTCCTTTATTTGTTACTTTTGTGTGATATATGGTGATGTTCCTTCTTTCCTTCCTCATATGAATAATTTACTCTTCTTTCCCTTGATCAGTCTAGTTAGGCTTTACCAGTTTTGCTGCTATTTTCAAGAGGCCAATTCCATGGTTTGTTTTTATGTTCTGATATATATCATATTTATAATGTATATGTACTATTATGCATGTTATAATATATAGTAATATAATATTCTCACATATAATACATATTTATCTGTATTATTTTCTACTTTTACCTTACTTTGGGTTGAATTTATTTTTCTTTTTCACATAACTTAAGGTAGAGAATTTTATCATTGATTTAAAATTTTTTTTCTACTATAAGCATTTCAAGCCATAAATTTTCAAGCACTGATTTAACTACATTTCCCAAATTTTGATATGCTGTGTTTTCATTATCATTCAGTTCAAAGTACAGCATTTTCTCATTCCTCTTGATTTTTTTTTTTATCTCATGGGCTATTTAAAAGTGTGTTATTTAATTCTCACACATTTGGGTCTTTCCTATATCCCTTTCTCTTACCGATTTCTAAGTTAAAGCTATTTTCAAATAAAATACTAGGTTTATTTTTTTTTCCCCCTTGGTACTTTGTCATTCTGTTGTCTTCTGGCTCCCTTGTTTCTGATGAGAAGTTTGCACTGTTGTTACCCTGTATGTGATGAATCATTTTCCTCTTCCTACTTTCCAGATTCTTTCTTTGTTACTTGCTTCAGTTGTTTGGCTATGTTGGCTCTATACATGGTTCTTATTATATTTGTTCTCCTTTGGATTCAGGGGATTCCTAAATTAATGTTTTGTTTTTACTAGATTGGAAAATTTCAGTCATTATTTTTTCAAGGTGTTTTTGTTTTTTCTACTTTTGATTTCCCTTTTTTTTTTTTTAAAGATTTTATTTATTTATTTGACAGAGACACAGTGAGAGAGGGAACACAGCAGGGGGAGTGAGGGAGAGGGAGAAGCAGGCTTTCCACTGAGCAGAGAGCCCGATGCGGGGCTCGATCCCAGGACCCTGGGATCATGACCTGAGCCGAAGGCAGACGCTTAACGACTGAGCCACCCAGGTGCCCTACTTTTGATTTCCTTTACTTTTGGGACTCCGATCACATACGTGAGTGAATGCTTGATGTTGACTTGTGGCCCTGCCATTGCATTTTTCTTTAATTTCCCCTCTTCTCTTTTTGTATTGCATATTTTCTATTGATGTGACTTCAAATTCACTGATTCCTTCCACTATCTCAGATCTGATGTTAAGTTCATGAAGTACATTTTTCATTTCATCCCTAGAATTTCTATTTTTTAATATAGTTTCCATTCTTCTGTTGGGATATGCTGTTTGTTGACTCATAATTGTTACAATTTTCTTTGATTCTTCAGACATATTTTATTTCAATTCTATGAACATATTTATTTATTTATTATTTATTTATTTATTTATTTTTTAAAGATTTTTATTTATTTATTTGAGAGAGAGAATGAGAGACAGAGAGCATGAGAGGGAGAAGCAGACTCCCTGCCGAGCAGAGAGCCCGATGCGGGACTCGATCCCGGGACTCCAGGATCATGACCTGAGCCGAAGGCAGTCGCTCAACCAACTGAGCCACCCAGGCGTCCCTCTATGAACATATTTATAATGCTGCTTTGAAGTCTTTGTCTGCAGGGTTGAGTCTTCACCCAATTACTTAGACAAGTTTGTGCCTCAACAATTCAAACCCTAAACCTTAATTTAGTGGTCCTTCTGGAATATGTAGAAAGTTTATTATCTCAATGCTCCCATGATTCTTTTGTTGCAAAAATCTCCCTGTTAAATTTCTAGCTGATTTTCTGCCCTCCCTGAAATAAGAGAGCCACCCCAGTTGATAAAGATGTGGGTGATCATTATCTGCTCCAAACCATATCCACCATGTCCAGATAGTAAATCTGCAGATTCTTGCCCCACTCCCAGGTCAGGGGAATATGAACACCTCCAGGAAAGGAGGTCACAGACTTGCTGCACTTACCTGATACAGTAACATCTTTTCATGAATAAGCATGTCTCAAGTTCTTTTCCACCTTTGGTCATTTTCTGGTGAGATGAAATACTTGGCTTTTAATCATTTTTTCCAGTTCTACACTTGTTTTCTTATTGAAGGAAATTGCCCAATGTCCTTATATGCCATTAACAGGTATAGAAAGTTTTCTTAAAATTTTAACCAACAATTTGCTTACTGAATGTCATTTAGAAATAAAAAAAGTTGAGATAGTTGGAGGGTGTCATACAGTATTTGTTATAATTGCTTAATCAGTGGCACTCAGGTGAACATAATTAAAAGAGAAAAATTAATTTTTAAAAGTCAATTTATGAAGCTGTAGACTTATTTTCCCCACAATTCTTATCACTATATGCCATAATTTTTGTTTTACTTACTTGGTTTATTGTCTGTCTCCTCTCCACTGCAATGTAAACTTCATGAAGGCAGGGATATTTATATATTTTATTTTCTGCTCTATCTTCTCTATCAAGGATTGTGCCTAGCTCATAGTAGGGACATAAATATTTGTTGAATAAATAATAATTACTGAATATGAGGTTACCTTTAAGTAGCTTACTCAGCAAGCACAAATATAGCAAAAACACTTGTTTATATATCTAAGAAAACATCTGTGCCGTACAATATGTTGAACCTATTTTACAATTTTTTAAAAAGCTTTTATTTAAATTCTGGTTAGTTAACATATAGTGTAATACAGTTTCAGATGTACAATAGAGTGATTCAACACTCCCATACATCACCTGGTGCTCATCACAAGTGCACTCCTTAATCTTCATCACCTATTTAACCCAAATTTTGAGTGGAAACCATTTTATTTTTTATTCCTCACACTGATTATATTGATAAGTCAATTGTATGTGCCCATGGAAAAACCATGACATTATTCCAGCCAATTGGTTTATTTATCTCTGTATATTTTTAATCCATGAAAATAGATGATAAAAGTACTGTAATTTTTGAATTAAGTCAAATGAGACTCGAGTATTAGTTTTATAGGTTGGAATCTATTATGTGTTCTTTATAAATTATTGTTGAATTTGTTATTTGGTTCCATGTTATAGATTAAATATCAAAATGAGAGTTGACATGTAAAATACTATTTTTGGAAAATAAAGATGTCTATTCGGATGAGAAGAGTAGAAATGAACTGTTTAATGTCTGTTTTGAATTCCTAAAACTATTTTTTAGGGCTGTGTTTTCTTATCACTCTTGTGCTCTGAAACAGCATATTGACTTTTTTCCTATCCTGAGTAGATTTCTCCCCTTTCAATTTTTGTGACTAGATGGCTATGGGACTTCTATGTTGTTTCAGTCAATAGAATGACAAGATGAACTTGGCCAGACATGAATGTAAATACCATCAATTGGAAAGAACCCTAAAATTTGAGGATTAGGGGGCACCTGGGTGGCTCAGTTGTTGGGCATCTGCCTTCGGCTCCGGTCATGATCCCAGGGTCCTGGGATCGAGCCCCGCATCGGGCTCCCTGCTCGGCGGGGGGCCTGCTTCTCCCTCTCCCACTCCCCCTGCTTGTGTTCCCTCTCTTGCTGTGTCTCTTTCTGTCAAATAAATAAAATCTTTAAAAAAAAAATTTTCAGGATTAGGGAAATTTGGCTTAACGCCCATATATGGACACATGACCTAAAGTGTTTTATTAATTGGAGCTCAATTAACAGATGGTTATTTAAAGACTAATATTATTTTAGGATTTATTTTCATATATGGTTGGGGAGGACCCAAAATCAGAATAGTGATGATCCAGTTCTATTCTTAACTGGTCAGAACTGACTTGGAGCTTTGGTGAAAGGCCTAGAACCACATTACCAAAGGACTGAAGGACTCAGTGATGTTTAGCAAGGGGAGGAGAAGGTTTAGTGGGTCCCTGACAGTTCTCTTCTTATATTTTGGAGAGCTTGGTTGGCTCAGAGGTTAGAATTAAGATTTGAAAGTTTAAAGCGTGAAATTTGGGATTAATATGAGGTAGTTTTTCTTTTTTCCACAAATATCGTAGTCTGAATATAAAAGTAGTTGCCAGACTAAATGGTGAAATTATTATCATTGTCGGCATTCCGGCAAAACAACCAGGGAAACAAAACTTACAAATGGTTTCTGGAACATCCTCTACTTCGGTAACTTTTCATACTGTGCCGACAAAGTAATGTTAACTCATTATATTTTCTTCATTATGAAGCAAAAGTTTTTCCATCTGTGCTTCTGTCTTAAAATTTGGAGTGTGCACTAACCAAGGAAGCCTATCTCCTCAGTTTTTAATAATCTCACTTAAAATTTGAAAGGTTTAAATTTAGTTTTTAGGAGCTGTTTTGTGGGAAGAGGATAATCATTCAATTACTAGAAAATAAAACCTTTGTATGTCTCTTATTTTTTGGATAGAGGTGTGTATCCAATTCATTTAGTGGATGAATACATAAGTGATGAATAAGAGATAAAAATTTTGCTTCTCTTTCCTTGATATATCTGTAAGTATTTTGTGTAGACAGGGTCTGCTAGCCTGAAATATTTTAGGAATACTAAATTTGCTTTTGTAAGCTTATCTGAGGGGAGGAAAAGGATCAACAGTATTCTCATTTATTGGACACATACCATGGAAAGAACAAACATTTGCTATGTTAGGTTACTTTGCTTTTGTTTGTTGTTGTTACCACAGACTCACTTGACTGACACCTTCATGTTTTTACATCTCCTTGTATTTTTCAAGTTCACTTGCAGGTACTTTGATTTTCGTAGGCTAGTCTACAGGCTATCCTTTGGGAAAATGCCTTCAAATAGTTTCAGAAATCTTCACTTCTTACTCTCGTTTAGGTAGATGATATAAATTAGTAGAGCAGGCCAGTGTTAGGCAACAGGGAGTGATGGGGAGAAAGGCAAATTGAAGAGTTTATCTCCATGTAACCTGGGCAACTGATATTGTGTATTTCTTTTGGATGTTAAAGAAGTTACTGTGTGGTTTCTTTGCTTTCCTTTTTATTTTGGGTGAGGGTGGGAGGGAACTTTTTTAAAAAAATGAGTATAGTTGACACACAATGTTACATTAGTTTCAGGAGTAGGACATAGTGACTGGACATCTCTATATGCTCACCACAAGGAGAGCTCCTGACTGTCACCATACAACACTATTACAGTACCACTGACTATATTCCCTGTGCTGTACTTTTTATCCCCATGACTTACTTATTCCATAACTGGAAGCCTGTATCTCTAAGTCCTTTTCACCCATTTTACGCATCCCTCCATCCCCTCCCCCTCCAGCAGCCATCAGTTTGTTCTTTGTATTTATAGTTCTGATTCTGCTTTTTGTTTGTTTATTCATTTGTTTTCTGGATTGGTGGGTGGAACATATTTATATATATAAAAAGCTTAATTAATGAATTGGGAAATTTACCAGTAACTGATATTTAAAGGTGGTTCTGTGTAGATCATTGTTGACTCCTTGTTAAAGCCTTTTAGAACAAGGTGAACAAAAACAAAGCAGTAAAATTGGTGGTTTCTGTCTTCTTTTTCAGGTTATCTCCCCTCCAGAAGGCAGAAATAGTCTACTTGGTTAAGAAGCATGTAGGGGCCATCACTCTTGCCATTGGGGATGGTGCCAATGATGTTGGGATGATCCAGATGGCCCACGTGGGTGTGGGAATCAGTGGGAATGAGGGCACGCTGGCCACCAACAGCTCAGATTATTCCATTGCACAGGTCAGTAGTGTGGGCATGAGAGTATTGGAATATCTTGAGTCTATCCCCAAGGCCTACGCCACTCTTTAAGTTGCTTTTCATAGCACATTTGGGGTTTTCTTTAGTTTCGTCCTTACGCACTTTGCAGCAAAAAGAGTTTTCCTTGAGCAGTTATGGAGTTGGTCATACTGATACCACCAAGAATCTATAGCTCTGCTAATACAATCTCTAAATCCCCAGTCTCTTCAGTCTGCAATGTGTGCTTTGCTTTGTGGTGTCTCTCAGTGAAGATTTCTTAAAGACTTATAATCTCCCCATTTCTGCTTTTTTAAAAGCAGGCATTGCCTCTTGGCAGGCATTTAAAAAAATAGACTGTATTTTAGAGCAATTATAGCTTCACAACAAAATTGAGCAGAAAATATAGAGTTGCTGTATATTCCCTGCCTTCCCCTACAAACTCCCCCATCATCAACATCCCCTACCAAAGCAGTATATTTGTTATAACTGATGAACCTACACTGACACATCATTATCATTACCCAAAGTCCACAGTTTACATTAGGGCTCACTCTTGGTGTTGTATATTCTATGGGTTTGGAGAAATGTATAATGACGAGTATCCACCATCACAGTATTATACAGAGCAGTTTTACTGCCCTAAAAATCCTCTGCACTCTGCTTATTCATCATTCCCTCCATTCACGAACCCTTGGCAACCACTGATTTTTGTACTCTCTCCATGGTTTGTCTTTTCCAGAATGTCATATTCATACAGTATGGCTTCTTTCACTTAGTAATATGCATTGAAGTGTCCTCCACGTCTTTTATGGCTTGATAGCTCATTTCTATTTAGTGATGAATAACATTCCACTTTCTGGATGTACAATCCTTTATCCATTCATCTACTGAAAAATATCTTATTTCCAAGTTTGGGCAATTATTAATAAAGCTGTTACAAATATCCATGGGCAAGTTTTTTTGTGTGGACATAAGTTTTCAACTCCTTTGGATTTATACCCAGGAATGTAATTGCTAGATCATATAGTAAAAGTATAAAAGTATGTCTAGTTTTGTAAGAAACTGCCAAACTGCCTTCCACAGTAGCTGTACCATTTACTGGAAGGCATTTAAGTAGTGTGTGTGGTCTGTGATTTACAACCTCTGTATATTTATGTAAGATCCTAGGCTGTTTAACAAGAATACCTCCTCCTTCTACATATTAATATTTTGACTTTTGAAGAATATTTTAATCAATAATTTAAGATTAGCTTTTAATGGATCTAGTATTTTATCACAGTTGAGCAACTAACAATAACACTTTTCTATTTTGCTGAATTCAGGAGGCACCTGTAATTCTTGAACATTCCTTGGGAATAATCCCATACACTGAGTAGGTCATCCCTGCTGGGGCTATTCTTATGGTGGCTGTCTCTGAGGGGCTAGATGATTTAGTACCCTGTCCACAGGTAAACAGATGCCTGAAACTGGAGTGGTAACAAAATGGATTCCTAGGATTTTACAGCATAGATGAAAAGCATATTACCCCAGTGTTTGAATCAGATCCATTCTGAGACCCTTCTTACAGATTAAGTGTTCTGGTTTTATAGCAGGGAAAACTAAGGCTCCTCTGTGCTAGAATATTTGTGTTGGGGGGGAGAGTGTCAGTAAACCGTGATCAGAGCACCTGTGTCTGTAAATAAGCAAATGGCCACACCAAAGTCACCTAATCCTGTCCTAAACTGCTACATGCTATTGGGATACATACTTCCAGTGATCTCAGCAATTATATATGACATAAGCCTTGAACTACTAAACACTGAAGACACACCAAGCTGGCCAGTATCAGGAGTCCTGGGGATCCAGGGAAACATTTCTGGCTTTTTTGTTTTTTTTAGATTCCACATTATAAGTGAAATCAAATGGTATTAATCTTTTCCTGTTGGACTTATTTTACTGAGCACAATATCTGCTAGGTCCATTCATATTGTCATAAAAGGCAAGATTTCATTCTTTTTTATGGCTAATATTCCATTACACACACACACACATGCACACACACACCATATCTTCTTTTTTTTTTTTTAACCACCAACCAATATGGAACCTTTATTTTTAAGGTAATTTCTGTACATCTGGAGTATGAGAGCAATCCTTTTACAAATGGAACTGATTACTAGAATAAACGACGACAAAACCATAACTGGTATTTCATGTGAATCCACAGGAGTTTAAGCTTCAAATCCAGCCAAGAAGTTTGTCACAATCTCTTTCAGCTTAGCATCTGACTGCTCTGAGATCTTTCCATCAGTCCTTATATTGCCCAGCAGGGCCTGGTGCTGGCTGATAACATGAGCCAGGAAAGCATGCTCAAACTTTGTGATCTTGCTGGGCTCCAATTTATCAAGATACCCTCTTACACCAGCATAAATAACAGCCACTTGTTCTTCAATGGCCATGGGAGAATACTGTCCTTGCTTCAGCAGCTCAGTCAGTCGCACGCCACGACTCAAGAGTTGCTGAGTGGCAGCATCAAGGTCAGATCCGAACTGGGCAAAAGCAGCAACCTCGCGATACTGAGCCAATTCCAGCTTCATGGTCCCTGCCGCCTGCTTCATGGCCCTGGTTTGGGCAGCAGATCCAACACGAGACACAGACAAACCAATGTTAATGGCAGAGCAGATACCTTTGTAGAACAATTCTGTTTCCAAGAAGATCTGTCCATCAGTGATGGAAATGACATTTGTTGGAATGTAAGCAGACACATCACCAGCTTGTGTTTCCATGACTGGTAAAGCAGTCAAGGAGCCACCACCAAAAGAATCGTTCATTTTGGCTGCTCTCTCCAGCAGACGGGAGTGTAGGTAGAACACATCATCAGGATAGGCCTCACGACCAGGGGGCCGGCGGAGCAGCAGACACATCTGACAATAAGCAACAGCCTGTTTGGATAAGTCATCGTAGATGATCAAAGCATGTTTGCCATTATAGCTAAAATATTTTCCCATAGAACAGCCAGAGTAAGGAGCCAGGTACTGAAGGGGAGCAGCATCAGAAGCAGTAGCTGAAACCACAATGGTGTACTTCATGGTATCTGCATCTGTAAGTCTCTTCACCAACTGGGCAACAGTGGATCTCTTCTGACCAATAGCAACGTAGATACAGTATAGCTTCTTTTCATCAGTTCCATCATTGAAACGTTTCTGGTTAATGATTGTGTCAATAGCAATTGATGTTTTGCCAGTCTGTCAGTCACCAATAATCAGCTCACGCTGACCACAACCAATTGGCACCAAGCTATCCACGGCCTTAATACCAGTCTGCATTGGTTCACTCACAGAGATTCGAGGAATGATCCCAGGGGCTTTCAGGCCAACTCGCCTACGGATCTTGGAACCAATTGGACCCTTTCCATCAATGGCATTAACCAAGGGCATCTACAACACGGCCCAATAGCTTCTCGCCAACTGGAACATCCACAATGGCTCCTGTTCTCTTCACAATATCTCCCTTCCTTAATTAGTTTATCATTTCCAAACATGACAACACCAACATTGTCAGGTTCCAAATTCAAAGACATACCCTTTAAACCTGAAGAAAACTCTACCATTTCTTCTGCCTGAACATTTCTCAGCCCATGTACACGGGCAATACCATCACCAATGCTTAGGACATGCCCAGTCTCTTCAAGGTCAACAGAGGTATCAGCTCCAAGAATACGCTCTTCAAGGATAGAGGACACTTTGGCAATGCCAATCTTCTGAAGACGAGTGTTAGAGGCATGGAGGTTCCTTGCAGCAATGAAGGAGGATCCCAAAGCATTTTTGGAGACCAGCCTGGCCCGCTGAAGGAGGGCGCGGGCCACGGACGCGGCGACGCGCACGGACAGCATCTTTGCAGGTTCTCCTTGGGTGGTTTCTCTGCAGCCGCAGCCTCTGGACTGACTGGGACCCACACCATATCTTCTTTATCCATTCATCTATTGATGGACACTGAGGTTGCTTCCATATCTTGGCTATTGTCAGTAATACTTCAGTAAACATAAAGGTGCAATAATACCTTTTCAAGTTAGAGTTTTTGTTTTCTTTGGGTAAATACACAGTAGTGGAATTACAAGATTATTTGGTATTTTTAATATTTCGAGGAACCTGAATACTGTTTTCCTCAGTGGCTGTACCAGTTTGTATTCCCACCAAAAAGCATGAGGATTCCTTTTTCCCCACAGCCTCACCAACACCTGGTATTTCTTGTCTTTTTGATTCTAGCCATTCTGACAGGTGTGAGGTGATACTTCATTTTGGTTTTGATTAGCATTTCCCTGCAAATTAGGTGGTGTTTGGTGCAAATTAGGTGATTGGTGATGTTGAGAATATTTTCATGTGTTTGCCATCTGTGTATCTTCTTTGGAAAAATATCTATTCATGTCCTCTCCCCATTTTTTAAAGTTTTTATATGAATTCTGGTTAGTTAACGTACAGTGTAGTATTAGTCTCAGGTGTACAATGTAGTGATTCAACACTTCCATACAATACCCAGTGTTCATCACAAGTGCACTCCCTAATCCCCATCACCTATTAAACCCACCTCCCCCAAACCTCTGCCTTTTTAAATTGGGTTATTTACAGTTTTGGGGTGCTCAATTGAATAGCTTCATTATATATTTTTAATATTATTCCTTATCAAATATATAATTTTTTTTTAAAGATTTTATTTATTTGACAGAGAGAGACAGCAAGAGAGGGAACACAAGCAGGGGGAGTGGGAGAGGGAGAAGTCCCGATGTGGGACTCAATCCCAGGACCCTGAGATCATGACCTGAGCTGAAGGCAGACGCCCAATGACTGAGCCACCCAGTTGCCCCATCAAATATATAATTTTCAAACATCTTCTTCCACTCAGTAGGTTGCCTTTTCATTTTGTTGATGGTTTCCTTAGCTGTGTAAAAGATTTTTGTTTTGGGGCGCCTGGGTGGCTCAGTTGGTTAAGCAACTGCCTTCGGCTCAGGTCATGATCCTGGAGTCCCGGGATCGAGTCCCGCATCGGGCTCCCTGCTCGGCAGGGAGTCTGCTTCTCCCTCTGACCCTCCTCCCTCTCATGCTGTCTTTCATTCTCTCTCTCTCAAATAAATAAATAAAATCTTAAAAAAAAAAAAGATTTTTGTTTTGATGTAGTCCCCATAATTTTTTTTGCTTTTGTTTTCCTTGCCTGAGGACATATATATAGAAAAGTGTTGCTAAGGTCAATGTCCAGGGGATTGCTGCTTTTTTTTTTTTCAAGTTTTTATTTAAATACAATTAGTTGGGGTGCCTGGGTGGCTCAGTCGGTTAAGCGTCTGCCTTTGGCTCAGGTCATGATCCCAGGGTCCTGGGATCGAGCCCCGCATCGGGCTCCCTGCTCGGCGGGGAGCCTGCTTCTCCCTCTCTCTCTGCTGCTCCCCCTGCTTGTACTCTATCCCTCTCTCTCTCAAATAAATAATAAAATCTTAAAAAAATTTTTTTTAAATACAGTTAACATACAGTGTAATATTAGTTTCAGGTGTAGAATTTAGTGATTCATCACCTACAACACCCAGTGCTCATCACAAGTGCCCTGGGATTCAGGTCTCACATTTAGGTCATTAATTCATTTTGAGTTTACTTTTCTGTATTATGCATGAAAGTAGTCCAGTTTCATTCTTTTGCAAGTGGCTTTCCAATTTTCCCAACATCTTTTTGAAGAGACTGTCTTTTTCCCCATTGTATATTCTTGCCTCCTTTGCTGTAGATTAATTGGCCATATAAGTGTGGGATATTTCTCAGCTCTCTATTCTTTTTTTTTTTTTTATTATTAACATACAATGTATTATTTGTTTCAGGGGTACAGGTCTGTGATTCATCAGTCTTTTTTTTTTAATTATGTTATGTTAATCACCATACATTACATCATTAGTTTTTGATGTAGTGTTCCATGATTCATTGTCTGCGTATAACACCCAGTGCTCCATTCAATACATGCCCTCCTTAATACCCATCACCAGGCTAACCCATCCCCCCAGCCCCCTCCCCTCTAGAATCCTCAATTTGTTTCTCAGAGTCCATAGTCTCTCATGGTTCGTCTCCCCCTCCGATTTCCCCCCCTTCATTTTTCCCTTCCTGTTAGCTGCTTTTTTTTTTTTTTTTAACATATAATGTATTATTTGTTTCAGAGGTACAGGTCTGTGATTCAACAGTCTTACACAATTCACAGTGCTAACCATAGCACATCCCCTCTCCAATGTCCATCACCAGCCACCCCATCCTCCCACACCCCTTCCCCTCCAGCAACCCTCAGTTTGTTTCCTGAGATTAAGAGTTTCTTATGGTTTGTGTCCATCTCTGGTTTTGTCTTGTTTCATTTTTTTCTCTCTTCCTCTATAATCCTCTGCCTTGTTTCTTAAATTCTGCATATCAGTAAGATCATATTAAAATTGTCTTTCTCTGATTGACTTATTTCCCTTAGCATACCCTTTAGATTCATCCACATCATTGCAAATGGCAAGATTTCATTTTTTGATGGCTGCACAATATTCCATTGTGTGTGTATACATATACCCCACATCTTCTTTATCCATTCATCTGTTGATGGACATCTAGGCTCTTTCCATAGTTTGGCTATTGTGGACATTGCTGCTATAAACATTGGGGTGCATGTGCCCCTTTGGATCACTACATTTGTATCTTTGGGGTAAATACCCAGTAGTGCAATTGCTGGGTCATAGGGTAGCTCTATTTTTAACTTTTTGAGGAACCTCCATACTGTTTTCCAGAGAGGCTGCACCAGCTTGCATTCCCACCAACAGTGTAGGAGGGTTCCCCCTTCTCTGCATCCTCGCCAACATCTGTTGTTTCCTGACTTGTTAATTTTAGCCATTCTGACTGGTGTGAGGTGGTATCTCATTGAGGTTTTGATTTGGATTTCCCTGATGCCAAGTGATGTTGAGCATCTTTTCATGTGTCTGTTGGTCATTTGTGTGTCTTCTTTGGAGAAATGTCTGTTCATGTCTTCTGCCCATTTCTTGATTGGATTAGTTGTTCTTTGGGTGTTGAGTTTGATAAGTTCTTTATAGATTGTGGATACTAGCCCTTTATCTGATATGTCATTTGCAAATACCTTCTCCCATTCTGTCAGTTGTCTTTTGGTTTTGTTGATTGTTTCCTTTGCTGTGCAGAAGCTTTTTATTTAATGGATTCCCAATAGTTCATTTTTGCCCTTGCTTCCCTTGCCTTTGGAGATGTGTCTAACAAGAAGTTGCTGCAGCTGAGGTCAAAGAGGTTGCTCCCTGTGTTCTCCTCAAGGATTTTGATGGATTCCTGTCTCACATGTAGGTCTTTCATCCATTTTGAGTCTATTTTTGTGTGTGGTGTAAGGAAACGGTCCAGTTTCATTCTTCTGCATGTGGCTGTCCAATTTTCCCAATACCATTTGTTGAAGAGACTTTTTTCCATTGGACATTCTTTCCTGCTTTGTTGAAGATTAGTTGACCATAGAGTTGAGGGTCCATTTCTGAGTGTCTCTATTCTGTTCCATTGATCTGTGTGTCTGTTTTTATGCCAGTACCATACTGTCTTGATGATGACAGCTTTGTAATAGAGCTTGAAGTCCGGAATTGTGATGCCACCAGCTTTACTTTTCTTTTTTTTATTTATTCATGAGAGACAGAGAGAGAGGGAGAAGCAGGCTCCCCGCTGATCAGGGAGCCCGATGCGAGACTCGATCCCAGGTACCTGGGATCATGACCTGAGCCGAAGGCAGACGCTTACTGACTGAGCCACTCAGGTACCCCTTTGCTTTTCTTTTTCAACATTCCTTTGGCTATTAGGGGTCTTTTCTGGTTCCATACAAATTTTAGAATTATTTGTTCCAGTTCTGTGAAAAAAAGTTGATCATATTTTGACAGCTCTCTATTCTGTTCCATTGATCTATGTGTCTGTTTTTGTGCCAGTACCCACTGTTTTGATTATTATAGCTTTGTAGTATATCTTGAAATCTGGGATTGTGATACCTCTGGCATTTTTCTTCTTTCTCAAGATTGCTTTGGTTACTTGGGATCTTTCGTGGATCCATACTAATTTTAGGATTATTCTATTTCTATGAAAAATATTGATATTTTGACAGGGATTGCATTGAGCTTATAGATTACTTGGGGTAGTATGGACATTTTAACAATATTAATTTTTCCAATCCATGAGTATGGAACTTTTTCCATTTCTTTGTGTCTTCCTCAATTTCTTTCATGACTGTTCTATAGTTCTATAGTTTCCTTTGCCTCTTTGGTTAGGTTTATTCCTAGGTATCTTATGGTTTTTGGTGCAATTGTAAATGGGATCAACTCCTTAATTTCTCTTTCTTCTGTTTCATTGTTAGTGTATAAAAATGCAACTGATTTCTGTGCATTGATTTTATATCCTGCCACTTTGCTGAATTCCTATATGAGTTCTAGCAAGTTTGGGGTGGAATCTTTTCCACACAGAGTATCATATCATCTGTGAAGAATTAGAGTTTGACTTCTTCTTTGCCGATTTGGATGTCTTATTTCTTTTCATTGTCTGATTGCTGAGGCTAAGATTTCTTTCTTTTTCTTTTTTTTTTAAAAAGATTTTATTTATTTATTTGACAAAGAGAGACACAGCGAGAGAGGGAACACAAGCAGGGGGAGTGGGAGAGGGAGAAGCAGGCTCCCCGCAGAGCAGGGAGCCTGATGCAGGACTCGATCCCAGGACCCTGGGATCATGACCTGAGCTGAAGGCAGTCACTTAACCAACTGAGCCACCCAGGCGCCCCAGCTGAGGCTAAGATTTCTAATACTATGTTGAACAACAGTTGTGTTCCTGACCTTAGGGGAAAAGCTCAGTTTTTCCCCATTGAGAATGATATTCACTGTGGGCTTTTTGTGTATGGCTTTTGTGATATTGAGGTATGTTCCCTCTATCCCTATACTGTGAAGTTTTAATCAAGAAAGGATGCTGTACTTTGTCAAATGCTTTATCTCTACTGAGAGGATCATATGGTTCTTGTCCTTTCTTTTATTAATGTAGTGCATCACATTGATTGATTTGCCGATACTGAGCCATCCTTGCAGCCCAGAAATAAATCCCATTTGGTCATGGTGAATAATCCTTTTAATGTACTGTCGGATCCTATTGGCTAGTATCTTGGTGAGAATTTTTGCATCCATGTTCATCAGGGATATCGATGTGTAGTTCTCCTTTATGGTGGGGTCTTTGGTTTTGGGATCAAGGTAATGTTGGCCTCATAGAGTTTGGAAGTTTTCCTTCCATTTCTATTTTTTGAAAGAGCTTCAGAAGAATAGGTATTAATTCTTCTTTAAATGTTTGGTAGAATTCCCCTGGCAAGCCATCTGGCCCTGGACTCTTGTTTATTGGGAGATTTTTGATTACTGTTTCAATTTCCTTGCTGGTTATGGTTCTGTTCAGGTTTTATATTTTTTCCTGTTTCAGTTTTGGTAGTTTATATGTTTCTAGGAATGCATCCATTTCTTCCAGAGTGCCTAATTTGTTGGCATATAGTTGCTGATAATATGTTATAATTATTTGTATTTCTTTGGTGTTGGTTGTGATCTCTCCTCTTTTATTCATGATTTTATTTATTTGTGTCCTTTCTCTTTTCTTTTGGATAAGCCTGGCCAGGGGTTTATCAATCTTATTAAATCTTTCAAAGAACCAGCTCCTAGTTTCGTTGATCTGTTCTACTGTTCTTTTGGTTTATTTGATTGATTTCTGCTCTAATCTTCTGATTATCTGATTATCTTCTATCTGATTACTATCTATCAATCTAATTATCTTCTGATAATCTGCTCCAATATGTCTTCTATTATTTCTCTTCTCCCACTGGATTTAGGATTTATTTGCTGTTCTTTTTCTAGCTCCTTTAGGTGTAAGGTTAGGTTGTGTATTTAAGATGTTTCTTGTTTCTTGAGAAAGGCCTGTATATACTTCCCTCTTAGGACCGCCTTTGCTGCAGTCCAATGGTTTTGAACAGTTGTGTTTTCATTTTCCTTTGTTTCCATAAATTTTCTAAATTCTTCTTTAATGTCCTGGTTAACCCATTCATTCTTTAGTAGGATATTGTTTAGCCTCCACGTATTTGAGTTCTTTCCAAATTTCCTCTTGTGATTGAGTTCAAGTTTCAAAGCATTGTGGTCTGAAAATATGTAGGGAATGATCCCAATCTTTTTGTACCAGTTGAGACCTGATTTGTGGCCCAGTATGTGATCTATTCTGGAGAATGTTCCATGTGCACTTGAGAAGAATGTGTAGTCTGTTGCTTTAGGATGGAATGCTCTGAATATATCTGTGAATTCCATCTGGTCCAGTGTGTCATTCAAAGCCCTATTTTCCTTGTTGATCTAATGCTTAGGTGATCTGTCCATTGCAGTGAGTGGGGTGTTGAAGTCCCTATTATTTTATTATTATTAATGTGTTTCTTTCATTTTGTTATTGATTAGTTTATATAATTGCCTGCTCCCATGTTGGGGGCATAAACATTTGCAATTGTTATATCTTCTTGTTGTATAGACCCGTTAATTATGATATAGTGTCCTTCCTCATCTTTTATTATAATCTTTGGTTTAAAATCTAATTTGTCTGCTATAAGAATTGCTACCTCAGATTTCTTTTGATGGCCATTAGCATGATAAATGGTTTTACACCCCCTCACTTTCAATCTGGAGGTGTCTTTGGGTCTAAAATGAGTCTTCTAGACAGCATATGGACTTATTTTGTTATTGTTTTTAGGGTTTTTTTTTTTTTTTATCCAATCTGATTCCCCCTTTTGATTGGAGCATTTAATCCATTTACATTCAGAGTAATTATTGAAGATATGAATTTGGTGCCATTGTATTACCTGTGAAGTCACTGTTTCTGTATATTGTCTCTTCCTTTCTGGTCTATGTTACTTTTGGGCTTTCTCTTTGCTTAAAGGATCCCCTTTAATATTTCTTGCAGGGCTGGTTTAGTGATCACAAATTCTTTTAGTTTCTGTTTGTCCTGGAAGCTTTTTATCTCTCCTATTTTGAATGACATCCTTGCTGGATAAAGTATTCTTGGCTGCGTATTTTTCTCAATTAGTACCCTGAATATATCATGCCAGTCCTTTCTGGCCTGGCAGATCTCTGTGGATAGGTCTGCTGCCAGTCTGATGTTTCTACCCTTGTAGGTTATGGACCTCTTGTTCCAAGCTGCTTTCAGGATTTTCTCTTTGTCTCTGAGATTTGCCATTTTCACTATTATATGTCGAGGTGTTGAGCTATTTTTATTGATTTTGAAGGGGATTCTCTGTGCCTCCTGGATTTTGATGCCTGTTTCCTTTCCCAGATTAGGAAGTTCTCCACTATAATTTGCTCCAATATACCTTCTGCCCCCCTCCTTTCCTCTTCTTCTTGGATCCTAATTATTCTAACATTGTTTCTCTTTATGGTATCACTTATCTCTCAAATTCTCCCCTCATGATCCAGTAGTTATCTCTTTTTCTCAGCTTCTTTATTCTTCATTTTGTCTTCTATATCACTAATTCTTTCTTCTGCCTCATTTAGCCTAGCAGTTAGAGCCTCCATTTTTTATTGCATCTCATTAATAGCTTTTTTGATTTTGACTTGATTAGATTTTAGTTCTTTTATTTCTCCAGAAAGGGATTCTCTAGTGTCTACTATGCTTTTTTTTCAAGCCCAGCTAGTATCTTTGTAACCATTATTCTGAACTCTAGTTCTGATATCTTATTTACATCCATACTGATTAGGTCTCTGGCAGTCAGTACTGCCTCTTGTTCTCTCTTTTTTTTCCGTTCTCTTTTTTGAGGTGAGTTTTTCTGTCTTGTCATTCTTGCAGAATGTGGTAGCTTTTCTATTTGTAGAGTTTCAGCTAATCTTTTCTTATATCTCTGATTGAATTCACAGGTGTTCAGAATGATTTGATAGCTATCTATCTGAATTCCTGGGACCAGACAAAACTAAGATCTCCTACTCCTCTGTTATCTTGGACTATCTCCTTCATGTATTTTTTAATTTCTTATTTGATTTCTTCATTGACCCAGTGGCTGTTTAGTACCATATTGTTTAGCCTCCACATGTTTGTGCTTTTTCTGTTTGTTTTTTTTCCTTGTAATTGATGTCTAGCTTCATTCATACCAGTTGTAGTCAAAAAAGATGCTTGGTATGATTTTAATCTTCTTAAATTTATTTAGGCTTCTTTTGTGGCCTAACATGATATATCCTGGAGAATGTTCCATGTGCAGTTGAAAAGAATGTGTATTCTGTTGTTTTTGGATGGTATTTTCTGTATATGTCAAGTCCATCTGGTCTAATGTGTTGTTCAAAGACACTGTTTCCTTACTCATTTATTACCTGGGTGATCTATTCATTGATATGAGTGGGGTGTTACAGTTCCCTACTATTTATCATATTGCTGTCAAGTTTTCCCCTTGTGTCTATTAATATTTGCTTTATTTAGGTGCTCCAATATTGGGTACATAGATAACTACAATTATTATATCCTCTTGTTTATTGATCCCTTTATCATTATGTAGTGCCCTCTTTGTCACTTGCTACAGTCTTTAATTTCGAGTCTATTTTGTCTGATATAAGTATTGCCCCCTGGCTTTTTTTTTTTTTTTACTTCCATTTTCATGGCATATCTTTTTCCATCCCTTCACTTTCAGTCTGTATGTGCCTTTAGGTCTGAAGTGAGTCTCTTGCAGGCAGCATATAAATGAGTCTTATTTGTTTTATTCATTTTGTCACCTTATGTCTTTTTTTCAAGCATTTAGACTATTTACATTTAAAGTAATTATTGATAGATATTTACTTATTGCCATTTTATTGTTTTCTGGTTGTTCTTGTAGTTCTTCTCTATTTCCTTCATCTTCTCTTACTCTTTTTCCTTATGAGTTGTAATTTTCTTTAGTGTTTTGCTTGTCTTTATTTCTCTTTATTTTCTGTGTATCTATTATAAATTTTTGGTTTATTATGAGGTTTTATATAACATCCTAAGTATATTGCAGACTATATTAAGTTGATGGTCTCTTAAGTTTGAACTCATTTTAAAAGTACTTCATTTTTTTCTCCTCCCTTCACAATTTATGTATAAGTTTTATTTTATTTACATCTTTTTATTTTGTGAATCCCCTTAACTAATTTTTTAGAATTGATTTTACTACTTTCATCTTTTAACCTTCATAATAGTTTACAAGTGATTGCTCTATGACCTTTTTGTATGTTTGCTTTTACTTGGAACAGTTTTCCTTTCATATTTTACTTTTTTTAATTCTAGTTACCCTTTTAGACTGTGGCTTTTTTTCTGCACCCCAGGGCAGATGAATCTACTCATGGTCCTTAAGTACTGCTGTTGCTCCCCACTTCAGTTTGCAGTGTCGGGGTGGGGATTCTTTTTCTTACTGTGTCTCCAGTGATATTTTGTGGTGCAGAAGCTATTCAGTCAGCCCTCAGGAGGAATTCCTATGTAAATAGGTGTAAATTTGGTGTGTCTGTGAAGGAGGTGTGAGTTGAGAGTCTTCTTGTGTCACCGTCTTGGAATAGACCTTCCAAGTTTTCTCTTCTTCCTTCCACCCCTAAAGTGCCACACCAAGACAGCCACTAATGCAGAAGATTGATCTGATTCGTGCTTAGGCCCCCATTAAAAGGCTATTTCATGTCAATAATACTTTAAGCCACAGTTTGTTTTTTTTTTCCCCTCCCTCTTACTTCGACCCAAGAGCAGCTTTGACTGCAGAGGGGGAGAAGGTATTCTGCCAGTGATGTGTGCCATCTTATACTTTTGCAGAATGAATCTTATTCCCAGAACTGTAAGTGGAAATTTTCCCATTTCTGCCCCATCTGCCTCCAGCCTTTCATATGTATTCTGCAGCAGTGGTCAAACAAATGTCTTTTACTCTGCTCCTTCTGGGTAATGAAGAAATTTCCCTTCTCAGAGTATATCAGTATAACATTCTACTCATAACCTGGATCATTTTATTCTCTGAAAAGTGTAAATTATTCACTTCCTTCTTTCCAAATTTCTTAATATTTTTAAGTCATCCCAAGAAATGAAACTCTGACTTTAAACCACTGCAAAGCTAAACACTGAGGCAATAGGAATGTTTTCTATAGTGACTCAAGTTTAATATCAAGTTCTGGATATAAACGAACAAAAACATTTCTTTAATTCACTGAGCATCTTCTTCCCCATCCTGCTCTCTCATGATCCAAAATCGTAAGTGCTCTTTTTTTGAAAGTTTAAAATTTTTCATATGTACCACCTGGTGCTACTTTGAAGTGAGTATTTAATTCCAGGAGTCATTAAATTACTGAATTACTTCATTTTGTGGAATAACTCTCCTGTATAGTCATTCAAAAAAATGTTCACTGAGCAAATACCATATTTTGGGCATGTTTCTGGGTGTTTAGGATTCATCAGTGAAGTCAACGAGACCTACTCTCACAGAGCTTCCATTGTAGGAAACAAAAATATACAGTAGTGCCTGTCATTTGTTAGAAGGTAATAACTGCTATGAAAGTATGTATGTAGATGAGGGTAAGGAGCCTCACAACACTGCAGAGGCTGCATGTAACCTTCATTTTTAATTTTAACTTTTTATTTATTATACGAAGTGGGGAACTGATTCCTGTAAGACTTTGTTACTTATACCTGATCACACATTAAAAAAAAAAAAAAAAAGATGAGTGATTTAGCCTGAGTTCTTGTTTCTAATAGGATGTTGCTTTCATTAAATAAGTCTGTCCCATTACTATGATTAAAGTCTTAGATGTGTATCAGGTTAAAAGCCTTGCACATTCCAAGTGAAAATCCAAGCAGCATTTACTGGGCAAAAAAATATGATGTTAAGATTTGTTTTAGTGATAAAAGAGGTGAATTTTATAAAGCTTTAAAAAATTTTTCTTTATAGAGAAATGCCATGTCAGGTTGTCTGCAAAATTGGTTTCACTCTGCTTACTTCTGTGTTACATTTTCTAGAGTGGAAACTCTGAAATGTGAAATGCTGAGAAAATGATGTTTTGTGGGTTTTGTCACTAATTGGTAGGTCCCTTTGAACTTGCAAATGACTGTTGTTTCCTTCTTTTAGTTTAGCTACTTGGAGAAGCTTCTGTTGGTTCATGGAGCTTGGAATCATTTTCGAGTGACGAAATGCATATTGTATTGTTTCTACAAAAATGTAGTGTTATACATTATTGAGGTAAGAAGAGAGATACACTTTCTTTCATGGAAAAGTTAGGTCTTTGACATCAGTCTTGGTAGTTTAGGTTTTTTTTTTTCCATATTTGTATCACTTAAATTACCATTACATAATTCTGTTTTAGGTTTTCACTCTAAGTTATTCAGTAAATTTGAATCTTCTAACCACCATCCTGACTTTAAAAATACCTGTTCAACCTTTAATTTGGCTATGGAAATATATTTTGAAATATTTTGTTTTGCAATAATTATAGATTCACAGGAAGTTACAAAAATATTTTTAGGAGGTCCTGTGAAACATTCACCCAATTCTCCCTAAAGAATACCTTGAATAACTCCAGGACAATATCAAAACCAGGATATAACCAACAGAGTTTTTTCATATTTCACCAGCTTTACACACACTTGTGTGTGTGATTCTGTGTACTTTTATCCACATGCAGATTGATGTAAACACCATAGAAATAAAGGCAGAGGCCTCTTTCCCTCCCCAACCCTCCCCCAATGATATAGACCTGTTCCCTCACCACAAGGATGCCCCCATGCTATCCCTTTATAGCCACCTCCATCCCTAACCCCTGACAGTGACTAATCTGTTCCCTATCCTAATAAGTTTGTTCTTTCAAGAATGTTATAAAAGTGGAAACATGTAGTATACAACCTTTTGAGATCGGATTTTTTCAGTCTGTATAATTCCCTTGAGATTGATACAAGTTATTCCCTGTATCGTTTGTTCCCTTACCATAACATTTATCATCCACCTGTTGAAGAGCATTTGTGTGTAGGTTTTGTGCAAACACAAGTTTTCACTTATTTTTTTTTTAAAGATTTTATTTATTTATTTGAGAGAGAGAGAATCAGAGAGAGCACATGAGAGGGGGGAGGGTCAGAGGGAGAAGCAGACTCCCTGCTGAGCAGAGAGCCCGATGCGGGACTCGATCCAGGGACTCCAGGATCATGACCTGAGCCGAAGGCAGTCGCTTAACCAACTGAGCCACCCAGGCGCCCAAGTTTTCACTTATTTAGGACAAATGTCCAAGAGTACAATTGCTGGATCATATGGGAAGTGCATGTTTAGTTTTAAAAGAAACTCCCAACTAATTTCCAGAGTGACTTTACCATTTTCAGTTCCCACCAGCAAAGCATCTGTTATCTTGTTTCTCTGGATCTTTACCAGCACTTGATGTTATCACTATTTTTTTAGCCTTTCTGATAGATGGGTAGTGATATGTCATTGTGGTTTTAAATTGCATTTCTGTAGAGGCTAATGATGTTGAACATCTTCTCATGTACTTATTTGCTATCTTCATATCTTCTTCAGTGAAATGTATCTTCATATTTTTTTGTCCATTTTCTAATTGAATTGTTTTTTCACTCTTAAGTTTTGAGAGTTCACATATTTTAGATGTTAGTCCTCTGGCAGGTAAGTAGTTTGCAAATATTTTCTTCCAGTCTGTATCATGTTGTTTTGTCATCTTAATAGTCTTTCGGAGTACAAAAGTTTTTAATTTTGATGTGGTCTGATTTATATATTTTCCTTCTATGGATAATGCTTTTTGTTCTATATCAAAAAGCTCTTTGCCTAGCTCTAGATTGTAAGATTTTCCTCTATGTAGTTTTTAAAAGTGTTTTACACTTAATGTCATGATTCATTTTCAGTTAATTTTTGTGTACAGTGGAGGGTTTAGATTGTCTAGTTATTTTGCCCATGGAGATCTGATTACTTCAGTACTATTTGATGAAAAGGTTATCCTTCCATTAAATTGATTTTCCACCTTTGTCAAAAATCAGCTGGGCAAATAATGAAGAAATAGAAAATATGAACAGACTATAGTAAGGAGATGAGATCAGTAATCAAACACCTCCCTGGAAAATTATACCAATCATTCAAAGAAAAATTAACACCAATCTTCCTCAAACTCTTCCAAAAAGTAACAGAGAAAGTAACACTTAGAAACTCATGTCAAAGAGGGATATCCTCTAAATCCATCCATGCTGTTGCAAATGGTGGGATCTCATACTTTTTTTTATGGTTGAGCAATATTTCATTGGATATAAACATATACATATATATATATGTGAGTGTATATAGCCTCCTCTTTATCCATTCTTCTATTGATGAACACCTAGGTTGCTTCCACATTTATTGCTTTTGTAAATAATGCTGCAATAAACATAGAGGGGCATAGATCTTTTTGAATTAGGAGTTCTCCTTTCTTTGGCTGGGCCAGTTACAAATGTTATTAGTTGCAGATGCTACAATTTGCTGAAGCCATAGACAAAATCATTCTGAACTTTTACAACTCAATATCATTCTTTACTGAAGCAATGCATTATTGGACAATGAGATCTAAATATTTCATTGAAATTATTTTTTGATAGAGAATGAAATAAAAATTCTAAAATAAATGGACTGGCTTTCTGTTAGGCTCAAATACTCAAGTTTGATTTTATTTACATTTTGGTAAAATCCCATTTGATGACATGGAAAAAAAATGATAAAGTACTTCAGTGAATGGAAACACTTAGGTCAATATAAAACTTCTTGAACTTTCTTCTCTTTCAGCTTTGGTTTGCCTTTGTTAATGGATTTTCTGGGCAGATTATATTTGAGCATTGGTGCATAAGCTTGTACAATGTGGTAAGCATTCTCCATCTCTATCTGATAGCATGCTGTTTATGTCTGGGAACTGTATCTAAGCCAATCATCTGCACATAGCAGGCAGCACAAATACATCTTTAGAGCCTTTGTTGCTGCAACACATCTTGCAGAAGCCCATACTCTCCACACATGGTTTCAATCATAGGAGATCATTCTATAGCAACTACATTAAATTTCTATGCAATGCATTTTGATAATACATCCAAAACCTCCTTACTATATGCCTGTACAATGTTTTTAGGCTTTTAAGCCAAGTAATTATTATCAAACTTTACTTCTTTCCATTCTATTTAATACATATAATACATTTAATTAATATTTATTTATATCTGTGTATGTGGGTGTGTTTTTATAGTGTAGTTCCCCAGCCTTTTAAACCTCCTGGTAGAAAATTTGTCCTTTTGTAAATATTTTAACCCTGTGTTTGTAGGAAATGATGAATTTTGATGTGAAGTCCTATAATAAATAAACGGAATCTTCTGAAACTAACAATCCCATACCATTACTTAACTCATTTTAAATTAAGAAACTAGAAATAAACAGTATGGTTAAATGGTCTTTTAATTCACCTTTAAATTTTTGTTTTATTTTTCTTGTTTATTATTCCAGTTTAAAGATTAGAGGCCAGGGAAACCTAGCATAAAAATTAGGCTCCCAGTGAGTATATCATGACCTTTCTTTTGTACTGCATCATCATAACATATTAGAATCTGGATACTCTGTGCCTCAATCCCATTCTGTTTTCTGGGAGCTTGAATTCTGAAACAGCACAGACAAAAGTCATTGAGTGTCCAATAATACAAAAATGTCTAGTGCTATGAATAGTTAGTTGTGTACATGTCAATTCTAGACATATTTGACAAGAGCACTATATCAGTGAACCTGAGGTCATACACATATTTGTCTCTACCAAGCTTTTGGTCACAGATGACAATACTCAATTTTTTTTTTTTTAAGTTTCATTACAGACTGGGCTGGAAGAATCTTTGTGTGAGAAAATTCACTATGAATGCATAGGCCACAGATATTGGTCAATGGAATCTTTTTTTTTTTAAATAAAGGAAAGCACAGAGACTGGCTTTTTTATATATATAAATGATGGCTTTAATTGGGAAACTTAAAATTGTGGACATTTTAGGATAATATATGATGACTTATTAATATCCATTGACTTATTAAATCTTATCTCATTACATATATATTTTACAGATGGGAGAAAGATGAAGCCTAGGACATCAAATAGTGGCCATAAGAGAGTTAGATTGCTTATTTAATAACTACATTTAAAAAGGTAGTCATACTGTTTCTGGAGGTCCTATATTATTTCTGTTTCTGCCCATGCATGACTAACTGCTATAGGAATTACCCTCCTACCAGAAATAACCTACAGTGTCAGCCAAAATATATAAAACAATGGTTTTCAAACATTAAACAAAAGGCTGCTCATGGCTGTGATCATTGAGAGAAGGACTATTTCCAAGCCACAGTGCAGGACAATGGACCCAAAAGAAGGCCAGGTATCTTAATGAGTTGAAGACACAGAGGTTGGAGCTCAGTGGGCCCAGGTAGCTAGAATATCAAAGAGGGAACTGTACTGAGAGAGACAGAAAGAATGACTGAAGATCTGTAGAGAGCTCCCTTGAGTCTTTGGTTCTGGTCTGTGTATGCATGAGAAAAATCTACCCAAAGCTAGGAAAAGAACTACCAGAAAGCAGTAGGATGAATTCTTGGAGTTAATTCAGGGCTAGGAATAACTAGTTACACATGATATTGGGAAAACTTAATCAAGTTACACTTTTAAAAATAAGGATAAATTAGACCTATAATAAACACTTTTCTGGGCCCATCATAACAAAACTTAAAAGCAACCTTAAAAAAACCATCAAACTAATTTGCAAGTCACTTACCTGCAAATCAGACACAGGCAAACAATATTTAAAGAGCCGAGATGTCCTTCAACAGATGATGGATAAAGAAGATGTGGTTCATATATACAATGGAATATTACTCAGCCATCAGAAAGGATGAAAACCCATTTGCATCGACATGGATAGAACTGGAGGGGATTATGCTAAGTGAAATAAGTCAAACAGAGAAAGACAATTATCATATGGTTTCACTCATATGTGGAACATAAGGAATAGCATGGAGGACCACAGGGGAAGGGAGGGAAAACTGAATGGGAAGAAATCAGAGAGAGAGAAAAACCATGAGAGACTCTGGACTCTGGGAACCAAACTGAAGGTTACAGAAGGGAGGAGAGTGGGGGGATGGGGTAACCAGGTGATGGGTATTAAGGAGGGCACATGTGGTGATGAGCAGTGGGTGTTATATGCAACTAATGAATCATTGAACACTACATCAAAAACTAATGATGTACTATATGTTGGCTAATTGAACATAATAAAAAATAAAAATAAACTTAAAAAAGAAAAAAAAAGAAATAGAGGCTAAGGGGGCTCCAAAGCCACAGAAAATATCTAATATATACAAATAAACTAAAAATAATGAATTGAAAAAATAAAGAACTAAGTACTCAAGAACACAAAATTCATAGTTGTGCATCCAATAAAAGATATCAGTCATGCAAAGAAATAGGAAAATAAGATCCATAATGTGAAAAATAAGTCAATGAGAGCAGATATAAAAATTATAAAGTTGTTAGAAAGAGTAGATAAGAACTTAAAACAGGTATTTAAATCTTATAAACATGTGCAAGAATATAAAGGAAGAAATGAACGTAATGAGGAGAACAACAGAAGATATAGAAAAGAACCAAATAGAACCTTATGATGAAAAATACAAATAGAAAATGGACATTTTTCTGGATGGGATTAAGAGCAAATTAGAAACTTCAGAAATAGGATCAGTAAATATGAAGACATAGCAATTATAGACGCACAGAGAGAAAAATCAGAAAAACACACAAATGTTCTTCTTAACCTAATTGTTGAAAATCAGTGACCAAGAGAATAATCTTTAAATCAACCAGATAAATATTATGTATAGAAAATAAATGTAGGAGTAAAAGCAGATTTCTCACTGAAAACCATGCAGGGCAGAAGACAATGGAATATCTTTAAAGGTCTTAAAGAAAGAAAAAAAATCCATTAACCCAAAATTCTATATGCAGCAAAAATGTCTTTTGAAAATAAACCAAGAAAATAGAAAATTTATCACCAGAAGACCTATAATACTTGAAATGTTAAAGGAAGCTCTTCAAACAAAAGAAAAAGTATACCAGGATGAAATTTGGATCTATCCAAAGAAATAAAGAGGAACAGAAATGTTAATTATGTCGGAATTAATAAAAGGCTTACCCTTTTCCCCTCATTTTCAATCATGATGACAGATAACTGTTAAAGCAAAATTAATAACGTATTCTGGGATTTGTCATTAATTTAGAATAAAAATGTCTGATAACTATAGCACAAAGAATGGGGGGAGGGATTTGAGAGTGTACTATTATCTGAATTTTGTGATACATTGCATATGTATACTGTAAACCTTAAAGAACAACTAAAACCCCCAAAAGTTATGGCTAATGAACCAATAATGGAGATAAAAATCTTAATATTTCAATTACTTCAAAAGAAGTCAGTAAATAAGGTAGAGAGGAAGACTAAATGCAACAAATAGAAAAAATAGGAAGATGGGAGATTTAAATCCAACCACATTTATAATTACACTGAAATGCAAGTGGTCTAAATATTCTAATTAAAAGGCAGATATTGTCAGATTGGATTAACAAAATCAAAACCTACTTCAAATATAAAGGCACAGATAGGTAAAAAGGAAAAGGATGGGAAAAGATTTACCTTGTAAACAATAATTAAAAAAAAAAAGCCAAAGTGGCTATATTAATAACAGAAATAATAGCCTTCAGAAAAATAAATATGACTAGTGATGAAGATGAATATGTCTTAATTATAAAGTGTTAACTTATTAATAACACAGAATCCTATGTAAGAATAACATAGCTTATTAGAAACTAATTAGAAATGAAGCAGATATTGATATAATTAAATGGCAATTTAAGTAAATCAACTCTTACATTCAGAGACTTAAACTCTCTTGAATGAACAGGGTCTGGGTGTCCTAGCCAACCTATCACCTCCACGAGCCCTGGGACACCAATCTACACCAGCACCAGCCATTTGTTTCTGATGAGCACTAAATGCTTCTATGAAAAACCTACAGCTAACATCATACCTAATGGCAAAGCCTGTTCCCTTAAGATGAAGAACAGGAGAAGAATGTATGTTCTTACCACTTCTATTCAACATCATCCGTAGGTCCTAGCCAGTGTAATAAGACCAAAAAAAAAAAAAAAAAAAGGATGATTGACAAAGAATAATGCTTGCTTTAGTTGCTGTCAACATTCTGTACAAAATTCTAGAAAATATACTTAGGTCATATGTTGTGTTAGATTGTTATAATAAAGGTCCCCAAATTTGCCCATGCCCTTCTGTATCCACATCTTTTGGTGTACCCACTCACACTGACTCTGAGTTTGGTCATGTGATTGATTTAGCCAATGAGACAACAGCAGATACAAGAAGCCCAAAGATGTGAAAAATGCTTGCTCATTGAAGCTTGCACCATCTTGTTGCTCTTTGTGAAGAATCCCTGGTTAAACTGCCATAGAAACAGAAACAATATGGAGCAGAAATATGTCACTTCTATCTTCCTGCTATTTTCCTCTCATTTTCTTTCCCCTCTCCTCCTTTCCCCTTCTTTCTCCTTTTTTAACTTCTCCCTTACTTCACCATTTTTTTTCTCATATTATTATACCTGCTATTACAAGATTCCCTCCTTGACAAGGTCCAGAACTTTTTAAAGGATCATGTATTTTTCATTTAATATGGTTGCTAGCATAATGATTCTTAGTAAAATATTTGAAGAGTAAATGAGTAGGAAACATCCCTTTGTTTCTGATCATAACTATCAAGATAAAGAATTTTTGTGTATTTTTTTAAATCAAACATTCACAACACTATTTACTGAGTAATTACTACCTACCAAGACCTGGCAAGTGAACTAGCTTATAAAACCAACTGGTTCTTATGAGGGATATAGATATCATTATTGGTAGACATATTGTTCAGTATCATGCCTATTATTTAAATATCTAGATATTCAATTTATTTTTATGCTCATTAAACAGAAGAAATTTATTCATTTTATGCTCATAAAGCAACATTTACAGTTTCAAATCAATCAGAAAAATTAAGTCATGATTTGTTAAATATGTTTGAATCTATGTGACTCATTAATATCGTCTTTGTAAATAATTTTTGTTTTTAAATAGCGTATAAGACTTACCAGGAGATGCAAAAACAGTTCTGTGTACCCTTCAATCAATTTCCCCCATAATGATATCTTAATAGTTGTAATACATTATCAAAGTCAGGAAATTGACATTGCTACAATATTAACTCCATTACAGACTAAAAGTTCTTTTTACTAAATCCTTGTTTTCTATGTAGATTTTCACTTCATTACCACCTTTTACTCTGGGGATCTTTGAACAGTGTTGCAGTCAGAAGAGCCTGCTTACATATCCACAGCTCTACAGGATTTCTCAGGCAGGGAATACTTTCAACACAAAGGTAAACAGAAGATTTATTGCAGGCCTTTCATCTCAACTTAACGCCAAAGTTACCTTTGGTCTTTTCCTTTTCTGATGCTTAAAAAAATAATTCACAAACCAAGGGATGCAGCCCTGTGCAATCATTTACCTTGTAGTTTAGTTTATCCAGGAAATTGAGGTTTAAATAATAATATGTGGGGAAGAGAAGCCTTAAAGAAAAAGAAGCAAGGCACCATGTATGGTCCCACAAATTGTGCACTGAGCAGCTTCAGGAGGCATGTTGCGCAATGGGGCAGTCCTGGAAAATACTTTTCTTCGTCTTTTTAGATGAGACAAGTGATTCTTTTGGAATGATTTCTTCCTGGGATCATGGAGTTGAGATTTAACAGGGGAATTAAAGGCATTTTATAGGCCATCAAAGTAAACCTAATTGCATCTCAATCATTAGTGAAGCTTTAAAAAAATATAGACACCTGCAAGTATCTTTTCAAACTAGTGTTTTTGTTTTCTTTGGGTAAATACCCAGTAGTGCCATACTAGATCACATGATAATTATATTTTTAACTTTTTGAGGAACTTCCATACTGTTTTCCATAGTGGGTGTAGCAATTTGCATTCCTACCAGCAGTACACAAGGGTTCCTTTTTCTCTACATTCTTACCAACACTTGTTATTTCTTGTATTTTTTATTTCAGCCATTTTGACAGGTGTAAATTGATATCTCATTGCGGTTTTAATTTACATTTCCATGATGATTAGTGATGTTGAGCATCTTTTGATGTGTCAGTTAATCATCTGTTAGGTCTTCTTTGGAAAAATGTCTATTCAGGTCCTCTGCCCATTTTAAATCACATTATTTGGGGTTTTTTTTTTTGGTATTATGTATTTTGTTCTTTATATATTTTGCATATTAATCCCTATGCACTCCTATATTTATTGCATCATTATCTGCAATAGCCAAAATATGGAAGTAACCCAAGTGTCCATCAATAGATGAATGGATAAAGAAGATGTGGTATATATATATACAATGGAATATTACTCAGCCATAAAAAGAATGAAACCTTGCCATTTGCAATAACATGGATGGACCTAGAGGGTATAATGCTAAGTGAAATAAGTTAGAGAAAGACAAGTGCCATATGATTTCACTCATATGTGGAATTTAAGAAACAAACAAGTGAACAACAACAACAACAAGTAAAAAAGTAGACTCTTAAATACAGAGAACAAATTGGTGGTTGCCAGATGAGAGCTGGGTAGGAGGATGGGTGAAATAAAGAGAATCAAGAGTACGCTTATCATGATGAGCACTGAGTAATGTTTAGAATTATTAAATCATTATATTGTATACCTGAAACTAATATAACACTGAATGTTAATTTTACTTCAATAAAAAAATATAGACACCTGGAAAAAACATGGTCCTTTTAAATATATTGCTTCATGGCTCAGAATATGGTCTATCTTATAAATATTTCATCTTACCTTGTACAGAATGAATAAATTAGGTCAAATTCATAGTGTTCAAACTTCTACATTCTTATTTTCTGTCCAATTATTCTATCAATTATGGAAAGGAACTAAAATCTCCCAACTGAAAGTATAGATTCCTCTCTATCTCTTTGAAGTTCTATAAGTTTTGCTTCATGTATTTTGAAGTACTGTTATTAGGTGTATAAATGTTTAGGATTGTTACATTGTCTTGATTGATCTCTTTTTCATTAAGAAATTACCTTTTTATTTTCTTCTTTGATCTAAAATCTATTTTGTCTGATACTAGCATGACCACTTCAGCTTTTTTTACTGTTTCTGTATGTTTTTCCATCCTTATAACCTATTTGTGTCTTCATATTTAAAGTGTGTTTCTTGTAGGCAGTTTGTAGTCTTGCTTTTTTATCCAATCTGATAATATCTGCCTTTATACTGAATGTTTAAAGCATTTATATTTAATGTGTTTATTGATGTGTTTTGGTGTAAACTTACCATCTTTCTATATATTTTCCATTTTTCCTAATAAACTTTGTTTCCTTGTTTTCTGTTGTTCTGACTTCTTTTGGATTAATTTTTGTGAATTCCATTTCATCTCCTTGTTGTCTTCTTAGCTTTAATTCTTTTTTTTTTTTTTTTAAGAATTTGTTTAGGTTTTATACCATACATCTTCAGGTTAGTATAGTCTGCCTTCAAGTGATATACTAATTCACACACAGTATAAAAAACTTAATAGTATACTTCCATTTCTCTCCTTCTGACTTTTGGACTATTGTCATACATGTTACTTTTACATATGTTAAAAACCCCATACCATATTCATATTTGTGTTTGAACATTTTTAAAAGTGATTTAAATAGCAAAAGAAATACTTTTTGGGTTTGGTTTTTTTTTTTTTTTTAAAGATTTTTGTTTATTTATTTGTCAGAGAGAGACTGAGCAAGCAGGTGGAGCAGCAGGCAGAGAAAGAAGCAGGTTCCCTGATGCGGGACTCAATCCCAGAACCCTGGGATCATGACCTGAGCCAAAGGCAGACGCTTAACCAACTGAGGCACCCAGGTGTCCCAGCAAGAGAAACACTTCAATCTTTACCCATATATTTATTATTTCCAGTGATCTTCTATCCTTTGTGTAGATTCACATTATTATTTGTTGTAATTTCCTTTCTGCCTGAAGGACTTCCTTTAAAACTTCTTGTAGTGCTAATCTGCTGGTGATGAACTCTTTCAGCTTTTATATATCTCAAAAAATCTTCATTTTACCTTTACTTTTGAAAGTTATTTTTGCTTGGCATAAAATTTTAGGTTGATAGTTTATTTCTTTGAGCAATTTCCATTGTCTTCTTACTTGCATTGTTTTAATGTGGAATTACTGTTATCTTCATCTTTATGACTTTAATGTGTCTTTTTTCATCTGTCTGCTTTGAAGATCTTTTTCTTTATTACCAAGTTAGAGCAATTTGATTGTGATGTCTCATTTCTTCATGGTTCTTGTGCTTGGGGTATTTTGAGCTTCTTGGATCTGTAGGTTGATAGTAAGAAGATCAGCAAACTATGGTCTATAGGCCAAATCTAGTCCTCTGCCTGCTTTTATAAAGTTTTATTGGGAAGTAGCCATGCCCATTCACTTAAAAATTCCCTGTGATTCTTTAAAGTTATAAGAGCAGAATTGAATAGTTGCAATGGAGATCAATGTGGACCCCAAAGAATATAAAATATTTTCCATTTTGTCCTTTATAAGTTTCCTGGTTTATAGTCTATCAAATATAGAAAATTTTTAGCTATTGTTTTTTCAAATATTTTTTTCCGGACGACCTCCTCGCCTTCTGTTGCTTCCAATTATACATATATTAGATCACTTGAAGTTATCCAAAACCTCATTGAATCCATATTTTTGTTCCATACATTTTCCTCTCTGTTAAATTTTGGGTATTTTTAGAAATTATTTTGTCTTCAATTTACTACTGCAATATCTATGTCATTAATTTTTCCTTCTGCAGTGTTGAATCTGCATTACTGCGATCTAGTAAATTTATTATCTCAAAAATTGTAGCTTTTAATCCATAGAATTTCTATTTAGAAATTTTTTATATCTTCTATTTACCTACTTACCATTTGAACATAAAGAACAGAGTTATACTTTTTCAACATCCTTATCTGCAAATTCTAACATTTATGTTGGTTGGGGGTTGGATTTAATTGATTTGTTTACTTCCTTATTTTGGGTAGTATTTTTCTGCTTTTTTTGCATGCCTGGTAATTCTGGATTTGATGTCTGATATCATGAAATTTACCTAGGTGATGGATATTTTTATATATATTCATATATATTATATATATTCATATATATATGAATATTTTTTCTTTACATGTTTTTAATTTAAAAAAAATTAGTGAAGTAGTTGACACACAATGCTACATTGTTTCAAGTGTAAAACATAGTGATTCAACAAATCTATACATTATGCTATGCTCACAAGTGTAGCTACCATTAGTCACCATACAATACTATTACAGTACCATTGACTATATTCCCTATGCCTGTACCTTTTATCCCCATGATTTATTCATTCCACAAGTGGAAGCCTGTATCTCTCACACCGCTTCACCCACTTTGCCCATCCCCCTACCCCCACCCCTCTGGCAACCTTCAGTGTGTTCTCCGTATTGATGGGTCTGTTTCTGCTTTTTGTTTGTTCATCTATTTTTTAGATTCCACATATAAGTGAAATCATATGGTATTTGTCATTCTCTGCCTGACCTACATCACTTAGCATAATACCCTCTAGGTCCATCCATATTGTTGTCAATGGTTGATGACATACTTTTGTTTATAGCTGAGTAATATTTCATTGTGTGTGTGTGTATATATACACACACACACACACACACATCTTCTTTATCCATTCTTCTATGGATGGACAGTTGGGTTGCTTCCATGTCTTGGCTATTGTAAATAATGCTGCAGTAAACATAGGGGTGAATATATCTGTTTGAATTAGTGTTTTTGTTTTCTTTGGGTAAATACCCAGTAGTGGAATTACTAGATTATATGGTATTTCTATGTTTAATTTTTTGAGAAACCTCCATACTGTTTTCTACAGTGGCTGCACCACTTTGCATTGCCACCAACAGTGCACAGGGTTCCTTTTTCTTCATATCCTCTTCAACACTTGTTTGTGTGTGTGTGTTTATGACTTTAGACATTCTGATAGATATAAAATGATATTGTGATTTTGATTTGCATTTCCATGATGATTAGTGATATTGAGCATCTTTTCATGTGTTAGTTGGCCATTTGTATGTCATCCTTAGAAAAATGTCTTCCCATTTTTAATCAGATTATTTGGTTTTTTGGTGTTGAGTCGTAGAAGTTTTTAAACGTATTTTGGATATTTACTCCTTATTGGATGTATCATTTGCAAATATCTTCTCCATTCAGTAGGTTGCTTTTTTGTTTTGTTGATGGCTTCCTTTGCTGTGCATAAAAGCTTTTTATTTTGTATTACCATGTTCTTGAGTTTTGTTCTGGAACACAAGTAAGTTAACTAGAAACAATTTAATCCTTGTGGATCTGCATCTTAATATTTATTAGGAAGGACAGGAGTTGTGCTAAGTCCAAAGATAATTTTTCTCCAGTACCAAGACAAAAACTTCTATGTATTCTACCCAATATTCCATGAGTCTTGATGTTTTCCAATTTGGCATTAGCTGTGTTTTTAAACCAGTTTCTTACATTCTTTCCTAAAAACAGCTTTACTCCAGGAAATTTAGGTCACAGGACAAAATATGTTTTTTCCACATTTTTTTCTTCTCTAGTCCTTTATCTGTAAGTCTTCCTGGCAAGCATAAAAATAACTGATATATTTAGAACCAAAAGAACAAAGATTTGTTTTTGTTGTTCAACCATCTCCTAACCCCAAGGTGTACCTTTGTTTGACCCTAGGGATTTTATATTATTAAGATTTCCTCTAAGAAAATTGTATGTGGTTTATTAAAATTTATTTTGACCAGAGTCTGGGTGGAGATGTAAAGATGCAGAGTTTATCATATGAAATTATATTTAAAATACTACAACCTAAGTACTGAAAATATTTTTATTTCTTTTAAAAATTGCTTCTGGTTCTTTTTCATTGGACAATTTTGGTTTTGTAATTTTTTATAACAAATATTCTATATTTGAGTTCTACACATTTTTATTTAATGAGTTTTCTTTTCAAATAATATCCCATACTTACACAGTCATTTCTTTTAGAAGTAGAAGAAATAGAATTTTTCCATCTCCAGGAAAACATTTTGGCTTTATAACTGTTTCAAACTACAAGCATATTTCATTATGTCACATTTTTAGATTTGGAACAATGTACTATCATAACTTTCTTGCTTTGCTTTCTTTTAGGTGTTTTGGTTTCAGTGTTTAAATGCTTTGATCCATTCCTTCATTCTTTTCTGGATGCCCATGAAAATGCTGGAGCATGGTAATGGCTTCATTGTTTCATATATTCAACAAAGAGCATGTTTTTCTCACTGGGGCCAATATTTCTGTGTTTGTGTGTGTGTGTGTGTGTGTGTGTTTGTCTCCATGGAAAGAACTGAAGGCAAAAAAAAAAAAAGGAATTTAAAAATATTTACCTATATGTAATATTACAATTTGGTTGAGATTTAACAGTTGATCTTTAGAACACATTTTGTCTTGGACATATATAAATTGAAAATTAGTGCTTTTATTGTTAATTTGTAATAAATATTTGAGTCAGAAGGTCTGATAGAAAACACAACAGTTCTAATGAATTATAAATACCTTCTGTAAGTTTGAAATTTATGTCTATTTCTTGTTTCACTTCCCAAACTCCACACTTCAATTTAGATTATAACACAAGTTCAGTATACTTTATTATTAGACCAAGTCTCCTTTTCCTGATGTACAATTAAAAAAAAAACACAAACATTATGTGTGAAGTTTTTCTACAGACTGACCTGAGTCTAAAACATCTAAATGTAGGAGACATACTTATGAAGTATGCTATTGCTGTATAATGGGTTCACAGCCACAAATTAAGGTATAAAGTATAATTATTTTTCTTTAATCAGATTTAATTTTCATTGGGTATTACTAGCAATATGTCTTTTATTGTGGACATATTTTTTTAAACATTGAGTTTGAGTTGCATGTGTTTGTGTTTGTTGGTATTTAAAAGAATGGATCTGCCATTAATATAGCTAAAGCCCTTCCTTGTAAAGAAAATGGGCAAAACTTTCAAATGATGACAAATACAGCAAAATCACAAGCTTACAAAAAGTTCCTTTTGGGATCGAAGTGTGAGGGGCTCTTTGGATCTGCTCTCCAACCAAATAAGCCAAACTGGTCAAAACTATAAAAACACAACTCTGGATATTATCCTAAAGACAAATGAAGAAACATTTATAACTCAGTAAGAATGTCAAAAGTCTGTGACATTGTAGCCATGACCTACTCCTTCACTCTCTTATTCACAACCTGCCTGATGGAAGCTCCATTGCAGGCAGATGTGGTAAGGGTGTAGGACTACTAGTCTTCTCAATTATTAATCAGGGTTACCATATCTCACAGGAGGGGCAGGTTACTAGCATTTCTCATCCCCCCCCCCAACTCTGAGGTAAAGAGGCAAAATTCCTGATGAGTGTGGCCAAGAGGTTAGAGCCCCCCTTTTCCAGTCAACTTATATCCATCAGACAGAGTCTCTACCACAGGCATTACAGGCTAAGAATATTGGGTTCCTGATCACTTTCACCACAGCTTGCTTGTAAGGCAGAGAATCTCTAAGAGATTGTTGGGAAGGCAAGCCAAGAAGACCAGTGACTACAATTTCACTATCACCAAGAGTAGTGGCAGTAAGATTTTGCCTATGGTGAGAGGTACTACATAAGAAGAGATAGCTCCAAAACTCTTCCCAAAGGAAGTGACTATTTGAAACAGACTAGGGGGAGAGTTCAAGTCTAGGGATGTTCTCAAAAATAATAACTCTTCCTCATTGAGACCAATAAGCTAAATCATAGGCCTACTAATTTATCAGAATGAACCAGAGACAGAGACATAAAAATAGCTCTCCTGAGGTGAGAACAAACCTCAAAGACTTGTCTCAAAATTATCCAAGCCTGAATTTAATTGGCTCAGCCTGCTGTACAATTTATGCCCCAGAACATTGTCAAAAACCATAGACTAACCCCTGGGTAATTAGTGGACCTTAACAACTGGTATAATGCCAAATGCCAAATGAGTCAGATAGCTTAATGGAGAAATCAGCGAAAAACATAGGACAGACCAGATAACACCAAGGGGGCTTTGCTTGCCCAGCGCTGCACCTTCCAAGGTGCAGTACCAAGGTTTAACCCTGGGGAAAGAGACTTCACCAAAATAGCCAGCTGAATCACAAAACAAATAAACAAGCATCAAAGCAAATATATGCCTTAAAGGGAGGGGGGGATTAGTATCCAGAGTAGCTACAATATATTATGTAAAATTTCCAGTTTTCAACAACAACCAAAAAGTACAAGACACACAAAGAGACAGGACTGCATGAGCCACACAGCAAGAAGTAGGTAACAGAAACTACCTGTGAGAGGCCCTACATGTCAGATTTAACAAAGAGTTCAAATTAGCCAATGTAAACATGTTCAAAGTGCCAAAAGAAATGCATAAAGGTATGAAGGCATAAAGACACATCAAAGATTGCCAATTAAGAGGGAGAAATTCTAATAAAGAACCAAATGAAAATTCTGGGGTTGAAAATTTTACTAATAATAAAAAAAAGAACAATTCATTAGAGTGACTCAATGGTAGATTTGAACTGGAAGAAGAAATTATGAAACCTGATCTTACATTAATAGAAAGTATGCAATTTGAAGACCAGAGAGAAAGTAGAATGAAGAAACATGAACACAGACTCCAAAAATGTGAGAAGCCTTTAAACACACCAATCTAGGCAATATGGGAGTATAAGAACAAGAGCAGAAAAAGAATGAAGTAGAAAAATATTCAGGGAAATGGTAGCTCAAGAGCTTCAAATTAGCTTAACAACATTAATGTGTACATCCAAGGGGGCTCAGTGAACTTTAAATGAGATAATTGCAAAGAGATCTATATCCAGACACATTGTAGCAAAAATGTTGAAAGCCAGAAACAATGGGATAATATGGAAAGCAGCAAAAGCAAAATGACTCAGGTACAAAGGAGCTCCAATAAGATTTTCAGACGACTTCTCATTACACACAAAAAAACGGAGGCCAGAAGGCAGTGGGATGACAAATTCAAAGTGCTGAGAGAAAAAAATACCTGTCAACCAAGAAATTTATGCCCAACAAAATCATCTTTCAAAAATGAAGGCAAAATAAAGACATTTCCATATAAACAGAAAAATGAGAGGATTTGTTACTATAATACAAACTTCTCAAGAAATATTAAAGGAAGTTCTTCAGATTAAAAATAAGTAAACCCAGTCCACAAAGAGTCTTGGCAAAGGTTATTATATAATTATGTAAGATAGTGTAAATGCATATTTCTTCTGTCTTTTCATAACTGATTTAAAACAAATTTCATAAAATAGTATAGATGCAAAATCTTCATCAAAATATCAACATACCAAAACTAGAAATATATATAAGGTTATATATAAACACCAAATGGCATTATGCCAAGAATGCAAAATTGGTTTAACATCCAAAAATAATGTAATACATCATAACAGTAAAGGATAAAAACTACATGATCGTCTCAATAAATTCGAAGAAAGTATTTGACAAAAGCCAATACATCTTCAGGATAAAAGCAGTCAACACCGTAGGAATAGAATGGATCTTCCTCAACTGATAAAAAAAATCTACAAAAAACACAGTTAACATTTTGCTTAGTGGTGAAAGCCTGAATGCTTTCCCCTAAAATCAAGAACAGGACAAAAATATCATTTCCAACATTCGTATTCACTATTGTACTGGAAATTTTAGGCAGTGCAGTTGGGCATAAAAATGCAATAAAAATCATCCAGATTAGAAAAGTAAAAGTAAAATGATCTCTATTTGCATATGACATGATATATATAAAATGCTGAAACTATATGTTATAAAAATAAAATGCTAAAATTAAAATACTATTAGAATAAAGTTTCAGGGTACAAGATTAATATACAAAAATCCATTTTATTTCTATACAACAGAAATAAGACAGAAAATGACATTAAGAAAACAATTATACTAACTACTGAAGAAAAATGAAGAAAATACTTATAAATTTAACAAAAGTGCAAAATTTATATTTTGAAAATTGCAAAACATTGTTGGAAGACATTAAGAAGGCTTAAATGAATGTAAAGATAGCCCATGTTTGTGGATTGGATGATGTGATAATGATAAGCTGGCAATACTTCTCAAATCAATCTAGAGGCCCAATTAAATCCTTTTCAAAGTTCCAGCTGAATTTTTAGAAAGGGACAAGCTGATTCTAAAATTTGTATGAAAACATAAGTGAATAGCTAAAACAATCTTTGAAAAGAAAAAGTTGGAGAACTCACACTTTTTGATTTCAAAACTTACTCCAAACCTGCAATTAATCAAGACAATGCAATATTGTTGTGTGTGTGTGTGTGTGTATCCCAATGAATAAAATTGAGAAATAAACCCTCGTATTTATTATTAAGTGATATTTAGCAAGTACACCAGTGCAATTCAATGGAGGGTGGGAAGGAATAGTCTTTTTGAAAAACAGTTCTGAGATAAGTGGATGTTCATTTACAAAAGAATAAATCTGGATGTGTACCAGACACAAAACACAGAGTAAACTCAAAACAGATTATAGAACTAAATGTAAGAGCTAAAAGTATAAATATATCTTAGAAGAACATAAAGGGATAAATATTTTTGACTTTGGTTAGATGAAGATGCTTAGATGTATGACACCACAACATAAACAACACAAAAATAAGTAAATGGAACTTAAAACAAACAAACGAAAAAAGCTTGTGCATCAGAAGACATCATTAAGAAAGTAAAAATATAGACAAGATCAATGAAATCAAGAGCTGGTTCTTTGAAAAGATAAACAAAATGGATAAACCTTTAGCCACTCTTTAAGAAAAAAAGAAAAGAGAGCACTCAAAGTCCAAAATGAAGGAGGAGAAATACCACCACCACCACATAAATACAAAAATGTGAGAATATTATGAAATATTATATACAACAAATTGGATAACCTAGAATAAATGGATAAATTCCTAGAAATATACAATCTTCCAAAATGAATCTAGAAGAAATAGAAAATTTAAACAGACTGATTACTAGTAAAGAAATTAAATCAATAATCAAAAATCTCTCAACAAAAATAAAGTCCAGGACCAGACAGCTTCACAAGTGAATTGTACCCAATATTTAAAGAAGAGTTAATACCTATTTTTTTTTAAGATTTTATTTCTTTATTTGACAGAGAGAGAGAGCACAAGCAGGGGGAGTGGCAGGCAGAGGCAGAGAGAGAAGCAGGCTCCCCGCTGAGCAGGGAGTCCGATGTGGGGCTCGATCCCAGGACCCCAGGATCATGACCTGAGCCAAAGGCAGTCGCTTAACCAACTGAGCCACCCAGGCGCTCTAACACCTATTTTTGTACCCAATATTTAAAGAAGAGTTAATACCTATTTCTCAAAATAGCCCCCAAAAAATAGAGGAATAAAACTTCCAAATTCATTCTATGAAGCCAGTATTGCTCTGATACCAAAACCAGAAAAATACACTACAAAAAACGAAAACTACGTAACAATAGTAACCATCAACAAAAGGCAACCTAGTGAATGGGAGAAGATATTTGCAAATGATGTATCTGAAAAGTAGTTAATATCCAAAAAATATAAAGAATTTATGCAACTTAACATAAAATAAAAAGCAATCTGATTAAAAACGGGCAGAGGACCTAAATAGACATTTTTCCAAAGAAGACATACAAATGGCTGAATGACACATTAAAAGATGCTCAACATCACTAATCATCAGGGAAATGTAAATCAAAACCATAATGAGATATCACTTCATACCAATCAGAATGGCTAATTCCCCAAAGTCAAAAAATAAGTGTTGGTGAGGATATGGTGAACAGGGTGCCCTATGCACTGTTGATGGGAATGTAAATTGGTGCAGCCACTGTGGAAAGCAGTATGGAGGTTCCTCAAAAACTAAACATATAGATACGATATGACACAGTTATTCCACTACTGGGTATTTACCCAAAGAAAACAAAAACACTAATTTGAAAAGATACATGCCCCTTTATGATTATTGCAGCATTACTTATAATAGCCAAGATGTAGAAGCAACCCAAGTGTCCATTCATAGGTGACTAAAGAAGCTGTGGTACACTTACGTACACACAATGGAATATTACTCAACCATAAAAAAGAATGAGATCTTGCCATTTGTGACATCTGGATGGACATAGAGGGTGTTATGCTAAGTGAAATAAGTCAGACAGAGAAAGACAAATACTAGATGATTTCACTTACATTTGGAATCTAAAAACAAAACAACTGAACAAAGAAACAAAAAAGCAGACAAATACAGAGAATAAATTCGTGGTTGCCAGATGGAAGGAAGATGGGGGATGGGTGAAATAGATAAAGGGGATTAAAAGGTTCAAACTTCCATTTATAAAATAAGTCATAAAGGTGAAATATATAGCATAGAGAATATAGTCAATAATACTGTAATAATCTTGTATTGTGACAGATGGTGACTAACCCTTATCATAGTGAGCAGTGAATAATGGATAGAATTGTCTAATGTTTTATACCTGAAACTAATAAAACATTGTATGTTAATTATACTTCAATAAAAAAATGAAAATACAACCCACGGAATGGAACAAAGCATTTGCCCATTATATTTATAACAAAGATTTCTATCTGGGATATGTAAATAATGTTTACAACTTAACAGTAAAAAGACAAAAAGACCCAATTTTTTAAAACATACAAAAGATTTGAATAGACATTTCCCCCCAAAGGATATACAAATAACTAATAAATACATGAAAAGATGCTCAACATCATTAATCATTAAACAAATGCAAATTAAAACCACAGTGGGGTACTACTTCATGTCCATTAGGTTGGCTATAATCAAAATGACACATAGCAATAAGTACTGGCAAGGATGTGGGGACCAGAACCCTCATACACAGCTGGCAGGAACGTAACATGGTGTAGCTGCTTTGGGAAACAGTCTGGCACTTCCTGTAATGGGTAAGCATTGAGTTACCATATTATCCAGCAATTACACTGCTAGGTATATGCTCAAGAGAAATTAAAATCTACGCCCACAGAAAAATTTGTAAACATAGCAGCATTATTCATAACAGCCCAGATATTCATTAATCAATGAATGGATATACAATGGATGTGTGCTACATCCATACAATGGAATAGTGTTAATAAAAAGGAATGAAGTACTGATCATGCTACAACAGTGATGAATCTTGAAAACATTATACTGAATGAAAGAAGCCAGTCACAAGGACCACATAGTGTGTGAGTCTATTTACAGGAAATGTCCAGAATAGGCAAATACATAGAGACAGAAAATAGATTAGTGTCACCTAAGGCTGGGGGGATGGAGGGATGGCAGTGACAGCTGAGGGGTCTGGGGTTTCTTTTTTGGGGGGGGGAATGAAAGTGTTCCAAAATTGATTATGCTGATAGTTACAAGACTCTGTTAATATACTAAAAGCCATTGAACTGTACATTTTAAGTGTGTGGATTTATGGTATGTAAATTATATCTCAATAAATCTGGTAAAAAAAAAAAGTTAGTGAAGACTTAACTTCATAATATATCAAATAGTCCAGAGGAAAGAGTGCTCACTATACAATAAATAGAATATATTTGGGGGATCATAGATCATCCTCAAAATATAGAATGGGATCTGAACCACTGTAGTAATAACGAATGCAAATCCAGAACCAGAAATACCATGGTTTTACTAAATTAGTATTTTACAGAAATTGTTGTTACTGTCAAGTATTAAATGAGCTAATTCTTTTTAAAACATTCATTTTTTGGCATTTTTCTCTGAGATTCATGAAAATTTTCAATCCCATGACACTTAACATGTTCCCCAGTGCACACACACATACTCGCAACACCCCCATATTCTCTATAAGGAATAAACAATTACTAATTATTTGTGCTTTCTGGGACAGAGAACTAATTAAATAATCTTTGCCAATTTCCTTAAAAGTTAATGGGACTGAATTATTTAACTGCTCACAACAAACACCTGGTGCAGTTTTTTTGGCACTAATAGGTTTAACACATGTTCAAGTTTAAAGGTATTTTCTACACAACAGGCAAGCAAACTACATAATCACAAACTCTCACTCACCATTGTGAAGTTATGTGAAGTGACAACCAGTGTTTCCAGGTTCCTACTTTGTAAATTCAGCCTAAATGTGTCATACTAAATGTAACTGACCAGGTGTACATTATCTACATAGTGTTCTTTATGTTATAACTTGTATCACATGAAATCTGTTAATACAAGACATTAATAACGAGAGAGAGAGAGAGAGAGAGAGAAAGAGAGAGGATCCATCTTCTACTAATCCATTTTCTACTAATTACAGCAGTTCCCAAACTTGTCTGTATGTATGTTAGAATCGGTGGAAGATTTTTTTTTTTTTTTTTTTTTTAATTCCAAAGCCCAGACCATTCCCAAACCAACTGAATCACAATCTCCATGGTTAGGCCACAGGCATCAGTAGCTTATGAAGCTCACCAGAATATTCCAAAGTACAGACAAGTTTGGGAATTACTGCTCCAGTACAAGTACAAACAGGCAAGGAATGATGATTTTCCATATTTTAAAAATGTTCACATTTTTTAATGCTTTCCTATGCTTTGTATTCTATATATTAATTATATTTCTGGTGATTTGCAGCTAATGAAAATTTTGTTCTAAAAGGTCACTATAATTATTTAAAATTTAGGATGTATTTTCCATTTTTAATTTACTTATAACACTGTCACTGACCTGTTCAATATCACATTTTTTTTTTTTTTTACCCTCTGAGTTCTCAGAGATTGGGGTGGTCTTATGCAAGTTGCAGCTGGGTATCTCCAGCAGCTGTGGTAGTTTAGGCTCTTAGGGCAGGAAAGTAGGAGTGGTGATGGGGGCAGGGATCAAGACCCAGGCATGAGATCCTCACAGAAAGGTCTTGGAAAAAGGTTCTGTTGCCATAGAAGCCCATTGTATGGGGAGGCCATTTGCACCTTGGGTATATATAAATCAGGGACTGTAATTTTACTTGTATGATGGTTTCTTATCAAATAATCTTAAATTAGAAATTCAGTGTGAATAATTTTACCCCATTTTATCCTGTATCACTGATTGTTTACATCACTAAAATATTTATACACTAGCTCTTTGTGATTTTATTTTGCATTTTTCTGATGACTAATGATATAGACCCTCTCTCATGTGATTGTCATTTGTATACCTTCTCTGAAGGAGCTTTTTTTTAAAGTCCTTTGCCCCTTTTTTAATTGAATTATTTTCTTAGGGAGTTGCAAGAGTTCTTTCTAGATAAGAATCCTTTTTCATGTGTACACTGTAAGTTTTTCCCTTAATCTATGCCTTGGCTAATTAATATTATTAAAATCAGAAGTATTAAATTTTAAGCACAATTTATCGAAACATTTTTATGGTCTGTGCTTTTCTTTTTGTCCTAAGAAATCTTTGCCCAACCAAGGTTACAAAGACTTAATGCTGTTTTCTTTTAGAAGTTTTCTCTTTTTAGGTTTTATGTTTAGTTTTCTGATCTATTTTAATTCTTGTTTATGGTTTGATGTCAAAGTTGAGATTTATTTTTTGCATATTGATGTCCAATTGTTACAGTACCTTTTATTGAAAAGATTATGTTTTTCCCATGAAATTATGTTGGCATCTTTGAAACTGTATGTATGGATCTATATCTGAAATCTGTTTCACTGATTTGATGATTTCACTGATGAAATATGTCTATTTCATTGATCTACATGTCTATTCTTGGACCATATTGTCTTGATAACTACTTTATATTTAAATCCTGAACTAGGTAGTATAACTTCTCTGAAAAAAAATTGGCTATTCTAGGTCCTTTGAATTTCAATATAAATTATTAAAAATCAGCTTTTCAAATTCTAATTAAAAATATTGGGATTTAGATTGCAATTGCATTTAATCTATAGATTAACATCAGGAGAATTGGAAAATTGACATTTTAACATTACCGAGTCTTCCAGTTCATAAATATAGTATATCTCTCCAATGATTTAAGTTGTCTTTCATTTCTCTCAGGAATGTTTTGGAGTTTTTAAATGTACAGTCTTGGCACATCTTTTGTTAAGCTTATCCATCAGCATTCAAGTTTTGAATGCTACTATAAATGACATTTTTAGATCTTATTTTCCAATTTTTCAATGTTCCTATATAGAAATACCTTTTATTTCTTACAATAACTTGCATCCTGTGTCCTTGCTAAATTTGCTATTTGTTCTAGTACCTATTTTTTTGCTTTATTAGGATTTTCTATATATACAACCATGTTGTCTGTGAATAAAGAGAGGTTTACTTCCTTTCATTTATTTTTCTTGCACTGATGCAGAATCTACGACCTCCAGAAAAATGTTAAATAAAAGTAGTGAGTGTGGACATGTTTGCTTTTTTCCTCTTAGGAGGAAAAAAATTTTTTTTTACCATTAATCATGATGTTAGCTTTTTCACAGATGTCTTTTTCCTCTTCTCCTGGGACTCCAACTACACATCTGTTGGAACTCTTGGTATTTTCCCACCTCTCTGTTCATTTATACCATCTTTGTTTTCTCTTTTGGTTCATTTTTAGTTTCTTTTGCCATGTCTTTAAGTTCACTGATCTTTTATTTAACAGTCTCTCTGAAGTTAATATCAAACCAGTGACATTTTCCTTCCATATGTTAATACTCTTCATCTCTAGAAACTTCTTTACCTCTTTCCTTTCTCTCATTTTTTTTCAAATGCCTGAGTGTAATTGTGATACTTATAATAGCTATCTTAGAGATTTTTCTGCTAATTCCCACATGTCTGTTATTTCTGTGTTGGTTCTATTACGAATTTTCCCCTGCTATGGGTCAAAATTTTGCTTCTTCATATATATAATTTTATAATGGATACTGGGCATTGTGAATTTTATGCTGCTGAATGTTTTTTGTGGTATACATTTAAATATTGACTTTGTTTTGGCCGGCAGTTACATTCCCTATAAATAGTTTGATCCTTCTAAGATCTGTTTTTCTTCGAGTCTCTTAGAGTATCTTTTACTATAGAAGTAATTTAGTTCCTGTACAAAGGTTGTCTCTTCTTGGGTGTCTACTGAACGCTTCATATATTGAATGATGTGTCTTTATTTTGGCTCATGGAAATTTGAGTAAATCCTAGCTTTATATTAGATCTGGCAATTTTCAACTTGCAGTTCTGTGGTAATTTGGTTTTCCACAGTAATTGCTTGTTGGTGACCTTGTGAAGTTTCTCAGTACACATATGCAGATTGGCATTCAACCAAAGACTTATGAAGACCCCATGTGACTTTCTGGAGCTAATTCTCAGCATTGTTCTCTCATTTCCAGTGTTCACTTCTGCAAATTCCAGCCATCTTGGCCTCTCTAAAATCCAATCTCTGTCTCATCACCAGAAATTGCCTCCAAGTATGAACCAAGGGCAGTGGTAGGTCTCACCTAATTGTTTACCTTTCTCTCAGGGATCACAACCCTGTGCTGCTTTTTAGCCAGTATCTGAAAGAATTATTTCATATGTTTTGTTCAACTTTCTAATTGATTATAGAAAGAGGGAAATTACTGTTGCTTCTTCATAGGTAGAAGGAAAAGTCCTGGTCCTTCTAATTTTTTTTTTCTTTTGTCACTAGTCTGTCATGTACTGAGAAAGGTAAGGTAAAGTCTGCTACTACTACTAACATATTTGTTTCCCTTTTAATTTCTCATAATTTATAGTTTAGAAATGTATTTTATTTGTTGCACCAGTATTTCTAGTTGTTTCATATTCGTTGCAACCTATAGCATTTGGCATTACAAAGTTCTCTTCTTTGTCTTGTTTCATTCTTTTCAGCCTCAGTTTCTTCTTAATATCATTTTTGTGCTTTGAATTTGTATTTTCCATGCCTGTAATTTACTTTTCAAACTTCATGAATTACTTTTTTTAGGTCTGTTGCTTGTATACAGCATAGAATTGGGTTTTGTTTTTGAGACGCAATTAGAGAGTCATTTTTTAAAAAACGGGTTTTTGTTTGCAATATCTCATTTGACTGCATTTTCTGTTTTAATATACTTTTCTAATCTTTATGTGCCTGGCTTTCTTTGTGGGTTTTTTGTGTGTTGTCTTATGGTATCCAGGAAGGTTTGAATTTTTTTCTTATGCTTATTTTTATTATAAGTTTATATAGACAGTGCTCTGTTTCTTTGGACAAATCCATTGGTTTCCAAGTATGATAAAATTATGTTTCCAATCCTTCCATCTCCCTTCCCTTTCCTCTAGCAACCCATTATCTTGAACATGGCATACTTGTATACTTTATATAAACTTGTAATTCCATTACTTGATTGTTAGCTTTGAATATTCTTTATTGACTCCCAATTACAGATGAGAAAATCTGCAAACTTACTCTACTTCCCATCTAATTAACCTGTATCCCCGGATCTTATATAAATTGCATCATACCCACAGTGTCTGGGCACTGAATAATTATAATCAGATTGATCGTTTTAGCACCATATTTTTTGGTTTTGCTTTATTTTAATTCTATAGTTAAATATATAAAATGCGCACAATAAGTCTTTTTGCTCTGGCTTCTCCAATCATTTCTTTGTTGGCTGGTTGTAATAGGTTTTTTTTTTTTTTAATTCCTTGGTAAGTATACTTTAATAAGTTTTGGTGCTCTTCTGTTAATTTGCTTTCAAACAATTTTTCTTTTTTCAATTTAAAGATTTATTTATTTATTTATTTTTAGCATGGATGGGGGGAGGGGCAGAGGGAGAGGGAGAGAGAGAATCTCAAGCAGACTCTGTGCTGAGGGCAAAGCCCAATGTGGGGCTCCATCTCACGACCCTGAGATCATAACCTGAGCTGAAATCAAGAGTGGGATGCTAAACCGACTGGGCCACCCAGAAGCCCCTGATTTCAAACCAATTTCAAACACATACATTAGACAAATTTATAGTGTAGTGAATAGTAACCACTCAAATCACATAGAATACCCTGCCTTTTTTCCTATAGTCTGTTTTTATGGATGCTGTGCCTACTTCTTTATATTATTCCTCAAGAAATTCGATTTTTATTTCCCAGCTACTGGAGGAAGGTTCTTTCAAGGAGAGTATTTTTGCTGATATTTCTGAGGTCTGTTACCCTCGGCCAGCTTGGTATTTACTTTGCCCTGGTGCTTTTATCATCACCAAGCATAGTTTCTGCTCACCTTAGCTGCTTGGAAGCCCTCATTAGCTTTCTGAGATTGTGGATTTTTTGTCTCATAGTTTCCCTGACATAGATCCTGTGGAGGTTTTCTCTGTTTGCATCATTGATTTTGTACAATATCCGGAAGGAAAAGAATTTGTTTCACATTACCATGCGCAAACTGGAAGTTTCCCTTTTGTCCCAACAAAGCTTACAATTTCTCTCTTCCCTTTGTGAATATGCATCTGGACAACATAACTCAGTATGGCCTTTCTATGCAGTTTTCTCCCTGTTTCTAGTCAATTGCAAGATTGTTCTCATCTCTACTATCACCCTATTCCCATTAAAACTCACCAAGTTAAATCTGTACACAATCCAGACTCTTGATTGTCACTTCCCTAGCTGGTCTAACCTGGCCCACATATTTACCTCTAGTTTCTGTCAATGAGATGCCTTAATACTCCACTGCAGATAATTTTAAGAGTATGAGCCTTGTTCATTTTAGTGGGTTCTAAATCAAGAGAAAATGAAATATGTGAGCTTCTGAATTGGTATTAGGATCAGGAATTTGCACCCCCAAATTTCCATATCAACCAGGACCAGAAGCACAAGTATATATTTGAGAATTTTAAAAAGTGAAAATAAGTGAAAAAATCATCCTAATCTTTATACAGAATGAAATTCATAAGTTATAGCAGACTTAGCAATAAGAGAATATGAAATTCCATTGTAAATTTAAATTATCTGTTAGGTTGATTATTTTAGTAATCCTGGAAAAGAAAAAGAGTAAAAAGTATGATTTTAAAATGTTTAGATCCTAACCTTGTTTCCTAGCATCACTCATGAGATTGTTTGGGCTTTCAACTTGCCAGATGGTTTATATGCATGTAAAACTAGGTTTCATAATCACATTCATGCATTCCTTGTAATTTATTTACTCATTTTTTGCTTAATATGTCTTTGGAGAGAATAAGAAATAGAAAAATGTCACAATTGTGACAGGCCAAGCAAGCATTGTTGTCACTTTAGAAATTTGACCAATTATTGAGAAACATTTTTGGTGGCCAGTATGGGTTCCTTTGATAAAAATAAATTCAAGTCTATGTTTCAGACTCTATAAAGATTAAAAAAAATGACTTTTTCATTTTTCAGATATGGTCTTACAAGGGGGTCACACTACAGACTATTTGTTTCTTGGAAATTTCATTTATACGGTAAGATCACCCATATGATTCAATCACTTTTCCTAGTTTTTAATTGAAAAATTCAAGCATTATAAGAATTTCATAAATTTTAATTCTCCCTCATGCTCCAATACCTTCTCCAAGAAGGAACTATTACAATGGTTGCATATGCATGTGTGTATATGTGTGGGAGTATATATATAATTTCTAGAAATATGAAATACATTTAACAAATGTATATGTCCTCCCTTTGTACAGATAGGGAGGTGCCTTCTATATCTTGTTTTTTCACTATACAATATGCCTTGGTGATGGCTTCAAGCCAGTCCATAAATATCTACTTCATTCTTTCAGGGCTGCTTATATGCCTAACTCACCACTATTTATTTAGCCAGTCTCCTATTAGTGGACCTTAAGACTGTTTGGGGTCCTTTGCCATTGCCAACAATGCTGCAAAGATTATCCTTTATGCCCATGAGTAAGTATATCTGTAGGATAAATTTTTTTTTTTTTGAGAGAGAGAGAGAGAATGAGAGAGAGAGCACATGAGAGTGGGGAGGGTCAGAGGGAGAAGCAGACTCCCTGCCGAGCAGGGAGCCTGATGCAGGACTCGATCCCGGGCCTCCAGAATCATGACCCGAGCCGAAGGCAGTCGCTTAACCAACTGAGCCACCTAGGCGCCCTTGTAGGATAAATTTCTAGAAGTGTAATTGCTGGATCAGAGAGTACTGTGAATTTTGAAAATCATTACTAAATTATCCCCTAAAAAGGTTCTTCTTATAACATCTAGGTATAAGAATATCAGTTTCCCTAAGCCCCTATGGGTGGTAGTCTTCTCACACTTTTTGATCTAATAGGTAAGATGGTATCCTATCAGTTTTTGCCTTGAAAAAAAGCATATTTTCATGAAAAACCACTTTCATTTCTTCTTTTGTGAAGGCTTGTTGAATTACTTTAGCAGTCCTATTATTTTGTTGGTCTTTTTATTATTAGTAGTAGATATTTATATGTTAAGGATTTTTTTTCTCACATTTGTTACAAAAATATATTCTCAGTTTTACATTTTCACTTTTCATGGCATTTTTGTCACGCATATATTCTTCCGATTAGTTTTCTGTAGTTAAATTTATCGGTATTTTGCTTTATAGCTTCTGAGTTTTGTGTCTGCCACTAATTTCTTAACTCATAATCCTAAAAATTATAGATGTGTATTTAACTTTATGTTATCCCTTTTGTATGCAAGTAGAAACATATTCCTCTGCATGTTATTCCTTTTCATTTAACGACATATGTTGGAACAAGAAACTACAAACCATTTTTCCTCATGTTTTCTTCTATGTAAGAAGCAATTTATTGGCATATTGCCTCTTTTCACTTTAGCTGGTTGTCTCTATTATTTCATGATATTGGGTGTGGCTTTTAACTCTATATTATATAGTCCTAAACATCAAATGTGGTTAGATAGTAGTTTCTTATTTATTTGGACATATGCATACAGCAAATTTCCTTCTTTTCAGACCTCCTCACATACAGACATGCATGCATATATACAAATGTACAAGATAGTCCTTAAGATGCCAGAGTAAATTGATCTCATGGAATCTCTATCTCCCAAGGCAAAAAAAAAAAAAGTATAGATAATAAAACCACCACCAACAAATTATAGCAAAATAAATTTAGCATAGCAATTAAAGAAGGAAAGGGGACCTGACCAATGCTAAATATGAGATGCCAAAGGAGAGATGGTAGAGTTGGCAGGGTCAGCATGGTGAGATCATTAACTCAGCTTTCCTGATACACTGTTCCCAGTGCCAGTGGGTTTGAGGAAGTACTAGGCCCAAAGATAGTGCCTGGAGGAATACAGCAAACCTCCAGGGAGGTAGAGTCCACCCTAATGCTTTCAGAGAATTAAAGAAGGCCAATGGAACTAGAGCGCAGTGTGAACATGTGTTGGGCAAGGGAAGTTCAGGATAATGGCAAAGATGAACTTGGAGCAGTAGGTAGAGGCCAGTGCCTGGGCACCTTTAAGGTTTTGGAATAGTTTAGATGAGATGATGGAGGCTAGCTGGGATGCTGAATCTAGAGCTAGGGAGTGGACATAAAGTCTGCTTCAAAAGTAGGACTTCAAACACTCAGTGTATATCACACATCTGTGGCACAGGAACACACACTGTGACAAAATCATACTTAATGAAACACTTAGAGCTTTTTTTTTTTTTTGAGATTAAGAATAAGAAAGTTGTCAGTATTGCTGCCTCTCTCCAACACTGTGGAGGAGTTACTAACCAACACAATAAGAAGATGAGAAAAGGAGCACAAGCCTTAGAAAGGGGAAAAATTGGTTTTAAATCAGAGGTGATACAAGTGTACACAAAAAATTCTACAAATAAAATATTACAATTAATAAAAGAGGTTGGCAGTTTGCTGGATATCGGCCAATGTTTTAAAAACCAATTATATTTCAACATACCAGCAGCAAATATTTAGAAAATAAAAAAATTTATATACTATTTTACCATAGTATCCAACAAAGGAAAAACATGAACAAATTTAACAAATGATGTCCAAGACCTCTGAGGAAAATTAGAAGACTTTATTGGAGACATTAAGAACATCTAAATGGAGAAATATACCATGCTCATTAGTTGGAATACTCAATACTATGAGGAAGTCAGCTCTCCTCAAGCTGATTTATAGATTCATTATAATCCCAATCAAAAACCCAGATGCCTGATGGGCTATTTCTAAAATATGTATATATGAAATGCAAAAGGCCAAGAATAGCCAAAATGGTCTTTATGATTTCAATCTACCCTGTTCAACTGCACTTTTTATCAATAGCACTTGGATTTCTAATGAGAAAGAAATCTTCCATGCTATTTATAAAAAATGTCTATATATGATATAAACATGATTTTTGTCATATGGGTTTTTTTTTAGATTTTATTTATTTATTCATGAGAGACAGAGAGAGAGAGAGAGAGAGGCAGAGGGAGAAGCAGGCTCCCAAGGAGCAGGGAGCCCGATGCGGGACTCGATCCCAGGACCCTGGGATCATGACCTGAGCCGAAGGCAGATGCTTAACCATCTGAGCCACCCAGGCGCCCATTTTTGTCATATGTTAAAGGGCTTCTAAATACAAAACATTTATTGAAAAACTACATTCTGTCCTCAATTAAAACCTAGCAAATCCTATGACACCAGAATTCACTGGACATGGAGAACAGGGATGGGTGGGAGGAATCAGGGAGGGAGTGAGGTAACATGGATTCTAATGGAAATTTTAATACCTTTTTCCAATCTATTTCCCCTTCTCATCTCCGTGCACAGTATGTAATTGTTACTGTCTGTCTGAAAGCTGGTTTGGAGACACTATCTTGGAATAAAGTGAGTATTCTTGAGGGTATTTCCTTAATCCAGTATAGTTGTTTGCATGTTGATTTACTTTTAAGGTTTAGAAAAGTAGTAAGCATTTTTTTCCTGGTCTTCATATTTTACCTTCTTTTGTTTTGCATATTCAAGTGATGATTTAAACTGGATGGTGGCATATTAGCAATCTAATGTCTTTAAAATATTCATTTCCCTGCCTTACATCTTAGAAATAGATTCAATTTATCATGACATTAGAGATTCCTACATTATCACTACATGAGATCCTTAATTCATTATTATTATCAAGGAACAGAATTATAATGGAAAATTTAGCAAATACAGAAAAAGAAAGAAATACAAATTACCCGTACCTTTCAGTACCAGTGACATGGACATTTTGGTTTTTGTTCTATTCTTTCAGTCTTTGTTTTACATGTGCTTGGTTTGGTTTTGTTTTCTTTTCATAAAAATAGAATTTTAAGGTACCTAATATTTTGTAATTTGCTTTTTTCACTTAATACTAGATCTTTAACATTTTTCTATATCTTTAATATTTATATCTCACTTAATGACTATATAATATTTTATCACCTGGATGCTTATTTATTTTTAGAATAATTGTTTTAACTTCTTTTTTAATTGTTTTAACTTCTGTTACTATAAATAATATATAATCAGTACTGTTAATGAACACAGATATGCGTGTACTTACAGACATGAGTAATAATTTCCTTAGGATACTATTAAAAGTAGAACTTCTGATAAGTAGAATGTTTTTATGAACTGATGAATAATTTAAGTGAATCTGTATGTAAGTACATATACACACATATACCCATAAATAAGTTGTTTTCCAAGTTGTACTCAAAAGTTTATGAGACAAAATGAATTTTTATCAGCCTGTCACCTTTGGAGAGCTTAGATTACGTAGCATATCGTGTATTTCTTCTCCAATGTATAGAGTTCTCACTGTCCCTGTACCTGACGGAACATCAACACAATGTTGGGACTGAAGTGTTCTGAACAAAAATATTTTATTAGCAATACATAAGACACACCAATTGTGTGTATTATACTGCCTTAAGGTAACATAAATGATGGTTTTCTATTCCTCCTTTTAATTATTGTTAAATTCTCTTCGGCAAAAGTGTTTCTTTGGTCCAGGATCACCTACACTACCGGCATATGGTGAATCTCCTTTATGAATAAGGTAGTATTTTTAAAGCCAAAGCAGACTTAACAAAACTCTTCTGGACTATGAGCTACCAGGCTCCTGCCCTCCAGCTCACACGCTGGTTAGGAAGGAGCCTGGGAACTGGGGCAGGAAAGAAAAGGGACTGGTTTTCAATTTTGGTCATAGGCTACTCCACCCCATGGGGAAGGTCCAGGAGGGAGCCCCTGCTTCTTTACTGGGGAAGAGGATGCTGGTAGCCACTGTTTAGTTCAGAGAATGAGCCAGGGCAGAGAGAGAGAACAAAATATATCTCAGAGCAGCAATGGTGGCTTGCTACTGCCCCCACGGTGATGGTCCCGAGGGAAACCCACCTGAAAATACTATTTAAGCCGGAAAAAATGCCTTGCACTGCAGCCCATGTGTTAATGCCAACAATAAGGGAATGGTTACATGAAAACACACTGAAGTGTTTGAAAAGTTTGAAGCCCACAGTCTTGAGCCGATTCTCTTCTCCATCTTCTCCTGCATGACCACAAGAGAGCCCTCAGGAGGCCTATTTAATGAGGGTTCTATTTAATGAGAGAGAAATCCTTTGAGTAAGAGATTCTTTTTTTTTTTTTATGTTATGTTAATCACCAGACATTACATCATTAGTTTTTGATGTAGTGTTCCATGATTAAGAGATTTCTGAAGAGTGTGAAAAACTGCCTTTGAAAATGACTCATAAAGAAGTAACAATAAATACTCTGAGAAAATAGCAGATTGGGTTTTTTTCCTCCATATTTTTGTTTTTCAGATAGGATTAAGTAATGGGCAGTACCTAATAGGATGAGAGCACTTGAGCCCTTAAGAAATCATCTTGTCTCTCAAATCACTGATTTATACACAGATGGTAACTCTGAGGTGCCCAGCACAGCCGCCAGGTTTAGAACAGAGGTCTCCTATTCATTTTCCTTATGATTCCTCTGCTAACACAAATCACACAAGGCAACAGATCAGATCAACGGAAGGACCTACCTCCTGAGCATTTACCATTAAGAATTCGTCACAGTCCCCAGCCCCAGGCACAGACAGTGATCCTTCAGCCAACATCCTCAATCTGAATGACATACATACTTGATATGCACAGAAAACCTTCCAGTTTCAGTCAATCTAAGAGTCACAACTTCTGCCATTGTCCCAGAATTATTCATGCAGAACAGATATGATAGGGTCAAATTTTTAGCCCTCTTAATGATTTCTGTTCAAACTTTTTTTCCTGAAGAGATCTTTGTTTTAATAAGTAGGCAGAAGCAGAAGTCTCACTGAATAACTTATCCTTGTACCAATTCTGATTGAGAGTTGACAGTTTCACTGAAGACACTGAATATCACTTGGCTTAGGTGACAAGGTACAGTTATTTTAGATACTTTAAACAATGGCTCCTTGAATCCACAGCAAAATAATCTGAGAAGGATGTTAGAAAGGAAGTCTCAAGTATCAAGAATTCAAAAGATTATAATTTTCTTCATCTGAGAACATATGGCCTAGACAAATGATTCTGTCAGTTGATAGTGTTATTTTTTTCTTTTAAACGGAAAAGGTTGAAGTGTTTCTGTAATATTTTTCTTTCTGCAGTTTAGTCACTTGGCCATTTGGGGAAGCATACTTATATGGCTGGTGTTTTTTGCAATTTACTCTTTCGTATGGCCCACAATTCCTATTGCTCCTGAAATGAGAGGACAGGTTAGTTTTATTAATTGTCAGTGGTGAGTATACTTTACATCCCTCTTGAAAACTTATGTTTGTTAATAGTAAAAGCTTATGTTATCTACTCTCAAAGTGATTTGGAAAGAGAAGAAAAAAATCAATGCAATTAGAAATAGTTGGTGATCCAGCTAAATTCTGGTGATGTTTTAAGTATTATTTTATCTAAAATCTCATTACCTCAAACTATATATGTTTACCATGGTTTCCAAACTTTTTATCTTTTGTGCATAACTGATAAAAGCTATAATCAATTCAGGATCATCCAAAATAGCTAATATTGTAATTATATTTTTTATGTAATGTGCTATGTGCTATTTGGTACTTGGAAAGGACGCATGACAAATAAGAAAACATTTTTTTTAAGATTTTATTTATTTGTTGCCAGAGAGATAGAGAGCACAAGTAGGCAGAGCGGCAGGCAGAGGGAGAGAGAGTAGCAGGCCCCCTACTGAGCAGGGAGCCCGATGCAGGACTCAATCCCAGGACCCTGTGATAACCTGAGCCAAAGGCAGATGCTTAACTGACTGAGCCACCCAGGCACCCAAGAAAACATTTTTATTTGAAATTTTAAACCAGAATTGACATTCCTTGGAGCTCCAGAAGCTCCAGCTTCTAAATATTTTAAAGTTTCATGAAACTGTTATTTTGCTTATGTTAAACCTCAGGGGTGATATAGTTTTTAGAATTTTACAATTAGTTACATATTTCTAAATTCTACTTTGTCTATACTTATAATGGAGGATTAGGCCTATGATGCTTACAAAATGATTCACAGAATCACATGATTGTAGGACTAGAAATAGCCCTGGTCCAAGTCAGTCAGTTACTAAATAGAGAAACATAGGTCCAGAGTTGCCCAGTTCAATCCCTGTCTGTCTACCTAGCTGTCATACTGTCTTTCTCCGTGGAAATAAGAGATGATCCTTGTACCCCTGGCCTGTGTCAGCCCAATTCTCAGGAAATAAGAATTTTAAGGATTTCCTGTTTCAGCCACGACTAAGTGTCCAATATTGGAAAAGCCTGACAAAAACAACTCTAAAAACTAGAATATTTCTTCAAATAAGAAGTATTTGAAGACATTGGCTAGAAACCAACAGAGGTAATACTTGAGGACGTGATTCTTGAATGAAGGGAAGCCTTTCCCTTCCTTATCTTGGCATCTTCCCTATGAGTATTTCTCAGCTTGCAGTAGAAGAAAAGGAGCCCAAAGTTAATGCAGTGATCTTACTAGGAGGAGGAGGTAGAATTCAGACTCCCAGGCTGCTGAAACACCTGTACTTGAGGGATAAAACCCTCAAGAAGACGTAGCCACAGAGAAGTGAGAGGCATAGGCACAGAACCAGGGAAAGATTTTGATAGGGCCAAGGGTAGTTTGAAGCTTGGTTTTGCCCTTAACTATCACGGCCTTATTCCCAGGCTGTAGTACTCTCTTCTAATTTGAGGCATTTACTTCTAGGGCATGGCTTTTCTGGGATCTCAAGAAGACTCTGGATGTTTACCAAGGGCATTTCCACTTGGCAAGACTTAAACTACAATCTCTATCTCCCCAACATTGGTGGGCACCAAGTCTTGCTTGGTTTTTCAACCTGCTGTTTTCTGCTAAGTCTCTGAAAGTCTCGACATACACATGCACTGCTTAAAAGTCAGTCCAGGGGTGGCTGGGTGGTTCAGTTGGTTAAGCATCTACCTTCAGCTCAGGTTATGATCCCAGGGTCCTGGGATCGAGCCCCATGTTGGGCTCCCTGCTCAGCAGGGAGCCTGCTTCTCCCTCTTCCTCTGCCTGTTGCTCCCCCTGCTTCTGTGCTCTCTCTCTCTTTCAAATAAATAAAATCCTTTAAAAAATTTAAAAGTCAGTCCAGGAGTTAAGGGCAATTGACATACTTCATTTATGTGTCAAAGAGGAAATTGGACATTATGAACTAAATGAAAATGAAAACATGATGTGTCAAAATTTATAAGAGGCAGTTGATGTAGTACTTAGAGGGAAATTTTTAGCACTGTAGCTATAAAAAAGAATGTTTTCAAATAAACAGCTCTAGCTTCCACATTAAGAAGCTAGAAAAAAGACAAATGAAACCCAGCTGAGAAGAAGAAAGTAAATAATAAAGATAAAATGACCAAATTATACAATGGGCAAAATATTCAAATAGATACTTCACCAAAGAATATATGTGAATAACAAAGCCAATGAAAAGATGCTCAACATCATTAGTTATGAGGTAAATACAAATTAAAACCAAAATGAGATAGCAACACACAACTATTAGCATGGCTAAAATTATAAAAATGTCAACACCAAGTGTTGCTGACGATGTGGAGCAATTGCAACTCTCATATGCTGCTCATAAGAATGTAAAATGGTACAACTGCTTTGGAAAGCAGTTTGGCAGTTTCATAAAGGTGTAATGTACATATACATAAGACCCTGTCATTCCACTCCCTGTGAAAGCCTATGTGCACACAAAGACTTGAGCATGAATATTCATAGCAACTTTGTTTGCAATGGCCAAAACTAGAAACAACCCAAAAGTGCACTGACAGGTGAATGAAAAGACAAATCACCATACAATAGACTATTATTCAGCAATAAAAAGGAAACAAAAAACTATTGACCCATACAACAACATGGATGGCTCTCAAAATAATTATGTTAAGAGAAATAAACCAGGCCAAAAAGTTTGCAAACTGTATGGATCTGTTTATAAAAATTCCCAACAAAGGGGCACCTGGGTGGCTCAGTTGGTTAAGCGACTGCCTTCGGTTCAGGTCATGATCCTGGAGTCCCGGGATCGAGTCCTGCATCGGGCTCCCTACTCGGCAGGGAGCCTGCTTCTCCCTCTGGCCCTCCTCCATCTCATGCTCTATCTTTCAAATAAATAAATAAATAATCTTAAAAAAAAAAATTCCCAACAAATTTATAGTGGCAAAAAGCAGATCAATGGTTAGCTGGAGACAGGGTGGTGGGTGGGATGTGGCAGGGAAGGGCAGGAAGGAGTGTTCACATTGCAGGATAAGGAGACTCCTAGGGTGCTAGATATATTCTTGATTGTGGTAATGATCTTATTAGCATAATGTATGTCAAACGTCAAATTGTTCACTTTAAATATGTTCAGTATATTGTAAGCCAATTATGTCTTGATTAGCTTCTTTAAATAATATTTAAATGAGCCCTAATTCATAAATGTGGTGAAATAAGTACTGTAGTAAGGGAATGGTGATAAGCTCATTTTGTTCCCATTTTAGGAGAGAATATTTATATTGTCATAAGTTCTGCATTAAAATTGAGAATTTTAGTGAAAAACAGAGCTTTTTCCCTAAGATCAGGAACAAGACAAGCATATCCACTCTCACCACTTCTATTCAACATAGTACTGGAAGCCCTAGCCACAGCAATCAGACAAGAAAAAGAAATAAAAGACACACAAATTGGTAAGGAAGAAGTAAATCTGACACTATTTGCAAATGACATGATACTATATATAGAAAACCCTGAGGCCTCCACCAAAAAAACTACTAGAACAGATAAATGAATTCAGTAAGGTCACAGGATACAAAATTAATATACAGAAATCAGTTGCATTTCTATATGCTAATAATGAAGTAGCAGAAAGAGAAATTAAGAAAACAATCCATTTACAATTGCACCAAAAATAATATAATACCTAGGAATAAACTTAACCAAGGAGTGACAGGTCTGTACTCTGAAAACTATATAACATTGATGAAAGAAATTGAGGATGACAAACAAATGGGAAGATATTCCATGCTCATGGATTGGGATCACAAATACTGTTAAAATGTATTACCCAAATCAGCACATTTAATGCAATCCCTAACAAATACCAACAGTATTTTTCACAGAACTAGAACAAATAATCCTAAAATTTGTATGGAACCAGAAAATACTCTGAATAGCGAAAGCAATATTGAAAAAGAAGAACAGGGCTACCTGGGTGGCTCAGTTCGTTAAGCGTCTGACTCTTGATTTCTGCTCAGGTCATGATCTCACAGTTGTGAAATTGAGCCCCACGTCAGGCTCCACGCTTGGTCGTGGAACCTGCTTAAGATTCTCTCATTCCATCTCCCTCCCCCACCCCACGCCCAGCTCTCTCTCCCTCTCTCTCTCAAGAAAAAGAAGAACAAACCCAGAAGTATCACAATCCCAGTTTTCAAGATACTGCAAATCTATAGTAATCAAAGCAGCATGGTACTGGCACAAAAATAGACACATATATCAATGGAGCAGAATAGAGAACCCAGAAATAAACTCATGATTACATGGTCAATTAATCTTCAACAAAGGAGGCAAGAATATGCAACGGGAAAAAAGACACTCACTTCAACAAATGTTGTTGGGAAAATTGGATGGCTACATGCAAAAGAATGAAATTGGACCACTTTTTACACCACACACAAAAATAAACTAAAATTGACTTATTTATTTATTTATTTTTAAAGGTTATTTTTTCCTTTGAATGGGCCACACTTTCCTATTTCTTTGTATGTCTTATGAATTTTTTGTTGAACACTGGAAATTTAAATCTAATAATGTGGTAACTCTGGAAATAAAATTTTCCCTTCTCCCCAAGTTTTGCTGGTTTTTGTTATTTTTATTTGTTTATTGTAGGCTGCCTCTGTGCTGAGGATCAACTTGAGGCATACATTTACTGTCCTCTTAGGTCTTTTCTAGACTTCTTCCTGGGCACAAGTGGTCACTTTTTAATTTTACTTGTATATGTAGCTATTTTTGAATGCCCTAGTTTTAAATATGTCTGGCTCCTAAAAGGGGAAAAATGAAAAAAAATGGAGTGGAAAAAGAGTTCTGGTGTTTTAAGGCCCTCTGAAGTCACTTCAGCCAGAGGGGAGGGGCTTGGAACAATGCAAGGATGTACAACAACACTTGCTGTCTGCCCCTTTGCACCTCTGTGATCAGAAGCAGCAGTCAGTGATCAAAGACCTCCAATATTTGGATAACAGGTTTCTTTCCCCCAGCCAGCATCCCCTAACCTGTATGCAAGATGCTCCAGAAATATGTGACTGGGAGTGTATGATGGGTAGCTGCTACTACTGGGTAGTGCTAAGAGCTGAAATTGACCAAAGCTAAACACAATTTACCATTCAAGTCACCCCCTGGAATATGCAAGCCTTCAACCGATTTCAGAGTTCAAGAACAGACACATTCTATGAGTGCAGTTTTGTTGTCTAGGGGGAAGACAGATCCCCATTGCTGCTTATTCTGCCATCATCCTAGAATACTGTTACATTTATTTCTGCTCTGATCTTTATTATTTCCTTCTTTTTGGCTGTGGGCTTAGTTGTTCTTGTTTTTCTAGTTCATTAAGTTGTTAAGTTAGATTAAGATCTTTTTTTTCTTGATATAAACACTTATTGCTATAAACTTGTTCTTAAAATTGCTTTTATCATACCCCAGTTTTTGGTACGTTGTGTTCTCGTTTTTGTTTGTCTAAAGATACTTTCCAATTTCCTTTTCTGTGTCTCAACTATTTTTGTTGAACTTTGTTTTTTAATTAAGGTATAATTAATCTACAGTGTTATATTAATTTCAAGTATATAACATAGTGATTCAACAACTCTATATGTTATGCTATGCTCACTTCCAAGTGTAACTACCATCCATCACCATACAATGCTATTATGGTACCCTTGACTATATTCACTGTGCTATACCTTTAATACCATGACTTATTCATTCCATTAGTGGAATTACTGGATCATATAGTGTTTATTTTTAATTTTTGAAGGACCTCCATAGTGTTTTCCACAGTGGCTTGCACCAATTTACATTCCTGACAGTGCATGAGGACTCCTTTTCTCCACATCCTCACCAACATTTGTTATTTTTTGTTTTAATTCTAGCCATTCTGACAGGTATGAGGTGTGGTTTTGACTTGCATTTCTCTGACGATTAGGGATGTTGGGCATCCTTTCATGTGTCTATTGACTATCTGCAAATCTTCCTTAGAAAAATATCTATTTGGATCCTCTGCCAATTTTTAGTTGAAATATTTCTTTCTTTCTTTCTTTCTTTTTTTTTGGTGTTGACTTCTGTAAGTTCTTTATATATTTTGGATTTTAATTTCTGATTGGATATATGATTTGCAAATATCTCCCATTCAGTATGTTGTCTTTTTGCTTTGTGGCCCAAGATGTGATCTATCCTGTATAGTATTCCATGTGCACTGGAGAGGAATGTGTATTCTTGTGCTGTTGGATCAAATGTTCTGTATGTGTCTATAAGGTCCATTTTGTCTATTGTGTTATACAGGTAAGCTGTTTCCTTATTGATTTTTCCATCCAAATGATCTATCCATTGTTGAAAGTGAAGTATTGAATTCCTACTATTATTATATTGCTCTGACTTTGCCCCTTCAGTTTTGTTAGTACCTGGTTTAAATATTTAGGTGCACCAATGTTGGGTGCAAATAAATTTACATTTCTTATATCCTCTTAATGAATTGACTCTCATACTATACAGTGACCTTCTTTGTCTCTTATGACCAATTTGGCCTGAATGTCATTTTATCTAATATAAGTATAGCCACTCCTGCTCTCTTTTGGTTACCATTTACTTGTAATATATTTTTCAATACCTTTACTTTGTGCCTATGTGTCCTTAAAGCTGAAGTGAGTCTCTTAGCGCAGCATACTGTTAGATCTATTTTTGTTTTTAGATTTTATTTATTTTAGAGAGAGAGAGAGAGCATGCATAAGCTGGGGGGGCGGAGGGGCAGAGGGAGAAACAGATTCCCCACTGAGCAGGGAGCCCAATGCAGGGCTTGATCCCAGGACCCTGGATCATGACTTGAGCTGGAGGCAGATGCTTAACTGACTGAGCCACCCAGGCACACCTGGATCTTATTTTTTTATCCATTCACTCTGTGTCTTTTGATTGGAGAATTTAATCCATTTACATTTGAAGTAATTACAGATAGGTAAGGACTTACTATTGCCATTTTAACAAAATTTATTATTCTCACAGTTCCTAAAGATAAAGCACAGAATGCCACATAGGACCACAAGGAAAAGATACCAGGGTGGTCAGAAGGCAGAACACAGGAGTTGGGGAGCACTTAGGCCTTGCCTTTTTTGGGGTTTCCATAAGAAAACAAGGCAGAGCAGGGTAAACAACCCAGGAATGGCTAGTTTGAGTGATAGTTTGATTTTTGCAGGCTTTGGGCTAGAGGTGGTTTCTAGTTGCCTGGTCCCTGGTTCTGGGATGATTACAACAGAGGAATATTGCCTCCTGGGGTGTATGGGTCAGTTAGAGGAGATAGGGCTGTGGATTTAGCCCTTGAGTTTGCAGATCAAAAGCATCCTCCCAGTTGAGATCTTACTATCTCTAAGAACAGACTAGCCCTGGGAGGGGCAGTCTCCAGATAGAAAGGTTTTTTAAGATGTTGAAATATTAGAATATACAGAAAATTAAAAATATATAAACAATACAGAGCCTTACCCGGTCTCAAGTCAGTACAGTCCTTATTGAATTAAAGTGATTTGTCAGTTACCAATTTGTCAGGCAGAGAGAAGAGTGAATTTTTTCAGGGGACTATAATGGCATAATTGCCTTACACACAATGTCTGGAAGTTAAACAAAGTTGTATTGCTAGGTAATATTGCTAGGTAATACTCTTGCATTCCTGAGATACGACTTATTTGATCAAAATATTTTTTTAGTTGGTTGTTTATAGAATATACTATTAAATTAAGCTAGCTAATACTATAGTTAGGCTTTATTTACTCACATTGATTTAGTAGTTCTAGACTCTTATGACTGCATCCATACATGCATCTCCAGGTTTTTGTGGAGGAGAAGGGAAACTGAAAGTTGCACTTTCTACCCAATACTGACAAACTAAAAGATTCCTATTTAAATATTCTTTATTTGTGTTTATTTGCAGGTCAATATGGTCCTGGCTTGTCCACACTTCTGGCTGGGTTTTTTCATAGTCCCCACTGTGTGCCTGATTCTAAATTTAATATGGAAATCGTAAGTTGAAAAATGAAGTAGTAACCAAAAGATACGTTGTCATAGTTAATTGTCCTTTTCCAATTATATGGTTTTCAAGTTAAATTTAAAAATCTGCCATTTTATGAATATTAAAAGTCATGGAACTTTTAGAGGAAGTAAATGCCCTGTGCCTTTGCCACTGATTTACCAGCAATCGATTCAGGGGGAGAAAAAAAGATGGAATCAAAATTCACAAGAGGTAGAATTTGTAGTGATATTACCTAGTTTGTGATTTTTTTTCTGAACGGTCATCGATTTACTCTTTAGAAGTGGGACTTATATAACTTCTATCCACTTTAGAGGAACCAAAACCTGATATCAGAGGGTCACAGATTAAAAGCTAATAAGAAATAGGGAGATATTCACATTAGAAAGACATTCTTCACTTTTTAAAAACATTTGGAATAAGAATCTGTCAAATATAGTTCTCCCAGAATACGTAACTATTAGATTACAGAATCCTCCCACTTTTTTTTTTTTTATCCAACAGGGAAAAAAGCTTTAAACTAAGGTGCTAGAAATCCCTGAAATCCCTAATGTGGGACAAAAAATCCATGAAATTACAAGATTTTAAATCAGAAATAACTTACATATGATCATTGTACATAATCTGCAACATAAACAGAGATCTGAAACATTACAAATTTCAAACTAAGAAACAGAGAAAGGAATATTCTAGAAGGGATAATATTAATTTTGCTTTTTAATGTCCAATTCTTCCCCAATCCTTCTATGTATCAGGGCAAACACAATTATTTGAGAAAATGTGCCCTTAGATCCAAAGAGATGTACAAATGAGTATTTGGAATATAATTTGTTTAGAAATTGGGTACCACCTACATGCATTTAAATGGATTCCTCTGGAAGTGAGGGCTGAGATGCATCTGCCACTACTGTTTTCCAGGAAACTTTGCCTAGTAAATTCCATAGTTATGTAAGGATACCAAATTTTTGCTTGATAATGTGTAACTGTGAGATGGCTAAAATTTAACACTAATATCCCTGAAAATTTTTGGAAAGTGATCCATGGTATTGAAAGAAGGTCTTAACTTGGATCTTTTAAAACCTATGATCTCACTCATATGTGGAACATAAGGAATAGCACAGAAGACCATAGGGGAAGGGAGGGGAAACTGAAGGGGGAAATCAGAGAGGGAAACAAACTATGAGAGACTCTGGACTCTAGGGAAACAAACTGAGGATTTTAGAGGGGAAGGGGGGTGAAGGGATGGGATCGCCTGGTTATGAGTATTAAGGAGGGCACTTGTGGTGATGAGCACTGGGTGTTATAAGCAACTAATGAATCATTGAGCACTACATCAAAAACTAATGATGTTATTATAGCCACCACTAACTGAAGATAATAAAAATAAATAAATAAAAATAAAATCTGTGGGGGAGGAACAAGATGGTAGAGGAGTAGGAGACCTAAATTTTTTCTGGTCCCAGGAATTCAGCTAGATAGGGATCAAACCATTCTGAACACTTACGAACTCAACAGGAGATTGAAGAAAAGAATGGCAACAACTCTCTGAACAGAAAAGCGACCACTTTCTGGAAGGTAGGACGTGCGGAGAAGTGAATCTGAGGCGATATTTGGGAAGATAGCGGGGGTGGGGGCCTCCGTCAGCTGCTACCAGCAAGTGATAGAGCAGCGGAGCACAAAATCAGAACTTTTAGAAGTTGGTTCTGCTGAGGGACATTGCTCCAGTGGCTAAGTGGGGGGTGGAACCCTCCCCGGGACAGTGTAGTCTCAGGACCCTCGGGGTCACAGAAAGACCAGGGGTGCCTGAGTGCAGCAGAGCTCCCAGATACTGGAGCGGGAAAGCCGGCTGCAGAGATGGAGCCAAGGCACAGGCTCTCAGCTTGGGGTTGCCATAAACCGTGATCTGCAGCACAGTCGGGCCACTGCTCCTCCAGCAGGGACCCAACAAGTGGCAGATCTGGGGACACTCCCCTTCCTCCCCCAGGAGGAGCGGCATGGGAGTGCACTGCACGGATCTGCTGGGTTTGGAGACTCCACACGGGGTCATGTACCAGAGATAGAAACGCTCGGTCACAGGCCGGGTGAGCATGGAGTGCGGCCAGAGACCAGGGAGACGGGAGTGACTGACTGCTTTTCTCTGGGGGCTCACTGAGGAGTGGGGCCCTGAGTTCTCAGCTCCTCTGGCTCCTCCGGGGTGGAGATTGGGAGGCCGCCATTTTCACTCTTGGCCTCCAAAGCTGTACGGAAAGCTTGCAGGGAACAAAAGCTCCCGAGAGCAAACTCGAGTAGATTACTTAGCCCAGACCGGCAAGGGTGGGGCAATTCCACCTCCGGCAAAGACATTTGGAAACCACGGCAACAGGCTCCTCCCCCAGAAGATCAGCAAGAACAGCCAGCCAAGACCAAGTTTACCGATCAATGAGAACGGCAGAACTCCAGCGCTAGGGGAATACTGCATATAGAATTTATGGCTTTTTTCTCATGATTTAGTCTTTCAAAGTTAATTTTTAAATTTTTTTTTTTAATTTTTCTTTTTCCCCTTTTCTACCAACATCTTATCAATCCCTTTTTAAAAAATCTTTTTTATTTTTCATTTTTAGGGACATATTCTAGCCCTTCATCATAGTTAACCTTATTTTCGGTATATATATAAGTTGTTCTCTCTTTAAAATTTTGGGATATGGGAACAGGAGGGGGTAAAGATGGTGGAGGAGTAGGGGACCCTATTTAAACTGGTCCCCAGAATTGAGCTGGATATCTACCAGACCACTCTGAGCACCCATGAAACCAGCCTGAGATGTAAGAAGATCTAGATCTCTACAAACAGAATATTGCAGGCAGTTGGTTTCGAGATATGAAGCAGGGAGCCGTGATTCCGCAGGCAGATATTGGAGGATAAACAGCAGTGGGAGGGTGCCTGGCCACGGAGATCCTACACCTCCAGTGAGTGACAGCCTCACGCACTGGGGACCAGGAACAGACTCGCAGACTGGTAGCAGCGGGGAAAGGACTTTAGGGCAGCCCCCAGGGTGGAAACCCAGAGCTGCGGGACCATGCCTGCGAACTGCAACCCCTGGGGTGGAATCCTGGAGCGGCGGGGTCGTGCATGTGCAAACTGAGAGCAGCTGGCGGTTTTAGAAGCACAAAGGGCAGAGATGGCCCAACCTGGAGGCAGGACTAGGGGTGCTGTGGAGGGGCGCACAACCCAGGATGCTACAGTTTATAGCAGCATGGACAGGAACAGAGATGGTGTGGCCTGGAGAGCTCACTGAAGAACAGACTGTGATCTCTCTGCTCTGAGGCAGAGGGCTGGAAACCGTCTCTTCCGCTCTGACTCGCGGAAGAGACGCAGAAAGCCGCCAGAGAACAAAACCCCAAAAACTGATTCCCGCTGAGCCCATCCCCCACCAGAGGGGGGCAGGGCAACTCCGCCCAAATGGGGTTGCCTGAGTAACAGCACGGCAGGCCCCTCCCACAGGAGAGAGGCTGGGAAAACAAGAGGCCAGCAACCCTAAGGTCCCAAGAAAACAGATGCATCTTGCTTGGGTTCTGGTCAATAATTTGGACTCTATACATTCCCTCAAACACCCATCAACAGAATGACTAGGAGGAGGAGCCCCCAAAATAGAAAAGACTCAGAGATTATGACTTATGCTGCAGATTTACAAATGGATGCAGATATAACCAAGATGTCGGAGATGGAATTCAGGCTAGCAATTGTGAAGACAATGGCTAGAATGGAGAAATCAATTAATGGCAACATAGAGTCTCTAAGGGCAGAAATGAAAGCTGAATTGGGAGAACTTAAAAATGCTATCCATGAGATCCAATCCAATCTAGATAATCTAACAGCTAGGGTAAGTGAGGCAGAAGAGCGAATAAGTGACCTGGAAGACAATATAATAGATAAAAAGGGAAAAGAGGAGACCAGGGCAAAACAACTCAGAATCCATGAAAATAGAATCAGAGAAATAAGTGACACCATGAAGCGTTCCAATGTCAGAATAATTGGAATCCTGGAGGGAGTGGAGAGAGAGAGACGACTAGAAGATGTATTTGAGCAAATCGTAGCTGAGAACTTCCCTAATCTGGGGAATGAAACAAACATTCGTGTCCTAGAGGCAGAGAGGACCCCTCCCAAGATCAAGGAAAACAGGTCAACACCCCGGCATGTAATAGTAAAACTTGCAAATCTTAGAACCAAGGAAACCATCTTAAGGGCAGTTAGGGGGAAGAGATTCCTTACGTACAGAGGGAGGAACATCAGAATAATGTCAGACCTATCCACAGAGACCTGGCAAGCCAGAAAGGCCTGGCAAGACATATTCAGGGTACTAAATGAGAAGAAAATGCAGCCAAGAATACTTTATCCGGCAAAGCTTTCATTTAGAATGGATGGAGAGATGCAGAGCTTCCACGACCGGCAGAAACTGAAAGAACAGGTGACCACTAAGCCGGCCCTGCAAGAAATATTAAGGGGGGTTCTATAAAAGGAGAAAGACCTCCAAGAGTGATATACAACAGAAATTTACAGGGACAATCTATAAAAACAACGTCTTCACAGGCAACATGATGACAATTAATTCATATCTTTCAATAATCACTCTCAATGTGAATGGCCTAAATGCTCCCATAAAATGGCACAGGGTTGCAGATTGGATAAAAAGACAGGACCCATCCATATGCTGTCTACAAGAGACTCATCTTGAACCTAAAGATACATCCAGACTGAAAGTGAAGGGATGGAGATCCATCTTCCATGCCAGCGGACCTCAAAAGAAAGCTGGGGTAGCAATTCTTATATCAGACAAATTAGATTTTAAACTAGAGTCTGTAATTAGAGACACAGAACGACACTATATCATTCTTAAAGGGTCTATCCAACAAGAAGATCTAACAATTGTAAATATCTATGCCCCCAACATGGGAGCAGCCATCTACGTAAGCCAACTGTTAATCAAAATAAAGAGTCATATTGATAACAATATGTTAATTGTAGGAGACCTCAATACTCCACTCTCAGCAATGGACAGATCATCTAAGCAGAAAATCAACAAGGAAACAAGAGCTTTGAATGATACATTGGACCAGATGGACCTCATAGCTATTTACAGAACATTCCACCCTAAAACAACAATACTCGAGCGCACATGGAACTTTCTCCAGAATAGACCACATACTGGGTCACAAATCAGGTCTCAACCGGTACCAAAAGATTGGGATCATTCCTTGCATATTTTCAGACCACAATGCTTTGAAACTAAAACTCAGTCACAAGAGGAAAGTCGGAAAGAATTCAAATACATGGAGGCTAAAGAGCATCCTACTAAATGAATGGGTCAACCAGGAAATTAAAGAAGAATTTAAAAAAAATTCATGGAAACCAATGAAAATGAAAACACAACTGCTCAAAATCTTTGGCATGCAGCAAAGGCAGTCCTAAGAGGAAAGTATATAGCAATACAAGCCTTTCTCAAGAAACAAGAAAGGTCTCAAGTACACAACCTAACCCTACACCTAAAGGAGCTGGAGAAAGAACAGCAAGTAAAGCCTAAACCCAGCAGGAGAAGAGAAATCATAAAGATCAGAGCAGAAATCAATGAAATAGAAACCGAAAGACCAGTAGAACAGATGAATGAAACTAGGAGCTGGTTCTTTGAAAGAATTAATAAGATTGATAAACCCCTGCCCAGACTTATCCAAAAGAAAAGAGAAATGACCCAAATAAATAAAATCATGAATGAAAGAGGAGAGATCACAACCAAAACCAAAGAAATACAAACAATTATAAGAACATATTATGAGCAATTCTATGCCAGCAAATTAGATAATCTGGAAGAAATGGATGCATCCCTAGAGATGTATCAACTACCAAAACTGAACCAGGAAGAAATAGAAAACCTGAACAGACCTATAACCACTAAGGATATTGAAGCAGTCATCAAAAATCTCCCAAAAAACAAAAGCCCAGGGCCAGATGGCTTCCCAGGGGAATTCTACCAAACATTTAAAGAAGAATTAATACCTATTCTTCTAAAACTGTTCCAAAAACTAGAAATGGAAGGAAAACTTCCAAACTCTTCTTATGAAGCCACCATTACCTTAATCCCAAAACCAGACAAAGACCCCATCAAAAAGGAGAATTACAGACCAATATCCTTGATGAACATGGATGCAAAAATTCTCACCAAAATACTAGCCAATAGGATCCAACAGTACATTCAAAGGATTGACCAGGTGGGATTTATCCCTGGGCTGCAAGTTTGGTTCAACATCTGCAAATCAATCAATGTGATACAATCCATTAATAAAAGAAAGAACAAGAACCACATGATCCTCTCAATAGATACAGAAAAAGCATTTGACAAAGTACAGCATCCTTTCTTGATCAAAACTCTTCAGAGTATAGGGATAGAGGGTACATACCTCAATATCATAAAAGCCATCTATGAAAAACACACAGCAAATATCATTCTCAATGCGGAAAAACTGAGAGCTTTCCCCCCAAGGTCAGGAACACAGCAGGGATGTCCACTATCACCACTGCTATTCAACATAGTATTAGAAGTCCTAGCCACAGCAATCAGACAACAAAAAGAAATAAAAGGCATCCAAATCAGCAAAGAAGAAGTCAAACTCTCACTCTTTGCAGATGATATGATACTTTATGTGGAAAACCCCAAAGACTCCACCCCAAAACTGCTAGAACTCATACAGGAATTCAGTAAAGGGGCAGGATATAAAATCAATGCATAGAAATCAGTGGCATTCCTATATACCAACAACAAGACAGAAGAAAGAGAAATTAAGGAGTCAATCCCTTTTACAATTGCACCCCAAACCATAAGATACCTAGGAATAAATCTAACCAAAGAGACAAAGGATCTGTACTCAGAAAACTATAAAATACTCATGAAAGAAATTGAGGAAGACACAAAGAAATGGAAAAACGTTTCATGCTCATGGATTGGAAGAACAAATATTGTGAAGATGTCAATGCTACCTAGAGCAATCTACACATTCAATGCAATCCCCATCAAAATACCATCCACTTTTTTCAAAGAAATGGAACAAATAACCCTAAAATTTGTATGGAACCAGAAAAGACCCTGAATAGCCAGAGGAATGTAGAAAAAGAAAAGCAAAGCTGGTGGCATCACAATTCCGGACGTCAGGCTCTATTACAAAGCTGTCATCATCAAGACAGTATGTACTGGCACAAAAACAGACACATAGATCAGTGGAACTGAGTAGAGAGCCCAGAAATGGACCCTCAACTCTATGGTCAACTAATCTTTGACAAAGCAGGAAAGAATGTCCAGTGGAAAAAAGAGTCTCTTCAACAAATGGTGTTGGGAAAATTGGACAGCCACATGCAGAAGAATGAAACTGGACCGTTTCCTTACACCACACACAAAAATAGACTCCAAATGGTTGAAAGACCTCAATGTGAGACAGGAGTCCATCAAAACCCTAAAGGAGAACACAGATAGTAACTTCTCCGACCTCAGCTGCTGCAGTTTCTTCCTAGAAACATCGCCAAAGGCAAGGGAAGCAAGGGCAAAAATGAACTATTGGGATTTCATCAGGATAAAAAGCTTTTGCACAGCAAAATAAACAGTCAACAAAACCAAAAGACAACCAACAGAATGGGAGAAGATATTTTCAAATGACATGTCAGATAAAGGGCTAGTATCCAAAATCTATGAAGAACTTACCAAACTCAACACCCAAAGAACAAATGATCCAATCAAGAAATGGGCAGAAGACATGAACAGATATTTTTCCAAAGAAGACATCCAAATGGCCAACAGACACATAAAAAAGTGCTCAACATCGCTCGGCAGCAGGAAAATCCAAATCAAAACCTCAATGAGATACCACTTCACACCAGTCCGAATGGCTAAAATTAACAAGTCAGGAAACAACAGATTTTGGTGGGGATGCGGAGAAAGGGGAACCCTCCTACACTTGGTGGGAATACAAGCTGGTGCAGCCTCTCTGGAAAACAGTTCCTCAAAAAGTTGAAAATAGAGCTACCCTATGACCCAGCAATTGCACTGCTGGGTATTTACCCCAAAGATACAAACGTAGGGATCCAGAGGGGTACATGCACCCCGATGTTTATAGCAGCAAAGTCCAGAATAGCCAAACTGTGGAAAGATCCAAGATGTCCATCGACAGATGAATGGATAAAGAAGATGTGGTATATATATATATATATATATATATATATATATATATATATATATATATATATATATATATATATACAATGGAATATTATGCAGCCATCAAAAGGAATGAAATCTTGCCATTTGCAACAACGTGGATGGAACTGGAGGGTATTATGCTGAGCAAAATAAGTCAATCAGAGAAAGACATGTATCATATGACCTCACTGATATGAGGAATTCTTAATCTCAGGAAACAAACTGAGGATTGCTGGAGTGGTGGGGGTGGGAGGGATGGGGTGGCTGGGTGATAGACATTGGGGAGGGTATGTGCTATGGTGAGCGCTGTGAATTGTGTAAGACTGTTGAATCACAGACCTGTACCTCTGAAACAAATCATACATTATATGTTAAAAAAAGAAGATAGTAGGAAGGGAAAAATCAAGGGGGGGAAATCGGGGGGGAGGGGAGATGAACCATGAGAGACTATGGACTCTGAGAAACAAACTGAGGGTTCTAGAGGGGAGGGGGGTGGGGGAATTGGTTAGCCTTGTGATGAGTATTAAATAGGGCATGTATTGAATGGAGGAATCATGGAACACTACATCAAAACTAACGATGTAATGTATGGTGATTGACATAATAAAAAAAAAAAATCTGTGGCTTCTGTGAGTTGATTCCTCAGTTATCTTCATCTAGGTGTAGAGTCCAGATTTCCAAAAAGAGATAAGGGTGCACTGGGCATTGAGTGGCCTATGTTAGAATCATCCTATCAGTATGTTAGCATCTTCTATGTAACAGTATAGCCAAGGTTGTCTGCAAGTTCCCAACTGCATTTTCAAGGCAAGTAATAGTAATCTTGAATTTTTCATTGTCTTTGTAATTACTTGAGGCCTTTTTCCTGTGAGTAAAGATAATTTAGTACACCACTTTTTTTGTTTTTGTTTTGTTTTATAATATGGTAAATAGAGGTGTGAAATATCTATGTCAAGGGGGACTGTGAAATCTTTGAAATTTATACTTTAGTGTAAGTGCTATGTAGCTCAAAAGAAGTATTTCAGTAGTATGTACAGTCTTTTAAAATCCAAGTCACATGTACATTTGAATTATTTCATATTTTTTATTAAGTTCAATTAGACAACATATAGTACATCTTTAGTTTTTGATGTAGTGTTCAATGATTCATTAGTTGCGTATAACACCCAGCGCTCATTACATCACATGCCCTACTTAATACTCATCACCCAGTTATCCCATCCCCCAACCACCTCCCCTCCAGCAACCCTCAGTTTGTTTCCTATAGTTAAGAGTCTCATGGTTTTTCTCTCTGATGACTTCCCATTCAGTTTTCCCTCCCTTCCCCTATTATCCTCTGCACTAATCCTTATATTCCACATATGAGTGAAACCATTTGATTGTCTTTCTCTGACATATTTCACTGAATTATTTCACATTTTTACTTAATTTTCACTTAAGTATCTTCCTGGGATTGTACCAAGATTTTTAAATCATTCTGGATCAGAATATTTTATAAGCAGGAAGTAGATTAGTAAAGGAAACATACATTGAGGCTAAAAACAAAATAGAGTTGAAAGAACTGCCCCTAAAAGCCCAGTGGCTTTCGAGGTAGCATTTTACAGCAACTTTAACAAATGAACTTGGTTGTGCTGTGAGTATATAGCAGTTCATTCAAAAATGCCACCTCAGATAAATAATTCAACATTACTTTGGCTGTGTGGGGTCTTTTCCAGTAGTATACAAATTTTAAGATTGTTTGTTCTAGACCTGTGAAAAAATGGTGATATTTTGATAGGGATTCCATTTAATGTGTAAATTGCTTTGTAGTATAGACATTTGAACAATATTTGTTTTCCAATCCATGAGCATAGAATGTTTTTTCCGTTTCTTTGTGTCATTTTCAAGTTCTTTCATAAGTGTTCTATAGTTTTCAGAGTACAGATCTTTTTACCACTTTGGTTAGCTTTATCCTGGGTATCTTATGGTTTTTGGTGCAATTGTAAATGGGATCGATTCCTTGATTTCTCTTTCTGCTGTTTCGTTATTGGTGTATAGAAATGCAACAGATTTCTGTACATTGATTTTATATTCTATGACTTTCCTGAATTCATGTATCAGTTCCAGCAATTTGTCGGTGGAGTCTTTCAGGTTTTCCACATAGAGTATAACGTTGTTTGCAAATAGTGAACGTTTGACTTCTTCCTTGCCAATTTTAATGCCTTTTATTTATTTCTGTTATATGATTGCTGAGGCTAGGACTCCCAGTACTAGGTTAAATAACAATGGTGAGAGTGGACATCCATGTCTTGTTCCTGACTGTTGAGGAAAAGCTCTCAGTTTTTCCCCATTGAGGATGATATCTGCTGTGGTTCTTTCATACATGGCCTTTATGATGTTAAAGTATGTTCCATCTATCCCTACTTTGTTGAGGGTTTTTATCAAGAATGGCTGCTGTATTTTGTCAAATGCTTTTTCTGAATCTTTTGAGAGGATCATATAATCCTTATCCTTTCTTTTATTAATGTGGTGTATCATATTGATTGATTTGTGAATATTGAACCAGCCCTGAAGCCCAGGAATAAATCCCACTTGATTCTGGCAAATAATTCCTTTAATACACTGTTGAATTCAATGTGCTAGTATCTTGTTGAGAATTATTGTATCCATGTTCATTAGGGATATTGGCCTGTAATTCTCCTTTTTAGTGGAGTCTTTATCTGGTTTTTAAATCAAGGTAACACTCGTCTCATAAAATGAGTTTGGAAATTTTCCTTCCATTTCTATTTTTTGGAACAGTTTCAGAAGAATAGGTATTAACTCTTCTTTAGATGTCTGGAAGAATTCCCCTGGAAAGCCATCTGGCCCTGGACTCTTGTTTGTTGGGAGATTTTTGATTACTGATTCAATTTCTTTGCTGGTTATAGGTCTCTTCAAATTTTCTATTTCCTCCTGTTTCTGTTTTGGTAGTTTATATGTTTCTAGGAATTTATCTATTTCTTCCAGATTGCCTAATTTGTTGGCATATAATTATTCATAATATTCTTTTATAATTGTTTGTATTTCTCTGGTGTTGGTTGTGATCTCTCCTCTTTCATTTGTGATTTTATTTATTTGGGTCCTTTCTCTTCTCTTTTTGATAAGTCTGGGTAGGAGTTTATCAATTTTATTAATTCTTTCAAAGAACCAGCTCTTAGATTCATTGATCTGTTTTCCTGTTTTTTTTTTTTTGTTGTTGTTGTTGTTGTTGTTTTGTTTTGTTTCTATTATCATTTATTTCGGCTCTAATATTTATTATTTTCCTTCTTTTGTTGGCTTTAGGCTTTATTTGCTGTTCCTTTTCTAGTTCCTTTAGGTGTAAGGTTAGGTTGTATATTTGAGATTTTTCTTGCTTCTTGTGGTAGGCCTGTATTGCTAAGTACTTCCCTCTTATGGTCACCTTTGCTGCATCCCAAAGGTGCTGGACTATGTTTTCATTTTCATTTGCCTCCATGTATTTTTTTTTTATTTCTTCTTTACTGTCTTAGTTAACCCATTCATTATTTAGTAGGATGTTCTTTAATCTCCATGTATTAGTGGTCTTTCTAATTTTTTTCTTGTGGTTGACTTCAAGTTTCATAGTGTTGTGGTGTGAAAATATACATGGTATGATCTCAATCTTTTTGTACTTGTTGAGGCCTGATTTGTGACCCAGTATGTGATCTATTCTGGGGAATATTCCATGTGCACTCAAAAAGAATGTGTATTTGGCTGCTTTGGGATAAAATGTTCTGAACATATCTTTTAAGTCCATCTGGTCTAGTGTGTCATTCAAAGCCATTGTTTCCTTCTTGATTTTCTGCTTAGATGATCTGTCCATTGCTGTAAGTGGGGTGTTAAAGTCCCCTACTATTACTGTATTATTATCAATGAGTTTCTTTATGTTTGTTATTGATTTTATATTTGGATGTTCCCAAGTTGGGGGCATAGATATTTACAATTGTTAGATCTTCTTTTTGGATACACCCCTTTATTATGATTTATTATGATATAGTGCCCTTCTTCATCTCTTATTACAGTCTTTGGTTTAAAATCTAGTTTGCTTGATATAAGTATGGCTACATTGGCTTTCTTTTGATATCCATTAACATGATAGATGTTTCTCCATCCCCTCACTTTCTATCTGGAGGTGTCTCTAGGTCTAAAATGATTCTTTTGGGCCTCCTGGGTGGCTCAGTTGGTTAAATGTCTGCCTTCGGCTTGGGTCATGATCCCAGGGTCCTGGGATCAAGCCCTGTGTTGGGCTCCCTGCTCAGTGGGAGCCTGCTTCTCCCCCTCTCTTTCTCCCTCCCCCACCCCCCAGCTCATGCTCTCTCTCACTCACTCTGCACTCTCAAATAAATAAATAGAATCTTTTAAAAAGTAAAATAAAATGATTCTCTTGCTGGCAGCATATAGAGGGGTCTTGGTTTTTTTTATTTCTTTTGACATGATGACCTTATGTCTTTTGATTGGAGCATTTAGTCCATTTACATTTAGAGTAATTATTGATAGATAGGAATTTAGTGCCATTATATTACCTATAAAGTAATTGTTTCTGGAGATTTTCTCTGTTCCTTTCTAGTCTTTGTTGCTTTTGGTCTTTCTTTCCCACTCAAAGAGTCCCCTTTAATATTTCTTGCAGGGCTGGTTTAGTGGTCACAAACTCTTAGTTTTTGTTTGTCCAGGAAACTCTCTCCTTCTATTGTGAATGACAGCCTTGCTGGATGAAGTATTCTTGGCTGCATATTTTTCCCCTTCAGCACATTGAATAGATCATGTCACTCTCTTCTGGCCTGCCAGATTTCTATGGAGAGATCTGCTGTTAACCTGATTTGTCTTCCCTTGTAGTTTAGAGATCTCTTTTCCCTTGCTGCTTTCAGGATTCTTTCCTTATCTCTGTGTTTTGCAAATTTTACTATGATATGTCTTGGTGTTGGCTGGCTTTTGTTGATTTTGATGGGAATTTTCTGTCTCTCCTCGGCTTGGATGTCTGCTTCTTTCCCCAGATTAGGGAAGTTTTTAGCTATAATTTACTCAAATAAACCTTCTGCCCCTTTTCACTCTCTTCTTCTGAGACTCCTATGGCATGATTATTATTACACACTATGGAGTCACTGACTTCCTTAAGTCTACATTCATGATCAAATATTTTTCTTTCCATCTTCTTTTCAGCTTCATTATCTTCCATAATTTTATCTTCTCTATCACTTATTCTATCCTCTGCTTCTTGTCATCATTACATCTAGTTGGTTTTGCATCTTGGTTATAGCATTTTTCATTTCGGCCTGATTAGTTTTTAGGTGTTTTACCTCTGCAGTAAGGATCTCTCTGGTTTCTTCTATGCTTCTCTCAAGCCCAGCTAGTATCCTTATGATTGTTGTTTTAAATTCTGGTTCAGGCATATTACTTATATCTATTTTGATTAGCTCCCTGTCTGTAACTTCTTCTTGTTCTTTCTTTTGGGATTAATTCCTCCATCTTGGCATTTTTGTCTATGTCTCTTTCTTTGTGTGTTAGGAAAGCCTGTGCTTGGCTTTATTTCCCCTAGAGTTAAAGCTTTGCAGCATTCTCTGATCAGTTGACCTGGTGCATGGGGGTGGGGGTGTGGGGGTGGGGTTGCTGGCTGATCCCTGCCTTCACCTCATCTGTGTCCAAGCCATCTGCCTGCCTGGTGTTGCAGTGCTCCTGTGTTTTATCTCAGGCATGCAAATGGGTTTCAAAACTCCAAATTTTGGGGACCAGGCACAGTGTGGACCTCACTGATCCTCTGGGGGAGGCTCTTGCCAGGCTGTGGTTGGTGCTGGTAAAGCAGCCCCACTACCAAGTAGGGGCTTGGGTTTTATGATGAAGCATAGCAAAAAGCCAGCATCCAGTTAGCTGCCCTCAGCAGGTGTCTCTACTCATATGCTAATGAATAGGACAGCTCAATGATGCCTGCTGGCTCTTTTGTCCCTGAGAAGCAGTGTTACCTCTCCCAAATGCACTCCAAGAAGGGGAACTGTCTCTCCCAGCATGATCCAGGGGATCCTCAGAGCACAATATATGCTCCTGGGCCTCTGCCCTCCTTCTCCACAATAACACTGCTATGCCCACCAGGCTCAAACCTGGCGATGGCACAGACTTCTAAAACTTCAGATTTTCAGCTCTACTGCTTATAAAAACTTGTGATAATTAGCCCAATTTTCCCCATCAATGGTTTTGGGGAAGTGTTTTTCTTGTGTAATCCCCGGTGCACTGCTCTCTCTCTGTGATAGGGCTCCCTCCCCTCTACAGCACCTATGATTCTTTTCTCCCCCAAGTCACATCACCACACCTCCTACCTTCCACAATGTGGCCACTTTTCTCCCTCTAGTTGTGCAGATCGACTTTCTGGGTGTTCAGAATGATTTGATAATTATCTAGCTGTATTCAAGGGACAAGGCAAACATAAGGTCCTCCTACTACTCCACCATCTTAACTCCTCCCTGATAGCTTCCTGTTTTTAGGGAGCAATTTAGAAAATTCCTAAATTGAAGCATACCACTTAGATAAATGTGTTTTTCTTCAGGTGCATGTTAGAATTTAGGCTTATTAATTCTTTTATAATGCAATTTTGAAGTGTGTGGTATCACATTTTTTTGTACTTTTTTTGTTCTAAAATTTGACTACTGACTTCTCTAATAATTTCTGCCAATCACCCAATCTTCTTTCTTCTCATAATTTTCTGTCTCAGCCAGCCTAAAATTTATAAACCAAGTCTTACTATCATCTTAAACTCTTTTGCACTTTTTTATTGTACTTACCTGGGGGTAAAAGCAGTCATGATTAACCATAAGTCCATGAGCTGTCGTCTGTGCCACTTCTTAGCACCTGACAAATCCCTACCAAGGCCATCGATGGTATGCTCCAGTCCATCTCCCTCACCTCTCTCAGACCATGCTCACTATGCCTCCCCTCACTATAGGGCTCTCCCATAGGGGCTTTCTTCTGTCCAGAATGTTCTCCAACACCTCCCTTTACTTACTTCCTTCTCCTTTACCCCAGCTCAAACTCCACTTTCCTAGAGGAGCTTTCACTAAGACCCTTAACAAGCTCCTACCTCTGCCTCATACTGTAACGGTGCCATGTAGGGACCCTTCCTTCATACCTATTTCCTTCTCACATGGCTCATTCATTTACTTGTCTGTTGTCTGTCTCTCTATATATGTTGGAAGTTTTATGAAAGTAGAGATAATGTCTGTGTCTTTGACACCTAATTGTGTCTCAAAAAAATTTAAGGAATACATGAGTGGATGAATGATGAGTGTCTGAATATAGATAGTGATAGAGACCCCAATGAAAATAAGTTGCCACAGAAATGGAGAGCATCTGTCTGGGTTGTTTTGCATGTTTCAAGTCAAATATGCACACCTGATATATGAAGCTCTGACACATCCCCTCTGCCATTATAACTGCTATAAATGGCACAGTTAGTCCTAGATCTCTCTGACTAAAGTGAGGATTGGAGGTAGCACACAGCTGAATATTTAAGAATCAAGATTGTGGAACAGTGACCATCGTAGAAAAAGTCATAGAGAATCATGTCAGTCCTATGAATCTTTAACTGTCTAGCTGCACTCATGCAGATTGACTCTTTCAGGGTCAGGGCCCTCTGTGGCTTAGACACTCAGATCTACAGACTTGCATGGAAGTCTGTGTTTGGGGTGGATGGCTACTAATGGGCACTACCCAGCTCTGTACAGTATCCCCTCTGGTAATGCTTCATAGCTACTAGGAAAATAGAGTCTGGTTTCACACGGAGACTGGGCCTGCTGCACTGCATCCCATCATATGGCCTATAGGTAAGGGATGTCCAGAGTTATCCAAGAGGGGAGAAATTGTTGCTTAGAGTGTGTAATGCTCATGTGTTATGCTCTATCTTTCCCACATAATACAGGATTATAAATACCTACAACAGAACATTACTAGAGGAGATTCGGGAGATGGAAAGTAGCAGAACTCAAGGACTTTATCCTCCTACAATGTTTAAAAGGAGGTGAGGCTGTTCCCTTTATCCTGACTTTTGTTAAAAAGCTGTTCTCATTCTTTTTTTTTTTAAGATTTATTTATTTATTCCAGAGAAAGAGAGAGCGAGCAAGTGGGGGAGGGGCAGAGGGACAGACTCCCCAAGCACACTCCCTCCACCCACTGCCTCTGAGTGTAGAGCCTGATGCTGGGCTCCATCCCATGACCCATGAGATCATGACCTGAGCTGAAACCAAGAGTCAGATGCTTAACCGACTGAGCCCCCCAGGTGCTCCTCTTCTCCTTGTTCTTTCCACCTTTCCCTCCCAGGTACTTCCATACTTTCCATGATTTCCCCAAGCTTATTAAGCACCTGTCAAACAGGCGTCTTGAACTTCATATCCCCAGCAGCACAGGCCCCTATTCTGCCACACCAGCTTCCCCTAAGGTCCTCCTTGCAGTGGATGGCAACTTCATTCTTCCAGTTTCTCAGGCCAAAAATCTTGAGGTCACTCTCACATCCTCTTTCTGCTATCCCACACCCATCGTGTCAGAAAATCCTATTGTTCCTACCTCAAAGTAAAACTGAGAATTAGATCATTACTAACAATCTGTACCCTCTTGCCCTGGTCCAGCCCCTATCATCTTTCTTCTGGATTATTTCAGTAGCCTCTTAACAGGTATCTCTGCTTCTGGCCCTTCCCATAGCAATCAGAGGGAGGACCCTTTGGCAGTGTAAATCAGACCACATCACTCCCTGCTCTCCACCTTCCCTTTACCTCCCCTTTCACTCAGAGAAAGATAAGACCCTTTCAGTGGCTTATAGTGCCCTACACACTGTCCCTTCATACACACACACACACACACACACACAACCAGTTTGAGATATCTCCTTATTGTTTTCTTTACCAAATTTTTTCTAAATGACTCATTTTGGAAAATCATGTTTCCACTCCACCTCACATGTTTTTAAAGAAAGCTTTGTCCTTTTCACAACCTTCCTTGCTATTATTTTAACAGATGGTGCATCAAGTTTGTATATCCTAACTTTATATTAACTTCTGGTGGTTGGTGGACAGACACCCAGATATCTGTGTTGGGCCAGAGAATTTGCTAATTTCTGCCACTTTCCCCTGCAGATTCTTGCAAAAAGGTTTAGATATGCAGGGTCTGTGTCCTCCCCACTAAATGAAGCTATGGCTACTGGAGGTCAGGGGAGTGCACTGCAGGAGAAAAGGACCAGGGCTTCTTCTAGAATTGCTCCCTTTCTCCCACTGCCTTGGAAGAAGACAACAAATTACATTGTTTACTTTCACAGTTGCTGCCTTGTTCCTACTGGTCCTGATCTGATGGCCTTGAGAGAAGAACAGGCCAAATGCTAGAAATTAATGTGTGTTAATATTTTTAATCTCTATACCCAAACTATCTCCAGGGAGAGGTCAGCTCCAATTGTCTGCCATAAGCTGGGTATTCTTCTGAGTGAAAGAGCCATACTCCTTCTCAGTAACAACAGACTTCTATTTCAGACACTTATATGAAGCCTGGTATGTCCTGAAGTTTTAAGTGGGCTTTCTCTGGATCTGGACTATTTGTACAGGAATTATAAGGCAAAGAATCAGTCTTTAACTATATTGAATGCCTGCTCTATTTGGAGTACTTTGTTAACTATGAAGGAAAGGGTCAAAAGCAACTGATGGTGTGAGCTGGGTAAAGAGGCCGAAAGGTGCTTTTTTTAAATTTAAATTGGAAGCATGGGCAAATCTAAAGTAAATGAATGGAGTGATTAATTATCACCTCCATATTTGGCACCTACTGAGTACTCAGCACTGACAGTATGAAGTGTTGGTAAAGATGAAGAGAAACTATAACTCTCGAACAATCAGTCTGGGCAATTGGCCATTTCTAATCAGTTTAAAGAAATGCTTATCCTCATGACCCAACAATTCCATTTCTAGGCATTTACCCAAGAGACTTTAAAATATGTGTCCGCACATCCAGGTACATAATGCTAAAAGATTCCCAAGTCAGGTACAACCCAAAGAAGACTTCAACAAGATACATTATAATGTAACTGTCAAAAATCAAAGACAAAGAATCTTGAAAGCAAAAAAAGAAAAGCTAATCACACACAAGAGAACTCTATGAACAGATTTCTCAGAACAAACCCTGTAGGCCAAGAACGGGTAGGATGCTATATTAAAAATGCTAAAGGAAAAAACAACCACCAGCCAAGAACACTGCATCCAGCAAAGCTGGAATTGAAAGTTTTCCAGACAAACAAAAGCTAAAGAAGTTCATCACCACTGACCTGCCCTTACAAGAAATGTTAAAGGGACTTCTTTAAACTGAAATGAAAGGACGCTAATCAGTAATAGAAAAACATGAAAGTATAAATTTCATTGGTAAAGGTAAATATATAGTAAAATTCAGAATAATCTAATATTGTAAAGGTGATGGATAAATCACTTATAAAGCTAATATGAAGCTTAAAAGACAAAAGTAGTAAAAATAACTATAGTTGCAATCATTTGTTAATAGATACACAGGATAAAAAATATAAATTGTGACATCAAAAACAGAGTTGTGAGGAGGGTAAAAATTCCGACCTTTAGAATGCATTTGAACTTTAGTTGTTATCAACTTAAAATAGACTTAAAATATAAATAATTTTATGTAAGTTTCATGGTAACCACAGAGCAAAAACCTATAGTAAATACACACAAAAAATAATAAATAAGGAGAAAGGAATCTAAACATACCACTACGGAAAATCATCAAATCAAAAAGAGAACAAGAAATGAAGGAACAAAGCAATTAATTACTAAACAGCCAGGAAACAACGAACAAAATGGCAATAAGTATACACAGGCATATCTTGTTTTATTGTGCTTTTCCTTATGGTACTTCACAGATACTTCTTTCGTTTTTTCCCTTTTCTTTTCTTTCCACAAATTGAAGGTTTGTGGCATACCTTGTCCACAAATCTGTTGGTGCCATTTTTCCAACAGCATTTGCTCACTTCATGTCTCTGTCACATTTTGGTAATTTGCACAATATTGCAAACTTTTTCATTATTATTTTTTATGGTGATCTGTGAACAGTGATTGTGACATGCTGAAAGTTCAGGTGATGGCAGGCATACATTAACAATAAATTATTTTTAATTAAGGTATGTACATTGTTCTTTTTAGGCATAATGCAATAGTACACTTAAGAGACTACAGTATAGTGGAAACATAACTTTTATATGCACTGGGAAGGCAAAAAAATCCACTTGACTCAATTTATTGCAATATTAGCTATATTGTGATAGTCTGAAACCAAGCCTGCAGTATTACTGAGGTATGCCTATGCTGATGAGTAATTTCTTTAAATGTGAATAGACTAAATTATCCAATTGAAAGACACAGAGTGGCTAAATGGATTAAAAAACAAAACCCATCTATATGTTGCCTACGGGAGACTCACTTCAGATGTAAGGACATGCAGATAATGAAGGTGAAGGAATGGAAAATGATATTCCATGCAAATGGAAACCAAAAGAAATCTAGGGTAGCTATACTTATATCAGACAAAGTAGACTTTAAAATAAAAACGAGAGAAAGAAAGGCATTACATAATGATAAAGGGGTCAGTCCAATAAGAGGATATGACATTTGTAAATATTTATGCAACCAACATAAGAGCACTACATGTATAAAGCAAATACTAACAGACCCAAAAAGAGAAATAAACAGCAATATAATAACAGTAAGGGACTTTAATACCCTACTTTCATCAATGGATAGATCTTCTAGACAGAAAATCAATAAGGAATATTAAGCCTCATTAGACAATTGGCTTAACAGATACACGCAGAACATTCCATCCCAAAGCAAGAGAATATACATTCTTCTCAAGAGCACATGGAACAATCTCCAAGACAGATCATACATTAAGCCCCAAAACGAGTCTTCGTAAATTTAAGAAGATTGAAATCATATCAAGCATCTTTTCTAACCACAATGGTATGAAACTGGAAATAAATTACCAGAAGAAAACTGGAAAATTCACAATATGTGGAGATTAAACAACACACTACCGAACAACCAGTGGATCAAAAAAGAAACTGAAAAAGAAATAAAAATACATCTGGAGACAATGAAAATGGAAGGGCAACATAGGGTGCAGCAAAAGCAGCTCTATGGAGGGTCGTTCATTACAATAAATAGCAACATTAAGATACAAAAGACATCTCAAATAAAAAACCTAATGTTACACTTTAAGGAACTATGAAAAGAAGAACTAAGCCTCAAGTTAGCAGAAGGAAGGAAATAACTAAGATCAGAGCAGAAATAAATGAAATAGAGACGAAAACACATAGAAAATGTCAATTAACAGCTGTGTTTTTCAAAAAATAGACAAAGTAGACAAACTTTTGGTTAGACTCATGAAGAAGAAAAGAGGACTCAAATCAGAAACGAAAGAGGAGACATTAGAGCTGATACCACAGACATACAAAGGATCATAAAGCCTACTACAGAACCACAGCAATCCTGAAGAAGAAAGCTGGAGGCATCACACTTTCTGATTTCAAACTCTACTACAAAGCTCTTCTATTACATTTTACTATAAAGCTAATATATATTGCTGTAGCAATCAAAACTGTATGGTACTGGTATAAAAAACAGATCTGGGAGATTGATACATAGGTCAATAGCTTTGTTAAAATTCATCACACTGTACTTTTAAGATCTATGCATTTTATCACATGCAAAATGAACCTCGATAATAAGAAACCAAACCAAAAATAAACACAATATCAATTGTACAAAAAGAAAGTTCACATAACAAAGGGCTAGCCTCCCAAAAAGATAAATTGTTTCCAGAAATCAGCAAGACCAAACACCCAAGCAATAGAAAAATAGGCAAAGTATAAACACACAGTTCATAGAAAAGGAAATACTAAAGATTCTTAAACATATGAAAATACTCTCAACTTTACTCATAGTAAGAAATGAAAATGCTAAGTACACAGGTGGGATATTTTTAATCTATCATTGTTGGCCACCCTTGGTTGGTGAAAATATGGGAAAGGAAACAATTATGGTAGTTAATTCGGCAATATCTATCAGAAATACAACTGCCTATGGCCTTTGACTCAGTAATTCCATTTCTGGGAATGTACCACCCCCTCTCATCCCCCAAATACTCACATATGTCCCAGTGTTAGGGACTGCAGCAGTATTTGGAACAGCCAACGTTTAGGAACAACCTTACCTGTGTGGTACATTCACATACTACAGTACTCTCTAGCTGTGAAAAGCAGTCGGGAAGCTCTCTGTGTACTGAGTTGCAAATGATTCCAGGATGTATTAACAGAAAAAATCAGATGTTGAACCCTTTGTACAATATGCAACCTTTAGTGCAAAAGGGCAGGAATAATAATATGTGAGCACTTTTTCTTATAAAGCACCTCTGCAAAATTAGCTAAGAAACCACTATGAGTGATTACCGGTAAAGAAGAGAGGTGAGGAACAAGGAAGATGGGAAAAGAAGTAGAATGTTTATTCTCCACCTTTACATATTTTCTCTTTAAAATTTTAACCATATAAATGCTTTATCTGTGAAAAATTTAACAGAGACAGACAGAAAGAGAGGAAGAGGGAGAGAGGGAGAAAAAAGGAGGGAATGCAAATGAGTAAATGGATTCTGGAAAGCCCAGAGCCAAATGTTCTTCAGCTCCTGCATATACAAGCAAAAGTAAAATCCTAATCTGAGTCTTTCAACCACTTTGGAAATTTTCAATTTTTTTTTATGATTAACTTTTTTAAATTCTGGTTCAGAACATTATCAATGGGTCACTTTCATTCTAGAGAGCAATTGAGGAGAGGGAAGTCAGTAGTCAGTTATTCCCAAGGCCACGCCCATTGTGTAATAACCTTTGAGCCGCACCAACTCAGGAACGGCTCCTTCAGGCAGTCCTTAGAAAACTTCCTCTGAGCCACCAAAAGGGAAGCCTTCCCACAGGAGGGCATGGTATAGGGGTACAGTTGTGGTTGTTGAAAGCAACTGCAGTTTGTCACACCAGTTGTGAGCCCCTCAGATCTCTGGAAATACCAGGATACATGGCAAATCCCAAAACAGCAAAAGGCTCCTATAGCCTGGTGACATCTTAGAAGTGAGAAAACAGAGGTTAGGCTGCATGGGTTTTTGTTTTGTTTTAACCCTATTTTTCATGCTTATAGAGAGAAAAAAAGAAGAAACAACCATGGACTTCCCTAATTATGCTGCTATGTTTACCCACAATGGCCCCACACTCTTTGAAATTTAGAAAGTATTGAACTTGGGGCGTCCAGTGTGGTCCCCTTGGGGTTTAGAGAAGGTGTCTCTTGTGCTTAGAGCTGACCCTTCCTGATACACACTATTCAGGGTCTTGAACCAGGAAATTGAGACAAAGATTTTTAAAATACACACCATAAAATCTCTAAGGTGCTCTGGGAGGCCAGAGGACTGACAGGACATGCATTGTTCCATTCAACTACTGGGGAGGGACAGTTAGGAGAGCTGTATATAAGAAATGTTCACAAGCAAAACCCCTATTTTAGAAGAAGCACCTTGTTGAGTGTCTGGATAATATCAATTTTATTTTAAATATATGAACAGTCCCTAAAACATGAAGAAGACTTTTTTCTTTTACCTTGCAACTTTTTTTCCCCCCAATAAATTTCTTTGAAATCTGTTCCAATGAACTAAAGTGAGGCTATGATTGATTTATTCACAGGGTGGAGGCAACAAAACTCAGAATGTCCGTAGCCAGCACACTGCACAAGATTGTCTTCCCAAATGAATCTTTTGATCAAAGCATCCCACGTAAGTAACATGCTATAAAGTAGGCCACAAGCTGAGACTCCACCTAATGACATAAAGGATGAGTAATTGAATGTTAGGTGCTTCTTGAGGAGATTAGGCCAAGTGAGATGAGCCAGACACAAAAAGACAAGGACTCTATGATTCCACTGATATGAGGTACTTAGAGTAGTCAAATTCATAGCAACAGAAAGGAGAATGGGGGGTTCCAGGGGATGGGGGTAGGGGGTGGTGGGAGAATGGGGACTTGGTGTTTAATGGGTATGGAGTTTCAGTTTGGGAAGATGGAAAGAGGTCTGCAGATGGATGCTGGTGATGGTTCCACAGCACTGTGAATGTACTTAATGTCCCTGAATTGTACACTTAAAACACCATTAAGTGGTAAATTTTATGTTACATGTATTTTACCACAATTTTTTTAAAAGGAAACTACCTGTGGTATTTTATATATTTTTTTAAAAGGTGAGGTAGTTCTCATAGGGCAGGAAGGTTCACCTGGATCCATCAAATTAATGTTCTTGACCTAAAGCAAGTGCAGTTTCAAAGAACGCAATTCCTGGTCAACCATTCCTGAATGATAACCTCCTTAAATCTAACATCCTCACGTTTTCAAGATCCTCTTACAGACTCCCAACATGCCATTTAAGATGGAAAAATGTTATTTGGCTCCAAATAATTTTTACCCTTAGAAAACTTATGTACCCTTTTTGGGGGTATGATGTTAACATAGCCCACGTTGGACATGAAAACCTTTAAAAGTTATTTCATTTTCCTGTCCTTTAATAAGAAGTGCATCCGAGAAGTGCCTAGATAAAAGATTTAGATCCTATGTGACTCATGTCTGATAATGTGAGTGATTACTATCCTGAGAAAGGAAACGAGTCAAACATAAAGGTAGTACAAACAAAGGAACGTGGGATATTTGCATGGAATGAGAGCTAACTGTCCCTCTTTTCTGACCAAGGTGCTCACCGAAAGTTGTAGGATTTTAAAATTCTAGATTCTTTTATTGTCCTTTTTCATATCTCTGAGATTTACATGTCTCTTTCTCCTTTGCACACACACACAGTTACTTCTTCCTGTCCTGTGCCCAGCACTTTGCTTTTCCCCCTCTCCCTAGATATATTTAAGCAGAAGCAGCAGAAAGGTTACCAAAGGTAAAAAATGAACCAGGACAAGAAAATAAAAAGTACAACAGATGTCTTAAGGATTTGGGTTAACATCTCTCCGATTTTCTTTCCCAAATGATGACCTTGATTTCTACATCTCAGAGAAAAATGGGCCAAAAATGAACTTCCAGGCGCTCTCTTCACCACCTCACCTGTCAGCTACTTCCACCCACACACTCTGTCTTCCCACTTGTTTCCACAGACTGGCTTTCATGCCAGTGCGTGGCCACTGACTCCTTTTGCTCTTGTGCACCCGAGAATCTCATTCCCGTCAGTCTTTCCTTTGTCTCCTAGGTCACCACTTTTTCACTCTCCTCTACTAGATCATTCTCACCAGCACACAAAAGTAGAACTTTCTCTGGACCGCACGTTACCCATTAGAATGTGCTTCATGTCATTGAACTCCTTTGCAGCAACAGTTCTTGGTCAAATGGTCTGTATCCATTTTCTCCAAATCCCCTTCTCGCATTCTCCCTTAAACTCACTCCATCAAGCCATCACCCCTACCACCTAACTGGCATTTCTCCAGTCAAGGCCACCAATGATGTCCAAAACTGAGCCCCTGGTCTCCTCTCCCACCAAGCCTGCTCCACCTGCAGCCTTCACTTGAAGACAACTGCATGCTTTCAATTGCTCAAGCCAAAATTCTTGTAGTCCTTCTAATTCCTCTAACATATTAGATGGCTCTGCCACCATATTATATTCAAAGACTGACCACTTCTCACTCATACCCCTTTTGGCACCCTGCTTTGGACCACCACCACCACCACCTGTCTGAATTTCTGTAACAATCTCTTAACAAGTCTCCTGCTTCTACCCTTGACTCTTGTACAGCAGCCAAAGTGATGCATTTAAGATCATGTCAGCACAAGCATATCAATTTTCTGCTCAAAATCCTTCAACGGCTATCTATCACATTCAAAATAAAAGCCTTACAGTGGCCAAAAAGGACTTATCCGGACCCTGTTACTTTCCTGATGTCATCTAATCTGCTTCCTCCTTCATTCCACTCCAACCTCTGTGCTCTTCTTATATCAGGAATGCTCCTGCCCCAGGGCCTTTGCACTGGCTGACACTTCAGCCTAGAAAGCAAATCTTTCATATATCTGTGCTGCTCACTCTCTCATTTCCTTCAAGTCTTTGCCCAAAAATTACCTTCTCAATGAACCCTACCTTGACCACTCTATAGCTACACAACCCCACCCCTGATTTCATTTTTTTGTTGTTGTTGTTCATAGCTCTTTAGTATACTCTTGGGTACTATGATTAACTCTGTTATGTGCTTATTATCTTCATATGCTTACATAATTCATCTTTATTGCTAGAATGTAAGCTCTGTGAGAACAAGGATTTTTGCTTTGCTAATTTATTCCAAGAACACATGTACATAGTGGACACTCAGTACAAACCTTAAGGAATAAACTAATTGACTAATGAAGTGTCCAAGCAGAATTATGTATATTAACTAATAGCCATTTCTTCTTCCATCTGTCCAATGTCAACTATTGGAAATGGACAAAATGGAACCAATATTTATTGAGCACATACTGTGATCTTGGCCACTGTTAAACACTGGGTCTTTATTGCACTAAATATCTGAAGCCACCATGTGGAGACAGTTATTAAATACTTGTTGAACAACAAGTTAATTGAATGAATCCTCATTTTGCAGGGAAGGAAACGGTTCAGCAAATTTCGTCACTTGTCTTAGATTATATAATTAGAAACAGGTGGAAGACAGACTGAAACTTCAGTCTGTCACATTCCTAAGTGCCACATAGTACAGCTCCATGGGAATTTAGTTGACACACGGAAATCTGATGGGCAACTGCATCCCAGCTTTGCCTCTTGACTTGCTATGCGACCCTAGGCATGTCACTTACCATCTCTGAGCTGCACTCTACCTACCTTTTTGGTACTTCATGCTATTGGGGTCACTGTAGATAATACGGAGTGTTAAAGGACATATGTATCTGGATTCAAATAGAGGGATAAGTGCTTTATGCAGGGATCACATGTTCCTGAAACCACTACCAAACACTTCACAATATATGAGGATATGAATGACTTTAAAATATCACTGAATATATGAGAAATAGAAAAGTATATTTCAGTTACTTTAAAAATATTTTTTAAATATTGTATAGGAAGAAATTATTTTCATGACTCACTTTTTAAAACGTTAAAATAGAGAATACTATTGGAGGGTTAGAAATCGTATAGGATTACAAGAGATTCGAAGGTGTGTTCTCTATGACATTATCTTTTGTTGCTGGAGGTGAAGTGCCTCAGCCAGTTTGGAGGTTTTGGGGTCCTGTAGGTTTTTCTGCATTTCACCACAATATTAACTTGAATTTGTAAAGTGCTCTGAGCTCCTCAAATAAGAAATAGACAGGGAGGTTCTCTGTTAATTGCAACTAATAACTCTTTCTTGAGCCAGAAAATTCTGACTTTAAGATGTTATCAGACTCCCAAATTTATAATGAAGTGAACTAAATGAGACAATTATGCCAAAATAATGAGAAATGACATGGCTGATTCTGAAATCTGCTAAACGTTTTACCAGGTTGAAGAAAAAAAATGACTTGGAAATTCCTTCATCCTTCACCTCTACCCTCCTCCCCCTTACCTCCCTTGCCTCTGTCCCCCATCCTCCCGGATTCTGGCTGCAGCTGAGCATTTAGTAAGCAGATGCACTGGGAAACCAGCCCGGGGAAGTTCAGGAGTTGGGTCCATGGACAGCTTTCCCCAGGCCCCGTCATTACTTTGTGGCTGTCAGGACTTCCTGAAAGATGAATGAAAGTGGGAAAGGCTAAGAACTGGAAGCTTCCTCTGAGCTCCCCATTTGGATGCAAATGGCAGCTAAATGTTCATCAGGCAGAAACTGGTGACCTGATGGTGTATCTTTGTCAGGCTGAGGGGTGTAGGCTGGACGGGTGGAGGGTCATGGTCCCGGGTTGTCCCTCTTCAGCTCTCACTCCTCCCTGAGAACACTGCAGATAGGAAAACCAGCCTAGATTTCCAAAAGATACCATTTATCTCTGAGTAGCAGCAGATCCTGGTTTCCTGTGGCCAAATCTTTATACAATTTGGGGGACCTTTTTAGGAAAATTAGGTTTAAATGCAAATATTTAGATGAGTAAAAAAAAAATCACAACAAATTACTAATATACAAAAGAGAATTCTAAAACATTACCCACCCTTGAATGGGGGTAATGTGGCTGAAACTTCATCAGCTCACAAAAGAACTTCTCTGTGTACATGTCTTGTAAGAAATAAGGAGAAATATTTTTTCAGGCCATATCTGAAATATTGTTTTCAGACCTGCCTGCTCCCTGGAAGTTAAGGCAAGAATTAAAAACGGGGGGGGGGGGGGGAAGGTTTTATGTCTCCATTTGAGTGGGGAAAAGACAATTTAAAATGCTAACACATCTTCCATTTAAAAAGGTGGGGGGGCAGTAAATAAAGAGGGCAGGGATAGGTTTTATTTGTTCACTTACAGCCCTCCTTGTTTTTAGGATTAGAACATTTAATATAAAAATGAAGGGACAGCTGTTTTTCCACCTTTGGTTGGTTGTGTGGCTGACAGGAAGTGGGCCCACTCTCTAAAAGAGGCGGTCTCTGAATGCTCAGAAATCCTGCCTCTGGGTTTTCCTGCCACACCTGCAGGCCCTGTCCTGCAGTATTATGTTCTTCATAGCCACTCAGAGCATCCATGGATACACATGGGAAACACTTGGGTGGCTCTAAAAAATGCCAAAGTTTCACCTTGAGATTGTGATCAAGTTCCTCTGAGTGGGAAGGAAAGAGATTGAAGGACATCCCGAGGGGTTGGAAGTTATTGATACCAGCATCTACCCACATGTTGTGGTTCAATTGGCCTAAACAGTGGTTCTTTATGCCTTGTATTTAGGCCAACAGCAGGCGCATCAGCTGAGAAGTTATTAGAAATGTCAGTTCTTGATCCCCTATGGCAGACTTACTAAGCCAGAAATTCTGGAGGTGGGGCCAGTGGTCGCCAAGTGAATTCTGGTGCACACTGAAGTGAGAGAACCACTGGTCCAGGGTTGATACCGGATCCTGGGATTTTACCAGCTTTCAGGTGATGCTACTGAGAAGTCTGAGACCACCTGTCTTTCCTTCCACACAGAAGCATTGCAGTAAATCCAATATAATCAGTATATACCACATAGATAGAAGTTACTTTTCTTCTTTCAGTTGTGGCCCCAGAAATGGGTATGTTTAAAGGGCTCCCCTAAGTGGTTCTTTAATACAGCCAAACCTGCAAGGTGCTCCATTACCATTCTCTCAACATACCTCTCCACTTTCCCTACCTCTGTCACTGGCCTGGCTGATGTGGCCAATGCGTCTCAGTTGGGTAGGAATCTAGCTTTCAGTCAGCAGAATGCTCCCTGTACATTAGTGCTCCTAACAGATTCCCCTGTGCTTTATTTACTCTTTCAGATGGGTACGCATTTTCTCAAGTAGAACAAGCTGTGATTACTCAGGAAGAACTAGTCCGTTCTTATAACACTACTAAAAGCAAAAGCAATAAGATAAGTATGGACTCTTCTGACTCCAGATAGGAGTGAGGTTTGGACCACGACATCCTGTGTTCTCATGTCCTTCCCCAAGACTGCAGAACATACCAACACCCCCGAACACTCATTTTCTTGTGGCTCTGGGCAGACAGTTTGTTATTTATGTATCAATTGAGTCACAATCTTTGGATATAAATAATGGGGGAAGCCTATTTTCTTTTTCTTAATTGGTCTTTAATGTTTTACCTAACCTGTTTACTTTTCTGTTGTTTTGAGATAATTTATCAGTTCAGTCTAAAGTATAAAATTAACATTTTGTTTCACCAAAATTTAAGCTTTGGTACAAGTTGTTTTGGGAGAAAAGGTAAAGAAGGTCATGATGCCTAACAAGCCTGTCTTAGTTGAAAAAGAGTCACACAGAAACTTTGTATTTTGAAAACTCACATATTAAGGCAGGCATATAAAGGCAGCATATAAAATATTTTTCTAAGTAGGCTCTCCTGTCACTTTGAATCATACCTTATTTGTAGGATATTTGCACAGTATTCTTGATTTTTTAATGAATTCACATAATAGGTGTAATATACTATAATCTCAGGTTTCAAAATCAGCGTGCAAAAATCAACATATCTTATTTTCTGTACATTGATCTAATCTCCATTCTGACTCCCCCATGCATTAGAACTTAGTGGGAAATTCAGCCACAGTCATTCTTGGGACTGTGCTTCAGGCTTGTACTAACTTCCCTGGGTTTCACACAGTGCATAGCATTGGGGCACCCTCTGTTCTTCTGTCATCTTCCCACACAGGTCACCACTAAAACAAATGGTTTATTTTGGTCACTTTATGACGCTTCTGTACCAGGTAGGGGAAACTGGAACCTCTAGGGAGGTTGGAAATCCCCATGCCTATTAATGATTCTAGGTCACTAATTCTGATGTGTGGGAGGGTTTTTCCCCATACATCCAAAGAATTCTCAGACACCAGTTGGGTGCCCTACAATTCAACTCAATTCTGACACTATCTACCTGAACATCAGACCCCACAGGTTAAGGACTCGGTCCCACAAGACTGCCTCCCATCCCCACATACACACTTCAGATGCCAATCCTAGGCCCAGATTATCACCTGTGCTTCTGACCAACTGGTTATAAGTCAAAGGTTCCCATGACACCCTCCTTGGATTCAATTAATTAGCTCGAGCAGCTCACAGAACTCCGGAAACCCATTTACTCATTAAATTACCAATTTATTACAAAGGATATTAAATAATATGAAAGAATATGATTCAACAACCAGATGAAGAGATACACAGGACAAGGTCCCAAACAAAGCAGCTTCTGTCCCAGTGGAGTTTGGGCCCAGCATGGTAACACATGGAAACATTCTGGTTCACCAACACAGCTTTCTAAAACCCTTCCTTTTGGTTGTTTATGGAGGCTTCATTACATAGGCATGACTGACGAAATCTTTGGCCGTTGGTGATTGATTCAACTCCACTCCTTCACCCTCCCCAGAAAGGGGTGGGTGGGACTCAAAGTGCCAACCCTCTATTTATTGGTGGTTCCCTTGGTAACCAGGTCCCATCTTAAGTTTTTTTTTCCAAAAGTTACCTCATTAACATAAATCCAGTTGGGGTAGAAAGGGACTTAATAGGAATCAAAATATAGCATTTCACCTTTATGTGTCTGAAGCATTTTCAGGAATTGAAGACAAGAAACCAAATATTATAACAAAAGATGTTCTCATTGCTCTTATCACCCAGGGAATTCCAAGGGTTTTTGTTGCTGTAAGCCTGGAACCATGGACAAAAACCAAATATAAATGAGAAGTATTTTGGTCATTCAGATGACCTTCTTGACCAAATATTTATTATAAATCACAATATTGTACCTGTGGTCTAACATTGCCAGGAAAGCCATTCCTCTCCTGGAACACATCATCATCCCAGTGCACCCTGAGGGGATGAGGAGATAGTTTTTGAATTCTTTCTGTAGTCTGAAGTCCCCTTTCTTAGACCCATTCTACTTAGTTTTTAAAAGCAAAAGTAAGAATTCTTGAAGATGGAATCCTCTATTTTCTGTCCTTCTTTAAAAAAAGAGATTTTATTTATTTATTTGACAGAGAGAGACACAGCGAGAGAGGGAACATAAGCAGGGGGAGTGGGAGAGGGAGAGGGAGAAGCAGGCTTCCCATGAAGCAGGGAGCCTGGTGCAGGGCTTGATCCCAGGGCCCTGGGATCATGACCTGAGCCGAAGGCAGATGCTTAATGACTGAGCCACCCAGGCACCCCTATTTTCTGTCCTATCCAAATGACTCCTGAGGAAATAACCCCAAAAGCCTGATAACTATTGGAATGGAGATAAAGCAACAAGAAAAACATGGGGGAAGAAAAACCTAATCAATTAAGATACAAATGTAATGATCCAAAGGGGCACATGCACCCCAAAGTTTATAGCAGCAATGTCCACAATGGCCAAATTATGGAAAGAGTTGAAATCTCCATCGACAGATGAATGGATAAAGAAGATACGGTGTATATATATATATATAATGGAATATTACTCAGCCATCAGAAAGGATGAATACTTATCATTTATATCAATGTGGATAGAACTGGAGGGTATTATGCTGAGCAAAATAAGTCAAGCATGGGCGCCTGGGTGGCTCAGTTGGTTAAGCGACTGCCTTTGGCTCAGGTCATGATCCTGGAGTCCCGGGATCGAGTCCCGCATCGGGCTCCCTGCTCGGCAGGGAGTCTGCTTCTCCCTCTGACCCTCCTCTCTCATGTTCTCTCTCATTCTCTCTCTCTCAAATAAATAAATAAAATCTTAAAAAAAAAAAAAGTCAAGCAGAGAAAGACAATTATCATATGGTTTCATTAATAGGTGGAATGTAAGAAACAGTGCAGAGGATCATAGGGGAAGGGAGGGAAAACTGAATGGGAAGTCATCAGAGAGGGATACAAGCCATGAGAGACTCTTAGCTATAGGATACAAACTGAGGGCTGCTGGAGGGGAAGTGGGGGGAGGGTGGGGTGGGCATTAGGAGGGCACGTGATGTTATGAGCACTGGGTGTTATATGCAACTGATCAATTATTGAATACTACATCTGAAACTAATGATGTACTATGTTGGTTAATTTAATTTAAATAATTAAAAAAAAAGAATGTAAGCCTAAAAAAAAAATCCCAAAAATGTATCCATGAATGGAAAAACAAAATGTGGTATGTCCACACAATGGATTATCTGACCATAACAAGTAATTAAATACTGATACATGCACAACATGGATGAACCTTAAAAACTATGCTAAGTAAAAAAAAAAAAAAAAAAAAAAAAAAAGCCAGTCATTAAAGGCCACATATGATATGATTTCATTGGGGAAATTCATAAGCAAAACTATAGATATATAAAGGAGATTAGTAGTTGCTTAGGGTTGGTGGGAAGATGATGGGGAAAGGGTTAATATGTAAAGGGTACAGGGCTTCTTTTTGAGGTGATGAACATACTCTAAATTTGACTGTAGTAATAGTTGCACATATTTGTGAATATATTTTAAAAAAACATTGAGTCATGTACTTTAAATGCATGAATTAGTGACTTAAATCTCAATAAAGCTATTTTCAAAAATTATCCAGGTGAATTCTACCTCTAATCATAATGTATTAGTCTTGCCCTCCTGCTTAAAACTATTAGAAAACTGGAAATATATATGAAAAAAATATTTTCAGATATTGGACAAAGGGCAGCATAGAAATATAATCCCCAAGAGAAAAGAATTAAAGTAAGTCATACTATTTCCCAGGCTTTCTTCCTAGAGGCACTTTCCAGGCCATGGTGCAGAAAAGTAGTACCCAAGCAAAGCAGTCTTCTCAGTGAACTGGGGAGACTAAGCTAAAAGTTTGGGGAGGCGGAGGCAGCTGATATTTGCTGGGTATAGTACTATTGAGAAAGGAGCTGTACAAAGAGTTCTAGACATTTATTTAGGGATATTCTAGAGTAAATAGCTAGATGCTAACCTACATATATGTGGAATGAAACTCAATGAAGTTGGGCAAAGACAACTACCAGAGACATGTAAGCTGGACAATTCACAGAACTTTCACAGGATACAATATTTAACCAAATAGGGTGGAAAGGGTTTGATGAATACTTGAGATATTCCACAGAGACCCCAAAAGACCCATACCTTAATAGTGTGGCTAAGCTAGCACTGTAGCAAGAACTACCCTAGACTCATGATCTTATTTTAACAAAGCTTATTTTAGCAAAGCTTGAAAAGAAGCATCCAAAGCATCAAAGGGATCCATAGTTAATTTAGCTGCCTGTAAGAAAAAAACAAGCCCTCTAACAGAAGAAAACAAATCCAGGCACTTCAGTGTAGTAATAACAATGTCCAACATCTAGTAAAAAAATAAATAGATATTCAAAGCAGCAAAACTGAATCCATAAGCAAAATAAAAGTCAATGGAACAACCCAGAACTGACAGAGATGATGGAATTAACAGACAAGAACTTTAAAAACTTTAAAACAACTATTACAAATATGTTTAATGAGTTAAGGACAACATGAACACATTGAAGAAAAAAATGAAAACCATAAAGAAAGAAATGAAACTTCTAGACCTGAAAAAACCATGCTAAATGAAAATTTTATTGAATAAGTTTAGCATATTGGACACTGCAGAATAAAAAATAAAAACTTGAACATAGCAGTAGAAACAATCCAAACTGAAACACAAAGAAAAAGGCTGAACAAAAACTGAAAAGAGCATCAATTACCTGTGAGACAATATCAAGCAGTTTTATATGCATTCTTTCGAGTTGCAGATAGAGTAATAGAAAAAAAATCACTGAAGAAACAAAGGCAGAATATTTTCCAAGAATGGTCTGAGAAGCATAGCCAACCCATAGCAGGCTAACCACACACACACACACACACACACACACACACACACACACAGCATAATCAATTTGCTGAAAATCAAGGATCAGGAAACAAATCTTAAAATTAGCCAGAAGGTAAACACATACACACACACAAACACAATAAAGTTAAGAAAAAGCAAATTGAAAATGACCACTAATTTCTCAGAAAAGCCAAAAGGAAATTTGTTGAAAAAAATATATATATTGCCAACCTGAAGTCTATAGCTAATGAAAATATCCTCCAAGATGAAAGGGGAAGATAAGGCATTTTTCAGACAAATATTGCAACAGTTTACCACTAACAATCCTGAACTAAAAGAAGATATTTAAAGGAAGTTGTTTAGGCAGAAAGAACATGAGGAGGTGGAAAATCTGGTCTACAAAAATTTCAAAAATGGTAATTCTTGGAGAAATATAAAAGAACTTTATTTTCTAATTTAAAAATGTTTCTGGGGGCATCTGGGTGGCTCAGTTAAGTGTCTGCCTTCAGCTCAGGTCATAATCCCAGGGTCCTGGTATCGAGCCCCACATCGGGCTCCCTGCTCAGCAGAGAGCCTGCTTTCTCCTCTCCCTCTGCTGCTCCTCCTGCTTGTGCGCTCTCTGTCAAATAAATAAATAAAATCTTAAAAATAAATAAATAAAAATTAAAATGTTTCTATTAATGCAAAATTAGTAACAATGTATTGCAGGGTTTATAATATATGTAGAATAAAATATATGTCCACAGTAGCACAAAGGAAAGGAGGGAAGGAAAGAATTATACAGTTTTTACATTATATATGACTTACTATTATTTAAATGTAGTCTGTGATACATTAAAGAGGTATACTATAAATTGTACACAACCGCTAAAAACTTAAATAAAATGGTATCTCTAATAAACCAGTTTATGGGATAAAAATGGAATACCAAAAATAATTAACAGAGAGGGAGGCAAACCAAAAGAGACTCTTAAATACAGAGAATAAACTGAAGGTTGCTGAAGGGGAGGTGGGTGGATGATGGGCTGGGTGGGGGATGGGCATTAAGGAGGGCACTTGTTAGGATGAGCACTGGTGTTATATATTATAAATGATGAATCACTAAATTTTACTCCTGAAACCAATACTTCACTATATGTTAACTAATTTGAATTAAAAAAAAAAAGGCGCAAGAAAAGTGGGAAGAAATAGAAAATAAAAAGAATAAAAAATAAATAGAAAGCTGGTAGATTTAAACCCAACTATATTTATAATTACATTAAATATAAATGGTTTAAATACTCCAAATAAAAGTCAGAGATTGTCAGACTCAACCAAGAAGCAAGATCCAACAATATGGTGTTGGCAAGAAATGCACTTTGAATATAAATACATAAGATGAAAAACTTCTAGAGATTTGTTGCACAATGTGAATACACTTAACACTTCTGAACTGTACACTTAAAAATGGTAAATTTGGGGTGGCTGGGTGTTCAGTTGATTGAGTGTCTGACTCCTAATTTTTGCCTCAGGTCATGATCTCGGAGTCATGACATCGAGTTCTGCATTGGGCTCCATGCTGAACATGAAGTCTGCTTGGGATTCTCTCTCTCCCTCTCTCTCTGCACCCCCTCTCCCCCCGTTCCACTTGTACTCTTTCTCTCTCTCTCAAAAAAAAGGTAAATTTAATGTTATGTGGGATTTTTTACCACAAGAAATATGTATATTAGTAGTTTAAAAGGATAGAAACACAGCTAAACCATGGAAACACTAATAATAGAAAAGGTAGGCTGCCTACATTAACATCAGAAAATTTAGAGTTAAGGTTGATTAACAGTAATAGAGATAAGGTACATGTCATAAGGATAAAAGGGTCAATTTATCAAGAAAATTAGCAATTCTAAGTGTATATGCACATAATTACAAGTCTCCAAATACATAAAGCAAAAATTGATAAAACTGAAAGGAGAAATAGACAAATGCACAGTTATAACTGGAGACTTCAGCACTCTTCTTATTATAAAATAAGTAGAAAGTAAAGATATAGAGGATTTGAACAACACTACCAGTTAAAGTTGATCTAATTGAAATTTATAGAATACTAGTCACACCAACAAAATACAGATTCTTTTCAAGTGCGCATGGAATATTCACCAATATAAAATATACACTGAGTTGTAAAATAAGCCTCAATAAATTTAAAAGCTTGAAATTATATAGAATATCTTCTCTGGTATTAAATTACCAATCTCATTGACAGACAGATAAGCTAGCTGTAATCCCCTAGATATTTGGAGGTTAAATACACATTCATATTACTAACTCATGAGTTAAATAAGAAAAAAAAAATTTAATAGCATGATTGTGAAAAGACAACATATCAAAATTTTGTGGGATGCAGCTAAGTGGTGCTTAGAAGGAAATTTATAGCTGTAAATATAAATGATACATGAGATAAGAAGCCTAAAATCATGAATGAAGCTTCCCAGGAAAAAAAAAAAGAGCAAATTAAAGTTGATTAGAAGTTCGTTAAAATAGAAAATGGAAAAATGTAATATAAGTACCTAACACATTAAGCTTTAGATTGACAAGGCATCCATTTCAAAAGATGTTCATCTTGAGTAAACATATTGTCAGCTACTAGCAAAACAACCAGATAAAGAATTAGGTTTTCCTCATGCATGAAATTCCCTTTTTCAGAAAGCCCAGATAATCTATACAACTAACTACTTGAGTGACTCCACTTCTCACTTCCTGTGCTCTAATTCCCACTTTTATGTTTTAAATTAGCCAATAAAGATTGAACCCTCAAAACCTAGACATGCCACCCTCAACCCTAATAAAGGCAGAACCTCAGATCCTTTCTCTCTCTCTCTCTTTACACGTGACCTCAGTGTGTGGCCCTTGGTCATACTGTGTACCCTCCAGGACTTGTGAGTAATAAATCTTGTTCCTCAAAGTTCCCTGATGGTTTTTGCTGCTTTGCATCCCACAATCACAAAGAACCACAAGGGCTGATCCAACCACAACATTTGCCTGGGTTGGGGAAATGTCTGTGGGGGTTCACTGTGGGTAATACAGGCAAGTGCCTCAGCATTCCTAGCGGATAGCATCACTATCAACAGGCTGGAACTGGCACAACACAGCAATAGAAAAAATAAACAAAAAACCTAGATCATTGAAAACATCAATGAAATTAATAAATGTCTAGTTTGACTAAGAAAAAAAAGTGAAGACACTGATTATCAATATCAGAAATGAAAGAGGGGACATCAGTACAGATCCTACAAACTTTATAATGATAATAAAGAAATATTAACAATGTTAAGCTGGTAAATCCAAAAACCTAGGTAAAATTGATAAATTCCTTGAATAAAACATTACCAAAATTTGCACAAAAGAAATAAAAATCTTAATCTAAAAAATCTTTTATCTGTTAAATAACTTGAAATTGAATTTATAGTTTGAAACCTTCCCCTAGAGAGAATTCTAGGTTCAAGTAGTTTTATTGATGAAATATATAAAATATTTACGGAATAAATATCAATTCTACACAAACCCTTTCTAAAACTAAAAGAGTGGGGGTACCTGGGTGGCTCAGTTGGTTAAGCATCTGCCTTTGGCTCAGGTCATGATCTCAGGATCCTGGGATGGATCCCCATGTCAGGCTCCTTGCTCAGGGAGGAGTCTGCTTGTCCCTCTCCCTCTCTCTGCCCCTCCCCACTGCTCATGCTCTTTCTCCCTCAAACTCTCTCTCTCTCTTAAATAAATAAATAGAATCTTGTAAAAATAAAAGAGAAAGGAACACTTCCCAACTTATTTTATGAAAACAGTATTTTCCTGATGCTCAAACCAAAGACATTATAATAAAACTATAGGCTAATATCCTTCAGAATTATAAATACAAAAGTCCAGGGCACCTGGGTGGCTCAGTTGGTTAAGCCACTGCCTTCAGCTCAGGTCATGATCCTGGAGTCCCAGGATCGAGTCCCGTATTGGGCTCCCTGCTTGGCGGGGAGTCTGCTTCTCCCTCTGACCCTCCTCCTTCTCATGCTCTATCTCATTCTCTCTCTCAAATAAATAAATAAAATCTTAAAAAATAAATAAATAAATACAAAAGTCCCTGACAAAATATTAAATTCAGCAAAATATAGAAAGTAAAATACATCATGAGCAACTGAAATTTAATTCAGGAAGGCAAAGTTGAAAATCATCACTCTAGTTCATCATTTTAACAGACTCAAGGAGAAAAAGCATATGAACATCTCTAAAAATGCAGAAAAGTCTTTTCACAAAATTCAACAACATTCATGACTCCCCAAAACTTTAAAGAAACAAAGAAAAGAAAAAACTTCTCAAACTGATTTAAAAAATCTATAAAAACCCCACAGCTAACATTGAATAGAAAAAGGCTGAACTCTTTTCCCCTAGGATCAGCTACAAAACAGAAATGTCTGATCTCACAACTTCTAAGCAACATTGTTCTGGATGTTCTAGCCAGTGCAATAGGAGGGGGAAGAAAAATACAGATTGAAAGAAAAAAGTGCAATTGTCTTTATTTTCAGATAATGGTGTATTTACAAATCCCAAGAAGTATGGCAAAAAGCTACTAGACCATAAAAAGAAATGAAATACTGACAGATGTTACAAAATGGATTAACTTTTAAAACACCAGGGTAAGTGAAAGAAGCCAAACAGAAAAGGCCACACCTGTGACTTGTGATCCCACTTATATAAAATAACCAGAATAGGTGAATCTGTAAACAAACTAAAACAGTTGTTGCCTAAGGCTGGGGGAGGGGAGGTTGAAGTGTAATGAATAATAACTGCTAATGAACCGTGTTTCTTTTGAGAATGATAAAAATGTTCTAAATTTAGATAGTAGTGATGGTTGAACAACTCTGACTATAGTAAAAACCACTGATTTGCACACCTTAAAAGGGTGAATTTTATGGTATGTGAATTGTATCATCTCAATAAACCTAAGTTTTAAAAAAATCACTTAAGATATTAATAAGTGAATTCAGAAAATTTGAAGCAACACAGTCCATATACAAAAATCAATTGTATTTTTATATGCTAGCAATAAACAATTAGAAAATGAAATTTCTTTTAAGATAACATTTACAATAGCACCAAATGACAGAAAATAAGTAGAAATCTAAAAGATGTGTAAGATCTGTATGCTGAAAAATTAAACACTCATGGGAAAAAATTAGGAAGACAATAAATGAAGGGATATCATGTTCATGGATTGGAAAACTCATTATTGTTAAGATATCAGTCTCCCTCCCCCCCAACTGATCAACAGGTTCAACACAATCCTAATCAAAATCATAAATAACAATACCATTTACAATAGGGATTTACCTTTAGGAATAAATTAAAGTGCTACTGAATACTGCACATTATAAAATATTGCTGAGAGAAATTAGAGATGATCTAAATAGAGAGATATACCATGTTCATGAACTGGGTAATTCTTAAAAATCATTAAGATGTCAATTCTTTCCAAATTTATCTATAGGTTCACCATAATTCTAAATAACACTCCATCCAGTTTTTTGTGTTTTTTTGTTTTTTAGGAAAAGTTGATGGCTAATTTTAAAATTTTTATGGAATATCAAAGACCTAGAACAGTGAAAACAATTTGGGGAAAAAAGAATAAATCTGAAGAACATACATTACCTAATTTCAAGACTTACTCTAAAGCCACATACAGTAATCAAATATAGTGTATGTACTTAGACATATAGATCAATGGAACAGAAGAGTCCAAATATAGACCCACATAAAATATATATAAGGTCAATTGGTATTTGACAAATATTTTGAGGTAACCCCATACAAAAAATTAGTAACCCATTAAGGATTACCTTTAAATGCTTTCAGTAAATCTTGCTGAAACAACTGAATACCCATATATAAAAAATCTGAATTTCAAATGTGAAATTAATTTGAAAAGTAGACAGACATAAAGGCAAAAGCTAATCTATAAAATTTCTAGAAAACATTGTAAGAAGGAAGGAAGGACCCATGATTTATAATAATATTTGCAATTAACAAGGAAAATAAACCTTAAACTCATCAGGAAAATTAGATTTGAAGAGACTAGAGGAAAGCAGGGTAATGAATGAGTAAGGCTGAAGAAACTTTCCCTCCTTTTCACCCTATCCTAGAAAAGAGCAAGTTTGATCTGTTGGTTGGTTTTAATGCTAAGTAATTAATAGCCGTTGGGTCAAGCAATTTGCTGATCGTTTAGAAACATCTGTTAACACTTTTGTAGAGAAATTATAATATATTCACGGTCAACAATAAATCAACATGTGTATTTGTATGCATGTTCGAGAGCTGTATTAAACATATTTACGTGAGAAAACAAATTGTAACAAAGATCTTAAAAGTCTACTTTTGGAGATATTTTTAGCACTATATATATAAATATTTTATTTCACTTGTGGATCCAATCATTTGAAAAGTGAGCCAAAATTCAATTCTTTTTCAAACACTCAGCTATTTTCAGAACTTGATTCTGACCAAGATAAATCCATAAATCAAACTTTTTATACTCTTTACTGCAGTTCTTTTTTTCCTTCCTTATTTTTCAGGGGTTGTGCCTACCTGTTAGAGTGAGTTCCAGTACTCGCTGTGATGAAATTCCATAGTCATTGGGCCAATAAAAAGCTAAAGGCTGATTTTGTGTCGATTTTTCCTTGAAAACATTTGATTGATGTAATTTTCTTTTCTGACAAAGTCCTGTTTCCTATTAATGCAAAATGAAAACAAATTTGTGGGAGACCATAAATTAAATTAAAAGGCAAATTAAAGTTGGGTAAAAGATAAGTTATGATAAACAATTAGAAAAGCAATACCTCACTAGATAAAAGGGGGAACAAAGAACATAATTTACAGATGCAGGAAAACACAAATGACCCTTAAAAATGAAAAATTAAGAAGTTAACTTCACTTGTAATCAATGGGAAAACAAGTGAGAATGACAGTGAGCCACGACTTTTCACGTAACTGGAAATGGCTGACAAAGGAAAGCCAGTGTTTGAGTGTGATAAACCAAACAATTTTATTCACTACTCATGAAACAGTCAGCAGAGCAAAATGTCTAAGTATGTCAGAAGTTTCAAAAATGTACTTTCCCTTTTAACTAACAATTTACTGTTACATGTTTACTCTGAGCATATCATCAAATTTGCAGGTAAAAATCCAAGTACAAGGATGTTCAGTTGAAAATCGTGTAAAGAAACAGAAATTGGAGAAAGATCTAAATGTCCTGCAGTAGATCACTGATTAAATAAGTTATATAATATATAATCTTATGTTCAATACCCAGAAATCATTTAAAATCATGTTATAAAAGAATATTTACCCACATGGGAAAATGTTCCTATTTTATAAAGTAGGGGAAGAAAATGAGCTTCAAAATAGCATGTTTACTATGATCCTGTTTATGTGTATGTGAATACCTATACATCTATAGGTACATCAGACAAGACTGGAATAACATTCCCCTTACGTTAACATTGAAAGGTTAACAATATTTATCTTGGGATGGTGAAAATACAAGCAAATTTTTGTATTGTCCATATTTTCTACATGTTCAATATGATTCACATTAGTAAGACACTCGAGTATGAGCATTTCAGTATTGGTGTATAATTCTTTTATAAGTTCAAGTTCAAATTTTTGCCAACCATCAAAAGATCTTATAATGTTGGACTTTTATATTTTCTATTATCAAAGACTATTCTCAGAGGCATAATGATGCTTCCCTTGTAGTACCTCAGGGTGAACTGTCACAGGTTTATCTAAAGAATTGCCAAGATAACAGGGACATACTCTTACCCTGGCCCTAACCCTAACCCTAGATCTGAAGGGGAAAAAAGAAAAAAAAGTGCTGTGTGTGTGTGTGTGTGTAATGGAATATTAGTCAGCCATAAAAAAGAATGAGTCTTGCCATTTGCAATGTCATAGATGGAACTAGAGAGTATTAAGTGAAATAAGTCAGAGAAAGACAAATACCACATGATTTCACTCATATGTGCAATTTAAGAAACAAAATAAATGAGCAAAGGAAAGAGAGAAAGAGACAAACCAAGAAAGAGACTCTTAACTATAGAGAACAAACTGATGGTTACCAGAAGGGAAGGTGGGGGAGGAATGGGTGAAATGGGGGAGGAATGGGGGAGGAAGTTGGGAGAGGTGATGGGGATAAAGGAGTGCACTTGCTGTGATAAGCACCAAGTGTTGTATGGAAGTGTTGAATCACTATAGTGTACACCTGAAGCTAATATTACACTGCATATTAACTAACTGGAATTTAAATAAAAACTTAGGAAAAAAAAACTTATGTCTCCAGTTATTTGAACAAAATAATGGTGATCATTCTGCACTATGTATAAATATTGAGTCATTATGTTGTATACTTGAAACTAATATGTTAGGCCAATTATATCTCAGCTTGGAAAAAGGAACAGGATTAAGATGTCTCCAGTTATTTGAACATACTCTAAGAAAGAGTATAATGTGCCCAGCTGGGTTACTTTTAACTGCCAAAGAAATAATGTTTTTCAGAGTAGAGTAAATGCACCCACCCATTATAAATTATATGACATTTTGTCAAATAATACTTTTAGTGATCATTCTTAGAAAGGCAAAACTACTTGTTTGCCATCTTGAATGGCATTTTTATATAAATGGCTGCTTTATCAGTCCCTTTTATATTTCTACAACTCACTTTTGGAAAATAACATTAGTCAAAGCTTACTGAATTTTTTTAAGTGATTAAAAAAAAAGGCCAATCACATTATATAAATAAGTCCTGGGGATATAATGTACAACATGATATAGTTAATACTGTATATTTGAAAGTTGCTAAGAGAGCAGATCTTAAGAGATCTTATCAGGGGCACCTGGGTGGCTCAGTCAGTTAAGTGTTCGCCTTCAGCTCAGGTCATGATTCCAGGGTCCTGGGATGGAGCCCTCAGCGGGGAGCCTGCTTCTCTCCCTCCCTCTGCCCTCCCCACCCCATCCTCCACCCCTGCTCATGCTCCCTCTCTCTCAAATAAATAAAACCTTAAAAAAAATTCTTATCACACAAAAAATTGTAGCCATGTGTGGTGATGGATATTAACTAGACTAATAAGTCAAAATAATGGTGATCATTCTGCACTATGTATAAATATTGAGTCATTATGTTGTATACTTGAAACTAATATGTTAGGTCAATTATATCTCAGCTTGGAAAAAGGAACAGGATTAAGATGTCTCCAGTTATTTGAACATCTATAATTTTATTTTCCCATTACAGGAATGTTTATTGGACTTCCAAATTGGAATAAATAAGAGCAATCTTACTCCAACCAGTTTATGCCTCTAAAACAGAATAAAAAAACTTAAACCCAGAAAGGACATTGATAAGCCAACTTAGTCACTATTTTGTTTGTTTGCCTTAAGGTGAAACAACACCAAATCCTTCTTAGAAAAATTAATCCTTGTCCTTTTGTATGTGTCATTTGTATTTAGAAAGTTGTAATTTTCCTTGTTAAGGAGAACAAGTGGAGTGTAAACCCCCATGCTGAGCCAGGCAGGGAAGCTGTTCAAATGCTGGTCCACCTGACCTTGCCTTTCCAAATCTGTTCTGGACACGAGCAACAGGGACTCCATAAAGCCCATGCATCTGCAGTGCTTCCAGGAGGAGACCACCCCCTCAGGTATATCCGTCTTTTCTGCTGACCAGAGGTCCACATCTGTGGCCATGGCCATAGGAGGCCCCTACTCATGGACCCTGGATGATAGAAGGAGGGAGGGAGTGCCACTGTGTTTTCCATCTCACTGCTCAAGGCTATAGTCCTGGGTGCTCTCACCTCCTCCAGCTGCTCAAATCCTCCTTCCTCTGATATTCACATAAAAGTGGCAGAACTCACAGCCAACTATGGAAATCCAGCATTCCTCAATTCATCCAAGGATTCTCAGATCTTATGTTTCTCCTATTCATCTCAGCTCCAATTTCCTACCTCAAGTAGATCCTTGATTTCTTTTTCTTCCCCTTGAAGCTGTTTCCTTCTCTCTACCTTTCCTCAACTTAAACTTGGAACACAGCCTTTTTGCTTTGATTTGCTTAAACACTCCGAATACAAAACAATTATGGCTTTTTTTTTTTAACTGAGTATTTGAAATGAGTGAAGATGGGTAAAGGGGAATTATATTTGCACAAATGGTAGGATGACCAACTATCCCAGTTTACCTGGGACTGAGGGTTTTTCCTAGGATGTGGGACTTCAGGAGAGTTCTGGGTAAAGTGGGATGAAATGATCATCCTAACCAAGTTTGACTGCTAAAGAGACAGCACTCAACATGACAAAGCTTTCGCATTTACAGTTTATTGCAGGAAAAGGATGTACTCTAAAAACAGCACTAAAGTAAGGTGATGTATCACAGTCAGATGTTACCCCACAGCAACAGGGCCACAGAGGCCAGGCATCAGCTCCCAGAGTCCTCCTGCTGTGAGGGCTGGTGCAGACACCCTTTCTCTGTCTCAGCTCAGGAACCACTGACCTGTGCACGAAATACCTCAGAACCAGAGTCCAAAAAATCTCAGCTGTTTCTTATACCCTCTAGGCATTTTCTTGTTATATAACTAATCTAAATGGCAAGGCACCCTAGGGTCAAGAGGGTCTCATTGAGACAAAGTGCAGATCATCATTCTTACTGTTATCCATCAACAATGCTGATAAGCTGGTACAAACTCAGCAGACCTACAGTTACAAAGAAACACTATCACTCAGTACATTCCCCCATACATTGACCAGGGGTTAATGCCTTGCATGGATTTAGTAAAATAGTTCAGGTCAATTCCAGGTCTGCTGGAGTAAACCCTCACAGTTCATATCAAATCAGCAAAAGAAGAGACTTAAAATAGAAGGGTAGGTGCTTTTATCACTATAAGTCTTTTGGCTTTTCCTGCCAAAGGAAGCTTCCATTTGGCCTCTTCTTGGGCTCCTGCTTCCTTACTGCAAACTCAGCCCAGTTTCTGTCTTTACTTCTCATTTCCAACCCAGCCTTCCTGTTTTCCTAGCCTTTTTACTCTACTACTCAGGATGCTGCACAAACTAAAAATTCTTCATATTTTACTTTGCGAAGCAATTTGCTTCACTTTGCTGTACTCCAAGTTCTCACAAGCAGTGTCCCACCTCTTCATCCTCCTCATCATCATGATTATAATTACTACAACATCAACAGGAGTGGCAGTAGCAATGCTTAATATAGGACTTACTCTGTCCCAGGCCCTAAGCATCTTACACATACTATCATATTTAATCATCACAACAGTGTTGCTAAGTAAGGAGTATTAATACCCCCATTTTACAAATGAAGAAAGTGAAAAAAGAAGTTCAGTAATTTTCCCAAGGTCACTCAAATTGTAAATGAAGTCAGAATTCTAAGCCAGGCACTCGGGCTGCCACATCTGTGCTTTACTTCACTGTACTCTCCAGAATGGCCCATCAGGCAATTTCACAGGCATTTCTCTCCAGTAGTATCCTGCCACTTGTAATTAGTATTTTGGAAAATCAACAGCATAGAATACAAAGACAAAGTTTTTAATAAAATCACTTCTAAAAATACACCAATAACTAGCAAAAGAAAACCTTTTTTTTTTAGCAAACTGGTAATTACATATTCAGATATTTTTGAGAATACATCCATAAAACAAGGAAAGAGTGGTATGAAAAGGACAAATCAAAGAACATGAAAGAGTTCTTAACAATTAAAAATATTTCTAACATAAAATAAAATACACTCTCCAAAAGGGATTTAGAAAATAAAGTTTGGACAATGTCTTAGAATGTAGAGAAAAAGGAAGAATCAAATTATGAAAGAAGAGATAGAAGATACAGAGAATCAATCTAGAATGTCCAACATCCAACTAAGAGGAGTACAAGAAGGAAGAGACAGGACAATGAAGATGGGGAATCTAGGAAAAGCATTTGGAAGAATATCAAAGCTGGAAGAAAAGCACAATCTTCACTGAAAACAACTTACTAATAGAGATCAAGATGAAAAAGAAAAGACAGTTGTATACACTACTTCACAAATCAAAGAATAAAGAAAAGATGCTGAAAGCATCCAGAGAGGAAAAAGAGGTCATCAAGAAATAACTGTTAGAGTGGCACCACCATGTGACCTAACTAGTTAACTTAATCTCTCTGTGCCTCAGTTTCCTGATCTGTAAAAGGAGGATAAAATAGTATTTTCCTCAAAAAAGTGTTGTGAATATTAGCAAGAATTTTGGGAAGATGACAAAGTAGAAGGATCCTTACCTCATCCCACGAACATACCAAAATAACAGCTACATGTAGGTGACCACTCTGAAGACAACCTGAAGACTATCCAAACAGACCTTCCTTAGCTAATCATGGAGAGGAGGCCACATCCCAAAAGGGTGGTGGGGCAGAAACATGGTTGAGAACTAAACCACCCAGTGAGACTAACCACAAATGGGAGGGACATTACAAGCATGAAGAGGTGACAGTGCGTCTTAGCACTAGAGACCTGCGCTGGGAAGAAAAATCCCCATAATGTCTGGCTTTGAAAACCAGAAAGACTTAACTTAGGGAGTTTTTAAAATCAGCAAGGCTTAACTCTGGGTATTTTAATATCAATGGGCTTAACTCTGGGAAAGCCAGAAGGCAACAGGAAATGGAGTCCCAACCCTGAAAGAGCCAGGATACAAAATAACAGCCTGAGACATAGCACAGAAGCACTAGTTTCAAAATGCCTGGAGTATACATGAAAGAGATTTATTGAGTAATCTGAGAACATGCTCTGGAGGGGCAAGTAATCTTAGAACATCTATGGGAAATTTCTCCAGAAACAAAAGTGCTGGTGAGTGCCATTTCTCTTCCCCTCCTCCCAGCCTAGGTAGCTCGGTGTTGTGGGAGACAGCCTAGGTAGTATGGTGTTGTGGGAGACAACACCATACTCTGCATCTACCCTGCTAGGACTACATGCCTGCCAAACATTCCCCTGTGGACCTGCCCCACCAACCCCACCTGACTCTGGAGGTTTCCTTCCAAAGCAACTTCTGCCCTGCCATACCCAGCAGGAGCCACAGCCAGAACCAGTGCCACTCTAAAATGACTCCCACCTTAGGGAGGGGGAGGGATACAGCCCCACAGCTAGGCCTCTTGGCTGGCTATGCAGAGAGTGAGTTTTGCCTTTCAGTGTCACCTGTAGCTGTGGCAGAGAGGCTAATTGTAGACAGCTAGGCTGACTGCCCACTCGCCCACCAAAGAGGTGACAGTGGCTGCAGACAGGCCTCTCAACAGCATAGGAAGGAAACCCTGCCTAGTACACCCACAGCAGGAAAAATGGGACATAGCAGTCAGCTGTGCTGTAGGCAATCACAGCCCAGTCATAACAGGAGGGTGTGTGCAGCCCATACAGGGGGCACCCTGGAGCACCTGGCTCTGGTGATAGGATTGTGTTATAGGGCATCACATGACCTCTTCTACACAAGGACACTACTTTTAATACCAGGAGCTGTAGCTGACCTACCTAATACATAGAAACACAGAGTTAGACAAATTAAAAACATAGAAGAATGTGTCCCAAATAAAAGAAAATCACAGTAAAAGAGCTAAATAAAATGAAGATAGGTAATATGCCTGATAAAGAATTCAAAAGTAGCAGCCATAAAGATATTCATGGGACTTAAGAAGAGTGGATAGGGCACCTGGGTGGCTCAGTTGGTTGAGCGACTTGCCTTTGGCTCAGGTCATGATCCTGGAGTCCCGGGATCGAGTCCCGCATCGGGCTCCCTGCTCAGTGAGGAGCCTGCTTCTCCCTCTGACCCTCCCCCCTCTCATGTACTCTCTCTCATTCTCGCTCTCTCAAATGAATAAATAAATCTATAAAAAAAAAAAAGAAGAGTGGATAAATTCAGTGAAAATTTCAAGGGAAAAAAATATTAAAAAGAACCAGGCAGAGCTGAAGAATTCAAACACTGAAAAAAAACAAACACACTAGAGGAAATCAACAGCAGATTAGAGGATGCAGAAGAACATATCAGTGACCTGGAAGACAGGGTAATGGAAAGCAACCCAGCTGAACATCAAAAAGAAAAAACAATAAAAATGAGAATAGGTTAAGGGAACTCTGACATCATCAAGCATACTAATATTCATAGTTCAGGGATGCCAGAAGGAGAAAAAAAGAGAAGGGGGCAGAAGACTTATTTGAAGAAATAATAGCTGAAAACTTCCCTAATCTGGGAAAGGAAATGGACATTCAGGTCCAGGAAGCAAAGAGGGGGCCTTAACAAAATAAAACCAAGGAGGATCCACACTGAAACATATAATAAAAATGGCAAGAAGTAATGATAAAGAGAGAATTTTTTTTAAAGATTTATTTATTTGAGAGAGAGAGAGAGAGAAAGCACGCATGCATGCATACGAGCAGGGAGAGTGGTAGTGGGGAAGGAGAAGTAGAGGTAAAGTATCTCAAGTAGACTCCCTGCTGAATGTGGAGCTGATGCAGGGCTCAATCCCAGGACCCTGAGATCATGACCTAAGTTGAAATCAAGAGTCATTCAAATGACTGAGCCACCCAGGCACTCCAATAAAGAGAGAATGTTAAAAGCAGCAAAAAACAGTTATGTACAAGGAAAACCCCGTAAGGCTACCAGCTGATTTTTCAGCAAAAATTTTGCAGGCCAAAGGGGAGTGACATGATATATTCAAAATGCTGAAAGGAAAAAAAAAAAAACCCTACACCAAGAATACACTACATAAGGTTATCATTTGGAATAGAAGGAGAGATAAAGAGTTTCCCAAAGTTAAAAGAATTCAGCAAAACTAAACCAGCCTTACAAGAAATGTTAAAGAAATTCTTTAAGTGGAAATAAAAGGCCATAATTAGAAGTAAGAAAGTTATGAAAGAAAAAATTTCACAGGTAAAAGCAAACATATAGTAAAGGTACTAATCACTTATAAAGCCAGTATGGAGGTTAAAACACAAAAGTAGTAAAATCAGTTTTATCTACAAAAATCAATCAAGGGATACACAAAATATAAAGATGTAAAATATGACATCATATATATAAAATGTGGAGGGGGGAGTAAAAATTGAGTGCTTTTAGAATGTATTCAAACTTCAGTGACCATCAACTTGATATAGACTGCTATGCACATAAGATGTTATATATGAACCTCATGGTAACTACAAATCAAAAACCAATAATAGATATACACACAAAAAGAGAAAGGAATCCAAGCATAACACTAAAGGGAGCCATTAAACCACAAGGGATGAGAGCAAGAGAAGAAGAAAGGAAGAGAGAAGACCTATAAAAACAATCATAAAACAACAAAATGGAATAAGTATACACCTTTTAACAATTACTTTAAATGTAAATTGTCTAAATGCTCCACTCAAAAGACATAGTATGACAGAATGGATAAAAAACAAGACTCCTCTATATGCTGCCTAAAAGAGACTCACTTGAGACTTAAAGACACATACAGACGGAAAGAGAAAGGATGGAAAAACATATGCTATGCAAATGGAAGCAAAAAAAAAAAAAAGAGTGGGGTAGCAATACTTAGATAAAATAGACTTTAAAACAAAGACTGTAGCAAGAGACAAAGAAAGTCACTATATAATAAAGTGATTAATCCAACAAGACTGTAGCAAGAGACAAAGAAGGTCACTACATAATAATAAAGTGATTAATCCAACAAGAGGATAGAACAGTTTAGATGCCTATGCACCCAACACAGGATCACCTAAACACATAAGCAAATATTAACAGACATAATGGTAGAAATTGACAGTAATACAATAATAGTAGGGGACTTCAACATTCCATTTACATCAATGGATAGGTCATCCAGACAGAATGTCAGCAACTGTGTAGTGACTATGAATGACACATTAGACCAGAGGGATTTAACCAATATACATTCCATCCAAAAGCAGAATACACATTCTTTTCAAGTGCACATGAAACATTCTCCAGAATAGATCACATTTTGGACCATGAAACAAGTCTCAATAAATTTAAGAGGACTGAAATCATATCAAGTACTTTTCCCAACCATGATGGTATGAAACTAGAAATCAAACACAAGAACAAAACTGGAAGAAACAAACACATGCAGACTAAACAACATGCCTACTGAACTACCAGTGGCTCAATGAAGAAATCAAAGAGGAAATAAGACTCATAACTATAGAGAACAAACTGATGGTCACCAAAGAGGAGTTGGGGTGGGAGGGATGAGTAAAGTAGGTGATGGGGATTAAGGAGTGCACTGCTGTGATGAGCAGCAGGTGTTGTATGGAAGGGTTGAATCACTATGTTGTACAGCTGAAATTAATATTACACTGTATGTTAACTGAAATTTAAACAAAAACTTAAAATTAAAAAAAGATGAAATCAAAAAATACAGGGAGACACATGAAAATGAAAACAATGGTTTAAAATCTTTGGGATTCATCAAAAGCAGTTCTAAGAGGAAATTTTATAGCAATATGGGCCTACCTCAAGAGAAAAGAAAAATCTCAAATAAACAACCTTATATCTGAAGGAAATAAAAGAAATAAAGCCCAAAGCTAGTAGAAGAAATAAAAAGTATTAGAGTGGAAATAAAGGAAATAGAGACTAAAAAAAAAAAATGATAGGAAAATCAATAAAACCAGGAGGTGGGTCTTTGAAAAGGTAAACAAAATTGATAAACCTTTAGCTAGACTCATCAAGAAAAAGAGGATTCAAATAAATAAAGTCAGAAGTAAAGACAAATACCAATACCACAGAAATACAAAGGGCATACTCCTTTTGTTATTTCAATACTATTTATTTGAATCCTTATTTGAAAAATTATATGCCAGCAAACTGGACAACCTAGATGAAATTGATAATTTTCTAGAAACATACAATTTTTCAAAACTGAATCAAAGATATAGAAAATTTGACCATATTGATGACTAGTAATGAAATTAAGTCAGTAATCAAAAACCTCCCAACAAACAAAAGTCCGGGACCAGATAGCTTCACAGATGAATTCTACTAAGCATATAAAGAAAAGTTAATACCTAGTCTTCTCAAACTATTCCAAACAATAGAAGAGGAAGAAAACTTCCAAATTCATTCTACAAGGCCAGCATTACTCTGATACCAAAATGAGATAAAGATCCTACAAAAAAAGAGACAGGCCAATATCTCTGATGAACATGGATGCAAAAATCCTCAACATAATATTAGCAAACTGAATTCAACAATTCATCAAAAAAAATCATTCACCATTATCAAGTGGATTTATTCCAGGGATGCAAAGGTGGTTTAATATTTGCAAATCAATGTCGTACCTCACATTAAGAAGAGGAAGGATAAAAACTGATCATCTCAATAGATGCAGATAAAACACTGAAAAATTTAATACCCATTCATGATAAAAGCTCTCAAGAAAGTGAGGTTAAAGAGACTATATCTCAGCATAATAAAGGCCATATAGGAAAAACCCACGATTAACATCATACTCAGTGGAGAAAAACTGGAAGCTTTTCCTCTAAGATCAGGGACAAGACAAGGATGTCCACTCCTACCACTTTTATTCAACATAGTACTGGAAGTCCTAACCACAGCAACCAGACAAGGAAAAGAAATAAAAGGCATCCAAAGCAATAAGGAAAAAGTAAAGCTTTCACTAATATGCAGATAACATGATAGTACATAGAGAAAACTCCAAAGACTGCACCAAAACATGACTAGAACTGATAAATGAATTCAGTAAAGTCACAGGATACAAATTTAATATAGAGAAATCTGTTACATTTCTATACATTAAAAATGAAGTAGCAGAAAGAGAAAGTAAGAAAACAATCACATTTACAATCACACCAAAAAGAATACCTAGGACTAAATTTAACCAAGGAGGTGAAAGAACTGTACTCTGTAAACTATAAGACACTGATGAAAGTAATTGAATACAACACAAACAAAATGGAAAGCTATTTCATGCTTATGGACTGGAAGAATAAATATTGTTAAATGTCCATATTACCCAAAGCAATGTACAGATTTAATGTAATCCCTATCAAAATGCCAACAACTTTTTTACAGAACTAGAACAAATAATCCTAACATTTGTATGGAACCACAAAAGACCCTGAACAGCCAAAACAATCTTGAGAAAGAAGAACAAAGCTAGAGGTAATGTAATCCCAGATTTTGAGACATACTACAAAGCTATAGTAATCAAAACAGTATGGTAATAGCACATAGATAGGTACATAGATCAACAGAACAGAATAGACTCCCAGAAATAAATCCAAGCTTATATGGTCAATTAACCTACAACAAAGGAGGCAAGAATATACAATGGTGAAAGTAAAGTCTCTTTAACAAATGGTGCTTGGACAACTGAACAGAAACATGCAAAAGAATGAAATTAGACCACTTTCTTAAACCATACACTCAAAGTGGATTAAAGACCTAAGTGTGAGACCTGAAACCATAAAACTCTTAGAAAACATAAGCCGTAATTTCTTTAAGCAACATTTTTCTAGATATGTCTCCTAAGGCAAGGGAAACATGCAAAAATAAACTGTTGGGACTACACTAAAATAAAAGGCTTTTGCACAACAAAGGAGACCATTAACAAAACAAAAAACCTAGCGAATGGGAGATGATATTCACAAATAATATATCTAATAAGGGGTTAATATCCAAAACATATAAACATATAAACAAGAACTTATACAGCCCTATAATAATAATAATAATAATAATAATAATAATCCTATTAATAGGATAATAATAATCCTATTAAAAATGGCAGAGGTCCTGAATATACATTTTTACAAAGACAATATATAGATGGCCAGCAGACACATTAAAATATATTCAACATCACTATTCATCAGCAAAAATGCAAACCAATACCACCTGTCAGAATGAGTAAAATCAAAAACAAGAAATAACAAGTGTTGGCGATAATGTGGACAAAAAGGAACACTTGTGCACTGTTAGTGGGACTGCAAACTGGTGCAGCCACTGTGGAAAACAGTATAGAGGTTCCTCAAAAAATTAATAACATTACCATATAATCCAGTAATTCTACTACTGTGTATTTACCCAAAGAAAATAAAAACACTATTCAAAAAGACATATGCATCACTACATTTATTGCAGCATTATTTACAAAAGCCAAGATATGGAAGCAACCCAACTCTCCACTGATAGATGAACTGATAAAGAAGATGCAGTATATATGTACAGTGGGATATTACCCAGCCATAAAAAAGAATGAGATTTTGCCATTTGCGACGACATAAATGCATGTAGAGGGTATAATGTTAAGAGAAATAGAGAAAAATACATATGATTTCATTCATATGTAGAATTTAAAAAACAAAACAAAGAGAAAAAAAAATAGACTCTTAAATATAGAGAAGAAACTGTTGTTTGCCAGAGAGAAGGTGGATGGGGAATGGGTGAAATAGATAAAGAGAATTAAGAGTACACTTATCTTATTTAATAGTGTTGTATGGTGACATGTGGTGGCTACACTTGTGGGGAGCATAACATAATGTATAAACTTTGTCAAATCACTATGTTGTACACCTGAAACTAATGTAATATTGTGAATCAACAGTGCTCAAGTAAAAAATTCAATTAAAGGTAAAAAAAAGAATATACTTATCTTCATGAATACTGAATAATGTATAGAATTATTGAATCATATTGTACACCTGAAACTAATATAATGTATTTTAATTTACTTCATTGAAAAAGAAAAAGACAAAAACTAGTTAACTATATCTAAAGCAGAACAAAAATGTGAATGACAGCAAATTTGATAAATCTGAAACCATGGAGTCCTAACTGAGGCAGCACAATATTTTTCAAGGGCTGGAAGAACTCTACAATCAGTGAAAATATCCTTCAGGGATAAAGGTGAAATAAATTCCAATGTGCATGCTCTAGTCAGAGCTCTTATAGGTGGATTTTCTCTAAGCAGGGATCCAAAGATCCAGGATCCTTCCATCTTACGAGACATCTTCAACATGTGTGATCTAGTCCTGGGTATATATTCTTACTATTCAAAATATGTGGTTCATAGACAAGGAGCATTAGCCTACCTGGCAGCCTCTTAGAAATGCCTATTAGAAATCTGAGGCCCTACCCACACTTACTGAGTCCAAATTTGATTATTAACAAGATCTCCAGATCATTTTATGCACACATCATTTAGAAGCACTACTGTGTATCAGTTTATCACCTCTGCCACCATTCAATTTTGGCCAGACTGGTTATTTGGTACTACCTAAATGGTCTATGTAGGCTCTTGAAACGTAGTCCATGTCTATGGCTAGGAGGAAAACAAAACAGTTTTGTGAACACATAATACTGAACCATTTTGTTCTTTTCCCTACACAGAGAATACACTTGCTTCTCCTCAGAGGAGAGGACTCAACATTTCTTCCAATCACTGCATCCACTGATACTAGTTTTCTCCAAGTTACTACAATATGGTCACCTGTGGCCTAAGAGACCAGTTATCTACCCTCCCCACCACACACACAGAATGCAATGGTGCAGCATGGACAGGGAAACTGCAATAAAATCTCTCATTTGAAAAAAAGGAAAACTGGAAGACACACAGCTGTCACTGGTCCACATGAAGGAATCCCACAAAGTAGGTATGGTGAAAATTCCCTTACCTGGAATTGGGGAACATCCCTAACGAGGCTGTGGATTAGCTTTTAGAAGGAATCTCTTGTCCGTTTCCTTTGCTGCATCTACCTGATTTCTGAGAGGTTCTTTATGTGTTATTCTCCCTCAATGACATCTGGAGAGGGGTTGGGGAATATGCCCTTCTTAGGGGCTACACAACTTTCACAGCCTGCTTCCTGTAGGAACAAGCTTGTTTTAGATCTCCGCCAATAATCTGTGTACAAGTCTGCTTCAATGTTTCTCTGACAATATAATTCAATCAAAATTTTAGGAAGCTCCTGATATACTCGCTTCAATCAGTGTCATGTGTCATTAACCCCAATTTTTTCCTAGATACAGTCCTCAAATCTTTTTTCCCCCCCATTCTTGCCCACATGTCTCTCTTACCTTAATACTAGGGAACTTGAATTTATTAGTTTAAGTGGGAAAACCATACTATTAATTGGATCTTTGCCACAAGGCTCAGTCACTCTGTACAGCCGAAAAATCTCACTAAGTTCATGACAACTGAAGACTTTTAAATCCCATGTCTCACCACTTAAAGTTAGCTTTCCAGTCCTTTAAGATCCTTATAATCTTTGCATTCTCACTTCTCTTTCCTATCTGCTTGCAAAATGGCCAATTTACTCTGAACTCCTTGCCAAATGCATCAATGACAATATTATTCTTTCCAGTCACATCCTCTAGAGCCATTGGCTTACCAAGCCCATGACCTGCTTGCAAAGTTATTACAGGTGACACCTCTGTCAGACATGCACAACATGAGCCTCCATCTTCTCACAGCCTGGTATCTGTTTTCTTGCAGCCCACAAGTTGACCATTGAGCCACTGATGCATATGTTAGCCTGCAGTACTTCTGCAGCACCAATCTCTGAACTAGTCAGGATTGGCAGATGCTGTATCCAACAACTTCCAAAAACCATAACACTCATTTCTCAGTCACACAAAGTTCATGGTCCCAGGGTCATGAACCCAGGTAGCTTTTGTACAACTTGCTTCTCAAAGCTCAAAGATCTAGACCTCTTACATCTTGTGACACCACCTTCAACACAGGGCTCCCAAGGCTGTCATGGAAGGAGATGATCATGTGTAGGAATTCCATTTGGACTACAGGAGGAAATGGTGTATATCACATCTGCCCACGTTTACCAAAACTAGTCACACTGGTCAAAACTAGATGCAAAGAAGCTAGGTGTAAAAACAGCTTCAGGAAGTCTGGGAAATTAAAAAGCAACAGCAGCTTGGAAAATATCATCTTCCCTTGTAACAAAGATAAAACTCACACAGTTTGATGGACAAACTCACACAGTCTGTATTAGCTTTCCCAAAGCAGATACAGATTGGAACAGGAGGTCATAATGTTCTGAAAATCAAGACTTAAAGAATTAAGAGGATTTCATATAGTAGATACTATGATTGAGAAGTGGGATTACATTGAAGACATGAAAAAGGCATGCATTTCTTCTATTAAGAAAAAAGGAAAGGCAATTAGAAGCCTCCAGAAAACCCAAAAGCTATAGAAGAAAATTATGCTCTGAATGTGAAGGAAAATTAAAAGTTGTATGACCTTGAACAGTTGATGGCATATAAAAAGAGATGGAAAGAAGAATAGAGAGAATATGTTTGTCCTCAAAGCCTGTCAGTCTTGTCAAGGAAGACACAGGCCAGTGAAATTGAACACAGAGAACTGTAGAGAAGGAAAGTTAATCCTAGAATACGACTTGGTTCGGTAGGGAACAGGGAACATATAGAATAAAAAGAATTTAACTATTGTTCATTGGCTTTCAATGTATAGACTCAACTTGCAATGAAGCACACAATGCTTAGAATACAAATATTAACAGCTATGAAAATGCAAAACAAAGGTGTAGTTAATAGAAGAGGAGATAGGTACAGTGAGGTACAGGTAAAGATATAGCTAATAGAAGGAGGAAAATGCAGAAGCATTCATTTATACAGTAGAGTTGCTATGGACTGAATCGTTTCCCTAATATTCATATGTTGAAACCCTAACCCCTGGTGTGACTGTATCTGGCTAGGGTTTTTAGGGAGATAATGTTAAAGGAGTTCAGAAGGGTGGGGCCTTAATCTGATAGGGCTGGTGTCCTCATAAGAGGAAGAGACCCCACAGATCTCTGTGCACAGAGAAGAGGGCATGGGAAGACACAGTGAGGAGGTGGCCGTCTATAAGCCAGAAGAAAAAACTTCACCAGAAACCAAACCTGACAGAACCTTGATTATGGACTTCCAGGCTCTGCAACTGTGAGAAAATTAATTTCTGTTGTTTGAGCTTCCTAGTCTGTAGTATTTGGTTACAGCAGCTCGAGCAGACTAACATAGGAGTCAAGAGACTAAAGTTGATGGAAAAAGAGTAGAGGTTTAAAAAAGTTATGATGAATCCACTAAATTATACTTCTGAAACAAATATTACACTATATATTAACTAACTAGAATTTAAATAAAAATTTGGGAAAATAATAAAGTTATGAAGGTAAGTAACCAAGAGAAAAATTTTAAATAATTATAAAAAATGAGACAAAAAAGAGGGATAAGTGTCAAAATGCATGCTTATCTCAAGTAGGCAGAAGAAAATGCCTTAGGAGGGAGAAGAATAATTGGTCCTGCTCTTAGGCAAATTCCTCAGAGCTCTGCAAGGAAATGGGATCTATGCATCCTTGCCCAAGACAGACATGGTGATTGGCAGCTTCTAAGGTGTTATGCAGTTGTCCCTGCTTCCTGGTATTCATGTACTTGTGTAAATTTACCCCCTTGAGTATAGGCTGCAGCTAGCACCTTGCTTCTAATATATAGAATATGGTCAAAGGTACATGGGATGTCATGAGGTTAAGTGACAAAGACTTCAAATTTCATTTGGCCATCTTTCTGGTTCTCTTACTTGCTCTGATGAATGCCAGCTACCACGTTGTGAGCTACCCTATGGGAACAGTCAGTCAGAAGGTTGCTAAGGGGGGCCTCTAGCCAACTGCCAGCAAGGACTTGTGGCTTTAAATCTGATGGTGTATGAGGAATTGAATCCAGACAACAAGCACATGAGTGACACATCCTTCTCCGATTGAGCCTTCAGATGGGATGCAACCCTAAATGATGCTCATCTTGATTGCAACCTCATGAGAGACCTTAATCAAGCTAAAGCACACCTGAATTCTTGCCCCACAGATTCTGGTTTACATTCTTTTTATTCTATACGTTCCCTGTTCCCTGTTCCCTACCGAACCAAGTCGTATTCTAGGATTAACTTTCCTTCTCTACAGTTCTCTGTGTTCAATTTCACTGGCCTGTGTCTTCCTTGACAAGACTGACAGGCTTTGAGGACAAACATATTCTCTCTATTCTTCTTTCCATCTCTTTTTATATGCCATCAACTGTTCAAGGTCATACAACTTTTAATTTTCCTTCATATTCAGAGCATAATTTTCTTCTATAGCTTTTGGGTTTTCTGGAGGCTTCTAATTGCCTTTCTTTTTTTCTTAATAGAAGAAATGCATGCCTTTTTCATGTCTTCAATGAAATAATAATAAATGTTTGTTGGTTTTAAGTCTCTAATATTTGGAGTAAATTGTTATATGGCAATAGGTAACCAATAAAAATTTCTTTATCATTTGTAAACTTAAAATTTGATATACTTTTCTTATCCAGAGTTGTGGCCAAAGTCACTGCACCATCCTCTCACATCTGTGGCAGAGACTACCACTTGTCTACCAACAATCACTTTCCTCATGTTCCCTATTAACAGTCTGATTATATTTACATTTCCTAGCTTCCTTTGAAGATGTCTTCACAGGCTAAACAATCTAAAAGCATATTAGGGGAGGGGGCAATCCAGGAAAGACCCTTAAGAGAGGACCATACCCAACTGGCACATGTGTTTTACTGCTCGCCCTTTCTTGCTTCATTCCCACAAGGGCCTGATGTTGGAGTCACAGCAGCCATGATGTACCATGAGGCAACAAGCACATCCTATAAATGAATGAGCAGAAAGACAGGAATCCAATCTGCAATGGCATCCTGGAAATATATACCAGCCCTGATCTGAATACTATAAAGCCACTAACTTGGTTAAGCCACTGTTTGCCAGCTTTGAATTACTTGCAGACAAACTTAGCTCCTAACTCATACACAGGTTCTTGTCATGACTGCTGCTGAGATATACATAGTGCAGCCTGAGCTCACCATTTAAAAGCATTCCCTACGCCATACATAACAAATCCATGGTTATCTACTGATATCCCCTATGAAAGAGGATTTGTCTCAGAATAAACTTATTTTCTATTTTTCCCAAATTTCTGTTTACAATAAAAAACATGATTATTCTAGAGCATTCAGTATAGGGGAAAATAATAGACTCGTGGACCATCAGCATACTGTAGCACAATATAACACTCATTATGGTCCTTAGCCAATAATTAATAAAGGATTAAATTATTTCATATATATATATATATATAACCTTCGGCACAGCAACTCCACTTGCACTTTTAACCTAAGGAAATAATTTGGTAAGCGGAAAACACAGGTGCTGTCAGGGAAGTTTTCAGATAAGTCATGGGAATTCCTTTTAAACTTCTATTTGACTTAGAATAGCCTTATTCTGCTTAAAATCTTTGACGACTTCCTATTGCATTTAGGATTAAATACAAATCCCTACACTAGTTTCCAATTACAGTCATGGGGTCCAGCCCCTCCTTCTTTTCTCCCCACTTCCTTTGGTCTTTTTTCTACTCTTCCCCACTCAAAAGTTCCTATTCATTTTTTTATACACAGCAGAACCATCTCCTTGTTTATGGTCTCTTCCCACCTAAACCATCAAATCTTCACCTTCCACCACCAAGTTATTATTTACCTCTTTTTATGGGTGCCAGCTATTCATTTTTTGTCCTGTTGCATTTCCTAAGGTAACCCCGTTGGTAGATGTATCATGCCATTCTTTCTTATTCATAAATACTAAGTCCAAGCTCTTCAGGATGGCATTCAAGTTCTTTCACCAACTGACCCAACTCACCTTTCTAGGTAGGCTCATGGCTGTTGTTAAATTAACCTTAATGTAAGCAGTTTGAAGTGTTGATCTCTATGTGCTTTTTCTAGTTATAAGGAAGAAAACCACGAATATGTGGGTGTGTTGGGAAATGTGATCGCTGACTGACCCATGAGCTGGACTGGTGCACTCAGAGGCACCTCATGCCTTCCCCTGTCTTGGGAATGTGGGTTCCACTTGTCTTTCCCACTGCCAGAGGCTGCTGCAAGGACAGAGCCTTGAGATGGTGATGTGATGTTGAGAACACCTGCATGGTATACGTGGCCGAGCCCAGTTAGGGCCTGTTTATAAGCTCTCAAAATTTGGAGGGCAGGTGCAGGGATCCATTCATCTTGCTGCCGTCAGAGACAAGCCTCGTATGTTCCCTGTGCTATTATTAAAACTGCCACCGGCCAAACTGGAGTGGCCCGCCTCTTTGGTCTCTCCTGCCCTCTGTGTATGGGAGGTTTCAGATTACCCCAGGAAAGCTCCCAAGAGGGCTGTGAAGCCACAGACGCAGAACCGTCATGGGCCCACCATGCCAATGTGCCTGAGCACACAAATCATCCTCAAGTTAAGAAGAGCAAGAGTCATTCTTGCTAACTCTTCAGAGTTGTATTCACTACTAACATAGATAACAACAAATCTAACCAATATTGATCACCCCCCTCTCTATATACATATTCCTGGAAAATGCTGTAAAAAGATGTGTATGAAATGAGCCAACCAGAAACCAAGAAATGGCAGAACATATTGAAAAGGGATTCATTCACCTTTTGTCACAACCTCCTGAACTCCCTCAGTTGTTGCCATGGTTGCAACCCCACAAGCTAGAGGCTGCAAGGGTCCGGGCACATTCCAGCAATAACTATTTCAGGTTTTGCCAAAGATACACTAAGTACGAGGAGACTTTTACAACAGTCAAAAGGAGGTTTAAGGGAAGCAGCTGAGCACACAGGAGCGCTGAGAAAGGGGCTTCAGGTGGAGATCGAATCTGGTCCATGGTCTCCATGGAGATAGATGATCTTGCTTAGGGGACAGCGGAGTGAAAAGAGAAGGAAGCTGAGCCCTGCATCTCCAGGGGGATAACTTACTGTCTCAACCCCCCAAAACACACTACTACCTTACTAGTGTTTGGGGAGTCAGGTGCAAATGCCTGGGTTCTGTCTTGGGGTCAGCACACACAGAGTGACTTTAAGTGGAAAGGAAACTTGTTCAAGATCAGCAAGAACACCTCACTGAAATCTCTGAAAGGGGGTCATGCTCCAGTAGAGGGGGGGGGGGGGGGGCGGGAGGATGGGAGATGATTGAGTCATTGTGAACTAAATGCCAGCAAGTACGGAAGGTGCCCCCAACTGCCATGGGGGTTCCACGGGTCATTTTCAGGAATGCTGGACTCAATGCTTTTACATGCCTTTGTAGTAAATATTTATTATGCAGCCCCAACCGGACACCCATTTTCCTTGGCCCTAGGGTGACAGCAGGCCACCTGAAAAGCCAGTTAGCTGACATCATACAGGTCACTATCTGGTTAGGAAAAAAATATTAAATACATGATTAACTTTGACAGAGTCTTGCCTAGTCCCTAAAAACTATCTTTTCCCAGCCGCTGAGGCTCATTGAGAAAAGATTTCCCGACATACAAATTAGCCCAGCTGTGGACCACCCTATGTAAATCATTTGGGAACATTTCGTGTCCCAAAGCTCCCTGTTAAAATCTCATTTCCACTCATTACATCTTTTTTGGAGGCTTTCTCGTGGAAAGGAACTTACGAGAGACATCTGCGGTCTCTTGCCAGACTGCATCTCTCAAGGCTGATTGCTCAGACAGATAGGCGGGGGCTCTGGAGAGACACGGGACCACTGAACCTGGGGACATAGAGCCACAACCAAGAGCCCGCGCAGCACCTACCAGGGTGTGTGTGTGAGCTGGGCCGAGGGAGAAGGGAAGCTGGCCTGAGGAGGAAGGTGGTCCTCTGCGGATATAGAATCAAGGATCTTTTACTTCGTGCTGAAGCGTCCTTCAAGCTTACGCGATTTCCTCCACTTGGGCTACCTGTCAAACAGCCCGAGAAACTGAATACCACACCCAAGGGGAAGGAGCAAGCCTCCTGAAGCGCCCCCAAAGCGCAGGGCAGGTTGAGCCCACGTAAGCACTTCCTACCCCAGCTGCTGCCAGGCCACCAGAGTGCGTGGTTCCCACTCCTCCTTTTAAAGATCCTGGGTTCCTCCCCGCCCCTCAGGCCTGTGCGGGTCTGAGTGCAGGCGGGGCCGCACCAAGGGCGCTCAGAGGGGAGGGGCAGGGCAGCGCTGAGGCTGGGCTCGGGCGGAGGCGGCTGGGCGCAGGTGGGGAGGGGAGGATGGGGCGGGGCTTGGACGGGGCGCAGGCGTGGAGGGGAGGGGCAGAGCAGGGCCTGGGCGGGGCTCGGCGGGGCGCGCGTCCAGAGGGAAGGGCGGGGCTTGGGCGGGACGCAGGTGGAGAGGGGAGGGGCAGAGCAGGGCCTGGGCGGGGCTCGGCGGGGCGCGCGTCCAGAGGGAAGGGCGGGGCTTGGGCGGGACGCAGGTGGAGAGGGGAGGGGCAGAGCAGGGCCTGGGCGGGGCTCGGCGGGGCGCGCGTCCAGAGGGAAGGGCGGGGCTTGGGCGGGACGCAGGCGTGGAGGGGAGGGGCAGAGCAGGGCCTGGGCGGGGCTCGGCGGGGCGCGCGTCCGGAGGGAAGGGCGGGGCTTGGGCGGGACGCAGGTGGAGAGGGGCAGGGCGGGGGTGCCAGGTGCCGGGAGGCGCCTTCGCTCCACGCGCTCCTTGCATCTCTAGTGGGAAGGTCCACAGTGGGGCGCTGGGGGTGAGCGGAGGAGTCTGGCGCCTGCGTGGGCTTGGGTGTTTGTGCCGCGCCTGCCGGTCAATCCGCTAAAGAGAGGAAAGTGCCCGAGAACCCCGCTGCGCACCGTTTGCTCCTGGCAGCCTGGGGATGGGTCAGCTCTGTGCAGAGGGTTGCCTCGGACCTCAAAGGGAGATGAAGCGTCACGGGGAATGTTCTAGACACATCCAATCTTCTCCTTCCTCACCCATCCAACCAGCTCCTCAAGAACTGCCCCACGCAGCCGTTCTCAGGGCGGGCTCCAGCGTGGCCAGGGAACTTACTGGAAACGCAAGTTCTGGGCACCTGGGTGGCTCAGACGGTTAAGCGTCTGCCTTCGGCTCAGGTCATGATCCCAGGGTCCTGGGATGGAGCCCCGCATCGGGCTCCCTGCTCCTTGGGAGCCTGCTTCTCCCTCTGCTTCTCTCTCTCTGTCTCTCATGAATAAATAAATAAAATCTTTAAAGAAAAAAAAAAAAAAGAAACGCAAGTTCTTAGCCCCACCGCAGATCTACAGAATCGGACTCTGACGGTTGACTCTCCCACCCGATCTGTGTTTATTCAAGGTCTCCAGGTGATTCTTAGGCATGCTAGGAGTGCAAATCGGCGTCCATAGGGACCCACCTTGAGGTTTCATCGCTACATGCAGAGAGCACACGCAGGGACTTCAAACACAGACCCACAAACTGGTCACACCTTTATGTATTTCGCATTTTACCAGTTTAACCAGCTATTTAGATAGAAGTCCAGAACTTGCTGAGCTGTGAGTGTAAAGAGCCATGCCCTAGAAACCCCTTTTCCCAGAAACTTGGATAATGAAAACTCGAAAAGAGAATTCTTATGTCTCCAATCACTGTACAGGAGATTTGGCTTTCAAGGCAACAGGTAAACCAATAGAGTCACCAAGCCAAGTGTTCTATTTCCTCCTCCCGCCAAAAATCACATGCCTGAAAAATATTTTTCCAAAGCCTGTTGTCTGGTCTTTAATTTGTTCATGTTCTTTAGATATTTAAAATTTTTAAACAAATGTCTGAAGCTTCTAGTACAACTGGTAGGAGCAAATGTATATAAACCACTTTCTTCACTTGTTTGATCACATTATTTTGATTATTTCTCTGAAATGGGATTTCTTCTCCCCCCACCTCTTTTTGTTTTGATAGATGTTTATTTGATTCTCTATCTTTGATCCAAATTAGATTGGAGCAACATTCAAAATTCCAATCCGTTCATGTTTTTCTTCCTCCCATGGTCTAGTCTATGTTTGTACTTTCCACAAAATTCCTAACTCGGGTTCTTCTCCTGTAGTCTTGATTTTCTTCCTTGGCTATGGTCCCTTTGCTTACCAAACTCTACTGCTTTTTATAGCCACTCAGTCCTTGTCCCTGTCCCCTGCTAGTAATTACTTAAGACATGTGTTCAGTGTTGGCAGCCATCTGGAGGACCTCATGCTCTCAGAATTCTTATTTAGCCCCATTTTATAGCTGGAGTAAACTCAGTAACAGTCATCAGCAAACACGGGGCCCTCCTGTCTTTCATATTTAGATAGATATTTGAATTACTTTTATAGATAATAAAGTCTCACATAAATAAAAACAGGGAATCAGAATTCATTCACTGTGATGTGAATTTTTCTGTGTTAGGAGAAAATCTACAGGAAATCTTTTCTCCTGAAAATACTCAATCAAGAACTGTGGAATGCTGCAAGTCCCAGCAGAAGACACCAGGGGGCGTGAGAGACTTTTTGTTCCCCTCTGGTCAGCTCAGTCACCTAGTTTATGAAGAAAGATCACACTTCCCTCCAGAGCCATGTTTGTAGCTTTTCCACCTAGGAGACCTGTATTTGTGTTTTTTTCATAGTTTATATATTTTCCTATTATGAATCTTGCTTTCCCCCCCACACACTCTGCACTGTGTAAAAATCTATCTGGCTACATATTAACTGAAAATAAAATATCTGGGCCAATAGATTAGTATTTGTTTCACATAACTTATTCCCAAAGCAGTAGCTGAGGCCCAAGCATACATTCTCTCCTGTATCAAGCAACATCCTTCTACTTCAGAATATTAGGATGTTCAAAAGGTGCTTTAGGGGGGAAAAAAAAAGAAGGTAGTCTTACTCATGGAGTAGGAGGATTTTCCTAGAAAATACTTAATGGGAAAATAATCCCACCAGCAACTAAAACAAAATGTAAATGACAGGCATTATTTGGTTTTCAATAAATATTAGTTACTGGATGCATTTATAAGAGGTGCTTTAGGATCAATAGTATTCAACATTTTGAACCACATATACCTTAGGATTAAAAATAATTTTTCTGTTCTTTCTTGAATGATATTGGAAAATTTCAAAAGTGATGTGTTTGTTTCATTTTCCAAATTGTCAATGCTCTTATAACAATGAGTTTTTGGGGTTTTTTTAAAGATTTTATTTACTTATTTGACAGAGAGAGACAGCGAAAGAGGGAACACAAGCAGGGGGAGTGGGAGAGGGAGAAGTAGGCTTCCCGCGGAGCAGGGAGCCCAATGCGGGGCTCCATCCCAGGACCCTGGGATCATGACCTGAGCCGAAGGCAGACACTTAATGACTGAGCCACCCAGGCGCCCCAACAATGAGTTTTATACCTGCCCCCTCCAGAGACTCTGAAGTTCTGCCTGCTTTGGTTGGGGAAGTATCAGCTTAGGTAGTGAGAGCAGCTAGGATGTATCTTGTAACGAATAAGAGACAAATGACAAATGTTCCGTTCGTTTCTGTTTTCATCTCAGATCAAACTCTCTGCCCTCTTTATCCACCTGCCCAGGCAGTCTTCAGACTTCTGGTAGAGTTATCGATCATCTAACTAACCTTGGCAAACTATGGGGGTGACAGTTGAATTCCCTTGCCCCACCTGCAGAATCCATCCCACCTGAATTCTCCTCCTTGCCCCAGTCCCCAGCACCCCTCCCCATGCTCTTCCAGGCACAAGGCCTTCTCATAGGCTGTTTTCAGACAGGTTTGCCTTCTGAGTCTTGTCTTCCCGCCTGAAATATCCACTGCCTCTTCTTCGCTCGGCTGAGAAGCCTTCTCTCCAGTGTCCTCATTGGCTCTCTCTTCTGAGATCCGTTAAGCCAGATTTGTTTCAGCATTCATCACATCTTATCTGCATCCTCTAGACTGACTTTTACTCTTCTATTCCCAGTGCTTCATGCATGCCTTCCACATGGTAGAGCCTCAATAAACACTTGCTAGGTAAATGAAATGATGGCTATATTAATGGAATCGTCCATGGCTGAACTTCCCCACAGGTTTAGTATCCTTACATCCCATGAATGGTTCACAGCATTTAACTGGACCTTTACAACTCGTTCTTATGGAGAGCCATGAAATGAAAGGGAAGAATTCCAGATCTGAGTAATCACTTGAATCCGTCATGTCTATTATATAAGGTGCTTTTGATTTCTGTCCCATACTTTAGACAGTGTTCCTGAATACACGTACACACATCACTCCAGCCAAGCATTCAGCAAGGAGCACACCTTCCTAGAATCTGCACCGGCTGATTTTTCATCTTCTAATTCCACAAGCTCTCAAGTACATACAAGCTAAATTTCTTGAGACTGATTTCAGAAGTAGCTTTGCAACAATTAACTAAAAATTATTCCAACAAAAAAACTCCAATGCAGACATTAAAATTATGTTGCATTTCTTCTACTGGATGTGTCATTCCTGACCTTCAAGAGAAAAGGATATCTTAAAACTTCTTTCCTGTCCATAATACATAATCTTGTCCTCCCTCACAAACTCTTTTCTTCTGCAGTTTCAAAATAGCAACTACAGCTGCTAATAGAGATTCTTCCCTTGGGATTTTGCGGCCACTACTCAATTTCACAGCTGGAGGCAAAGCACTTGACTGGGAAATGTTTTTTGCATGACATACTAAGTGCTCTGACCTTGTGGGGCAGCCAGAGGGTTAAGCTAAAGGAGTAAGGGAAGCTGGAGCAGAGTGAGGAGGCCACAGGTGGGCTGGGCTCCTCTGTTAGTTGCCTTTCCCCTGCCTCCGTTCATTGTTCACCAACTGAGCTAGCGAGCAAGGAGACTCCAGTGCCTCCAGCAGCCTCAGGGAGCAGAGAACCGGGAGGGTCAGAGCTGCCCGGTTCCACCTCTCTGAACGATGTGCAAGACCCAAGCTTAAAGTGTGTAAGGAAGAAAAACCCTCCTTTTGAATGGCACCTTCCTCTTCCCTGGTGGTTCTTCACCTTCAGTGGGCATCAGAAGCACCTAAATGGTTTGTTGAAACCAAAGACCCGAGAATGGGCAGTTCTAACACATTCTCCAAGGATGCCGAGGCTGCTGAGCCTGGAGCCACCTTGCTCTTCTCTGTCCAAGTGATATACTGTCTTTCCCTCAAATATTTACTCACAAGAGAGTTTGCTGCTCTGTGTTTCTCCTACAAACACACTGCTTCACTCCCAACACCTTTCTTCAAATGTCAGTTTCATCCAATCAGAGGAGGGCAGTAGACTAACCAGGCATATGGTCAAATAATTGCTCTTGCCTAATTTCGGAGTAAATGTGTCAGTAGAATAACAGAAAGGACTGTAATATAAAATCATAATTTTAACAGATTTCCTTTCTTTAGGCTGCAAAGCATATTTCATTGATAAGGAAGTTTCATGAACTCAGTACACTTTTACTGAGCATCTGTGCTGGTCTGTGGTGGGTTTACGGCATTTCCTTCCATCCAGAGTCTCTTTTCCCAGAAAATCAAGTTTGTTTTCATGCACAGATATCAGTTCCCAAATGGAAGGGGACTTCTTCATTTCCTACCCAGGATAAATCGTCCATCGGGCCATAGGTTGACTTCTTGTAAGTGAACACTCCATTCTTGCTGAGCTCATCCCAGGCACTGTGTAACTCAGTGGTTAAGAACACCGTTCTGGAGGCAGATAGATCTGACTTGGACCTGAGAAATCTTCCCAACCCTCGGTTGTGTGCGTGGGGGGCTTTTAAGTTACACATTGGAGATGATAATTCTTAACTCATGGAGAAACATCAAATCCATGCTTTGGTTGAATATTCTTTATGGTCAGGTCACTGAAGCCAAATCCAAGTATTACCATCATAACATGGATTTCTAGAATAAAAGAATAAGCCTGAATCGTTCTAAAAAAGTAACACTAAGTGTGTCAGTTATGCATTCTCAGGATACTGCTGTGCAACCACAAACTTCAGCGGCAAACAATACTGAACATTCATCTTTCACCAGCATTCTGTCAGTCAGCCGGGTGGTTGTGCTGCTCTGGGTCACACCCAGGGGATCTCAGCCGGGTTCTGCTGAGTGTGAGTCTGAGTGTGAGTCTGCTCACTCACACGGCTGCAGTCGCCTGGCAGGCCAGCTGGGGGCTGACGGGTCCAGGCTGCCATCCCCTCTGACAACCAGTCTCTGTTCTAAGTGGTCTCCCCTATTCCCAGTAGACAACTGAGCCAGTTCTCAGGGCACAGCAGGGTTCAAAGAGTGAGAGCAGAAGCATGCAAACCAGTGAGGTCTCTAGAGATTAAGCTTCGGACTGGCATTATCAGTCACTTCTGCTGCGTTCTGTTGGCTAGCGTAAATCACAGAGCTGCTCAGATTCAGAGTGGGGAAATAGACTCCCCCTCTTCAAGGGAGGGTCCTCAAAGTTACATTGCAAAGGCTATGAATAAATGTTGGGGTAGAGAATTAATCTTTTTTTTTTCAGTCAAATACTACATTAACAAGTTTTATTATTTAAGATTTTATCGGTCAAATGTTATACTTTTTAAAAAAAAAAAAAGACTTTATTTATCTAGAGAAAGAGAACACACTTGACAGGGGATGGGCCAGAAGGAGAGGGAGAGAGAATCTCAAGCAGATTCTGCGCTGAGCACAGGGCCCAATGCAGAGTTTGATCTCATGACCCTAAGATCGTTATCTGAGCTGAAACCAAGAGTCAGACGCTTAAGCCACCCAGGTGCCCAAATGTTATAAATTTAACATTATGGGAAACAAATAATAATTTCTTCACTGTCAACTATTAGATTTCTGGTAGCTTCCTACATTTTTTAAAAAAGATTTTATTTATTTATCTGAGAGGAGAGAGAGAAAGCACGTACAAGCAGGGGGGAGGGGCAGGGGAGAAGGAGAAGCAGACTCCCTGCTGAGCAGGGAGCCTGACGCAGGGCTTGATCCCAGGACACTGGGATCATGACCCAAGCTGAAGGCAGACGTTTAACCGACTGAGCCACCCAGGTGCCCCTAACTACCTACATTTTTCAATACTAGATAGAACCCATTTTCACCTTTGACTGGTAGAGAAGCAAAGTATTTGAGCAGTTCATTTTTTTTGAAAAAGATTTATTTATTTATTCGAGAGAGAGAGAGAGAAAGAATGAGAGAGAGAGAGAGAGCACATGAGTGGGGGGAGGGTCAGAGAGAGAAGCAGATTCTCCACTGAGCAGGAAGCCCGATGCGGGGCTCGATGCCGGGACTCCAGGATCATGACCTGAGCCAAAGGCAGACGCTTAACCAACTGAACCACTCAGGCACCCCCGAGCAGCTCATTTTTAAGCAAATATTCTGTTCTTCTTCCTTTAGTTTTTACTACATCTAGATCAGAGATGATTTATCCTGGATGTTGCTGTAGAGTGATTTAGGAGTTTTTCCTGTGAAATTTTTAGTGGTAAGGTTAACATGCTGATTTTAAAGCATCCATAAAAAGGTTGAATTTCTAAATAGTATTTTTCCTTAAAAGGATCATGGCTTACATAGAATTTAAAAAAATGAAAAAAGAAATACAGTTCTTACTTGTCACTTTATTTAATTTTAAGAATGCTAGTACACAAAAACAATTCTACAAAATCTACAATTATGATATAATTGATAATCCTTATTATTCTGCCTCATATTATCATTTCAATTTGCGCGAACATTTGTTGATTCAAAAAAGGATGTATCTAGAAGCTAACATACTTTCTTTTACATAATCTTTATGATTTCCATACTCAGCATAGTCTTACTATAATAAACATAATTTTATACTTCGACTGACTGATAGAATTCCAAACTCTAAATGCACAAAAGTGATTTTCGGTCAAGTTTCATGTAGAAACAGTTACCTATATTTGAAAGTAAGTGCTGTATTTCAATATTAACAACTCATCCGAATGTCACACCATGTTTGCTTTTCTTTTCTTTTTTTTTTAATTTTATTTATTCATTTGAGACAAAGAGATACAGAGAGAGAGAGAGAGAGAGCATGAGCAGTGGGAGAGGCAGAGGGAGAGGGAGAAGCAGGCTCCCCGCTGAGCCAGGAGCCCGATGTGGGGCTCAATCCCAGGACGCTGGGATCATGACCTGAGCCGAAGGCAGACGCTTAACCATCTGAGCCACCCAGGCGCCCCCATGTTTGCTTTTCTACAAACATGTTATAATGATTAGATATGATGGTAGCCTATGCAAGAAGATGACCACTGATCATACAAGTTCAGGGATGCTGGAGAGACTGTCAAAGCAAGCTTCCGAAGCTGACCGCAGAGGCAAATGGTAGATTTCAGCTGGACAAGGAGGCCAAAGCTGAGCTCTGTGTGTAACTATGCTCCCAAATGGGTTTTGGGAGATTACATGAGACAACATATACAAACAATCTACGGCACACAGTAGGTCTTCAGTAAATGACAGATATTATTTTCCACTCTTTGTGTCTTTCGTTGGAACTATACTATTGTACTGTATTTTGACCCCGAGGGAAACTTGCCGGCAAGACTTCTTAAATCAAAAGCAGACACGAAGTTAAGAATGGGGGATGTTTGTGCAAAAAAGATCTGGTCCCTTGGAGATTTTGATTTAATGTTGTATAAAAGGCTGTCTCCATGTTGCCTTAGTTAACCAGCACCTCCATGTTTCACTCTGGTGTGACTGTCAGTACTATGGAATTATGACAATTATTTTGCCTGTTTTAAGGATATGTTGCAAATATGATTAAACCCAGAACAGGCTTTCAAAGGGTATGGGATCTGTAGATGGGATCTGTAGAATTATTTATGATAGTGTTTCAAACCCTAACGGATATTGATTTTGGATGTAAAGTATATACCTTTTATAGCCCATTCCAAGTCGAGAATATTAGGATTCTAAGTAGAAAATTAGTTTCTGCATATAGGTTGGATTGAAATTGAAAAAATGACTAAATAGGTGTATATAACTTTGGCTACAGAAAAGCTATTAGTTCCTAGATATTTTGCTATTGTGTACTATTCAGGTAATAATCTATTACTTGAATATTTGTATTTCAGATTAAAACTTTAACAGCATGCCTGCATGTGTTAAACAAAAGCAAAGAAATTAGTTTACCATTCTTCACTCATCTGACAAGAAAATCTACAGTCTATGGATGACACAAATGTAAATTGGACTCAGTTCTTGCCTTCAAAGGGTTTAGATTTCAGAGCAGTGACTTGGAGAAAAGTTACCTAAAATTTAAAGTAAAATCATGATGATCAGCTGATTGTTCCCCATGCCTGGTGTCCCAAACTTCATCTGAACTTCATTCTCCCCTACCTTCATCACCCACTGGGTCATCAAACCCTGGAGTGGGTTTCTGGGATTGACATTCCAGGTAAGCAGGGGTGCCATTTCAGCCAGTAGTCATCTTCTTTCTTATGTATTGCTCTTTTTCCTGTGGATTCAGTACATTTTTGCTGGCACAATATCAGTGTTTCTCTTTTGTTTTAATCTTGTGCCACAGAGGCTCTGGGTTAGGCAATTGATTGTAACGGTGTCCTCAACTCAACTGTCTCACAGGCAACTTTTAGCCAGCAGATGGAGTGCAAGAGCCAAAGACAGGAAATCCTGGACATTATGGCTGTCCTAGATTTTCCTCTGTATTGAAAGGCTTGAAATGATATTGTTCGCTGTGACACTTAGAGCCCAAAATTTAGCATCGTGATACGTGTAAAGTTAGGCAAGCTGTTAGGGGCGGGCTACCCAAATAAGTGCGTTTTAACAAGCATATCATTTAGATTTAATAATTTGTTAACAAGGGGGGAAATGGATAAATCAAAGACCAGCATCAGAGAATGCTTTTGGTTTTGTTCTAACGAGCAAGGTACAATTAGTACTGTTGGTGTTTTTGTCTACATGTCTGTAGGACAGAGAGTCCCAAATCAGAAGGAGCAGGGTTAAGCCATTTTTATGAGTCATTGTTTGGACATTAAACAGATTTCCCAAATGTTAACAATTGACAAATATTGTGAAGGGGTACCCCGGAATTCTCTATAGGAGTCTTACCCTTGCGACCCTTTCTCCAAGTTTGAAATTACTTGCAAGTCAAAAGTAAAAACGAAAACCTCCCAGATTTCATAGTTTATTCAGTCAACCAGACATGGCATGATTTTATCAGCTGGTTAAAAACAACAACTCTTACATTGCCTGATCCTACCTCTTAGGGAAAAAATAGTCAAATACTGGAGTTTGCCAACATCTACAGCCAATTGTGAAATTAAACACAATGAACATTAATTAAGGGAGTTGGAAGATTTGATGGGTCAATTATCAGAATACCAAGTTTTCATTATCCTAGGAATCTTGGAATCTCCAGTGAGCTGGAGACATCGCAAATAATGTCAAAATACCTCCATAGAGAGGGAGTGTTCACTTTCTGTGACACGTGGGAGGGGTGAGGAGACTGCTCTTGGACTTCTCTGCTTGTGTTTTAGAAAGAATCTTCGGTTTAGTGAGCTTGCTCTGTATTCATGACTCAGCCCCTGTAATTTTGGCGTGTGTCAGACAACCCTGCTCCTCGCACCGGAACTGAACAAGTGGGGGGCTGTGCTTCTTATATTTGGGAGGCTCAATCTATTCCAACACTCAGCCTTTAAAGTAAACCCAGCCCTGGTCTTCAGCATCTCCTCCAACACTACCAAAACAGGACCCACCATGATGAAGAAAACAGCAGTGAGTGCTGTTTCTTGGAACCAGTTACCCATTTTTTTTTTTTTTTTTTTTTTTTACTTGGAGGCTGGCTTAATCCTTCTCTTCCTATCAAGCAACATGTGGATTATATTTTCCCCCAAATTAGGCAGAGTTTGGCAGCCTCATAAAGATTCTGGAAATGTATGAATGAGTTTAAAAGGAAGTGTTTTTTGTTTTTTTGTTTTGTTTTTTGCTTGTTTGTTTGGTTGCATTTTTTGTTTTGTTTTGTCTTGTGTCTCAGCACTTATTATTCATTCTCCACCAAGAGGATATTGAATAGTCAAGTGCATCTGAAATAGTACTACAGAAGTTGAAAGTTCGATTTAAAGAGCTGCGTTCACCTCTCCTGTGGTTTTAACACTCAATATCATGACCACGCATTCAATCCGGTTGGCAGGATTTCTCCAAGTGGAGTGAGAGATATGGGTTTTACTGCACTCTATAAATATAACCATTTATTGGCCCCAACGTATTTATGTTCCCATTCATTCAGTGCTCACTTAAACTGTCGAATTTGCTTGACCCAGTCTATAAATGTAAATTGCCTACATCTGAAACTCACCCCGGATGGCTTTTGAGTGTGCAGGGGTTGGAACCATGTGACTTCCACAGACCAGACCAGGTCTCAAGGTAACCTCAGGCAGCAAGTCACCCCCCCCACCCCAGCCGCGGCTCTCCCTTTCCTTCTGCTCAGAAGCACTAAAATGCATATTATTCCAGAACCTTAAAATATTCTTGGAAGGGCATACCAGATACATTAATAGAGGCAATAATCTTGTCTTGTTTTAAAATATTTTATTTGCTTGAGGAAGTCAGGAAGTTTGATCAATGTCAAAAAGAGCAAATGTGAACCTTGTTTGCTGTTTCCTTTACTATAAGCCTAAAAGTTTTATGTGGCATGGTAAGATTCAAGGAAGACTAGTAAGGGATCTCAAGAACTTAACTAGTCCTGGCTGTGTCCATTGGCACAGTTATCCTGAGACACCCCTCCTCCTTCCAAGGCTCCAGTTTATTGAACAGGTTGCTAGGGAAATGGGGGTTGGGAGTTTCCATTACTTCCTTCATCATCCACATTACAGCTTCTTCATCCACACTGGTTAGAGCGTGCTCTTTAAAAATCACTTTCTGAAATGTGACTCCACCCCCCTGGTCTGTCTTCTCTGTACTGGAGGGCTAAGCGCCCTCCTGAAATAATCATTCACATTGAAGGATCTTTGAAACAACCTCCTTCACCTTATTTTCTTTAGGCATAATATCCTCATCATCTTGGACTTTCCTGTACTTTTCTACTTTCTATTTTTCTTATATTTTCTTCTCGGCCTCGTATCTCCAAAGTAAACTGACCTACTTCCAGAAATAAAATAACTAAAAATATGCGCACCTTATAAAATCAAACCATCATGCGCCAAAAAGGAAATTGGTAACAAATTAAGAATACCAGTGATTTGTGTATTTTTTCTAAGACATTTCATCTCATTTGTGTAACATTAGAAGCGGGTTCATTAAAAATAAAAGCTGGGAAAGGAATACTAACAGTGCTTGTATTAAAATTAATTGGATGACATTCTGCATAGGCTTTCTTTTTTTAACTCATTAGGAAATTTAGAAAAGTGGATGAATTTAAACCTTTTTAGCTTATTAATAACATATTCATTAGAAGAGACACTATAATGGTATCAAAGAATTCAGCACAATACCTGTGGAACATATCAGACACTCAATAAACAGTAGTTATTAACTGATTGGGCTTCAGTCTTAGAGCTATTCAAGCATATTTCCTAACATGAAAACATTTGAAAAAAACAAAAAACAAAAACCTTTCCTTTTAATTAAGTAATGAAGACTAGTAAACTGGAGACCCTCCGGAAAACTGTTATATTGTATAAGAACTTATAATTTTAAGCAAGAAGTATCTGAATGTCGTAAAGCTCTGAAGTGGCCTGAAATACTTAAACAAGTCTTAAGGTGTTATCAGGACGCTAACATTTCTAGGAGATGGAACTCATGACACATTTTTCTGCTCATTTGAATACTACACAATGCAGAACGTTCTTTCTTCTTTCAGTGGAGACGTCTTGAGGAAATGCAGATGTGAAGCACTACCCAAGGACTTTTAAACAAATATTAAGTTTAATTCAATTGTTTCCTGAGAGATTGACTTCTCGCAAAAGCCAAAGAAAATCTATTACTAATCCAAAAGGTACAAAAAGAAGGTTGAAACCATAAAAACGGGGGAGGGCTTGGTTTAGAAAAGTTAAAGGTTTTGGACGGGGATAATTACCGGGAGGCTGCGCTGTGAATTCCATCATTCCACTTCTGCTAAAATAAGCAGCACAATGGTCCTTTTATCTTTTTATGTTTTTACCAGGACACTGGTGAGGCAGCTTTGATGAAGGAAATTCCTATTTACATCAAATCTAAACACCCAGGATAAATGAGCTTCCCCCCCCCCATGACCGGGTCATAAAAACGATGATCTTAAATAATATGAAATCCCAAAGAACCTGTGATCTAAAGTGTCTTCTGAATTATTTTCATAAATAATATGAAACTAGATTCAAGGAATCTAGTTTCTTAGCCTGGATGTGAAACAATATAATTCCTCACTACGTAACAAGATTAGACATCTCTCCACCCTCTCTTGCTCTGCGGGGAGGAGCCCCACTCCACCCAGAAATTCCTCATAGTTGTGAGAATCCCCCCAGAGTGTCCTCTTCTCAGCCTCATTCTTCTGGTGCCCACGAGGCTGGTGCAATTGACTTGCGGCTCCTCTAGCTCTCAGCCGTGCTGCCTCATATGCTGGGGACAGAAGTGATACCCTCAGTGCCTGCAGAAGGTGCTGGCAATGACATTGTCCCGACCAAACCAGGCACTGAGGCAAAGTCAAGACCACCGATGGAGGCACAATGGAGCTTCTCCTGCCACTCACGGACCAAAGCTGCCGCCACAATTCTGTGCATGGCTTACGTGTTGATTTTCACATGGTGACATCCAGAAACAGCCTGTTCCTTTCTTGCATCTTCTCTCATTGCAAAACATCTCTCACCTTAAGTCTCAAATGAAGGTCTGTGCAGGTGGGGCCGGGGGAGGCTCTGACTAGGAATTCCCTCCCTCTGAACTCACTCACTGTCCAAGGATTTCTTCCTAAGCACCACGTTTTTTTTTTTTTAGCCTAATCTTACCAGATATTTTATATCCAGGCTTTGATACTCAGAATGGCTTTAATATTTAGGTAAGTTTTATAGGTTTTATTTTATTTTTAAAGATTTTATTTATTTGAGAGAGAGAGCGACTGAGAGAGCACAAGCAAGGAGAGAAGCAGAGGGAGAAGCTGAGCAGGGAGCCTGATGCGGGGCTTGATCCCAGGACCCTGGGATCATGACCTGAGCCGAAGGCAGATGCTTCATCAACTGAGGCACCCAGGTGCCCCAAGTTTTATTGGTTTTAAACTCCTTACAATTAACACTTCAATTCAATACTGAGTATTTTTGTGCCTGGCACATACACATGCTCAATAAATGTTTATTGACTGGGTAGCCTGAGCCCACTCTACGTCCCACACTGTGGGGACTCAAAGATGAGTAAGATTTGATTTCTGCCCTTAAGGATTTATTTCTAGAAAAGAAGATGGAAGGAATCATAATTCCAGTTAGATCCATAGAGAATGAATAAAATATTTGGGGGGTAAATTGAACATGGATCTGTGGGATAGGCCACTCTCAGCAATCAGTTAGCTAGTACTCCACCTTCCAATCATTTTGAATCAGCACACATTTACCATATCTTATTCTAGATGGACATGCAATTTTCTCAAACTGTTTTTAGCACGTATCCCTGTCACCTCGAGCCATCCCTCTCTGGTCCAGAGATAGAGCTCTCACCCAAGCTGCCTCGCATTTTAAGGAAGACCTCACAGTTGTCTTAGGGCATTCCTGATGTTAGTCAGTTGGAGGGAGGTGGGGGGAGCAGGGTATATTAGTATGCTCCGGCTACCACAACAACATACCACAGACTGGGAGGCTTAAACAACAGGAGTGTATTTCTCACAGTTCTGGCGGCTGGAGGCTTGAGGTCAAGTGCGGCTGGATTGAAGCCTCTCTCCCTGGCTTGCAGATAGCCGCCTTCTTGCTGTGTCTTCACATGGTCATGCCTCTGTGCACACCTGTCCCTTCCTCTTTTTACAAGGACACCAGTCCTATTGGATTAGGGCCCCCCTCTTGTGAACTTAATTATCTCCCTAAAAGCCCTATCTCTAACTACAGTCACATTGGGATTAGGGCTTCAGCCTATGAACTTGAAGGAGCGAGGATGCGTTCAGTCAGTAACAGAGGATTTGCAACATTAATTTAAGGGCTTGGAATTATACTCAGAAGTACCTGGCCGTGTCACAGGACTTCTTAACTGATAATCTTTCGGTACTGTTCATTTCTAAGAGAATAGAGACTTGACACTGATGTACCTGCTTCAGGATCTTCGTGTGACATCACGGGCAGATGACTAGTTTCACAGATGGAGGCTTTTTCTTTTAGTTCTAGATTCTTTCTTACTGTGGTAAAATACACATAACATAAATTTTACCACTAGTGACATTTGGTGCATACACAGTGTTGTGCAACTATCACTAACATCGAGTTCCAGAACGTCTTCAACCCTGGAGGAGAACTCGTACCCATTAAGCAGTCACTCTCTTCCTTCCCCGGCCCCACCCAGCCCCGGCAATCATGAATCTACTTTCCGTCTCTATGGATTTCCGTATTCTGGACATTTCCTAGATATGCAATCATACAATATGTGCCTTTTGTGTTTGGCTTCTTTGACTTAGCATAATACTTTCAAGATTCATTCAGGTTGTAGCAAGTATCAGTTTTTCATTCCTTTTTGTGGCTGAATAACATTCCAATTGCACGGATACACCACATGTTTATCTGTTCATCAGTTGATGGACATTGGATTGTTTCCACTTTTTGGCTATTATGAGTAGTGCTGACATGAGCATTTGTGTACAGATATATACAGGGACATAGGTTTTCTTTTTCTTTTTCTTTTTTAAGATTTTCTGTATTTATCTGAGAGAGAGAGAGAGAGCATGCTAGTGGGGGTAAGGGAAGAAGGAGAGGGAGAGGGAGAATCTCAAGCCAACTCCCTGCTGAGTGCAGAGGCCAACATGGGGCTCTATCCCACGACTCTGAGATCATGACCTGAGCTGAAATCAGGCGCCCCCAGGGACATATGTTTTCAATTCTTCTGGGTATATTATTTTGAGAAACTGTCAAGCTGTTTTGTACAGTGGTTGCACCATTTTATATTCCCACTAGCAATGTGCAAGGGCTCCCATATCTCCATATCCTCTCCAATCCTTATTTTCTGATTATTATTATTTTTACTATTGCCATCCTAGCAGGTGTGACATGGTAACTCATGTTGAGTATCTCTTCATGTGTTTGTTGGTTGTTGGAGAAATATTTATTCAAGCCCTTTGCCTGTTTTTTAATTGGGGGGGTTGTCTTTTTGTTGTTGATTTGTATATATACTCTGGATACTAAACTCTTATCAGTTATGTGATTTGCAGATATTTGCTGTAGGATTTTGGTGCCCAGTTGATTTTGTTTATGCCACCCTTTTAGATATTCCAGACTTACTGGAAGAAGTCCTGGCTGGCTTGTAACTCTATATTTTCAAAAAGAAAATATAACAATAGTAAACATCAAAATCAACATAAAAAATGGTTCACTAAAACTCTGAAATGAGGGGTGAGGATGGGGGAGGGAGAGAAGTATGTCAAATGTTTAAACTCAATGGTAGATGAGAAAAAAAATATTTTTAAAAGATTTATTTATTTATGTGAGAGAGAGGGAGAGCATGAGCCCGGGTGGGGCGGGCAGAGAGAGAAGGAGAAGGAGAGAAGCAGACTCCCTGCTGAGTGTAGAGCCCCATACGATGCAGGGCTGGCGGCAAGTCTCAATCTCACAACCTTGAGATCATGACCTGAGCCAAAATCAAGAGTCTGTCACTTAACCGACTGAGCCACCCAGGTGCCCCGAGAAAAAAAGAATTTAAAATACGGAAATTACTTGGCTGAAAGTCAGTATATTAGTTACAAGGAAGAAAACCAGGAGGATGAAAGATGAGAAATTTAAAAGCAACAAGAAAGATTTTTTTTTCAAAATTTTATGACCATTTTTATTTTCAGATGAGGTTAGGTAACCACGAGGCAAAATTAAAAGAAATGTAAATTAGCATCTTTGTTTGGGTTTGAGGTCTCATTTGTTAACACAAACACTTTAACTTAAAAGAACTTCTGGTAAACCAAATGTGAATTTTCAGTACTACTCTTATTTATAAAAGAGGAAGGAAAAAAATGAATGAACCCAGAGAAAGCCATTCTTCCTAAACAGACTGCTGACTGGTGTACAGATGGTAAGAACCTTCTGCTCTTGCTGAAGCTTGCAGAACAACACTGTAGATCTTGCATCGTTTAGAACTGCCAGCCAAATGAAATATGATTACCTCCATATGATTTGTGTCAACTCCAGTTAGCAAAGGTATAAGTAATCGTTTCTTTAGTTATAGGACTTTCTACTTGTACTTTTGAAGATATGTCAGCAATTTGCATTTAAATCAATTGCATTTTATTCATACACACAGGCACAGACTGAAAGACAAAATTACCTGAAGTGTACTTCTGTGGTGAATGTATATAGAATTAAGATTTTTGAAAGGGAAGAGGGCATTCTTTCATATGTGTTTAAATATGTTTTGGCAGACTGCCTGACATTTAGTTTTGATTATAATAAATTATTATTACTACTACCTATATGTTATGATTTCTAGTTACAGTTTCTCAGAAGAGACTAGTAAAATTAGTTTAGGCTGTCTGTTAAAGAGAGTGAGGGAATTTCTTTTTATTTCTTATGGGAGGAACAAGACCAATTTAATCTCTCTCAGTAGCACCTCCCATAGAGAAGCTCAATAAGTATTTGGCAACTTACTTTATAAAATTTAATACAACATACTAGAGACACAAGTTAAAAGTAAAAACAAGCCAGAAAAGAACAGAGTGATTTAAAGGATCTGAACCTTGATGACAATCAACCACCACATAAAGTAACTATGAAACTTCCTTAAATTTTTTAAAAAGATTTCACTTATTTATTTATTAGAGAGAGAACACGAGAGAGCACGAATGGGGACGGGGAGGAGCAAGGTGGAAGGGAGAGGGAAGGGGAGAAAGAATCTCAAGCAGACTCCTGGCTGAGCGCAGAGCCCAACACGGGGCTCGATCTCATGACAAGGAGATCAGGACCCAGAAGTCAGGACCTGAGCCGAAACCAGGGGTCAGAAGCTCAACCGACTGAGCCACTCAGGTGCCCCAGGCCTCTCCTTAATTTTCAAGGAATAAAGGAACACAGCAATAAAAAAGACAATGAATTTGTGATGAACTCTACACTTCTAAGTTTACTAACAGTGACTAAATTGTGAACTGTTTGGGAAGAACGGATCGTGTTGAAACTGTGGCACTACTGGGTCCACCCAGTCAATTCTAATGTGAAAACGCTCAGCTCTGCTTTCTCTTAAAGAAACGCTGGCAAATTGCCGGTGTTTTGGAGAAGAGGATAAATGGATGATGGAAAGAGTATGGTACAGGTACTGTTTGGAGGAATGTACAATTGTTTTGCATTCGTTTTTTTCCCTTTTGTATTAGCCCTCTAGACACCACCCTAATCAATTTATGGTGCCATAGAAAAATAATGATACCTAAGCATCTGGTGATTGGCATAGAGTTCACAGTTAATCCTGGGCTTCTGCAGTGGAGATTGTGGGGACTGGCAGTGTGCTGGAGTGGGCCAGAACTTGGTGCAGTCCAGGCAAATTGACAATTTCTATCTACATGAATTGGGCAAGTTATCCTCACTAGTAAAATGGAATAGTGACTATGTCTTCTTCATAGGATTGTTGAGAGGATTCCATGAGGCTGTGCATGTAAACCTCAGCACAGGGCATGATACAGAATAAGCCCTCAGTAAACTTAGCTAATAGGATTTTTGAAGAAAATGACTCAACCTGAGGGACACCTGGGTGGCTCAGTCGTTAAGCATCTGCCTTGGGCTCAGGTCATGGTCCCAGGGTCCTGGGATCGAGCCCCACATCGGGCTCCCAGCTCTGCGGGAAGCCTGCTTCTCCCTCTCCCTCTCCCACTCCCCCTGCTTGTGTTCCCTCTCTTGCTGTGTCTCTCTCTGTCTTAAATAAAATCTTAAAAAAAAGAAAGAAAAGAAAATGACCCAACCTGAAATAAATGGGTCTTCCCTCACTTTCTTCTGGTCTAATTTGATGCCATTCCTCTGATGATATTTCTGACCTCCCCACCCTCCTCACCCCCAGGTTATGTCCTTAAATTGACCCAGTACACCACCAGTCACAGCTTTTATCAGACTTAGATCATCTTTGTTTATTCAGCTCTTTGTCTCTCTGTCCAATTTGTTTTACCCCAGAGACCTTGAGCTCTGTTTGAAGGGAATGTCCATGATGTTTGGATTCTCGATGAATCCCCAGTACCCAACACAGAGTACAGTATACTTACTGTAAGACTTCAACATGTGTTTGTTGAATGAATAATTTGACATTGAAATTTTGTTAACATATTGGGTTAAGAAAAGTTGGTGGCTGGTGCATTTAAAATACATAATTTTACAAAGCTGAAAATAACCCTCCAAAAGCAATGAAATTAAGTGCAATCCTTGGAGAGAGGCTTACTGAAGAATGAGGTGTTCATTGGGGGTGGAGAAGAAGATAGATTTTTTCTTTTGATTTGATTTTGTTGGGCTGAGCAGAAGACTATCAACCACGTCTGAGTCTATGCATTTAACAGGCATACACAAGTGCCCAGTGGTTGTTTGAACAGCAGTGTCTTTGCTGGGAACGCAACTGCCTTGTGTTCTACAGTTCTACAGTCAAGGACTTGGAAGGGACCTTAGTGGTCACCACATCCCAGACTCCACTTTAAAGAGGAAGAAGAAACTGAGGCCAACAAAATGCAGTGCTTCTTTCCTGGTAGGGCTGGGCCGAGGTATCGGGTCCGCTGACTTCCAGACCGTGTCGGAAGGGTCACTAGTTCTTTTAAAAATAATCACCGATGCTTTAATAGCATCAGCACCTGTTGTTTTAGCTTCCGCAAGGGAGAAGCTATTAATTTCTCCTTCATCAAAGCCGCATTTCGGGTCTGTCTGAACCTTGTTTTCTTCCTCACTGCAGCTGTCTGCACCCGTAAGGCCAAATGTTGAACGGAGGCACCTTTCTGCTTAAACCCAGTAAATCGCCACGGCCAAATATGGAAAGAAAAAATTCGACACAGATCATTTAGACAGTGGCCAAATTTATAAGGTTTTTCCTGAAGTCTCTCCATTCATTCCACCTGGCAGAAGCCCGGAGCCCACCAGACGCAGCCCCGGGCGCGCGAACCCTTCCACAAACATCCTCATTTGTGGTCTGTGACCAGCCGTGGCCAGGGCACGAGCTGGTGGAAGCTGAAAAAGGCAGTTAATCTGAGTGGCAATTTCACTGTCTGGAAAATGGGAAGTAATTACAATCCTTCCTTGGGGAAGTTTTGAGAATCACATCGAAGGCCGAGGATCTTCCATAAGCCAGCTCAGTTTGCTTTTATTACCATTACCGCCGTTCTTGCGTTAGCAAGGCCCAGATCGTTTGAGCTCTGTTTTCTCCCGCGCCTATTCCGGCCGGCAGCTCGCTGCCCCACGGGCGTCGGAAAGTGAAGGGCTCCGGGCGTCTCCGGGCGTCCCCGGGCGTCCCGGGGAGGAGGGAAAGCCCGCGCAGCGCGCATGCGCATTCTAGGAGCCGCCGGCCCCTAATAAGAGCGCCGCGCAGCGCCCGGGCCAGCCCAGTCGGAGCTGGCTTGGTGCCGGGCACCGTGAGTGTGCGGGCGGCTGCCGCGCTCGGCTTCTTCCGCAGCCCCGAGGACTGAAACTTACGTGGGAGGCTCCCACCGGTGCGCCCCTCCCGGGGGAAAGGGCGGCCAAGGCGAGAGGGAGAGCCGGACGGAGGCTGCCCGGCGCCCGTGGGAGCGAGCTGCAGCCGGAGAGGCGGAGCAGGGGAGCCCGGGGCGAGCAGCCCGCCTGGACCCGCGCCCAGCAGCAGCCGCGGCCGCCGCCAGCCAGGCAGGCTCCCGGAGCTGCGGCGGGGGCGCGCCGGACCGTCGCTCGCGTCCCGGACGCCGGCGTGCGCTGGGAGGATTGGCTGTCAGCCCCGCGGAGGGCAGCGCTGCCCGGGCGGCGCGGCCGGAGCCATGCGGACCGAGTTCGGAGCTGGGGAGGCTGAGCACAGCCGGCCGCTGCCCTTGCTGCCCGGAGCCCTGCGCGCGCTGCCCGCCTTCGTGGCCCCTTCTCGCCGCCCGAGAGGGGAATAAAGGAGGGGAGACCCCCCCCCCCGACTCGTGCGCGGGACTCCGCGGCAGCGACCTGGCTTCAGGTCGGCAGCGGGAGTGAGCGTCCCCTCGGGGATGCGCGGGGAGGCTCCTGTCGCGGGTGAAGCCTCCAGGGGCTGCGGGCCGGCAGCTCCGGCGCCCCTCTGACTGCGCCCCGAGAGTTCCATCAGCGAGTGCCCGCTCTCCAGGCAGCCCCACCAGGGACCGGGCCGCCCGGCCGAGGGAGGGATGGCTTAGGACCCCTGCCCCGGCAGCCCGGCGTCGTCAGCTCCTGGACGTCGCGGCACAGGGCAGAGGCCGGCTCGGAGAGCGCCGCGGAAGGGACACTCGGGCGTCCGAGTTCCGGCCCCCGCACCACCGGGAGCCGGGTCGCCGGGACCCCGGCTTCCCGGAGACCGTTCTGCGCCCCCTGGAGCCGCGCCGCCCGCGCCCAGGGTGGTGCCATGTGGGGCGGACGCCGCTCGCCCGCCGCCTCCCCTCGGAACGCCGCTTCGCTCCTGCAGCTGCTGCTGGCCGCGCTGCTGGCGGCGGGGGCGCGGGCCAGCGGCGAGTACTGCCACGGCTGGCTGGACGCGCAGGGCGTCTGGCGCATCGGCTTCCAGTGCCCCGAGCGCTTCGACGGCGGCGACGCCACCATCTGCTGCGGCAGCTGCGCGCTGCGCTACTGCTGCTCCAGCGCCGAGGCGCGCCTGGACCAGGGCGGCTGCGACAACGACCGCCAGCAGGGCGCCGGCGAGCCTGGCCGGGCGGACAAAGACGGCCCCGACGGCTCGGCAGGTAGGGCAGGCGGGTCCGGGCGCGACGGGGCAGGAGGGTTGGCTTTGCCGGGGAGCCTGGAGACGGGAGAGGAATCAGGGGCACTGGAATTTCAGAAAAGGGCTTGGACCAGGAGGTGGTGTCTGCATCCTGGCCCAGCTGTTAACTTGTGCTAAGTGGAGCGCCACTTCACTGCCCCGAGCCTCAGTTCCCCCATCTGTCACCTAAAGCGTGGGTGGATTTGGATTTTCCGAAGAAAACCACATACGTAAGGCAGTGTGGGGTGCAGACAGCACAGCATTCCTCCTGGCCAGGGAACCTCTGTTTCCCCTCCCATACCTCCTGTCTCCGCGGGTCTAACTTCTAGTAAGGGTGAGTGTCTTGATGGTACCCCAGGAAGCCATGAGGCGCGACCCCAGCAAGAGGGTTGGCGGGGGGCCCTTCGGTCCATAAAGGCTCCGCAGAAGGCGGGCAGCTCCTCGGGGCCTTCCGGTGGGTGATGCACTCTTCCAGACCCCGGGGCATTCTCATCGTCTGCAACATTTGGCTGCACGGCCTCTCTGGTTTCTGGACAGTTCTCCTGACCACGTCAGAGTTAGGAGGTGTGACATTAGCGATGCCAAGCTTGCTCTTTGTGGCTTTTTTTTTTTTTTTTTTTTTTCTAAGTTGCCAAAGCCAGAGCTGGGAACATAACCAAATCCAGGAACGAATTTGATAGGTTCCACTTCCTCCATTCTTCAGAAACCTCACAGACCGCCTCCCTTGAGGGTCTGCACCAATGTGTGTATGGGAGGGAGGATGTATAAACCGGCTAGGAGTAGAGGTCAAATGGCAAACATGTCACAGAATGGATGTCTCCTCCTTCTGCAGCTGGTTGTGTTAAGGAGAGGGCTGTTTACCAGCACCCTGAGCCAGGGCTTAAGCTACCTGAGCTTTGGTACTGAGTGTTTACAGAACTGTCTCCCGGGCCTGGTAAGAGGCAGCTCTCTTCAGTGCTGTTCCCTGTGCCGGCAGGCATTTTATGAGTAAGCTACTCCTGTTGTTTCGCTGCCTGGAATCTTGAAGAATGGACAAGTGAGGGTAATAATTCCAGAAGAGGTGCCATCTTAAAGCTCGAGCTCGTGGCTGCAGGGGTGTGTGGTGGTGGACTAAAGCCTTGAGAAATGAGCCAAAGATGGAACTGCTTCCTTGATGTATCTGCTAAGTTGGGCTCATTAGTGATCTCTAAAAAGTTGGGTTGACTTTGGACAAATCAGCAGGCCGCCGACTCCTCATGAGGCCGTGTGATGTACGTGGGGGCCTTCTTCACTCTACCTTTAAATCTTTTTTCCTAAAAATTCTGTTCCCTCTCACTTCTCTTCTGCAGTCAAGAAGGACCACGTGCCTAATCAGGCAGTGCGGAGAGTTTACGGGAGCACAACATTCTTTACTTCTGTATGGTTATTTACCTTCCCAATTAAAAATCCTGGAAGGAGAACAGTTCTTTCTCCCAAAAACTCCTTCTGTGGACTTACATTGCTTTCAGCTAGTTTCTGCTATAATGCTTGGAGTATTCTTTTTTTTTTTTTTACACTTGTTTACATCCTAATAACATATTTAGGGCTTGTATCTTAATTTAGAGAATGAAGTATTTATCACCTGCATCCACTGTTCCAGTACGTTATTGCTCCCCCATTATTAGAACAGTCCCATCATCTGAAGACCCGCTGCGCTCACTGCAGGCTCTGGAACAAGTGTTCCTACCCGCTAACAGGCACCATGTAAATATAGTATTTATTCTTCAGCAGTGAAGCTTTAGGAAATCTTCAAATGTCAGCCTTTGGTGAAATGCCTATAAAGTATGTTTTACTTCACAAGGCCTGATTCTTCCAGGTCTCCACGTGGCACTGTAGTCTAACACCCCTGCCATCAGGAATATCAGAGCCATGGACAGGAGCATAATTAGAAAGGCCACTGCTCTAGCAGGTAGTCCAAGGGTTTTTCACAAATTTGACCTCAGAGGTGCGGGAGAACTGGGCTTTTCCCCCAAGTGCTGCCCTGTGCCACTGCGTTGGCCCTGGGCTTGGCCAGGACTGAGGAGCCCTAGTTCCTGTCCTTATGTATTTTCCAATCAGATAGTCAGGGCAACAGGCAGGAGCACATAAAAGAACCGGTTCTTGGTAACATGGGGTGGAAGTCCCCAGAAGTGGCTCTGAGGCATTCTGCAGCCTCCTCTCTCCCCATTCTTTGCCCCCATCAGCCAGTGTGTCTAGCTTCTGAAAGCCCTAGAGTGCCAGCCCCATGGCTTCCAGAAGCTTAAGTAACATCATGTAAAAATGGAACTCACTACCAGCTAGAGGAAAGTCGTTCTTTTCATCTTTCACGTTATTTTTCAGAATACACCTCACTTGTTGAAGATGATGCCCACTGCTTTATGGTCTGCAGGCTTTCCCTGTAGTTCTGCACACAGAACCCAGTGTTGTTAAGTCCAGGTGCAACTGCCACACCCCAGCCACCCTGGGCCCACCTGGGCGCCTTCTTGAACACTGGAGGCTGCTCTTCTTCCTGGAGCAAATGTCTGGTTGCTCCCAACATTTGTTCTTCTTGGTACCTTGCTTCATGCTGACCTGTGGCCTGGTATAGCTTCCCTCTTCATAAGTCACTTCACCTTTCCACCATCCAGTGTGTGGGGTGGGCCCGAGGTCCAGCCCTCAGCTAGGCAAGTGAGTGTAGAGGTGTTTTTTTTATTTTTTTTTCACCCTTTTTTGACCTTTGTGTCTTCTATTACAGATTTGAAAATGGTCATGGCTAGATCTAAATTTTTTTTTTCTCAAAGATTTTATCTATTTAAGAGCGAGAGAGAGAGCACACGCCAGGGGCGGGAGGGGCAGAGGGAGAGGGAGAAGCAGACTCCCAACTGAGCAGAGAGCCCGATGCGGGGCTCAGTCCCAGGACCCTGAGATCATTACCTGAGCCGAAGGCAGACGCTTAACCAACTGAGCCACCCAGGTGCCCCTCAATTTTTGATTTCTTTGCCTGTGGAAAAAAGAACAGTTCAAAAGTGGCAAAAGAGGTTGCAAAGAATATCATTTTTTGGGGAAAAAAAGACTCTTAAATCATGTAATTCACTTCTATGCAGATCCTGCAACTATCCATTAGGGCAGTCTTAAGTTCAGGCAGTTGAGTTATTATAGGAATCTTAGAAGTCTCAAAACATTAAATTCATATTTTTGCTAAATTGGACATTTGTCCCAGCCAGCATTGCAGTTGGCAAGCCTAGCTGTGAATGTTAACCGTTTTGCTTTGGGGGTGCTGATCTGCCCTGCCTATAGGGCCCGAGCACCCTTCCTAAGTGCCTGATAAAAGACAGTGCATGCTGTGGGCTGCTAATAAGCGCACAAACCTGTCCAGCAATGGGAGGCCCGAAATTGGTCCTTCAGTCTGGCCGTGGGCAGTGCTCATTTATGGATCTCCACTGCCAAGCACCGATTTTTCACTGCATTCTGAGAGTAAATCCTAATGATGTGTTTTCATCCTTTAGTCCCCATCTACGTGCCATTCCTCATCGTTGGGTCCGTCTTTGTTGCCTTCATCATTTTGGGGTCGCTCGTGGCCGCTTGTTGCTGCAGATGTCTCCGGCCCAAGCAGGAGCCCCAGCAGAGCCGCGCCCCGGGAGGGAACCGCTTGATGGAGACCATCCCCATGATCCCCAGTGCCAGCACGTCGCGAGGGTCATCCTCCCGCCAGTCCAGCACAGCGGCCAGCTCCAGCTCCAGCGCCAACTCAGGGGCCCGGGCGCCCCCCACAAGGTCCCAGACCAACTGTTGCTTGCCCGAGGGGACCATGAACAACGTGTATGTCAACATGCCCACAAATTTCTCCGTGCTGAACTGCCAGCAGGCCACCCAGATTGTGCCCCATCAGGGACAGTACCTGCACCCCCCATATGTGGGGTACACGGTGCAGCACGACTCCGTGCCTATGACTCCCGTGCCCCCTTTCCTGGACAGCCTGCAGACGGGCTACCGGCAGATCCAGGCCCCCTACCCTCACACTAACAGCGAGCAGAAGATGTACCCAGCTGTGACTGTGTAACTTGGGGCGCTGTCCGGGTCCCTTTACGAGACCCAGGAGCCCAGGGAAGCTCTGGACTTGGAAAGGATTCTCTAAGAGGAAGTCTGCCCGCCTTGCTGGTGCAGACAGCCCCGTTGTTTTGGATGGCTTCCTTTGGCCCCCAAGTATATGAAAACGTTTCTTCCCGAATTAGCCTTTCTGGGTACGTTTCATCCCAGTGCATGATTGATTTATGATTGGGAGGAAAGCATCATCTGGAGATGACTGTCTTGTTGCCCCTGGTTGTGTGACAAATGCTTGAGGCCTTAAGTGCTCTTGAGGTATGGCTGTCAGGGGGAATTTTGTAACCGGGTAGACTAAAGGTTTTTATTATATCCTTATTAAAGTGTTTCTTTTTTGTTTGTTACTGTGCAAGATCAGAATACCTATTCCCTCCCTTGGACCTGGAAGATTTTTGTAAGCATCCAAGGTTCAGGGGAAGACGTAAAGAAACAGAACTATGATGAAAGGAAATCCAGTTGGAACTCCCTGAGATTAGTCCTTGATCTCATTGTTTCCCAGGCACATCTTAATTTCATTGTAAAAAAGTATATATATTTTGTCTATTTTTGTGTTTTTTTGGTCTATTTCGTGCTTTTTTACCTTGTGTAGAGATCTTATTACAAAGTGATTTTCTACATTAAAAAGAGACTGAAAGAAATTGTATAGTTACTTAACTAATGGTATTTCAGAACTCTGGGATTATTTTAAGCTTGGAAGTAGCAGGTGGTGTAGTAATACAACCATTCATCTCATTCTCGATCATATCATCTAATTTGCTGACTTTACAGTGACATCTGAGAAGAAGCAATTAGAATGTTTTTATATTGAAATCATAAACTGTCACCTGCTACTTCTCCAGGTTACTTTGAATTTTACCGTGTGGTGTGGCTTGGCATTCGTTCTGTTCGGCTTTCGGATCCCCATGTCTATGTAGTACCGTGTGCAGGTAATTACTGTTATAAATGAAGATCAGCATTTCTACCTAGATCTGATAAAACATTTTCTTGTTTTCCTATAAAAATTCAAAAAATGCTTTACAAAGATACTTCATCTAGCTTCTCAGCCATAATCTGAGACTTGGGATGAAATTTAAACCACAAATAGAGTTTACTTCGCAAATCATAAGGCTTTTTATACTCCTGTTATCAAAATGGCTTATTTTTCAGGCAGTGGGGACTGTTGAGTCAAGAGAAAAGCTTTTCAAAGAGATATTGCCTTTCTTCCCCCACAAAGTTAGTTTTTGTTTTCCTCTTTTAGTCCTCAACAAGCACTGTATTCATTACTAATGTTCTGAATTATGAAATGCAAGTGAGCCTGTATTGTTTACTTAAAAGAAGTAAGCCTAAGTATGTGCAAGCAAATTTGCAACTGCTGACAACACCGAGGTTTGCAATTAAACATTGTAAGGTGCAGTCTTTCACACGTTTATATCTATAGTTTATTTATTCATCCATCCATTCATCATCTATCTACCCTAGTGTCCTCGCCTCTCTCTACATCTACCTGTCATCTCCCTCTCTCTCATGACTGAATGATGTAAAAGCGTTGTTGGCAAGTGATATCAACGAAGATGCTCAATCAAATTTTTAAATAGCAAAGGCAGGGGAAATTTTACTTATTAATAAATATTTTATGGTATGAATTCCAAGGGAGTTGCATCTTTTTCATTTTTGTTTTACTTGATAACTTTGCAGATGGTCTATTAAGCCTGTTAGTGTCATAAAATTGCGAAAAATGATAAATATTGCTTTCTAGAACCAAAAGCCTACCTTTAAAAGTAATCAATACCTGGGAAGCTTATATGTATATTCTAGGAGTGCGTATTATTTTACATATTCCATGGGAAGTGTTGACAACACGAAAGAGACAGTCTTTTGGGATTATTGTATTATGTGGCTAATGCATGTTCCATGCCGTCTCTTTGAGGGAGGATCCTGGGTTATCTAAAGAAGTAAAATTCCTAGAAATGTGGAGGTGAAAAGGACCTCAGAGATCACTCAGCCTAGAGATTGGCAAACTTTTTTTTGTTTTTTTTCCCCCTGGGAAGGAGCCAGAGAGTTAATAAGGTCTTGCAGGCCAGATGGTCTCCACCAGCTATGCAACCCTGCCCTTGTCACACACAAGCCGCCAGGGGGGCCCAGGTAACAAATGAGTACAGCCATATTCCAATAACACCTTACTGGTGGACACTGATGCTTGAATTTCACACGATTTTCACATGTCACAAAGTACTTGATTTTTTTTTCTCAATTTCAAAATGTAAAAACTATTCTGAACTCTTGGGCCATAAAAACCAGGCAGTGGGCCAGATTTGCCCATTGGTCTTAGCTCACCCATCCCTAATCTAGTCCATCCTTACCTGATGCAGGCGTCCCTGTGTGACATTTTTCACAGCCTTTTCTTAAACATGGAGGGATGGGGAGTGCTTGCTTCTCTACGACTAACTTTTCCTTCTTTTCCATGTGGTATTAAATAGCACGATTAAAGCAAAAGTGCACTTTAATAAATGAGTTCTTCACTTAGTGCTACCTGGTCTTTCCAAAAGTATATATAACATGACTGGAAGTACCCTCAGACCTTTTCAGTTTTGGTAAAAACTCGAGAAGTTGAGCTGTCAAAGTAAAAGGTCAGACAGCTGGTTTAAGGATACCTTCCTTACTATCACGAAATCAGAATCTGTAAGGTGTAGTTTGCACCCAGTAGGAATATTTTAAAGTCTGCTAGGAAAAAAAAAAAAAAAGCAGTTACAGATAGGAAAATAGTTTGCTGCTGTACATTTTCTTCTGTATCTAAACCTTTGGTTCATCATGGTTCTGGGGATTTCTGTATCCCTCTGTGTGGGACAGAAAGACCCTCTGATTGTAAGGAAGAAGAAATTAACCAGCTCTTTCTGTCCATTTAAGTGCCCCGGGGAAACAAAGCATCTTTCATTTCTGCTGTGGCTGGAAAAGTTACAATTACACAATAATACCAACATCCAAAGTGGCAAGAAGACCATTAAGACAAACGCACGTGGGTCTGGCCTATTTACTCTGCAATACTCCCGGTTTCAGGCTAGCATTCCACTTCTGATTATGTTCCTAGATGCTTGACTAATATTTCCTATATTAAATTTACCTCGAGCTCGTTTTTCTCAAGACCGCACAGTTTTATTTCATGAATTTTATGGCTGATCTTTTCTCCTTGTTTGGATACATATTCGGATTTCAGTTGCCTTCAGAAGTATTTTCTGAAGAAACCATGACCATCAGAACTAAGTTGGCGAGGAAAGTTAGGGCAGATGTCCGCAAATGGACTGGACACAGAGGAGAAAAGTTTCAGTGGTGCTCACAGTTGGGACAGGGAAAGGTTTGGCTCCTGTCTGGTAACAGCACTCACACTACTCTCTGTCTGCATCAGAAGCTCTGTTTCCTGCAAATTCACATTCTGTCTCACTACCACGCAAACCCTCAGTGACTCATTTAAAAGCCATTTAAATGAATGAGCTGCATGCTGGCTTTCCATTGCTTCAGCTTTTCAAATGCCTAAAAGGAATATGTTTGTTTCTGTTTAAGGGATTTCGGCAGACTTCTCACTAACTTAGCCTGGGCTCCCTCAGTCAGAACTGCCCCATTAAAATGTGTAATGTGTATTTTCCTACACTGTCCACTGCAGACCTATGTGCTTGGAGGAGCTTGGCGGAATTTGGGGAGAAGGGTTATTATGATGAGCAGACAGAGAAATCTGACTAACCCTGTCAGTCATTAGGATGGACAAGGAGTGGCCCAGGAAACTGCCCGCCCTCCTTGACCTGCTGATTTCCTGCTAAGTAAATAATGGATCAGCGGTAAGGGCTAAGGGAACTTTCTAGGATTTTAAAACCTGTGATCCCTTCCCCTTCCCGCTTCTTTCCCTTGCTTCTTGAGCAGGAGACAAATCAAAGCATCCAAGCAGGCTGTTCGATCTTGAATGGCGAAAGCTCAAGGCAGGGAGGAGGACAGTGGCTTTAACAACCCTGGTGTGCGGGCTCCCCGGGGCCTGCCCAGGAAGGGCCCGGGAGCCCGGCAGTGAGTCTGGACCTGGCCACTGGGGAAGGCACACCCTTTGTGTTCAACTTTCAGAGCCCCTTTCATTTTTAAAAGGAGCAGCCTAAATATTGCAAGGAAGAATAAATCATGCATACAAATGAGAACACCATTCCTCATCACTCAACCTTAATCCTCCTTTTCTTTTCCTTCTTAGATGCTAGAGCCTTGAGGACATTTCCACCCTGTTACCCCTCGCCCTTTCTCTCTGTTTTTTTAAGAGCCGGAGATCAGCTATTTGCATTCAGCCTATTCATTCCAAAATACTTATATAGGAAATTTCTTTGCCTTCTGAAATTTTTCTCTTAATTGAAAACATGAATGTTACTGGGCTTCAAGTGCCTAAAGGGTTGAGTGGAGAGAGATGACAAAGAGCTAGAAATTGTTAACTCTTGCCCTGAAAATGAAAGATAACGTTAGGTAAACATTGTTTAGCGCACGATTTGCATTTGCTTTTCCTTGCCCTCTGTTCTTCCGGATAGAATCCTTTATCAGTGAGAAATGGGAGGATAAACTCCTAGAGAAACAGTGACTCCTGTCCAAGAAGTTCAGTATTTTTGACTAACTATGACGCCACAGCACCATGACAGCGTGACTTTGAGATAACATGACAGTTTTACAGAGGGAGTTGGCGGTGAGCATCGTTGTGCTTTTCACAGTTACATCTTCAGAATGCCTTCAACATTTATGCCCCAAATTGAAGGAACTAGACTCAAATCAAGAATAAGAAATTTAAAATTAATGTTTTAAAAAAAAAGCTTTTAAATGAGGGATGATAAAAGGGGTAAAAAGTGTATGGTGGCAGCCTTAAGATGGATTTTATTTTATTTTTTAAAGATTTTATTTATTTATTTGACAGAAAGATACACAACGAGAGAGGGAACACAAGCAGGGGGAATGGGAGAGAGAGAAGCAGGCCTCCCGCCGAGCAGAGAGCCCAATGTGGGGCTCAATCCCAGGACCCTGGGACCACGACCCGAGCCGAAGGCAGACGCTTAACGACTGAGCCACCCAGGCGCCCCCTTAAGATGGATTTTAAACAGAAAACTTGCATCTCAGTTTCAACCATCTTGAGGTGCAGGTCTTTTCATTTAGAAAAATCATAGGTTACACAAGGCATTATTTACTCAGTAGACATAATAGCTGTAGAAGACTGATTGCCATCTTAACATGTATATAAAATTACCACGTGTGTACACATACGTGTGCCGAATGATCACAGGAAAATTTGAAACAGAAATAACTTATTACATGAGGCTATCTCATCCAAGACTCTGTTCTCAATTCTTGGCTGATTTTTTAAAACTGGAGCTGGTTTGCAGCCCTCAGCTCTCCTCGTCTCAGCTGTAACTGGTTCTAGCGAACTTCCTCTGGAGTTGGATGGGCCCAAGTGAGAAACCATCTCTACCACTGATGGTGTGGCCTTCAATGTGAACTTTCATGTCTGAACCTCAGTGTGCCCTCTGGGAAAGGACATCGTTTACACCTACCTCCTCCGGTTGGTGTGGAGATAAAAAACCTACCACAGTGCTAGTGGCATCTGATAGGTTTTTATAATACACATATAATTTCATTTCTTTTCAGATATTTTTAACCTGCCCGATACAAAGAAATACATAATTTATATTGATAAAATATGTCAAATATAGATAGATAGACCCTTAGAACTACATTAGGAGGTTCTCTTTATTGTTTCAATAACCAGTTTTACCTGGGCTTAGTCTACATTTCTAGTGTTTTTAGGTTGCCTAAGAGACTTACACAGAATTGGCTTTCTCTGACCCTCAAATCGATACCACTCTTGGTGATGCCCTAAGTGGCCTGATTTCTCTGTGCTGTTACTTTGAAAAGTCACAGGATTTCTCTCCTCCCTCTGTTGCCACTAGGTTTGGCTATCCCTACCGAGCCTTTCTAGTCTGCCAGTTGGCATCTCTCTGAACCAAGTGGGCTTCAGTCAGGAACACACACTGAATCATCTTACACACACAGGAAAGCACACAAATATTAAATGTACAGCTCAATAAACCATCATCAAGGTCAAGAGACAGAAACAATCCTGTTGATAGTTCCCTTCAAAGAGAGGGGCTCTGCTGATCTCTCTCACCATAGATTAGCTTTGCCTGGTTTTGAACTTCACACAAATGGGATTACACAACATGGACTCTTTTGTGTCCGGCTTCTCTCACTCCGTGTTGTGACTGCTATTGAAGGGAGCTGCAGGCCCTTTTCACCACTGTGTAGTATTCCATCATAGAAAAGTACCATAAATATACCGTATTTATCCACTCTACTGTTGACAGACATTTGGGTTACTCTCAGGTTGGGGCTGTTAGAACGATTCTAAACATGTGTTTTGGTGAACACAGGCACTCACTCTCTTGGGTGGAATTCCAGGAGAGGAACTGTCGTATCCGAGGATATATGGATGTTTGCCTTAGTAGATTATGGCCATTGTAACAGAGAATTTGTGAAAAGAATTGGTTGGACGGGTGTTAGGGAACTGAAACAGCAAAAGGGGAAACAGGCAATGCAGAGCTAGTGATTACCTGAGGCAGTTACTACCCCTAGGGCCAAAGGAACAAAGGTGGGTGTTAGAATCCAGATGCTTGAAGGAAAGGCCCTGTCCTGCTCAGAGAGGAGGCACCTGCTGGCCGGGACCCCAGGGGGACACAATGTGGTTGGTTCTGGGAATGCCAATTTTTTTTCAAAGCTGGAAACTGGTGCCAACTGTCACCAGGGTGAAGGCTGTGTCTGTGGACACAGGTCAGGGGGATAGCCAGACAGGACCTTGCCCTTCTACTCCCTCAGCCTCTCAGGCTCCCTCTAGCGCCCCCTGTTGGCAGAACCAGCAGGCAAAGGGTAAGGGGCTTGGCTGCCCCACCACAGCATCAGAGTGCAGGGTTGGAAGGGTGGGGTTGGAAGTCAATAACTGGCATCTTTCAAGCCGACACTGTGATTTGTGACCCGAATGGCTCTTAGGATTTTCCTCATCTTTCTGACGTGTATCTTGCAAACGTATTGATCTACTTAGGATAGCCGTGTATCAAGTCGGTGACTGAACTTGGAGTATTTCGTATGTCTCATTTCAAGGCAAAAATAAAAACTAAATGTTCCATCAGAGTTGGGTTTAAGAGCATTCCCTGGGCAGCTGCATTGGTGAGGCCTTTGCAGGCGTCTTTTGGAGACCCACTTTAGCACAGGCTTTGAGGTAAATAAAGCATGGCCTTGGGAGGAGGTGGGAGGAGTTGGATTTGAGGTCCTCTTCCAGCCCTAACAAGTGTGTGACAAGTCAAGACACCTCTCGGAGCTTCGATTGGTCAAAATGGGATTCACCATCACTTCCGCTCCCGGGGCAGTTGTGCGGCTTAAGTGACATACTATGGCAGTGATGGCTACCTCAGCTTTCTCCCAACATGGCACTGCTTTCCAGTGGCTCTGGTTTTAGGGAAGTGAGCGTTTTTTGGCTAAATGGCAAACTATCTTTAAAACCTCACCTAGCCACACTCTTTGTTGATCCTTTGTTGTTCCTCTGTTTTCATGTTATCCAATAATCCTGAGATTGGCCTAAGGGAACCAAGAGCGGTAGAGACCGGGGAAGGGGGCAGTGCTGCTCTCTGCTCCTTTCACACACACTGGGTGTGATACCTCTTTGTTCTCCACAGCACTCGCTGGCACCCTTGGTGTGCTGCTTGGTGCCATGTTGAATCGTGTACATGTCCCCTTAGACGCCGAGTTTCTCAAGGATGGAATCCAAGACTTCAGCTCTAAATGACGCCTCGGCACCTAGCACAATGCTTGCGTACAGTGCGCATGTGTGTGCGGTTGACCTTTGCGGAGGTAGAAAATGTATTTGGACAGAAAGATTTTAAGTATTTCAAAAGGAATTTAATAAGAGACTTCCTTAGGCCAAGGCAATGCCACATTTCCTGAAAAGTGGCATCCAATAAACTTTACATTATGTGGACTAGCACACAGATTTTTCTTCGCTTACAAAAATTTTCAAATAGCCATTCAGTTAACGATGCCCGAGACAGAACAGAACTTTGATCCTGTTTGCTTTGTTCTTGGACCCTTCTCCTGGTGATCTCTGTAAGAATGACATTTGCTGCTTCTGTCTAGATTTTTGTTACAGGTTGACTCCAAATATTTGGCCCAACAGAACTATGTGAGGATGGCAAAAGTCTGAAATCACTAGAGCATCTTAAAACAATTTCTCCTGATAACTAACTGGAAGACTAAGAGCGATCTGAAGTGATCACTCTTATGAAGTTTTCATTTTCTCCCTTTTTTAACCAGTCCAGTATTTCTGTATTAGTTTTAATTTTAAGAAACTTTATATCTAATGAAAGGTGTCTTGGAACAGAAAGACTCCTTTGTTGAATAGCTAAGGATCAATATTCATTCAGGAGTCCTTTATTGAGAAGTATCAGGAACTCATGCGATTCAGTGACTTCTCTTCTTCACAATGTGAAGGTAGCGTTCAATGTCAACAACTCTAATAGCAACTGCTGGGACAGACCCTGCCAATTCACGGCTCGGGCCAAGGCTGTGGCTCTCAGGGCCCCTGTGCAGCTTTCTCGAAACTTCCATCGCTCTGCAGTCTAAAGTCAAGGAGAGTGCAGTTGCCAGAAGCGGCAAATCGCTGAAGGTGGAGCTTTGGGACCCACCCTCAGGAAACGTAAGTCATTTTACTTATGTGTATGGCCTATTTCAAGTAAATGAAAACAATGTTTGTGAGCTGCACTGTGTGAGTTTGGTGCTTCTAGCCTTCATGGGTGAAGGGATTTTATTTTGTCCTCTTTCGGAAAATATAAAGTCCAGACCTCATCTGTAGTCCCAGTTACAGCAATGGCTGGCCTTTTCAACAATTGCTGGAAAGTTCCTTTGAAAGATTCATACATGGAATGGAATGTAGGCAGAAGATTAGAGGCTAGAGTGGGCTCCTGTCGTGTGCCTTGTTGCTTTGATATACATTTCAATTCTTCACATTCTATATGTCTCTTACACAAACATGTTGAAAATAAATAGTGGAATCTGAAAGATTTTTCAAAGTAGCCAGAGTCTTTGTGACAGGGAGAACTTTGCTATAGGCAGAAATGTAGGGTCTGCAAACTGTCTTCAGCTGCTAATGGCCTCTCAATGATTCAAGTTTATTCTGGTGAGCACAAGTGAAGGATGACATTTCAAAAAAATCACTGTAGCAGCAAAGGCAGAGTTGTAGACATGACCAAGGAATGGCACAGGTTTGGAATAGAACACCTTGCTCTTGACTGTATTAAATCATTTTCAGTTTTGCATGATTTAAGAAAAATAAGGCCGGGCCTATGGAGAGCAGAAGAAAGTCCTTCCCCGTTCTGCCCTAAGCTGCGGAGCTCTGCCTGGAATGAGGCCCGGCCTCCTGTCCCTGCCCGTGCCTGGGGAGGTAGCCACCAAGGTCATGACTGCGCTCTCCGGGCCAAATTCAGCTGTGGTATGACTATCTGGGAGGAATCAGAGTCGGCTCCGGGAATCCGCAGTAAATCTGAAGTGGGCCGTTAAGAGGTTCTGGGGTTCCAGACAGAGGCCTCTGCAGGGAACGATCTCTCGCAGGCTTTCTTTCCTTCCTGTCCTCCACCCCCAGAGTCAGTCCTCACTGCGCACTGCTGAAGTGTAGAGCCGCCCACACAAAGCCAGGCAAGCAGGGGATACCCCGAGCCTGAGGCTGGTTTCCAGTGAGGAGGGCCCCTGCCTCCATGCTTCCCAGGCCAACGTCTGGGCCCTGCAGCTCCCGCTTTACCCCAGGCTCAACGTGGCCTCTGCCATGTGACTCGTGCCTCCCAGGGAACCTCGAGGCAGTGGATGCTTACCTAATGTGACTTAGGGTGCCTAAAGGGAATGGGAGGGTGATTCTTACTCTCTTTAAAATAACGTAAGGGAGAAGAAACTTCCTTCTACCCTCTGAGGTTCTGTGGCTAGCCTAAGAGTTTAACTGACACAAGACAAACAGGAGAAAAGCACACAAGTTTATTTAATATTTTTACATGTATGTGGGAATCTTCAGAAGGAAGATGAAGACCCCAGGAAGCCATTAGATCCAGAAGCTTATACACCTTTTTACACAAAGAGAGATAAATTGGGAATGGTACAGGACAAAGGGGCTTGGGCTGGGGCAGTAAACTGTGGGGCAGTCCTTGGGAAAGATACAGGGGAAACGAATGGAAGGTCAGGGTTATTTCAGTAGGTTTGTTTGTACCGGTCCATTCCAGCGCCCACCCCCAGTCTCCAATGATAAGAACATTCTCTTCCTGGTACGGGGAAGGTACCTTTCTCGGTGGCAATGTTATGACCTGCTTTTAGGTAGAAGGGGGAGGTCGGAGAGCCTTCCCTGCATCTGCTGTTTCTCAATGGCCTTCAGTTCACAACAATCAATATGTCAGAGTGGCATCCTTTGGGGTGGAGTGTTCGGCACCCCTTCAATGACGGTCCTGTCATTTCATGCTTGACAATAGAATTTGAACTCAGGGAAACTGAGATAAACCAAGGGCAATACAGTAATCGACGGGGAAAGCTCTTCGATGCACAGTTCTTTCCACTGCGTGATCAATCCAAACTCAGTGTGGCCTCCTGGACTCTGCTCTCATGAAGGGGCCCTGGACTGGCGGAGCTCATGTTAATCTACAGTTCAGGTTCTCCTGTGCTCCTGCCACTGAGCAGCGTTTCCTTGGCCATCAGCTCTTGGGGCAGAGTGTATACACAGCCTGCTGACACAACCTCTGTATTACTGTCCCAAGTCCCTGTGGCAGCAACTGCTTATTAGTGCAAGAGAAAATTCCAAAATAAAACACGGTCCAATCATTTACTTTAACAAAAGATTTATTTGAAACAGGTATGTGTAGACATATACCAGTCCACAGGATTGATCAAAGCCACAAATCACTACATTTTCCAAAACCTCTAAAAATACAAGTAAATGCCCTTCATTTGTATTCACTCCAGGAGGGAACCCAGCTCCGCTATAATATGCGGCTGTAATTTAACAACCAGAGGACATTAATAGGACATGAAAATGGTAACACTTCTAGAGGGAGGGAACAAAAACCCCACACTCCATAGACGCGCTCACTACTCTGCTGGGAGCCAATTAAACGTGCCCCCACAGCCCCGCTTCCCTCTGCATAACCAGATTAAAACCTCCCTTTTGCAAACAATATTTAAGCAATCGGAGCACAGATGTGACAGCAGAAAGGAGGGCACATGGCTTTGCTGGCATGAGAAAGACACCGCAAAGACGGTGCATTCAAACAGCAATTCAGTGACCTGCAGGAAAGAGGACGCATGCAGGCTGCAGACCTAGCTGCTCCTGGCGGAGGCCCCCAGGGCCCCACCCCTGCAGCAGCGGGGCTGCAGCTGGTAGCAGGGCCCTTCAGAGGGAGGCTTCCTAGGGAAGCAGCGGGCACACTTCTGAACTCAGCAATCACCGGCAACATGGGAGAAGGAAGGCGGAGGAATGCACGTGTCAGCACACACACTGACTTTATTAATGAAAAGCCCGCCAAGTATCCACCTGTGCAGGGATCCTGTGGGGAAGGACAGAAGCCCTAGGACAGGGCAGATTTTCTTTTTCCACTTTTTAATTGGTGTTTACTGATCCACCTGTAGTTGCGTGGCGGTCTTTGGGGGTGACTGAATCCAACGCCATCGGAAGTGGGTTCACATCCTCACCTTCAGGCTGTCCCCCTCCTTCTGGCCCCTTCTCTGCCTTACGGAAGAGCTTGCCTATAAAAGGCTCTTGATAAGCTCTCTTGACCCCTCAGTTTCCTGGGCAGGGTTATTTGGATAGCGCTATTACCTCAACTTTCTTCTTCCTATTTCTGTCATAAATCAAAGCCACCTGACACTTTGTTCCTGACTTTTAAAAGGAACAGGTCTCCTTTCTTTCTTTAGCCAGGTCAGAAGAAATGCCGATGGGCTAATCTTGGGAGCATGTTTTTCTTGGTCTGGAGCCTGAGAGAAAGAGCAGAGTGGATGTCTCTAAGGCAACCAGGGCAAGAGATTGTCATTGACAATGAGCCAGCCCGGTATAAAAGAATCACTCTTTTGTCTCCCCTCAGCGAGGGGAGCAGAGGTGTTGGTCAGAGTTAACAGCTATGGATTATGCTTGGGGTGGGTTAGCAGGGTGAGTTCACCCCTCTTTTCTGCCCCCTTTTGCTTCACAGCTTCTGAACACTATGTTGGCTCAGTAGCCTTTTCTTCCCGTTAAAGACTGCATGCTGGTTGGCCACACTCAGACCCAACAAGCTAAGAGAGAACTTTCCACACAATGCTAGTGGAACCTTGGCATTCAATGAAGCTCTTGTAATGTCAAAGGAAATGTGTACTGTGGGACAATACGGGATGTTGAGAAAAACAATAAGTGAGAAGTAGAGTATTTCAGGTCTATTCCTTTCAGGGATACTTATTAATATATTCTGGGGACCTTGGACTCTCACCTCTACGACCCACTGGAAACCCTTCTCATCATCCTCATTGCCTTGAGGATGGGGAAGTGTCCAGGATGAGGCTAAACAATCTCCCCCAAGGCTACACTGAGACCAACAACGGTCTTGAGTCAGTGGAGAACCAGCAACAAAGCCAGCTGATGTAGGCTTTCCCTTTGAAGGGGAGTGGCTGTCTTTTCACTATCTCCATCATTACTAAATTCCCTAATACAAGCATTGGCATGATGAAAGTGTTTAACGAATATGATGGGGATGCCATCTTTTACCTTGACCTGATAAACTCATTTCTTTGCCAGGTTATTATTTCGGGCTCTGCTTAACCACAGTTTCCCTGTTCCCATTTTTTACGGATCCCTGGAGATGAAGTCTGCATTTCAAATGCCGAGACTGAATTGCTCCTTGAATTACCTTGGGACAACGACCCCTGGTAGTAAGCCAAACGCCAGCCGAAATGTGTGCACTTCCTTCCCATGTTCAAGACGAAAGACTACCTCATCCTCTTGCAGAATTTTGCAAACATTCTATTCAACTTATGGTCTAAGACATAAACCCCTAGGAACAGAAATAGGATTAAAAATTCTCTTCAAAAAATGAAATAAAGGGTCATTGTTACAACAAATGGAGATTACAGACTATAGCTTTCTTTAAAAAAAATTCAGTCGTAAAGCCTGTAATATATACATCTATATGCATTTTCAGACATTAGTTACTCATACCCACTTTTTTTTTTCATTATTCACTGCTTCTTGACAAGTTATCACTGATTTTCACTGCCAGCTCCCTACAGCAAGACCCGAAGCCTTGTCAAGGAAAAGAAAATGTCAACAGAGTTCCCAGCCATGCTCTGCCAAAACTCAGGTTCATGTTTTAGGATATTACTCCACGGATGTTAAAGCAACAGCATCTCCTTTCTCCAAAGGAAGGTTTTGTATGCTCTACTGATCCCCCCCAAATGATCACATATGTACTGGGAGATGGGAGAACATAACACTGGTCAAGAAGTCCTGAATATTCCGCAGAGAGGCAGGATGGACACATCGGCCACACCCCAAAATTGTTACCAAGCCCATTCTGATCAGCAATGAAGTGCTAATCTGGACAACCAGGCAGAAATGGTTGGTTTATTCTGTTCTCCTATCCCGCCTTTTTAATGGGCACTTTCCCCAGCCCCCTTGCTGGTCCGTGCTGGTGTGTAGTGGAACTCAGAGCTAATGCATGGAAGGGCTGCTCTTTGCCTTCTGCAGACTCAGCCAGAACGGAACACACACTCGTAAGTAAGAGTCGGCAGTCTGTGTACGACAGCAGACCAAGGCCGGCCCTCAGTGGATTCTGCTACTTTAGCCCAATCCAGAGGCCGGTCCTATAGCGCTGAGCAAGTATGACCTGTCAGCCTGTATGTCACTTACCATGTGGCCGAGTGACAAGTCCCATGTGGCATTTCCACTGAGCTGACAGCCAGAGTACGCAACTTACTCCAGCCCACCCTGCTCCCTGGGGAGGGGCCTGTGTGACACTCTGACCTCAATTTGAAGATAGGACAAATGACACAGCGCCTGAGTTGGCCACGGCTAAATATCATACATCACTCATAGTGACAGCTTCTCCTTCTCAAAGCCCAATTTAGTCATTTGGCCACCAGATAGCTTGATCGCATACAACAATTAATAGACTAGAAACGTTTCCTATCTAATGTTTTCTTCTGTGTGCACATTTCATTATTGCAAATACTGTTTAGTTCAGTTGTCAAAAGGATCAGAAAATATACTTAAATCTCAGAAAAATGTGAACTGTACTTTAACCTAAAACATAAAAAAAAAAAAACCTGAAAAGCCCAAAACAAAACATACACACACTGTAATTCACAAATCTAATTCGGAAGGCCTCAAGTTTAAGAAAGAGCTAAGTGTCTGACAAGGAATGAGCTTGAGTTCCCCTTTCCAGAGGCTTAGTTCCAAATGAAACCAAGGAATCAGGATGCCTAACACACATTCGATTCAAATTTTCATTTCTCCTCTATACTTAGGACATCATCTCTCTGGGTGTCCAATAAAGACCTATACCTCAGTCTGGTATGTTAATTCCAGGCACATTTGTGTGTGTTGGGGGGGTGTTGTAATTCCTGCATGACAGTCCTTTAGGGATTCACCTCGCTGGGTGCTCTAGTATTTAAAAATGGTTTTCCACCTCGGGGAGCTAGGAACAGCAATTTTCTAAGCCTCACCTGTTCACTGCATTGTTCTGCTTCCCCTTAAGCCCTCCCTGGATCCTGGTCACGTCATAAGCAAAGGATTAGTTTTCTTCGTCAATGCAAATCATACTTTAAGTTATTACAATGCCCAATTAAATGTGGATGCTCCAAAAATAAAGGATAAGGAAGCAAAGTGCACTATTGTTTTATTTCCCAATTTAGCGCAGCCAACCCCCAGAAGAACGGTGCCATTTTAAGCAGTAACAGCTGCCCAGAAGTATTTATGTTAAGCCATCCAAAAATCTGGTTTGGCAACAAAAGCCGAGAGGAGAGAACGTGCCTCCAGGCTGGCCATTTATTAAGGGCTCCAGGTGCTCATATTCATGCCCGAGGGCACGCAAGTTCCGTCCAAATTTAGAAGGTGGGACTCCGCAGTTTGGGAAGGCAGTGACGAAGCACTTCTTAGAGTCAGGACACTTCCTTTTCAGAGGTGCCTGTGTCTACCACTGACTGGATTAGGACGGAAACCTCACCCATATAGAAAAGGGCATTTCCTTAAATGTTTGGAATTCTTGCTGATAAAAACTGCATGTCAATGTCTTGTTTAGCCTCCCGCATGCATCACCACAACTGTCTGGGCTTCCAGGCTTGATTTCCGTGTCTACTGAGCAGATCTGGCTAACATGTCCTCTCTGTCCTCCTCCCCGGGTCTCTGTGTTCCTTGCCTCTCGCTATCCCCTTTGATGGTGATCTTTCTCCACTAGCCTCAGGGCCCCCCTACTCTTCCACTGGGTTCACTCATCCTGCCTGATTTTAGAGTTACAGAGTGACAGGCGTGTCCCTCCGTGGGGCGACATGCTATACATTCACTTGTTTCCCAGCAGTGAAAGTCCAAAATGGGCTCTGAACTCCTGAGAAAATACATGAGGGTCTCATTGAAGTGAATGCCCAAGGTCCCATACTCATTGGGGAATGAGCATTGAGAACCTGACCAGAGCAGGAGTGCCACAGCGTTCTACCTGGAAGCAGGCTTCCCTGTCGTCGGAAAGAGGCAGAGAAACATTTAGAAAATACGCGAACAGCTATGCTCCTTTTTTTTAGTTACAGGAGGTGAAGGGTGGTGGCAGAGGGGATTTCTTGAATCCATATCTGAATCTGTGCTAGGACAAGAAATAGTGCACGTTTGGGTTGGTTGCCCACCAGCTGCCATGTGCTGAGCACAGCGGTCAGCCATGCAGAAGGTCTGAGATGAGAGAAGCCCGGACAGCCCAGAAGGCACCTGGGAAGAGTGCAGGAGAATGCTAGAAGACCGACCCACCTGCCCTGCTGGGAGTGTGGCTAAGAGGTTAAGAGAAGCGTTCTCAGGGTCACCACCCTGATAGACATTTTTGTGATTTCACTGTAATCAAGAAGTTTATGCCCACTTCATACAAACAAGATAGGAATCAAAACAAGACATCAACCTGCCGACAATGAAGTTTACATGCTGCCTGGTGGACCTCATCTGTGAGTGAACAAAAGAGGAAGGAAGCGTGCCCCCGCTCCAATTCCACAAGATGAGTTTCTCACGCAACATAAAACTCTCTTAGCTTTCTCCCAGAACAACTAGTACTGATGTTTAAATATTGGTGAAATGTAACGTTTTTAATTTCACACCTCACAGAGCACAGTTGAATGCTTCAGAACAAGGTAAACAGAAGTTAGGCCAAGCACTGTGGATGAACTGAAAGGGAACAAAATGGCTTCCCCCGCGGCATCTACTCCAGGTTTGCGAGGGAATGTGGAACTAACAAACTGGTTGGCTAAGGCCACAGAAATGGGTTTTATGGTTTGGGCTGCTGACACCAGTCTCTTCTTACAGAGATGTGTTAACACTGGGTGCAACAAGCCGCATCTCTTTCCTGGGACCAATCAAGACGACTCACGTCTTATTTCTTCCTCGATTTCCTTTTGGTGGTGTCATAAGCACGGACGATTTCTTCCTGAGTAACAGCTCCATGCTCTTCTTGAGAGAAGGCATACCCATCTGCAAGAGGAGTACACACAGGGATTGGTGAGGAGGAGAATCGGGGGAGCACGCTGGGTTTAGAAGAAAAGGCCTTTGTGGGAGACGGCAGCTGACCTTTGCCACACTGGGCTTGCCAGCCTCGGGCAGGCAGGGCCCCCGGACGGACAGACCTGTGGCTTGGAAGGGAAACGTGGACAGAGTGTGGGGTGGGGCAGGACAGGGCCTGACTGGTCCTGGCTGCTGATGCCGAGGGTGGGATGCAAGGCACTGGGAGGGGTGGGGGGAGGGCAGCCTCCCTGCAGCTGAGCTCAGCCTGGGAAGCATAAACAGTGGGTCACTGGTCCATGTCTGCACTTTCCCAGCGCCAATCAAGAGGAAAGGCAACTTGCTCGGCTCCAGAAGTGTGCCAGACTGCCCAACGCAGCAGGCTGGCTGGGTAATTTATGAAGCTGTAAACAGGCCGGGGAACACACACACAACGCTAGTAGGCAAAACTGGCCATGTGCACATGATGCTTGCGGCATTCCTGCTCTTACAGGGGACTGATGTGGACTGGTAATCAGAAATTACAGTGGGTTCATTTTTGTGGAAATAAAGGAAAAGATCACAAGATAAAGTCAAGAGGCCACAGGAACACTGGGTCTTATCATCAGTTCCAACAACAAGAATAATGCTAGCAGCAGGCGCAACAACGATCAGATGCTATGTGTATCGGGCCTGTTCTATATACTACACACAAACAGCTCATTCATTCCTCCCAGCAGCCCCAAAGGCAGGTGATAGTATTCTTCTCGTTTCACAGATGGGGAAACTGAGGCACAGGGTGAATTTTTTTCCCCCCCATGACTTGCCCAAGGTCACAGACCTAGTGAGTAGTGTAGCTGGGAGCCCAACCCAGGCAGTGCTTCTGCAGGACCAACACTCTCCCTGCATCTCGAGTTCTAGAGAGAGCTTCAGCATTCAAAAGCCCACAGTAGGGCCCTCCTTCCTAACTGGTCCTTCCGCCGAAGGAGCATTTGTAAGACTTTCTCTCTCTCTGTTGGCTTACCTTTCTGGGTCAGGGGTATGGAAAAGTCTCACAGCTGGATTAGACATTCTGACCCAAAGACAACAACAGTGAAATGTCTGACAAGGGTGACTCCCATCCATGTGTATACGTGACTTGTCAACAGACATGTTCGTTCACTGTCACGTTCTTTAAAGGGGAAAAAGAAATCAGAAATTGTGCCCATGTACCACCTCCTGGAGTGCTAATTATTTTACTCAGACCCTTGGCTTACAAAGGAAAGTTTCTGAACTATAGAGACATAGAACAGCAACGTATCTGGTGGGGATGGTGAGGAAGGTGCTCCGCTAGAGGATGCTCAGGGTGACTTCGTACTCTGCATGTGCTCATAAACCAGAGTCTCTGCCCCTGGGCTGGCGTCCCGGCTCTCCTGGCCACTGCCTGAGGAAACTCCAGGGCTCAAGAGGGCCACCCTGGGAGGCGAGGCCTTGTCTGCACAGGTGGCCTGGGAGGCAATGAAGGCCCCGGGCTAGGTAGCAGGGGCAGGTGGGAGCTAAGGAAGGACTAGTGAAGGATGAGGACAGAAAGGAGTCTTCCCCAGGGAGCTGTCCATCTATTGGCTCACCTCCATCTCTAACAAAACCAAATCCAGCGACCAAAAAGCCCGCTGTGTGTCAGCCAGCAGCCGGGGCACAGCAGCCCCCGGGCCGGCGCGGGCCCCACCTGGCTGCCTCAGGGAGCGGGCAGTGTCCCTGGGCTGCCCTGCAGGAACAGGCCCAGGGAGGGAGGCCCTGGGGGTGCCGGGTCAGGTCACTTGAACTTCCTCGTCATGGCTTTCCACACAAGGAGCCTTCAGAGGCCTCACGGGACCTGAGGAGGAAATGCCTCTTCTCTCCTCTATGCCTCTGAGAGCTTTTAGACTTTCCCCGGATGAGCTGCTTGATCAGTGAGGCCCCCGGGATGAGGAGCCATCCTCTGTCCGGCTTCGGAGGGGCGGCTCCCTCCCTGGCTTGTGCTGTGGTGGCCCCTCTAGGACAAGGTGCTCTTTGTGCAGCTTACTGACTGCCGTCCGAGACCAGCCGCCTTTCCCTGGGATGTTTCCAAGCAGGATCTAGCAAACAACACGGTCTCCTCCAGTCACAAGGCTGTGTTCTGTGGTCGACGTGGATAATCTCTATTCTCCGGTCTTTAAAGGTAACATTTCTAGTAAACATCTGATGTTTTCCTGTGGGAGCCACACAGTGGTCGTCTGTGGCCTGCCGTGCCACCCCAGGTGGACGCTCCTCAGCCCGGCAGAGTGTGGCTCTGATCCCAAGCAGCGGGGGGCCCTTCTAAGTGCTCTCCATGAGCCGTTCTGGTGGCAGGCTGATGACTAGGGAGCTCTCCACCCTGAAGGTAGCTTTCTTCGCCTGCTCTGCTTTCATCTTGGATCTGGGGCTCAGGGCCTGAGGCAAGAAGGATGCTTCTAATCCTTGCCTGGCAGTAACTTGGCCACAGGACCATGAGTTCTTTAAGTTCTCTGGGTCTTCTTCGTTTACTGTTCCGTGAAATAAAGGGCCTGGACCAGGTGAGGTCCAAGTTCTGGCAGAGCTCCCACCCTCCCAATGGGTGCCAGGCTTTTCTGTGGCTAACCATACCCAGGCCACAGGACCTTCTCCTTCATTCAGGGCCAATTCACACTCAACACCAATGGAGGAAGCCTCCACCTCCATACCAGAGAAGAAAGGAACCTGTCGCAACAACCCATCCAAATAGAACAGGTGCTACTTGTCTTTTTTGGTGGGCTTTGTGGAGGGGGTTCTTGGGGGAGAGGAAGAAATGAAGGGGACTCATTGAGACAAAAAAAGCAAACATTGTTTGGGAGCGTCCTCTTAGGAAAGGTAGCTTAGCATCTGGAATTGTCTACTCCTTGGTCAAGTGGGAGGAACAAAAGCCTTGTCTTCCTTATTCTGTTTTTCATTCACGTCCTGCCTATGCCTACTGAGACAGAGCCAGAGCTGAGAGCTGTAAGGCATCCGTGGCTTGTATTTGACTCACTGGCATGAGGGCCTTCCGCTGGGATAACTCAGCCACTCCAGACTGGGAAGGGCTTCCGGGTGTCCACTTGAGAGGACCTTCCCAAGCAAATCTCTTCTCTCAGGGTAAGTTGAGACCCAGAGGTCATGACCAAAGGGCTTATCCAGCAGTCCCCATCATGTTTCCAGAATGTTATGCACTAAGATTTTCCTCACTAGACTTTCTTAGCGTCCGCAGAGACTTGAACTCTGCAACTCAAGAAGGAAAGGAGGATGGCTTGGTAGGGTTATCCTGGGGCAGGGGTGTCTCCCTGGTTCAGATATAATATTTTCCTCTCAGAAACCAGGCCTGGTGGGAGATAGGGCTGTAATGGGAAAAGTTTTAGTGGGGCAAAAGAGGCTATAACCACCCAACTAGCCTCTGCCTGTCCAGCTTACATCCCTCAGCCTGACAAAGATGCACCATCAGGGCACCAGCTTCTGCCTGATGAACATTTAGCCGCCATTTGCATCCAAATGCGGAGCTCAGAGGAAGGCTCCAGCTCTTAGCCCTTCCCACTTTCATTCATCTTTCAGGAAGTCCTGACAGCCACAAAGTAATGATGGGGGCCTAGGGAAAGCCATCCATGGACCCAACTCCTGAACTTCCCTGGGTTGGCTCCCGGGGAAGCATCTGCTTCCTAAATGCTCAGCTGCAGCCAGAAACTGGGGGCAGAATAGGGTAGGTGAAAAGAGATGGAAGGGGAGAGGAGTGTCGAAGCTGTTTTGTATTCTCCTGATAGAACATTTGGTGAAGTCCATAAAATCATGTCATTTTTTTTTTTTCATTATTTTGGAATAAAACTCCCCTTAAATAGCTCTGATAACATGTTCATGAGAGTAGAAGTTTCCTGTCTGGAAAAAGATTCCTAAAAGCAACAGAAGTGGGGACAACCATGAGGACGACAAGGAATTGAGACTGTAGGAAATGCTGATCTCAGTTATATATACTGTGTGTTGGTGTCCTGGTGTCCTGGTGTCCTGCAAGGGATTAAAAATGCTGCCAAGATGAGAGCTGTTCTTCTAGTTTTCTGGGAAGACAGGCCCAGGACAGTGTAAGGGCAGACCCAGGAGGGATAGCTAGGCTGGAGGTTGAGAGGAGAATGCAGAACTTCTCACAGGCCAGGACCACTTCTGGTCTCTCCATGGCCTTCTCTAGTTACTGACAGAACGTTTGGTTATCGATCGGTTTCTTACTATTAGTTGCTGGGTGTTTTTAAAATGTGGTGTGATTTTAGAGGCTTTTTTATTTCTTGTATTTGTTCATTCTAATTTTCTTTTGTTCTTCAAAATCCCAAGTCAAGAAAATTTTTTTAGTAGTTGTTTTAAGACATTTTATGACTGTCCTGTAAAAGTTCTTACTCAGTCTTTGATCTCAATATATGTATCTTATATATTCTTCCTAGGGTTATTGTGAAATATTTATTAGAGAAGCAGCAGGGCTCCATGGCATGAACCCCACTGTTTACAGAATCAGTACTCATTTTCTCCATGTCTGCTAGAAAGAAGGTGCTTTATATAAATCATCCTAAAGCCTCACAAAGACTGTGTAAGATGTGTATTATTTTTTTTCCCTTTTAGATGTATATTATTAGATTTCTTTTTTCCCTTCAGTGGAGGAAACAGAAGTTTAGAGAAATATGTACATTGCCCAAAGTTACTCAACTAGTGGCAGAAAAAACCTGGTAATACCTCACATTTTTTGGACTCCATATTGTCAGGTACTATTCCAGGCTCTTCGTATAAATGATCAAATTTAATTCTCCCCCAAAACCCAGTTCTTACATCATCTCCATTTTACAGATAAAGAAACGGAGAGGTTAACTTACCTAAGTGCACAAAAAAGTGACAGAGCTGGAACAGGACCCCCAGGCAGCCCAGCTCCAGAAGCGGGGCCCCACAGACCTCACTCCCTGGACTGCACCATCAAGCCTCCTGACTGGACCTCTCTCCTGGCTCAGAGAGACCATGGCTGACCCAGATCGTTGGGCCTTGCTGGGCCAGTTACTATACTGGCCTGAGCCTCTGCCACGTGCTCCTGGGGCTGACACCACCTACTACTCCCTGGGACAGGACATGAAGCATGTGAGGCGCCACATGGACTTGGTCTCTGCCATGTTGGTATCCCATGTGGGAAAGTGAGGAGAGGGAGTCCATCCTTTCCTTCTCTCTGTAGAAAATCTGTGAAGATCTGTTGATGGGTGGAGCTCAACCGAGCCTGACACAGACACCTCAATACCTGTATTATGGATACAAGGATTCTTCACTTCTAAACCATTCTTGTTTCCTTCTGAACACCTCAGGGAGAGAAAGGGAAGCAGGAAGCAATGTTGTTGAAGAGATGCGAAGTGCACATGCAAGAGAGGGGGTTCTGGAAAAAGAGATGGGATTTGGAGGGGCAGAAGCAGGTGACAGACGACGACATGCCAACAGGCCTCACCCTGGGGAAGGCAGAGATAACCCCCTCCTGAAGGAAACCAGTGCTAACAATGCCCCTCAGCGGGAGTCTAGTGGTTTAACTGCTGAAATAGCCCCACAACCCCCATGAGCTCTGCTACCCATCTCTCTTTCATGGCCTCCTGCCCCCTTCCCTGGGGTCTGGCACATCCTCACTGACCCTGGCTTAGGTTTGGTCCCTTCAACAGAAACCAGGCCTGGCCTCTGGTGTTGAGTGGGGCAACAGTGCTAGATGCGGGGCAGCCTTCCTGGGAAAAGTACAGAGACTTTTTCCCCAGTGAGTGTCGTTGTTTTAATTAATAAGCTAATATTAACGAAAACAGTGTATATTGCTATCTTTGTGGGCAATAAGCCAAAAGTAAGATCATTTCAGCCTTAGAACAAAATCCTATTGGGAGGGTGACAGAAGGATCTCGACCACACCAGGATTTTAAGTTTTAGGATTTTGTCATTCAGGCATTTGATTGGGTCCCAGGGAATTACCTGCACTCAAGCTACGCTCGCCTCGGGCCAAATACACAAACTCCACTTCCAAATGTGGGGCTCCGGCTTGGCAGTGGTCTCCAGACATATCAGCACCAGCATGCTTTAACAAAGCCACCGCCTTCCCCGTGCGGCTGGGGTTGGTCTGACCGGAATGTGGCCGGGGCTACTTACGGGGGACACACTGCTGGATGGAGCCTCCCCGGAAGAGAGTGGGGGGCGTCTTCCTGCTGAGCCTCTTCAGTAGGCGGTCACGTTCATTCATCCTGCAGGTAGATCAAACGCAGTCAGTCCTGGTTCATAGGAACACCTCTCAAAGGGCCTCACCCAGTGACTTGAGGTTGCAAAAATAAAACAGGGGAAAAAGGCTTCCTCACGTCAGGAAAAACGTCCAGGTTGGCAAGCAGCTCTATTATTTACAGTAGATGCTATCCCGACACCTTGAGTGCACTGCTCCCTCTTCTAAAAGGCACTCTGTTTCCAGTCTGTCCTGTACGTAACGCCTCTCAGCGCTGCCTTCCTCTTAACCGAAGCGCACTACAAGTGCCCTTTCATACCAGGCTCACCCTTGACTTTCCAGATCGCTTCTGCAGGCAGCGGTCTGTTTCTAGGGAAATGTCTTAAAGCCTCCGTTCCACCTGCAGCCGCCTCTCCCCAAGCCAATAAACTCCACCAAGGGCAAGAGCCTCCCCAGGGGCCTTGGGTCCCCAGCAAGAGACTGATTTCTTTCTGCACAACCTGATTGTTATTTTGAAACAGTGAAAATCAAGGTGAGTTTTCTTGGAAAACACAAGGATTAGGAGCTCTTCTTGCCTTCCCTGAAATGATTCCCTCCAAGTTTGGCACCTCTGTAAGGAAATATGGAGCACAGCTGTTGTTTATTCCTATAAAGCAAAAGCAGGATGCTTTAAAATTGCCCAGGTAGGCAAGAGGGCTTTGATTTCTTATCATTACAATGTCACTTTGCTTGCCCCAGGAGATTCCTGGTGTGTGGGAGTTTGCCAATGCCCTCCGATACGGGCTGAACTCTGTTCCCCGCAAACGCATATGGTGAAGTCCTAACCCCCCAGTTACCTCGGAATGGGACTGTATTTGGAGACGGGGTCTTTAAAGAGGTCATTAGGGTGGCCCTTAATCCAAGATGACTGGTGTCCTCTTGAGGAGAGGAGATTAGGACACAGACACCCACAGAAGAAAGTCCGTATGAAGACAAAGAAGACAGCCATCTACCAGGCTCAGAAGGAACCAGCACTGCCAGCACCTTGATCTTGGGCTGCCAGCCTCCAGAAGTGTGAGGAAACAAACCCTGCTAAGTCACTCAGTCTGTGGTACTTTGCGATGGCAGCGGCACAGACACATCCAGCCCGGATCTGCCGTTTGTGGGAACGTGAGGCACAGAAGCTGGGCTGCCTGCCGTCCCGAGCACCTCCCCCGCCATGTCGTGGGCCTGGAGCCCGAGGAGGATGGTCTCCTGACCGGAGTCCACTTCACAGCAACCTCAAGGGCCTCGAAAGAAGAATGGGGCCGCAGGTATTCTCAATAGTTCTCTGAGCCGAAGTTCATTTTGCCCTTGAGTTTCCAGAAGAGAATATTTTCTGATTATGTCGGTTGAAAGGACAATGTTTAATTCATCACCAATTAAAGGTGAGCCTCAGCTAGCTAAGCTTGGCAAAATGTCTGATGGCTGATCAGGAAAAACACTTTTTCTATCCCTTCACACTGGCTTTCCCTTCTCTCTCATGTCTTTTTCTTCCCGGGGCCAAATTAGTCTCACTGGGCCCTGCTGAGTGACTGCCCGGGCCAGCAGCCGACAGGAGCAGACGACCGAGGAGGAGCCCGTGGATGTGCCGGGTGCCGTCCGGCTGGGAGCTCGCTGCCCCCCTACAGTCTGCGGTTCCCTGTGCTGGCTGCTTTCAGGACAGCGGAGGGTAATGAAGGGCTGTCCTCCCCGTGTGAGCCAGCTCCGGCCAGGATGCCTCCATGGAAGGCACTGCCAGCCTCTGCTCAGGGCGTGTGTGAAGACGGGGCACCTGAGGGCTGGGCCACAGCTCCCTAGGGCAGGCTTTCCAGCCAGGTTGTGGTAAGGAAAAGGCACTCCCTCCCCAGGAACCCAGTGGACGGACTCAGCCTAGGCTCCGCGAGCACACCCGACCTCTGCCCTGGCCACCCCCGTGTCTCCACGCTCAGGTCCAGAAGCTCTGACGGCGGTGGGGCGAGTGAGAACTTCACAGGACCACACAAGCGGGAAATCCCGCCTCTTGGTCTCTCACAGGGCAGGTGAGGAGACTCGGCTGTACCAAACACAAAGGTCGCAGGATGCGTTGCTGGCGCTGTTCCTGCCCCTGCCTTTGCACCGGGCAGATGTCCCTAATTCCCTCGTGAAATGGTGTATGCTTCTCTCTTTTTTATAACGGAAACACTCCAAACGCATAGAAACTAGTACGGCGAATGTCCCCCAACCTGCTCAGCTTTAGCAAATGGTAGCTCCGCCGCTTGACCCCTTGTTTCAGAGGGACCCACTCCGTCCTGCAGCCCTTCCTTCCAGGTGGCAAGGAGACACGTCCACCCAGAGCCCACGCCTGTCCCCCAGCCCAGGTATTTGGGACGCCAGAAGTCCCTGTTGAGTGACACCTCTCCAAGCTGGCATCCAAGGCCAACCTGAGCTCCTCACTCTCTTCCTAAGAGCAGACCCTATAGCCAGTGTGCACTCTCCTAGGCCTGTGGGTGGCCAATAGGTGGTTTTTTGCAAGGGATATGTATGTGGGTATGGGGATGTCCAAAGACATGTGTGCGAACTCCCTCACAGTGTAAGACAGAGAGATGGGGTCTGCTAACTCTTCTCCATGCCACCACTTTCTGGCTCCAACCCCCAAAGAATCTTTGTGAAGGTATATTAATCAAGGTATATGGCTATTTGTTAGCTTGACTGATAACGTTCACATACCCAGACATGGTACTTGATCTCCATTTGTACTCTCACACCAAGTCCTGTCCTGGTTGTGAGAACTACTTCAAAAAAAATTTTTTTAGGGCGCCTGGGTGGCTCAGTTGGTTAAGTGACTGCCTTCGGCTCGGGTCATGATCCTGGAGTCCCGGGATCGAGTCCCACGTCGGGCTCCCTGCTCGGCGGGGAGTCTGCTTCTCCCTCTAACCCTCCCCTCTCTCATGCTCTCTATCTCATTCTCTCTCTCAAATAAATAAATAAAATCTTTAAAAAAATTTTTTAAGTGTATTTATTATTATTATTATTATTATAATCTCTACACCCAACATGTGGCTTGAACTCACAACCTTGAGATCAAGAGTCACGTGTTCCTCCGACTGAACCAACCAGCTCCCCCACTTCAATTTTAACAAAACAATAAAATCTCAAATATAAAGTCCCTTATATTCCTCCCAGATCCCATTCTTTTTCCTTCTAGTATAATAAGTTTAGAAATAATCTTCCATCTATATGTCATACTTTTGTTTTACATATATATGCAACACAATACTTAGTCATGTTCTAAAATACGTCTAAATAGTGTCATTTATTTTATCCTTCTCTTGTACCACATTTGTCTTTGCTCTTTTTCTTCTTATATTCTTTTTAATTATCTACTCATTTACAGGACTAGTTCTTCGCAGGTAATCTGTCTTTTTCCTTCTAGATACTTTTATAATTACTCTGTCTTTGGTGCTGCAGTTTTGTTACAACACTTAGTATGACTAGGTGTAGATTTGGTTTTATATCCTGCTCAGTTACTCAGGCCTGGAAAGCCACTATAACTCGAAAGTTTATCTTCGTGTATGGAAAACACTTTGAATACTGCCTGTCCCCAGTTCTCTGTTTTTTCTTATTCAGGGGCTTCTTACATATATAATTCTATCTTCCACATCCCTACATCTCCTCTACATTTTCCATTTCCTTTCTTTCTTTGGCTTTATCTACACTATTATTCAGCTGACTGGCATGCTTTAATTTCAATTAGTACCCTTTTCACGTTTATCTTCCAGACCCACCTGTTTTTACATACTGTCTTACTCTTGCTTTTTGATTTCTGTATCTTCTTTCTTCAGTACTTTATAGATTCTTTCAGATATTCTTTGCATCTCCCGTTCTTAGGGGGTTGGGGAGGCTAATAAATGTCTGCAGTATTCCATGACTCTCCTTCACTGTGGTTCATTTACTGTGTGTGCTCTAGTTATGAAATCATTCTTCAGAATGATTTTCTTTTGCCTCTGCCAGGATCCTATGGGTTACATCAATTTTTATATTAGCTTAGTTCCTATAGCATTGGGAATAGTCTAAAATTGGACCTCATACATAAGCATGGGCTTCCAGTTTCTAGTGGGCAATTCTTTCCTCTGCATTGCTGCTTTGTCAATCTAGTGAGTAAAATGTTTCTAGTTTCTGTTTCATTAAAATAGCAGCCCTACCAAATTTGCAGCCTTATGCATAGGGTTCTCTTCTATCTCACATGGGACTGAGGTTTTATCTTCTCTCCCTACATTAATCTCTGAACCAACAGTCCCTGAGCCTATTATGTGGTTTAATGTCCCTTCTTCAGCTTCATCTCCTTCTTAGCCTACTGGCTTTTGTGTCTCTCCATTTTTGGCACCTAGGTTTCTGTGTGCTTCTTTTGACTCAATTACATATTAAATCCTTTTTTTGTTCATATTTCACTGAACATATCTGTGCATCTGGAAAAGTTCTGAGTCAGCTCAGTCTACCATATTGACTTTATCTGGTTTCTGTGAATAATTTATGTTCTCCTGACCCAATTACTGGAAAACATTATGGCTACAAAACAAAGTCATAGAACTGTTCTTTCTCAAGTCTTGCCATCCTCAGAAACAACCTTTTCTGGAGACCCTTAAAATAGCAACATGTTGACAAAGCTTTGGGTAATGAAAAGGGTCCTAGAGCTTATAAAGCATTCTAGTGGAGATGTTTGAGCCACTGACTTCTCTATGTGCTCCAATGTCGAAAATGTAAAGGAATATTATATTCCCAATTTCCCTTTTTCTTCTCTGTGGAAGAAAAAAAGCGTTATGAATGAATATTATTAAAATATTTCATGAACGATAATATTGAAAAAGCTCAAGATAGAAAGTGGTGATAATAACATTTGCCCTTCATAGTATTCTGTCATCTACGTATGTCTTGGAAGCTATCTACTCACAAAGACATAGGAAAAAAAGTGAAGGAAACACAACCAAATATTTGGTTAATTTTGAAGAATGGGAAGAAGAGAAAAAAGGAGTACAAATTAGCGTAGAGGACAATTTAATCTATGAGATTTTGGTTTAAAAAAGGAGAGAGAATCCTCAAGAAAATACTGGCAAACTGAATTCAGCAGTATAATAAAAGGATTACACACCATGACCAAATGGGATTTATCCCAGCAATGCAAGGATGGTTCAACATACAGAAATCAATCAATGTAATATACCACACATTAACAGAATGAAGGAAAACATCACATGATCATCTCAATTGATGCAGAAAAAGCATTTGACAAAATCCAACACTCTTTCATGATAAAAATACTCAGCAAACAAAGGATAGAAGGGAAATTCCTCAACATAGCACAGGTCATTTATGAAAGATCCATAGCTAACATCTTACTCAGTGGTGAAAGACTGAAAGTTACATCTCTATAATCAGGAACAAGACAAAGGAAGCCTGCTTTCACCACTTCTATTCAATGAATTTGTTGGAAGTTTTAATCAAAGCAGTTAGACAAAATTCCAATAGTCTTTTTTTATAAAAATGGAAAAACTTATCCTAAGATTCATAGGGAACTTCAAGAGACCCCCAAATTGCCAAAATAATCTTGAAAAAAGAACAAAGTTATAGGACTCACATTTCCTGATTTCAAAACTTAATACAAAGCTATGGTAATAAGAACAGTGTGGCACTGGCATAAAGATAGACATATAAATCAATGTAATGTAATTAAGAGCCTAGAAATAAACTCATAAATATCTATGGTCAATTGATTTTTGGTTAGGTTACCAAAATCATACAAAAATTAACCAAATTTGGATAAAAGACTTAAATATAAGAGTTGAAACTATAGGGTGCCTGGGTGGCTCAGTTGGTTAAGCGACTGCCTTCGGCTCAGGTCATGATCCTGGAGTCCCGGGATCGAGTCCCGCATCGGGCTCCCTGCTCGGCAGGGAGTCTGCTTCTCCCTCCGACCCTCCCCCCTCTCATGTGCTCTCTCTCTCAAATAAATAAATAAAATCTTAAAAAAAAGAGTTGAAACTATATAAATCTTAGAAGAAAACAAAGGAGTTGTTTAATGTTTATAAACAACTATACATCTTTATAACCTTGGATTTGGCAGTGGTTTCAAAAATATGAAACCCAAAGCACAGGCAACAGAAGAAAAAATAAACTGGATTTCATCAAAATTAAAAACTTTCTATCATCAAAGGACATAATAAAGAAAGTAGAAAGGCAACCATGAAATGAGAGAAAGTATTTGCAAATCACATATCTGATAAGGGTCTAGTATCCAGAATATATCAATAATCCCCAAAACTTAACAAAAAAGACAAACAACCCAGTTCAAAAATGGACAAAGGACTTAAATAGACATTTATCCAAAGAATAAATATGATGGCCAACAAGTACATGAAAAGATATTCAACATCATTAGTCATTAGGGAAATACAAATAAAAACCACAAAGCGACAGCACTTAACATCTACTAGGATGGCTATAATTAAAAAACAAACAGAAAACAGAAAATAACAAGTATTAGAGAGGATGTAGAGAACTTGGAAGCCCAGCACATTACTGGTGGGATTATAAAATGGTGCAGCCACTGCTCTTCAATAAATTCCACACAGAATACTGCATCACCCAGCCATTCCACTCCAAGGTAAACTTCCAAAAACAAAAACAAAAACAAAAAAGGAAAATGGTCTCAAATAGATACTTGTACACCAGTATCTACAGCAGCATTATTCACAACAGCCAAAAGATGAAAACAATCTGGATGCCTATCAACCGATGAATGGAAATAAAATGTGTATATTCTATACAGTGGACTATTACTCAGCCATGAAAAGGAACCAAGTACTGAGATATGCTACAACATGGATAAGCCTTGAAAACATTATGGTAAGTGAAAGAAGCCAAACCCCAGAGGCCATTTATTGCATGATTATATGAAATGTCCAGAATCGACAAATATGTAAATAGAAAAAAGAGTAGTGGTTACCAGGAATATAGGGTGGGTAGATGGAGGAGAGAAATGGGAAATGACTGCTTAAAGCATATGAGGTTTCCTTTGGGGAAGTGAAAATGTTCTGGAAGTAGACAGTGGCAATGGTGGTACAATATTGTAAATGTACTAAATGCCACTGAATTGTACACTTTAAAATGGTAAGTGTGGGGTGCCTAGCTGGCTCAGTTGGTGGGGATGCAACTCTTGATACTGGGGTTGTAAGTTCGAGCCCCACATTGGGTATAGAGATTATGTAAAATAGTAAGTTTCACCCTATGTGAATTTTACCACAATTTAAATGAAAGAAAACTCAAACAGAAAGGAGAGGGAATGGGTCCTGAAGTGAAGTAAATTCCCTCCCATAGCCTGAACTGTTGCTAATGATGCCATCTTCACATTTTACTTCTCAAATGGTGGGAGATGCTGGAGCTAATGTGTTTTCTTTGATTGTGTCCTATCCTAGATGAAGTATACACGCCGACCGTGACTTACCGATACAAAAGTTGTATATAACATACATTCACCAAATGTACGTGCACTCTCAGTGCCTACCCAGTAATGACGGTGAAACCCAATGTCATGCAAGTCCATACAAGCAGGCTCTATTTAGAAGCTGACATATCTTAGAGGTGGTGGTATGCTCCTATCTCAAAAAATGAGCAGTTTAGGAAGGAGTAGTGAGCTGAGAAGCATTATGTTGGGGAATAACAAACTCATGTCCACATTTCTGTCAGGCTATTCCTGCAAAAATCACAAGAGCATAACTGCCAAAGAACAGGAACATGGAGAATATAGCAAATAATTGCAAGTCTGTTTTTAGATCTTGTCAGTAGTTACAGCTGCTAGGAATCATAGCCGACATACAAAGCCAAAAACAAATAGGTATTTTTAGAAACTTATTTTTCAATTAGTGCTGGACCATATTCAAAACATAAATCTGACAGGTTCCTCAAAAAAAAAGCTAGTCCAAAGTTCTTTTTCCTTCAGGTAAGGCTAAACATCTACCAATCTATCAGACTACTGAAATTCTAACCTATTTTTAAGGATCCCTAGAGAATGAGATTTCATAGCCTCAATTGGTAACTTATTCTACGCCTTATAATCTGAACATCAGAAACTGAGAATCTTGTAGGCTCAAGTGCATTCCAGACCTACCTAGGCCTTTGTAGGATCAAAAACCTGCCTTAGTTAAACAGACTAATGAAATGAGGGAAAATAACAAGAATAAAAACAAAATAGGTTTTCTAGACTAAGATTCCAATAAGATAGGAGTTATGACTCTGGAGCTAGGAGCCCTTCATAAATTCTATTCCATTAGATGGAGGTAAATTATTCTCCTGTTTCCTTCCTGCCAATCCATACACATCCTGCTTTTAAAACATGACTTCCTTTCATTCAGCAATTATGCTGCACCTGTTATACGTGAGATCCAGTGCTGTTCCTGCCCTTATGAAGCTCACAGTCTCTGAGGTGATCTCGCTGTGCAGACACCTATCATGGCAAAGGTGGTAAGTGCCATAATGGAGATTACATGGGCCTCCAAAGTGGTAAAACTGAGGAGTGAAAACTCGGAGAAAGCTCAGGAAGGCTTCAAGAAGAATCGCCACTGAAGCTGCATCTTGAACAACGGATAACTCCTTGTTGATCATCCAGATGTAAACACAGAAGAATAGGGTTACTGGGAAAGACAATGAGTCCAGTTTTGGATGTGAGGCTTCGTGTTGCTTCTGAGACATTCAGAAGGCCATGGGATATTGGGGTCTAGAGAGGTCCAAGCCAGAGATGCCACTTTGGATTCCTCCGCCTGTGGAAACCCACAGAGACCAGGCAGAGTGAGCAGGTACCACGAGGCGTGATTCCTCAAAGCACCAACATGTTGTCTGAGGGTTCAACCAGAGTGTCTATTCTCTCAGGGACCAAGTCATACTATCTCTGCATTCTTCATAGTACTCACCCTGGGCTGAGAACGGAGGACGTGGTTACATACATAAAATTGCATTTGTGCTCTGTATTTACTGATTTGGGATGTCTTATTCTATCTTATTCTCATGTGTCTCCACAGCCTGATTCTGCCATCATTTGTCTCTGTATCTGTCCCAATGCCTAACACTGGGCTAGGACACAGTGGGCTTTTTAATAGCAACCAAGATGAATTCCTTTGTATTATTCTTTACAGATGACAGAATAGGGACATCATCCCAATTCTCTTCCAGAGGAGGAAAACCCCCTCCAAACTCTAGAAGAGACTGTGAGAAACAAGACCTAACAAAACAACTCTGTGGCCTTTACAGAGATAGGACATTGTATTTTGTTAAGAATTCAGATTACATGGAACAGTTAAAAGACAGTCTGGCTGAGGACTCAAGGTTAACTAACTTAATACAAATTCCATTAAAAAATAAAAGGATAGATCCCTCCTGTCCTCCCTGGTCTCAAGTCTCCTCTGACCTCACAACTGGGAACTGGAGGGAAGAAAGGCTTATACTAGCAAGGTGCTTATGTTCTGTCCAAAGTTTTGGAAAGCGGACTGTTCTGGGTATTGGAAGAAATGCCATTGTCTTACAATGTGGATTAGTTGATTTCCTATCAAAAAGACAGCTTTGTCCTCCGAGGAGTTGTGATACCAAATTAAGCAGTGAATTTGCAAGAGGAAACAGCAGATTTGCTGCCTCAAGATAGATGGGATCTGTTGACAACCACCCTGGGTCAGAACACAGGTGATGCACAAAGCCAACCCTGCTGATGGGCAGAATTGCAAGCCTTTAACAAAAAGAGGGGCAGCTGACATTGAAAAGATTTAAAAGCAGAAACAGATAACATGTGATCCTTTTCTAACCTGTCTGCATGTAGGAGTGAGAACTTAAATAAACCAATGCAGTTGGAAGGAAAGTTCAAGAAGAAATAGAAACTAGCAGCTGGCAACCATATTGTCCTTTCACTTGAAAAAGCAACTTGGATGAAATTGGTAAAAATGGCTTCTCCTGAAAATTAGTACTGCATTACCATATCCCACTGACTTTTAAAAAGTAAAAAAACAAAACCCATTTAAAAGACATTTCTGTCCAGAGACTTCTGCTTTTAGAAAGATGAAATAGATGTATTTTCCCTGTTCCTTTTGCTAAGCACAGCTGACAACCCGTTATATATGAAATTAGATATATAAAACAACAATTATACATATAAAACAAATTATATATATAATTATGTATATATAATATACATGTTATACATATAAAACATTATATATAAAACAAATAGAAGAAGACACTAAAAAGTGGAGAGAAGAAGGAACCTCAGAGCATGAGAAACCTCAGTTTTCTTTTGGCCTCACAGATCCCAGACTTGGAACTGAAAAGCCTAGCAACCCAGAAATGCCACTGGGTGTGACCAAAAAGCCCAGAAAAAAGCCTGTTTTCTCTAGCCAAAGGAACAGGAAAGGGGCAGCCTAGCAAGACAGAAAACTTTTAGACCATAATCACACAACCCCACCCTGACACCACAGGAAGAAAAAAACAAGTGTGGCTCCACCCCCACTCATGCCAGTAAAGACCAAGTGGTGAGCCTAGATTTCCACCTTATGAGACTGCAAAAAGCACCTTATGGCCCTACTGAGGCGGTGACAGAGGAGGCCAAGTAGGGGCCTGGGATTTGCATCCTTGCCAGCTGATAATGAAGTCTCTGGCCCCCTGTGGTGTCCTCAGAGACAACATGGGAAGAATGATCTTCTACCCCCTACCCAGCAAAAGGAGGCATTCCTTCTCCTCCTCCTTTGCGTGATGTCAGAAGAGGCCTAATAGAGAATCAGGACTTTCATCACTGCCCAGTAGTAACAAGGGCATACCCTTGCCTCCTCCCCTGTGCCACACCTGCCTACCCTTAGCAGTGTCAGTGGAGATTGTGTGGACAGCAGGCATTCCCATCCCCACCTAGCAGGCTTCATTGGAGATCAAGTAGGGGCTCTGGATGACTTCTACTTGGCAGGATCCAGAGTCAGATAACATAACACCTAAGATGTCCACATTTCATTTGAAAGTGACTTGTCATATGAAGAACCAGGAAGATGTCCAAATGAATGAAAAAAAATCAACTGATGCCAACACCAAGATGACAGAGATGGTGGTATCATCTGACAAAGATATTAAAGCAGCCATGATTAAAAATGCTTCTATGTGCAGTTAGGAATATGTTTAAAACAAATGAAAACAAAAGAAGCAAGCCTCAAAAAAGAAATGGAAGATATAAAGAAGAACCAGTTATAAATTTTAGAACTCAAAAATACAGTAACAAATAAAAAGCTTGGTGGATGGGCTCAATAGCAGGATGGAGAGGATAGAAGAAACAATTAGTAAACAGGAAGACAGAATAGTGGCAATGACTGAATCTGAACAACAGACAAAATAGACTGAGGAAAAAACTAACAGGGTCTCAGGGACCTGTGGGAGTAAAAGAAGATATAACACTCATGTCTTCAAAGTTGCAGGAGAGAAGAAAAAGCACTCAAAGAAATAAAGGCTGAAAACTTCCCAAATTGGTGAGAAACATAAACCTATAGATTCAAGAAGCTGCACAAATTCTAAATATGCTAAGCCCAAAGAAATCCAGACCAAGATAGATTATAATTAAATTTCTGGAAACTAAAGACAAAGAAAAGATCTCAAAAGCAGCCAACGATAAATGATACTTTACCTATAGGGAAAACCAATTGGAATGACAGTGGATTTCTCATCAGAAACTACGGAGGCCAGAAGTGGCATAATATTTTTCAAGTGTTGAAAGAAAAGAACTGTCCACTTGGTGGAAATATCTTTCTGGAATGAAGAAATCAAGAGGTTTTCAAATGGAAGGAACTAAGAATTTGTCACCATCAGAAGTACCCTACAAGAATAGCTAACAGAAGTTTTAGAAACAAAAAGGAAATGATAAAAGAAAGAATCTTGGGACATCAGGAAGAAAGAACGAACATGGTAAGCAAAAATATGGGTACATACAATGGGCTTTTCTTTCCCTCTTGAAGTCCCCAAATTATGGTTGACTAAGTTGAAGCAAAAATTATACACTGTCTGATGTGGTTCTAAATGTATATAGAGAAAATATTTAAGAAAAGTATATTATAAGTGGGGGTGGGTAAAGAAATGTAAAAGGAGGTAAGTTTTCTGTACTTCACTCAGACTGGTAAAATAACAAAAGCACTATACTATGATTACTTATGTATATATAATATATAGAACAACAGTAAAGAAAGCTATACTGTGAGGCACATTCAAAAATACAATAGATAAATCAAAATGGAACTCTAAAAAATGTTCACATAACCCACAAGAAGGAAGGAAAAACAAAACAGAAATGAAAACCAGAACAAACAGAAAACAAAAGATAAAATGGAGAATTCTACTGGATTGTATTCTCACTGGAGAATTCTATCAAATATATTTAAAGAAGACTTAACACCAATTCTACACAATCTTTTCCAGAAAATCGAAGAAGAAAGGACATTTTCCAATTCATTTATGAAACTAGTATTTCTGTGACAGCAAAACCATTTAAAGACATTTAAAAAAAGAAGAAAGAAAACCATAGCCAATACTCCTTATGAATATAGATGCAGAATTTCTGAACAAAATATTAGTAAATGCAATTCAGCAATAGATAATGATAGCAACACCACACGAACAAGTGGGCTTTATTCCAGGGATGCAACACTGGTTCAATATACAAAAACCAATCAATGTAATCCACTGTATTAACAGGCTAAAGAGGGCGGAAAAAAGCACATGATCATATCAGTTGCTACAGTAAAACACTTTACAAGATTCAACACCCATTCATGATTTAAAAAACAAAGTAAAACCTAGTAAATTAGGAATAAAGGGGAACTTCCTCAACCTGACAAAGAACATCTATGAAAACCCCACAGCTAACACCATACTTTGTTATGAAAGACTGATACTTTCCCCCTAAGATAGGGAACAAGGCAAGGTTGTCGATTCCCACCACTCTTATCCAGCATAGTGGTGAAAGTTATAGCCAGTGCAATATGGCAAGAAAGGGAAATAAAAGAAATATGGATCAGAAAGGAAGTAATAAAAATGTTTCCATTTGTAGATGATGTGATGATCTAGAAAATCCCAATAACTATAAATATAAATAAGAAAGTACTAACATGGGGCGCCTGGGTAGCTCAGTCGTTAAAGTGTCTGCCTTCAGCTCGGGTCATGATCCCAGGATCCTGGGATTGAGCCCCGCGTCTGGCTCCCTGCTCAGCGGGAAGCCTGTTTCTCCCTCTCCCACTTCCCCTGCTTGTGTTCCCTCTCTTGCTGTGTCTCTCTCTGTCAAATAAATAAATAAAATTAAAAAAAAAAGGACCAACACACATATATAAATGCATATAAAATTCCCAGAACTAAGAAGTGAGCTCAGCAAGACTGCATGCTATGCATGCTATAAGACCAACATACAAAAGTCAGTTGTATTTCTATGTACTAGCAATGAACACATGAATCCTGAAATGAAAAATATGCAATTTATGATTGCTCAAAAATACGAAATAGGTGTAAATCTAGCAAAATATATACAGGACTTATACACTGAAAAGTACACAATGTTGACAAAAGAAAGATCTAAATAAATGGAGAGACATATCATTTCCATGGATTGGAAGACTCAACATAATAAAAATATTAATTCTTCCCAAATTGATATATAAGTTTAAAGCAATTCCTATCAAAATCCCAACAAGATATTTTGTAGGTATAGACAAGATTACCTAAAAAATATAGAGAGAAGCAAAGGAGCTAGAGTAGCTAAAAACAATTTTGAAAAAGAAGAATAAAATGGAACAGATCAGTCTACCTAATTTCAAGACCTAGGATATGGTAATCAAGACAATATGCCATTGGTTGAGGGAAAAGACACATAGATTAATAGACTAGATTAGAATAGAGAACCCAGGAAAAAGACCACAAAAACCTACCTAATTTTGGACGAAGGTGTAAAAGCAATTCAGTAAAAGATACTCTTTTCCACAAATGATGCAGGAGCAACTATTCATATATAGGGAAAAAGTAAACTCTCTCTATAGGTCTCCCACCTTATATAAAAATCAACTCAATATGAATCACAGACTTAAGAGCAAAATATACAACTTGTAGGAAAAAAATCAGGCAACATATTTGAGATCTAGGACTATGCAAAAAGTTCTTGGACTTAACACCAAAAGCAAAAATCCATAAAGAAAAATTCATTTGGGCTTAAAAACTTTTTTTTCCTGAGAAAGATTCTCTTCCAGAAGCTGAAAGGACATGCTACAGAGTGGGAGAAAATATTTGCCAACTATATATCTGACAAAGGACTAACAGTCTAGAGTATATAAAGAACTCTCAAAACTCAGCAGGAAAAAACCCCAAGGAATCCAATTAGAAAATGGGCAAAAGACATGAAGAGACATTTCATCAGTAAGGATATATGGATGGTAAATGAGCACATGAAAAGATGTTTAGCATCATTAGCAATTAGGGAAATGCAAATTAAAACCACAATGAGCTATGACTACACACTTACCACAATGGCCAACATAAAAAAATAGTGACAACAAATGCTGGCGAGGATGTGGAAAAATTGAATCACTCTTACGTTACTGGTGGAAATATAAAATGGTATGGCCACTCTAAAAAACAGTTTGGCATTTCCTTAAAAAACCAAACACATCACAACCTTGTGAATGCACTAAAAACCACTGAACTATATGCTTTAAAAAGGTGAAGTTTCTGTATTCGAATTATATGTAAAAAGAAAAAAAAAAAGATCAGATAAACCTGAGCTAATGTGCAGCCCAAATTATCACCCCACAGAATGGAAGCTAAAAAATGGTTCTTATTTTAAAAAACAAACAAACAAAAAACCTACCTAAATATGCAATGACCACAAACCCAGCAGTTGTACTCCTGGACATTTATAGCAGAGAAATAAGGATTTATGTTCACAGAAAAACCTGTAAACACGTGTTTACAGGAGCTTTACTCATAATAGCCCCAAGCTGAAAACCCAGATATCCTTCAACAGGTGAATGCTTTAACAAAGTGTGGTATAGCCATGCCATGAAATATTACTCAGCAAGAAAGAGAAAGAAACCATTGATGCTATGCAAGAACCTGGATGAGTCCCCAGAGAATTATGCCAAGTGAGAAAAGGTCACTACACATTGTATGACTCATGTATATGACATTCTTGAAATGACAAAATTATGGACATAGAGAACAGATTAACAGCAGCCCAGAGCTAAGGAGAGGGCAGAAGGTAGATGTGGCTATAGAAAGATATGAAGATCCTGTGGTGACAAAATGTTTCCTATCTTGACTGCATCAGTGTCGATTCCCGGGCCGTGATACTGTTCTTATAGTTTTGCAAGATGTCCCCAGAGGGGGAAACTGAGTAAAGGCTACAACGGGATCTCTCTGTATTATCTCTTACAATCACATGTGAAGCTGCCAATGATCTCAAAATAAAAAGTTTAAACAAGCCCCCCAAAATGTATGCATTTCCTTCTATTTTGTGCTCCTCTGCAGGGTGAGGAAATGCTCCCTCGCTGAGCTCCTTGCAAGGGGGTGGGAGACTCTCATCCATCTCCTGCAGCCGCCTACCCCAGGGAGAGCCGTCCAGCCTCATTAGCAGAGCAGGCGAAGTGCAATTTGAGTGACAGCCCCGGCACATATGGAAACCATTACCTCATTTCGCGACTTGTAACGAGGTAGTGAGGCTCCCCTTCTACAAGGCTGAGTTCTGTGGTCCCATCAGAAAGCCTATGTAAAGGTCAGGTCGGAGTCACGGGGCCATTAGGAACAGATAAATTAGCAGGGCACCTGGCTGACCCCGCGCGGCCTTGGTGAAATGCCATGCGGGGGGCTGAAAAGCCCCCGGCGTGCGGCAGTGAGCGAGGAGTAGTTTAGGCTCCGTGCGTTTCCTGATGGGGCATCTGGGAAAGGACAAGGCAAAAGAACTCGGGGGTGATGCACCACGCTGGCCAGGAAGAGGCAGCTTTCCGGGCATCGAGTTCTGCGAAAGTTCTATTTCTACCCACTGGCCCGTGCCATCTCTCTGCTCAAAAGCATATACTAAATGCAAGACCCTGGCTTCCTCTCAAGCCCAATCCCCTGCTCTGCTTCCCCCTGCCGCCGCCACGTGGCCTTTCTTGTTTCTTGCCATTGCTGGAACACTACCAATTTCCCACATCAGGGTCTTTGCTCTTGGCAGTCTCTCTGTCTGGGATGTTCTTCCCACGGTAGCTCTCTCCTTCAGAGCAGCCTCCCTCAGAGCAGCTTGCTGTAAAACCTCCCTGCCTCCTCACTCCCTACCCCTAAACCTTGCTTTATTTTTCTTCATCTCCCTTTTCACTCCAGAGTTTGTGTTTACTTTCAGTGCCCCCCAGAAGGTATGTTCTCGGAGGGTCGGTTCTATCCATGTCTTTCGTTCACAGAAACCAGTGCCCAGCACAAGGAAGATGCTCAAGGATTGTTTTTGGAAGGATTGGAGCGATGAAGAGATGAAGAATAAATGCAGGTGGGCCAAAGTACAAAAGCGAAGGCAAAGATGAAAAGGGCCAGGCCCCAAGGCTCTCTGGTCTTTCTCCTTCCAAAGGCCGTGCAGGCACGTCACCGTCCTGGGGGAGGGGAGGAGCTGATGTGACCAGCCAGGAGCTCGTCACAAGGAGCTTCTCTGTAAAGAAGAGCGTTTCCAGGGCCACAGGACTACCAAGTCGACATTCTCATTCTGCCAAAGAAGGGTCAACACCTCTCAGACAGACACAGACTGGCTAAGAGTTACTTGCTTGTACAATGGAAACGGTGCATTTCAGTGCAGGTCCAAAGTTCACCCTCCCGTGAAGTCTGAAAACAATGGCCTCATTTAAGGGTGTTAAATTAGTGAAACAAGGAGGCCCTTAGACTAATGTGGTTTTAATGCCATGGTGGCCTACATAGGCAAACCAAAGTCTGAGCTTGTAAATACCTCACGGTTATGAAATTGAAACCTAAGGACAACCAATCACAAACCCAACTAGGCTTTAGGTGATAGCCCATCCAGAATTTCCTTCATTTGCAGCGCCTTTTCTCTATGAAACTCTCTCCCTGAGCTCCTTCCTGTTGGTGGAGCGCTCCTAAAACCACGTCTGGTCTGTTGCTTCTAATTCAAATTGATTTTTGCTCAAATAGACTCAATTTTTAATATGCCTGAGTTTATCTTTTAACAAGGGCCAAGTGGCGAAGGAGGGAAGACACGCACTTGGGAGGGTGGAAAGAATAAATAAAGAATAAAAAGGCAATGACGATTTTTAAAGGGCTTGATGCTTATAGATAATAGCTGGAAATAGCACAGGGAGCTGGGAAGAAGCAGAGAAAAATTTAGGGCAGGTATTGAGGACAGTTTTTGAACAATGAAGCCCTACTGGGTGAGAGTATAGTTAGCAGCTTTATCACATAAAAGACTGAAAATCGGCTGTGACTTGACAGAGCATCTAATATATGAAGGGAGAGACATGGGGGTGATGACTTAACAGTATTTTAATCAATTAAATTCCTTGAATGTGAACTTGCGTTTATATGTAAAATGACACAAGTTTGCCTATTTGAGCTGAAGAAGATTTGGGTCAAGTTTGAAACCATTGAGACTGTTCATGAATGTTAGTTTCCTTTTAAAATAGCAAACTTTCTAGTAAGCCCATTAAGCTGCAAATTAATGACAGTAAAAGTAACTGTCCCCATACTTTGCTCCTCCTCTCCTAGGCCCCTTCCTAGGACACAGTGTCTGGGACTGGGCAATAAACATCTGACTTTACAAATTCAGGTAAGAATCCAAACAAACAATTCTAAGTTGGCCCCAGGATCCCCCTGACTCAATTGTCAAAGTAAGGAAAGGTAAGCTTCACTACCGATTAACCTCCTAAACACTAATTAAAGATAATGAGGGATCAAGGTACCTGGCACAGTCTGACCTCTGTGTCCTCCCAGAATTCACAAGAGTCTGATGGTCCGTGTGAGACTCGCAGAGAGGAAAAGGATAAAGTGGAAGCAGGTGCCTGCATCATACGGTCTCCTTGGGAAAAACGCACGGCCCCATCGATGGGGAATACAATAAACTCTCTTTATGAGAATTACATAGAGCAGAATGTGCAGATCTTAGCTGAGGGTATTTGTTGATAGGACTTCAGATCATGAGTGAGTCACTAAGTTTGGACCAGCCCTTGGAGAGAGCTAGAGGCCTTCAACAAATTATCTTTTAAACGAGAACACTTGATTCATGTTTTTGAGGGGCTTAAAGCCCATTCTGGAACAAGGTGGGGTGTGTGTAAGTAACACTTTATATAAAGAGGTGAATGAACTCACGATCGTGCATACTCTGGAGTCCAGCCATGCCACCACCAATATTTGGAAGTATTCTCCTCTGCCTTCTTCTACCTCATCCCACGTGGAGCAGTGTAATATTATCAATTAAGTCCTAAGTAGAGCCAGACAAAGCCATTGGAAAAAGTAATCTGTGTGTATCTGAGCTTCCTTCTCTTTTCCAGTGAACCTCTTATAACTAGGATGTAACACAGGGCCTAGCCCTTCCTACCTGTGTGTGGCTGCCATTCTCATCACTTGTGAGTCAACGCCTTTTCCCAGCTCTGCATGCAGGTGCTGGGGTCCAGTGTCTTCATTCTCATGGCAGAGATGGCAAATGAGGGACTGGCGGCCAACACAGCGCCCTGAGGCTGACACGCACGCTGAGTTAGCCAGGGCTGGACACACAGGAGGTTCAGCTGAGCTCTCCTCAGTCACTAACCTGAGTCAGGTCCCCATTAACTAGCTGGGTTGCTTTGGAGTGGGAGCTAAAATCTCATTTTCCAGAATCTTGTATGTATACTTACAATTCTGTTTCCTGGGGCCAAGTAGCTGGGCTAAGTACCTGAAAGTGTCTCTTGAAAAATGTCTGCTTCATCAAAAAAAAAAAAAAAAAAAATTAACCCACATTCTTCAGCAGAAAGTGACTGTAAACAGTGGGTTTTCAAATCAGCAATTTCAAGAGAACAAGTGTGCAATAATTGTTCAAGGGAGGCCACACCTGCTGGATAATTCTATGTGCAACAAGCAGGAACCATACCACAGCTGCCTTTTAAAATTTGTGTGTTGATTGTTAAGGTAAACAGAAAAGGAAAATTAACATTCAGTTATCTGGTGTCCTTTGAAGGCTGTCCAGATTGAGAACCTGACCTGGGCTACAGAGGGCTGGCAAATGTGACCCCCAACTCTACTTGGCTGGTGGCCACGGATGGTCTTGGCAACTCATCGAGTCCTCTCTGGGTCTCCTCTTTAAAGAAGCATCTTCAGGGTGAACATGGGGAGGGAGACAACATGACACAGACTTTGCCAAGGTCTTCTTTCATTACTTCTAAAGCAGGATTTACTGAAAACTGATAAGCACATGGATAGACAAGGCTTCAGGGGCTCTTCAGGGGGCTCTCCAGGGGTCAGGTCCTTGCCTTCTTCCAAGTAGAATAGCTGCTAAAGCTGCCTGGTATTTCTGGCAAACCATTTCTTTTCAAATTTCAAAATAAGGCAATTGTCCACATCATTGCCTCCTCATGTTTTCCAGGTTAGAGAAGAGCTCTTGTTGAAAAGGTTCACCCAGATCCCACATTGTGTGGCTGCTCTGACGGGTCTGGCCAGATTACCTTACTCTTGGTTCCTAGCAGTCTGTGGAAAGATTCATGGCAACGGATGTGGGGATAGCGTTAGAAAAGATGTGGTAGAAAATAAAACTACCTGGGGCACAGGACAGGGAAAACACGTTTTCCTTCTCTTTCCCAGTGGGAAAAAACCTTTGGATTATAAATTTCTTAAAGAATGAATTGGATGTTTGCAATGAATTATTCATATGTTATTACTTGGCCTCTCTCTGGGTCATCCATGAAAATTGTGAAATAGTGAATTAAAACCACAATTTATCTCCAGTGTTAGATGGTATACTTTCAGAATGGAGAAAGCATACAGGACAATGCTAACATCTAAGAGAACGATGCATCTCTGCTCTGGAAGCGATGCAATTTTTCTGAGATGAAGAACAACAGTCTTCAGGAGGTTAGTGAATCTCCTAAAAATCGAACGCAAAATGGACACGGGGAGGGACGGAGCATAGCTTTCATCAGATGATCAGAGGCCTGATGTGGACATGTTACCATTTCCACCAACATCCACCATGTGTTTCCTCCCCTGCTGAGGAGACACCTTGACAGAGTGACACCCTGCTACCCCGACATTCCTACCTGGACGGATTCTGCTAATCCAAACCTAAACCAAGCCTCCATGGCATTTCTCCGACTGCCAGGACTTGCACAGGATGGCCCCTTCCCCTTCCAGAAAAATAGAAACTTGTGAACTGCTGGTCATGGGCAAACTCTCCTTCCAACGGTTGTGAACATGGTTCATGTAGGGGTGACCTCCCTGGGATCATGATGGGGGGCCTGGAACAGACTTCATATCAGGTGTTGGAGCAAAGTGAAAAGGCGGAAAGACTCTGGGTCCTGGTGACATTCCTGGCCAGGGATCCATCAACCATGACTGCTCTCCAGCAGGAGGTTCAAATTATTGGATAAGCTGGGACCTCTCATGACCTGAAGCGTGGTTTGAATTGGAGCCTGTCTTATTTGCAACAGGAAGCAGCCTCTACGGATACAAGACTTCTTGTTCCAAAACAATTACGAGCCATTGGCCCAAGGACAGACTTTAAGGAACCAAGAGTGTATGCCCAGGAGAGCAACAGGGAGAGTAACCTGAGAGGGTATAGAGAGGACGACATGGGACTTGGCTATTTGTTCTTGGCCTTGTGGCCTCGAGGTATACCTTGCAGTTATTTGTTGAAGAACAGTTTTGGGATATAATTCATAACAGTAATCTAGGTTTTATCATCTTTTTCATTCTTATAACCAGCATATGTTACTTATAGCTGGTATGTTATAGGACAAATAAATCTATGTTATAGAAACAGCTGCCCATTAGGTCTTGTGTGAGAAACTGCATTCCCCACATCAGCAGTGCCAGGAAGTCCCCGGGGCTGGAGGTCAGCCCAAGGGGACATTACCCTAAATTTGCATATTTGGTTGCTTGCTGCTTATCTGCCAGGCAGTTAGTAACCTACAATTTCCTTTTCTCCTCAAAAAGGATGTGAAACCACTATAAGAATGCTTTCTTATAATGTAAATCATTCTAGAGCAGGGTATCAAATATGCACGTCCTGACACAGCCCTGGATGACAGAGGAATTCTGGGGACAGCTATGCCTTGTTTTCACCTGGACAACTGTAGAGACCTTGGTGAAGAAAGGCCAAGTGGTTCTTTTTAATATTCTCTACTTGTGAGATCTCATTCGATAGCTATTTATAATTAGTGAGGCTTTTAATGGCTCCCTGTGGCTCACAGAATAAATCCCCAGCCTCATCACGGGTCATATGATTTGGTCCTTATCTATTTGTCCAACCTAACATTTCACCACCATGCTGGACTCCCAGCCCGTCATACTGAACTTCTCATTGTGCTGGGAGAACTCTGCAGTTATTCCTACAGCCAGAATGCCCTTCCCCTGCTTCACTCCCTGTGAACAGATTCTACTTTGCACTGGGCTACCCCCCCCCATCATTCTCTTAAAGCACTTTGCACACTGTATTCCCATTCTCTATCTGCTCATCTGAAATCATCACTTTACTCTTTTCCTATTCATCACCTAGCATGATCTCTGGCAAAATGCAAGGCTCAATACATGCTCTTGCCTGGATTAGCATCACCACAAAGGATGACAGCACTGGCATCTCTGAGTGAGTGAATACGTATGAGCAACCATGTGTGGAAAATTCTCAGAAACTCCACTTTCATCCAGGCTGACCCCTGAAGCTTAGGAAGAGAATGCACCAGGGATCTGTCAGAGAAATCTACTTTTATAACGTGACCTTCAACAATAGGATATGCGGACTCACAGACATTTAAAAAAGTCATGATACTACTTGTCAGCAGGAGTTTTATACAAAATGTAAGAGTTTGGATATAAATGGGTAATGATTTATAGAAAAAAAAGAGGGGCGCTTGGGTGGCTCAGTCAGTTAAGCATCTGACTCTCGGTTTCAGCTCAGGTCATGATCTCCTGGGTCCTGGGATCAAGCCCTGTGTCAGGCTCCGTGCTCAGCGGGAGTCTGCTTGAAGATTCTCTCTCTCTCCCTCTCTGCTCCTCACCCCACTTGCTAGCACGCATGTGCGCACTCTCTCTAAGTCAAAATAAGTCTCTCTCACTAAAATAAACAAATCTTTAAAAAAACAAAACAAAAAGAAGAAAAAAAAAGAAAGTAGCATCATGTCCTGTGCTGCTCACAGACGGGTGGACACAGTTTTGGGAGAACAAATGATAAACTTCACTATAAATTCAATGATCAGGTTTTTCTTTTGCTGTTCTTGTAAATGGCAGGTGTTTCTTTGTTGTTGTAAGTGGTGGAAGCGGATGAGAAATGTGTGTGCGCGCACACACACACACACAAACACATTATATACACACATCTCAGTTGTTAGAAAGGTGAAAATATTTGCTGCAGACACTAACATGAATAGCGGCACAGAAAATCAAGATGGATAAACAGAGGTGCATCTCAGAGCCTGTACATTTCTAATGATGTCATAAGTTGGACGTGCTCCAACAGAGCTATAAAAGAACAAAAGTCAGAAAACACGAAATCTATGCATGGTTTAAGTATAAGCTGCTGTGTTCAGGAAAGAAATTAATGCAAGGAATCCAGCAGTGACAGAACAATGAAGTAAACTTGATGGAATGATGTGGTTATGTCCTTTGAGAATACTACATAAAAAGAAAGAAGAAGAAAAAGTCGCCTAAAGGGACAATAAGAACAGAGCATCTAAAGTACATAAATGAGGATGTCTGCTGGGCCTAATGGAAGAAATCCCCTGAAGATCCTCAAGAAAACTCTTTATCTGGAATCAGAAGGTGCATTTTTCCCAGAGACATTCCTCACAAAACAGCACAAATACAAATCAATTGTTTTTGAGGCTGCAAGTGTATTTTCATTTCCCGATACTGAAGAAACTAAAGGGAAAACTTTGAGGGAGAGCAGCAATGGGGTCCGCAGCCAGTTGACCTAGGACTGCACAGTTTGTGGGTATAAAGAAACAGAGGCCAGAATGGAATAGAAACACGTGGCTGCAGCATTTCTCTGGGTGATCCAACAAGAAGCTCCCTGGGCTTCTACTCTGAAAAGTCACCGTGTCTCCAGTGCTCCAGCACCCAGAGTATCTGTAGATGGCTGGCCAAAGAATACAACCAATTTGTCCAGCAACATGGTGGCAACCAGGCTTGCTCGCGATCCAGCCCCATGCCTCTTTGCTCTCCCTGAGTACCTCAGTGTCTTCGATCTTCTGCAGCCGGTGAAAGACCCTGCCTGAATGGAGAGCATGCACAAGGCTTTGTCTCCAGTCTGTGGCAACTTGGATATTTCTTCAGTTTTCAATAGATGTGTGAGTGTGGCAGAAAGATGACAGCATGGACAATGATCCCGAAGTTGCACGTGACAAAAGTGCTGTCAGCAAGTTCCTGTCCTTAGCTCTTTTCAGAAAAGCAAATGCTTTCTGAACAGGTAGGATAGAGTCAGGATGACAAAAGGTCTGGGTGACATACCAACGACATACCAACGCTTTAATAAACAAAACAACTATCATTCTAGAAATACATGGAATATCTAAAATTTTTCCCATCTGAAATCTTGACTGTTTGTGATGAACTGGAAAAAAGAAATCTATGGCAGAGTTGGAAATTTTTTATTCCATCATTGATGGAAAGTTCTATTTACCCATAAATTTAAAGAGTGAATGTAAAACTCCTAAGTTATACTTTCAAATTTAAATGCCAAAAATTATTTATTTTATATTCCTTAAATTAGATGGTAAGTGATATTAAAATAACTATATGTGGGGCGCCTGGGTGGCTCAGTCGTTAAGCGTCTGCCTTCGGCTCAGGTCATGATCCCAGGGTCCTGGGATCAAGTCCCACATCGGGCTCCCTGCTCGGCAGGAAGCCTGCTTCTCCCTCTTCCACTCCCCCTGCTTGTGTTCCTGCTCTCGCTATGTCTCTCTCTGTCAAATAAATAAATAAAGTCTTTAAAAAAAAATAACTATACGTGTTTTACTTTCTCTGAAGTGTATATTCTTACCAAAGTCTTCAAATTTTTTGATGAATGTATGCATCTGGATATTGTGACTAAATTGAAATACAGGGATAATGCATGCTTTTAAGGTTACAGCACTGTTTACTAGTTTTCAACTACAAGTTTTTAAAGATTTTACTTATTTATTTATTTGAGAGACAGCAAGTGAGTGAGTGAGGGGAGGAGCAGAGGGAGAGGGACAAGCAGATTCCCCGCTGAGAGCAGAGCCCAACATGTGGCAAGATCTCAGGACCCTGAGATCATGACCTGAGCTGAAATCAAGAGTCAGACACTTAATGACTGAGCCACCCAGGCATCCCCATGAAACACTATTAATATGGCAACTGATCTTTGTAAATCAGGGCTTTTCTCAATACAGCAAAAAGAAAACAGAAAAAATTTGGATAAGACATCTGTCCTCCATAACACTTATTTCAAATTTCTGTCATTTTAAAAATCATCTCACTGTTACTACTAATTGGCTTCAAAACAAGTGTGTTAATTTTAACTGTTATAATAAATTCATACTAAAAAATACTTTCTTTTTTACTCTTTTTTGTACTTTCACTTTTATATATATATATATATTTTTACTTAACTTTTGAAGAATGGGATTCTATGGCTTTCAATTGGCATGGCAATCACATATTTTACAATATTGGGTCATGCATTTCTCTTGCTTAAGCCCTTTCCATGGCTCCTGGTGACTGAAATCCTGACCCCCATCCTTACTGCAAATTTTCACGTGAGCTGGCCCCTCGGGTGACTTTGCCCTGTACTTCGTAGACACCAGCCAGACCACCAGCTCTTCCGGCCATCTGTGATGCATCTTCCCCAGATCTTGGTTGGGTTGGCTATGTGTTTTATTTAGGTCTCTAAGTGACATTTTGAGAGGCTTTCCTGACATGCAAACCCATTCATTCCCCCATGACAAACCTCTGTTCCATGTTCCTCACAGTGGTCATCACTGATTCTCTTGTTTATTCGCTGTTTGTTCGCTGTCTGTTACCCTCACTGGAATGTGAGCTCGAACACGGTGGGGACCTGTCTGTTTCATCCTACACCACACCCTGGCCTGGCACGTCCTCGGTTTTCAATGAATATCTGTTGCATGATGAGTAAATGACTTGTCCCGTATTAAGCCAAACACTGATTCTATTTGCTATGAAGCCAACATGTTTACTCATTAGCAAGTGTGAATTCCCAATTACCACCACCTAAGGTGCCTTGAGCCAATCCTAATTGCTAGGGCAAGAGAATAAACACTGAATAAGCATATTATCACTGCCTTGTTAGAAAGGGAAGACGTAATTGCGACTCACTGAATGGCTAAACCACCAACGCTCTAAGTAGTCCTGGCCTACAGAGGGATTTACTCTTTTGTGCACTAGAGAGACACATTCGTTTTCTTCTGCTCTTATTAGTACAGAAATCCCTCCAAAAGTTCAATAAATCTATTACTAAACGCAGCAGTTCCCATTACAATGATCATCTCTGAGCAATAACTTTTACAAAGTCTCCGAGTTCTCGACTACAAGGTCAATGATGTCATATTCACCTGTGGCCAAATGGCCCTTAACTGGCTTTCCAGGTGCCAGGTACAGAGATGGCACCCACTGCGCCTTACCACAAAGACCACACCTGGCACCTGGGTGTGTGTATGTTCAGAGTAGCGCTGGGTACAAAAACACACCAAAAATAAACAAAAAATGTCCAACACTGCCTCTCAAGTTTTTTTCCTCTAAAGTCTAACACATCCAGGGGATTCAGTAATTCTCTTAAATGCACTACAGAAGCAACTTTGCAGCTGTACTTTTGGGGTGCTAGAAGGTCTACACTGCTTTCCTCAGCCTCCCTAAGGATTTAGGAATGGCCCATTGAGAAATGAGCAGAGGAACCTGGCGGTTCCTGGATTATGTTTAATTTGTAACTCGATTTCAGAATGGATGTTCCTGGTCATCTGTTTTCTGCTCGCTGGAATGCTTTACCATCACAGTTGGAGGGAGGGAGGAAAAGGGAGTCACTGTGAAAAGCAGACACTCACTGATAATGAAGTAGAAAAGCGATTAGCCAAGATCTTCTCAAAACCTCCTGTTGGAATGTGAAATATTGCTATTTAAATGCTAAGACCTACACTGTGAAAAAAATTATTTAAAAATTTACCTCTGCATGTTTCTATTGCTGGTCAAATGGGTTAAATAAAACTGACTTTCAAAAAAAAAGGGATTAGAATATTTCATACGGCTTAACAAGGCATACGATGAGCCATCAGCACCAGTTACTGACATTAACCTCTCAAGTAAAAATGATTTTTGAAAAGGGGCCTTGTTGGCAAACAGAGAAAGCTGACATTGAACTAACCTAAGCTCTGATGGGAAAAAATAAATTTACTCAAGTCATCCCGGAAACAGAGGCTAAGGACGCGTTACCAGCACACCGAGGCCTGACACTAACCTGCCTCCATGCCCATTGGCTCACCTCCCCGCAACACAGGTCAGACCACTGTTTCTTCATCCTCTTCCAGAGATTGCATAAAGATTCTGCAATCCTTTCATTACAGCAACGGCCAGTGGCTCGGCTCCTGGAAAGTCTAGCACAGCTAAGGAGCCACTTAAAGGGGAACAAGAAGTCCTTTGCTTGCTCCGTCCGTAACAAATGACAAAAGGTATTTAAGTTTTCTTCAATTATTAAACACCCATCCATAACAACAACAACAACAATCCCAAAGGCACTCAGGATTTACCATCCGTAAAATAACAGAGAACCAATTATTTTCCGTTGACACAGGAGGCTTAGGCATTAGGTAAATGCTAATTAGGTGTTTTACTTCCTTAGGAGTTGATTTTCCTCATCCTCTCTCTTTCCTTTGCCCAGGATGCAAACAGTCACCAGAAATCCCCATTTGGGTAATCCAGTGAGCCTTTCTGTAATTTCCTGCACCGTTTACTCCCTTTGTTCTACTAATGCATTTCCTCACCTGTTCTGAGTATTTGTCAGCAAGGTGACTGACACCCTGGGCTTGCGTGGGGGTGCGGTGGACTCTCCCACGGTTCTACGAACCTCTCCCTGTGGTCTCAACCGCCACGGGTGCCGTCTTAGGTCTTGCCCTGGGTTCTTCCCTACACAGGATTAAATCCACTCAATTAGTTTCTTTCATAGACCATCCTAGTCTCCATTAAGGTGATTCTGGCTGGAAATCATCTTCCTCAATAAGGCTTTTCTTTTCTGAATCCTATCAAAGCAGCTGAGCGCCTTTGTGAACTCCTTTGTTTGTATTTGCTCTGAAGTTGACAGACTGACTGTTTGGTTTCCGTATTCCTGTAGGGGAAGGCAGAGTCTCTATGTTCTCTTTACATTTAGGGATGCATAAGGCACGAACGTGCAGCTATTATTTTCCGGTTTCCTTGGAGTTCTGCAAAGGGAAGTTATCAGACTGGCAGATTTTGACCTTTTCCCGAAGCTTCCAGTCAGATTCCTGCTCTCAGGAAGCCAGCTCTCCTGGTCTCTCTGGGGGCTCCACTGCTTTCCACGCAAGCCAACTGAGACACAATTGGAAATGGAAGCACTTGGGTAGCTCTCAATACCCTGGCTTTGTGGAAGGAAGCCTGGAGTCAAAGAGGAGGGTCTGGCCTCTGACTTTGCTTGGGTGATGCTGGGGGGAGGGGGTGACCCCACCTCCTTGAGGCTGAGCCCCCTTTTCTGCATAGGAGCACACTCATTCACAGCATGTGGTGATAATCATTTCGAGACAAAGAAAATGGGGCATAACTCCTGTTAAGCCCATGGCATTAAAAACAAGGAAGAGAGGGGGTGGAGGGTGGGGGGCACTTCTCGGGATTAAAAGAAACATAAAAACACAGCAACCAAAGGTTACACGTGGCTCTTGCCTCGATCCTCATGCAAATCTAATAAATCCCTAAAAAGAGAGGGTTGGTAGGACTCAGAAAATCTGTTTATGGACCGGGTATCAACTAATACCAAGGAATTATTAATTTTTTTTATGTGATAACAGGCATTGCAGTTACGCTGTTTATATGTAATAGCACAAACCAGTGTAACATGTATTAACAGATAATACATGTTAAAATGTACGATGCGATATTTAGAGCTACATCCTTAAGTGTGTGAGGGTGAAAAGTGAGGTCAGGGATTTGCTTTATATGCTTCAGCGAAACCCAAACGTGGCCAAAAAGGAGCTAGATGAAGCGGTTGCGGCAAAATCTTGGTAAGCGTTAAAAAATTTGGGCGGGGAGGATACGGGAGTTCTTTGTACTAAGTTGCCCTACTGTTGTGTCTGCTGAATATCTGAATAACGGACAAAAGTTTCAAAATGAATACATTAAAGGCAGCCCAGGCTGACAGTGTCCTAGTGGCGAGAAGTCAGACAACTTAGTCACGTCAGAGAGTGTGTCCTCAGGACTGCAGGTCCCTCCAGGACAAGGTCTCAACTGTCCCCGAGGACCCAGACCTCGACCCAGTACCGACACTGTTGTCTAAAAAGAGCCAAGAGCCAAGGGCCAAGGGGCAGCACCAGCCGCAGAAAAGCATGACCCAACCCAGAAAAGCCTGGGAGGGCAAAGGGAGGTGGAAGGCCAAAAGAGGGAGAGGAGGCGGAAATCACTGTGTGGCCTGAGTCTGCACTTGGCTGGACAGCTGATGGGAAAGGTTCTAGACCAGGGAGCCGCGGGAGGAGGGCTGTGTGGAGGGTGGAGCGAGGCAGGAAGGCACCACCGCAGGGAGACCAGTCAGGGGGACTGCGCAGCAGAGAAGCCACTGACCCCGGGAACGGTGCTGGCCCCGGGGGCTGCAAAGGTGGCCAATTTCGGAGTCCTGGCGCCCTGCTGCGTGCGGCAGCAAACGGGGGACAGGATGATGCTGAGAGAGCGTGAGGTACTGCAGCACTTTGTCACTGATGGGGGCGGGGTCCTCAGGGGGAGACGGCCAGCTCGGGCAGAGACGTGCTGCGCACAGTCTGGATGTGGGACGCAGCCTGGCTGGGAACACGCTCTTCTTTGCAGCATAGAGTCAGTGGAAGCAGAAATCCAAGGCTGACTTGGGCAGCTGACAGGATTGTGAACTCTCCCCCACACCCCTGACCCCAGACTCACTGTGGCTTCCTCCCGCTGCTCTGGTGTGTCTAGGGCTTGGCAGGGTCCGTGCCCTTCACCCCAGTCAGGGGCGCCTACCCTGATGACGCAAACCGGAGAGTGTGCTGGACTCACGCTCTGAGAGCTCTGGGAAAACCCACGTGCGTTAAAACGGCCAGTGAAACTTGCTATTCAGCTTCTATGTTAGGGAACAACATGCTGTCAACACTTGCCCAACGTCTCCATATGCTATAGATTTAACATGTGTTATTTCCCTTAAACCTCCAAGTCACGTGATGGTGAGAAAGCTGAAGGTCAGAGACGTAAATAACCCAGCCAAGGTCACACAGCTCAGTGAGTGGCAGGGCTTAGAGCCCCACTCAGGTCCGTCTGTCTCTACACTCAGTGCGCCTTCCTCTGCTTCATGACACAGTGATGGAAAAAATGCAGCTGGAAGTGAAATAAATCCTAACCAGGTGTTGGGAGCAGACATTTGCCACCTGGCCTGGAGAGGTCTGCTAAAATGATGCCATAATTTCCTAGCCTTTTAGCTAATAAAAAACTAATAGACACTTTAGGGAGGAAAAGTGTGGGGAGGGGAAACAAAGGGAAGACAGAGAGACGTGCTGCCAATAACCAAAACTAGGAGGAAAAACTATTCCTCCTGAAATGATTTAAAGTCTATATTGGGGAAATAATATACAATCAAGCCGGTGTATCTCCTATTTTGAGGCTTGCTTGCACTCATCTTTGACTCAGCAGTTACACAATTTTGACTTGGGAGGTGTGACACCACCAAAGAGCTTTTAAACATTATTTTAAAGACCAAAGGATCTCTCCTTAAAGCTCGAAGCATAGTGGCTATTTTTTGAGTTGAGTACTCACCTCAAAATGTATTGGGGAGTTTTTGGTTTTTAATATGATTGGTTTTTAAAAGAGCACCCAGGTGAGTGTCGCCTGGAGTGGACGAATAATCTTTGGTGTGTCTGAAAATGGTGCTGATGCGTTTCAGGCTCTGGCCTCTATGTTCCGCTGATAACACTCCATTAGGATTCCCAGATGGCTGGCTTGGAGCCGTGCCCCGCCTATCTGCACAAGGGAGCCTTGATGACATGGGCGCCGTGTGAGCCCAGGCTGTGGCACCCGGACACAGACCAAACCACATTTCCCTCCGGAATCCCCAGGAGGCGGACAGGCCGTCTAGATTACTCCGTGTGTGCCGGCTCGGCCCCGGGGTCACAGAGCCCATGTATCAGCATTCACGAGGACATAAAACCAAATAAGAGATTCGGTGATCGCTCACCATAAGGCAAAGACCAGTCAGCCGGCTACCTTTACCAAGGGCACAGAGTAAATTATACTGCAGGGAAGCACTTAAGTGAAAGAGAATCCCACCGCCTTGCTGGGGAAAGCCAAGGGTAGCAACCAGAACTCCTTGACCTTGAAACTGGAGAAAATCAGCCCAGAGCCTACCCTACCTGCCTGCCCCCGGCAACTGTGATGAACAGAAAGAAGTTCTAAAACAAAACAAGGGTCTCCTTGTGGTTTATTCAGATTAAGTATAACTGGAAAACTAGATGTTTTCATCAAATATATTCACCTTGCTTCTTGACTGCTGTAACACCCAGAACATCCGAACACCCTCTTACCTTGAACCAAGGAAGAAAAAACAATTTAAGGGGAAAAAATTTAGTTTGCTACCCATCCATGACATCTTAGGCATTTTTAAAAATTATATTTGTAAAGGTAAATGACCACCGGTAGGTTTTCTTCCACCAGAGGAAAAAAAAAATTGCATGAGTTACATTTTAGGAATAAAGAGGGAGAGGAAGAAAATATTACCAAAACATTGAAAGAAAGAATTCTTCCCTTTAGCTCATTTTTTCAGACACCCGCAAAGTACTGAGATGCGTGACAGATTCTATTCCACACACAGAAAGGTAGGGATATCTCTTGGTCAAGATTTTGGGGAAGATGGTTTGGGGAAAGGTATTCTGAACAATACAAATACTAACAAGTGTCTAGTGTTTGTGAGGTACACAACCAACCTATCAAGAAAAAATGTGTCATCAGGAAGAGACAAAATAAAAGACAAAATAAAAACATTTCTGTTAGCCACCTGAAGCATTTTATTTCCCTGTACTTTCTAGATATCTCATTTGCAGATCTCGTCTTTTTTCTTTATCAGCTTGTTTTCTCTAAGTCATGAGCACAGGCTTAATTATGCATAAATGACACACGTTCATTTTGGAAGACAAGTTTTACTAACACAAAAGTGCAGGAGCATGCTAATGAAATTTTCATGTTTACCAAAATAATGTAAGAGTTTGGGGCTTCGACAAGATCAATAAAATGGTAAGTTGAAGTGTTTTATTGAATGGATAAAGGGCGTAGAGGGACACTTAGAATTTCTAGCTACCGTTTCAAAATTGTAATTGTAAATTTGGCACGAAAGGGCTTTTTTTTAGATTAATGCATAAAATTTTTGTTCTTTTTCTTAGGAGTACATTCCTGAGAAAAACTGCCTGAACATTTGCCAGTGACTTGGACCCAGGTTTTATGACTTGGCAGAGTGTCCTGAAGGGGCCTTTAGGAAGGCTTTCAGCATTGAGCCGCGTAGCTGTCCTGTGGTTAGGGATGTTGAGGACACCTGGCGAACAGAGGCCCTGGAAGGCAGGATGGGTGGGAGGACCAGCTCCCAGCCTACTCATCTTTGCATGGGTAGGCGATGCTGACATCCCACACGTCTGTCCATCTGTGACTCTGTTAGCTCTATTCCGAAGCCATGACTTAAAAGACCCCCTCATGACAGGGCCGCCTGCATCTCTCTGAGCATCTCTCTGTGGCTACTCCCTGTGTGAGCTGACGCAACGGGCACGGATAATGCAGGTTCACCCTCCCTTCCTCACCACCAACTCACTGAGCTTTTGCAGTTCCAGTCGGTCAACAAATATTTACAGAGCTTTCACTGTGTGCCAGCCTAACAGCTAAAGAGAGATGCACAAGCCCACGGAAATATTCGGTGGGGGTGGGGAATAAGGAGCAGGGAGGTGTGAGAAGAGAGAAGTACTCAGGCTCCCTCAACGAGGGTGTCTCTAAATCCTTACAAGGAAGAACGCAGCTCAAGAAACCTCCGTCCCTCTCCCCCACCCCATCCCTGGGCTTACCCTCCCCCACCCCTCACCAGCACCAGGGGTGCACAGGAATCCAGGCAGGTGTGAAAGAAGCAAACAAAGGTGATAAACGAACAGTTGTGAGGCCAAGCAGGACAAAATCAGAGCAGCCAGTTGCCACTATCTAGTTTGCAAAGGGACCACCCAGAAAATCTGGAGCAATTAGAGGAGCGAGAAAAAAAACAAATGGTGGTGGTGGTGGCTGGGCGCTTGAGGACGAGGGGAGGAGGGGATCACACAAGTGGGGCAGGACACTGGGACTGGAGGAGACCGAGTCACGGGGTGGGGGGGGCACACACACATTCATGTGCCACAGTACAACTATGAAGTTGCAACATTTACAAAGCGATCAGAAAACAGATTTTAAAATGCAGAGGGAAGGAAACCACATTTAAATTCTAATTATCTTCTGATACTCACTGGAACATTGAAAAGTGAATTTTGAACAGGATATGTGAGTTTTAAAAATTCCATTCTTTTTATCAACATTAAGGAGGGCTCATACCCCCCTCCAGCCAAACTGAAGACCAGCAGCTGACACTCTGCATTCCGGCCACGGGTCAGGCAATACGCCGTGCTGTGCGCATTGTTTCATGAGCCCCAGCCCCCCTCCCCCCACATGTTAGTCTTCTCACTGTATGAAATAGCTTGTCCAAGGTCACATGGCTAAGCAGTAGCTGAGCCAGAATTCAAACACAGGCTCCAGATTCCTTTCGGGGATTGCACTACGGCACACAATCCCACCAGTGCCTCTCTACAGGCTGCTCCCTCTGCTGGAAACACACACTCATCATTTCCATCTACTCACCTCCTCCAAGCCCTCTTTTCCATCCTCTCTCCCACGTGAAGCCCTTCATCTCTCAAGCCAGATGGCCTCCTGGCTTGCTGCCTCCTCTGAATGCCTCCACGCTACCCACCCCATGTCCAGCCCCGTTTTAACCTCCGGGGCCAGAACCAGACCCTGACCCACATCAGATCAAACACGGTAAAGCACATTCTTATACCATGCGAGGGGCAAGGTTTTCCTGTCCAATGTTGGAGAAGAGTTTTAGAATTTGGCTTTGAAATTCTCATTTTACTTAGAAGTTACCCATGATCTCTCAGCGGTTACTGTGTGTATGTAAGCATTCTTGAGATCTAAGAGGCCTTGGGAGTTGTTTTCAAAGATGCTAAAACTCGGTGTGCTTAATAAGCCTAGCAGTTACTAAGACTGATCTGCATTTTGTAGAGTTTTAAGCCTTTATGAATTTCAATTTGCAGAGGCTTCTCCCTATTTTTAGAGCCTATGAACACTTTTTTTCCTCAGGTCTCAGAATTTTGTAAGTCCTTGAAAATCTAGTAGGTGCTAAGCACTGTGCCTAAAGAATCTAACGGATAGCGCAGGCCTTAGCCAAGAGCTGCCCTGTGTAATGGTTATATATAGCTCTTGCTTCAAGCCTCGCCGCTGTCCCCACACACTTGTGGCTTTCAGCTTATTGAAGACAGTGATTTTTGTCCTGTTGACAGATTATTCTTTAGAGCGACGAGCACAGCTGCCACGTAATGGATGCTAATGGACTCACTTGTTAAAAAATGTCATAAACAAACACAAAAACCACAGCTTCAACTATGTACTCTACCACCCCTTTCCTAAAACATCTGCAGTTATTTAAAGTTATATTCCTAATGCTTCTCAAAATTTGGATTCTCTTTCCTTAAGAAAAATGCTTTGTCTTCATTGCTTTGGACGATGGTATGAATAAACATAATACAAACAAGACACATAGTAGGAATCTCTAAAAGTATTCAACTTGTAGATTTCTGTTTCCCTGGTAGTTAGCTACATATTTCCTTCGAAGCATTTATGGGAGAGTTGTACTCATAATTTTCCAGACATGCCATGTGTCTAAGACAGAAATGCTAAACTGTTCTTGGGTCCAGGTAGACTTTCTTTGGTAGTATATGGGCTTCAACTAAATGCAATCTAATAACATTATAACAAAAATGATTAATCAAAAGCTTTTCACATGCCCAACTTTTAGGGACGGGGAAGAGGTGGCTGAGGTTCTACCACAAATAAGGGGAGGGAACGACAGCATTTGTTTCTGTGAACTAGCCCGTACGTCACATGATCGTTTTCACAACACCAGCAGAAAATCATGACTCATGAAAAGGAAAACAAAAAGGCCCAGGTATACTTGCTGTGAACCGTAACAAGATTTACATGAATAACAGGCGTTATTTGGCGCGCAAATCTTCATGGTAGATACTCATCCTTTAGTATAATAATTGGCCCTGATATCAAAAGGCCTAGCTTTTAAATACTCTTTGGTAAAATAACCAAAACAGAACTTTTCCACATCAGGATAGTGTTGCTACTATTTCCTACATGGAAATAGTATGGGTTGTTTTACCCGGATCCAATAAAAACCCCAGCTTTACCCGGGGACAGGCCAGATTTCACGCGGCCACTGAGAAACTGTAATTTAAATCTCTCTATGACAGTATTCTTAGAGAATAACCAAAATGCTTAGAACTGAGCAGTTTATGCTCGCATAGAAAACCGAGAAGAGAAAAAGAAAGCCAGGAAGGAAAGGTAGGGAGAAGGGCTGGGAGGACTGGTGCTCCCCACACACTCGGCTGGAGCTGGCCCACCTCTTTCCATTACTGTCCCGAAGCATCGCCTTCCCCATCACTCTGGACTTCATCTCCAGCTCCTGCACCTCCTCCAGCAACGTTTTTTTGCAGGTATGCTTGGCCCTGTGTCACAAGGAAAAGACAAAAAACACATGACACATGAACCTTACACAGCTATAGAGACCAGTCGCTCCCTTTGGGGCCATATCTCGATGCCCTTTGAGGCCGAGGCTGTGGGCTTTGGACATCACGGAACATTCACTGTCCCTGTGTATGGCCAGGGTTCCACTTTCATAACTTGGGAAGCATCCCAAGTCTTGTAGAACACACTTGAACCATGAACCTCCAAAGTTACCCCACATCCCCCAAAGAACACCACTTGTTGCTGAAAGCCTGGGGATCTGGCTGAGGACCCACGCCATTCAGACCAAAGACCGGGGTTCACGGATATTCATGGGTCTATCTCTAAAGCTTCTCACCGCAGGACCTAAGAACCCAGAAGACGCTTTAAATCCTTACCTAGTGGATGTATGCTGGTCCCCAGGCCCTGGCCCCTACTGTGATCCCAGAGCCCCGAGTGAGCAGTTTGTTCTCTTTTTTAGCGTGGAAAGAGCCACTATCAGAGCAGGAATGGGAATTATAATGCTGGAGTTCATGCTCTTCAAGCCAAACCCTGCACCTAAAATTTAGGGTCAACACAAATATCCAGGCACAGCTTCTCCACCCTTCTCTTGCAGAGACTTACCATTAGGGCCCATATTCATGGGCCCGCACGGAGTAAAACAACTGAGGGAGTAACAAGAACAAGCTGGCCTCTCCACCACAGCCAAAACCTCAGCCTGGTCCTGTCACTCCCCTTGAACTGTAGGAAGAGCTGCCTGCACCCTTTTTCTGGTTAACGAAAAATACCTTACAACGTTCAAATAAGCGGCTGAGCCAGGATCTTCCTAAAATTGAGGCTACACACAGAGCTACTGGTTGGAAAGGATCCAGTTGAAGAAAGGCAGTTGGCTAGACATGGGTATGAAATGGGAAAAGAAAAACTCAAGAAGAAAAAAAGGCTCCGAACTTAGCAATACAGGGCCGTTTTCCTTATTATGAAAAGCTTTTCATTTCTTTCAGTGTAAACAGACGTGAAGATCCTGCTAAGGACCAGGACTCCAAGACAGAATACGAACAAACGCGGAGCATCTCTGCAAGGAAGTGAGAACAGTGTAGCAGGAACATTCGTGAGCGGTTTCAGGGGAATCACGTACTCCCGCCCACCCTCCACCTTCAAGGGAAGAAAGTCTGTTAAGATAAAACCCAGTCATCCCCTAACACTCCAAGTTAATCTATAATGGAGTATTAGTCCTAAGACACTGTATATGTGGCTGCCATTCCTTTCCCCCAAAGTAAACACGAGAACTTAGCCGCACAGGTTTTAACACATAATACCTTAATTACATCAAGCCGAGTCCGGGGGCTCAGTAGTGATAACATACCGCAGTTCAAAGCAGAGGCCGTGGAATTTTAATTTAAACAAGAAATGAGAAAACATTTAACGTTTTGCTGGAGACAGTCAGAAAGAATGTTAAAATTTACACTGTTGTGTATTATTGAATATGTTGGGCCCCCAACTTTCATTTTCATCTCATGGGCTCATGGGGCTGGAATGGTAACAAGACAACCGAGGGGCAAGCCCCACTCCAGCAGGATTCACCCTGGATATACAGGCCCCAGGAGAACACGCGTGCCTGCCCTGAGGATGAGTGTGTGCTCTGTTTCAGACCCTCCTCCCTCTACCACTGTCCTCCCCTCCTTCCTCTCTCTTCCTCCCCACACAGAGCAAGCAGAGCTCACTAACCTCTGGAACAGCCCTCGGACTTCTCTTCTGGGCTGGGTGACAGGGGCATCATCAAGAAGCAGACGAGGAACAGGAAGGCCGGCCAGTGGGTGCAGGGCACTGGAAAGCTATACCTTAGCCCAGGGGAGAAAGAATCTGGCCCACTGCATTGAAACTGCTGGTTTGGGCTCATACATAAAATCACCTCAGAAGGAAAGGATCTGAGGATGCTGATGCCCCCAGGCACTGTGCATGTTCTCAGTGGACGAAATTCATCTGTATTCAAGAGTTACTCAGCAATTTCTTAGTATTTCCACTAGGCTAGCTCCCGTGAGCTAGCCTGGGGACTTGACCACTATTTGAGAATGCCGGGTAGCAACGCTGGGGATGATTCTGTGAGTCTTTCTGCTTGTGGCACTGAGGTAGAAGCAATGTTAGCAATGCAAAACTGCTTTCTCAACAGCCTTTACCTAATAAAGCCTTAATTAGATAAATGATTCCCCCTGCCCATCAAAGTCCACCTGTGAAAAGCCAGTCTTTAAGCATTAGCCACCGGCATGCAATTTAGGTCTCACCAGGAGCTGGGGTTTGGCTTGCTCTCAGTCACAGCTGTGACAGAGTGAACCCCATGATCCATGAGTGGCTTATCCCCAGTGGTCCGGGGCTGCTCCATCTAACCCCGCATCAAGAAACCAGATGATTGCAGAAGAGGCAACGTGGGGTTGCTTAGCCACTGTCAAGAGCGCGAGAGTCATCTGTGAGCCCCCAGGGATAGCTGTGGGTAACTCCAGGTTATGAGGAACTTCTAAAATAAATAGATTGGCTTAGATTTTCTTTTGTTTTTTTTCTGGAAACTTTTTTCCTCCACTCTTTCTTTTGCATGGAAAAGTAGCAAGTCAGAAGGATACATTAAATTCTAAATGTGAATGAAAATGTAAATACAATGTGCTTCACGTGAGTTTAGTTCAGGTAGAAAGTTTTTTTTTTTAAAAAATCAAGACTCATTTGTATACAGAAATTTCTTATTACCTTTTATTTCCATTTAACTGCCTATCTGGGATTATAATAAGGAAATGAAGTCCTCCTGGAATTGCTGAACGTATTGTGTGCTGACTGGTAAAGTATAAGAGATACAGTTAGATAAAAGGAGACTGGTTCCTGTGTTCAGTGGCCTTGAGCTTTATATTATTTTTATAAAGCAACTAATGGATTTCTCCTAAATGAGAATAAGTACATAGCAGCTTACCTAAGAATGCTGTCATGGGCAAACATTTTGGAAGTGTGTACGCTAAAGGATATTAAAATAGTTCTGGGCAATTTAAATTTCATGCTCCTAATAAAAATACTCATTAGCCAGGTATCACATATAATCAATCAATTATTTTAGTAAAAGATGTGTTAGTTTGGTCCCTCATGAAAATTATGGTTAACAGGATAACAGAGTAGGTACTTTATGGCATCCAAATCTGACTTAAGATAGTCTAGTAATGGATCTTCAAGCAGAAAGCTAACAGACTTCATGGAAAAAATGACTAAACTTATGCTGAGTTTCTTTTTTCTTGAGTTTTCTTTTTTCTTTTTTTTTTTTTTCCTGACTCTGAACAGTCAAGGTCCTAAAATGGCAGAGAGGGACTGGGCAAAGTAAGGGGTGGGGGGAAATGCAGAAAGAGAGCAGTTCACTTTGCTAAGCGCTCCTAGAAACACACATGGAAAGGTGGGCCTGCATTCTGCTGGGATTTAAAGCTCTTTCAAAATAGAGTCAACCACTAAAATTCAAAACAAAACAAGAGATCTGTAAGATTGGCCCAAGGCAAGATGAGAGAACGCAACTGCCCTGCAAACATTGCCCCACGTCCCTGTCATGGCACAGGCTCCTCGGGGACCCGGGATTCCGGTTCACTTCACTCAAAACTCTCCTTGGAAGTCCAAGGAGAGCCATAGCACATCATGTTTCAATAAAGAGTTGACAGCTGGAACCAAATGAAGGGTGGCTGTGGACAATCAGGGCTCATGTTTTTGTCCAGTGTGCAGGAAGGGAAAACAGAACACATTCTGGGAGGTAGAAGCTCAGAAGGAGAAATCACAGTCCCGTGCGGTGGCCTCACTGGAGGTGAGCAACGCATAGTCTGCTTCCACTTCCCGGAGAAACCTCTAATTTACTGGATCCAACAACATCTATTTCAGGCAGGGAGTATAACGTAAGATAAAACCCGAGCCCCGTGATCTCAGGGAAAATTCCCAAATAAGCTTGCCAAATGCTTGTCTTTGAGGAGAGAGGTGACTGTAGTTTAGACATTAAATGTGTATTACAAATTGAGCATGTACTTTGGGCAAATACTGCTGGGGGAGGGGCGGGCAGAGCCAATATACACCATTCTCCCTGGCTTCCCCGAATAAAACCAGACAAAAGTACATTTCTGTAAGTGCCTCTGGACTTCAGTAGGAGCCTTTCCGGCTCAGCCCAAAGCTGAGGTGCTGTCTGCTCCTGGGAAGGGCTGTTTTCTGGGCCTGTCCCGGGCAGGAGGCGGCGGGCACGACCATGCCCAGGGTCTGCCTGTGCTGGTCCCCCGACCAGTGCCTCCTTCGTAGTGCATGGGCCCTCCTCCTACCTGGCTGGCAAGCTTCTCGGAAACAAGGGACTTTTACTTTTTCCATATGGTGGAGCTGGAGGCAGTGCCCTTTGATTTATCCTTGCTAAAATGTAAATGGTGCTAATTTTATAGTGCCGGGGGAGAACAAACACAAGTCCTGTTTGAAGGAGTAATTTGCTTCATTGGTGACGGGTAACTTTTACTTGGAATGGATTGGAAAAGGTCCAGAAGACTGATGAGGAGGTAGAGACACTGTAATCGGCAGCCACTTTTTGAAATAGTAGAAAGATACTTCTGCTAAGGTCTCACTCGGCAAACACAGACTCGGCAAACTTTTTTTTTTTTCCATGACGTTAATCAAGATAGTTGAATTAAAATAGGCTGAGATTAATTTATAATCACATTCCTATTCTCAATCACTATAAATTGTAAAGTGATCTGATGTAGCCAGTATCATGTTGTATTTACCCAAAACTAACCTGTCATGTAAAATTGAAGAGATTTAGCAAGGTAATAGAGCGTGCCACAACTGGGCTATGTGCTGTAAGAACAAATAATAGAACTAGCATTTTGTTTCAGCGCATTTATTAGATTAAGAAAACATCTTTCCTGGCTATAATAATTTCATTTCCAAGGATTCTAATTCAGCTATTTATAGAATACAGGTTTAGCAGATAAAAGGGAAGTAGTGGAAATCAAGGCATTTAATAGAGTTATTTAATTTTTAGTAATAGTTGCAAAACTTAGTGAAGAGAAAAAAAACACCCAAAATATGTGCTATACAATTCTCTCTCTTCCTCTCTCTCTGCATTAGGCATCACCGGTTGTCAAGATAATGCCAAAATGAAGACTTCTTCAAAAGACATCCTTAACTGTCAGGCAAGAACAATTCACCTTGAATGTGGGAGGAAGGAGAGATAAAAATGAAATCTGATGTCTTCTCCTGGAAGGTATGGATTAAAGTCTCAATTCTCTACCTCAGGGCCCCAAAATAATTATGCTTTGCCCAAAGTAAAACCAATCCAGGAGTCTCAATTTTCAGGGAAGTTGGCAACTATTTGTAGGAGGAATCAACCTACCCCAAACAAAAATCAATATTATCTCTTTTGGAGTCTTCCATCTCTTTCTCATGGGTGAAATTAAAATTAACATTATCTTGGAACTTAGTTGCTTAGTTTACCTTGTGCACAAGATATTTCAGAAACAATATATTTTGAAACATGTAAGCAAAACTGCGCATGAATTATTTCCTACTTAACCTACATTATAATTTCATCTTTGTGATTAATCTTCTCATAGATTTGTACACTGACACTCTAAATAAATTACTTTTGAAGGACTCCTCCTGTGAATTATTGGAAAAATGAAGACTACTTCATTCCAGGTTATTTTCTAACTTGAAATGGCTTACATATACACAATTTTTATTTAAGTCTGGGATTTAAAGCCAGGTTATATTTGTGATCACTTAGGCATTGATTTTTTAGATATAAGGAGAAATGAGTTTTGGGTTATGCTTCCTAAACCTGATGGAATGAATCTGTACTTAGAAACCCTCCCTTAAAATAATGTAAAAGCACCATACCTACTGACCTTTACATAGCCTGTCTTGGGACTCCTTTTTGTCTATATTCTCCTATCAAGGTGAAGCACAGGTTAAAAGAAAGAAAGAAAACCACAAGAAACCAAAACCCCCAACACCCTTTATAAACATCTGTTGCTGGCAGGTAGCAGAAGACCTGTTCCTTCTGAAGTCTCATAGCATGAAATACCCTATGGCCAGCATTCATGACAGGTGACTGCAAGGACAGAAGAGCAAGACTTAGGGTGACTACATCACTTTTCACTTACGCTCTCCATGCTACATCTTCCATCAAACATGCTGTGGGCACCAGAAATAATCCCAGCCAGAAGTGTGCGGAGCTCAGGACCATTGTTGCCTGCAAGGAACAGAAGTGACAAGTGTGTTAATACTTGTTCTTTCAAAAGCAGATGTAATTGAACCAACATGAAACATTCCATGACACAAAAACAACAGAAAGCATTAAATTCAACCACAGTGAAAACATTCACCTAGGAAGGATGTCCAGGGGACCTGATGTGGTGAGCGCCTCTCTGTTGATCTCCATCAGCTCTTGCCTCCTTTTATTTTAACAAGTGTTGTTGTCTCCTTCTGTCTATAAAGTGCTTTTAAGCCCCCTTCTAGTCAGAATGTTGACCCTAAAGCCCTCCTTTAGAGAAAGCTGGAGCCAGACTCCTACCAAATAAACTTTTCTCTACTAGGCTCCTCACATCCTCTTCCCCTATCCATGAGCTCATGTTCCTTCACTGCTCATTCATTCACAGAACCAGTACCTTGGCGCAAGGCCGGGTGATTCTCAACACCCAGAAGAGGAAAAGGAATGGTTATAGACTTTGCCTTCAAGGAACCTATAATTGTAAGTACGCACGTGCACACGCACACACACACACACACACACACCATTGTGCGGTATAATCTACAGATTTTCCTTGACTTATGATGGGGTCACATCCTAATAAACCCAACATAAGTTGAAAATATCCTAAGTCAAAAATGCATTTAATAACCTAACCTACTGAACATCATACAGTTGGGCAATACCACCTATTATATCTATTATAAAATAGATATTATTATAAAAATGGAAGTTCCTCAGAAAATTAAAAAGAGGGGGGCGGAGCAAAATGGCGGAGGAGTAGGAGACCTGGATTTCATCTCCTCTCAGGAATTCAGCTGGATAGGGATCAAACCATTCTGAACACCTACAAACTCAACAGGAGATCGAAGAAAAGAAGAGCAACAACTCTCTCATCAGAAAAGCGACCACTTTCTGGAATGTAGGACATGTGGAGAAGTGAATCCGAGGCGATATTCGGGAGGATAGATGGCGGGGGAGGGGCCTCCGTTGGCCGCTTCTGGCAAGTGATAGAGCTGCGGAGCACAAAATCGGAACTTTTAGAAGTCCGCTCCGCTGAGGGATGTCACTCCGGTGGATAAGCGGGGGGTGGAACCCTCGCGGGACAGTGTGGTCTCAGGACCCTCGGGGTCACAGAAAGACCAGGGGTGCCCTGAGTGTGGCAGAACTCCCAGGTAATGGAGCAGGGAAGCTGGCTGCAGAGGCAGAGCCCAGGCACAGGCTCTCAGCTCGGGGTTGACATAAACCGTGATCCGCGGCACAGTCGGGCCCCTGCTCCTCCAGCAGGGACCCAACAAGCGGCAGACCCGGGGAGACTCACCTTCCTCCCCCAGGAGGAGTGGCGCAAGAGCGCACCGCAGGGATCTCCTGGGTTTGGAGACTCCACCCGGGGTCGGGTGCCAGAGATAGAAACGCATGGTCACAGGCCGGGTGAGCACGGAGTGCGGCCGGAGACCGGGGAGACGGGAGTGACTGACTGCTTTTCTCTGGGGGCTCACTGAGGAGCGGGGCCCGAGTTCTCGGCTCCTCCGAGGCGGAGATTAGGAGGCCGCCATTTTCACTCTCCGCCTCCAAAGCTGTATGGAAAGCTCACAGGGAACAAAAGCTCTGGAGAGCAACCCAATCAGATTACTTAGCCCGGACTGGGCAAGGGCGGGGCAATTCCGCCTCTGGCAAAGACATTTGGAAACCACGGCAACAGGCCCAGCCCCCAGAAGATCAGCGAGAACAACTAGCCAAGACCAAGTTTACCGATCAATGAGAACAGCAGAACTCCAGCGCTAGGGGAATACTACACATAGAATTCATGGCCTTTTTACCATGATTCTTTAGTCTTTCAAAGTTAAATTTTTTTTTAACTGTCTTTTTTTCTTTTTTTTTAATTTTTCTTTTTCCCTTTTTCAACCAAAATCTTATCAATCCCTTTTTTAAAAAAACATTTTTATTTTTCATTTTTAGAGTCATATTCTATCCCTTCATAGTAGTTACCCATATATTTGGCATATATATATAAGTTGTTCTCTCTTTAAAATTTTGAGATAGTTTCTTCTAACAGATCAAAATATACCCTAAATCTCTAGTATATGTTTTTTTTCTACTCCCCTGCCTGATCACATTCTCTCCCTTTTTTTTCTTTTTTCAAATCCTCTTCTTTCTTTTTTCAAACAACTTCTTATCAATTCCTTTTATAAAATTTTTTATAATTTCCATCTTTACAGTCATATTCCATCTCTTCATCATATCAACCCTTATTTTTGTACATATATAAGTTTTTCTTTCTTTAAAATTTTGGGAAGCACATTCTTCTAACAGACCAAAATACACCCCAAATCTAGTGTGTGGCACTGATCTATATACCAGCCTGATCATATTTGATCACATTCTGGTTTTTTGTTGTTGTTGTTTTGTTTTGTTCTGTTTTTGTTTGTTTTTATCTTTATCTTTATCTTTTTCTTTTTCCTTTTTCTCTCTTTCCCTTTCTTTTCCCACTGTTTCAGGTCTTTTCTAATTTGTTTAGAGTATATTTTCTGGGGATGTGGTTACTCTGCTAGCATTTTGTTCTCTCATTAATCTATTCTCCTCTGCACAAAATGACAAGACGGAAAAAATCACCTCAACAAAAAGAACAAGAGGTAGTACCGACTGCCAGGTACCTACTCGATACGGACATTAGTACGATGTCCGATCTAGAGATCAGAATCATCACTTTAAAGATACTAGCTGGGCTTGAGAAAAGCATGGAAGTTATTAGAGAAACTCTTTCTGGAGAAGTAAAAGAACTAAAATCTAACCAAGTTGAAATCAAAAAGGCTATTCATGAGGTGCAATCAAATACGGGGGCACTAACTGCTAGGATAAATGAGGCAGAAGAGAGAATCAGTGATATAGAAGACCAAATGATGGAAAATAAAGAAGCTGAGAAAAAGAGAGATAAACAACTACTGGATCACGAGGGCAGAATTCGAGAGATAAGCGATACCATAAGATGAAACAACATTAGAATAATTGGGATCCCAGAGGAAGAAGAAAGAGAGAGGGGGGCAGAAGGTATAATGGAGCAAATTATAACAGAGAACTTCCCTAATTTGGGGAAGGAAACAGGCATCAAAATCCAGGAAGCACAGAGAACCCCTCTCAAAATCAATAAAAATAGGTCAACACCCCGACATCTAATAGTAAAACTTATGAGTCTCATAGGCAAAGAGAAAATCCTGAAAGCAGCTCAGGAGAAGAGATATGTAACCTACAATGGTAGAAACATTAGATTGGGAACAGACCTATCCACAGAGACCTGGCAGGCCAGAAAGGACTGGCAGGATATATTCAGAGCACTAAATGAGAAAAATATGCAGCCAAGAATACTCTATCCAGCTAGGCTGTCATTGAAAATTAAAGGAGAGATAAAAAGCTTCCAGGACAAACAAAAACTAAAGGAATTTGCAAACACAAAACCAGCCCTACAGGAAATCTTGAAAGGGGTCCTCTAAGCAAAGAGAGAGCCTAAAAGCAACATAGACCAGAAAGGACACAGACAATATACAGTAACAGTCACCTTACAGGCAATACAATGGCACTAAATTCCTATCTTTCAATAGTTACCCTGAATGTAAATGGGCTAAATGCCCCAATCAAAAGACACTGGCTATCAGATTAGATTAAAAAACAAGACCCATCGATATGCTGTCTGCAAGAGACTCATTTTAGAGCCAAAGACACCCCCAGATTGAAAGTGAGGGGGTGGAAAACCATTTACCATGCTAATGGATACCAAAAGAAAGCTGGGGTGGCAATCCTTATATCAGAAAAATTAGATTTTAAACCAAAGACTGTAATAAGAGATGAGGAAGGACATTATATCCTACTTAAAGGGTCTATCCAACAAGAAGATCTAACAATTGTAAATATCTATGCTGCTAACATGGGAGCAGCCAATTATATAAGGCAATTAATTACAAAAGCAAAGAAACACATTGACAACAATACAATAATAGTGAGGGACTTTAACACCCCCCTCACTGAAATGGACAGATCGTCTAAGCAAAAGATCAACAAGGAAATAAAGACTTTAAATGACACACTGGACCAAATGGACTGCACCGACGTATTCAGAACATTCCATCCCAAAGCAACGGAATACACATTCTTCTCTAGTGCCCATGGAACATTCTCCAGAATAGATCACATCCTAGGTCATAAATCAGGTCTCAACCGGTACCAAAAGATTGGGATCATTCCCTGCCTATTTGCAGACCACAATGCTTTGAAACTAGAACTCAATCACGGGAGGAAAGTCGGAAAGAACTCAAATACATGGAGGCTAAAGAGCATCCTACTGAAGAATGAATGGGTCAACCAGAAAATTAAAGAAGAATTTAAAAAATTCATGGAAACCAATGAAAACGAAAACACAACTATTCAAAATCTTTGGGATGCAGCAAAGGCAGTCCTAAGAGGAAAGTAAATAGCAATACAAGCCTTTCTCAAGAAACAAGAAAGGTCTCAAGTACACAACCTAACCCTACACCTAAAGGAGCTGGAGAAAGAACAGCAAATAAAGCCTAAACCCAGCGGGAGAAGAGAAATCATAAAGATCAGAGCAGAAATCAATGAAATAGAAACTAAAAGAAGAGTAGAACAGATCAACAAAACTAGGAGCTGGTTCTTTGAAAGAATTAACAAGACTGATAAACCCCTGGCCAGACTTATCAAAAAGAAAAGAGAAATGACCCAAATCAACAAAATCATAAATGAAAGAGGAGAGATCACAACCAACACCAAAGAAATACAAACAATTATAAGAACATATTATGAACAACTCTATGCCAGCAAATTAGATAACCTGGAAGAAATGGAGGCATTCCTAGAGATGTATCAACTACCAAAACTGAACCAGGAAGAAATAGAAAACCTGAACAAACCTATAACCACTAAGGAAATTGAAGCAGTCATCAAAAATCTCCCAAAAAACAAAAGCCCAGGGCCAGATGGCTTCCCAGGGGAATTCTACCAAACATTTCAAGAAGAATTAATACCTATCCTTCTGAAACTGTTCCAAAAAATACAAATGGAAGGAAAACTTCCAAACTCATTTTATGAGGCCAGCATTACCTTGATCCCAAAACCAAACAAAGACCTCATCAAAAAGGAGAATTACAGACCAATATCCCTGATGACATGGATGCAAAAATTCTCACCAAAATACTAGCCAATAGGATCCAACAGTACATTAAAAGGATTATTCACCACGACCAAGTGGGATTTATCCCTGGGCTGCAAGGTTGGTTCAACATCCGCAAATCAATCAACGTGATACAATACATTAACAAAAGAAAGAACAAGAATCATATGATCCTCTCAATAGATGCAGAAAAAGCTTTTGACAAAGTACAGCATCCTTTCTTGATCAAAACTCTTCAGAGTATAGGCATAGAGGGTACATACCTCAGTATCATAAAAGCCATCTATGAAAAACCTACAGCGAATATCATTCTCAATGGCGAAAAACTGAGAGTTTTCCCCCTAAGGTCAGGAACACGGCAGGGATGTCCACTATCACCACTGCTATTCAACATATATTGGAAGTCCTAGCCACAGCAATCAGACAACAAAAAGAAATAAAAGGCATCCAAATCAGCAAAGAAGTCAAACTCTCACTCTTTGCAGATGATATGATACTTTATGTGGAAAACCCAAAAGACTCCACTCCAAAACTGCTAGAACTCATACAGGAATTCAGTCAAGTGGCAGGATATAAAATCAATGCACAGAAGTCAGTGGCATTCCTATACACCAACAACAAGACAGAAGAAAGAGAAATTAAGGAGTCGATCCCATTTACAATTGCACCCAAAACCATAAGATACCTAGGAATAAATCTAACCAAAGAGGCAAAGGATCTGTACTCAGAAAACTATAAAATACTCATGAAAGAAATTGAGGAAGACACAAAGAAATGGAAAAACGTTCCATGCTCATGGATTGGAAGAACAAATATTGTGAAGATGTCAATGCTACCTAGAGCAATCTACACATTCAATGCAATCCCCATCAAAATACCATCCACTTTTTTCAAAGAAATGGAACAAATAACCCTAAAATTTGTATGGAACCAGAAAAGACCCTGAATAGCCAGAGGAATGTTGAAAAAGAAAAGCAAAGCTGGTGGCATCACAATTCCGGACTTCAGGCTCTATTACAAAGCTGTCATCATCAAGACAGTATGGTACTGGCACAAAAACAGACACATAGATCAATGGAACAGAATAGAGAGCCCAGAAATGGACCCTCAACTCTATGGTCAACTCATCTTTGACAAAGCAGGAAAGAATGTCCAGTGGAAAAAAGACAGTCTCTTCAACAAATGGTGTTGGGAAAATTGGATAGCTACATGCAGAAGAATGAAACTGGACCATTTCCTTGCACCACACACAAAAATAGACTCCAAATGGTTGAAAGACCTCAATGTGAGACAGGAGTCCATCCAAATCCTAAAGGAGAACACAGGCAGCAACCTCTTTGACCTCAGCCAAAGCAACTTCTTCCTAGAAACATCGCCAAAGGCAAGGGAAGCAAGGGCAAAAATGAACTATTGGGACTTCATCAAGATAAAAAGCTTTTGCAAAGCAAAGGAAACAGTCAACAAAACCAAGACAACCGACAGAATGGGAGAAGATATTTGCAAATGACATATCAGATAAAGGGCTAGTATCCAAAATCTATAAAGAACTCATCAAACTCAACACCCAAAGAACAAAGAATCCAATCAAGAAAAGGGCAGAAGACATGAGCAGACATTTTCCAAAGAAGACATCCAAATGGCCAACAGACACATGAAAAAGTGCTCAATATCGCTTGGCATCAGGGAAATCCAAATCAAAACCTCAGTGAGATACCACCTCACACCAGTCAGAATGGCTAAAATTAACAAGTCAGGAAATGACAGATGTTGGCGGGGATGGGGAGAAAGGGGAACCCTCCTACACTGTTGGTGGGAATGCAAGCTGGTGCAGCCACTCTGGAAAACAGTATGGAGGTTCCTCAAAAAGTTGAAAATAGAGCTACCACATGATCCAGCAATTGCACTACTGGGTATTTACCCCAAAGATACAAAAGTAGGGATCCGAAAGTGTACATGCACCCCGATGTTTATAACAGCAATGTCCACAATAGCCAACTGTGGAAAGAGCCAAGATGTCCATCAACAGATGAATGGATAAAGAGGATGTGGTAATATATATACAATGGAATATTATGCAGCCACCAAAAGGAATGAGATCTTGCCATTTGCAACGACGTGGATGGAACTGGAGGGTATTATGTTGAGCGAAATAAGTCAAACAGAGAAAGACATGTATCATATGATCTCACTGATATGAGGAATTCTTAATCGCAGGAAACAAACTGAGGGTTGCTGGAGTGGGTGGTGGGGTGGGAGGGAGGGGGTGACTGGGTGATAGACACTGGGGAGGGTATGTGCTCTGGTAAGTGCTGTGAATTGTGCAAGACTGTTGAATCTCAGATCTGTACCTCTGAAACAAATAATGCAATATATGTTAAGAAAAAAAAAAAAAAGAAGAGGTAGCAGGAGGGGAAGAATGAAGGGGGGGAAATCGGAGGGGTAGACGAACCATGAGAGACGATGGACTCTGAAAAAACAAACTGAGGGTTCTAGAGGGGAGGGGGGTGGGAGGATGGGTTAGCCTGGTGGTGGGTATTGAGGAGGGCACATTCTGCGTGGAGCACTGGTTGTTATGCACAAACAATGAATCATGGAACACTACATCTAAAACTAGTGATGTAATGTATGGGGATTAACATAAGAATAAAAAAATTAAAAAAAAAAGAAAATTAAAAATAGAAATACCATATGATCCAGTAATTTCACTACTGGGTATTTACCCAAAGAAAACAAAACACTAATTTGAAAGGTATATATGCACCTTTATGTTTACTGTAACATTATTTACAACAGTCAAGAAATGGAAACAACCTAAGTGTCCATCCACAGATGAATGGACAAGGAAGATATTGTGTGTACATACACACACAATCACTCACACATAATGAAATACTGAAATATTACTTGGCCATAAAAAAGAATGAGATCTTGCCATTTCTGACAACATGGATGGACCTAGAAGATGGGCTAAGTGAAATAAGCCAGACAGAGAAAGACAAGTATCATAAGTGAAGACTAACATGTGGAATCTAAAAAAACAAATGAACAAACAAAAAAAAGCAAAAAAAAAAAAGACCCATAAATACAGAGAACAAACTGGTAGTTGCCAGAGGGGCGGGGGGGTGGGGGGATGGGCACAACAGGTAAAGGGAAGAGGGAGATACAGGCTTCCAGTGATGGAATGACTAAGTCATGGAGATGAAACGTACACCATAGGGAATACAGTCAACGGTACAATAACAGTGTTGTACACGTACATGTACACATGGTAGGTACACTATGAATAGACTTGTCAAATCACTATGTTGTACACCTGAAAACAACGTAACGGGTGTCACCCACATTTCAATTAAAAAAACAGAAAACAAGATTGAAAATATAATCAGGTGTCGAGTGTCTCATGTAATGTATCGAATACTGCCCTAGAAGACAAACGCATGGCTGTCTGGGCGCAGAATGGTTGTCAGTGTGTGGGTTATTTACCCACGTGGTGATGTGGCTGGCTGGGAGTGGCCAGTGCCCAGCATCATGAGAGAGGATTGTGCCACAAACTGCTAGCCCAGGAAGAGATCCAAATCCCAAATCCCAAATATGGTTTCTACCGAATGCGTATCACTCTCACGCCATCATAAAGTTGAAAAATCCTAAGTTGAAAGTCCATCTGACGTCAGGGACCATCTGTCCACTAGACACAGTGGAATATAATATGGATCATGATCACATTCTACGGGGGTTTCAGAAGGCTAGAAGGCTGGTAAGGCTTCTTAAAGAAGATAGAAGGTGAGATGTGTCCAGAAAGATAAACAGGATTTCCAGAGCTAAAGAGGGGCAGAGAGAGAGCAATTCCAAGGGGCAGGCTGGATGACAGGGACAGGCAGTGAGGAGTGCAGCCTTTGATGAGATTTACTTGTTCCTGGCATGCTGAGTCACAGACAGTTTTGGGCAGAGGGTTTTAAGGAATAGAGTTGCAGGGCCGAGTTAAATGTCAGGCGAGGAGCTGAAAAGAAAATTTAGGCAAAGGCAGAGGGAGGGATAAGTTCGCTCTGAACGGAAACAGGGGCTGGGGAGTCCAGGGTCCTTGGAGTTTGGTTTCCAGGGAGCATGGCTGGGAGCACGGAGCTGGCTGGCCTAGGAGGGTGGGCTACTTAGAAAAGGGACCAAAGTGACAGAACGCTTTTACATTCATCGGTTTGCTTTTTCTGGAGGCCTCACCATGCAGTTCTACCAGAATAGACAGGTTTTGCCACAACTCATTACAAAGTGGCACGAGGCTTTCCAAGGGCGGGCGGGCAGTGGGGTGGCTGAGGCACGTGTAGGGTGAGGGACACTTTGAGAATCAAGGGGGGCTCAGGGCAGCTCTCTTCAAGTGCTAGAGGGTGGGGTTCACCCTGACCCCAGTGTGGCACACAAGCCTCAACTCATTCTGTTCTGGGGGGCCGGCCACTCCCACTGAGGCCCTTCTTGCTCCATCTGACTGCTCCTGAGAAGGGCTTCTGTCTCTGTGCCTGTCCTCCCAGCTTCTCCGTCTGCACCCCGAATCTCTGGCAGCCCTGGCAAAGCCCATGCCTCACTACACCTGTCTTGCCTCTGAACTCTGGCACATCGCTCTGTGTGGTGCTAGGAACTCGACTACAATGAATCTGAGAAGCAGTGAGGTCTGGGGTAGAGCCGAACTCCACCCTGGCATTGGAGGACCTGCTTTCATTTTCTAGAACAAGAGTGCCAGCTTTCTGAAAGAATAGTTTTGAACCTCAAAACTGTGTGAGTGCATTGTGCCCCATCAAACGTATCTCTCCAAGTTCACCCTAAGGAAGTAAGAAAACATCAGAAGTAGCAAGTACAAGAATATCCACGTAGTGCTGCTACCAGAGAAAGAAAGAAATGTCCAAGAACAGGACTTGGCTCTACGGTGGGACGTACGCACAATGGGCCTCTGTACAGCAGTGAAAGTGATCGAGAATTATATTTGTTGACAAAGAGAAAGATCATGTTATCCTGCTAAGGAAAGCTCTAGGTCCTGACCCCTCTTACAACAGACCTACCATGGCAAGGGGGGTGGGGTGGGGGGTGGGAGAAACAGCACAATTAGGCCAAATCTCGAAATTGAACTTGAGATGCCATATCCTGATGCAGTCCACTGCAAGTTACCGTGTCTTTTTTTTTTTTTTTTTTTTTTTTTAAGATTTTATTTATTTATTTGACAGAGAGAGACACAGCGAGAGCAGGAACACAAGCAGGGGGAGTGGGAGAGGGAGAAGCAGGCTTCCTGCCGAGCAGGGAGCCCGATGTGGGGCTCAATCCCAGGACCCCGGGACTATGACCTGAGCCGAAGGCAGACGCTTAACGACTGAGCCACCCAGGCGCCCCTACCGTGTCTTTAAGTGTTAAGCATTATACACATATCTATATATATATCAATATAGACTCTAATTTTTGTAAGTCCTGCTTTAGGATTTCCTCACCTTTCACAGACACATTCTGGGACTTCAAAAACAGTGAGTGAGTGGTCCCAGCCTCGCTGGACTTCAGACTACCATCACCTTTCATATGTGCGTGCTTACATGTTCAGGAATAATGCATGGAATAGCAAGCAGAAGGAGTATGACTGCTGATTATTGTTTGCATATCTCTTTGGCTATCTTGATTTCCTCTTTTTTCCTACAGAAAACACGTCTTCCTCATATGAAAGAAACACTTAACTCAAGCCCACCCTCCATCCCCCGAGCGCACTTCAGGAAGGAGCAGATTAGCCAGCTCCCTCGGCAAGTCCAGCCTCCCCGCGACAGCCCTCTTGCCTCTGGGCCCGACTGTGTGGCCAGTCCAGTCCCAGTGCTGAGCTGGCTCGTTGGGGTTTGCTCTCCACTCTGCATGCTTAGGGTGGGGCATGGCCCCGGAAGGTGGACTCCTTCAAGCTATACTTACAGGGTTACGTCCTGGATCACCTGCCAGGTATATTTATCAAAGCGTAGGGTCATTTAAAACTAACATTTTACAACAAGGTACTATTTAAAACAGATTATGAAACTAAGAATTTTAGTTGCTGAGGGAAGTCAGGACAATGAACTTTGCACTGCCCTGTTGGAAATAGGAAGCCCCCTCTCAAATGAACAAAAGTTAGATAGAAATTTGCAACTATTGTTTTGTTGTTGGTTTTTAAAACTAGGAGCTGGGAAGATTTCATGTATATAACCTAAAGGTGTGTCTCCAGAAGGGTTTCTACATATTTTTACAGAATGACTGAGATCCAAAGTCCTAAAAGCTTCTCTAAGGCCACAGCTTTCGTTATTTAAATTTAATTACATTTTTCTTGTTCTCTTAGCATAGCAAAAAAAAAAAAAATGTTTATTGAGCTGGGCTGGGTGACTTAAATTACCCTCTGCCCTCACCCCTCCTAAATACTGTTGATGAGGTTTTAAAAGCATCCTTTTGATGTGCTGTCTATTGGGAAGAATGCACCCCTCAGTTAACATATCTTTACTAGCACTGACCTGAACCACTCAGGTGCCAAATACATAGGAACCCACTGCAGGTAAACTGAGGCGTAGGTGGGTGAAATGAGTTGACTCCAGTTGACTGGAGGCTTGACTGATTGTAATGAGCTGCCCAGCACAGCTGTGGAGTTAGACCAAGAGTATTAACCAGGGACACCCATGATGGGAGTGATCAGGGATTAGTACATTCATTTGCTACAGCGTGCTACTCATCACACCCCCTCCCCGCAATGAGCTCAGGTCTAGCCACCCAAGAAAGTGGTGATAGATGAGAAGTTTTTGTGTGTTGTTTTTTTTTTTTTAAGATTTTATTTATTTATTTTTGAGAGAGAGAGAGCACAGAGGGAGAGGGAGAAGCAGACTCCCCGCTAAGCAGGGAGCCCGATGCGGGACTCAATCCAAGGACTCTGAGATCATGACCTGAGCCCAAGGCAGACGCTTCACCGACTGAGCCACACAGGTGCCCAGGAAGTTTTAAAAGGGAAGCAGGAGTAACCAGAGCCAGGTAAGGGCAGTTTGTGCTCCCAGTGTGGGGCGCAGGGGAAACAATGCTGACAGTGGAGAAGGGGACAGCTTAGCTGCCCCGGAGAAGGAACTAGGATTTCTCTGTGCATCGCTAAGTGCCAGGCCTTCCCATTTAATCCTTCACAGTTCCCATTTCACAGAAGAAAATTTAAGTCTGCAACTCTCCCCCCACCTAGGACTTGCTGCCAGATTCAAACACAAGTTCCTTGGCCCCAAACCCTCCTCCCTCTCCCCAGCATGAGCAATGAGGAGCTTCCTTCTTCCCCTGCCAGCCTGTCCCAGGGCAGGAGAGAGCATTTTCACGTGTAGACAGGGTACCATGCTCCAGGCACGAGTCTGACTTTGACTTAACACCAGAAATCCAGGGCACCAAATTCAAAATGGAAGTAAAAGAAAATCTGAACAGCTTGCAATGTCACAAAAACAGAACCAAAGAAAAGCCACTCCAATCCCTGCACCCCCACCGGGCCACAACAACAACAAAATTTATCCAAACCTTAAGTCCCGTAAGCCTGGTAGAACAGTTGTCCTTGCAATCCCTAGCTCCTTTTTTGACTCTTGCTTCATTTTTTTTTCTTCCATTCAAAGGCCAAGGGAGCCCCAGTTCTGCTTGTGAGCTCTGACTTTTTGAAAACCTTGTTTTCCATGATGGCGCAGAAGTTCAATCTGCTTTTCTCCCTTCAGGAGCCCTTTTCAGAAGGGCGGCAGTGTATGGTTGAATGCTATTTGCTCTGGGCGACCGTACAACAGTGGACATGTTTGGGAGCTGCACGCCCCTCCCAAGCCTGGGCTGGGAGGCAGGTGTGCTGCACAAATCCATCCTCCACAGGGAATTCTCGGAGCATGCGGAACCCAGACAGGTGTGGACTCCGCAGCGCAGCGGGAAAGAATTTCCCGTGGCCCCATAAAGGACTGAGTGGGACCGCATTCACTTGCCACAGGAGGGAGGATGCGAATTCTGAAATAGGGTTCCTTTCCTGAAATGGTGCATGCCCACTCGTCCCCTGTATCAGATGCCAACGACCTGGTGTGAATTTTAAGCTTAGATGTACTGAAAAGGGGAAGACATCTCTCAGTTGTCTTCCATGGAACATCCCCTGAAGATTACCCTACCAAGCACTCTGTAATTGCAAATGCATTTTTAGAAAAACCACCAAGTGATCCCAGAAGTACCTCCATACCTGTGCTAACACAAACTTCCCCACATGCCTGGTGATCCTGATATTTAACCGCCAATCCAGTGGTATTTCCAGGTCCACCTGCACAAAAGGGGATTTGAAACCATAACCTCCAGCCCCAAAATCTGCTGCCTCAGCCTCCCCCTGATCTGCTCCTGATGGCAGGAGAGCATAAGCAACCACCTAAAAATATCATTCCTACAAATGTAGGGTCATTCAAAACAGAACACATAACTACCACTCTCTTTTTGACAGTGGGCTTCATTATTATTATTATAATTATTACTTTGTCACCGAAGCATAAGATTGCCTTATCAAAGGACACTACTATTTTGAAACTCTGAAAAGTTAGTGGTGGATGATTAACATAGTCATGATACGGGTTTTTCAAAAGCATCCCCTTATGCTCTTCAGAAAGTATATTCACCCTCCAGGAAGATAAAGGAATGCTTTCAGGGGGGTTATAACTTAAATACACTCAAATGCACAAATCTTAAGGATTTAGTTCAAAGAGTTTTGACAATTGTCCACATCTGTATAACTACATCTGTATGCATAAATGGACTATGCAATGCCTGCCCAGATTTGGCACTAAGTTTTGCCTGTTTTAGAATTTCATCTAGCCCACCATCTGGCCCCGTGGACCCACGAACTGACTGATCCACACACGGACAAATCTGCCCGCTCTTGAGAGCGCCATGTCCGGTTCCTCCAGCGTGGCCGCTATGAAGAAAGTGGTTCAACAGCTCAGGCTGGAAGCCGGGCTCAACCGCGTGAGGGTTTCCCAGGCAGCTGCAGATTTGAAACAATTCTGTCTGCAGAATGCCCAACACGACCCCCTGTTAACTGGTGTATCTTCAAGTACGAATCCCTTCAGACCCCAAAAAGTCTGTTCCTTTTTATAGCAAAATGAATCTTTGGATGGTTTTCTAAACCACTTTTCATGAACCAGTGAATATTCAAAGGAGAACTAAATTTGAAGCCTGTACAAAAGTTTATTGTCCCGGAGCGCCTGGGTGGCTCAGTCGTTAAGCGTCTGCCTTCGGCTCAGGTCATGATCCCAGGGTCCTGGGATCGAGCCCCGCATCAGGCTCCCTGCTCCGCGGGAAGCCTGCTTCTCCCTCTCCCATTCCCCCTGCTTGTGTTACTGCTCTCGCTATCTCTCTCTCTGTCAAATAAATAAATAAAATCTTTAAAAAAAAAAAAAGTTTATTGTCCCTATAACACATGCCATACTACATAACCTTCTACTTTTGTCAGTCCTTAACACCTACCTCTCTGAATTTTCATAAATTTCTATTTCACAAAGGTAATTATTTTATATACACTGGCAGCAGCATACAATAAAATACTTAGTGTAAAAAAAAAAAAAGAATTTCGGGGTGCCTGGGTGGCTCAGTTGTTAAGTGTCTGCCTTCGGCTCAGGTCATGATCCCAGGGTCCTGGGATCAAGCCCCGCGTCGGGCTCCCTGCTCCACGGGAAGCCTGCTTCTCCCTCTCCCACTCCCCCTGCTTGTGTTCCCTCTCTTGCTGTGTCTCTCTCTGTCAAATAAATAAATAAAATCTTTAAAAAAAAAAAAAAAAGAATTTCATCTAAATGGGAAAGTATTCATATTTTTGAATCTGGCTTCTTTCACCCAACATGATGCCTTGAGATTCATCCATGTTCTTGCATGTGCCTATAACTCGCTTTTTAAAAATTTTTTTGAGTAGTATTCTGTCATGTGAATATATTACAATTTGTTTAACCAGTCTCCTATGAATGGACATTTGGGTTCTTTCTAGTTTGGGGCTATTATTAAGAATAAGGCTGCTCCCCACATGTTTGTACAAGTCATTTTGTGTACATGTTTCTGTTTCTGTGGGGTACACACTTGGGAGTGGGGTTGCTCTGTCATATGGAAAGTGAAGGCAGACCTCAGAGATATTGTGGGTTCGGTTCCAGACCACTTCCATAAAGCAGGTATCGCAATAAAGCAAGTTAAATGAAACTGGTTTCCCAGTGTATATAAAAGTTATGTATACACTTATTGTAGTCCGTTAAGTGTACAATAGCATTATGTCTTAAAAAACAATGCACATACCTTAATTTAAAAATACTTTATTGCTAAGGGCGCCTGGGTGGCTCAGTTGGTTGAGCGACTGCCTTCGGCTCAGGTCATGATCCTGGAGTCCCTGGATCGAGTCCCACATCGGGCTCCCTGCTCGGCGAGGAGCCTGCTTCTCCCTCTAACCCTCCCCCCTCTCATGTACTTTCTTGCTCTCTCAAATAAATAAATAAATCTTTAAAAAAAAATACTTTATTGCTAAGAAATGATAACTGATCTGAGCTTCCAGCAAGTTGTAATCTTTTTGCTGGCGGAGGGGCTCGCCTCCGAGTAGGCGGCTGCTGACCGACCAGGGTGGTGGCTGCTGAAGGCTGGGGCAGCTGGAAGAGTTTCTTAGACGGCAACAGGGAAGTTTGCTGCATTGAGTGACTCTTCCTTTCCTGAGCGATTTCTCTGTAGCGTGTGATGGTGTTTGATAGCATTTCACTCACAGTGGAACTTCTTCCAAAACTGAAGTCAATCCTCTCAAACCCTGCTGCTGATTTATCAGCTAAGTTGATGTAAGATTCTAAATCCTTTGTTGTCATTTCAACAGTCTTCATGGCATCTCCACCAGGAGTAGATTCCATCGCAAGAAACCACTTTCTTTGCTCATCCACGAGAAGCAGCTCCTTAACCATTCAAGTTTGATTATGAGATTGCAGCAATGTGGTCCCATCTTCAGGTTCCACTTCTAATTCCAGTTCTCTTGCTGTTTCTACCACCTCTGCAGTGACAGCCCCCACTGATGTCCTGAACCCCTCCAAGTCCTCTGTGAGTGTGGGAACCAACCTCTCCCAAACTCCTGTGAATGCGGAGATTTTGACCTCTTCCCATGAATCATGAATGTTCTTAAAGGCATCTAAAATGGTGAATCCTTTCCAGAAGGTTTTCAATTGACTTTGCCCAGACCCATCAGAGGAATCACTTTCTATGGCAGTGAGAGCCTTTCAAAATGTATTTCTTCAATAATAAGACTTGAGAGTTGAAATTATTCTCTGATCTGTGAGCTGCCATATCAATACTGTGTCAACGGGCATGAAAACAACATTCATCTCATTGCACATCTCTATCAGAGCTCTTGGATGACCGGGTGCACTGTCAATGAGCAGCAAAATTTTGATAAGAATCTTTTTTTCTGAGCACTAGGTCTCAACAGTGGTTTTAAAATATTCAGTAAACCACGTTGTCAACAGATGCACTATCAGACGTGCTGTCCGACGGGCTTTCTTTTTCCATTTATAAAGCATGGGCACAGTGGATTGAGCATCATTCTGAAGGGCCCTAAGATTTTCAGAATGGCCAGTGAGCACTTCGCTGACTTCAAGTCACCAGCTACATTAGTCCCTAACAGGAGAGTCAGCCTGTCCTTTGGAGCTTAGAAGCCGGGCACTGACTTCTCTGTAGCTCTGAAAGTCCTCGATGGCATCTTCTTCCAGTAGAAGGCCTTCTTGTCTACACTGAAAACCTGTCATGGAGTGTAGCCACCTGCATTGCTATCACAGCTGGCCCTTCTGGAGAACTTGCTGCAGCTTCTCCACCAGCCCTCGCTGCTTTACTTTGTGCTTTCTGTTGTGGAGCTGACTTCTTTCCTTCGACCTCATGAACCAACCTCTGTTAGCTTCAAATTTGTCTTCTGCAGCTTCCTCACCTCTCTCAGCCTTCCTAAATTGAAGAGAATTAGGGGCTTGCTCTGGATCAGCCTCTGCCTTGAGAATGTTGTGGCTGGTTTCATCTTCTGCCCAGACCACTCAAAACTACTCCATATCTGCAATAAGGCCGTTTCACTTTCTTATCATTTGTGTTTTCACTGGAGTTGCACTTTTACCTCCCTTCCAGAACATTTTCTTTGCATTCATAGCTTGGCTGTTTGGTGCAAAAGGGCTACTTTTTGGCCTGGCTCAGCTTTTGGCATGCCTTCCTCACTAAGCTTAATCATAGTCTAGGTTTTGATTTAAAGGGAGAGACATGTGCCAATCTTCCTTTCACCTGAACACTTAGAGGCCATTGTAGGGTTATTCATTTGCCTAATTTCAATATTGTGTCTCGGGGAACAGGGAGACCCCCAAGGAGAGGGAGAGAGTCAGGGGAACATTTGGTTGAGAGAGCAGTCAGATTTATGGATTAAGTTCCTGGTCTTACATGGGTGTGGGTTGTGGTGCCCCCCAAAATTACAAGAGTAACAGCAAAGATCATGGACCACAGATCCCCATAACAAATGTAATCACGATGAAAAAGTTTGGAATATTGTGAGAATTACGAAAATGTGACACAAACAGACGCCAAATAAGCAAATGTTGTTGGAAAAATGGCGCCCATGGGCTTGCTCCACGCAGGGTCGCCACAGACCTTCAGTTTGTAAAAGGTGCAGTACCTGTGAAGCATCACAGAAGGTGGGCTTGTATATGATTATCCTTTAAGAGATGGCCCAAGTGTCCACTGAGGCAGTTGTATGAGTGAAGGGAATGGATGAGCATTCCTACTGTTCCATGTGTTCACCACATTTGGTATTGTCAGTAATTTCTATTTGAGCCGTTCAAGTGGCTTAGAGGCTCATTGTGGTAATGACATTGTGCCTGTGGGGTCTACTCTGACAAACATTATCATCATCACGTGAACTACTTATGACAGAAGCCACTGACTGGAGGGGCAGCTGTGACAAAGTTAAAAGCTCCAGAAAGAAAACTCGGAAGCCAACACAGACTCCCCTGACCGCACTCCACCCCCACCCAAGGGAGAGCATGCTTATTTCAGGGCATGTAGAGTGGGGTGATTTTTAAAAAACTTGTGGCAACATTTAAACTCTTATTTATTCCCCACCTGGTGAGGAAACACCATCTCCCAATTTTCCCAAACAGGCTGTTTGGGAAAGAGAGAAAGGTGAGGCTTGACATTCCTTGGATTATTAACTTATCCTTTTCCAGGTCATTTTGATTTCCTCTTTTGCTCTTTAGCACCCCATTTTATTTTATTTTTTTTAAAAAATATTTATTTATTTGTCAGAGAGAAAGACAGCAAGAGAGAGAGAGGCGCAGGCAGAGGAAGAGGCGGGGAGCTTGATGCGGGACTCGATCCCAGGACCCTGGGACCATGACCCGAGCCGAAGGCAGATGCTTAACCAACTGAGCCACCCAGGTGTCCCAGCACCCCATTTTAGAGACCATTGATTTCCTGAGTTGGTTTTTTGGATGAGAAGACAATTCTTACCACTCTTCACAGGGCCTGGTACATGAAATTAAGGCAAGGAAATCAGCTATTGCTGCTCAGAAATGTGGGACTCACATCCAAGGTAAGAAGAGGTCAGGTTTAAAACTGGTTGTGTATAATTTTTTTTTTAAAGATTTTATTTATTTTTTTTGACAGAGAGAGAGACACAGCGAGAGAGAGAACACAAGCAGGGGGAGTGGGGGAGGGAGAAGCAGGCTCCCCATGGAGCAGGGAGCCCGATGGGGGTTTCGATCCCAGGACCCAAGCCGAAGGCAGACACTTAATGACTGAGCCACCCAGGCGCCCCTGGTTGTGTATAATTTTAAAAATATGCAGTCTGTACTCTCTTCTACCTTCACGAACAAAAGAAGTGACATTCACTGAAGACATACATGTAGCCTCTGTCTTCGGTGTCTTGGGGCAGTTGTCCTGCAGGGGGTTGGGGAGGGCTGCGGGGACACCATGGTCCCAGCTCTGACTCTCCTCCCATAGAGGTGGGCCTGCTGGCTTCCAGAAATTATGCTGTGGGCCTGAGTGTCTGCGGCATGGTGTTTATTTTATGCGTGTATAAACAATTTCAAAAATTACTATTTCTAGATTGCGATTCTCGTGTGGTTGCACAGAAAGCCAAAAGGGTCACAGAAAGTTATCCATTTTCCTGAGAGAAATATTAGCCTCACAGTTGCAACAACTATGGTAATTTAGAACATTAGATTCAACGTTAAAGCGCAGTGTTTAGGACAGATACCAATAAAGATGGCCCATCTCACCAATTCACCATCTGAGGTATGAGCCCCTAGAAGAGAGATGATTATGACTAGCTGGCCCCTGACTCTAGAAGGTTCAGAGACACAGGGACTGGCTCCAGGTACAGCTAAAGCTGCCCTCCTGCCCCCACAGAGCCCAGGGCTCTGGAACAGAGAAGTGCTTCTTTCACTTCATTCATTCCTTGTCTGCTATGGTGTCAGAATACACACCCTTGTGGTGCAGCCTATTCTTCCTACGGTAGAATAAGGAGGTGTTTCACTCACTGCTCCTCCCACAGAGGTGGATGAAATCAAGGTCTTGAATCAAGAGCCTGGCAGAGGCACTGCTGAAAAAGGGCATCTGAAAGACCAAAAAGAGCGAGCAGCAGGTGTTTCTTGAAAAGCTGAAGGGCTGTGAGGGCTCCTGTGGGGGGCTGGACTGCATAGTCTTCAAGAGCACTGTCTGTCAGCTTGAGCCGCCATAACAGCATGCCAGCGACTGTGGGCCCAGACCACAGAGGTGCGTCCTCATAGTTCCGGAGGCTGGACATCTGAGACATGGGTGCCAGTGTGGCTGGTTTCTTGTGAAAGCTCTCTTCCTGGCCCATAGAAGGCTGCCTACTCGCTGTGCTCACATGACGTGTGTGTGTGTGTATGTGTGTGTGTGTACATACACACGCATGCAAGGAGGGAGGGGGAGAGAGAGGGAGCAAGCTCTCTGACGCCTCCTCTTACAAGGGCCCTGCTCCCATCACAAGAGCCCCCACCCCTGCACATGACCTCACCTAAACCTAATCACCTCTCAAAGGCCCCATCTCCAAATATCATTACATTAACGATGAGGGCTTCAATATATGTATTTTGGGGGTACACAAACATTCAGTCCATAACAAGCACAGACAGCCTGCCAAAACGCCAATCCTACCTCTGACACTTACTCTTACTTACCTACCATGCCTCAGTTTCTTCCTCTGTAAGATGGTTAAAAATAGAATACTTACCTCATTAGGGATACCCTGAGGCCTAAATGAATTCATAAATGTAAAGCACTATAAAAAGTGCCTGGCACGTGGTAAGTACTATACACATTCCTATAACTACCTAATTTTTCTGTGCTATTGATAGAAGCCCAAATCTTACTTGGATATCCCAAGAGTGGCCAGTAGTGATGCAGAGTGATTCCTGAGTCAGCTTTGAAGGAGAGCTGGGTGATGAGATTCTGCTCCAGCTATCAGGAGGTTTACCCACCACTGCTCTCTGGTGGGTGGACAGGTTGAGCTGCATAATGCAGAATTCCCAAATTCTATTGCAAATAGGTTGCTTATTGGTGACGGGTGGCAAGTGTTCACAGTGAAAACAGCTAAAGAGTGAAATAGCCAAATTCTATTCTTTCTGCTCAGCTATAAGCACTGCTCACTTGTGCTTACTGCCGATAGGGTGCCTTCTATTTTTAACTGATCAAGGTGAACTTCCCATCATTATGCCAGGCCAAGCACTGCTCTTATCTCTACAGAACACCACTCAGAGCACAGACTCAGCTGTCGCTCTATAATGATGAAAGATGTCCACTCATAACTTTGTGCCTGAGTAGAAAAAAGAATAGCTGCTAATTGTTCATGAAAAATGTTCTCCAGGTGGGTGCATGTCAGAAGGCTAACTATGGTGCCTGCCTGAGTCCTGGCCCAGGAAGCTGGGGGAAAATTCTCAACCCAGACTCTGTCAAAGAGCCTAAGCCACTTCCACAGGGCTAAGGAGTGAGTGAGGTCTCCCCACTCACACAGAATTGAACTGCTATAGAATAAGCAGCCCACAAACATCTTTATCCTTAGTGCAAATGGCAAGGAATTCAGAGCTGGAAGATCCTGGAGATCCTATTGGCCTTTAGGTTTTTCTGTAGGCTCCTTGGTGGCAGGAACCACAAACTAAAAACATAAAATCATTGTTTTGGGTGATGATAAAAACTTCTACCCTAGAAGATGGCCTTACGGGTACATAAGGCTGGCAGCCACTCACGTGACCTGACAGGAGTGACCCTAGGAAGGACTGTCTCCCCAGCTTTTGTACTTGAAATTAATGAAGAGGCAGACAATGGGAACTGCGTAATTAATAGAATGTATACACTCTCACACACATATCCTAAATATGAGACATTTTATCTCACTGAAAAGTCCTCATTAATCACTCCTTTGTGCATTTAGAATACCTTTAAAAATGCTAGTATGACCTGGAAGATTTGTGTAGTCTAAATTAGAGTAAACACCACAGGGAAAACAAGATACATCATCCTAGATCTTCAATCTCACCTAAAGATTTGAAAAATAGATCATTTCACGTTAAAACCAAGAAAAGAGGATAAGGGGAAGATGGTGGCAGAGTAGGAGGACCCTAGGTTTGTCTCATCCCACAAATACAACTAGATAACTATGAAATCATCTTAAATACCCCAGAAATTGACCTGAAGACTGGCAGGACAAACTCCACAACTAAAGGTAGAGAAGAGGCCACATTGAAGAAGCTAGGAAGTGCAGAGACGTGGCTTGGGAGAGAAACAGCTTGTGGCCAATGTGGTGGGGAGGGAAGCACAGTTGCAGAGAAGGGCAAGAGACAGACTAGCCCACAGGGGAATGAGCACATGGGGTAAAAGAATCCCCATAGCAACTGGCTTGGAAAGCTAGAGGGCTGGAATTTCATGAGTTCCTGTAACCAACAGGGCTTAAAGCTTGGGGTTTTAAAGATCAGTAGGCTTGGTTCTGGGAGAGCTCAGAGGGCATTGTGCTGCTCTTGGAGAGAAGGCAGGGCAACAGCCCACAGACATACTGGAAACAGGGATCTGAAGAGCCCCTGGGGCACACAGTGGGGAGATTATTTGCTCATCTTGGAGCACATCCCAGAGAGACAAGCATTCATGGAGAGACTGCTCAGAGAACAAAGGAACTGGCCAATGCCATTTCCTTCCCCCACCCCTCAGCATAAGCCCTGGGCCACGTGCAGGAACCAGCAGAGTGCTGACTCTCACTATACTCTGGTGGAATACCCCCTCCCAGTCATGCTTGCCTCAGTCCCAGCATGGTGGGGGGCCCTCCCCCAGAGGACTAGCCTAAAACCCAGCCAATACCACATCTCTCGACCAGGGAGTTTTGCAAGGCCTCAGTTCCAGGGACAGTGAAGACAGGTCTCATTTCCCAAGCAGACCAGAATACACCTAGTCAAAACATACCACATCAGGGCAGGGACCAAATACTGCCCACAACAGGCAAAGAGAGCCTCTGGAGATGACTAGCTTGAAGAATAAAGTGACCAGGTCGCAACAGCAGAGTGCACGCAGCACACACTGGAGACACTCCCAGAAGCACCAGGCCCTGGGGAACAAGGGACGCTACATAGCAGGGCACTACAGGACCTCTTCTTCATAAAGCCGCTACCCTCAAAAACAGGAGACTTAGCCGACTTTCCTAACACACAGAAATAGGCAGAGACTTAGACAAAATGAAAAGAGAAAGGGATTTGTCTCAAACGAAAGAACAGGAAAAGGCCATGGGTGGAGACCTAAGTGCAACAGATATAAATAACATGCCTGATGGAGAATTTAAAGCATTGGACTTGAGAAAAGAGTGGAGGACATCAGTGAGACAATTAACACAGAGATAAGGAATAACATAGCAGAGAGGATAAAGGGCTCAGTAGTGAAACGAGAAACACACTTGATGGAAGGAACAGCAGGCTGGAGGAAGCAGAACAATTAATGACCTAGAAGATGAAGTAGTGGAAAGTAAGCAAGCTGAACAAAAGAGAAAAAAAGAATTATGCAAATGAGAATAGACTTAGGGAAGTCAGTGACTCCACCAAATGTATGAACATTCATATTATAGGAGTCCCAGAAGAAGAAGAGATAAAGGGGCCAGAGAATTTATTTGAAGAAATAATAACTGAAAACTTTCCTAACCAGTGGAAAGAAACAGATATCCAGACCCAGGAGGCACAGAGAATTCCCAACAGAATCAATAAAAGCAGATCCACACCAAGACACAGTGTAATTAAAATGGCAAAATATAGTGATAAAAAATATTAAACACAGCAAAAAGACAGTTACGTACAAAGGAAACCCCATAAGGCTATCAGCAGATTTTTCAACAGAAACTTTGCAAGACAGAAGTGGCATGATCTATTCAGAGTGCTGAATAGGAAAAACTTGCAGCAAGAATACTCTATCCAGCCAGGTGATCATTCAGAATAGAAGGAGAAATAGTTTCCCAGACAAACAGAAACTAAAGGAGTTCATGACCATTAAACCAGCCCTGTGTGAAATATTAGAAGCGGTCTCTTTGAATGGAGGGAAAGGCCAAAAATGACTGTATGAAGGTAGGAAACACAAAAGCAGTACAAATGAGTATTTCTGGGTATGCCTGGGTGGCTCAGTCAGTTATGTGTCTGCCTTTGGCTTAGGTCATGATCCCAGGGTCCTGGGATCCAGTTCCACATTGGGCTCCTTGCTCGGCGGGGAGCTTGCTTCTCCCTCTGCCTGTCACTTCCCCTGCTTGTGCTCTCTCTCTGACAAATTAAGTAATAAAGGAAGGAAGGAAGAAATAAATAAATCTTTAAAAAATTAGTATTTTTGGGGCGCCTGGGTGGCTCAGTTGGTTGAGCGACTGCCTTCAGCTCAGGTCATGATCCTGGAGTCCCTGGATCGAGTCCCGCATCGGGCTTCCTGCTCGGCAGTGAGTCTGCTTCGTCCTCTGACCCTATCCCCTCTCAGGTGTTCTCTCTCTCTCTCAAATAAATAAATAAAATCTTAAAAATAAATAAATAAATAAATAAAATAAAAAATTAGTATTTTTGTAAAAAATCAGTCAAGGAATTCACAAAATAAAAGGATACAAAATATGACACAATATACCTAAAATGTAGGGAGTACAAGAGTAGAGAATGGGTTCAAACTCAAATGACCATCAACTTAATATAGACTGCTATATGCAGAAGATGCTATATACAAACCTAATGGTAACCACAAATAAAAAACCACTAATAAATATGCAAAGAATAAAGAGAAAGAAATCCAAATATATCGCTAAAGAATTTCAGCAAACCATGAAAGAGAGAAAGAAAGGATCAGAGAAAATATTCAGAAATACCTACAAAGCAAATAATAAAATGGCAATAAGTACATATCTATCAATAATTACTCTGGATGTAAATGGACTAAATACTCCAATCAAAAGACATAGGATGTCAGAATGGATATAAAAACAAGACCCATCTATATGCTGCCTCCAAGAGACTCATTTCAGACCTAAAGACACCTGCATACTGAAAGTGAGGGAATGGAGAAACATCTATCATGCAAATGAATTATCAAAAGAAATCAGCACAGCAATACTTACAGTGGACAAAATAGACTTTAGAACAAAGACTGTAACAAAAGTCAAAGAATGACACTATATAATAATAAAGGGAACAATCCAACAAGAAGATATAACAATTGTAAATATTTATGCTCCTAACATAGAAGCACCCAAATCTATAAAGCAATTAAAAACAAACATAAAAGAACTAATTGATAATCATACAATAGTAGTAGGGGACTTTAACCTCCACTTACATCAATGGACAGATCATCTAAACAGAAAATCAACAAGAAAACCGTGGCTTTGAATGACACACTGGACCAGATGGATTTAACAGATATATTCAGAACGTTCCACCCCAAAACAGCAGATTACACATTCTTTTCAAATACACATGGAACATTCTCTAGAACAGATCACATATTAGCCCACAAAACAAGTCTCAGCGAGTTTAGGAAAATCGAAGTCATACCATGCACCTTTTCTGACCACAATACTATGAAACTAGAAGTCAACAAGAAAAACTCTGGAAAGATCACAAATACATTGAGGTTAAATAACATGCTACTAAACAGTGAATGGGTCAACCAGGAAATAAAAGAAGAAATTTAAAAGTACATGGAAGCAAATAAAAATGGAAGTGAAAACATATGGTCCAAAACCTTTGGGATGCTGCAAAAGCAGTTCTAAGAGGGATGTTTATCGCAATACAGGCCTATCTCAAGAAGCAAGAAAAATCTCATATAACCTAAGTTTATGTTTAAAGGAGCTAGCGAAAGAACAACAAATGAAGACTTAAACCAGCAGAAAAAAGGAAATAATAAAGATTAGAGCAGAATTAAATGATATAGAAAATAAAACCAAGAACATTTTTACAATAAATTTGAATGACTTTTTCCCTAAAACTAGAGCCTTCAAATCAATATCATTTTTGAGATGCAATGCCACAGGATATATCCCCAGGCTTTCCTGGGGAATGCTTGCCTTCTCCTTCCTCCACTGTCAGGGGTGTCCCCTGAACAAGTTTAAGGAAAGTGTAGTGAACAGTCACAAAAACATATCTAGGTTTGCAAAGAATTTGTACATTAGATGGCCAATCAGTAGGCACAGGACATTCCCAGGAGCTGTAAGCAGGAGCTTACTGGGGGTGGGAGCAGAGGTGGGGGCGGACACAGAAAGCCCTTGAATCACCAAGATTTAACTATATCACACTTTTTTTGCTCAGATCCAGGCTTCGAGTGGCTCTTGATCTCTGCTGTGGATCGAGGTCTCTCTGCTTCCTACCCTGTTGGGGTAGTCCTTGAGCTGCTTCTCAATCTATTTCCCAGAATGGACATCCACAACCAGAAGGATTCTCAGGAGGAGAGTGACATTCCCCTGGGGATACAGACACTCTGCTCCATTGCCTCACAAAGTCACAGTGAACATTTACTGAGGCAGTGGAGTTCTAGAACCCAGTGTAGCAGCCTTGGGCTAACTCCTTACTGCTCCTGCAGGGATCTTCCCGGCCACTGAATACGGTAGTGAAGAATGAGGACTTTGGATTCAGAGGGACCTGGGATAGAACTGTGCCTCTAAGCTTCAGACCATGACACTTACACAGGGTTAGTTAACCTCTCCGTGCCTCAGTTTCCTCTGCTGTAGAACCAAGAGGGCTGCAGCACATCCCTCCCAGGGCTGTTGTGCCCAGCACCCAGTTAGCTGGGTTCATCCACAGTTCATTTCACCTAAATCCCCAAGAAGCCCTGGGCTCAGCCTTCAAAACTAACTATGGACTTCTTCCTTCCTTCCACTCTGCCTTGTTTCGCCCACCCCCAAACATGAGCACAGTGTCTTGTGCTGATCCTGAAGCAGCCCTGACTGTAAAAGTTACCCGAGGTGGAGCAAATGAGCTCAGTGGCTGGTGCGTGGCACCCGGTCGTCAGAGCCCCTGCCAGGTGGCTTCAGTCCCCGCCCCTCCCCCAGCTGGCCTTCTTACAGCACAACAATCCGGGGACCCCTCCATGAGACATTTTCTCCAGTGTTTTCTTTAACTCTGACAACTGCAACTGAAATTTAGCAGCAGCATGTAGTCCCCCAGGGACGCCTTCTGCATATTTCTCTCTTTCTCGTTCACTCTTGCTGTTACTTTTTACTGCTCCTCTACACCAAAGTTCAGATTTCCTTTTTTTTTTTAATAGAAAAAAATGTTCTTGCAGGGGAGAAAGGCCTTGATTTAATCAAGTTTCATGGTAAGCAAATGAGTATTGCAAAATACCCATCCCAAGTACCAAATGAAGAAATTAAAATAATGCTGCCTACTCTTCAAGTGGGTTTCTTTCTTTCACGAAACTACGAGCTTCACAGCAACACCCAACCTGCCTTCCTCCCTCCAGCAGTTTTTGAGCACTCATTCCATGTCAACCTCTCCGCTACCCACTAGAGATACAGAGATGAAGGGAGCGTGCTCCTCCAGGGCTACACCCACTGGCATCTACACACATGGACAGAATGCAGTGCATTTGGTTAACCTCTGTATGCATCTCTATGCATGCACTGCTGGATACCCTTACAGGCCCACAAGCACAACCTGCAATACCTCCAAACGCCCAGAGAGGGCATCCCAAACACCATCTCTAAAACCAACCCTCACTTCTTCCCAACTCTTCCCTAGCATTTTCTGTCTGCCTTAAAGACACCACTGGCCTCAGGCCCAAGTGGGAGGTGGATCTTTATTTGAGCTTTTCCTCTCTTCCATGGAACATCTCTTCCTGGGTACTCCCAAGTATATTATTTCTAAGGCCCCCAAAAACACCTGCAAGAGAGAAACTAATTGTTCCCATTTTACAGATGACACAACTAAGACTCAGTGGTAAAGCGACCAATTCCAGGTCACATGGTAAGCGTCTGAGTCGGAATTTGAACCCACGTCTCTCTGACTCTAGAGCCAGGGCCTGCCTGTCTCATGGAATGAGAGCCATATTCTTAACAGACAGTGGCTGTGCTGTTTATTCATACTTGACTAATATTTTACTATGATTTGTTCGCATTTCAATAACTTTCCTTTTAATAAATTACAAGGCTTTATGTTTGTATAATCCAGCTTCGTTTTTAGCTTAGAAATCCTAGCCTGACTTTACATAAATTCTTTCATTACATTTCTGACCCTTCCCTTTTTCTATTCTGCTTGAAATGTAACATTTTAAAATGATAAGTTTAAATAAGTAGATAATTGAATTATTTCATGGGAATGTTTTCATTTCCCGGGCACAAGGCAGTCGTGCTGAGCAAGCAGTCACGTGTCTTCACTCAATAAAGCAAAAGCTGCCATGTCTTGGTGCTCAGTAACAAACAACATGGTGCACGTCTGTTAATGGATGGCCCACAATCTACATAGGCTGCAGGAGCCTGGCTGGCTCAGTCAGCAGAGGGTGCGACTCTTGATCTCAGGGTTGTGAGTTCGAGGCCCATATTGGGTGTAGGGATTACTTAAAACAAACAAACAAGCAATAAATAGGCTGAAGGATCTGTTGGGATTCCACGGTTCCTCACTATTTCTCAGTAGGACAAGTCTTATAACATTGATACCTATGAAACAAAAATAATATCTTGGCCTTCAAAGCATCTCAGAGGGCATCAAAAGATTAGAAAATAATCATTTTTATAAAACGGAAGTAATATGAGTGAGGAGAGGAGGCCTCCAGTTGACAACCCAGCAGTTCTCCAGAGATTTCCGGCTTAACTATACCGGAGGTCTTATTACTCTGAGGCTCTCCACAGAGACAGAGTCTCCGGTGCAGGGATCGTGGAGCATCTCAGATGCTCTCTATGTTCAAACCCATTTGCACATGCTCATGTTCCTCTAAGTGTGGCTAGCAGGGTATCCCCAGACCCACTCTGTTCAGACCCTGCCCCTGAGATGAAACATGAGAGGGGCTGGACATGAAGAATCCCACATGACAGTACTAGAGACCTAGCGGTCGAGTATCCTGTGCATCAGCATGTGGGGGAGGGCTCACCAGGGTGGGGCCCTGCTTATCAAGTTGCAAAACATCCAATTGTCCCTGCTTCCCACCACAGGCACATGTCACTCCCAAGGTGACAAGCAAAACTTTAAAACTTATAGAAAATGTGGAAGAATACCCTTATGACCTTGAGTAGCCTTTAGAAAATGATACAAAACAGCAGAAACCATGAAGGAAGGAGATGAGTTTGACTGCATTACAATGGAAAACTTCGCATTAAAAGACACAAGTTTCAAGAAAAGCCAAAGGTTGAGAGATTCCCAATGTACGTTCCATTCCTGATTATATACTCCAGGGAAACTCATATGTGTCCACAAATATGGACAGGAGAAGTTTGCTATGGTATTTTCGGTAATGGCAGAAAAAAAAAGTAACTTAAATGTTTATCAATAGGAGAATAAATAAATGTTGGCATATTTATGTAACTGTAAACAGCATTAAAATGAATGAACTACAATTATATCACTATGGATAAACATCAAAAGCAGTTTTGAAAGAAACCCCAAAGCAACCCAGTGTTGAAGAGAAGGGTATATATGATAGAATCTATATAAAGTTTCAAAACCCTGCACAACCCAACACCGCATATTATTTATATTTTCTATAGGTTTATATGTACATAATACATGCATGCATGAAAATAGTAAACATTAAAGTCACGAGAGTATTTCTACCTGAAGGTGAACGAGATGGCGAGGGCCACCGGGGCACTTGACAATATGGCTAACATTTTGTTTCTTTTCAAAAAGGGATGAAGCAAGTGGTATGTCAATACTTAAGTAGGCTGGGTATTTGATTCCATGATTTGTCCCTACACAGGAAAGTTGTCACAATGTTGAGAAATTCCATTTTTAGGCCACAGTGGCAGCAGCGTAAGGCGCAGCTGTGTGTTAGATTTAAGTGCTAGAGTTAAAGGCGGGTGGGGGCGGGGTTGTCCAGGTATGAATTCACAAAGTTCATTTCCGTGTGTGATGCTGCTAGGCCCACATGGGGAGCGAGAGGGATGGGCCTGTCCTCTAGCAGGTTCTGGTTGGCAGAGGAGGAGAAGATAAGATATGTCTCAGGCAAAGTAGTCTACAAGAGGCATGCTTGTGTGGGGTTCACTGGGATTCTATTTAGTTACAAGGAGTGAGAAACCCTCCAGCCACAAGAAGAGCTGGAACAAAGACCCAAGTTGGGAGTGATGAGAGCATATTCTGCAAGAAAAAAATGTGCCTGGGTTTGGGCCATGTGTAGGGAGCCCGGCCTGAATGTTGGCCTGAGGGGTTTAGATTTAATTCCGGAGACCAGAAAAAGCCACAGAAGGTGTTTGGAAGAGGGAACATTAATCAAGGCACTAGTTTATAGGAGCCATCGAAGTGAGGGCAGAATGTGCAAGGCCAAAACGGGGCCTCTGAAGTAAACCAAGAGACAAAGGAGAGCCTCCAGCGGTAGGAGGCACAACAGAGGAGGTAGAAGCTTCTGGAGCGAGGGGAAGCCGCAGGAACCAGCAAGGAAGGGGAAGGTGGGACCCAAGGTTCTGAGGCTGACTGGCTCTCACTGGTTTTGGAGGGAGGCTGAGGAAACGAGGCTGTGCGGCTTACAGTAAGATTAACACATGGACACTGATGCAGATGACCATGACATGAGAGAAAACCTACAATTATTCTATGCTTGCCGTGTGCCCGGCAATGGCCTCAGCCCTCTCCACAAAGTGGCGCATTCCATCCTCCAGCAACCCTGCTGGGGAGGCACTATTGTCATTCCTGTCTTACAGGTGAGGTAACTCAGGCGAGAAAGGTCACGTGCCCCAGCCAGGGTCATGCAGCTGCCACGTGGTGAGCCAGGGTTTGAACCCAGCCGTCTGACCCCAGAGCCCAGGCTCTGTCGCAAGAGGGGTGGCCAAGCCTTATGTATTGAGGTGTCCCTTGTACCCCCATGATGGGCAAATGCCGTGATTTCTGGGTAGTAAGAAGACTGAAGAAACTGACAGGAAATGACCTCAATCTCTGTAAGCAGAAGGTGGAGTCGTATGTATAGAACAAAGCAGTCTGGGGCTACAGAGCAAGAAACATTAGAAAATGCTGCTTGGAGAATGGGAATTCAGATAAACAGATCTTACAATACCAATGAGAGTCAACTATTAGCATAAACAGATGAATTTGATGAGGATACAAACCATCTGACTGAGAACGCTAAGAGCACAGAAATTAAGGACAGGAATGTACAGATCACTTAAATACTTGATTTTGGAGCCCAGCTGGGAAAAAGAAAGACAAAGTCTGGGGGAATCGGTAAAAGAACATTCATGGAGTTTTCAGCTACAAGGTTGAAAGACTGATAATGAGAGTGAAGGTGGACAGCAGGGTCAGTGGGAATGAGGGCCCGGAGGCAGCAGAAAAACAAGGGCTCACTGTGAGCCCAGGAGAAGCAGATGTTAAGATCTTGGAGAAGACACAGATTTCAGGGACCAGGTCATGGAGGTGTAGCAAGGCCAAGGAAAGGGAACGTGGCCATGGAGAAGCTCCAGGCATTGAGGAGGTCAGAAGATTATGAAGACCTGATAAATAGAAGAATCACCTACGTAAGTAGAAAACTTCCCAATGATGGAGCCAAAGTCAGGAGTGAAAAATCAGGGTGTGGCTATGATGACGGTAGAAGATGCTAAAAGGAGACACACGAAGTGGAAGAGAAATGGCCTGTACAATGCTTCAGGAAAAAGTATGTAGACCCCTCCATCCTAATCCTATGTCTGAAGGGAGAGATGTATTGGAATATACAGCATATGAGTTGACTGGAACTTTTTAAAAAAGCAAACAACTAAAAAAAAAAAAAAAAAAGCAAAAGCAAACAACAACTAGATCGGTAGGTTGGATGCTTTAAAAGGAAAACACTGTATTTTAGCTCCTGTAATGAGCCCAGTAAGAGACGAGGTTTATAGAGAGGGAAAATGGATGGTAATCGGGCAAAAAAATAGGGGCACAAGGAGTATATTAGAGAGATATGGAGTAGTGTACATGAGGCAAGCAAAAGGAAAGGAGAAATCAGAGTAGAGTCGCATTAAATCCAATGTGTCATCTTGGGAATGTACTATAGACTTCCTTCCACGTACCCAGGACACTCATGACTTCTTTACAACTGTTAAGAAATGCGTGTATCTTCCCAGTGCCTTTGCTGAACAACTGGACTTTGAATCAAAGCCTGACTCCTCCTCCGCTCTACTCCAAGGCACATGACCGGCCCGGGCTTCAGTGCTCCTGGGTGACTTGTGAAAGGAGCAGGCAATCCATTACGTGTTCTGTTTGCACCTTTGTTCCCATTACAACCGTAATTCAGACGAAACACACACACGCCTGCATGCTTAGGCGTGAAAGTTAACACCATATACAGTAATATGAAATACTACATATGTGCACTGGGGTTAATTTACAGTTACTGCGGGATCCATAACTTTGTAATTTCCTGGCTTTGGTCTGTATAGTTTTTCAGACTCGACATTTTATTAACTTTTTCTTTAAACCAGCTATCTGTCTTTTGGCTGGTATTCCCCAGGGTATTAGCTTGCATATTTCCAAGCTGAATATCATGTTGTAAAAGTCTGTCTATTTCCCCTCATCTCTCTCAGTCCATCTGTATTTTTTTACATCTAACCTCCTGGGTCTTTGCCTTTTTTGGCTCTGTGAATTTAATTAATGTACTTTTGACTTTCTTTACCAGGTCACTGTTGAAAATTTACATAAAACAGATCCAATTTTTTTTTTTTATCATACCCTAATAGAAGCACTTCAGCTACATTTTCCTTTTCCATATATCTCAATTTATCTTTCCAATACAGCTTCCCTCACTTAAGAATTCTTAGATGCAATCAAACATGAACACTTTTGACTGTTCTTTCTACAGAGAGCCTGGTACATTTGTAGCATTCTCCCAAGTTAAAATCAGTTGATATGTAAAAAGCATTTGATATAATGCTCTTCATAAAATCATCCAGCCCTTCTTTTCGTCTTTGTTCTTCTTGATATTGAAGTGTCTGAGGGATTTCTTCGCTTTTATAGAATTGTTTTCTTATATTTCTCTTGATTTGGGAGAAATGAAGATGTTTTCAGAGAAACAAAATATAGGTATTAGCCTTCTTCCCCATTTTCTCAAAAACAAAACCAACAACGTTACTTTGAGTTGCTAATAAAAAACAAACAAACAAAAAGCCCTCCTATCTGACTGAATGAACAAATTCTAATGCATTTGAGATTTTGAATCTTAGAATGTTAATTGCAAGGATCCATTATGTTTTTCCTCATATTTTTGCTTGCTTGTTCACTATGGCATTTAATGCCAATGATCTACAAATTTATGTCTCTTTTTATCTCTTTTTTTCTTTAAAAACATTCACTGGTAAGCTATGATCAGTTTCTTTGTTCTCCATATTAACAATGTGCTTTCTTGCTAACAGAAACATTTTTATGTCTACACCATAGAAATCAACATTTATGCTACATTTTTGGAAAAGACAACTCAAATCAACTCTAAGGCAGTAACATCTGAGCTTCCATTTTGCCTGTAATTCTTAAAAAAAAATTTTTTTTTTTAAGATTTTATTTATTTGGCAGAGAGAGACACAGCGAGAGAGGGAACACAAGCAGGGGGAGTGGGAGAGGGAAAAGTAGGCTTCCTGGCGAGCAGGGAGCCCGATGTGGGGCCCGATCCCAGGACCCTGGGATGATGATCTGAGCTGAAGGCAGACGCTTAAACACTGACCCACCCAGGTGCCCCTAAAATTTTTTTTATTAACATATAATGTATTATTTGTTTCAGGGGTACAGGTCTGTGATTCATCAGTCTTACACAATTCACAGCGCTCAACATAGTACATACCCTCCCCAATGTCCATCACCCAGCCACCCATCCTTCCCATCCCCCCTCCACTCCAGCAACCCTCAGTTTGTTTTCTAATTCTTACTGCTGATATTCTTAACAGGTTATAAATAAGTTGGCAATGAAACCAATAAAAGTGAACATGCTGAATTCTATTCTTCTTAGAAACCCTATTTAAATACTTCACCTGATTTCCAAATTTTTCTTTGATGACCCTTACTAGTTGAAACAATTTTAATTGTATCATCACTTTCTTTTTGGCTCTTTAAACCATCTAATATTTTAACCAATAGCACACAGACTAAAATGTACCAACGAATACAGCTGGATTGCCATGAGAATGATCAAACTGAATTAAATCTATGAAATGCTGTATGGAAAGACTTAAGAAAAAAGGAGTTACCTTCTGGTTAGCTTTCTACAGAGCACTGCTCCAGTCAGAGCTGAGGATCACAGTGCTCCTGTCATAACCTACAGCCTTCTATGGTTTGGACCTCTGACTCAGAGGGTCTTGGACAGTGAGCTGAGCGTTGGACATCAGGGGGGCCAGCTAGACGAAGAAATTCCGGGACAGCCAGAAATGGCCAGGAAGAAATAGCCTTGTGTTATATGGGGGTAAATTGAGCCCAGCCTTGAAGGAATGTTCCTGGGAGGTGGGGTGGGATGGGGTTGGGAGGGCCGTCAACCTTCCAGCACTCTGCAAATGGTCTTCCAATGCTTTACTGTGGGATCCATTAGAGGATTCTACTCTGATGCTTCAGTGTCATGATCCCACTAAGTAATTCATAGATGAGAACGTAAATGAAAATTTGTGGGATTAGGTTGCCCCCCTTCTCCATTTAAAGATGATTTATTATTTTTCTTTTAATTAAAGGACCCCAGGAAAACACTTGTTTTGAGTCCTGATACTCAGGCCCACCGAGACTTATTTCATAGAACTTTTCACTGAAGGTTCAGCAGGTCCTGTCTGCGTCTCTACAATGTATTACTTCCATGGACACTCGGGCCCACAGCCTCCCCGAATCCTTCCTCATAATCCCCAACATCTGTTCTATGTCCAGTGCTGACCAATGTGGGAATCGGCAAGTATTGGCTGTCAGCGTCGACACAGATGAGCAAACATGCTCACAGAGCGTCAGCTGGCCCTGTGATTTCAGCTGAACATGCCGGACATAAGCAAGGCTCTAGTTTAAACCATTTGTGACACAGAGGAAACACCTGTTTAGAAGTCATCCAAAATAAACGGTGTTGAGTAATTTGAGGGGTTGAGGTTGATAGAGCAGTTCAGATTGCAGAGCTCTGGGTACTTGGGTGCATTATATACCCCAAATCCCTAGGGTTGAGGCTAACATGTACTTCTCCAGTGTTTGGAGTGAGGATGGTCTATTTAAAGTTGGGGTGAATCTTATTCCTTTTTGGGTGACACACAGAATTTTATGAAATCCATAGCTTCAACCTCAACCAAACGTCTTATCTTCCCTTATTTTGGACTCAAGCCTAATACCTTTCATAAAAAAAAATTAAAACATAATGTGCTGCTTTTAATAGAACGCTTGATTTATTTGGGGAGAATAATATGACCCAAAGGAAAAGCTGGATCTTTGTACAGTAGTGAATTACACTGGACTGTGAGCCATGTCTCCCTTTCTACCTAATCAATTGCCCAGCTGGGGAAAGTGACTAAATTCACTCAAGTGTGATGATCAGTAGAGGCATTCTAGAGGCATTGTGGTGTTGCGTTGTTCCAAAGGTATCCAGGGTGGAATGACAAAGAATATGAAACAAAAAGAAAAATAAGGCAACACAATTTAACATGAAATACCAAATGAGACATGTCCTTCAGATATGCAACCTGCCTCTCACTGTAAGCTAATATGGTGAGTTTAATGATTAAGTAACAATCTCCTTGAGTCCAAGTTTGCCCATCTACAAAATGGGGCTATCTTACCCTTGCAGAGTGGTTGCTGGGCATCCAATAAAAAATAAATGACCTAGGATGGTACTTGGCACTGGAATTTTTAGTACACTGCAAACTTTGGCAAAATCTAACTCTCTGGCATGGAATGTGAGGCTGTTGATGGTCCGGCTCCTGTCTATCATCAAGATCCTGCTCTTGGCCTTTCATCACCAGAACCCTGCACTCCAGCCATGCTGAACTGTCTGCATGTCTCCCAATCCTCAATATTCTTTTTTTTTTTCTTTTTCTTGGTCTTTGCCCATCTCATTCTTTGCCCAGCTGACAATGCCCCATTCTGCCATTGCTCTGACTTTTAGAATTCTTCCTCCCTCAAGATTCAGTTCAAATATCACTTCCTCAGTTTCTCCAGGCAGGATTATATACTTCCATTTTTTTTTTTTTTTTGCATGGCTACCATCTGTCAGGCACTGGACTAGCAACTTGCCTCCCTCTCATTTAGTACACACGCATGGCCCTATAAAAATCTCATCATCTTCCATCTTACAGATGCAAAAGTTTGGTTCAGAGAGGTCACATGATCTTCCTAAGGTCATGCTGCTGGCCAGAGGTCAGAACCACTGTTTGCTCCAGGTCCATCAACCCCAGAGTGCCTGCTCTTTCCACTGTACCCTGCAATCCTGCATTATGTGCAATGTTCTGCTTCTTTGTTTACCCATCTTCATTAGACTGAAAGCTTCCTAATGATAGGGATGTGTTCTATCCAACTGAGCAGCTGGTTTGTCCCAGGCAGCCACTTATTAACAGATTCACTAGAGACAACAAAGGGGAACCTATTTTCTGCACAGGCTATCCATATATACTACATATTTGATACTGCCTTCTTTGTCGGGTCTAAACATCTGGAAAGGAAGCGAAAGCCTCGCACATGAGTACCATCCAGGGAACACCTGTTTGTAAATCTTTAGCGATGGACACTAAATGTTTTTGTCTGGATTCTTAAGGGTTCTTGGATCAACATCAGGTAAACCTTCCCTCTTGGGTGGCTTTCCAGCAGTTAGATACTAGGGTTGGCTCTCAGCACATGGGTCTATTTTAAGCCAATTAGCTAGAAGCATCCACTCTATGAAGTGCAGTGTGCCCACAGTCAGGCCAGCCCGCCTCAGCCCTAGGAGATATGGCTGCCTACCTTTATTGCCACAGCCATGATCCTGGCAACAAATTCCCCTGGAGACCTGACTCTGAATGATATCTTCAGAGCAAGAGTCCCATAGTGTAATGACAAAGTGGCTCCGGTTTAACTTACTGTAGTAGTCCCTGTCACTTCCATGACTGCTGGGAAAGCTGGTCACACGACAGACACTCCACTGACCTTAGCTGTGTGTGCAGTCTCTCATGTGACCTCTGAGGCCTCTCAGACCAGGCCTGCTCATAGCATAGCGCAGGTCTAGCTACTCCCCGCCTGTGGGAGGGGTCTACGTGCACAGCGCTTCCGTCTTCCCTTGCCCACTGGCCGCAGCTAATGGAGACGTGTCTGTCTATGTCCCGGGATAGTCGTGATAATTGTTGCCATTTACTGAACACTCATCCTGAGCCAGGCATGGTGTGAAGTGCATTAACGTGAATTATTTTATCGAATTAACACAGTAAACAGTAAACACAGTGCAGTTTTTCCCACCTGGATCTCCCTTTTGTAGATGATATAAAAATGCAGGAAGGGATCAGGTGACTTGTCCAAGGCCACATGGGCAGGAAGTGGTCTAGCTGGGAGATCCTGTGCTCCGAACTGCCTCTCAGGCAACCCTGGGTCTTATTAAAGGGATCCAAGAACACGACTGCCAACCCAGGCAGGAAACTGGGCTGGCCCTGCCGTGTAATCTGGTATCAGGGGAAGAAGCTGAGTAAACAGAAGTCAGAGTGGGAGTTCATGTACAGCTCACAATAACGCACTGGTAATGGGAAACCTAAATAAGGAGATAAAAAGTGAAATTTGGGGGGCATTAAATATGGTTCTTTTCAGGTCTAAACTCCATGACTGACTTCCCCAGCAGGCTTTGAGCAATCAAAACACCCAAGACAAATCCCATAAGCATACCTAATTGAATAATCCAGATTCTGTTTGCTTGGGTTTTGAAGCATCAAAACAGTCCCTTTATATGCTGACTTTGGCTCCCCTGCAGTTTTAATTAAGCCTCCCAAAGCTCCCAAGGCTCCCAAGCATATTAAAATGAGGCAGAAAGAAAGCCTGCGGCCTTTGATGCCAATGACCACAAGGTGCAAGAATTCTGGTTTGATCTGTGCTAGAGCAGCTACGGCTGATCCTCAGAGCCAACCCAAAGGAAGAATTCTCTATTTATTTTCCTTTGTGGGGAGGGGGTGGTGATTACTCAAGTGATGAAAAGGTTTCTTTCTTGTGGGAAGCTGCAACAAAACAGGCACCAGGGAATCCCCAGGCAGACCGGCAGTTCTGTTCTGGCCAATCCCAAGAGACTGGAGATGAGCGCTCATCCGTCAAGGACCACACTAGGGCTTTTCCCTTGCTGGGCCTCTCTGAGATCCATGTTCAGCACCCCATCTGCTCAGCCAATAGATTTTAGTGCTTTTTTCCTGCTTTAGGGGAATGAAGTCATGTCATGCCCACCCCTTCTGGCTAAGTTTATTACAAAACCCTAAGCTCTCTGGCTCTACCCTATCTTGGATGCCACTCAGGACTTCTTACCAAGTATCTTCTCTGGGGCTGGCTAAGAACTTCAAGATGATTCCCCGGTTCTCCCTGAGTTAGGTTCCCGTGTTTCCAACAGATAACTCAGCTTGCTCTCCCTGCCTCGATGGTACGTGTGGCACCACTGCCCCAGCCCACCTGTTTATCCAGCAGGCCGGGCAACCAGGCCCTGTGCTCAGAAGTGTGCTGGGTGCTGAGGCCAACGGGACACATTCTTCTCTAGCATCTTACATGCTAGTTCAAGAGAGAAAAAAACACAGACCATTTCTGTCTAGCACAGATAAGCTCAGAAATGATGATATAGCAGTGTACTCTGGGAAAGCAAGGGTGGCAGAGACCACTTCTGGTTGGGGACAAATACAAAATGCATCATAAAGTGACACGTACTGAACGAGTAAAGAATGGGTAGGGATGGGTGCCTGGGTGGCTCAGTTGGTTAAGTGACTGCCTTCGGCTCAGGTCATGATCCTGGAGTCCCGGGATCGAGTCCCACATCGGGCTCCCTGCTTGGCAGGGAGTCTGCTTCTCCCTCTGACCCTCCTCCCTCTCATGCTCTCTGTCTCTCATTCTCTCTCTCTCAAATACATAAATAAAATCTTTAAAAAAAAAAAAAAAGAATGGGTAGGGTTACTATATAAAAGGTGGCAATGGGAGGGACATTCAGGTGGAGGACAAGGAGCAACAAAGAGATGCAGGCGGCAGTGAAGGGTTCAATTTGCTCAATCACACATCACGTACATGGGCGTTGTGAGGGAAGAGGTGGGAAAGGCTGGTGGAAGTCAGACTCTAGAGGCCCTAGAGCAAGAGGCTGAGGAACTGAGACTTTATTTGATAGACAGTGAGACAACCTTCATTTGTCATTCACACAAAGAGTACTTTTGAGCCCATGTTATGAGTAAGACACTAAGCTAGTTGCTGGGCACACAATGAAGAAAAAAAAAAGGATATTTCCTCAACTCAAGGTGCTGACATTCTAGGGGTGGGAGGAATAGATCATTAAACAAATAACACAACTGACGTTCCTGTCATTCACGTCAATGAAGGAAAATATTTCGATGTAATTATAAAGAATAATGAGGGGTCCTAGGGTTTCTCTTAAGAAGTACCATTTGAGCTGAGCCCAAAAGAAGGGTTAGATATTTCCAGGAGAGTTTGGGCAAGGAGTTTGGAGTACTGAACATGGAAAGAACAGCACCTGCAAAGGCCATGAGCAGGAAAGACCTTAGTCAATGTGAAGAACTGAAAGATGAGCTGTACCACTGGACGGACGGTGTTTCAGGAGGAAGCTGGCAAGACTCACAGGGCTAGCTCAGGCTGGGCCTTGTCTGCCACGTAAAAGATTTTGGCTCTACACAGAATTCTAAATCATTAAAGGGTTTGAAAGGGGGAAGAGCATAATTTCACACTGTTAAGAGAACATTCCAGTTGTGGTGCAGAAAATAGGGAGGAACAAGATGAGAAGCAAAGAGCCAAGCCAAAGGTAGTGGCCTGTGCCAGGGTGAGGGCATGAAAATGAGGGTAAAGGGACAGAATGGGAAGATATTTGGGAGGAAGAATGGACAGGACTCAGTGACGGATTAAGTGTGAGTTAGGGTGAGGGAGGTGCCAAGGAGGTGATCGGGTAAGTAGGATAGACTCACACAGAAAAACCAATGAAGATATTCCTACACTTACAGGCCGCCATCAGGAGGGCAGCACTAGAAATATAAACTGCAGGAAAGGTGTGAGAAATTTTTGCTGAGGGAAAATGGGTAAGATTTGAATAGAGTTTGTGGGAAGAGGATGAGGAAGATTCTAGGGTGACTTGGATTAAAGATCTATAATCTAGCAGTTGGAAACAGAGACTACTTCCAACACTGGGCCAAAGTGGGACAGATTTGAGACACAGTCACAGAAATAGTATACGAAGCTGGGTTTAGAGTAGAAGAGACTGGCAGGGGAGAAAGGGGAGGGAGAAGAGAAATGCAATGGAATGTTGAGGGACCTCTACATCTCAGGGAACAAAGAAAGACAGGAAACAGAGGAAGACCAGAGGGTCAGAGGAGAGCTTCAACAAGGCGGGAGAAGACAACAGTGTCAAACGTTGCAGAAAGGCTGAGGAACAGCAAGACTAAGACCCATAGTTCCAGGGACTAGAAAGACATTCATGACCTGAAGGTTAAGTGAGTGCCAGGAGTAAAGGAATGTGAGGGACACAGGAGGACACGTATAGGTTACTCTTTCACCAAGCTTGGGAGGGAAATAGTGCGCAGAGTACTTTAAGGGGGGAAAACCAAGGACAAGGAAGGTGTTTGGGGAGCTCATGTTAGGGAAATAGCCAGTGAACATAGAGAAATTAAAAATGTACAAGAAGTCCAGGATTAGGCAAAGTTTTTATATTTGCTTTGTTCTGGGGGAGAAGGAGTACCCACTAGGTTGTACTTGTCCACGGGTAACTAAAAATTCAACAAACTGCTCAATCAACAAACAGTTGCTGACCATTCTCCCAAAATAATTCCGGATATAGGTCCTTGCTCCTCCGTGCTATCAAGTCCCCAGGCTTTTCCTGTCCTGCAGCAGCACCACCCACAGTGTAGGCTTTCTGTCCCCTTGCTTCTGGCCTCACAGTCCCCGAATGGCTGTGGAGGCAAGGCATCCTATCTGTCTTCCAAGAAGGAAGAGAATGTAGCCCCATCCAGCTCCACTCTCACGAAGGTAGCCCATGGCCAAGTTTCCCTAATGCTTGCCGGCCATTTCCTGCTCATGTGGCAATGTGTCACTACAAGGGAGGCTGGGGACCCAAATGTTTGTCTTTTCAGCACCCTTCATAGGCAGTGGTAGGAAGAAAAGATTTGTTAATGGCATCTGAGTTAGCCATAGAGATGCAGACAATGATCTGGGGAAGAGGTAGTTAGGCTTAACACATGGAGAAAGTACAGTTCCTGAGAAGGGAAGAGAAGACAGGGGATACAGAGGTGTCTTGAGAAAGCAAACCGTGAAACTGGAGGTGGGTGAGATGGGTGGGTTATCAGTGTGGGATGTGGGACTGTCCTCTCAGCGAGCATGAGGGAGGGAGGAAGAGTAGGGTTACACAGTCCAGAGAGAATTGCAGGACACGGGAATCTCACCTGGGGCAACACGACAGTGAGTCAGCAGAACGGGGAACCCCCAGGGGCTGGCTGGCTCTAGCGTGGGAAGCCTAGAACAATGTTCTGTCACTGAAACACCCCTGCCAGATATCAGTTTTCTTTGCATAATTGAGAACAACCATTTTATTTTTCTTAAAAGGTTGGCTCTTAAGGTTGGTTCTAGAAGGTTGGCTATATTCCTGAAAATATTTAAGGGACTGGTTGAGCCACTTCTAGAGAAGGAAATACCAATCACTACAGGCCTAACGTAAAGTAGGGAGAGAAAACGGAGGAAAATGGGTCAATGATTTTCATTTGAACACAGAGAAATAAATGGAATAAATAATTCTTCACATTCTTCAATGACAGAAATGATGTAATTTTGAATCAATTGAAAGGATTCTAATATCTCTTATTCCGAAGGGAGTCTTTAAACATGCACATCTGCCGACTCTTTGCCTCTTCTTTAAAGCAGGTTCCCCGGCCATCTGCTCTGGGAGCCCGGAAGTGTTGGGCAGGTTGTTACTTCTGCCAAGCGGGATCTACTTTCTAACTGAGAGAAAATGTGGGCTTGTAGAACTTACCGATTGTTTTCTCTGGGGTTTGAAACCATAACATTTCCATTCAGAGGAAATAGTCTAGGATGTTTATTTTTTCAGACTTCATGAATATTAAAAGCCCCATAATTGAAGCCAAAACATAAGGAAAATGAGTGCAGTGATATCAAATGTGGGTGTTCTGCCTTCAAAGTAGTCTTCATCCATGTAAAATGTTTGAAGCAAAAGAAGATAAATGGTATACATATACAGCTACATTAAATATAGTTCTGGAGGGGTGCCTGGGTGGCTCAGTCGTTAAGCAGCTGCCTTCGGCGAATTCTCGGGGGTGGAGCAAGATGGCGGAGGAGTAGGAGACCTGGATTTCATCTCCTCTCAGGAATTCAGCTGGATAGGGATCAAACCATTCTGAACACCTACAAACTCAACAGGAGATCGAAGAAAAGAAGAGCAACAACTCTCTCATCGGAAAAGCGACCACTCTCTGGAAGGTAGGACGTGCGGAGAAGTGAATCCGAGGCCATATTCGGGAGGATAGATGGCGGGGGAGGGGCCTCCGTCGGCCACTTCTGGCAAGTGATAGAGCCACGGAGCACAAAATCGGAAATTTTAAAAGTCTGCTCCGCTGAGGGATGTCACTCTGGTGGCTAAGCAGGGGGTGGAACCCTCGCGGGACAGTGTGGTCTCAGGACCCTCGGGGTCACAGAAAGACCAGGGGTGCCTGAGTGTGGCAGAGCTCCCAGGTATCGGAGCAGGGAAGCCGGCTGCAGAGGCGGAGCCCAGGCACAGGCTCTTAGCTCGGGGTGGCCATAAACCGTGATCCGCGGCACAGTCGGGCCCCTGCTCCTCCAGCAGGGACCCAACAAGCAGCAGATCCAGGGAGACTCACCTTCCTCCCCGGGGAGGAGCCGGGCGGGAGCGCACCGCAGGGATCTGCTGGGTTTGAAGACTCTACCCGGGGTTGGGTGCCAGAGATAGAAACGCGTGGTCACAGGCCGGGTGAGCATGGAGTGCGGCCAGAGACCAGGGAGACGGGAGTGACTGACGGCTTTTCTCTGGGGGCTCATTGAGGAGCGGGGCCCCAAGTTCTCGGCTCCTCCAGGGCAGGGATTGGGAGGCCGCCATTTTCACTCTCCGCCTCCAAAGCTGTATGGAAAGCTCGCAGGGAACAAAAGCCCCGGAGAGCAAACCCGAGCAGATTACTTAGCCGGGAGGGGGCAAGGGCGGGGCACTTCCGCCTCCGGCAAAGACATTTGGAAACCACAGCAACAGGCCCCTCCCCAGAAGACCAGCGAGAACAGCCAGCCAAGACCAAGTGTACCGATCAATGAGAACGGCAGAACTCCAGGGCTAGGGGACTACTGCACATAGAATTCATGGCTTTTTTACCATGATTCTTTAGTCTTTCAAAGTTAATTTTTTTTTAGCTGTCTTTTTTTCTTTTTTTTTTCTTTTTGAATTTTTCTTTTTCCCTTTTTCAACCAACATCTTATCAATCCCTTTTTTTGAAAAACATTTTTATTTTTCATTTTTAGAGTCATATTCTCTCCCTTCATAGTAGTTACCCATATTTTTGGCATATATATATAAGTTGTTCTCTCTTTAAAATTTTGAGATAGTTTCTTCTGACAGATTAAAATATACCCTAAATCTCTACTATATGGTGTTTTCTACTCCCCTGCCTGATCACATTCTCTCCCTTTTTTTTTCTTTTTTCTTTTTTAAATCCTCTTCTTTCTTTTTTCAAACAACTTCTTATCAATTCCTTTTATAAAATTTTTTGTAATTTCCATCTTTACAGTCATATTCCATCCCTTCATCATATCAACCCTTATTTTTGTACATATATAAGTTTTTCTTTCTTTAAAATTTTGGGAGGCACTTTCTTCTAACAGAACAAAATACACCCCAAATCTAGTGTGTGGCACTGATCTATATACCAGCCTGATCATATTTGATCACATTATGTTTTTTTGTTGTTGTTGTTTTGTTTTGTTTGTTTTTATCTTTATCTTTTTCTTTTTTCTCTCTTTCCGTTTCTTTTTCCACTGCTTTAGGTCTTTTCTGATTTGTTTAGAGTATATTTTCTGGGGACGTTGTTACTCTGCTAGCATTTTGTGCTCTCATTAATCTATTTTCCTCTGCACAAAATGACAAGACGGAAAAAATCACCTCAACAAAAAGAACAAGAGGTAGTACCAACTGCCAGGGACCTACTCAATACAGACATTAGTACGATGTCAGATCTAGAGTTCAGAATCATCACTTTAAAGATACTAGCAGGGCTTGAAAAAAATATGGAAGTTATTAGAGAAACCTTTTCTGGAGAAGTAAAAACTAAAATCTAACCAAGTAGAAATCAAAAAGGCTATTAATGAGGTGCAATCAAAAATGGGGGCGCTAACTGCTAGGATAAATGAGGCAGAAGAGAGAATCAGTAATATAGAAGACCAAATGATGGAAAATAAAGAAGCTGAGAAAAAGAGAGATAAACAACTACTGGATCACGAGGGCAGAATTCAAGAGATAAGCAATACCATAAGATGAAACAACATTAGAGTAATTGGGATCCCAGAAGAAGAAGAAAGAGAGAGGGGCAGAAGGTATAATGGAGCAAATTATAGCAGAGAACTTCCCTAATTTGGGGAAGGAAACAGGCATCAAAATCCAGGAAGCACAGAGAACCCCTCTCAAAATCAATAAAAATAGGTCAACACCCCGACATCTAATAGTAAAACTTACGAGTCTCATAGACAAAGAGAAAATCCTGAAAGCAGCTCGGGAGAAGAGATCTGTAACCTACAATGGTAGAAACATTAGATTGGCAACAGACCTATCCACAGAGACCTGGCAGGCCAGAAAGGACTGGCAGGATATATTCAGGGCACTAAATGAGAAAAATATGCAGCCAAGAATACTCTATCCAGCTAGGCTGTCATTGAAAATTGAAGGAGAGATAAAAAGCTTCCAGGACAAACAAAAACTAAAGGAATTTGCAAACACGAAACCAGCCCTACAAGAAATCTTGAAAGGGGTCCTCTAAGCAAAGAGAGGGCCTAAAAGCAACATAGACCAGAAAGGAACACAATATACAGGACAATATACAGTAACAGTCACCTTACAGGCAATACAATGGCACTAAATTCCTATCTTTCAATAGTTACCCTGAATGTAAATGGGCTAAATGCCCCAATCAAAAGACACAGGCTATCAGACTGGATTAAAAAACAAGAGCCATCAATATGCTGTCTGCAAGAGACTCATTTTAGAACCAAAGACACCCCCAGATTGAAAGTGAGGGGGTGGAAAACCATTTACCATGCTAATGGATACCAAAAGAAAGCTGGGGTGGCAATCCTTATATCAGACAAATTAGATTTTAAACCAAAGACTGTAATAAGAGATGAGGAAGGACATTATATCCTACTTAAAGGGTCTATCCAACAAGAAGATCTAACAATTGTAAATATCTATGGCCCTAACATGGGAGCAGCCAATTACATAAGGCAATTAATAACAAAAGCAAAGAAACACATCGACAACAATACAATAATAGTGGGGGACTTTAACACCCCCCTCACTGAAATGGACAGATCATCTAAGCAAAAGATCAACAAGGAAATAAAGACTTTAAATGACACACTGGACCAAATGGACTTCACAGACATATTCAGAACATTCCATCCCAAAGCAATGGAATACACATTCTTCTCTAGTTCCCATGGAACATTCTCCAGAATAGATCACATCCTAGGTCATAAATCAGGTCTCAACCAGTACCAAAAGATTGGGATCATTCCCTGCCTATTTTCAGACCACAATGCTTTGAAACTAGAACTCCATCACAAGAGGAAAGTCGGAAAGAACTCAAATATGTGGAGGCTAAAGAGCATCCTACTGAAGAATGAATGGGTCAACCAGGAAATTAAAGAAGAATTAAAAAAATACATGGAAACCAATGAAAATGAAAACACAACTATTCAAAATCTTTGGGATGCAGCAAAGGCAGTCCTAAGAGGAAAGTAAATAGCAATACAAGTCTTTCTCAAGAAACAAGAAAGGTCTCAAGTACACAACCTAACCCTACACCTAAAGGAGAAAGAGAAAGAACAGCAAATAAAGCCTAAACCCAGCAGGAGAAGAGAAATCATAAAGATCAGAGCAGAAATCAATGAAATAGAAACTAAAAGAACAGTAGAACAGATCAACAAAACTAGGAGCTGGTTCTTTGAAAGAATTAACAAGATTGATAAACCCCTGGCCAGACTTATCAAAAAGAAAAGAGAAATGACCCAAATCATCAAAATCATGAATGAAAGAGGAGAGATCACAACCAACACCAAAGAAATACAAACAATTATAAGAACATATTATGAACAACTCTATGCCAGCAAATTAGATAACCTGGAAGAAATGGATGCATTCCTAGAGATGTATCAACTACCAAAACTGAACCAGGAAGAAATAGAAAACCTGAACAGACCTATAAGCACTAAGGAAATTGAAGCAGTCATCAAAGATCTCCCAAAAAACAAAAGCCCAGGGCCAGATGGCTTCCCAGGGGAATTCTACCAAACATTTCAAGAAGAATTAATACCTATCCTTCTGAAACTGTTCCAAAAAATAGAAATGGAAGGAAAACTTCCAAACTCATTTTATGAGGCCAGCATTACCTTGATCCCAAAACCAAACAAAGACCTCATCAAAAAGGAGAATTACAGACCAATATCCCTGATGAACATGGATGCAAAAATTCTCACCAAAATACTAGCCAATAGGATCCAACAGTCCATTAAAAGGATTATTCACCACGACCAAGTGGGATTTATCCCTGGGCTGCAAGGTTGGTTCAACATCCGCAAATCAATCAATGTGATACAATACATTAACAAAAGAAAGAACAAGAATCATATGATCCTCTCAATAGATGCAGAAAAAGCTTTTGACAAAGTACAGCATCCTTTCTTGATCAAAACTCTTCAGAGTATAGGCATAGAGGGTACATACCTCAATATCATAAAAGCCATCTATGAAAAACCTACAGCGAATATCATTCTCAATGGGGAAAAACTGAGAGCTTTCCCCCTAAGGTCAGGAACGCGGCAGGGATGTCCACTATCACCACTGCTATCCAACATAATATTGGAAGTCCTAGCCACAGCAATCAGACAACAAAAAGAAATCAAAGGCATCCAAATTGGCAAAGAAGAAGTCAAACTCTCACTCTTTGCAGATGATATGATACTTTATGTGGAAAACCCAAAAGACTCCACCCCAAAACTGCTAGAACTCATACAGGAATTCAGTCAAGTGGCAGGATATAAAATCAATGCACAGAAGTCAGTGGCATTCCTATACACCAACAACAAGACAGAAGAAAGAGAAATTAAGGAGTCGATCCCATTTACAATTGCACCCAAAACCATAAGATACCTAGGAATAAATCTAACCAAAGAGACAAGGATCTGTACTCAGAAAACTATAAAATACTCATGAAAGAAATTGAGGAAGACACAAAGAAATGGAAAAATGTTCCATGCTCATGGATTGGAAGAACAAATATTGTGAAGATGTCAATGCTACCTAGAGCAATGTACACATTCAATGCAATCCCCATCAAAATACCATCCACGTTTTTCAAAGAAATGGAGCAAATAACCCTAAAATTTGTATGGAACCAGAAAAGACCCCGCATAGCCAGAGGAATGTTGAAAAAGAAAAGCAAAGCCGGCAGCATCACAATTCCGGACTTCCAGCTCTATTACAAAGTTGTCATCATCAAGACAGTATGGTACTGGCACAAAAACAGACACATAGATCAATGGAACAGAATAGTGAGCCCAGAAATGGACCCTCAACTCTATGGTCAACTCATCTTTGACAAAGCAGGAAAGAATGTCCAGTGGAAAAAAGACAGTCTCTTCAACAAATGGTGTTGGGAAAATTGGACAGCTACATGCAGAAGAATGAAACTGGACCATTTCCTTACACCACACACAAAAATAGACTCCAAATGGTTGAAAGACCTCAATGTGAGACAGGAGTCCATCCAAATCCTAAAGGAGAACACAGGCAGCAACCTCTTTGACCTCAGCCAAAGCAACTTCTTCCTAGAAACATCGCCAAAGGCAAGGGAAGCAAGAGCAAAAATGAACTATTGGGACTTCATCAAGATAAAAAGCTTTTGCAAAGCAAAGGAAACAGTCAACAAAACCAAAAGACAACCGACAGAATGGGAGAAGATATTTGCAAATGACATATCAGATAAAGGGCTAGTATCCAAAATCTATAAAGAACTCATCAAACTCAACACCCAAAGAACAAAGAATCCAATCAAGAAATGGGCAGAAGACATGAACAGACATTTTTCCAAAGAAGACATCCAAATGGCCAACAGACACATGAAAAAGTGCTCAATATCGCTCGGCATCAGGGAAATCCAAATCAAAACCTCAATGAGATACCACCTCACACCAGTCAGAATGGCTAACATTAACAAGTCCGGAAACGACAGATGTTGGTGGGGATGCAGAGAAAGGAGAACCCTCCTACACTGTTGGTGGGAATGCAAGCTGGTGCAGCCACTCTGGAAAACAGTACGGAGGTTCCTCAAAAAGTTGAAAATAGAGCTACCGTATGATCTAGCAATTGCACTACTGGGTATTTACCCCAAAGATACAAAAGTAGGGATCCGAAAGGGTACGTGCACCCCGATGTTTATAGCAGCAATGTCCACAATAGCTAAACTGTGGAAAGAGCCAAGATGTCCATCGACAGATGAATGGATAAAGAAGATGTGGTATATATATACAATGGAATATTATGCAGCCAGCAAAAGGAATGAGATCTTGCCATTTGCAATGACGTGGATGGAACTGGAGGGTATTATGTTGAGTGAAATAAGTCAAAAAGAGAAAGACATGTATCATATGATTTCACTGATATGAGAAATTCTTAATTGCAGGAAACAAACTGAGGGTTGCTGGAGTGGGCGGTGGGGTGGGAGGGATGGGGTGACTGGGTGATAGACACTGGGGAGGGTATGTGCTCTGGTAAGTGCTGTGAATTGTGCAAGACTGTTGAATCTCAGATCTGTACCTCTGAAACAAATAATGCAATATATGTTAAGAAAAAAAAAAGAAGAAGGTAGCAGGAGGGTAAGAATGAAGCAGGGGAAATTGGGAGGGGTAGATGAACCATGAAAGACGATGGACTCTGAAAAACAAACTGAGGGTTCTAGAGGGGAGGGGGGTGGGAGGATGGGTTAGCCTGGTGGTGGGTATTGAGGAGGGCACATTCTGTATGGAGCACTTGGTGTTATGCACAAACAATGAATCATGGAACACTACATCTAAAACTAATGATGTAATGTAGGGGATTAACATAAGAATAAAAAAAAAAAAGTATCTGCCTTAGGCTCAGGTCATGGTCCCAGGGTCCTGGGATTGAGGTCTGCATCTGGCTCCCTGCTCCACGGGGAGCCTGCTTCTCCCTCTCCCACTCCCCCTGCTTGTGTTCCCTCTCTCGCTGTGTCCCTCTCTGTCAAATAAATAAAATCTTTAAAAAAAAAATATATATAGCTCTGGAGACGAAGTGATCACAATTTTATCTGGGCTTTTGACATACCCCATGATGGAAGGCAGCATGAGTATGAAACGCGCTGTTAATGTGAGTGCACCACAGAGAAGGAGCAGACCCCTCCTGGAAATTCAGTGTGCCATTTCTTTCTCAAAGGTTCAGATTTATTCAGCCCAGATATACCGTGAACCTCTGAGGATTTACATATCTTCAATTTAATGTGAAGAACTAATAACCAGTGAGGGGCTTAGATAAGAGACCTTATGAATATTCAAGCCTTTTGAGTATCCCAGTGCCAAGACACACATTTCTCAACATGAACCCGTGTACCACCGAATGCATCATATTATTTCTTGCCCGATGCTGCTGGTGCAAGAGCAGAGACCCACGGTTGGAGAAACACTCTGGTATTGTGACAAACACAGTTCAGGATGCTGACTTAGACAGCTACCAGCCTACTTGGGGATTGAGAATGATTCAGGTTCCGCAAAAAAAGTCAATTTTTTTTTTTTTAAGAGAAAAACCAAACACTAAATCACTTCTGAAGTGAAGGAGCCATTAAAATTCATTCAATAAAGGTGATAAAATGCAGAATTCTAACTTCTTTTTTTTTTAATTAAATGCTTTCCCCAGTGTGTTGAGTAGTACGGGAAGGCTGTAGGATTCCCCATGCAAAGACCAGCCATGCGGTTGGGGTGGAGGGAACAATACTGACCTAGGGTTTATGCACTTGCGTGAGAACCAACTGTGTGGCTGACACCCAGGAAAGGGAAGAGGGAGTGGGCAGGAGGAAAAGAAAATACCAAAGAAGCACACAGAGGAGAGACGAGGAGAAGGAAGCCCAGGAGAATATAGGGAGTGCATGTCTCCTGCTGTTCCCATGGTCCTCCATGGTTTTCTGGCCTCAAGGCAGGTGCTGACCACCTCGTTTTTCCATTCATTGGTTCATTCCTTCAAACATTTCTGAGAGTTAACTAAATACAAACTGTATTAGTTTTGCAAGAATTTAAAATTTAACTTTTCTTGTGTGACTGGTCATGAATACTTGATTTTTTATTTTCTAAATTTATGCTTATTTTTGAGACATGATCCATCAATTCCGTGTTTCTCATTCATTCATTTGGCAAAACATCCATGGAACACCTGCCGTATGCCAGATATAGCACTGTATGCTGGAGACATGGTGGACTGTAAGGGAGACACAGTTTATGCCCTCCAGGGCCTCCTGTCTACTGGAAAAGAAAGATATTCAGGGAATAAATGTCATGGAAGTAACAACGGGGACGACAGCATGCTCTGGGAGGTGACGGCAGCTGAGGCAGGAGTAGGGAGCCATCAGGAACCCCCCCCCACCCCCCGCAATAAGTCACTTTTCGGCAGAAGCTTGAAGGAGGAGGAGTAGTGGATCAGGTATCAGGGGAAGGCGTGCCGCTGGAAGGAGCAGAGGGCCCTGTTCCAGGCCTGGGCAGAGCCCCAGATGCTGGAGAGAGCTGGAACATTCCAGGGGCTAATAGAGAGGAGCAGAGAAAGTAAGGGAGAGCTGATGCAAAGAGAAATTAGATTGTGGAGGGTCTTTAAATCTTGTTAAGTATCCTGGACTACATCAAAATGTCAAGATGAAGCTATTTGGGGTTTTAAGCAGCAAAATGACACACTCCAATTTACATTTAAGAAAGATGATTTAGCCATGGAAATTCCCTGTAAAAATTGAGCACTTTAGCTTGAAATCTTCAACTCTAAATCTTTTTTATACTATTAAATGTACCTACAATCACACCCTTATTAACTATTTTCAGTTTAATCTTAGACACAAGGTGTTTCTCTTCTTGTCCAAAGCCACTGTTTTGTCCTGAACTCTTGATTCCACTTTTCTCTCTTGAGTCCATTCATTACTCTTGCCATGAGCCCCTCCCTCCTCTCCTTTATCTTCCATCCCTCTGGTCCTAGAACAGTTTGTTCCCACGGAAATGATTTCCCACTTCTTAAATGCTAGGGGGGTGGGGGTGGGGGTGGTGAATCTCTATTTTCCTTCAGGAACTTGCTGAGGGGAGTCATGATTATCCTTAAGAGTCCCCATAGTTCTTTAACCGCACCTCAATGTTGACCTTGTCCTTGTGTAGCTTGAGTTCATTACTTCCATGTACACACTTCATTCATTACACAGAACATATTGTACTATTTGTTTTCTTCACTCACTCTTTGAGGACAATAACTACACATTTTTATATTCTCAGCACCAAGTTCACAGCCTGACAGAAAGAAGACCTGCTATTTTTTTCACCTGAATACAGCAAGCATTTGAAAGTCCTTGTGACTCCCCAGACCTAGATGAGAGATGATTCTTCTGTGAAAAAGAAGGGCTACACAATTTATAAAACAAGCACAATCCCATCTTTACTTGCTTAGTTCTCAGTGAGAATTAATATATATAGGAGGAACCCGAAATACTTCAATGAAAAATCAATTTATGATAGTTTATAGGTTGAATTATCTCCCTCCCAAATTCTTAAGTTAAAGTCCTAAAACCTGGTACTTCAGAATGTGGCTTTATTTAGAAATAGGTCATTGCAGATATAATTAGTTAAGATGAGATCATTAGGGTGGGCCCTTAATCCTGTGACTGATTATAAAAAGGAGAAATGTGGACACAGACATGAACACAGGGAGGAAAGCAGGGACCAGGGTGATGCTTGGGTAGGCCAAGGAAGGTCAAAGATTGCCAGATACTGTTAGGAGACAGACACATGGAAAGATTCTCCTTCACAGCTCTCTGGACACCTTGACTGACACGCAGCCGACACCTTGACTTCAGACTCCCAGCTTCCAGCTCTGAGAGACAAATTCTGTTAAGCCACCCAGTTTGTGGTACTTTCTTACAGCAGCCCTAGGAAATGAGTGCAGACATTAGTAGGTGGTCAACTGTTCATAGCGGAATGGCCCTTGCCAAGCCTTCAGTCACTGTGCTCTGAATGGGAGAGGCCCAGCAGAGAACAGTGAAAGGGAGGGTAGAAACTGTGTTATGGGATGTACCCTTGGGACATTATCAATCCAACATCAACATTATCACCTGAGTCTTGCAAAGACAAGGGAAAGTAAGTTGAAGGGCACCTTATTGGCTAGTATTTACTTCCCCTGTCCACATCAGCTATTTGGAAAAGAATCATCCTTTGACGATGACACAAATCCACCAATTAAAAAGCCAGACACTGAAACTATACCAACAATTTCTGTAGTGTTATGCAGCCAGAGAACAACTTCATGGTAAAAGCTAAAATTACATATTTGTATCTAGATGATATTCTCAGAAAAATAAAGCTGTTGTTCAACCCTCCGTGTACAGAAAGAAATACTCCATCATGGATGCGGTTGATGCCATTAATGAGAATACAGCCCAGGACCGCCATCTCCATTAGTATGGTAACTTCCAGGGACAAGGGGACCAAGGGTCATCCCGTGAAGGAAAGTCCAGACCAGAGTTTGTGTTATTCCACCCAGGCTACCATGTCGGTAGATGGTAGGACAGGCTCTGGACCCGATCACTGGGACTTCAGTCTGAATCATTTTCCTAAAATAAATGTTATCTGGATGGACATCAACATGGAGAGTCATTTTTCTTAACGTAAAAATGGTAATGGTAAAAAGCAGAGAAGATTTCATGTGTTGTGCATTTCGTGCTCTTTAGCACTTGGACGGGCCCCCGGTGGCCGCAGACCACGGCTTATGCTCGCTGTCTGCAGGGCCCAGTGACGCGCTGGCTTGTTGTAGGCAAAGAGAATAAACGTTCACCGCGAGTGCAATCAAAGACTTTAATAAAATACCCTTTTAGAAGACTCCAGGGGCTGGCGAGAGCGCTGTTGCCTGCTCTTGGCGGGACTGTGCTGGTGGGTCTGGTTATGGGAAAAGTTACTATGCTGTTCAGCCAAATATGATAACTGCCCAACCTTTTCTGATGTGAGGAGGGCACTACTTTTCACTCTGTGTTCCTACCCAGACATGTGTTTCTAGGTTGCTCCCTTGCTTTCTAAAGTAAACAGGGTAGCTGAGTCTGGATCTGTTTAACCCCACCTGTCCTTTCCCTTCAAGTTGATAATAAAAAGAAGAGATCCCAGTTCAGATCTAGCCCAACACAGCACAGAGCCCAAGACTGGTTCCCTATAAAAGAAGGCGTTCCCCGGGCTCTGTGTACAATTATGGGAACGAGGTTACAAGGATTAGAATTAGTGCATGTCACAGTTTGAAAGTGTGGCTCGCTGGCAGTTGGCTGAGATGCGAACAGATGAGCAGCAAATGTGTGTAGCAAACCGAACCTCCCCCTTTTTGGGAAGCCACACCCCAGCGAGGGTTATTTGGACACATGCAGGCATATTAGATGTGGCGTACTAATTCTAATAGCAGACCAAAAAAAGAGTATGAGGACTTGCTAACCCTTCTGCTTAATGCTTTCTGAAGGGGCTCCAATAATTGCTTATTTATAACCTCTGAGCACTTGGTGGCCTTCCATGGATGCGGCAAGCAGCTGCCTATAGGAAACCAACTGCCCTGCCCACTGACTGGAAACATACTCTCCTGTTTGTCATCTTGGGGAATAGTTGCAATTCCATAATGTGATGGCTGTCAACTTATTTCCTTCTATTGGTGGTTCACTGAAACTTCAGGATCTAAAGGTCTCATCATCCTGTCACCAGTCCCTATGAATGCCTGAAACAATGTTGCAATAATAAGCCCAAGCAGACTTACTCTTGTAAAATCATCCCTTTATTCTAATCTCCTACAAATTCACATGGGGCCCCTGCTCAGGCTCACTCAAGATACCCAGACTCTGGGTGCTAGAATAAAATTCTGGACATTTAGAATAAAAACTCTTAATGAGCACATGAACTGACCACAGAGATTTTTTCTTTAATTGCATGTCACTGATTAGGATGATGGACCCATTAGAATTTTAGAGTGGAGGAACCTTTATTGATCATGTGGCACACTTCTACTTTCTTATTTTATATATCTGATACAGGCAATCACTGTGTCAGGATTTTCCTATTCTAGTCTACAACTCTGAAAACGCAGCTAACTCTTACTCTTCACACTTTGGAGAGCAAGTTAATTCTTACTCTCTAAAATTGACAAGACAAACTTGACAAACGCTTCTTAGATTTCAAGAGTCTTAAGAAATTAAATTGTAGAAGGAAAGATATTCTCTACCTCAATAAATTATTTAACTTATTGGGGCACCTGGGTGGCAATTCGGTTGGGTGTCCGACTCTTGGTTTTGACTCAGGTCATGATCTCAGCGTCCTGGGACCGAGCCCAGCATCAGGCTTTGTGCTCAGCGAGGAGTCGGCTTGGGGATTCTCTCCCTCCACCCCCTCCCTCCACTCATGCGCACATACTCTCTAATAAATAAATAAACCTTAAAAAAAAAACTATTTAACTTATTAACTTATTCCTAGCTTAGAAATACTGTGATATACTTTTCACTTTTACACACATTTGATCAAATAAACACCAAAAACTATACTTCAAATATAAATATTGTATTGTTTTATAATATGTAATTAATCGAAACAGCATATCTTGGCTTTTAGGCTTAAATCTTTCATGCCAGCACAAGATTTTATAGGTAAATAAATTATATGGAACACATAAATATGAATTTGCCTTCAGTTTTTCAAATATCTGATAATCTTTCACACATTTTAAAGGGGGAAAAGGCTCAAAGCATGTTTTCCTTGATACTCACACTAGCTTATTCTGTTGGAGGTGAAGTCTTTTAGCCTTGCTGTTGAAATTTTTTAGATCTTCTTCATTAGACATTGCTTTTATGGGTATGTGGAGAGGGAAAAGAGGATAGAGTTATTTCTTGGGATACAAGGGAGGGGGACAGAATTTCTGTCCTCTGGATCCTTACAGTTTTGTTCTGAGCACAAATAAGTAAAAGTAAAATAAGAAAATGTTGGGAATATTCAGGAAAAGGAGTCTGTTAAAAGGCAGAGAGAGGAAGGGCATGGCAAATCGAGAAGGTGGGGCCAATGGCCAAGCTGTAGGACAGGGCCCCCTGTGGCCACCACATTGGCCAGAGACAATGAGATGCCAATGAGGCCATGCAGAGTAGAATGCAGGGAGACTTGGCAAAGTTTCAGAGGTGGAATTACCAGACGTGGTGATTGATGAGCCTGGCAAGAGGGAGGATTCTAGCTCCTGGCTATGTGAGCTGGTAGATGGTGGTGCCATTTACAGAGGCAGAAACAGACAGCTGAAGGGGTGTTCAGGGGAACGTGAAGATGTCTTATACATGCTCAGCTCAGGATGTGTGCGTGTGTGTGCGTGTGTGCGCGCGCGTGCGCCATCCAAGTTGGGAAGTGAGGAAGGCTCTGGGTCACTGAGTCTGGCACTTAGACCAGTGATTTAACCTTTCAGAGATTTAGTCTTGGAGCTCCTAAGTACATAGGTATTAGTGGAAGTCCGATGAGTAGATGAGACCATTCAAGAAGAATGAGCCAGTGGCTAAGGACAGAACTTTGGGGAACTGCAGCATGTCAGTTACCAAGGAAGAAAGGGTGTTTAGAATGGAGAAGCAAAAGGCTGGCTGGAGTACAGACAGAGTCCCAGAGAAGACGGCTTCAAAGAAAAAAAAATAGAAGCGAGTTTTATTTTGTATCTTTTATTTTTACTTTTTTTTTTGAGAGAGAGAGAGTGCATGCACACACACATAAGCGTGGGGTGGGAGAGGGGGGTAGGCGCAGAGGTGAGGGAGAGAGAGAATCTTAAGCAGGCTCCATGCTCGGTACAAGCCTGACACCAGGGCTCAATCTCATGACCCTGGGATCATGCCCTGAGATGACATCAAGAGTCAGACACTTAACTGACTGAGCCACCCAGGCACTCCCAAAGAAGTGAGTTTTAAAAAGAAAACCCAGGGGTGCCTGGGTGGCTCAGTTGGTTAAGCATCTGCCTTTGGCTCAGGTCATGATCCCAGGACCCTGGGATTGAGCCCCACATCGGGCTCCCTGCTTGGTGGGGAGCCTGCTTCTCCCTCTGCCTGCAGCTCCCCCTGCTTGTGCTCTCTCTCTGTGTCAAATAAATAAATAAAAATCTTAATAAAATGAAAACCCAATAAACACAGAAAGGTGTGTAAGAAAGAGATACAAAATATTCTTTGGAATTGTAATTAAGAACTGGTTACAAACTGGTGAGAATAGTTTCACAGGAATGATAAGGGGAGTAGCCCGTTCTGACAGGTTAAGGGCTGAATTCAAAGTGAGAAAATGGGTTGAATAAGGACGAATTTCCTCTAACAGCATGGAGTCTCTTAGGACTGGGTGGGGGGAGAGAATCCAGAGGGCTATCCCACCTCACCACACGTCCTAACTTAGAGCTTAGAGAATGCACCTCTCTACTGGACCATTTTCCTCAGCATAGAAATATATTAATTTTTTTATATCCTAAAATAAACATAAAACCCAAATACCTCAAATCTCTGGGGCATAGTGATCAGAATATAGTTAAAAAGGAGGTGGTACACCTCAGCTAAGAATCACGCCAACCCTAAATGTTAAAAGTTGTTATTCCTGGCCAATGGTTTTACTGTAATGTGTATTATAATTATATATATTATAATGTGTATCTATAATGTGTAATATACATTTTATAACAAGTATACTTAAGTATTTGAAAGAAAAATATTTTAAAACTGAAATTCAAAATATAGTAAAAAGTCTACAATCAAATAGCAATCATAATAATAACCAAATAAAGTTTCACATTTAAAAATTAACCCCTAGTCAATTAAACTATAAGCACAGAGCTTTGCAAATAGCAGATATGCAATAAATGTTTACTGAAGTGCATTCTAGGACACCATTGTAATTGTGGGCAAAGCTCTGAGTCCTCAAGCTATTTCTAGTATCATACCAATAGGCTAGGGAGCAAGACTTCCTGGGGGGTACAGGAAGCCGATCTCACAGGGATGACTACCTTTTATGAATACCTATAAAGGCATTAATACTCCCAGGAAACAGACTAGCTCTAGCTTTCCTGTACCTTACTCAAGGGTGTGTGTATCTAATAATATGTGTGTATGTATATGTGTGTGTGTGTACAGTATTCATCAGATATAACTTTTAGAATATCTAGCAAGAGTTCGATATCATGATGTGCCTATAGTCTCCAGTCCTATAGTTTACACTTGAAAAGCATTCACAAGCTCTTTTTTCTACCTCTTAGCTCAAGGATCAAATACAGGGAATCAAAAAAAGGACGATGAGTCATTTGCCATAATGCCGAATGCCTTAGCCAAGACTTCTTGTGTGTTTTTTGCCTACATCTAAGTCCTAACCATGAGATCACCTGAACATTTCCAGTAAAAAGGACAATGTATAATTTTGGAAGAGAATACTTTAAAACACGAATGGCTTCATATCTGGAAAAAATATGCATTTCTTTAAATGTGAATTTCATTTACTTTCCAAGGAGCATTTAGTCCAGTTTTAAAAAGCAAAGTCATTATTTCTGATCTTAGCCAGCTCTGTCCTCTAATTCAGTCACTGTATAAGGTCTCAAGCAACACAGATGCCCATACTGACTTTCAGGACTCACATGTATTAATATCCCTGCCTAAGAGGAATAGTATTTTAAACCTCTTCTTCCTGCTGCTTAGCCTCCATTCCAGTGCCAAACCCTAGATAGTAATTTGCTTTCTTAAATAATTCTTTTAAGAAGAAAACAAGGGAAGTCAATTTAAAATGATCACAGTAACAAATACAGTACCCCCTAACATCAGCTTACAAGTGGGGTCCAAAATGAAATGAAATGTTTGGGGACAGGCTGCTGGGATGGATGGGAGTCAAATGCCGATCACGATACTAGAGTTCATGCTATTCTTGCTTTCACTGTGCCCAAATCTTCCGTGTACCGATTCATTAATTTTTTTGGGGGGGTACTCAAACTTTCACAAATTAGAACAAATCTTTAAAATAAGCCATTGTAATATTTTATCATGTAAACTTCTCATCCCCTTCTGATTTGAGAGTGGACTCTCCTTTCTAGGTTTCCCTTTGATGCCACAGACAACAGACATAGTTTTCACACTGTTGAACGCACTGCACCACACTGGTCTTTTCCTCCTGTGGATCTGGCTCCTTGTGCAACTATGTAGTCACCAGCAAAAAGTAACTTTATAATTGGAACATCACATAGTTGGAAGGATACATAGTCCAATCAACAAATATAACATTTTGGCTTCCTCATTTCCTGTTAACAAATTTCCCTCTCTCCTATTTTAGTGATTGATGTTCTTCCCAAGAAAACCTCCTTTCACTCATGTACCTCTAGCATCTTGAAGTATTTTGTTTTTATCAGAATGTATTGGGAAACCTATCCTTCAGGCTCTACCAGTGCCTTTTCATTTCTAGAACGTTCCTTATCTGGCAGTCAGTTCAAGTCCATTTATGTGGTTTGGTCAGGATTTCCACTTCATAAAAGATGAATTCGCTGAATCTAAAAACATATGTCCTTCTACAGATAATTATTCTCTTTAAACATCCGCCTTCTCTTACTTTCCCTCATCTTCTTTCTTCATGGTCAACAATTTTTGGAGAGGCCCCTAATACTCAAAGACTAAAAATGTATTCTGTGATATTTAAGAAATTTTAGAATTAAATAAGTTATCTTGTTCTAGTATAGCCCATTGCTATGAAATATCAACTAACATTTTACAATAATATACCCCACTGTGAAGAAATTATTTTTATACTTCCTGCGGGGAAAGGATATGTGTTTCTTTAGATATTTACCAGCAGAGTAGAAGCCATGCTATTTTTAAGCTTTGCCAAGACAAAATTTTCTAGCAAATAATTTATGTCAACATTAATTAGTGATTGTTTCTGAAATTATAGTGATTTATATGAATTCTGATTGGTATAGCCACCACTTAATCACATGTATCATAATACTATATAGTGATAACATAGTTAGTCATGAGCAGGTCTGAAATCAGTCAGACCTGGGACTGAACCACAGCTGTGCATTTAACATCTCTGTGATACTGGGTAGGTTACTTAATCTCTCTCTCTCAATTTCTTCACAAAGTACAGAAACTAAAACTGGTGCTGCAGGGTTACTGTGAGGAACAGATATAATCAATGTAAAACAACTAGTATAGTATTTGGCTTGAATTTGACATCTACTAATCTAACCTGCAGAATTAGAGTTCAAATCAGTTCTCTGCAGGGGCGCCTGGGTGGCTCAGTCGTTAAGTGTCTGCCTTTGGCTCAGGTCATGATCCCAGGGTCCTGGGATCGAGCCCCGCATCTGGCTCCCTGCTCGGCGGGAAGCCTGCTTCTCCCTCTCCCACTCGCCCTGCTTGTGTTCCTTCTCTCACTATGTCTCTCTCTGTCAAATAAATAAATAAAATCTTTAAAAAATAAATCAGTTCTCTGCAGGTATAGAAAGTCTTTCAATGGGGAGAAAGGAAAGGAAGGGAAGAAACAGGAAGGAAGTAAATGAGGGCACCATAATGTCATCATTCTAAACATGTGGGGTCAGCTCTGACGAACTGCATCCATCCCGCTGTCTGGGACAGAGGAGACCACTGCTCTGGCCAAGAGCTGAATCGGATGACGATCTCAAAGACACAGAAATTCTACCTACCCATAGAGTTGGTACCAGGTGTGGGTGGCTAGATACAACCTCTGAGCTGAGTACAATCTGTTCGTGCAGTAAGGAGTCAGAGTGAGTGTGGGACTTAAGGAGTTGGAGGTGACAGCAAATGGACTGAGGGAAGGACACAGGTGCTGGAAAAAAACAGGAAATGAGGACCCAGGACATTGTCTAGAGCCCAGCAAGTGTTCCATATATGGTCTCGGAGTCCAAAACTAAAATAAGCTAATAAAAGGGGGATACAGAAAAAACGAGTACATCTTAATTAGAAATAAGGGGAGACACAGAGAAAGTGCAAACGCAAATTAATTCACTAACATGGACAATGACAACACTGCAACATTCTGTCCAAGGGTAGGGTTTCAAACAACTCTGGAGCTTGTATGGCAAAAGAAAAACAACTATGGGCGAGGGACGGCATGAGGCACCTTCTAGGCCTCATAAGCTGCCATCAAGTTACGGGCTGTGTGCAACTGTCAAACTTTGAGCTTCAGTGTCCTCATGTGGAAACAAAGGGCTTGGGGTGTTCTCTAAGATCTCCTCTGACCCTGATGGGCCACATGCCTTGAATATTAGATCCCATGACACGTTCGAAGTCGCAAACCTGTGTCCAGCCCATCTGATCTATAGGATTTTGCAGCAGGCAGGCGTCACCAGAAGAGTAAGGCTAGAAGCTGCTTCCTAAGCAAGAGCGTGACCTCTGAAAGTGCATGCATCTGAATGCCATGACCACGGGTGCTGCTGTGGGGATGGCCTTTCTTCTTTGGAACGGCTCCTCTGAGGGAAAGCAAGACAACTTAAGAAGGGAGGCTGAGACTGGCTACCCAGCCTTCCACCTCAGACCTGCTATGCTCTGCCCATGGTGAGCGCTCTTCACTCCTGGAGCTCTGTTCTGAGGGGCGCAGGGGAGCCTAGCCACAGACCAGGGGAGGAGCCTATTCAAAGGCATATTTAGGATGAGTTATGTGAAAATTGCCCACAACAACATTTTTTTTCTTTTTTGCTCACATTGTTAGGGTTTATTAAGTCAATGTCTCCATTTCCCTTCCTGTATTTTAATCTGACTCATAGTCAGTGGAAAAGGTTTTAAAACCAACCCAGAGCTGATAAATAGCACTGGCTTCATGTTAATAAAGGAAGGGGTTGAGATTGAACTAAGGCATGGGTTTAAGTAAATAATTACACAAAATCTATGATTTTATAAAGAAAAATTTCACGGAAATGTTTCATGTTTTTGTTTCAACATTGTGATAAATGGAGGTAATGCACTGGTAGTGAAAGCATAATTTTAGTCTTGGAAGGAAACTTCAGAGTTCATTTCAATTCACTAAATACTTATTAAACCTTTCTTGGTGCTAGGCACTCTGGTTACAAAAGCAAGTCAGAAGAAGTGTCTGTTTTTAAGCAACTCTGTATATATTAAGGAGACAAGATACAACCTGTGCCCATGCTTGGTCTCTCCTGCACTCAAATCCCTTCTGCATGGCCCTGCTCTGCTCTGTGTCACAGGCCTGACCCCTGCAGCCTGCAAGTTCTGGTAGCTCCAACTGGGTTCTGCCATGGGAGCTTCTGGCAAGAGATTAGAGGGTGGGAAGAAGGGATAAGCCAGGATTCTCCCCTCTGCCTGAAGGTCTCCAGAAGTGGCCATGTTTCCCTCTGGGACTTTGCTCCAGCTAGACGGACCCATCAGGATTCCCACTCTGCAGGGTCCCCTGGCTCCTAGGCTGATACCACTGCCCCTTTCCTTTGGCCTTCCAGCCTAGGGTGGTGGGGACCTCCTGTTGTGGGTCACCTCTGGGCTCTCTCTCAGATCCTATATTACTTCTACAACCAAGTCTTTGAATTAGAATATACTATTTTTTATTTTTTAAAAAGATTTTATTTATTTGACAGAGAGAGAGAGCACAAGCATGGGGAGCAGGAGAGGGAGAAGCAGGCTCCCCGCTGAGCAGGGAGCCCTATGAGGGGTCCATCACAGACCCTGGGATCATGACCTGAGCAGAAGGCAGATGCTCAACTGACTGAACTACCCAGGTGCTCCAAAATATGCTACTTTAATTAGGCCGGCTTCTATATTCCTGGTTAGACCCTGATATACAACCCCTTAATGACAACAAAGCATAACAGACTTTCTTCCAACAGAAACACTTTAGAGCTATGAGTAGGCATGGAGAAAAAGATGAATTCTGCTGGGAGGTCTGGAAAACTCCATCCACGTAGAAATTCCTGTCATGGTGAAACACTGACAAATGATAAGGGTTTGGTCCTTGAAAGGTGAGCCAAATCTTAACAGTTGAGGGAGGAGGAAGAAGGGCATTCCATAGGGAAAATAGCATAACCCGAATTTTGGAAATGCATAGCATATTTCTACACTGGGTATAGTGAAAAAAGAGGTAGGAAACAGGGTACAGAAAGGCTCCATTATGAGGCTCCTGAAAGCCCTTCTAAGGAGTCTTAAGTCAACCCATAGGTAACTATGACCCTTAACAAGTTTCTAAGCAGTGACAAGTTTGTATTCCAGGGTAAAGCATGGAGGGAAGGAGGTTATGACATAGGGATCATGTAACATCTAGAGTTGAACAGAAGGTGAGGAGGACCACAATCATCATGATAGCAGTTGAGATTTGCAAGACATATTGGTGAAGAGAAGGATGGGATTGGGAAAAGATGGATGTGTAGGTCAGGGAGTAGCAAGAGTATAAGAAAAATCCCATGTTCCATGTTTAAGCACAGAGATGAATAATGATGTGTTAAGCACACAGGTTGTAGGCAATGAGTTTGATTTTTGAGTATGTTGAATCTTAGGTGACCATATGAACACAGAGAGGGCAATGTGAGAGGTCCTTATAAATCCAAGTCTGGTACTTATGAAGAGGTGAGGGTTAGGGATTTATATTTGCAATGTAAATATTTATATTTGGTTGGAGCACGGCAATGGAAGAGATGGCCACAGGAAGTGATAAGAAGTCATGAAGGATGCAACTAAACTCTAAGGAACACCCCACATAATGGCCAGAAAGGCAAAGAAGGCCCAGCAAATGAGGTGGAAAGACATGGATAGGACATTAGGCAAGAGAGATAATTTGAGTGTCAAGAGAGAAGAGTTTTAAGAAGTAGAAGGTGGCCATGAATATATAATAGCATAAATGTCAAGTGAGATGAGGACTGGAACGTCTTTTGGTCTGGTGCTGTGATAGTTATCTTACGGGTCAACTTGAGTTTTAGGAGGTCATCTTGTTCTATCCCTTCATTTTACAGTTGAGGGAACAGACCCTGGGGTGACTGGCTAAACTGCCCAAGGACTCAGAACTGCGGAACAGTAAAGCTGGACCAGAACTTTGGCTTTTGCTGACCAGTCAGAATGTTCCCCACCCAAGAGTCCACTCTCCATGAGAAAAACCAAGGTTTCTCATGGAGAATCTCAGAAAGAGTTGGTACTCTACATCATCTCCCTAACTCAAGTCACTTGAAGAAATTCTGGTGCTTTTGGTATTGTTGTTTTATTTGTTGGTCATTTTTTATATTTATCTCCAGAACCTAAGAGAATTTAATTCTTAAAGACTGAACCTATTCACCAGATCAAACATCCAAACAAATACAAAATCAACCTCTAATTGAGGCATTTGAAATTAAAAGATCCTTTCTATCACATTCAGGCATTAGCATGCGCTCATGCAGTCTGTTTAGAAATTGTACAGTTATCTTGAGAACCAGCAATTAATACTCTGCTTAAATGTTTTCCTTTCCCTGATAGAAACTTGTTAAATGAATTTCTAGTTCTATGAAAGGAAAAGAGTTTCCTGACCAAGATGAGAATGTACTTACAAATTTTTGGTTATATTTGACATTTTTCTCTCTTCTCCTGTTTTTAAAGATGAGAGCAAGCATTTCTATTTTATTTTTCACCATTTTCAAAGCAGTATAGTCACATTTTCTCTTAAACTCTAGGGATGGATTAACAATGGGGCATCCTGGAAAAGCAGAGGCTTTACGAGTCAGTCTGTATGGTCTGTATCTCCATCGTTCCCTGGCTTCGCAATCTTGGGGCGATAATTCTAACAGATGGCGCAGTGGTGCTACTGCTTACCTGGAGCCATATTGAATAAAATAACAGATGCGCTCATTTACTCTACCTCTGCAATTACTTTACAAGGTATGCCTTTTACTCCCTTTTTAAGGCCGAAACTTAAGTTTGGACATTTTAGGAACTTGTTTAAAGGTCGCACTGGTTGACTGTAGCTCAGTTAAGATTAGGACCCAGTTCTGACTAACCTCAAAGGTGACAGGACCCAGCTATGGCATTTCCGGGGTCTCACAAACACTCCTGCTTAGACTGAGCTGTTACAGTCACTACGCAAAAGCTCCATGTGAAGTGCCAAGCACAAGGCAGTGTCCGGAGGGTATTATAATGGGGATAAGGGGGTGCTAATTTAAAATCTAACCTTGATTAGAATTAGGACACAAACTGCAAAGTAGGATTTTCTTAGGTAGTGTATACCATGTCATGCCATCCCATCCTGATAGTTAATTTTTTAAAAAACAAATTCTCCAACGACCTCAGTGCAAAATTACTTGTAAGATAGCTAACAATTTATAGTAATAGAGAATGAGGTGACACCAAGTTTTGGGACTCATTTGACCCAACATTTGAAATCAACATGTCCCTTTCTATAAAGGGGGAGGGGGGCTGAAGTATGGGCTGGAAATGAACCTTCATGTGTAGAAGCTTTGGAATGTTTCCACCTGCACTGGGGCCCTTTGCCCCACATCTTCTCACTGACCACATGAGTCCTCAACTGCCAAGCTACTAACTAATTTCTTTCAAACTGCTAACTCATTCCTTTATGCACTCCTTTATGATTCCCAAGATAAATTCGAATGGCGCTCAGCACATGTCCTCCTGAGTAAACCCAAATTAGTCCCCTCTCTCAGACTCCCACTGGGCTCTCTTTGGTCCTTCACAGAATGCTGGCTGAGGAAATCTCTTTTCAGTCCCTGCAAATCACCCTAGTACCCGCTACTCTGACTAGGCCTGTGCCATTATTTATTACAGAATAAGCGCTGGCTGTTGAGGGTCAATTATTCCACTGACCAGGCATTACAGTAATTCCTGGTAATTAGAAGAGGTACTTAATGTGAGTCTGGGTGCATATTGAAAGAAACATTAGTCCTTTTGTCATCTTGGCAAGTCTATTGTTCTGAGCCAGGCCCAACCAATTAACATCTTTTGCCAATCCCTGTCAGCTGGAGCTTAAAAAAAGGGGGGGGGGGGTCAGTCAGATGCTAATTTAGATACAATTGTGTCAGGGCTGTTTGGAGGGGACCGGCTCTAAAGAAGCCATCAGGGTTTAATGAAGCAAACAGCTTGGGTCTCAGTGACCCTGCAGGGGTAATTTTAAAAAGACCCCTCTGTGTTCCTGTGCCAAATAACAGAGGGGCATCACAAGAAGTCCTTCCTTTAAAAAAAATGAAGAGAGGGATAATCATCCGTTTAATCTGCTCATTAAACAAATCTCTCAGGCGGACTTAACATGAATTAGCACTTCTCTAAAAAGGTAAAATGTGACATACAGCAGACAGTTCAGATAATTTGAAAGGTCACAATTTTTAATTATAAGCTCAGTTGTTGTTAATGTATTAATATTCGATGATACTGAGCAAAAGACTGCCACCTCCATTCAACCTTGGGAGCAAAATAGTTATGTTTTCCTGACTGGAAGACAACAACAAAAAACACATTCATCAGGCCCCAGTACAGATCTAAGCATAAGCTATGTACAGAAGACACTTTTGGTTCCATGTTTTTCAAACACAGGAATTAAGAGGAAAAGAAATGGGAGTCTGTTGACTCCCTCCACTAACTTTCCACCTCACTCGGGCTAGACTCACATATGTGTGCTGGAAGGTGATAGTTGGGCTTCAACGAGACACAGAACCTCAGAAGCCTATGGCACACGTTTCAGGGGCCACCTGGTCTAGAACATCCCAGCCTGGACACGGTGATTCAAGGGGCCGGGGCCCCCAGGGAGATTCATGACTGACAGTGCCTGGGAGGCAAACTTCCTGGAAAACAGGGGAATCTTTTGTCCACAAGCAAGACACCACACTGACATAAACAGCTTCTCACAAATCTCCCAGCGTTATCTGAGGGGGATAATTAGTCTTCTCTTCATATTTACTTAATCATGCCTGGGTGCCGTGAATGGCCCTGTGATCAAGTTAAGATGGTGTTTACAATGAGGCATGAAGACTCACACAGTTCTCTAGCTAGTCAACCTAAACCTTCACACAGGAAGCTTAGGCCCGCTGAATTGTTATTTCATTCGAAAAGAACAAAAAGGTCAATCCTGGACCACTTTTGGAAGAAATATTCAGTATGTCCTATCATAAGGAAAGGGTAAGGCACATTTCAAAATAAACTGACCCTAAAACAGAAACTTGCACACCAGTGTTCACAGCAGTATTATTCCCAAAGGCCAAAAAGTAGAAACAACACAAATGTTCATCAATGGATGAATTAATAAATAAAATGTGATATACAGTCACGGGGTTCAAGACATGCTGCCCGGAAAATATGGCATCGAAGCATATTAAATATTTGAAGCTGAAGGAGTTTGAGAATATGGGAGAAGAGAGGTTCTTTCTGACTTCCTCCCACCCTTCTCCCCTGAAGCAGATCATAAGACTCTCAGGTAAGAGGTGTTCTCCCTGTACTCAGAGTAAAGAATCACGGACACACTGAGAATAATCCAAACACACATGCCTTGCTAAATATCCCCCAGTTTATTCCACTTAGCTCACACTCTGTGCCCCATCATATCTTTCCGACCTTCCACTCTTCATCAAACCTAGCATAAAAACATTCAGGTTTAACCATTTCTTTGGGTCTTTATGTCCTTATGCCAGCTTCCATGTGACATCAAATTCACATAAATAAATTTGTATGCTTCTCTCCTGTTAATCTGTCCGTTTAGTTTTCAGACCCAGCCAAGGACCCTAAGAGGATCAAGGAAAACTTGTTTCCTCTTCTACAAAACAGTGGAGTAATGTTATTCAGTCTTAAAAAGGAAAGTGATTCTTGACACGTGCTACAACATGGATGAGCCTTGGAAACATCATTCCAAGTGAAATCAGCAAGACACAAAAAACCGCTATTGTAGAATTGGACTTTATATATGAGGTACCTAGTCTCAGCAAATTCTGAGGGGCACAAAGTATAATGGGATCCGGGGACAAGCGGGAATAAGGAATTATTGTTTCATACATACAGATTTTCTGATTGGGATGATGAAAAAATTCTGGAGATAGTGGTGACAGTTGTACGTTATAAATATACTTAATGTCAATGAATTGTATACTTAAGAAATGGTTAAAATGATTAGAATATAAAATAAAATATGACATGGATAGTCAGTCATAATTGTATTTTTTGTTAGCTACATTATTCTGGGAACTCACGTCATTAAGCTTCCTGGAGTGATTATTATTATCATAACATCAACATGTATTCAGAGTTTTCTTTTAAATAAACTAAGTAAACTATAAAATAAGTCAACAACTCCAATGTATATTTGCAATGCTTTCATACTCAGCTAACATGTATCTGATTTAAATAAAGATTTAATATATAGATATTACTGGTAAAAAAATATCCTCACAGCTCAAGGCAAGCCATGAATAAGATATTTAGTTTTTAAAACACTCCTTAACACCGTTTGCTCCTCTTCTCATCCAAATAATATTTTCTTCTTTATTGACTTGTTATTTAAAAGTTAACCATCACACACAAAAAATCAAAATCATTGAGTCAAATGTCCCCACTACGAAATGGCCAAGAACCTAAAATGCTGTCTAAGTAAATGGAACCAGGATCATGACTGCCTGGAAGAGCTGTTCCTCTAAAGTCAATTTCCTTGGAAGAAAGCAGCAGTCAGTTGGCATTTGAAATGTTTTCTCTCTTTGGAAATTGTTGCCTGAACAGTAAGTCATGTCAGCTTTGACTCCGTCCTCTTGAGGCCTGAACCAAGTGAAGCCTGAAGTCACCATTAAGCAACTGCCGCAGCCATGGGGCGTCTGGAATTTGTTGAGTGCACTGAGCCTTAAAACAGAACAGCTGTTGTGGAATGCTGTTACAAGACACCTATGGGGACTTGAGGCCTCGGGGACACCCTTGTCTATTCTGAATAGGGAGGCCAATCACTGCTTCATTACTTCCTAGTGAGACAAGAAGTTGCAGAGATGAAAGTGCCCAAGCACAGGCCTGGACAAGACAACTTGATGAGTGAAACTATGTTCAACAGACCTAACTCACTGTTACCACAACCCAACATGCTCAGAATAGAGTTGCACATGCTGCAAGCCCACAGCAGTTGTTGACTTTCAGAAATCATCGAAACCATGACATGAAAAGATCTGCTGTAATAGACATAGGAGCAAATATGGTGTATCTCAGTAGGAAGTCATCAGGCATGGAAGGATTACCTCTAAACGAGATTTCTAAGGTTGATCTCAAGTCATGGTATTTATATAAATTATTTCAATTATGAGAGTCTGATAGGGGACATACTAGACCATAGAGTTGATTTCTTATCACAGAACCTTAATCTGAAAAAAATCTGCCAAGGATATAGAAATAAGTCAAAGTCTTAGAACAAAAAAGCAATGCAATAGGACAGTTTAACTCCTGGAAAGAACTGGTAAGATCCTACTTCTCCATTAAGAGCTGGCTCTATCATTTCATGCTTTGGTCAATCACAGAACTCAGACAAAATCTCTGCCTCTATATTCTACTGTGCTTGTTTAAAAGCGTAGTGTGATGTATGATGGCTGAAAGCACAGGGGTCTAGCCTTGGGTTAGACATAAAGTTAGGATTTAAAAAAAGGGGGGGTGGGTGAGGTATAAAGAAAGACTGTAATGGCAAAAAGAAAATTGGAAAAAAAAATCTCTGAGGGGCCTGCTAATCAAGTGAGGTCTTTGTATTCAGAAAATGTCATTGCTATTGTACAGCTGAAAGGGCCCTTAGAAATCAACACATCCCCATCGTAGGGATTCATGAAATGATTGCTGATTGGCTGAGTCAATAAACTCTTATACTGTACAAATAAAAAAAAAAAGCAAGAGGGGCGCCTGGGTGGCTCAGTCATTAAGCGTCTGCCTTCGGCTCAGGTCATGATCCCAGGGTCCTGGGATCGAGCCCCGCGTCGGGCTCCCTGCTCCGTGGGAAGCCTGCTTCTCCCTCTCCCACTCCCCCTGCTTGTGTTCCCTCTCTCACTGTGTCTCTCTCTGTCAAATAAATAAATAAAATCTTTAAAAAAAAAAAAAAAAGCAAGAAATAGAAATCTAAGACCTCTGTCATGGAGAAACCCACTGAGGTGGCCAAGATTTCAAATGATTATTAGTAAATGGTTATCAAACTGGCAGTCTGATTGTAATTTACCTCCTTTCCAAAGTTACCATTTGTTGGAATGCAATAATACACCAGTTCCTTGAATGTTTTCTACCTGTTTAGACTGCTTGTCAATAAAACATATTTATTAAGGACCCTGGGAGAGAAATAGAGAAAGATCTGAGGCGGGGTGAGGGAAGCGCACAGGACCCCCAGGTCACAGAAGAGAGCCTATCCTAGGGCTCTCATTCTGAAATCTCGATAATGAAGCAGAAAAAGCACCAGGAAAGCAAAAACCTGCAGAGGAAGTACTCACAAAGGAACAAGAAGGACAAGAAAAGGGCAGCTAAAGGGAGGTGGGGAGAAGGAGGGAGAGGATTTTATACGGGAAGAACAAAAGCATTCATAAGGCAGAGAAGAACCCAGAGGAAGGAGACCCCACTGCTGGGGCAGCAGGGTACTGGGGAATCTCTAACATGGGACAGGCAGTGGAGAGTCTAGAACTGGGTAGAGTTACTAGAAGAAAAATAAGGGAATCACTGCAACTGAGTGACAACAGGATCTTAGAAAAGGCGGCTGTCTTTGTGTGCACCACCAAAGGAGAGAATGAAGACAGGAAGACGGAAGCAATAAAGGATATGAAGGTTACAGTGGGGGGAGGGGAGGAAAGTCAATGAGGTGTGGAGACTGATCAACTGTGAAGGGCAAATAGGGGAGGGGGCCATCGAGATGATCAAAGACTTGGGACACCAGTCAGAAGAGGAAGGACAAGAGCAGAGACATGAGGAAGGATCTATTTGGAAGGGGGCGAGGGAGAGAGAAGATATGGTTTAGACATGCAAAGCTGAAGGTTAGAACACATCAGGCATGTGGTTGGAAAGTAGAGAGAGAGAGCTGGGATAACTGTCACCTTTTGAGAGAGAGGTTTTCCTGAGGAGTGGCAACAAAGAATAAAGAGGAAAGGACTGAGCCTTGGGAACAAGACACAGGAGTGTGCTGAATACTGAGGTGGCCGCAGGCTTTCTTGCCAGGGCTGTCATCCATCGTCCAGCAGCCTGGCAGGGGTGGGAGGACTGGCAGAGGGAACGTGGTGGGAGAGGTGGGAAGGGGCCCCAGGGCAGCACAGCCTCACAGGAGCCTCTCTGGTGCCCTTCAGCAAAGCAGAAGGCAAGAGGCTGAGGCTGTGTGCCAGGGGGTGGGGAAGGACCAGGACGGCCATGGGTGCCGAGTCTGAGGCTTTGATGGCAGCTGGTGACTTCCGCATTGAGAGTTGTGAGGAAGCAGAGGCAACAAGCAGAAGCTCGGTGCTCACAGCTGATGAGGGCCAAGTGGCAGAGGGAAGAAAGAGCAGGCAGGGCTCAGCAGAGGGGATTAGGCAGGCTTTTTTTTTTTTTTTTAACTGTTCTTATTTTTTAAATGGTAGGAGAGACCAAAATATTAAAAGACAAAAGGAGAGACAGAGACAGACCCTGAGAGTGACAGAGAGATGAGAGAGAGAGAGAGAACATGAATGGGGATTAAAACAGAATCAAGGTCCACCAAGAAGTGACAGAAGACAGAATCAGAGAACAGGAAGAAAAGTTAAGTCTAGAGAGGAAGAGAAAATCTTATCTGTTTAGAAATAAGTACAGAAGAGATAACACTTAGAAAGTCTTTGTTTAAAAATTTTTTTAAGTGGGGTACCTGGGTGGCCCAGTCGGTTAAGTGTCCAACTCTTCATCTCAGCTCAGGTCTCAATCTCAGGGTCATAAGTTCAAGCCCCACATTGCGCTCCATGCTGGGTATGGAGCCTTACTTAAAAAAACTGAATGGGGCACCTGGGTGGCTCAGTTGGTTAAGCGACTGCCTTCGGCTCAGGTCATGATCCTGGAGTCCTGGGATCGAGTCCCACATTGGGCTCCCTGCTTGGCGGGGAGTCTGTTTCTCCCTCTGACCCTACCCCCTCTTGTGCTCTCTCTCTAATTAAAAAAAAAAACAAACCTGAATGAATGAATGAATGAATGAATGAACATTTTAAGTGCCTAAGGATGTCATCTGCTGAAAGAGAGTAGTTAGAGATTAAATTGGGGGCAAGAGAAGGTGGTAAACTGGCAGTAACAGAACAGGGCCAAGGGACCAGAACTGGACACACACACATCTGCTTAGATGTGTCTGTGTGTATCCGTGCAGGTATCTAGCTACTGAATACTCAAGAAAACCCAAAAAAGATATCTCAAAACATTAAGATAATTTTTGTTTAGGTACATGAAGGAATTGTATCTAATAATTTGCTAGATGTTGAGGATAAAGCAAAGGATGTCCCTGTAATCTTTTAGGAGTTTAGAGTCTCCCGAGGAGCAGTCCAGGTTTTTTCTTAAGTTTTATTCATTTAAGTAATCTCTACATCTGACATGGGACTCGAACTCATGACCCTGAGATCAAGAGTTGTGCATTCCTCCAACTGAGACAGCCAGGTGCCCCAAGAAGCAGTCCAATTCTAACAGAGTATGATATGGTAAGATAGACAATGTGCTATAAAAGTGACCTATAATTATTGGGACAGTTGTGGAGAAGTGAGGGTATAAGGGAAAATTATACTTAACCACTGACATTTGAATCAAAACATAACCATGAGCAATTCACCCAACAGAGAGTGTGAAAAAAGTACTTCAGCAGAGAAAAGATACATGAAGCATGTGAAGTAAGGTGACACGCTAGGGAAGACACAAAGGTCTCCATTTGAAAAGTCCCCCAGGGGTTGGATTGGCACAGGGTCTTGAACAGCACCTCAAGGAGTCTGGGCATGCCTCCAAAGGAAAATGGAGAGCTGTGGAGGACTTGAAGCTGGGGCCATTGGTGGTTTAAGAAATCTCTCTGGCAGCAATGGCTCCCAACCTGGGTTGGGCACTGGATCGCCTGAGGACCCTGTACAAATATTAACTTCTGGACTGCACACCCTGAGGTTCTGATTCAATAGGTCTGAAGTAGAATTTGCACAACAGTGTTTTTAAATGCTTCCTCGATGATTCTCATTCGTTTACTTTGAAACTGTCTATTTAATTTCTATTATTTTAAGCTGATAACCCAACAAGGAATAAAATAGACAAAAATTGCAGAGTCATAGGACTTGTATGTGTGGGAAGTCAAATCAAAGACATGTGTACATTGTAAGGTATACCAGAAGGTGAGCAGAGCTATGAATAAGCATGGGAAGAAGGATAGGTGGGTGTGTTGCACAACATGCCTACTGTGTTGTTGAGAAAGGCATTGGTGAGAATTCGAGTAACGACGGAAGTGGTGACAGTGCGAGGACATTCATTTCTGAGAAAGAGGGCTGTTGGCAAAGGAACCAGAAAGTTCACAAGCCTGAGGCTGGAAGATTCCTCAGATAGTTGAATGATGAGACCAGTGTGGTAGAGGAGAATGCATGAGGAGGGCAGTAGCAAAGGATGGTCATGAATGGCCTTATAGACCATGACGAGGATTTACCATGAATGAGGTGAGAAGCCACCAGAGGCTTCTGAAGAGGGGAATGGCATGAGTGATTCAGGTTCTTAAAGGACCAATTGGGTTGCTGTGTTGAGAACAGATGTAGAGGGGCCAGGATGGAAGCAGGGAGATGGAGTGGGTAGCGGCAGAGTTGGCGAGAAGCGATGGAAACTGGATACGTATGCAGGGAGGGCTGAGATGAAGGGAAGGAAGAGAGAAGCAGCCAGACCAGTCGTGAGGTCAGTTCTATGGTTGAGGAGGACACTGACAAGGGTGGTAGGAAGGGAAGACTCGTCAGAAAGCAACATCAGGGTTAACACTGCCATGCTTGATGACCACTTGCACAGAGGGTGACGGGTCAAGAATGAGTGTCGGGTTCCTAGTTTGAGTTACTTGAAACCAAGACAGGATTTACAGCAGGAGAAACAAGTTTCAGTTCTGCTGTGACACCCACCCCCACCCCAACTCTGGTGCACATGTGCATGTGTGAATGTGTGAATGCATGTTTGGGAGGTGCACAAAGTTAGTGCATAATTTGGTATGTTGATTTTTGAGAGGCCTAGAGACCAGGAGATATTTAGGAGGAAATGGCCAGTTGAAAAAGCTGAAAATTCATTCCACAAGCATGGGCCTGCAGCTTGAGAGGTCTGAGCTGGACACGGGATTGGGGTCACTATCTAAGAGCACTGGTTGACTGCATGGGAATAAGCAGAGGGACAGAAGAAATTGAAGACCAGCACCCTGGGGACATCAATATTCGAGGGAAAATGGAGGAAGAGGACCTTTTGTTAGCATGATGCAAAATGCCTATAGAAACACACACACACTTTGGAAAATCTTTTTTTTTTTTTTAATGGATACTCTATAGCTATGATGTGATAAAGCCTTTCAAACAAATGGTTATGAGTGATTATTTCAAATACTCATGATCCAAAATATAAGTATCCAGATGCATAGTATTTATTCTTTGCCCACCAGATATGGGGATTCCTATGGATAGAAGCTGGATTTCCTATTTCAAAAATGCTGGTCATTCGAACGAATAACCCAATCTGCTTGTACAGACTAATGTCCAATATCCTCCAAAGCTTTGGGGAAGGGAGTAAAGATATTATTGAAGCTTCACTGCAAGTAAAAAAAGACCAGATAGACCATTAGTATCTCACTCCACAGTCAGATGATGTCTTCTGGCTGGAATTGTGTTTGACTTTGAAATGTAGAGATGATGGTGGGAAAAATGGTTTCCTGCAGATCTGTTGAGCAATCTTTTCTTCCAGCTCAGTGAAATTTTCATCGTCCTTTTTTTAAACCCCATGCTCTTGTTTCATTTGACTGCCAAGAATTTTTTATTTTGTTATCCTTTTCCATAAATAATAGTCTAGTTACTGAATAGATCCCTAATCTACATGATTATAACTAAATTATTGTGAATTATCTTTACTTAGGAATCTTCCAATTTGGTAGATCAGCTAGTATTTATAGGCTTGTAAATATGATATTTTCATTCAAATTGTCTTTATATGCATGTTTAAAAGGAGCTGGTCCCCTGAGCACCCAGTGACGAGCTATTGTCAGCAGAGCAATGATCATTTACAAATAATCACTATATCCTGTTTGGAGATAGTTTCCCAGCTAACAGGCTACGGAGTGACTGTTGCTTAGCTAATAAGCTCAGGAGTGAAATCTAATCTAATTTTGAAACCTCAGCCCTCCGTGGCAGTTTCTTTAGCATCATGGCAATTTAAAGCACGCCTATTTACACCTCCCAGAAACTGACTTCTAAAACTACTCTGTTCCTGCTTCTAAGATTTGTATATGAAATTAATGGAAAAATAATTAAACTTTCAAATTTGTCCTTTCTAGTTGATTTAGTTTCTTCTAAAAATCACATTTTAATTTGTGTATATATCATTGAGTTTGTATTCATAGTTACGATAAATTTTTACATTAAAATATGCATCTACTGAATATGAAATTTAACTCCTTTAAAGGCATATACATGCATATAACACTTCTCAACCTCAAGTACTATGGGATTTTCTTTTTTCTTTTGCAGGTACACATATGCTGCTGGAGCTCCTTACTTAAGAAAAATTCTCTAATCCTGTGAAACTCCCAAGGCCCTTTCAGTTTGGGCCATTTTCCCTTTTCCTCCTCTTCAAACTAACTCAGCCTCCCTTACCCCAATTCTACTTACAAAATCCTTGGCCCAGTGCCATTCTTCAGCACCACCCAGGCTGGCAGAATCATGCATAAGAGTTTCTTCTCCCAGGTCTGGTGTTTTCAGTAAAGCTTAGCCTCAGTGAGTTGCCCACCTCGGATAGTTCTGTGCAATCCCAGCATTGTCTCCTCTACCATATCTCCCTTTGCTCCTCTGCTTCTCCTTCTTCGCTGCACTTGGGGCCACCTCCAAACACAATACTAACTAAACTACCCATTTGACTCTACGATGGGTCATGTCTTAGACACAGTCTTATGTCAAATGGATAGTTAGCCCTTTCTCCCACCCAGATTCAAACTCCATGAAGACTCACTGATTCTCTTGTTTCTTCTGTATACCTCCTACATTAGCAGCTAACATGGCCAGAATAGAGGAGTTGATTTCCCCCACAAACCCCCTCTTCTTGCAGTGTTTCCTGTTTTGCTAAACAGTACTGCACTGTCTCCCCCTTGCTCAGATGAAATATCTAGAGGGTATCTTGGATTCTTCCCTTTCTCTAAGCCTCTCATCCAATCCCTGTGCAAGCTCTATGTGCCTGGAATACATTTCTCTCACCACCACCCGCCACTCTACTCCAAGTTCTCACTATCGAAACTGAACTGTCTCAGAGGCCTCCCTGCCTCTTCTCTTTCCACTGAACCACCTACTTCCTACGTAGCAGCAAGCTGACCTTTTAAAATGTATGTCAGATCGTGCAATTTTCCTGCTTAAAACTCTTCAGAGACTTTCCATCCCATTTACAGTAAGATCCAAGTTTCTTATTTTGTCCTTTACAAAGGCCCCCATGGTCTGGCCACTGCTCACCCCATGCTCTCCTTTCCTGCCACCCTCCCCTATTCCCAGTCCAACCAAACTGACCACTGCTCTGTACTTAGAGCACACCACTCTCTGCACATTCTAATTGGCGCCTCTCTCCTGCCTTGGGCACCATGGGCTCCTGCTTCCTGGTCAGATCCCAACAAAGATGGCGGCCCCCCGAGACGCCTCCATTACCACCCTATCTGAAGGAAGTACACAGTCACTTGTTGTAATTCTCTGCATAACTATGATACAGTTTTTTTTCCCGTTTATACATTATCCATTAGTTTCTGCCTGACATCTCCAGAATGGAAGCTCCATGAGAACAGGGGCCCTTAGTCTTCATCCTGGTTGTATCTCCAGGACCTACAACAGTATCTGGTATATCATAGGCATAAATGAATTTGTGCTGAATGGCTACATAGTTTTTGACAAAAAAAAAAAAAATGCTCCAAAAATATTTCTGACAGGTTGATACTAGAAAGTGAGAAGAATCCCATAATAAGTGTCATTTACCAAGCAACTGTCACAGGGACTTTACCAGATACCTTCATGTGTTATCTCACAAAATCCTTAATAAATTGAGTTCTGAATCCTCCATTTGTCAGACATGCTCAGGAGGTTAAGTAAGTTGTGGAATGTCCCACAGCAAGGGGCAGCTTCCTGAGCAGGGCTGAAATGGTGGCCCCTCCTTACACAGGCTTCCAGTGGCACATCGGTGGGCCAACCCAGAGACATCTTGGCTCTATGGAGCTCCAACATTCAGATGAGGAACTGAGGAAAGTGAGCATCATGCTTACCAGTAATAAGCTTCCCCAGATCTATACGAAGGCAATATCTGATTAAGATGTCCAACATGTTTGATGGAAATAGTCCCAAACCAGGGCCTACCTAATCTTAATTACCACTTAATATTTAGTGCTTAATACTCAATGCTTTCAGCCCTGGGTAGTGTTTGAAGAATACTTTCAATTAGGAGTCACTTAATGATCTAGCCCTCATTTTTATGCCAAATACAACCAGCACACAAAACAATATCTCTGTGCTTCACACAGAAGCAACCTAGCCTGTGACCCTGTACAAGTCACCCGTGGCATTGAATGTGCCATTGCAGAGGACAGGGGAGCTTCCAGCCCTCAAGGAGAGAGGGGCAATAGCAAAGGATGCACCAAGCATGCACAGAACTTGCCTGAGTATCTCAGTAACGCAGGTGGAAGAAAGAAGAAGAGTCACTAAGGGGTGCATGTATGAAAACAAAGTTTTCAGTCGTTGTTTCCATTGCCTTTAACTTATTTTCCACAGGCATCAAGAAAATTCCATCCCTAAAGCCAAAATGAGTATCACATAACCAAGGAGATGCCACACCATGCCAAGATAGGCTCTGCATGGTAGGCCACCCAAAGCAACACAGCCTACTTATAAAAATAAGAGAAAATTTTTAAAAGGCCACACACCTGTTTTTCAAAAGGATGTGAAGCCTCACAATTGAGCAAACAACAACAAAATGCCAGATCAAAATCAATGTTAGGTTACCTTGGGATTTCTTTTTTTTTTTTTTTAATGTCTTTTTGCTTTTTTGTCCTTTTCCCCAGCATGGTACATGTTGGCTCTACCTGGAGAAATGCTCATACACTTCAATACAGAGCCAGAGACTGCAGTGTGTCCCCTCCAGTTAGAACCCACCAGAGAGAGCCCTGAATGTAAATTATGTGTATATATACGTATATATATAGTTTTTAACTCCTAGAGGTAACAGTGGGTAGTAGCAGGGATCAAATGGTTCAGATCTAAGCGGCAACCCAATTTCACTCAGTTCTGAATTCTGTAGGCTTTAACACGACCGTTCTTGAGTGACATAACTTGGCCTTAAAGAAACGTCAAATACACTTTGAAGAAAAACCACAGGTTTTCCTGAGTGAGAGCAATGTACAGGATCTATTAAGACACATTTTTCATTAAATAAAAGTAAATCTCAAAGACAACATAGCTTGCATTTTCGGCTTCACTCTTTGGCTTTACTCAGTCGACTCAGGAAGAGAAGCAGGCTACTTCTCAAGCAATGGGAGTCCATTTCCCCTTCCCCAGCCTGTTGCATAATGCGTATCGCTGCAGACCCTCAATCGGGGAGCTCTGCCTGCTGAGTTGTCAAAATGTGTTCCAGGTTGTAACTTGGCAAACATGACTTAACCTGAGAGAAATGCTTTAAAACAAATTTTCATAACATCTGCCATGTCATTTTTAAGCAATACCTTCTGTTTCCACAGAACTTAAACACAGTTTTGTTTTTAAAAGCTAAATTTCATAGGACTTTCTTCAGCTCTATGGGATATTCACTTCTGGCAATAAAAGGCTCCCACTAGGAAAAAAAAAAAGGTTCTCAAATGTTTTAGCATTTCTGCTCAATGGACTTATGTTCAAAATCAGTCTGTCCCACAAGAATGAGGGAAAAAGAAATTCTGCAAAGTGTCATCTCAATCCCCAAAATGCACTTCCACAAGAAGTTTGAAGTCTGATATGCATGTTTAACTAAAAATGCACCAGTTGTGAGGGGGGCCTGCTGATCATCACAATAGAAGCATCAGGGAGAGGAAATAACTATATTCGTTCTTCCGGTACACACCCTTGTTTGAGGGTTATTTCATTAGAATGAAATCACAAAACTGAACACAGAAATTTAGAAACTTTATGGTTGTGAGCATCCTTCTCATCCATCTAATATGTATTATGTACCAGGTGGTCCATTACGTATTTAAAGAGATACAGAAAATATAAAGATCTGTCTCCATTTTCCAAGTAAATTGAGTTGTAGACAACTATAAAGTGTTGGCCTAAAGATATATAGTTGGAAGTTGATTATTTTTAGCTGGAAATGAACCCTTTGGTGTATATGATGTAACACAGGGAGAAAGTTAAAAAAAAAAAAAAAAGGTTAGCAAAGAATCCTTGAAACCAATTACATTTAAGGGATAGGACACGGAGTAAGACAGACCAAGGAAATAGAGTAAAGTCACAGTCAGGAGAGATAGGAAAGCATTATGTTTCAGAAGCCAAAAGGGAGAATTTCTAGAAGCAATGAGTGTTGAGTGTTGCCAGGAGATCAACTACTATGAAGGTGAAGAAGAGGTTACTGAATTAGGGAGGAAGGATTTGAAGTGGTATTGATAATATCCAACAGGAAAAGAGCTAAGGTTTGCATAAAAACCCATGCTGAGCCTAAAATAATAGTTCTTCTTAAAGAATATTTTATTAATCTGCCATTGAGCTTTGAGCAAGTGTGAAGAGAGTTATGATCAGACCACATCTCAAAGACTTTTTATAAGAGAAGTGAAGTCATTTCTTAAAAGAGTCCTGTAGCCAAGACCAGGGGGTGGGGGCGGTGCGGGCTTGGTGATTTAAACAAAACTTATTCATACAATGCTTTCCCCCAGGGCATTTTCAACTTTCTGAAATCTAGAGACCTTTTATTATTTTTTAAAAAATCATTCAAGGGGCGCCTGGGTGGCTCAGATGGTTAAGCGTCTGCCTTCGGCTCAGGTCATGATCCCAGGGTCCTGGGATCGAGCCCCACATCGGGCTCCCGGCTCAGCAGGAAGCCTGCTTCTCCCTCTCCCACTGCCTCTCCCCCTGCTCATGCTCCCTCTCTCTCTGTATCTCTGTGTCTCAGATGAATAAAAAAAAATCATTCAAATTATATGTATGACGAATGATGATAAAACAAATTTAACAGCAATGAATAGACAGACACTGGTCTTGGCTGGGAAATGGGGAAGAAGATCAGAATTGAAGCAACAATAAAGCAACAACAACAACAAAACAATAAAACCATTATTGTCTGAAGATGGTATACAAATAGCACTTAATTATTTATAAAAAGGAAGTCTCTCTTATGTGGTCAACTTGAATTGTTTGCTTGCTGGCAATAGTGCTCGATAGGTCATAGAAAAAGTGCCATGTTAAAGTGGAGAAAAAGAAAGCTTCGGAAGTAGTATTTTCACATAAAATTAAACATGTGGAAAGAAATGCACCTATGACAGTAAACTTTCCATCTATAAGAAAGACCCCATGAGTCTGCACATTTTATATACCCCCTGGATGACCAGCCTGGCACCAACACTTGAATGCACTTTAGACTCCATCCTGCACACTGTGCCCATATACGGTTGCTTTCCCTTTTGTTTTTAGCTTTTTCTGAGCTCGGTAAAGAAAAAATAAAGATATTTTCCTTGTAAGTTTCAGAAAGTGCATACAAAATATCTATGGGCACATTGTAAAAATTCTTTAGTGAGGAAAACTGCAGTGGTGCTAACTTGTTAGTTTGGGTACTGGTTTGGTCCTGACCGAAAATTTCAGGACAAGGAATTTTATAGCAGCCCCAAGATATTTCACTTTTAAAAAATATATATTTTATTTATTTATTTGAAAGAGAGAGAGCGTGTGCGCGCATGAGCAGGGGGTGGGGGGGGGCAGAGGGAGAGAGAGCAGACTCCCCACTGAGCAGGGAGCCCAACCCTGGGCTTGATCCCAGGACCCTGCGATCATGACCTGAGCCAAAGTCAGATGCTTCACTGACTGAGCCCCCCAGACACCCTATTTAAAGAGAAAACGAGATTGAATCCTTCAGGCAGTCTTTATAGAGTGATCACTGTACTCCGTATAGTTCACTTATGCTACCTTTGGTGAGCAGAAAGCTGTTTACCTGCCCTGTAGATGCCAATATTCCCTGGGGGCTTGGGGCTCAGTTCCTTTTTTTTTTTTAAACTCTTTGCCCACCTACTCTGGGCAGTACCATCTACTCCCATGACTCTAACTACCATCCAAATAGTGGTAATTTCCAAGTCAGTATAGTAAATAAATGTTTTACATTTTGTACATTTTACATGTTTTACATTATACATTACTCAATGCATAAGCAGCAATAGAAATATTTATTCAAAAGCGTTTTACTGAGATTCAAAACATATTGATATAGTTACCATTATTCTGTTAAAAAAATCAAACTAAAAAAGCAAACTGGGAACCCCCAGTAGACAAATCAAAACTTTTTTAAAAAAGATTTTATATATTTATTTATTCATGAGAGACAGAGAGAGAAGAGAAGCAGGCTCCCAAGGAGCAGGGAGCCCGATGTGGGACTCGATCCCAGGACCCTGGGATCATGACCTGAGCCGAAGGCAGACGCTTAACCGTCTGAGCCACCCAGGCACCTGACAAATCAAAACTTAAGGAGAAGAGTTATTAAAAGCAAAGCCCTGCTTGGCTGACTCAGTTGGTTGGGCGTGTAACTCTTGATCTTGGGGTTGTGAATTCGAATCCCACGTTGGGTGTAAAGATTACTTAAAAATAAGATCTTAAAAAAAAAGTGAAGTCTTCACAGGGCAGATGGGAAGCAAGTTCCTATCTCAGGGGGCTGCCCATGGAAACACCCACTTTGACTTGTGGCCACCTTCTCGTTTCTTTTGACTGAATTTATTAATAATGAATGCTGGATTGAGGAAAGTTTTTCTTTATGTACTTGTCATATTTTTAAATGTAAACTTTTTATCGAAGTAAAATATATACACAACAGCAAGGTGCACACCTCATAGGTGTACATCTCAAATGACTTTTAATTTTCACACAACGAATACCTGGACAGAGCACTCAGATGAAAACCCAAACCCAAACCCAAATCAAACCACCCAGAAGATTAGCAGAAACCTCCTCACACCCTTTCCACTTCATACTCATCTTCCCTGGACTCAAGGGGAACTACTATCCTGACCTCTAATCACCATAAATTATTTTGCAAGTTTTTGAACCTCCTATAGATGCGCTCACACAATGTGGATGTTTCTAGCGACCTCTTAGACATTATGGAGAGTTGATGAGCATATGGAAAAATGTTCTGTGTCTGCTAGTTGACTAGATGTTCTCAATGTGTGTGTAAGTTGACTCTCCTTTTCTTTGTAAACTTGATTCTAGAATGAACCACCAGCAATACCACATACACAAAGTCTAGGGAACACTAAGGGGTTAGACACTGGAAGCCTCATCATATTTTTCTCATAATTTTCCACTCCCATGGCAGTAACTCTGACAGTCCCTCTGGAGAAGGTCCTGAGTCTCAGAATGTTTGTCCTACATGCCACTCAACAGCTACCAGATGGCACACAGGCTCTGGGCTGCCGCTTGGCATGGTGCTCCCTGGAGTAGTCCAAGGGGGCACTCTGCCCTCAGGGCCTTCCCCCTCTTGCTGCTGGCATTCAGCGCAGGTGGAGCGTGTAAGGCCATGTGTGGCATCAGCTGCATGTCACGCCACTGGTCTGGAGTTAGTGACCTGTTTACAAAAGGCAGACCGCACTTGCAGATGTGACAAAAAATAGGGAGGCCAAAAGGGTGGGCAACATATGACAGGCACTGTATATAAAGCAGAGGCACAGAATCCCCTTCTAATTATAAAAACACACAAAACATGTGCAGCCAAATCCAGCTCGAGCCAAATGCCACCATTTCCACACTAAGAATCTTCCAGAAAAAGAGCTGATTTAGACTTATGACCTAATCCCAGCGACAAATGCTTTACTCCACCATCACCACCCCCCACATTCCAACTTCTGTTGTGGGGGAGCGGGTCCCACACTAGGTAATTTGGAAATCTCAATGTCATTACTGATTAGTTACAGGTACATAAAAACATATCCTTTACCTAGGAGATGATATAACATCGCCAGCTAATTTCAGAACTAGCTACTATAATATTCTCAGAGGAAAAAACTTCCTTCAGACCAAGTGTGGCTTTCAAACAATGGTGAATGAGCAGAGAAGACTGCCTCTTAATTCAGTTCTTTTCCCACATCCTCTTTGGCAGGGTTTTAATTCAGAGTTTCTCTCAGGAATTTTCAACCTGCGATTCCCTTTGCTTTTCTTTGAAACAACCCTTCCTTCAACAGGCATCCTGGTTATTATAAGTTAATATTGGATTATTAGAGGGCAAGAGGGAATTGTGTGGGTTGAGGTAAATAAACATATCATTAAGGAGTAATGCATGGAAACAATCCCTGTGACTCAGTAAAAGGCCAATTTTAAAAGAGAAAAAAAAAAAATGCCTTGACTCGACAAATTGCCTGCTCCGATCGAATTCCCCTCCTATCAGGTCATGACTGCTTTACTGTAAGAGAAACCAGACTAACAGAACGAACTGGAAGAAAATGGCACCATGAGAAACAGCGGGCCACTAAGATTGTTCTGGGTCAGGACTGGTGACTCTACCACCAGCCCCCACTGTCTGTTCTGTTAATGAGCTGGAAAGGGCAAGCGATATTCCTCAGACAATTGCCCCAGACCCAGTATTGGCCTTTACATCCCCCTCCTGAAGGAGCATGGCTCTCACACGGGGTGGAAGGGTAGAAGGATGGTAGGGCAGGGTCCGGAAAAGAAATGCAGGAGAAAAGATGCAAATGAAAGGAGGCCCCGCTGTAGGTTGGGGTGAGGAAGGGAGCCCTGGGCGAAGCGAGAGCGGGAGAGCATAGCCTGCTCCAATGTCCTTGCTGCAAAGACCAGGGCCCGGGAGAGACAGAAAGGCAAAGGCCCCAGTGCCAAATCCCTTTCCTCTCCTCAGAAAGTTCTCTTGGTCTCGAGGAGTAGACAGTCAGCAGGGCAGGGAGAGGGGTATAAGCAGACATAAGAGGAGATGAAGAAGGGGCCTGGGGACTTGAGAAGGCTCAAGGGCGGAGGTCAACAGGGAAGAGAGAAGCAGGGGCATCAGGGCAATCGAGTTCTGTTCACCCAGCTGCTCTGACTTGGGCCCTGTTCCTCAAACATTGGGCTTCTCAACGCATGCTCAGGACTTCCTCAGGCCCAGGGGAGGAGCAAGAAGTTGGAAGTGAAAGTAGCCATATCACCTGAGGAAACACCCACAGAGAAGGGGCGTACCATGGTCCCAGCTCAGGTGAGCAGCGCACAAGATCCCGCTCCCTTCCCAAGGAAGCCGACTTGAAGCATGAGCCAAAGCAGACACTGGTTTAGAATCATCTTCCTGCTTCTTTCCATCGCCTGCTTTCTGAGAGCCTGCTAACGAGCAGAAAAGGCTGGAAGAGACAGGCAGGCAAAGAGAGAGTGGGCGCAGAAACAGGGGAATAGCACTTCTCCACAAATACATCAGTCCCCGAATACTGGGAAGCTGGGCGTGTGGGTGATGAGCGACAGAGAGTGAAATCCCGAGATGATATTTTTTTCCTCCATCACTGTTCAGTTGCCATCTTCAAGCCCCAAGGACGGTGTGATTCGTGGAGCTCCTTTGCAACACTGCTGTGATGGCCAAGGGAGCAGAGACCAGCCCGACTTCAACTCGGACTGTCTGCTGAAGGCCGCCCACCCTCCCAGAGGTGGCTACTCACATCAGGCAGGGGCAAGACGCCCACGGCCCTCTTCTTAACCAGTCTCCCACGATGCTGTGCAAGTTAGAATACTGAGGGTGGGCTAGACAGACTGGCCTGAAGAACTTGATTTCTCATCTTTTCTGCCTCCGCCCTCTCCCCCTCCCAAGGGAAAGGCCCGTCATGTGTACAAACCTGAGGAAATAACCAGAAATGAAAACTCCTTGCTTTGCTTCCTGTCACTCTCAGCCAGAGTTTAAATCCATCCTAAGCTAAAAGCAGTATGTCTGCCAAGACTGTCAATCAAGGCCTCAAGGACTTGGTGATATTTTTGTGTGCGTCCCCTTGACTTACACGTGCAGGCTGCGTCCATGTTAATGGGACTTCCATGTGGGTACGGCAGACCACGAGGTGGGCTCCGGTTTTACCCGCAGTGGCCTACAGGGGAGGACTTTTCTCTAGCCTTTTAAAGAAGGGATATAAAGCCAAGAGACAAGGGCTCGCCACTCTTACCCAGAACGTCATTCAGTGTTGGTAAAGCCCAGTGACCTATTAAGTCCCCTTACAGGACCAGAGCAAGGTGCAGGACTGGAGACACTGGCCTGTCAGCATTCGGGAGGAGTTAATTTCTGTTCGATGAGGGCCTAGTCTATGCCAGTCCCTTCTCTAAGGTTCCCAACAATCCAGCGGGTGAGACACTTGTGTACACATTAGTTTATAATAATAATAAAAAATGTTTTTTCATAACAAATTATGCAGAAGGCTCTAAGAGCACAGAGAAGACATGTAGCACTCAGGGGACGGCGTGCTGGGGGCAATTCAAAGAGACGGTACTGCTGCGGACTGAGGGGTGAATGGCTGCTGTGAGGAGCCCCCACGGCAGCCTGAGGTCAAATCCCGGGTCCCCTCCTGCACCCGTGACCATGGGTCGCGGTTCCTCGACTTCGCCAGGACTTGGTTTCACATCTACAAAATAGGAATTGTACTGAAGAGTAAACATACAAAGCATTCGGTAAAGCGCCCAGCACTTGGTTAGCGATTCTTATCATCAGCATCAACCTAAGCACAGAGGCATTAAGGAAAACATTTCTAGATAAAATTAAAGAATATGACTCCTCTCAGTATAGCCATTCCTTCAGTGAATAGGGACGAGGGACTCGTGGCTGATTTTTAAGCTGTAAAGCAGATGTTTCTTCGGCATAAATAACATTCAATGAGCTCCTAAAAATGACAGTACGCAAACCATCTTTTAATGGCTAGGCAAGCATCTTCACCCAGCACGCCACATGGGGTTTAGTAAATATTAACCAGAGATGATTGCTCAGTCCCCCGAAACAGTTAATGAACACGAAGTGCCAAAAATCAAACCTATGAACATTTTACAGGTTTGGGGTACACAGGATTGCTCCTACCCTAGAGAACTCGATTTTCCCTTCCCTGTTTCTCAGGGACTCAGTTTTGAAGGGGAAAGGTGGCCGTGAACAGGTTATTTATTTGGAAAGGCGGACAGGCTGTGTAGGACTGTGGCACTGTCCTTCTCATTTAACCCCTTTGGAAATCTGATCCAGACGGATTTAAAGAAAGGAGGAGGGAATAGTCAGGCATGCTTAATCTTTTCAAATAATTAAGATTTTTATCTATGCTTTGCACAGCCTCTCCTGTTCCACTAGGTTTGGCACTTAACTCCGCATTTAAAACCTCCCTAATACGATAACGATAATGCCTTCTTTTCCGTCATTATCTCGCGGCTGCAGGGCTATCTGACCGATCCCAAGTCAGGTTTTCGAAGCCACTGGCCCCTGCATTCCTGCCTGAGCCCCGCAGGAAACAGAGCCTCTGCAGCTGCCAACGTTTATTTACACACATTCCTGCCTCAAATTGAATTAATGAGCATAATTTAACTCAGGCGATGTCCTCCCCAGCTCTCCTTCCTCTTTGCCCCACTGCCCGGCCTGTTTTCTCCCTCGAACCCTCCCGTGGAGATCTTACTGGAATGGACTCAGGCAGTCTGCTGGCAAGGACAGAACTCCCGACTTCTCCCCCTTCAATGGCCTCTGAGCCACGTGAGGCTCAGGTTAAAATGCAGATTCTCGTCCAGCAGCTCCACTTTGGGGCCTGAGACTAAGCATTCGAACAAGGCCTCTCTCTGGTGATAATGAGGCTGCCTGTCTGGGGGCCACACCGGGAGTAGCCGCCTTATCCAAGGACTCACCTGCACTGAATAGAACAAGCCAGGTCCTTAATGAGTAATTGAAAGGCAAATGCTAACTTCTGATCTTCCCTAGATCCGTCTGATGGCCCAGAGGTTTACCGAAAGCATCCCCACAAGGGATGTTTACCTTCTTTCCCCTTCCCGTGTGTGCACAAAGAAAACAAAGTCAAACCACAAGTCCCATTAACTCCTAAACCCAGCCCTACACAAATTCCAAACCTAGGAGCTAAAGAAAGTGTAGAATTGGAATCTTGGGACCCTTAACTTCTAAAAAAGTTAAAAACAAAAAGCAAAAGTAACCCCACCTAAGAAACTGCAGCGTGGATGTGGTTAGATGCAGGAGGTCTGTTTATTGCATTGGGGAGACCAACGAGGAATTTCCTGCACGCTATGCCAAAGTCGGAGTGCAAGCAACTTTCTCTGAAGTCTGTGCAATGAAACCAGCAGATCTCCTGTGTATTCACACATTGTATACCTTCGCTAGTTACCCCGGGCAAAAATCCTTCTAAATTCTACCAAGTGTGGAAAAGGATTAAAAAGGGAAGGAGAAAAACATTCCCTCTACAACAAAAGAAAGTAAATGAATATATTTGAAAACTACTGTCGATGGGTTGGATTTTGTTCTTCCTGGATACGAATATATGTAATACCTCCAGCAATAAATATCCTTAACCTTGGACCCAAAACTGTTTGCCCAGGTCCACACAACTCCGTATTTGGCTGCTTCGATAGAGAAAGGCCTTCATGTCAAATTTTGCACAGAAAAGTAGATTTGGGGAATTTTTTTTTTTTTGAGGAAAAATTGAATTTATCATGAAACATTTTTCACTGGGAAACCAGTAAAATGAACCACTTTTTACCCAAACCACAAAGACTGCAAATTCCTTTGCTAGAAAACTTGGCTGCTTCTGTTGAAAAGATTAACTTATGCTGAATAGCTTCTGGGGGCATGCAGGGATAGATAAGGTTGTATTTTCCGTTTAGGGGGACATAACTTGTAATGACAAATAGTAGCTCCCGCGAGAGGAAAAATGGTAGCTTATCAATACTACTGCCTTACTGTAAACGTTCTTCCAGCAGATGTACAGATATTAATCTGAATGTATTCCAGGAATATCTTCACAATGCCTAAATTCTGCAAAAAGAAAGCTCATCTGAAACTTTTCATTACCACTTACAGCCTCACTGTCGGGATTATAAATGGGATAGCAACTTCCCTTGGTTTCAGCAACTATGTTGCTCAAGCCAAAACTGCCACAGTGTTTTAATTAATACGATGAAATAATGCTAATCACATTTTTTCTCTTGTCTCTCTCTCTTTTTTTTTTTTTTTTTTGGTTGCTCCTGACTTGACAGTAACCTGAGAAAGAAATTACACTTTTTAATCTGATGGAATGTTTAGCTATTTCACACAAAGCCAGTGTACCAAGAGGCAACCCTCTACAGATCAGCTACTGGATTTCCTTGATGCCCAAGGAAAAGGAAAATTGTTATCTGAATTGCCATAGACAATGGCAAGTTACAGGTAATTATCTGTCTGTATATCATTAACTTCTGATTTTAGGATTATCTAAGATCTGATTACCCAGCACAGCCCCTCTGCCCCAAATAGGCCACGCCATGGACTGTCCCTTGCCCCTGCAGCTTCTGTCCCGGATGCCACCTCCTCTTTACCATCTACATTTTTTTTAAAGATTTTTTTATTTATTTACTTGAGAGAGAGCTCACATGAGAGAGCACAGTGGGAGTGGGAAAAGCAGACTCCCCGCCGAGCAGGGATGCGGGACTCAATCCCAGGACCCCAGGATCATGACCTGAGCCGAAGGCAGACGCTTAACCGACTGAGCCACCCAGGTGCTCCCACCATCTACATTTTTAAGCACACGTAGCTCAGGTCTGCCTTTCCCCAAACTCTAGTCTTCTTTAAGTTTTCTTACAGGGGAGACTCTTGCTTTGTCTCTGCTCATTACTGAGTATGATATAGTGTGACTGTACTTCTCAAACGTATTCCAATTACCTGTTAAATTAGGCAAATTTATCTCTTCACTGAGAGAAGCTGTTCCAGAAAAGGTCTAGGATTCTCCTCACTCCTTCCCCATATGGAAACCTAATGGAAAAGATGTTTCTCCCTCCTGTTATCTTCAGGAGAATGTGGGCACTGCCAGGATCGTTATAAAACACATTTGGGTCAGTTGATAATGAATCTGCTAAAGAAACCATCCACAGAAAAGAAATGGCTGGTGCAAAGCAGGAGACTGGGGGCTGGTCCATCACATGCTCCTGCCCGTACTTTGGGGACCTCAAGGATTATTTACAGAAATGGAGTCCAAAGTCCATCACTAGCAGAAGCACACAGCTAATGGTCATGGTGCTGGGTTGTGTCCCGACCACACGGTCCCAGGGTAGCCTCCAGGGGTTCTACCAGCTTTCTGAGCCTGGTTCTTAAGCCTTCCCATACATCTTGTGGGCTGCATCATTTCCTTCCATATATTCCTTTTCTGTTTATCAAGTCAAAGCCAGTTTTCTTTTCCTTTGTTCACTGCAACCAATGACCCTGACTGGTATAATTAATAAAAAAAAGTTAAGCATGTTTGGGTTATAGCCCCAAACAGGCAAGGTCAAGGCTAATGGCTGACAGAACAGCCTGCTCTCCATCAGAAGACTTCATGTAGTACCACCACTGGAGATATTTTCCCGGGTGTTCAGTGAAGAATTTCTAAAAAACAGATGCCAGTAAGGAATAAGAGTTTAGGTTTTAAGATTTTTTTCCCCATGGAAATAAGCCACAACAAAAGACAATATCCAGAGTCCTGATTCTTTGAGTTTACTTAAAATCTTGTCTTCAATGCCAAATCTTCTCTCTTCTTCTGCCACTTCAACATATCCTATAGACCAAGTACGTGTACAGACTATCTGTGCTCTATTGGCGCAAATCACACAAAATATCTGCCCTGAGACTGGTGGGACAAGATCCTATAACACAAGCCCACCGGCACAAGCGAAAATTAGTGATGGGACTGAAGGGAAGGGAGCTTAAAGACTGCAGCCTGTGTGACCGTGGTGGGTGGTGAAAGCCCCAGAGAGGGGGAGCACGAGGGAACCCGTGAGAACCAGAGGAAGTCAGTGAGGACTTCAGAGGCCAAGTGTGGGAGATGACACAGAACTAAGCAAAATTGTTTAGATTCACCATTTGGTTAGTACCATCCTACTATTCGTTAGTTTTGATACAAATTGTACAACAAATAACAAGTAACCCAGCACATCTGAGGGAGCCTGATTGGCGATGACTGGGGAGGGGGCAGCTCATCTGGCTTATATTCTAGCCATCCCCTCCCACCTCAGTCATCCGTCCCCTCAACACTTGCTGAATTGTCTTCTACAGGCCAATGAGTATGCTGTCCTCAAGAAGTTTTCCATCCCAAGGGAAGAACTGAAAACCCAGTTTTCTCCATGCTGAGTGGAAGTGAGTGGTTCAACTATCAACCTTTTGCTTATAATCTATTTACCAAATTATTTTCTCAGGTGACCTTCTAAGACTGACACATATTTCAGTTCTCGAGGGCTGTCTTTCTGTGTACAGTATGGGCTCTGTTAGGAATCCATCAGAAAAGGAGCATTTCCCCTTTGATAGCAATTGCACATAATGAATAGTGTCCTCATGAGCTCTTAATGAACAAAACTACTTTCCAAGCTACAACTGAAGGGTTGAGGGACTTGTAAAAAAGCCTTCAGAATTCACGGAGATAGTGATTTGAGTAGTAAACAGCCTGAGAAGGGCTTTCTTGGCAAAACTGTGATCAATAAATGACAATGTAAACTTAAGCCATTATAGCAGCGGACAAAAACTTAGAAAAACCCTTGCTCGAGCAGGCACAGGAGAAAAGATATCCTGGAGGAAACTCATACTGAAAGGGAACTTGAGTTAAGAGACAGGGAAGAGCAGGAGGTGGAAATGACAAGAGAACATCAGAAGAAAAACAGTCAAGAACTAGCTTTAAAGAAGGCAAAATATATATAAAACTAACAAAGATAAGCAACTCTCTATGAAACTGAAAGCAAAATGACATGGAGAATTCCAAAATAATACAGCTTCAAGCACATCACTTTATTAGATGTTCAACATTTAGAGTTCTGAGTTTTGGAAGCTCATTTCACCCCACCCAGTTCAGAGGATGAAGAGGTGGGCTCTGGAGACCACCTGAACACAAACTGCAATCTTCTAGAATGACAACCACCCAGTGTTGGCAGGGACATAAACAACATGAGGAATAAAGGAGTAATTCTATTTCTTTAAAAGAAAAAAATGTTGTTCTTTGGGAGAAAGTGTCCCTAAAATGGCATCTATCACTAGTAGGTGGTGATTGATCACTAAGACTGGTGTCAGAGGACTTCAAAAAGGCTTGAACAGGATTCACGTTCGTGCCGTATAGGAGAATACTATCTTCATCAGGTTATTCCACTACATTGGAACCATCAAAAACACTGGAGAAGAGAAGGATTAGTTTTTCTTTTAACAAAATGAACAAATCCCCAAGTAGACAATTTCACTAGTTACTTAAAATTGCTTCTTGATTTTATATTTCCTGTTCAAAACAAACTATTCTGACATAATAAACTGTTTTCTAAAATCATGGCCATCTCAGATTTTAAGTCTCATTTAGAATCAACAAGTGTATATTACAGAAAACTACTATAATGCCCTAATGCAATTCTCTTTGAGTGATGGAAGAATTCAGAGTGTGTGTGTGTGTGTGTGTGTGTGTGTGTTTTACCACCCAGACAAGGGCTTTTTTTTTTTAAGTTCATTTTAAATGATTTTAGTAGTCAGATAGGTTAACACAAAATAACACTCATATGTCCTCTATTTTCTTTTGTATCTAAGAATTACTTTTCCCACATTAATCATAAAAAGGTAAGATTCTGACTTACTGTCTTACAGGACCTTTATTCATGGTCAATTTTTCTCTTTCTTGAGAAAGGAAACTTTCTCAACAACCTTACAGTTTCCTTCAGTGAAATATGAAAACCCTCTTCCTCCAGGCTCCCTTGCCCCACCTGGCCTTCTCCATCACATTAAGACTTCTGGTGCTCCCTGTTATCAATCACATTTCCCTCCCTCATTCTCTTCCTCCCCTCTGCTTCTTCTGGTTTTACTGGGTGTAGAATCACTTTACTTACTGCCTTTGTTTCCTTTAATTATGATGTTGTGCTGGAGACAGAAGAGTTTCAAATCATATGCTTTTCCTTTTCGTGTAATATCACCTTACTTGACACTAGAACTTTATGCCCCAACTTGGCTCTTGATGCCAGATCCACTCATGCTTTAAATCTCTCTTCTAAGGCAATCCAGGAGCCTGGAATGTTCCACCATCTGGCTGAGGAGCAGTCCCCCCAGAGAAGGTCTATTTCTTCCATGAAATCATCCCAGATTTATCAGAGGCCAGCTGCCACCTAAACTCTCCCTAACCTTGACTTTTTTTTTTTTTTTACCAAAATCTCCTCTTCAAATATGCATTTATATTTATTACTCCAAACACATCAGTCCCTTCAATGTAATAATGAAAATGCCATCCAATGATGCAGTGGGTTAGAGAACTTACATTTCTGCCAGATGCACTGTCTTCATCAGCTTTATCTCCCATAATAAGACCACTGGATAATGATTAGCTTAGCACTTCCTTAAATTAGGTACTCAAGAATCTATCTTTATTCCATTTTTGCCTTTCCTTTACTAGCAGTTCCAAAACAAACACCTGTCATGAAGCAATTTGACCTTACTACTAACCCTTTACAAATACCAGTATCAACAAATACTATAAACCAGATATCACCCATGTAGCTAAAGTAGCTTGACTACAATTTTAACTGGAAATGTTCTAAAAATCTTTTATCTGGAAATCATTCTTTGGGTGGGAAAAATGCATGGTTTGTGCTACTGGTTTTTAGCACACTTAAGAAAAAATCCTGAATTCATTAATCTACCCATCACTTATTATGTGCGGATCCTTGCTGGGTGATTCCCAAATGTTTGAGTATGTGGCACCTGCTTTCGTTATCAATTCAGCAAACAGATATTATGAACCTATTGCACAAAGCCAAATCTGTTCCCCAGTTCTACATGAGAGGTGCTTCTTTTAATTTTATTAATTCACTCATTTAAATATTTACCGAATGCTAGGGAAGAGGAGAGATAGGTATCAAGGATATATTGAAGATATTCACTTCCCTTTCATGGCTTCCAGTTTAGAGGAAGAAACTGATATAAATTATGAAATCACATAAATGTATTTAAAATACATTTTTAAAAACTGTGATAAAAAAACACATAACAAAATGTATCATCTTAACCATTTTTCAGTATGTAGTTGAACAGCATTAACTGTGTTCACATTGTTGGGCAATACATCCCAAACTTTGTCATCTTGCAAAACTATATAATTGCTTTATTTATTTATTTATTTTTTAAAGATTTTATTTATCTGAGACAGAGAGAATGAGAGAGACAGAGAGCACATGAGAGGGGGGAGGGTCAGAGGGAGAAGCAGGCTCCCTGCCGAGCAGGGAGCCTGATGCGGGACTCGATCCAGGGACTCCAGGATCATGACCTGAGCCGAAGGCAGTCACTTAACCAACTGAGCCACCCAGGCACCCTATAATTGCTTTATTTAAGCAATTTCTACACCCTATACCCATTAAGCACTCCTTCCTCATTTCCCCTTGCCATCCAGACTCTGGCAACCACCATTCCACCTTCTGTCTCTATAAACTTGACTTCTCTAGGTATCCCATGTAAGTGGCAGCATACTGTATTGGCCTTTTTGTATCTGGCTTATTTCACTTAGCATGATGTCAAGCCTCACCTGTATTACAGGACATGACAGGACTTCTTTCTTTTGAAAGGCTGCATAATATTCCTTCGTATGTATAGATCTCCTTTTGGTTATCCATTCACCTATCAGCGGACATTTGGGTTCTTCCTCGTTCTTGGCTGTTGTGAATACTGCTGCTATGGAACAAGGGTGTGCAAATATCTCTTCAAGAGCCTGCTTCACATTTTTGTGGGTATATGCCCAGAAGTGGAATTGCTGAGTCATACGGTAATTCTGTGTTTATTTTTTTTTAAGTTTATTTATTTAAGCAATTTCTACACCCTATGTGGGGCTCAAACTCACAATCCTGAGATCAAGAGCTGCATGGTCTACTGACGAAGCCACCCAGGCGCCGCACTGTGTTTAATTTTTTGAGGAACCTCCATACCACTTTCCACAGTGATATACCATTTTCTATTCCCACCAACAAGGATTTCATTTTTCTACATTTTCATAACATGTGTCCTTTTTGTTTTTTAAATAGTGGTCATCCTAATGGGTGTAAGGTGTTACCTTGTATTCACATGTAAATTTTTAACTGCGGAAAATGCAACAAAGGTGAGGTAAGTCATGTTAAGGGCACATGTGCTAGGAGGATTTAACCTGGTCAGGAATGCAAGGAAAGGCGCCCTCAGAAAGTAACGACTCATGTGAGGTCTGAAAACTATGTACACATTAGCTAGGTGGAAGGCGGAGACCAGGCCATTTAGGAAGTGAGGGGAGTAGGTGCAAATGCATTGTGAGAGTACAAGTGGGCATGCCAGGAAGCAAGATAAGATGAGTGTGGGTGGGGTGAGGAGTGAGGAGTGAGGAAGAGTACTACAGGAGAAGAGGTCAGGGCTTGGCAGGGCCTCAGGGACCAGGAAAGTAACCTGGAACTTTCTCCTGAGGGCAACAGGAAGCCAGGGGGACAACTACATCAGATTTGTGTTCTGAAAGACTGCTTTGACTACAGTACAGCAGTGGATCCAGACAGACTGGATGCTGAGTAGCTAGTCAAGAGGCTATTGCAACAGTCCAGGCAAAAAAAAAAATGCTATAGCACCAACTAACCAGACAGGATCAGAACTGGAGAAAGGAAGATATACGTAGGAGGTAAAAATGACAAAGGGCTTATATTAAGCATCATGATGGAGAGAAGGGGCCTGGAACTCTAGAAGGAAAAAAGGACAAAGGGTTCACATGATCTTAGAAATGACATAATAATCCTACTTAGAAATTGCCACTTACTGAACACATTAACCATTTGTTAGGAACAGATCTAATTTATTTTTGGTGCCACAGGTTATTATTGCTCAGCTGGTTGCAGCATGACATAAATGTGACCAAAGTCCTGGATCCTGACCTCTTCCCTCCCACATTCAGGAGGAAATGTCTGGGGTATTAGCCAACACTTTGGAAAAACTACTTAAAATCAGACCCACACTTTATAAATCATGGTTTATAAACTCTGCTTAAAGCAATTAATAAGCATAGATTAACAGCTCAGTTGTCCGCGATTTTATTTTTTAGGGAAAGCCTTGTGTAAGAGCCAAGACCCTTTGAAGTACGGGCGACTGAAATGAAAGTCAGGGAGGCCCCACCCTGGATGCAGGGAAGGGACCTGGAGGACCAAGCTTCTCCCAGGTCCCAATCCGATCTGAGGCTGGGCTTCCTTACCTCTTAATCTTGCTTGCACTAAATTTAGCTTTGGAGAATGAGTCCGGGTTTCCAAATCTCTGTTGGTCAGGAGCTGTGCCGTCCAGTAAAGGGGCTGCTGCCCAGAGATGGCTACTGAGCTCTTGCAGCAGGTCTGGTCTGACTTGAGATGTACCATAAATCTAACACACACACTGGATTTCAAAGATTTAGTACAAAAACACCATAAATTATCTCACTAATAATTTCTTTTTTTTTTAAAGATTTTATTTATTCATTTGAGACACAGAGATACAGAGAGAGAGAGAGAGAGAGAGAGAGCATGAGCAGGGAGAGAGGCAGAGGGAGAGGGAGAAGCAGGCTCCCTGCTGAGCCAGGAGCCCGATGTGGGGCTCGATCCCAGGACCGCGGGATCATGACCTGAGCCGAAGGCAGACGCTTAACCATCTGAGCCACCCAGGCGCCCCTCACTAATAATTTCTTTTAATGTTGATCACAAGTTGGGCTAAATAGATTAATAAAACTAATTTTTTAAACTTTCTTTAATGGAGCCACTAGAAAATTGAACGTTATCCATGTGTCTCCCATTATATTTCTATTAGACGGCACTGCTCAGGACCATTCGACGCTGACATTTTGAATTGTTGGCTGCCAAGGGAAAGAGGCCTCTCTCAGAAAAGCTTCCATTTCTTAACATCCTTGTTTCAAACAATTAGTTCTACCCAAGCCTATCTTCTTGTTCTTGGGCAGGGGGCAGGGGGGAGAAGGAGGGGAGGAAGGCTACGAAAAGTAGGCAAAGTCCCTTGGCACTCAACTTGGAGACACAGTAGGAAAAGTTCACCAGCTGCTTTTCTACAACATAACAATGACTGCCGATTTTCTAGAAGGATAGGAGAGTTCTATCTTCACTTGACCCAGTCAGTTTTACCTCTTGTGTCTGTGACTTAGCAATTTCTTCATTTTTAGAAGTAACAGAAATCCAACTTGAACGGTCTTAAGCAAAAATGGGAATATATCGATTTATGTGTATCTAAACGTTGAGAGAGCCCTAGCTTCAGGCAGAGATGGATCTAGCAGTGCACTCAATGCTTCCCGCCAACCACCCCCCCCGCCCCGCCCTGGCTCTGTTCATCCTCAGCCGGGCTCTCTCTCTCTGTGGTGGACACTGGCAGCTCCAGGCTGACACCATCCCTATATAACAGCAAGAGTGCTTCCCCCTTCCCCTATTAGTTTCTACTAAAAAAAAAAAAAAAAATCCCTGAGGGGCGCCTGGGTGGCTCAGTCGGTTAAGCGTCTGCCTTCGGCGCAGGTCATGACCCTGGGGTCCTGGGATGGAGCCTCACATCGGGCTCCCTGCTCAGTGGGGAGTCTGCTTCTCCCTCTGACTGCCGTTCCCCTGCTTGTGCTCTCTGACAAATAAATAAAATCTTTAAAAAAATCCTTGAACTGTCCCTAAGTGGCCTGACGTTGGTCACCATGCCTGTTTCTGAATCAGTCACCATGGACCACAATATGAGCATCCTGGTTGACTAGTCCTGGGAGGCAGGTCCAGACCCAGAGGTGGAGCTGAGGCAGAACCAGCACCATCTAATTATGTGTTCTGGAAGAGGGGAAGGGATTTAGGGGCTGCGACCAGAAAAATGGGAAATGGATGTAGGGCAGGTGGTTGGTGACAAGATGCTCTTGCACCCAGGATGCAAAAGGGGTGTTCACTGCTGCTGAGCCAAGTACTTCACGGCACGCCCAGAAGTCTACACATCTAAACCTGTCCGTCTTTCAGTTTCTATCCCTTGTTACAATCAGGTTGCAGTAATTAAAAGACAAAATAAAACTCATGAATCAATGTGCACTACAGGAACCGATGCAGGTAACCTACATTTCTCTTTTCCTGTCTTTAGCTGAAGGAATGCCAAACGCTTACAACAGCTGGTTAATCGTGGTTCAAAAAGCATACGATCTCCTGGATGGATTCTGATATTTTATGATGCCAATGGCCACAAGAGTCACTGAAGAAAGAGCTAACCTACTTTAAATCCTTTCACTATTTTGCTCTTCTTGGATTCTGGCAACAGCAGGTTTGCATCACTGTTTATACAAAATAGGAAAGGCCTGGCATGGGCTTAATAGCATGCTGTGATTCTGTTTAGTCTAACCTACCCTTTCTTGCCAGTTTATCTTTCCTTGCACAAATCCTTATCTGTTGGCCTTTCTCGGGCAGCTCTCCACCTCCTAAATCGAACATACCTAAAGAAAGATGTCTCTGGGCAGGAGAACAATGGTCTCCCACTGAGGTCACCAGACAAAGCCATTTTCCTCTGCAGATGTCGGGGAAAGTAAACCCCTGCATAGAATCTCTCAACCCCAGGGCCGCACATACACATTTCCACATGTTTGGAGAAAGGAAAAGTTCAAAACCACATCAAACATACTCTGTGACCACGGAGTATAAATATTACAAACAAACAAAATCAGCATGTAATGTGTACTTTAATTTGCTGACAGATATTTTAAAAAATTAACATCTGAATGAATGGCAAATGCCAACACCACAACAAAACCTTTCACTGAAGAGAAAAATAACTCACAATCAAAGCTGCCTGGCCTCTAATTAGCACACAGCATCCTTGAAATGAGAGGCCAAAATAAAATAAACTGCCAAAAGAAAGAGAACGGTGGTGGGTGGGTGGGTGGGTGTTTGGTGGTGGGGCACAGGAACTAAAAAATTAGGGCTTTCCACGATGTACTTAAAAAAAAAAAAAGACATTGTCTGAAACCTACTTTCCTGGGGTTCAAGGCCAGAAGATTGCAGCTCAAACACGAAGTACGTGTATGCTTCTGACTCTATAGTTATGTTTTAAAAATTCTTTTTTTTAAGATTTTATTTATTTATTTGACAGAGCGAGCACAGCAGGGGGGAGAGGCAAAGGGAGAGGGAGACTCCCAGCTGAGCAAGGAGCCCGATGCAGGACAGGATCCCAGGACCTTGAGATCATGACTTGAGCCAAAGGCGGAAGCTTAACCAACTGAGCCACCCAGGTGCCCTGTTTTAAAAATTCTACTACACTTCAGGGGAGGTGTCTTCAGATGAAATTTAATAAAAGCAAAATTTTAAGAAGGAGATTCGACTGACACTGACTCGACAGCTGGCTTGTACCAATCATCACCTTGGGGGCTTTTCATGGTGACCAAGTGTGGGCATCCATACCCTGGAGTCTGGCCAACTTGGAAAGTCCCAGCTACTCCACTCCGGAGCCTGACCAATGTGTTGCTTCTTTCTTCCCAAGCCTCTGTACCCTCCTATGGCTGGCAGATTATCGGGTGAGCTAATGCTTGATCCACTGTGTAACTGCAAATGTGCAGCATATTTATATGAAGGTACATTTGTCTGAGACACAGTATAAGTGCTCAATAAACAGTACTTACTATTATTTACATGCCTTCTTTTCTTCAATCTCCCTATTAACTCCAAAGATAGATACTATCTTCCCCATATACCTGACGAAACTGTCGCTCAGAATAACAGTCACAGATATGACATACGATGGACTCAACTTTATGTATTTCTTTTCTTTTTTTTTTTTTAAGATTTTATTTATTTACTTGACAGAGAGAGAGAGCACAAGCAGGGGAGCAGCAGGGAGAGGGAGAAGCAGGCTTCCCGCCGAGCAGGGAGACCAATGTGGGGCTCGATCCCAGGACCCCGGGATCATGACCTGAGCCGAAGGCAGTTGCTTAATGACTGAGCCACGCAGGCGCCCCTCAACTTTATGTATTTCTTAGGTGTTAGGTTAACTGAGTTCAAATCCCACTTTCAGCGTCAGGATTTGCACTGAAGAGGAGAGAGGTTTGATTCCGGTCACTTGAACCCAGACCGCTTCTGTGGATCCCACCAGGCCTGGCACAGAAGCAAGCAGGAGGAAGGGGTGCTGGCCCCATTCCTGCCTGTCGAAAGAATCTGAAATTGCTTTAAGGAACTCACACATTTTTAAAAATATACTTTCCCCCTTGTTTGGAAATCAGGGAAAGGCAAACAAAAACAACTTGGCATGACATGTAACAACTATGAAGGCCATATTCTGAGGGAGCTGTTATCTGATGCCTGAATTTTATGATTTTAGAGCCCAGATATTTATAGGCCTGGGAGAACTCACCTTGATATCCCTAATCAAGCAAAGGTTTGTTTTTTCTTTTCATTATCAATAAAGAATTTTTGGTTGTAATTTTAAAGCTTTTCAGTTCTAGTGATTAACTCTGACAAGGATTAGTGTGGGGTGCCTTTAAGGATGGCAAATACACACGAAGGGGGGAAACCCTGGATGTGGGTGACAAGACTTAGAAATACAGGAGAAACCAGGGAGTCCTTCTTAATGTTGCTCATACTGTTATTTATTCAGATAATAATGTCATCCAGAAACACAGCAAGTCAATCTTACTATTACACAAAACGTACAAGTTTAAAGGCCAAAATGAAAATCGGACTTCAGCAAATAATTTGGCCAAATTCAATAGACAAGAAAATTATACAAAGAAGATGCCAGAAAGTTATTTCAAGCCAAGAAGCAAGTCTCTATTGACGGGGCTTTCTACCTTATCAGGCTGACCACTTCTACCATAAGCTAGGCCACAGACTTGTGAAGTACATTTGAGGAAAATAGTACCTACTCCACTCAATATTGCTGTATTAAAGATAACTCCAATAAGCTTACAGTATTCATGTTAGGTGTTTCTGGGATGTTATTACCTAAAACACTAATAATTGTGACATTAAAGTAATTCTTTACCAAATTATTTATTTATTTATTTATTTATTTATTTATTTATTTATTTATTATTTAAATTTTACTTAGTTGACATTCAGTGCAATATTGGTTTCTGGAGAATTCAGTGATTCATCACTTACATACAACACCCAGTGCCCATCACAACAAGTGCCCTCCTTAATACCCATTGCCCATCTAGCTCATCCTCCACCCACCTCCCTCCATCAACCCTCAGTTTATATTATTAAGAGTCTCTTATGGTTTATTTCCTCTCTCCCTTCCCCCCTTCCCATTTGTTCATCTGTTTTCTTTCTTAAATTCTGCATATGAGTAAGAACATAGGGTATTTGTCTTCCTATGACTGACTTATTTCACTTAATATAATACACTCTAGCTCCATCCATGTCCCCGCAAATGGCAAGATTTCATTCTTTTTGATGGCTGAGTAATAGTTCATTGTGCACATGCGTGCATGCGTCTGTGTGTGTGTGTGTGTGTGTGTGTGTGTGTAGATATACCACCTCTTCTTTATCCATCAGTCGATGGACATTTGGGCTCTCTCCATAGTTTGGTTATTGTGGACACTGCTGCTATAAACATCGGGGTGCATGTACCCCTTTGAATCTCTATTTCTGTATCCTTTGGGTAAATATCTAGTAGTGCAATTGCTGGGTCATAGGGTAGTACTATTTTTAACTTTTGGGGGAACCTCCATACTGTTCTCCAGAGTGGCTGCACCAGTTTGCATTCCCACCAATAGTGCAAGAGGGTTCCCCTTTCTCTGCATCCTCGCCAACACCTGTTGTTTCCTGTGTTCTTAATTTTAGCCATTCTGACAGGTTTGAGGTAGTATCTCATTGTGGTTTTGATTTGTATTTCCCTAATGCTGATTGATGCTAAGCATCTTCTCATGTGTCTGTTAGCCATCTGGATGTCTTCTTTTGAAAAGTCTCTATTCATGTCTTCTGCCCATTTTTTAACTGGATTATTTGTTTTTTGGGTGTTGAGTTTGATAAGTTCTTTATAGATTTTGGATAATAATTCTCAATAGGTTGTTTGCAAAAATCTCCCATTCCACAGGCTGCCTTTTAGTTTTGTTGATTGTTTCTTTCACTGAAGCTTTTTATGTTGAGGAAGTCCCAATAGTTCATTTTTGCTTTTGATTCCCTTGCCTCCAGCAATGTGTCCGGTAAGAAATTGCTACAGCCAAGGCCGAAGAGGTTGCTGCCTGTGTTCTCCTCTAGGATTTTGATGGTTTCCTGTCTCACATTTAGGTCTTTCATCCATTTTGAATTTATTTTTGTGTATAGTGGAAGAAAGTGGTCCAGTTTCATTCTTCTGCATGTGTCTGTCCAATTTTCCCAACACCATTTGTTGAAGAGACTGTCTTTTTTCCATTAGACATTCTTTCCTGCCTTGTCGAAGATTAGTTGACCACAGAGTTGTGGGTCCATTTCTGGGTTCTCTATTCTGTTCCACTCATCTATGTGTCTGTTTTTGTGCCAGTACCATTCTGTCTTGATGATTACAGCTTTGTAATAGAGCTTGAGGTCTGGAATTGCGATGCCTCCAGTTCTGTTTCTCTTTTTCAGGATTGCTTTGGCTACTCAGGGTCTTTTGTGGTTCCATACACACTTTAGGATTGTTTGTTCTAGTTTTGTGAAGAATGCTGGTGGTATTTTGATAGGGTTTGCATTAAATGTGTAGATTGCTTTGGGTAGTATAGACATTTTAACGATGTTTGTTCTTTCAATCCATGAGCATGGAACGTTTTCCACTTCTTTGTGTCTTCTTTAATTTCTTTCATAAGTGTTCTAAAGTTTTTGGAGTACAGATCTTTTACCTCTTTAATTAGGTTTATTGCTAGATATTTTTTTTTTTTTACCAAATCTTTAAATAAATCCATAAGCACCCAACTTCGAATATAGTATAATATGCAATGTTAAGCCTTAAGCCTGTTTTTTAAAAGCACCTATTTCCTTGATTGACTATATGCTGATGACTGTAAAAGAAACATCCTAACATCTACACGTGGGTGGGTGCCTTTAGAGGACAGGCAGCACACGCATGGGGTGCTCCTTGGAAAGCTAGCATGGGTGCGGGGTGGAGGGGACTTTGAGGCTGGCTTCATTTGGTGGCTCAACAATCACACAAGAGACTCTGGTTGTTTTTGTCTTTAGATCACACCGTTCGTGGCAGCAGCAGGGTTCTCTGGCGGCCCCCCTCCCGCTGGTTGGACAGCTCTGTAGCTCAGTAGCAGTTACCTCACACACAAGAGAAGGCCATCTCTTCGATGGATTTCTTTCCGGAGCAAACATGCGTCCATCTCAGAAGCCCCCAGCAAACGTCTCCTGTGTCTCCTGCAGGGTTTCTGAATCACTTACTACAGCAGGGGCTGGGATCAAGCGCTCCCCTGGAGTCCGGGGTGGAAGTGGCTCTCCGAAGGTGCTGGGCATCTTACATGAGGTCTGGTATTTGCCTACGAAACTGGGCCCCTTCGGAAGGGGTGGTGGAGGATGGATGCTGGGGGTCAAACAACCATGTCCTACACCGGGAAAGTTAACCCGGGCACACGTCCGCTCCTGGCCCTTGGGCCAGTCTCTATCCTACAGCGATGTTCTGGAACCCCAGCTGAGTAAAGACGGCGGCCGATGGGGCCGTGACCCTCCTGCCTCGCTTATCTCCCAGAGCACATGCCACTTGGAAACAAAACCCCCTCTTTTCACATTTAGTGTGGAAAATACCTGGGCCTGAGATCTTACCGGGCTGTGAAGTCCAGGAGAAAGCAGTCACTTAGGGAAGAGGAGTAGTGGATCGCTTTGACCAAGCGGCAACCACTCCTCCTTCTGTGTACTTTTCGTCCATTGGGATCTGCACTGTGTATACACAAGTGTGGGTATAAAACTCTAATGTAAACCCATTCCTGTCTTTAGGATTAAAAAAAAAAAGCCTGTCATATGCCAGAAACTGGCTGGAGCCTGGAGCTTGGCGCTGCAGACAGAGTTAACAGTTTGTAGGCTTTGAAGTGAAAGTTTTTTCCCCCTCTTTTACTAGCAATGAAAAGAACGTTAAAAGAAAAGCACCAGAGTTGACGAGGACTATTTTTCCACGGCGAACGATGGAATGTCTTTCGGTAGAGTTGTCTACATAGAAAGCGAGTTACCTTAAAGCAGCTATACTCGCAGTACCTGCCGTGTCTTACGTAACCGCTGCCTGGGAGACATACAGCATCTGTGGATATTTTAAATACACCATCTTCTCCTGGAACACCCGGCGGGACTCAAACACTGTGAGGTCTCCCTCACAGTTTTAGGGGTTTTGGAGCAGTGGTTCTCAAACGTTTAGGGAGGAATAGCTTGGAGGTTTATTAAAATTCAGAGGCTGGGATTATGCACCCAGGGACTGTGGTTCTGTGTGTGTGTGTATGTGTGTATGTGTTGCAAGAATATATTTTCTGGGCGGGGAGGAGGTTGTTTTTTAACAAGTAACCCAGATGATTCAGATGCAGGTGGTCCCTGGGCCTTACTGAGAAATATCACATCTAGAACCTATAAAATGTTAAAATTCTTTGGCCTAAAAGAATTAGGAGTTGAAGCCACACTATTTCTATTTGTAAAAGTTCAAAAATAATTGGTTACTCCAGGAAAAAAGAGCAGGCGTGTTTTCCATTTCCCTCGGGTTTTTTTTTTTTTAATTTTTTAAATTATTTTTATTATTTATTTATTTATTTATTTGAGAGAGAGAGAATGAGAGAGAGAGAGCACATGAGAGGGAGGAGGGTCAGAGGGAGAAGCAGACTCCCTGCCAAGCAGGGAGCCCGATGTGGGACTCGATCCAGGGACTCCAGGACCATGACCTGAGCCGAAGGCAGTCGCTTAACCAACTGAGCCACCCAGGCGCCCCAACCCTCGGGTTTTCTTATTATATCTGTACCGCATTCCTCTGAGATAATGAGGGTGGGTAATATTATTCTGACTTTGCTGATAAGGAAATTAACACAGGCTAAGTGATTCACCAAAGGTGACAGAGCTAGTTGGGGCAGGTCTCTTTGGCCTTTTACACAGACATCAAATGATATGGCATCCCCTCAGATACTCCCCAAATCAAGAAGCCTTGAGAAACACGTGAAGAAAATGAAAGTACATTTCCTGATCCGGTTTTAGATAAAGTTTTCCTCATCTCTCTAATCGAAAGCTCTCCTTCAGCAGGCAACTCTGAGCTAATGAAGTTTGTAGTTTTCCACCTTCAAGCACTGGCTTTGGGGACCCATTATGGAGACTCTTGTAACCCATGGTTATGCTACTGGGAGAAAGAAAAACAGATGGTCCCCTATGGAAAAACATCAGCACATATTTTCCCTGGTAGGGGACTTCGGCTTTAACCAGGCTAGACACAACTTGAGTTTTTAATTCGCTTTAGATCTAGCTTGGTCCTAGAAAAATGGAAAAACAAGGTGTCCCTTAAAATCCCACAAATGTTGAGTATTTTCAGGAGGGAGTCCACAGATGACTTCTTTGATTTCAGAAACTTCCACTGGGACTTCCTGGCTCACTGTCTGGTTGGGTTTTGTGTATCATATCATGAAGTGCTGGAGGGAAGCTAAAGACCCTTTGACAGTGGAAAATCACTCTCATCTAGAGCCTTCTCCTCCTTTGCCCTCGAGGATAAACCTGCCTTCTCCCTCATGAGAAAAACTCCAGATATAAAGGACGAGACAAAGAAAGAAATATTTAACCAAATCCATTAGGAAACCCCAGCAGAAACAACTGCATCTTTTCAACAGTTTAAGATGTTATGCATAGACAGAATGTTTTGTGTGGGGCATCTGTCTCGGGCTCCCGAGTAAGAAATGCCATTTGCCATTAGACACTAGTTTAATTCCAAAGCTCAAAAGAACCGTGTTCATTTGCCAAAATCCTACTGCTCTGTGAACTACAAAAAATGGTTTATACAAATCACTAGAAACATCTAATAATAATAATAATAAGAGTCTTTCCCCAGAGTACCCCTCACTCCTAAGCATTCACCAACTGTCTTAGCTCAGGGTGCTATAACAAAATACCATAGACTGAGTGGCTTATCAGCCAGAGACATTTATTTCTCACGGTGCTGGAGGCTGGACGTCTGAGATCAGGGTGCCGACATGGTGGTGAGGACCCTCTTTCGGGTGCAGACATCTAACTTTTCATTGTATCGTCAACAAGGCAGAAAACGAGTGAGCTAGCTCTCCGGCCCCTTCTTATAAGGGCACCAATCCTCTTGATGACCTAATTACTTCCCAAATGCCCTACTTCCAAATACCATCACACTGGGGGCTAGGGCCTCAAAACGAGAATCTGAGGTAGGGATACAAACCCTGAGTCCGTAAGACCAACCTAGAACCAAAGGGATGACCATGGCTTGGGCATATTCTCAGTAGTAGCCCCGAGGAGACCTGTTCCTGCCTGTACCTGAGCCCAGCTCCCGTCTTTCTTCACGATAGCCTGTAATTCCTTCTGAGGCAGCAAGAAGTCTTTGGGAGACCTCCGGCTAGTTTTGGCCACTCTCCACGTAAGGGCTTCTTCAAAAGTGTTCAAAGAATGAACAAACCGCTGGGCAGCAGACACCAGGTGAAAGAGTGTTAGGTTGGCTCTGACATTGTTTTCTGACACTCTGTCCCCACTAAGAGGTCTCCCCTGGAGGAAGAAGACTAGTGATCACAAACAGCTCTTCACACACAGACAGCAGAATACCCACTCGGAAGTCCTGTGCATGAAAACTACATATTAACCATCTCATTCAATGTCTAATGAGAACCTCAGCCTCAGCCAGCTATGTTCGATTTCAAAACAACATCATTTGCCTCATGCAAACCAACCAACCAACAAAAAAGCGAGAACAACAGGGAATACATAAAAAATTTAAAAAAAAATTTATACCAGTGATTTGTGATTTGATATTACAATTTCTTTGCTTTGGGATGGTAGGACTACCTCGTTAAATGTGTTCGAAAGGTCCCCAACGACAGAAGTTTCACCATTAGGCCGAGCCCTCACACCACACAGACCAGCATGCAGCTTGGATAGTGACTATGTGGCATGTTAGTAGTGTCTGCCTGGCAGATGTGGTCTCTCTGCCCTTGGAAAGTAACTTGCTGCTTGGAGTGAGTCAGAAACCAGCCCCGCTCGTGCATCTCTGACCTGGAGTTGCTGCTGCAAATGCACACAGAGGGGGCGCACCAGAGCATCTGGTGGGGGGCTTCCAAAAGAATGGGTTTTGTTGGCTGGTCACACATGGACTGATTCCATTCTGCCAGCTTTCTCTCCTCTCACCTAAGAAACTCTCTGCATTGATCGGCTACTGTCCTGCACTGTAAAATCCCCTGAAAGAAACAGTCATGAGGCCACACCTGCTCTTGCCCAGAAGGAAGAGAACACGAAGCAGATATTCTAGGCACCACCACCTTACCAACTCATCATCGTTGTTGTGATGTCTTGGTTTGTTTTGGGGGGATGATTCACATTGCTTTAAAATATAACTGATTTCTTTAAATGCTCCACAATCTTCTTGATTCATTCAATGCGCTGTGATTTCTGCCATCACTTGTGTTTTGAAAAGAACTGCTAAGTGTGTTATGGGTTTGTCCTCAATCCTTACGGACAGTGTAGATGCATTAGGGGACATACACGCCTACTTCTGTAGCACATGTCTGTCCTGCTTAGCACCCACACTCAAGAAGGTCTGGGACACCCTGGGGTTTATGTCGGCTACTGATTCGCCAAGGGAACAAGGCACGCAGTGCCACCCCTGGGTTATCTCCCATGACACAACTGCTGCCCGTGTATTTAGAGTTGGGTAGACCCAGGAGTTTGGGCTTATTTCTGCAGAGGAAGTGAGGCTAAGATAGTAGCCAGATGTGGCATGCACAGGCCTGGCCCTAAAATATGCATTCCTGGGCAGGAACACCAGTGGAAGCCCCTGACCCATAGGCCTTCTCTTCTCATCCTTGGTTCTATTCCATAACATGAGCGTCCTCATGCAAATCGGGGTGGCTAACATTGAATGCTAACATTCAATTGGCCCAAAGCATGTGTCTTGCACTAGCTGCCTCTTGGGCCAAGGGTATTCACAAAAGCTTGGATCTGGGGAGAGGACCAGGCAGGCCTGGGAAATGGGCTTTTGTGGCTATTGGGGAAGGAAACTAAAGATCCTAGGAACCTAGGGAATGGACTAGAAGTAGGATTCTGGCTCTGTGTACCATGGGCTTCTCACCCTATGAAGAGGAACAGATCCAGACAAGGCCAGCCAGCTCAGAGGCTTCCAAAGCACAGAGCCTGGGGCAGCCACTTGCCGGGATCTTAGGGCAGTGCTGGATATGGGCAGACCCCAAAATGGGGGTCTATGGGGTGAGCCTGGAGTGTCTGGGCCTGTGCAGCTTCATCTGTAAACTGAGGTGGTTCAGAACCTGGAATTGTCAAACTCCTCTCCAGACCCAATATTATAGGGTTCAAGATCCAGCTTGTCACTGTTGATGGCTCAGTCTCAAACACTGGATAAAGATAATACAAAAGAAAAGAAAATACTAAACAAATTTAAATGAATATATAGGTCTTCAATCTCAGCCTCTCTAGTTCAAGAGATGAACAATGAGATATTCTGGTTAATCAATGATCTGGCTAATGGAGTTGTTAGATTTATCTTTCACAGGTAACTAATAATCAGAGCATAGTAGTACACTTAACCTCACGATGACCATCCACATCATCACTGGATGGTGAACGACTCAGAACATCTCCAGTTTTCCAAGGGCCATGAACTACCTGGACACATCAGGACTGTGTGTAATTAACACACAATTCATTATGGAAACGTGGACATGCTGGGTAGGCCAGCAGATTTAAGTTGACAATCTCCAATACGTAATAAAATAAAATTAAAAAAAAAATTTCAAATGCCATTTCTGTGGACAAGGCAACCTCTTCCAGGTTCTCTGATTTGGTCTGTTTCCCTCCTGATGAATGCTGATGGAAGCAGGTCGCACCAACCTCTCCTGAAGTTCATCAGTGTCATGAGACAGAGAGAGCCCACACATGGAAAGCATCATTGTCATGAGAAAGGGAAAGCCCACTCACAGTTAGGAGCACTGACCTGTCCTTTCATATCTGGAGCAATGGGAATGGTGGGCCAGATGGTTGAGTAGATGCCAAAAAACACCAGCCAGATCAGCATGCTTCCCCAGACAGCCAGATGACTGAACTGCAAAGGAAACACAGACTCAGGTGGGGCTTCTCTGCTGGCAGAGGAGAGCCACCTGAACCCCACCTGCAGCAGAACCCCTGTGTCCAGGCCAGCTTTCTTCATGGAAACGTTTCGACTAGTCATCCATCATTGGAAAGTGCCATCTTGTAATTATCTTGTCTCAGAATGTTACACAGTGAATTCAAGGAACTGGTGGCCCCAAACTACCCTGAAGATCAAGGTGCTTTCCCTGCTTCAGTGGATTTTCTCCTAGACCCATTGCACAGTTTTAGCTGGCTCCTGGCTGGTCCTCACCAGTGTTTGCTCCAACTTGGAGCTACATAGGCCAGTTCATCTTAATCCAGTAAGAAAGCACCAGATGGACAAAAAGAACAAGATGTTCTTACTTATTGTTTTGAGACTTTGATTATTCTTTACATTTTCCAAAGAATTCTTTACAAATCTGGGCTGGATATTACATCTTAACAATCCTTTAAGCATCTGCTGAGTTGTTAGCCTTTTCTCCTTTGTCTTCTTAATATGATGACCCCTGACTTCTTCCTTACTTCCACACTCCACGATATAATCCATCATCAAGGTCTGTTAGCTTTTCAAAAATAATACTTCTGGAATCTGACCATTGCTCACTACCTCCCCCTGTAAGAGCCCAGGCCAAGCCTCTTGTCTGGATTAATTACTATTGTCACTTGATGGATTCCCTACTTCCACAAGCATCTCCAATCTCCTCCCTCATTTTCCCAGCGCAGAATTAGGAGCCGATTTATATAGCAGTGATAAATAAACACGAAACATGGGTTATGTTCCTGAAATGTGGTACATCACCAAAATGTCTAAAATTGGGGAATGATTAAATGATGGGATATTGATCAAACTTAATACTCTTTAATCATGAACAAAGATTTTGTAGAAGTACACTTTAAGGTGTGGAAAATGTTCACGATCTATTTTTAACTGAAAAAAGGATCACAAAACTATATGCTCTATAATGCATTATCTTATTAAAAATATACACGTGGAACAACGTCTGTAATGTTATCCAGAAAAATGTTAACAGTAACTGTCTCCTGTTCATAAAGTTATGGAAATTAGAAATTCTCCTTTTTGTTCTTCTGTATTTTCTGTGTGCATATACATTTGAAACGAGAGGACTGTTAATAGCTTAGAGCTGTTAGTAAGTGCCAAGCAAATGAATCATCAGAAAACTTTGGATTTGCAAATTTGCCCTGATAAAGATCAAATGACAATTTTTACATGCAAAATTTAAATAAGATAGCTAGATCCTGCTGATTGGTTTCCCAAGGCTTAAAAAAAGATCCATGCCATCAAAATATCTGTAGTGGATAGTGAAACAGTTCCAGAGAGAACTTACTTTAGTCCACGCTGTGGTCTCCAAACCAGCTTTCAGACACACAGTGACAACAACATACTGTGAAAACAAACAAGAATTGAGGAAAATGTATTATCCTCGGTGACTTATTATTACTTTCCAGGAGAAATCCCAGGTCTCCCCTCGAGAGGCGGTGGGAGTCACTTTTGTGCTTTTCTTAGCTTGGAGAGATTTGGGGAAAATCACCTTCTTTGGTGCTGCCTTTTTCACAGCTGGATGTGAAACTGTCATTTGAAGAACAGGGTGACCTGGTAATACCTGTCTAGAAATCTTGACTCTGCAAAATTTCCGTTAGGAAATGAGGTAAGCCTTTCACAACCATTTTGAGCTTTAAGGAATCTACACTACAGAGTTGAAAGATTTAAAACAAATCATATGAAGAAAGGCCTTATATAAAGGGCTTCCAGAGGCAGCACCCACACGTACGCCACTTAAGAACAGTTCTGTAAACAGAGAGATAAACTTACCGTGTAAACAATATTTCCAACAAATAAATAGTCTGTGGCCTGGCCACTGGCCAGTGCAGTATCTGAAAAACAAAGAAGTTATTACTAACTTCTGGGGAAGAGCACTGCAATCTGTTTTGTTCAGAACATAAAAACAGAACTTTAGAAACATTTATCAAATTGTAGGGGAATTTCAAAAATTGCATCATCTGTGATTCTAATGCCTCCTCTTTCTGTGAATATTTTTCATCTTATATTTTCTCCAAATGAAGCAAACAAACAAAATCAGGTTTCTAATAAACTGAACCAAATACTTGATCTGTATTGAAATTTACATTTTTATAAAGATTAAAATCTGCCTTTGTGGGGTTAAACAAAGGGAAGAGTAAGAACATAATTATCTTTATTAATAGCAGCATTAGACTTTTTATGAGTGCTCTTTTACTATTTATTTTTAATTTTTGCAAATTGGAACTATGGACCAATAAAGGAAGATAACTACGTGAATACAAATCAATTCATAATTACTGAACTCAGAGAATCTTGGGGGATATTCACTACTCATGTTCTCATACACAATTGCATGAACTTCTGAAGTCTATAAATTGGGGGAATGCAAGCAATCCAGTGAGACATCTAGACAATACAACTAGAATTTTGAAGCTTTAATTTTCTTATCTTTTCCACTTTTTTCCTTTTTATGGATGGCTCTTACAATGTATAAAACAATCACTAAGGCTGAAAACTCTAATAGAATTGTCTAACTTCCATCGGCTAGCCTGCTGTGAAAAGCCTGGTTATTATCCTGAGGGGTCAAAGCCTGTTTCAACATCAGGAATGGTTTCTTTGGATGGCACTGCTAATCTCCTTTTATTCCCTTTTATACTCAAATTCAGATCTGTGGCTGACAGACCAAGTATTATAGGGATTTTTGTGTTCAAATTTCCAACCCAGTAGCTGCCATACACACATATTTGGGTTGGCTGATTTACCCATCTGCTTGTTGAGGAATCTGACTCTTATTAAATATTCAAGATCTGTTTAGTTTTCTACAACACCAAAATGACCAAGTAGCATCATAGGCAGAATCTGGTCACTGTGGGGCCATAGATCAAGCTCCAGGGCATGGCCTTTCTCCTGATTCTAGATAAGTATATTTGTGGATAGAAGGAAAGAAGAACTGCAAAGTGACATTATGGGCTGTATTAACTATACACCTAAACTAAGAGACTGCTGCTGGGGAACATAAGAATTATCCAATGAGAACAGAGAGAGATGGCCACCGACTTACAAAGGAATGATCTGGAAATTTAGAGGAGACACTTGAAACTTAGGCAGAATTTCATTAAAAGGAAAGGAAGGAAAAAGTTCAAAACACCTATTCTTCCATTATTGAGCAATAAATAGGAATGAAACACTGAAACATGCTTAACATGGGTGAACTTTGAAAATCTTGTGCTAAGTGAAAGAAGCCAGTCACAAAAGGCCATCTATTGTAGGATTCTACTTCTTGAACTGTTCAGAAGAGGCAAATCTACAGAGACAGAAAGTAGACTAGCGATTGTCAGGAGGTGGGAGTTTTTTGGGGGTGGGGCCAGAATGGGAAATAACTGCTCATGGTTATGGGGTTTCTTTTTTTTTTTTTTAATTTTTTTTTTTTAAAGATTTTATTTATTTATTTGAGAGAGAGAGAATGAGAGAGAGAAAGCACATGAAAGGGGGGAGGGTCAGAGGGAGAAGCAGACTTCCCGCCGAGCAGGGAGCCCGATGTGGGACTCGATCCCGGGACTCCAGGATCATGACCTGAGCCGAAGGCAGTGGCTTAACCAACTGAGCCACCCAGGCGCCCCGGTTATGGGGTTTCTTTTGGGGGCAATGAAAATGCTCAAACACTGATTAAGATGACAGTTGCATAATTACATGATATATACCATAGAACTGTACCCTTTAAATGAGTGGATTTTAGGGTATGTAAATTATGTATTGATAAAGTTGATATAAAAAAAATTCAGTTCCTCAGTCACAGTCACATTTCAAACACTCAATGGCCACAGGCGGCTAGTGACTACTATATAGGACAGCACGGATACAGAACATCTCCATTGTCACAGAAAGTTCTACTGGACATTGCAGGCCAGAGCAGCTATGCTGAAGGTGGAAAGAAGTATAGGAACTGGCACATATTTTGAAGATGTTAGGATTTAGGATTTGGATGTGGGGTGGAAAAGAATGTGAGGAATCAAGGGTGATTTAAGGTTTTTGCCTGAGTACCTAGGTAAACAGTGATATCATTTACCGGATTCTGGTCATACTAATACAGGAATATTGATTAAAAGAGTGACACATTAAAACCTGGTACTGAGTGGTCAGTATTTTACATTCACAACAGGAAGAACAGGTAACAAAGAAGCATGATGCTATTAAGAGAGAAACAAAAGCATACAGAGGAAAATGAGGTGCTGAGGAGTCAGGTTAGTGGGGAAAAAAAATCCCAGCAATGAGCATTAGAAGACCATATTCCAGCCCTGCTCTCTTGTTCCAGCTCTACCATTATTTAGTTCCTTAAAATGTTCAGTTCTAAGTCTCATTCCACATCTCTAAGATGGGGATTTTATACTAGATACAGACGATGATTGATGACTGAATTATCACTAAGGTTCCTCTAAGAAAATTCTAAGACGATAAGGTCTGTGTTCTTCGCTGCTACATCAGCTTCTACCAGTAATGGTAGAAACTGGAGTGTTTCAGATCTTCCTGTTCAATTTAGCTCAGGGGGGTTTTCCTAGTCTCAGCCCATGTTCCTGAAAGGAGAACAATGACATGAGTACCCTGAAGTACCCACACTAAGCCCTAATGGAGTCCAGAGTCAATGCTGACCAGATGTAAGAGTTAGAAGGGTATGAGACCAAACTGAAAGTCAAAGTTCACAGTCACGGTTTGACAACTTTTTGAATTTCCTTTTAGTACTAATAATTCAAATGTTGGCTGATGCATGTACTAAAAGAAATGAACTATACAAGGCATTTGTCTAATATGAAGGGCTTAGAATGTGTTTCAGATTTTATGGACATAAACAGAAAATTGCTAAGCCTCGTAAGAAATTCTACATTCAAAAGAGAGAGCAGGATGCCTGGGTGGCTCAGTTGGTTAAGCGACTGCCTTCAGCTCAGGTCATGATCCTGGAGTCCCTGGATCGAGTCCTGCATCAGGCTCCCTGCTCAGCAGGGAGTCTGCTTCTCCCTCTGACTCTCCTCTCTCTCATGTGTGCTCTCTCTCACTCATTCTCTCTCTCTCAAATAAATAAATAAAATCTTAAAAAAAAAATTAAAAAAAAGAGAGCATGTGATTCTATGAGCACTTTACATATATTTGTATGCTTATTCACAGATGTAATACTAGTGTATTATTTGAGTTACTAATATGTAATAATAGTATACGTAATGCTCCTTTGCTATACTAACTATATGAAACAGTATTATTATCTGCATAATCCAGATGAGAAAACTAGGGCAGCAAAGAGAAGTCAAATGACATGAGAAAGGTCATGCACTTAGTAACGAACTGTAAATAAGGGTTTGTTTTCATTACTGAGCTAGAAAAATGGATCCCAGAGAAAAAAAGAAAACTCCAAGAAGAAAAAAAAAATATATTAAAATGTACTCCTTTGAAATACCAACATCTAATGGGAAAGAACTTCCAGGAGAGAATTAAGGAGGACAGGTAATTAGGTTCCTGTGACAGAGATTCTGGGCCACATAGGAAGTAAATGCAATGCACAGACCTGGGGAGCAGCAGATACCCCCTGGAACCTGAGTTAGGTGGGCACAGCAGCAGTCCCAAGTTTCTCAACCTTGGCACTGCTGACATTTTTCCAGATAATCCTTTGTTGTGCGCGACTGTCCTGTGCATTGTCGGATGTTTGGCAGCACCCCTGCCTCCACCTGGCGGATGCCAGGAGTCCCCACTCACTAGCTGCGACAATGAAAACTTTCTCCAGACGTCGCCAAATGTGTCCTGGGGGTCAAACTGCCCCGTCTGAGAACCATAGCATTGGAGGTAAGACAAAAGAGGAACTGGAATATACAGAAGCATACGGAATATACTGACGTGAGAGTGTCTACTGTAGGAAGGGAACCCTCTTCACTCCCGTCAGACTAGGAGAGAACGCAGTGACCCCCAGTTGTCCCACGATCGATCGACAGGAGACTTTATATAAAGTGATGCAACTCACAACGCCAGATGGCCTTTAGAAGGGGGCAAACTCCGGGATTACCTGTGGGATTAAGAACTCACTTATGAGGCCAGGACCTCTATGAAGACCCTTAAGACTACTGAACGCTCTGTGGACAACTTGGTGTGGAGAGAAAATAAAATAGGGAAGACTAAAAGACGTTTTCCAACCGTAGCTTCTAGAATCTTATAATGCATTAATTTCTACCTTATCAAAAGAGTAAAATGCTCACTGGCATTAAATACAATGTTTACACTTGAGGTAATCTGAACATGCTTAAAATAACTTTTAGAGAAGACAGGATAAACCTTTTATTTCTGTTCATCATTTTGGAAGGATAACTCAGCACTGCATCTTAGTTTTCTGCTGAGGAAAGAGTATCTCCTGCCCCACTACAAACTCATACATCTGGAAAGAATTTATTCCTTGAAGGAGAAACTCCTAAACCTACTTGAGATTCTGGGACACGCCAAAAGTCTCAAAAAGATAGCATCCTTTAGACAAGTCACAAGTCATCACTCTGTACACCACGTTGGGGAAATTCCCACAGAATGGATTGTTCTCTTACGGTTATATTTCAACTGCTTTAGAAGCAAATACCTGTGGGCATCATCTTTGTTAAATCCTGCCAATAACATACTACTGAAGGAAAGATCAGAAGTCCTAAGAAATCATTTGTGAATGAATGCAGCAATATGCTACAGCTTGCTGATAATTCAAGTGTAGAAAAGCCCATTTAGACTGTCCAGTGTATTCCTGAAGCACGCTGCTGACAAATTCTTTCTTCCCACTTTACTTAAATTTAATATCACTGTTATGATTCCAGTGATCCACTCAGGAAAACATCTTTCCTGTAGTTTAGCTGTTTTTATTTTAGTCAGATATTTAAAATCACAAGTGATTTTTTTTTTTTGAAAGGGAAAAAGTAACCCCCAAACCCAGGTGAGTGGTTCGAGTTCCGCAAGCCAGCCTTCAGAACATTATTTAACCACCATCTATATAAATGAGAGTGAGAACATTACTTCACACAAAGCAGCAAGGGGCGGTAGAGATGGCTATTTGGGTGGAAGGGGGCAGTGAGAAGGGAAGGGACAATTCGGGCAAAAAGGAAATCAGCCTGCACAGAGGTATGGAGGAGAGCGCCCCTCCCCCGCTGGGTCGAGGGTTGAGCTGTGGGACCCTGGTGGTGTGTGGGTGGGGGCCAAACCGTGCAAGGCTCTCAAGAGGTCCCTCATAAGAGAAACCCATCAAAAGGGCATGTGGAGAGATGTTGATCTCATCAAACCTTTGTTGTCCTATCTTAACCAGCAGGACGCTGAGCACTTCCTAACAGAAGCCCATCATTAGCACACAAAGGCTTGACTGAGCAGGAGAGAGGTCAGGAGGATTAAGCTGCCTATTGCACCAAACAGCTGCTGTTTACCCCACTGGGACCGGTCGGCCTTTTGCAAATCAAGGATCAAATTCACCCAGATGAGAGTTGAAATGAGAGAGGAGGGCACTGCCTCTCCCAAAAGTCCATAGGAAGATTTCCATAGAGTGAAGAACTTTAAGAGTAGGAAAAATTCCCCAACTACTTCAATAAGACAGAGTCACATTTAGAATAATACTGTGGCTCCATGTGATGTAAAACCCAATATAAGGATGGTGTTTCCTACGTACATCAAAAGTGTTAAACAAAGTGACAGAGTTGGGGACATTCTCCTGGGTAGTCCGCTCATTCTCTTAGAGGCCAATATCATGCTGGGGCTTTAGGATCCACTGACCCACAGCAGTGGGTGCCACTGTTCTTCGAGACTTATATTGTTTGCAAAATCTGCTTGGATCCAGGGGCCAAAATAAAGTAGGATTAGCCAAATGTGGTTTAGAAATAGTCACTCAAACAGACTATTGTGAACAACTGGGACAAAACCACATGGACCCTCCACATTAGTAGTGACAGCCCAAAATGGTTGCATGCAAAAACCTCTCTGAAAATATTTGTGGGAAAACCCACGATTTGTAAGGAAAGTATGTCTCATTTTCTAAGCAGACAGAATGATCAAGGAACTTACTTCAGAATATTCCAAAGGGCTAGGCTGGTGACATTTTATAAAGATGCCATTTCAATTAAATGCTCATTAAAAGCATTACATCATTACCCAACTAAACCACAAGAATGCATCCAGAAAAGGCTCTGACAAAAAGCAAAATCTGAAGACAAAGTTATAGCATGGTCCTGTACGGTCAGAGAAGACAGGATTTAATAATCAAGAAAACAGATGGGGTGAATTTATATGTGCATTTTTAATGAAGTAAGAATCCACGGAACACCTGAATTACAAATCACAGGCACCTCACTCACATATGACTCAGGAGGGAGAACTGAGGTGGAGGGGCACTGTTCTCTTGACATCCAGGCACCTGCCAAGAATTCTGGCTGCAGAGCAGATGCCAAGTTTCTCCTGCTTTCCCGTTCCCACCCTTTGGCTTCAGAGCTCTCAGCAGCTCTGGTTGAGAGCAGCCCTTATTCCAGAATTGCACAGGGTGTCTCTTCCCCATCTTAAACTCCTAGCCTCTCAAGACTGCAGACGTTTGAAGGAGGTATTATGCCAACCAGGTACTACTGGATTAATATCAGGAGTGAAGAGGTATTCTAAGTTCCAAGTAACTCATTTACAAACTTTTAACAACCCACCCTGCTCAAACGCCTGGACTGCCTGGACTATAACTGAAACTATTCTTTCTGCTTCCAATGCTATGTATTCACCAAGAGAAAACTTATTTTTTCCTTTCTCTGTAAAGAGTGGTATAAAATACTGGAAAGAGTTTATAGGAGGTAGAGTTTATACAAGTGTTAGTGATTATAATTACATTCATAACCAGTGCTGGGTTAAGTTCCTGGTTATATAAGCCTTTTTTCCTGGATTTTCTCCTCTCTACTGCCATTATTGATGGATAAAGTGAAGGATACAAAACTCAAATTTCAATCTGTTTCTTTTTTCCCCCACTTTTGTTTACTAAAAATGGATTTTAAAAAGGTAGTTTTAAAAAAGGGTGGTAACAATGATGAAAAGTGAACTTGATGGCCAATGTCCCACAGCCACCTGTGTAGCCGTAGACTCATCTCTTGTTCTTGGGTGCATAGCTAAGTAACGTTCCCTAGCTCCTTGTACCCCGGTGGGGCCCTGTGACCAGTCCTTGCCAATCAGACATGAGCAGAAGTGATGGATCATTTCCCAGAGATGGTCAAGAGCAACCACTCCTTCTCCTGGTTCTGTCCCCTACTAATGTGAAGGCTGAGAGTGCACTCAGGGGTCATGCATGTATTGAAATGGACCCAGAATTCATTTTAACGAGGTATGGTAAGATACACAGACATGGAAATGATTGTCGTGAAGGACGAACTTTGTATGTAGAGATCCCTAGAAACAGGAGGCATGGATGCCATGCCAGGCCACAAGGGAAAGCACTGGGGTCAGAGGAAAAAGGAGAACATGGTCCAGAGCCTTTACTGGGGTTTTCAGGGGATGGAATGGACAAAGCAGGTAGGTATGTAGTTTAGGATTGGATGGTGTGAATAATTTCAGCAGGCTCTGGATTATAGGAGTGATCTCTAGTTGTCTGGTATCTGGCCCCAGGGTAATTTAGGGCAGGGGGAATATTACGTTGGTGCGTGACAATTCATAGAGGAGATGGTTGGGGTTGTGGCCTCCGGACTGGTTGATATGAGTATCAGAGACATTCTTGCAGGGGAGTCCTTCGCTCTCTCTAGGAATGAAGTAGCCCTGGGAGGGGCAGTCTCTCCAGGATCAAGGCCCCAATTATCAGAGCATCAAAAATGTGGGTAAAAAAATATGGAACATAAGAAAATATGCTCAATGCACTCTTCCAATTGACAGTGACATGAGTAAGAAATAAGCTTTTATTGGGATACGTTCCAAGATTTGGGGGTTGTTTGTTACAGTTTAGTCCCTCCCGGCTAATGCACCTCAATTCAACTTCCTGATAAAGTTATAAGGGTTAGTGAAATCGGGGAACTCTGGCTCACGCCTCTTAGAGCATTACACCAAACCCGACTGTTTCAAATATGGGTAACACAGGGCTTATTAAAAGAGACACTGAAACCTAAGAGATATTTAACTGAATGAAAACAATGGGCCTCCAGCCCAATTCTGTTTCCAAACACCCGCGCTATGGATTTGCCAGGCAGAACACAATGTCCGAGCTTTCTCTCAAGAGGTCATTGTGTTTATTTATTTATTTTTATTTTTATTTATTTATTTGACAGAGAGAGACACAGAGAGAGAAGGAACACAAGCGGGGGAGTGGGAGAGGGAGAAGCAGGCTTCCTGCGGAGCAAGGAGCCCAATGCGGGGCTCGATCCCAGGACCCTGGGATCAGGACCTGAGCCGAAGGCAGTCACTTAATGACTGAGCCACCCAGGTGCCCCAAGAGGTCATTGTGTTTAAAACAAGCCCAAATAAAACAAAAAATGTTCTGAATTTGGAAACTTGGGTTTATTTTAAGTATACTACAATGGGGTTAGTAATGAGGTATTTAGATTTATAAGCTGTAGTTTCATTTGTACAAAAATCTAAAAAACTTCCAAAGTATTCCATCTTTTTAGTTTTTAGTGAACAAGCCCCGTTCACTTCACCTACATGCTTTGGGGTCTTGGGAAGACCCTGCACTACCCTCTGTCTTCTCAGCAGGGGTTCCAGATGGCGGAGGCCACATGGAGTAATCACCCCCCCTTTCTGTCCCATTTACCTTTTAATGTTCATCCCTAGATTGTTTCCATGGATTTCAGGTCTTTTCAAATCTGGGCGCAGTAGGGTAGTGACTTGTAAGGGGAACGAAATGTTGGCTTACTTGAAAATACAGCATTTTGTTGGGAAACTCTGTGGCTGCAATCGCACATTCTCCTGGCAGGCCCAGGTGCTACAGCCATCAGGTAGGTTCGGGCCATATTCACTCGCGCAATATGGGCTCCCTACGGAAGGCTCAGAAGCCGATGGCGGCCCGGCACAGAGAACAGGCTCGTTTAGCTTTTCCTTTTCAATGAATAAATAACTGAGTTTAAGAAGTTGCAGTCTCAGAGAACAACGGCAGTCTTGCCCAAACTTAGCTGAATGTGAAGCAAGGCAAGTCATTAGGATTTACATGATATAAAATAGCTAAATTTTCAGTACCAGGTACAGATCAGAAGTAGTTCAAGCTCAGATGACCCAGTAATGCCACAAGCAGAGACAAGCAGGCTACGTTTCATCTTATACATGTGCACAGTTTATAAAACTGATCTTCTAGCAGCACATTTATTAAAAAGTATAAAACAGCCTTTGCCAGAAACCTCAAAAGACCTTGCTGCTTAATTAGTGCCAATAGAATAAGTATCCATATGGTAATTTTCCTTCTGAAAAGGGGTGGGAATGATTTCCAGGGTGTGGACTGTGAAGAATCCAGAAACAAATGTTTTGAGGAATTTTTCTCTGCTGCTAAGTATATTCTCTTTCTTCTCACCCCCCTCTTAAATTTCATCAAGAAAAATCTGAAAATTTCCTTTTTTTAAGTCAAAACTGATTCTACTTTCCTTTGCCAATAACCACATTCCACTTCAAGGAGGATTACTCAAATATGCAGACTTGATTCCACCAATGGAAAACCTGAGCGGCCTGATACCAAGGGTCTTGATGAATTTCGGTCCCCGCAAAGGTGACATCTCTGGTTTTAACCTAGACTCACTTTCAGATCAAAGGGTGGGAGCTGCAGACAGGCTACAGGACTGAGTGTAATGTTGTGATGGTTGGAAGAAATCTGATTTGCTGAATTGCTTGAGTGGAAAAATTTATTTTGAAACTTAAAATGAATCATCACAAACTCCATCAGCAAAGGAGTGCTTTGAAAGGTCTATCCAAAACCACGCAAAAATAAGCAAAGCAAAATTCTTGGAACCTTTCTAAGGAATGAATGACGGGCTCACACCTTCTCAAAAATACTTCTTCCCGACAATTATGCGCCCAAAGTGAACAACACTGGTATGTAAGCCTCTAAGCCTCTCTTCACAGATAGTGGAGAGAGAAGCCCCTAGTAAAATTCACCATCTTTGTGACATAATCCACAAAGTGTGGAACAATGAAATGAAGGACTCTAGGGACCTTAGCCCATTAGGCAAAACTCCTTTAGGGCCCTGGGTGTGGGGCAGAGTCTGGAGGACACCTTCAGGGGGGACTTGGGGTGGACAGAGATACTCCTCTGTTAGATCAGGGTCCCCCAGGCCTTGAAAGTGTCTTAGTTCCTCTCAAATCAGTGCCATGTTCCTGCATTTCTTTGGGGGTGGGGTGATACATCATTCTAAATGGTAAGTCAAAGTGTAGCAGGAACTCATCTATAGTTAAGACAGTAAATCAGCACATATAAACAAGTAATCCAATCAGCTGCCATATCCCTGTCTTCTCAAACTTGAAATCTTTCTTGATTTCCACCACTGACTTTCTTTCTCCCTCCCACCCCCCCAAAAAAATTCATGCTCTTCCCAAACATTATGTGTTTTTCTACACAGCAGTCTTCCTACCTCCAACCTCTCACTGAGAAAAGTCTGCTCCCGGGTTTTCCTGATATGACCCTCACCTAACCCTAACCTCCCACCCTCCTTTCCAGCCACTCCCGACTGCAGGTGCCGTTGCTGACCCAGAGGGGATATTGGGAATATGTGAAGACATGTTTTGATCTATTATAGTTGCACAGGGATGGGGAAAGAAGGAGGGAAGGTTACCAACATTTGCTGTCCAGCGTCCTGAAATGCTCATCAGGGCGCCCTACCAAGCCTGGAATCCAGGTACCCCCCAGTCCCACTTTGGGAAGTACTGCCCATGGTGTCTTCAGGTTTGTGTGCTTGCCTGGTTGGTCCAGGAATGCTCTCTCTCCCCAACTTTCCTCACATCTGTCCTGCCCCACTTGATCAGCCCCTCCTCATCTTTCAAGAACATAAATGTCACTTCCTCGGAGAAGCCTCTTCCTTGACCCACTGGACTGGGCTGTGTCCCCGCGACACACAGCACACTGGCCATGAAGCAGTGATAGACACACCTCCTGATCATCAGCTCTGACCTTCCAGAAGCTGCCAGGGGGTGGGGGGAGAGGCAGAATTTTGATGTGTGCACTCTCAGGGTCTGGCACATCGCAGATATGCTGTGATTCTGCTAAATCAAGAGGTTCTAAAAACATGCTCCCTCCTCTTCAAGCACATTCCCATTTCCTGGGTGTAACTCTCCTTACATGCTCCCTGCAATACCCGGAGACACAACTAGTGTTCTTGCCTCTAGTTCTCCTTCTACCATTCACCTTATCAGACATGATACATTCATTCCCCCAAAAGCCTCTGATCATGGTAGTCTCCTTGATCTAAAATCTAGGCTGGGGGCACCTGGGTGGCTCCGATAGTTAAGCATCTGCCTTCCGCTCAGGTCATGATCTCCAGGTCCCGGGATCAAGCCCCGCATCGGGCTCCCTGCTTGGCGGGGAGCCTGCTTCTCCCTCTCCCTCTACTGTTCTCTTCACCTAACTCTTCACCTAACATCTTAAGTCCTGACCTCTTAACCTCACATTCAAAACCCTGTGCTGTCCAGCTTTCACCCACCTTCTCAAAACTCTTCCTGTCTTCCACCCTTGCAGGGATCAACTCCTCGCAGCTTTCCACATCTGCCCTGATATTCCCCACTTTGTTTGGCTCTTCCTTCCATTCTTACACATCTCGATCCTACTTGGACTTCCAGGCTAAGCCTGGATATTACCTCTTCTATTAAGTTATTAATAATCCCAGATGAAAAGCAGTTTTCTCTCAGCTCTCTGAAATCCCACAGCACATTATCTGTATTTTACTTGAGGCAATTATTTTCTACTTTGTACTAGAAGTTTCCATGCATGAATCTAGTTTCCCTACCAGACCACAAACTCTTTGACGGTAAGACCCACATTGATTCATTCACTTTTCACCCTTAGAATCCACAGTCCCTTAGACATAAATATTACATGAATAAGGTTAATGAGCAATGATGCAATCATCTTTGCTATGCATTAATAGAATTTAGAAATTAATTCTAAAATATTCATTTGCTGGAGGAAGCCAACTAATGAACAAGCACACCAATGGCTTTCTATAATTCTCTGCCAAATATAATTAATATTTGCAATTTATTTCATCTTACACATTTTTACTCAATGGGTTAATGTTTACAACATAATTAAAAGAAAATCTCTATGCCAAAGGCTTAATACATACAATGAAATAATGGCATTGATGATGATAGTGATGATAATACAAACTGGAAAAACTCATCCTATGGGCTGGCTACTAGGCAAATTGCCAAATTTGAGGGACATGGATAACGGTGGCAGAAATGGACTTGAAATTCACTTGGTGTTATCTCTCAGGTAAATTAGTAACTTTTGGGAGTCTTTCTGCTTTTAAACGCAGGATATTTCAGGTGAATGAACAGATTTACATAGTGGCATCTAGGGAGACTGTAGCAATTCCACCATAAACAGCAAGCTGCAATTTCAAAGCGCATAATCCTAACTCAAGGATTGGAAAACCATTTCCTCTACTGCAGAATGGACCACATTAGTAGCAATTCAATGACCATCTTATAAATCTTCTGAGAGTCCAAAGGCAAGCACTTTGGATTTAGGACCAGAGTGCAATGTCTAGATAAGAAGGGTAAGGGGCCTGGAGATGGTACTTGTGGTCCAGTCCATGCTGGTCCCTGTGTCTTCCTAAGTATGGGCTCAGGGATAAGAGGACAGCTGTCCAAATTGTTCTTAAGCTCATCAGACAAATTGCTTCCCATCCCCAGTCCATCCTGCTACAGTGATGGCAGCTTATATCACCAAACTGGCGGAGCTTCTAAAACAAACCACATTCAACACTCTTCTATTTGTAGCCCCTACTCACTCGAAATAAATAAAAATCTACATTGAGCAAAGATGAATCACAGGAAAGCTTTAGAGTTCAAAGGACATGATTTTGCTAGAATGGCCCATGTTGTGGCGGGGGGGGGGGGCGCGCGGTTAGAAGCAGAACATTTTATTTCTTGATCTAGAGACTTAGGGACCCTTGAAGGAAAAGGAGGTCGGATGAAACTCAAAGAACAGGTCATAGGGTGTAATAAATTGGCTGTGCATGCATTTTCTCTGTCGGTATTTAATAGGTTAAAGAATATCAGTGAGGATGAACCATTTCTGTTTGAAGCACAAAACAGATTGACACAGAAACAAAGAGGCTTGGAAGCTTTATATTCTCTGGTTCTCTGAACAATAAAAGGCCTTGTCTAGTCAACATTTGGAGTAATTTTTCCCTAGGGGATTATTACTATTTGAGAGGGATGAAAGAGGAGCGTTCTCATGATCCATTTCCCTTTTCTGAGACGAAAAGATGCGTCTCTTTAGGAGGCAACCTTTTGGGTGTATTCAGGAGTGTGAGCAAATACGGGCAGCCATGTTTCTCACACGTCCTCTTCCAGCTGGAGGAAAGACTAAAACCAGCGGGGAGAATCAGGCCTCAAAATTTAAAAGGTTGCTTGAAAAGTGTATGTCAAGGAAAGGAGACTTTTTCAAGAAACTAGGTGTAAGGTTAGACTCTCACAAGATTTGAGTGCTTCTGCATAGAGGTATGTGAGGTTGGAAAATGAAAGCCCAAGAAATTTACAGAAAATGTCAAACTCGTGGACGAGAGGCATCGATGTTTCATTATAGTACAGTGCTTTGCTTCAAGATCCTCGACTCAAACAGTTATTAAAAATACAGTTTAGAATTTCTAGCATTTAAACTCTCCAGGCAACTGGAAAGAAAATGGGCTCTCAGAGCCAGAATGGATGAAACCTATAAGCTATAAACTGAGCCCGAGCTCTCATTAGATTTTAGGTATGTTTTTCTTCTAAAATGTGTTCTTGTGATCTCTCGGTCTGCAGAACTGGGAAAAAAAAATTGTGAACAACTGGCACCAGAGGGACTGCAGAGCTACTTGCTGGAAGTTGAGATCATGAAGCCGTTACCATGCTCCAGCGCTTTCATGGGAAACCAGAAGAGGATGAGGGAGTGGACCAAGGCGTTGATGCAGTGACCCCAGAAAACCTAAGGGAAAACAAACCAAGGGAGTCAGGAGCTGCCCACAACTCTTGACCTCTGTGCAACTCAACAAACGCCTCATTGTGAAGGATACTGGCAGTGGGCTGCGTCGCTCCAGAAGTAGCGTATTATTCTTGAAGTTAAAAAAATACCGATTTCCTCATTTTTACATACAAATGACTGGACTGTCTCCAGATAATATTACCTTGCTGCAAAGACCTAAATATATATGCACATATACATGGACCAATATACAATCTGTCCACATCCAAAAAATGAATTATAATCCTTTTTTTTTTTTTTTTTAGGATCACAAAAAGACAACAGACTTTTACAATCATCTAGAAAGAGAAAGGTATTAGGTCAAAATTGTTAACAAGAGACAGGAACTGGGGACTTTTTGAAAGCATTAAAAACACTTTAAATATAGATTCCTACGCTCTTTTGTTTTGCTTTTTAAAATCCCTCCCGAGCAACTTGTTAATTTCTAGGAATTTGGTTAATATCATGCACATTTAAAAATTCTCTTTAACACTTCAAAGGTCAAACAAAAGAACACAAAGTTTAGTTTCTTCTAAATTAAGGTTTCACAAATGCATTTCAATGATCTTTTTAACTACTGAGATGACAGAACTATTATACTAAAGCCAGCTTGAATTTATTTTAAAAATCTAGATTGTTCTGGGGATTGTCATATAGTTTGATCCTAAGTAGTGGTGGGGAAACAGAAAAATGAAAAAAATTGTAAGACAATGGGATTTTCCCATTTTTAAATGTTCATTTTTTTCTTCCTTCTCCCTAACCTCTTCACCTGTGCCTTCAAAAAACAAACAAACAAACAAACAAAAACTCCAAGGTGTCTGCAAATAAGTCTCAGAGCATTCTCAGCTCTTTTAAGTAGCTCCATTCCCAACTTACTTCCCATCTTACAGGGCCTTTGAACTCAAGCTCTATAAAAAACAGATTTATAAAAAGAATGCAGAACCAAAAGGCCCTGCTTCCCATTGATAAAATCATAGTAAACAGGGACTGATACAATTATTCATCCGAGTCTTCCTGTGTATGGAAGACACTAGGACCAATAGGATTCATTTTATTTTTTCCAGGCTTGGATGTGCCTGTTATGCTTTCCTCAAAATAAGGCAGCTCTGAAAGAAGACTATCAGTAATACCTGGCTCAAAACAAAAGCTTCAGAGATTGTTCTCTTATGGAGGACTCCCCTTGGCACCCTTACCGAGGTCCCGGGGGTACCCAAGCAAATCATGCACACAACCGGTGCCCAGTAATTTCACTGACCTCTGTTAAAAGGTTTCAATGAACCTCTGTTTCAACTTCCTAATCTCCCCTCCTGCACAAACATCTAAGACAGAAACATGGTAATACAGGCGACCTGCTCCAAGCCAGGCACATGTCTTCCCTCCTGACTGGTGGCCCTCAACCACTCTGCCAGTTAGCTATGACTGGCAGACCCCAGGATGTCCCCTTTGCCCATCCTGACTGCAGAATCCTGGCAACACCTAACCCAGCTTCTGCTTGGCCCTTCGCAGGATTATTTATACCTTTCAGGTCTAGGGGCTTTCTCTCTTCTGATTCTCCAGTCTGAAAAAAAAGATACCTATGACTGACTTGATTCCTGTGTTGACATCTGGCCAATACCTTTCAGGTCTAGGGGCTTTCTCTCTTCTGATTCTCCAGTCTGAAAAAAAAGATACCTATGACTGACTTGATTCCTGTGTTGACATCTGGCCAATTTTTCTCACTAGCTAAAGAAACATTTTCTTTTAAAGGAAAAACCAAGCCACAGTGGCAAGAAGGCTCTGTTAGGCAAGCTCCCAGCCCACCTCAATGCAGGGTTTTATGAAGGGTAAGGGGAGCCTCTGTAGCTGATCCTAAAGGCCCCGGGGCCATGGGTGCTGCTGGCCACACGTGGAAAAGAAGAAAGGAGTCAACAAACAGGAACTGAACTTGCAGCACGGAAGCTTCGTTTCCGAGCTGGCATCTTGAATTCACTGGCTTGCTACACTGGCAGAGGGCGGGGGTCTCACCTCTTCTCGAATGTTCTCTCTAATGCATTAGCTCTCTCACAGGCAGATAACTAGAGCTGGAAGACATACAGCAGTGCTTATGCCCTTCTGAGGTGACAATTCTGCAATAATACTGTGTACCTTTGTGTTGAAGCCTTCCGCATTCTGGGTGATTTTGTAGAGCTGTGGGAACCTGAGCATGCTCTCCTGGGTGCAAGACCTCTCGAAGATTCCCAGAGTGAAGGGTGGTAGTGCGGTGAAAATCTGTATGGAGAACAATGAGCCATTAAAAGAGGACATTCCGATTCACCTGGCTTAGGTGTTTCCATTCTGTGGAATGATGACTTAATTTTAAGTCAAGTCCAAACCTGAGATTCAATGATTCACAACTCCCCAGACACCCTCCAAAGAAAGTGCATGAAAGACCGTTTTTAATTGTTAATCAGCATAAAATGAATCCACTGGACATTAAAAACAACACCATAAATATCTGATTAGCTAAGAAATCATGTTAAATTAACAACTACCTTCCTTTGCCAAATGAGCAGTGATTTAGGTGGCTTTGTGAAGTGTCGTGCTTCCCGTGAGCATTGGCTGAGGCACAACTTTACAACTTCCCATCCTGATCTTATACTCAGGTTTCAGGAAGCACGATGTGCTTCATCCATTTATTCATCTGACAGACATTTATTGGGAATGAATTATGGGCCAGACACTGTGATAAGCACCAGGAATAGGTATGGAGATTTAAAGACAGAAGAAGAAGGAAAAGAAGCAGGTCCCTGACCTCCAGGAACTCTGTCTACTGCAGAGGTGGAGACGGACAGCCAGCAGCAGGCATATAAATAAACACAGAAAATACAGCACTCTGCAAAACTCATGGAGGAGAGGATGGAGAAGGAGAAGGGAGAGTCAAGAAAGGACTCTGGGACCAGAGTGCCTGACCTGTAAGGTACTGGACCTAGGGGATTTGGCAGGAGGAAACGGGATGTCGGGGAGAGGGGCACAGAAGGAACGACTCCCCTGAAACAGGCACCCATCATAAAGTTTCAGGTCTGAACACATGTGGTACGTTTGGGGGTGGGGGTTGGACTTCTAAGACATCCAGAGTGCTGGCTGGCTGAGGACAGGGCACAAGACAGGGCTGGGAAGGAGACCGCAAGCTCCCATGACAATGAGTTTCTTGGGCAGAAGGTGCCTTCTGAGACTTTTAACTTTACCTGTAATCTACAGGAGGCGGACACACTCATATTTGTGTTTTGGAAAAAGAAAGCCAGATCCTGAAGAAGAGGTTTGGAATAAAGACATCATTCCAGCCCAGAGGGCACAGCCGTCCTGCAGGCCATTCTCTTACTTGGTTCTGGGAATGGCTCACAGACTGGGTCACTCACTGCTAAGCATCAGCATTGAGCAAATCCATACCCGCAGACCCAGGAAGCCCTCAAGCCCGTGGGAACTGGACGTGTGCCTCTGAGAACACTGTGTACACCAGTTACTGGGAGCCTGAGTCCAGATAAATAAGCCTTTTCTAAATCTCTTACGATAAAGCAATCAGAGATACGGTGGAGGAAGGCCAATAAAACTTGCAGGCTCCTCTTTCACCCTGGAGCAGAAAGGAAAACAGCCCTGGGATGTCAGTGTTCTCCAGATTTCAAGGATAAAAGGCAAGAGTGGTCATACTCGTCTCTTTCACAGGAATACAAGTTGTCTGTTTAAGGGAGGCGCTCCTAACAGACATCTCAGAAGCTTTGCACACTCAGTACATCAACTCACCCTTGTGGTTTTGCTTAAATGTGCTATCATGCCACTTGATACCGCCATCTTGTTTTTTTTGTTTTTTTGTTTTTTGTTTTAACATATCAATACTTTAATTTTTTTTATTCTTATGTTAATCCCCATACATTACATCATTAGTTTTAGATGAAGTGTTCCATGATTCATTGTTTGTGCACAACACCCAGTGCTCCATGCAGAATGTGCCCTCCTCAATACCCACCACCAGGCCAACCCATCCTCCCACCCCCCTCCCCTCTAGAACCCTGTTTGTTTTTCAGAGTCCATCGTCTCTCATGGTTCGTCTACCCCTCCGATTTCCCGCTGCCATCTTTTTTTTTTTTTTCTTTTTTACTTGACTTTCTACCCACTTCAAAGCGTACTACCCTTCACCAATGGCCAACTACCCGGTAGGGCCTACGATATTTTCACCCTGCTTACAACATACCACGTACACATACATATACTGTTTGGGGATCATTCTTTGTTGTTACAGAAACCAGACATTATTACACATTTTCCTTCATCATATTTCTCTCACAAAACAACACACTATGGGATGCCCTTCAAGTCCCCTGGGCTTGACACTAATGCAATCTTTCTCATGCCTACATAGTAATTCATAGTACGAAGGCACCGTATTTTTTAAGCTATTCACCTACAGATAGGCATTCATTTCTTTCCACTTCTTTGTTCCACAAACATTATATAAAAAACATCTACAATATATTATAATATATATACTTTATCTTTTATTTCTATGGGAAAGTTTCTCAGAAACAGGGTGGTGGGGTAAAAAGATACATTTATTGTAAATTTTCTAAGATGCTGCTTGGTTGCTTTCACAAGAGGTTTACCTTTCCCTTCACAAAGGACAACAGTAATCTTGTCCCTGCTTCCCTATCAGCAATGGGTGTTATATTTAATATTCTCCAGACTAAAAATTTGGAGATATTAACTCTTACTTTAAAAAATTTACATTTCTGGGGCACCTGGGTGGTGCAGTTGGTTGATCGTCCAACTCTTGGTTTTAGTCAGTTTGTGATCTCAGGGTCCTGGGATTGAGCCCCGAGTCGGGCTCTGTGCTCAGCGTGGAGTTTGCTTAGAGTTTCTCTATTTCTCTCTCCCTCTGCCTCCCCACCCCCTGTACTTGCTTGTCCTCTCTCTCCCTCCCTCTAAAATAAATAAATAAATCTTTAAAAAATTTACATTTCCCTGACAATCGGTGCGTTTGAGTATGTTTTTATTTGTTGGACATTTGGACTTGCAACTTTGTGAATGGTCTAGTCAGGTCCTTTGTCTGTTTTCTATTTGTGGTTTATCCACTTTTCTAAAGGTTCTTGGAGTATAACAGATAACCATTCTGTCTTCATATTATAAAGTTTCATCCAAATGCACTCTGTCTCCTGACTTTATGGTTTCTCCTGCCGTATAAAAGCATTTAATTTTTATATGGTCAAGAATAGCTTTGAGAGTCCAATTATGGTTATGAAAGTTTTCAGGAGTTTCTTGCAGGAAGCTTACAGTTTCCATTTTTCACATGTAAGCCTTAACATATCTGAATTTATTTATCTATGTGGTGTAAGATAGAAGTCTAATTTTATTTTTTTCCAAATAAAGAGCCAGTTGTTAGAACACAATTAATCCAAACATTTCCCATTAACCTAAAATAGCACCTTTGACATTTATTAAATTCTTACATACTACAGATCTGGAATCCAAAACTGGAATTTACTTCTGGATTCCCTAACTTATTACTCCAGTTTCATGTCAGCATCACATTGACTTGGTTACAACAGGTTTGTAGTATAGATTGATGTTTAGTAGAGAGAAGTTGACCCTTACAATTGTTCTTTTTTGTACTTTACATCTTTATTCTCAGGTATGTGTTAATTCCATTTATACTTCAATATTATTTCATGCAACTCCCCCCCCCCACCAAACAATCACTGGGATTCTATTTGGAATACATAAATTTATATATCAATTTAGAGGAGTTTTTTTTATGATACCATCTTCTCACACAAAAGAAAGCCTTTCTATTTGTTCAACTCTATTTTGTATACTTCAATAAGATTGTGGATTTTTTTTTTCTATTTGGTACTGTAAAAATTATTCCTATGCAATGTATATGAAAGTAATTATTATACCTTTGCATTTCTAAGTGCTCATTGCTAGAGTTAAAAAAAAAAAGCTATTGATGGGTGCCTGGGTGGCTCAGTTGGTTAAGCGACTGCCTTTGGCTCAGGTCATGATCCTGGACTCCCGGGATCGAGTCCCACATCGGGCTCCCTGCTCAGCTGGGGGTCTGCTTCTCCCTCTGACCCTCTTCCCTCTCATGCTCTCTGTCTCTTACTCTCTCTCTCTCAAATAAATAAATAAAATCTTTAATTAAAAAAAAAGCTATTGATTGCTAGGATAGAAAAAAGCTATTGGTCCTTATATATTTATTATGGATCTAGTCGCCTTACAAATTCTCTTATAATTCTAGTATTTCTTTACTGGTATCTTTTGGGTTTTCTGATATACAGCCATTTATGAACACATTTAAAAGGCCACTTTTTGTGTGCATATTTGTATATGCACAGAAATCATTTTTTTCTAGTGTTTGAAATAGTTAATTTTCTTGGCAGGTGCTGAAAATTCTAAAAACAATGCTGAATTATATAGTGATTTCAGGCATCCCTGACTAATTTCTTATTTAAAATGAAATCATTTAAGAATTTTGCCATTTATGGCAATATGCTACTGTTTTTGGTTTTTTGTTTTTTTGTTTTTTTTATAAATAGTCTAGATTATAGTTAATTAGCTTCTTTCTTTCCTATTTTACTTACAGTTCTTATTTTGGGAATGGCAGCTGACTTGCCTCAAATACTTTCTCAGCAACCACTGATGAGATCAGGTTTTTCTTTTTTCCTTCATTGATATAATGATATTTAGAAATATTTAAAAAGTGTGAACATCCTATATTCCTGAAATAAGCCCTACTTGGTCAAATATTTTACTCTTTTGATACACTGTTGAACTCTATTTGCTGCTATTTTATTTAGAGTTTTTATAATACTGTTTACAAGTGAGGCTGGCTCACATTTCCTTCAAATTATTCTGACTTGATAAGATTAAAAGGGATAAATTTTTGAAACAGTTTAAAACACATTAAGAGTTATCCCTTAATAAAATGAGGATGAAATCTAACTGAAATCCATCTGATCATGGTGGTTCTAGTAACCATAAAATAAAATGATGGAGAAATTTGAATATGGATATAATGAGAATCCAATGGGATGACACTCATTCATTATTCTGAGGGATTTAAGAGTTTCAAGTCAGTTTTAATGCTATTTAATCTGCTATGAGAAATGATGACTCGCTACTTTAGCTGGCCTGGGGAATCAAATATAAATATAAAGAGTAAATACAGAAGAGGAAAAAGCGAGACAAGCAAGACAGAAATGCTGTTTGGAGAAAATGGTAAGAGGAAATCCAGCCCAGAAGAGGGGTCCCTAGTGAACATCTTAGATGTCCCAAACTGCCTCTTATACCATACTGTACTCTGTGCAGTGCGGCTGGAGTGGGAAAAACCTACTAAATAGGCATTATTGGAACAGCAATGGCAAAACTGGAATATGGACTGATATGGATCAGATAATAGTATTGTATCCATGCTTAATTTTAGACTTCAGTCATTACACTGCCGTTATATAAGTCTGTGGCCTTAGCATCTGTGCACCGAAGTAAGGGGGCCTGATGTCTTCAGTTATTTTCAAGTGGTTCAGAAATGAGTGTGTGGGTGTGTGTGTACCACGAGTGCCCGTGGGGGGTGTGCACACACATCATGTGTGCAGACAGTGCAAATGAGGACAGAATGCTAATAACTGAGGAGTCTAATACAGGAGTGCTTCGTACACTTTTTGCAGTGTTTCTCAGAGTTTCAATTTATTTCAAACAAAATTTACCAAAATAATTTCTACAGAGACAGACTTCCATGTTCTCAAAAGGTTTGGCCCTTCCAGCATGACTGACTTCTGGAGGCCAACACCTTTCTGAGACCACTTCACAGATCCTTGATTGTCCCAACGCTGCCACCACTGGTTGGTGACCCACTCTAATACCTGTATTGTGGACCTGTAGTGACATGGGCCACTTCACCTGGAAATTCACTTCTCTCCTGCAGTACTCTCTTTTCTATAGTCTGGGGGACACAAAGAGCACACCACACATTCCCAACTCTAGGGATCAAAGGTCATCATGGGTCCGAAACTTTCATATGCACAACCATTCCTAAAAAAAAATGTGTTTAACATTTTGTTTTGTTTCTCAGTATCTCTGAGAAACTCTGATGGGGCTTAGGAATCTGCATCTTCAAACGAATCCTGGTTACTCTAATGCAAGTGGCGTGTGGACCCTATTTTGACCAATGCTGTCCTGTAGCCTATCAGCATCTTACACATAGCAGGCCCTCAATACAAGTTTGTTGGATTAATTTCAATTGCCCAAGGCTGCAGAGAGCTAAGAAAAGAATCCGGCTGTCATGCCTGAGCACAAAAGTAGGGCTCACTTCCATGCCTCGTGTGACCAGGTGACTTGCATTCCAGTCCTTAGCTCTAAAGCACAGTCTCACAGGTCTCAGCTTCCTATTTATAAATACGTGTATGGGTATGGCTTTGGCCCTTTCTGGCACTAAATCATTATGGAGCAGTCAGCATAATTTTAATCTACTCAAAGCAGTTTTAAGTTCTGCAAAGGTAACAATCTGTCTGAGGGGAGGTCCTTGAGCCTCTATCCATGTGGTAAGTGAGTTAGAGTAGTTGTTAGGGTACAGGTGATGAACAGGCATTGATTCAGCCCTGCTCTCACTACGGTCACCTTTGTCTTTCGAGCCTAAGTATTAGTAACAAATGTGCTAGTGTACAGTTCCTAACTGACCAATGCTGTTTAAACTCAAGATCTGAACTCAGGCTCAGCAGTAGCTTAGTCTATCTATTTGAGCCTCTTCACTTGTCAAGCTACATAGGGCTGGGGCAACCTGTCGTATGCAGCATTCTATACCCAGCACCTAGCATGGTAGCTACTAAAAAAGAAAAAGACTGAGTGGACAGATGACTTGAACATCCAGCCACAAATGTATACACAAACTGTAAATATTTATAGCACCACGATGTATACCGTATGTCTGGTAACTGCCATCTATAACTACCTGTGATGGCTGCTTCTGACTATAAACTCCCACAGGGCAGGCGATGTCAGAGTTAGTGTCCAAAGGACATGAGAAAGTGCAACTCAAAATGTTGCATGCTGGGGTCTCTAAAGCACCAGGCTATGAGCCCCTTAGTTCTCACTGCCAAACAAAAAGCTAAGTAGCTACACTTTGTCATTTTTGGCTTGTAGTTCACATTTATTTCTAGCTTTTGAATCCACGATAGTGAAGTAACGAAAAAAGAACTCTAAAATCATGCAAAATGCAAAACAAGCTGATTACCATTCACCATGGGAGCTGGAAGTCAGCATTCATTATTTTAGCACTAGCAGTGGAAGAAAACATTCTTCTGCAAGGACAGATACTCTTTTAAGAAGGACAAAAAGGACACTAGATTACGTGCTATATATGCGTGTCTATGTTTAGGAATTCAGATATAAAATTATGAAGTGGAATAGGTTGAGATGTAGCTCAGAAATTTTTACTTGAGCTAAAAACATGGAAATGTTGTGCAGGCATTTAGTAAGGAGGTAACAAGGGTCTATTATCAAGATATATGGGTTAATAATTTCATGGGGTTATTCAAGAATGATCTGCTATGATTGAAACCATGTGTGGAGAGCTTGGGCTTCTGCAGGATGTGTCCCAGCAACAAAGGCTCTAAAGATGTATTTGTGCTGCCTGCTATGTATACAGATGATTGACTTAGATACACTTCCCAGACATAAACAGTAAAGGAATGTCACTGAAGTTCTGCATGCTATCTGATAGAGATGGAGAATGCTTACCACATTGTACAAGCCGATGCACCAACGTTCAAATAAAATCTGCCCAGAAAATCCATTAACAAAGGCGAACCAAAGCTGAAAGAGAAGAAAGTTCAAGAAGTTTTATATCAATATTGACCTAAATGTTTCCATTCACTGAAGAAGTAGCGGGGGAATGCGGACCACCAGCTGGACACAGCTGCTGAGGGAGAAAGAGCCACAGGACGTGGCAGTCATTCTTTCATAAAATATAAGGTCCCAACATCACATGTACTGATATTTTAAGGGAAATTTATACTGAACACATACATCAATTTGGTAATGTGCACATATTTACAGAAAAGCACCTTATGTTTAATTTATATCAAATATGTTTTGTGGCAATGCTTTCTCACTGACTGGAAGAGTCTCAAATTCATGCTCTTTTTCCCTATAAAGTTGATTTGGTAAATATGCTTGATCCTTGTAGGACTTTCAAACAGATAAAAACCATAAATAAAAAACAATAGAAACTCCTTTATTGGTCATTTGTGTGCTTAGCTCATAAAATATCAACCCCCCCCCCTTTAATCGGATGTCCACTTCAGCCAAGGTCAAAACACAGTAATATGGAAGGAACATGCTCAAGTCATCTGCAGGAGTAACATGGGATGTATAAATAAATAAAATGTAGATGATTATTTATGTCTTCAAGTGGACTATAATTCTAATTGATTAAGCAAGACTGACATAAAAAACAACTGTGGAGCAAAATGTCAGGGAATAAAAATATTTTAGAGAAGGAGCCATCAGGCAGGCATAATTAGAAGAAGATATGGGGCAGTAAGAGTGCATTAGAAGAGGGGCGAGCCATCACGAGGCTGGCCAAAAACCTGGTTTAGAAGGACGCGAATATGGATAAATGAAATACAAAATGCCGCTGCTTAAAAGTCATCTAAATTTATGGGACACAACAGGATTCCAGTGATTTGGAGGTAGATTTTAAAGCATCCCGTGTTAATCATAGAATCCACCTACGTGGTAAAAACCATGACAGACTGAATCTGTTACTAGAGTAGAACTACAATGGCAACACAGAACAGCTACCCCGTGATAATAAGAGTTGAGGTCAACTCTGCTATTGAAATTTTACTGAGTCAGATTTTTCCAAATCAGTTTCTTAAATCCACCAGACTAAGCTTCTTGCAAAAGGAACCGTTCCCTACACTGCACAACTGTACTGAGCACGATACCTAGTACAAAGGACTCACCGAGCCCCAGTGGGATCAAATGAAATACACCTCAATTCAATTGCCAGATGAAGTTTCCTTAAGCACAGCTTTATCTCATCCCCTGGTTCAAAAAACTACTACGGATCTCTCCTAAACCTAAGATAAGCTTGCTGACCTTCAAAAATCCTTCTACACGCCAACTCACTCTTAAATCCAACTGTCTCCTGAGAGGTCTCCATGAGGCGTGGCTGTTCACTCAGCCAAGAAATATTGATGGGGGACTAAGAATCAGAAGTTTGTGCTGTGTTCTGCACTCCAAATATTTTTTACAACACCTGTTCAAATATTAGCTGTCCCTAAAACAACATTTCCAATTGCACTGCTTTCTAACCACTGGAGGCCTTGACAATCAATACTTCAACCAAGCTTTTAGTGCAATGAGAGCCTGGATCCACATCTGACTCAAGCATATTTGTAAATTGTTTCAAGAGTTGTAACTTTATTTCCCCAAGATTGTGTTATACTTCTATATTCTCCTATTCAAACAAGTGAGCGAACACTGATAAATATCTAGTGAACACTTAACTATTTTATTGCTTAATTCAGTTAACTCATCGTCTTTTGTTGAAGGTAGAGTAGTGATATTTCTATAGCTATTCCCCCTTCCCTACTATCAAGTGAAAAAAGCAAAAATAATTGAAAATATAGAAAATAGCTATTTTCAATGAAAGTATGGGATAGCCTTTATTAAAATACAGATGACACAGAATGGAAATAATAAATACAACAAGATTAGCTCAAACAAGGGGGACTGCTGATAGCAGACAAAACCTACAGAATATAAAGTTTTCCAGGAAACAGGGGAAACAATCCAAGAAACAGCTGAACCACCTCTTATTTAAAGGGTGAAATCTAGAAGCAGGGCAAGTCATGACTGAGGTCCCTTGTCCCATTCAGCATAGCAAGCAAACTGAGGTTGAGGGGCAATGTAAATACATACACTGTTTCCCCCCAAGAAGCAATGAGGAGGATGGCAGGGTAAAGTAGTGAGCATAAATGGCCATCAACTGGGCAGACACTGATCGAGGAACCTGAAAAGAAATTAATGCAAACTCATTTAACAGAAAACCCATAACATACAGACATTCAGTGTGAGACACATGGCCCTCCAACTCCCCGAAGGAGAAGAAATGGCGGTGAGGGAGGTGCGTATTACTGCAAAGAGACAGGTGACCAGTGTGGAAGAAGCAGAACATTTGATGAGAAAGTGTTCTGAGACAATTTTGCAGCCCCTCTTCCCTAGACATCATCAGAAAATAATAAGGAAAACATAAATAAATAAATAAATAAATAAATATGTATATGAAATAATATGATAGATAAATAAATGACAATAACATGAAATAATCTCTACAGAAAGAACCAGGTCACAGAGCAGAATATCTTGAATGCTCTTAACAAGCACAGAAGAGCTCAAGAAAATGTGGCTTTTCACTGAAACAAGAGCTAAAGTAAGATGTCTAAGATATCAAAGAAGGAAACAAATAAGAAAGAGTCAATGTTGCACATAAAAGGCATATAAAGGGGGATACGGAGGGAGGGCTTGGGAAAACAAATGTCGAACAAAGCATAAAAGGTTAACATTCATTTTAAGAGAAACTGACAGCCTCTCAAAGATAACCAAAAAATTCCAAAAAGGTGTACCTTAAAATAAAAAAAAAAAAAGAACAAGTAGAATAGAGAAAAATAATGTCCAAAGATATAATAAAAGAAAAATTCTGAAATATTCTTAATACCTTACTCAGGCAATAGGGAGAGCACCATTTGTCTCCAGGAAGCAAAACCACAGAAAAAGAGAGATTAACATCTACCCGTATCCTGATATGTGAATTAATGAGTTAAAATTTTATAAGATCGCTTCTTTAATATATTCTGGCAGAAAAAGCAGCTAACCTACAACGGGAAAGATCAATCGGCTTCACATTTCTCCCCAGCAGTATACAATACTAGAGGCCAGTGGGAATGTTTACAAGTCCTTAGGGAAGTAACGCAGGACAAGAATTTCAACAAAAGATAGAAACCAAGGAAACATTAAGAGCTAAAAACATGACAGAAATAATAATGTGTCTGTTGTATTAATAATACAGAAAATTTAAAATGTTCAATGGATTAAAAAAATCAAAATATATGCTATATATAGAGAAACATGTGAAACCAACATGAAAAAGAAACACTACTTGAATAAGATCAAATTCACAACCCTGACTTACAAAGCCCTACAGAGCAGTTCCTCGCCTGCTGTCCAGACAGCACTGTGTCTCCTTCACTGAGTTATAATAGCCCTCTCTTGGTTCTTTGCAAGCACCAACTATGGATCTAGCTTTATTATTTTGCACTCAAATATGAGGCAATTTTGTCAACAGCATGATATGACATTTAGAAAAAATTGTATGGTATTTTAGTCTCACCCCATATACTCAAGTGAATTTTAGATGGCTTGAATAGTTAAACATAAAAAACCAAACTCAAAGCAATAGGAGAAAACGGGGGGAAGAAAGCATTTTTGTATGTAAAACTCTGTAGACGTCAAATTCAGAAATTGTACCGAAAGAGAGCTAAATTTGAAATAATTCATTTCATGGGGCGCCTGGGTGGCTCAGTTGGTTAAGCGACTGCCTTCGGCTCAGGTCATGAAATAATTCATTTCAACAGAGAAAAATATTAATAAAATTGAAATAAAATAAGTAGTACAAACATATTTGTAACATCTAAGATGACAGAGGACTAATCTCCTTAAAATATAAAGAGTTCCTATATACATCTAAAACTAATGATGTAATGTATGGGGATTAACATAAGAATAAAAAAAATAAAGAGTTCCTACAAATGAGAAAGAAAATGCCCAATAAGCTGTTAGGGAAATAGGCAAAGAATATACACAGTGCTATGGTGAGCGCTGTGAATTGTGCAAGACTGCTGAATCACAGATTTGTACCTCTGAAACAAATAATACATTCTATGTTAAAAAAAAAAAGAAGAAGAAGAAGATAGCAGGAGGGGAAGAATGAAGGGGGGGAAATCAGAGGGGGAGACGAACCATGAGAGACGATGGACCCTGTAAAACAAACTGAGGGTTTTAGAAGGGACAGGGTGGGGGATGGGTTAGCCTGGTGATGGGTATTAAAGAGGGCACATTCTGCATGGAGCACTGGGTGTTATGCCCAAACAATGAATCATGGAACACTACATCAAAAAGTAATGATGTAATGTATGGTGATTAACATAACATAATAACAAAAAAAGATAAAACAAATATACACAGTGTGGTCACAGGGGAAAAAAACAACTTATAAATACAGGAAATCTCACTTTTTATGAAATACACTCACACAGGGCTATCATGAGCAAAGGCTTAAAGTTTGATAACCTGGGGAAATGGCTACCCTCACACGCAGATGCTAGTGTAACACTGTCCACAAATATGTTTAATGTACTTTTCCTTTGGTCTAGTGATTCCATTTTTAGGGAATACTCTAAATGATATAGTTGTAATCACATAGTATTCAACATGAAAATACAAGGATGTTTACCATGGTATTCAGAAGGATAAAAAAAATTAGGACCCACATGTACACTGACTAGCTAAATGAATTACTAGTTCATCCATAACAATGCAACACTGTGCAGACATTAAAAAGAGTAATATGAAACTGTAAGCACCATAATACAAAAGTCTCACAGATCTATTAAAATGAGAAATATCAAAAAATTTTAAAAAAGAAGAAGAAAAAAATGAAATTATATCAAGGTATATGTTGAATGGTCATGACTGTGCAGAATAGATACCATTTTACATGGTAACTTCCTGAAGACATATAAGAAACTTAATATTCATTATCCTTAGGCAGCAGAAGTGTTCTTCAGGAGGCAATATGGAGTCTCACACCTCTTGTTCATGTTTTATTTACATAACTACTTCAAGCAGTAATTCTCCACTCGGGTTGGTTTTTCCTCTGAGGACACTGACAATGTCTGGAGACCTTTGCGAGGTTGCTATTGCGATCTCGCGCATAGAGGCCAAAGATTTGGCTACGTATCCTACAACGCCCAGGACAGCTCCCTACAACAGGGAATTATCTGGTCCAAAATATCAATCAATACTGCTACTATTGGGTGCAAAATAAATTTATTAGGTCAACCTGAAAAAACTTAGAAATCTCGGCATAACAGATGGTTATTATAAGCAAAAGAATGATATGTGACCAATTGCATGAAGGCATGCTTCTCTTTGTGTTTACAGGCTGTGGGTTAGGAAAGCCTCACTTCTTTTTGAGTACATATCCCCTGGCCCAACCTCATACATAGAACCACAGGCTCTAGTCTTTAGAGGCCATGGTGGCACCAGATATGAACCCAGAACTTCACAAATTTAGATCCTTAAACCAGAAACATAGCTTTATAAATTGTTAATGAGAAATTATTCTAAAGACTGAGTGAATTCCATGTAACTAAGACACTCACATTGTGGAAAAAAATCCTAAGAAATCAACCATTTCTTTCCCAGCATTAGCCTTTGCTCCAAGCAATCCTGAACCATGTAAAATATTTTAATCTTTACTTCAGATTAACATCCTTGATTAGCTGAATGTTGGGATATTTCCTCCAAGCAGCCAGTGCTCTGATTCTGTCCAAGTTGGCACTGGCTTGGCTACATGTCTCTTTAAAGATTTTTGGTATGTTTGTACTAATTTTTATCAATTGCAGGTGGTGCTGCAGCTTTTTGGAAAGTATAAACAAGCTCGTTCTCAACATTTCCAATTCAATTTCAATCTTCATTCAAATGATCCATCATTAGACAATCAGACCTGTTTATTTCATTGGAAATATTTGTAGAGGAGAAAAAATGAAAACCCAAATAAATGAAACAAACAAACAAACAAACAAAAAATCCATCTCCTAATTTCAAAATCCACAAGTTGGTTTTCTCTTCCATTGTAAACACTCAAACTTGATTTCATTTTGGCAAGAGTTCCATAGGTGAAATGGAAAAAGTATGAGAACACACTGTATTTTTAAAAAAATTTATACAAACGTACTTAGTTTTGTTTTATGTATTCATGAGACAGGTACACAATGGCTCCCTGACACACTATAAAATCAGACTTTTCACACTGGGTAGCCATATACAAATGTGAATTCATATACAAAAAAGAAAGCACTGCCTAATTCCGAAACACGAATGTCATTTTCGGTGGACCACAAGCTCCAAGCTGCATACACCCAACACACAGCCCTCAATGCAAACAGACGCCCTGTTCCCCACCAATGGAGTTACTTGGACCATGGCTTGCTTAGAGCCACCACATTTTACTCTTCTGGATTAATGGGGAGAAAGATTCCTCAGCCTTCACTTTCTTGTTAACTAGGAATGCTCTTAAATGAGTACAGTCAAAGCAGAGGGAGCCAAGTTCTGCCTGGCTGGCCTCAGACTTGGTGAGTTGGTGGGAAGACCTGCCAAGCACTGATGACTTGCCAAGCTCCTGGGGTTTTTGGTCCTCAAATGTAGTGCTGTTATGAGCAAACGGACTCAAACTTATTAAATGGCTTTTCCTTCTTGGAAAAAGATCCTTCTTTGCTTTAACTGCTGCTTCCCTGCCAAAAACGCAGTAACCGTCTTGGCTAATTGCACAGACTCCCGTCTAGAGGTCCTGGCCGCACTGCACAATCTCAGCGGGCTGTACCTGCTGCCACTCAGGTTCTCAACTAACAGCCAACATACTTAGATGATTGCCTCATTTGGGAAGGGGAGGATCTGTTCCTCGATCGACTCTGTGCTTCCAAGACCCAGGGTAGAGGACTGAGGTGGGAAAGTACCCCATAGGGAATAATTAAATAAATTAGCCATCTGGTTTCTTACTGAAGTGGCAATAACATCATGATCTACTGATCTGTACGTTAGGTCTGAGCTGATTAACTGGCATTACGGATACCTGTTTAAAAGTCAAAGTGCTACAGTCTTTTTGGAATTTGATCTGGCAATGTGTATTAGGATAAAAAATGAGCGTATACTGCATCTAAAAGTCCTATTTTTAGAAATACATTCTCATAAATAAAAGCACTTGTATCTAAAAAATCTACCTTGTTTTTCAATATGGGTAATAGTGGGAAAAAAAATAAAACAAAGCAAAAAGCACAGGGAAAGAAGCCCCTAAAGTTCTTTATCAAGGGGTGAAGGTAGCCAAGTCTGTAAAATAGTAAGCACTCATCTTTTGAAATGTTAAATCTATAGGCATGTAAACAAAGAAATGTATGCCAAAGAAATAGTGCTAGACTGACAGAAGACAGGCAAAATAGGTAAATCAGTAGATAGGTAGGTAGGTAGACAGGAAATCAAGGGGAAAAAAATCAGGGACACTATTCTAGAGCAAGGGTTGTCAGAAATAATAATGGTAATAATAATAATAACGGTAATAACAGCAAGGTGCTCTAAAAACTTCCCCCTCAAGTGCCTTCAGTCCAATAAATTATGGAATCAAGTCAGCATTAAATAGTAACTATTGTAATAAATGGGCAGGGCTTCAGCTCTAAAATCTTTGGAGAGTTTTCTCTGAGTTGGTCCTGGACAGGTACGATGCTCGCAGCAAACACCACATACTTATAAAACTGGTAAGGACTTTTTAAGGCAAACAAACAAAAAGAAAGTTAGGGAGTAATGTGTTTAGGATCCATTTTTAAAAATTATTTTTTTAAGTAAGCTCCACACCCAAAGTGGGGCTTAAACTCACACTGTGAGATCAAGAGTAGCATGCTCTACCAACATAAAATCCATTTTTTTGTAAAACCACAAGAAAAATGCCATACATTTATTTTATATGTATTTGTATGAGTGCAAACAGCTAGCCTGTTCCTATTGACTACCTGGACAGGAATGGAGGCAGATGAGGAGAAATTCTTTTTCTATCTCTATTATTATTATTACAATAAATCAGCATTACATTAAAGAATTACATAGAAGAAAAGGCCTTGTTGTTCTCTATCACTGCAGCAGGCTCATTTCTCTGTTAGCTTATCATATTTATAATTTTTGTTGCACTGCTTACTGCCTGTCTACCCCACTGTGTGTTAAGATGTACGTGGCCTGAGATTATAAAGATTTTGCTCACTATTACATACTCAGAATCTAGTGCAGTCCATCCTCAATAAATGAATACATACAGAATATTAGCATTTAACATTAAAAAGGAAAGGTCACTCAAATAGAGCACAGGACAGATCATGGAACTTGCCCAACACATTTCATCCTCGTCTGAGCACTTAATTGCCACATGAGCACAGGCACACTTCCTTAACCCCCTAGCTTCATTTTTTTTTTTTTTTTTTAATGAAAAAATGGAAGAGAGCCACATACTGCAGAATGGTCACCTTGGTATTTTTGATGAAGATAAAAGCTAACATACGTCCTGTGCCAAGAATCTTTACAACATTCCAAATGAGTATCTCATTTAAATCTCATAGCAATCTTAACAAGTAGGCATCGTCCGCATTACACAAATGAGGAAGTCAGGGCACAAGGAAGATCACAGATATTATGGCTGGTACCAAATAGGTAGTTGTTAACACCAGACCCTATATAACACGTGATATTTTTAAAAAATCGAAGTTCAGGCGATTCAGAATAGAATCAACATTAATGGCTACTAATTTACAACACTGATGTTTTAAGATTGTAATGTGAACAAAATATTTTACAACTATGAGCACATAAGCAGATCAAAAAACTTAAGAAAATGACCCAAATCTTAAGCCTCTAATGCCATGTAAGGAAGCTAAAGGATCCTTTTTACATTAGGGTATAAAGTATTTTTGAAAAACAGTCTGCAAAATCTTCCCCATTTTGCATAATAAAATGCAGTCACTCTGGTTTGAAGCAGTTTCCTGTAATTTTGTGAACTAAAATATTACGATCTTTTGCTAATAGAGCTGAAACCGGGCTACTAGACAATCAAAAGCAAACCTCTTGTTTTCATTATCCAAATTCTTTGAATAAAAAGACAACACAAATACTAATGTGACAATCTAAGTCTTGTTTAATGGAACTAGAATTTCAAAAATATAAGATAGAATTGTTCATGAAAATAAATGTAGCAAATGATGTGCACAAACACATTTCTTACTTTTTTTTCCATTAAAATCCTAAATGATACAAAATATTAAATCTTATAGCTCAAAAGTCACAAGAGTTTAAATAAAGGAAAGTCTAGTAAACACTTTTACAATTTTAATTATTAATTTATCAGTGCTACAAAATTCTCCCCCTTTTTATGAAATGACATGTTTATCCAATAGAACATCAGGTAAGTACAAAATCGTGTTTCCCTCCCATAAAAGACCATAATACCGACCAGATGGTCTATGCACAATTAAATTGATTTTTAATAAGGAACGCTTGGCACAATAGAATGTAATCACTCCAAATTATGTCAAGGACTACTTACATTTTTTTATAGTTCAAGGCTTAAACTCTTCAGTCTAAATTCTGTGCTACAGTGTTAGGGAACAAAACAGCTCTGGAGACCAGTAATGAAATAATGAGCCTTTCATCTGGAGGTCATTGGTTAGGATCTGGTATCGTTCATTAATGACACAGTTGTTTCCAAACTGTGGGGTTGGAACAGCGGCGGGGGGTTTATTATGGAAGGAGTAGCAGAAATATGTATTGGATCATTCATTTATAGACAAAACCTATGGCAAATATTCAAAAACATGTGTTTTATAACCAATAAAGTAATGCTCTTAACATATTGACGATAAGATTTAGTGCCTGGCTCCACAGGCCTGGGCTGTAAGAAGGCAGATTTTCGAGCTGTTTCTCCACCCCCATCAGCCACTTGATGCCTGTAGCCTGGGCAAGGTGTGACATTTTCTTATTTTCTTATTCTGGAAAGTGGGGTGAAGGCCTGCCTTCTCTCTCAGAGGAGAATTATGAGGAAATAACCATACGTATTCTTAAAAATTCAGTTATTCAACTATTTACTAAGATTCTGCTTCAAATTATGCTCTGTGCTACTATGCATTGGAGTCACAGAGATGAGGCATATACCATTCTTGCCCTTAAAGAATTCAGTCTAGTTGAGGACAGGTTTGGAATGCATCAGAGGTATGAAAGAGTTCTTTGGGAACACAATAGAGGGAGAAATGGGTTCTTTCTATAGGAGTCACACAGCTTTTCCAAAGGTGGTAGGTACTTGGAGTATCAGATTCCATTAATCAATTTGGTGGGGGGGGGGGGGAGAATGAGCATTACAGATAGAGGAACAACTTGTACATAATTATAGCAGATGTGGACTTCCAGGTGGCTAAAACAAAGAAAATGAAGTGAGGGAGAGGGCTGGGTCCAGACTGTGAAGGACACCAGACAGGTGTTCAAATACGTGAACAGCTACGCATGTATTGCCTAAATGTACCTCCAAATCTGAACAACTCTCTCAATAGATTATTTATTTTATTGTGGCAAAATATACATAACTTAAAATTTACCACTTTTACCATTTTTAAGTGTAAAATTCAGTGGTATTAAGCACATTCACCCTGCTGTAAAACCATCACCACTATCTCTAGAATTTTTTCATCATCCCAAACTAAAACTCTTCCCATAAACAGCTCTCCATTTTCCCTACCTCTTGCCTCTGGTAACCACTCTTCTACTTCTGTTTCTGTGCATGTAACTATTCTAGTCATTTTGGGTAAATGGAATCCTGCAGTATTTGTCCTTTTATGTCTGCCTTGTATCTCTCAACATAATGTTTTCAAGACTCATTCACCTTGTAGCATTCCTTTTTAAGGCCACATAATATTGCATTGCACATATAGATCACATTTTGCTTAGCTATTCATCCGTTGATGGCTACTTGGGTTGCTTCCATCTTTTGGCTACTGTAAATGATATACCTACGAACCCTGGTGTTAAAGTATTTGTTTGAGTCCTTGTTGTCAATTCTTTTGGGTATATATCCAGAGGTAGAATTGCTGGACTATAAGGCAGTTCTATGCTTAACTTTTTGAGGACCTCCATACTGTCTTCCACAGTGGCTGCACCCTTTTACTTTCCCACGCAAGGCACAAATATTCAATTTCTCTACATCCTCACCAACACTCGTTATTTTCTGTTTCTTTTTTTTTTTTCTTTAATAGTAGTGGGTATGGATTGGCATGTCATTGTGGTTCTGATTTGCATTTCCTTAATAGATAGAAATGTTGAGCATTTTTTCATGTGCTTCTTGGCCATTTGTATACCTTCTTTGGAAAAATGCCTATTCGAGTCCTTTACTGATTTTTGAATTGGGTATTCTTGTTGCTGAGTTATCAGAGTTCTTTATATATACTGGCTATTAATTCCTTATCAGATACATGATTTACAAATATTTTCTCCCGTTCTGTGGGCTGCCTTTTCACTCTATTGGTAGTATTTTTCGATGCACAAAAATTTTAATTTTAAAGAAGTCCAATTTATCTGTATTTTCTTTTGTTGCCTGTGCTTTTGGTGCTGCATTCAAGAAATCATTGCCAAATGCAACGTCATGCTTCCCCTCTATGTATTCTTTTAAGAGTTTTATAGTTTTAACTCTCATATTTAGGTTTTTGATCCACTTTGAGTTAATCTTCCTATATGGTATAAGGTAAGGGTCCAATTTTCTTTTGCATGTGGAATATCCAGCACCATTTGTTGAACAGACAATACCTTCCTCATTGAAAGGTTTTGGCAACCTTGTCAAAAATCATTTGGCCATATATGTAGGGGTTTATTTCTAGGCTCTCTATTCCATTGCTCTGTATGTCTATCTTTATGTCAGTACTACACTATTTTGATTACTGTAGCTTTGTAGCAAGGTATGAAATCAGGAAGTGTGACTCCTCCAACTTTATCCTTCCTTTTCAAGATTGTTTTGGCTATCTGAGGTCCCCTTAGATTCCATAAGAATTTTAGAATGGGTTTTTCTACTTCTGCAAAAACTGTCATTAGGATTTTTTTTTAAAGATTTTATTTTTATTTATTTGACAGAGAGAGAGAGCACAAGCAGGGAGAGTGGCAGGCAGAGGGAGAGGGAGAAGAAGACTCCCCACTGAGCAAGGAGCCTGACACGGGGCTCGATCCCAGGACCCCAGGATCATGACCTGAGCTGAAGGCAGTTGCTTAACCAACTGAGCCACCCAGGTAACCCTGTCTCTAGGATTTTGATAGAGATTGCATTGACTGCAGAGTGCTTTGGTCTCAATATATTTTTAAGGTAATGTAATTTTTTTAATGATAAGGACAAGTAGTTGCAAAGGATATAATTTCTGGCATAATGTAAATATTGACATCTTAAAATAAATTTCATCATTCTGTTAATGTATCCAATGGATTCTAAATACTACAAGTGGATGTCCATTATAACCCACTTTAAGAAAGCCATGAACAAATACCTAACAGTCAGAAAGTTTATATCAGTCTTTTTGTCTTGAACTTGTTTTCCATTACACTTGACTCAGATGTAATTTAACCCTAATTTAATGTGTTTTTGTTTGAAAGTCTTATATTGATCACCCTATCATACTGCACAAGAATAGAAATTAAAATTAATTTTCTTTTAATTTCTTATGGTTGTATAGCTCTAAGTGCTAAAAAGTTCTTCTGGATTCAGTGTTCATTACAGTTATTAGTAGTATACAATTGATTATAAATACACATTTTGGTAATCATTAAATAATAAATAAAATTTTTGTTGGAAATACATCTTTTAATGAGATAGATGGAGCTAAGTATTCCTTCTGCCCATGAGTTTATATAACTGTGGAAGAATATTACCTATTGCTAGACTGAGACAGGGTTCAGCATCATTTCTATTCTATAGATTTAAGTCCTGAGAAATCTAATTCACATAATAAATGAGAATATAAAGTTTATTAGAGCAATATCCTTCAATACTTGGGATCTCTGAGCCATTTGCCAAAAAAAAAAAATAATAATAATAATAATACAATGTTCTAATACTAAAGTTACTGGAAATAATCTACCTGCTGACATTTTGATTAGGTCCTTTTTAAAGTTTTCTGAGAGCAAAGAAACAAAGCACATTGACTTACAAAAGATTCTGTTAACTATTCACCAGAATAATTTACTTTCTTAACTTCTAGGAAGTATACCAAGAATTTTCAAGTAACTTTTAATATTCCTGCTATGTTTTCATTTAGATACACCTTTTTCACCTAATACAATCAGAAAATTGGGGGGAAAGTAAAAACATTTTTCATTTTTAATATACTATTGCTATTATATTATTGCTTCCTAACAGTTTCCTCTTATCACACAAGGCTACCTTATATTGCATTCTCTGCAATGAGGTCCTCTGAGTGTATGACACCATCACCCTTTATCACATGCTTTAAATATTCTTCCAAACCTTAGAGTTGGAGATTTAGCTGATTCAACCTTTGGAAGATTTCTGCCATAAAACCTAATTGGCAACACCTAACTTCACTCTTTAACTAATTGGTTAAATCAGAAAAAATTCTGGCTTCAATTTTCAATTAAAATATACATGTTAATATTCATATCTCCATGATGACCATGTCATTCCTGAGCTTCCATGCATAGACACAGATCAATGGGATGAATAAAGCCTTGCCGTGAATATGGTATCTACATGAAATATGGGACAGCTGCCTTCTATGTTTCTCACTGAGATTCTCTCTGGACAGTTCCTCAGGAGCCATGTGTCACCGACCATTGTGTGGGGTAGAAAAGGTAGGGTTTTATTTTTTCAATAAATGCTGTCTCCTTGGTTTGTTTCTGACATCTTTTTATACCATGGGGCATGCCCCATACTGAGATTCAGAAGAGGTGAGATGTATGCTTTTCTTTCATAAAGTAGGAAATGTTGACTATGGAGAGGGAGATGGGGAAAGAGAGTGTCCTGGAAGTGACCTCTGGGAATGGACTCCCATGGCAAGTCTTCATATGCTCCCAGGAGTACTTTCTGCTCTAAAATGTGCTTTCTCAGGGCAACTAGGAGGCTGGGCAACTGCATTTAGGCAGGAATGTGGCACAAGCCATTCACCTTTCTGGAAGTTTACCTAATAGAAAAGTATAGGAGGCAGACTTGAGAGTCATGAAGGGAAGGAATCACCACTGGGCACAGTCTTAGAGAGAGATCTTGAGAGGTCCTGTTTGTTGGAATTAATATGGAAGTGGCAGCCACAGAGGATTCTGAGAGTCCCCTGAAGGAGACTGGAGCCACAGTCATGATCATGAGTAGAGGTGAAGCTTGGTGATGAGAGGGCATGTGAAATGGGCAGTACCTGTGGGCTCTCCAGGAAGAAATTCAAAGTGCAAGGCTGATGCTCAGGGAAGTGTTTTAGATAAGAAAAATGTATTGCAACATTAGTAAACACAATAATCACATCAACGGGAATGAAGTTATCCAGTGAGTGAACTCGTGCAAGCAAGACCGAAGAAAGCAACATTTTTAGGTCAGGGGCCAAAGAAAAGGCACTTTGCATTACATTTTAAATAGTTCATTTACTTTAACCCTAAGTAAATATTTATTCATGGGCCAGGCATGTCTGGAAGTCCCACCCAGAGACTTCTACTTACACATTATGACCAGAACAAGGTCACACAGCCAACTCTGGAACGATCACCGAGAGTGGCTACAGGAAAGGTTACAGAAAATGTCAAGCTAGTCCAACAACCCTGTCTGTCCCATCAGAGCAAAACGACATGACACAATAAAAGTTAAAACCATGCCATACTTTTGTAAAAGCACTCACTCACTCGGCCCTTTTTCCTAGGAGTTACATGCAATGTTTCTGGCCATGAACTCTGGCCCTTAGAAATGGCAGATTCTTCGAAGGCCCCAGATTGAGAGCTGCTTCAGTAGGCTTAGCTGTATAATCCCTGAATGAATTAAAATGGGAGACAACGTCAGGAGCAACACTTCTTCTCCATTAGCACCACCAATCTGTCCCAGGCCTTACAAAGTTGCCAATATAAGGCAGAATGATGTTAGTCAATTAAACTTAGGGGTTCATGTGGAAAACCATCCTTGAACACTTTTTCCTTTCCCTTCCCCCTTTTATTTGCTCTCAGCTTTTATTTTCAGAATGAACAAGTAATATTTCATTAATAAATGCATAGCAATCAAGCTACTACAGTGGTCATTTTATTGCCCTATGCCCAATTATGGCATTATTAATATTTAGAATAGAACATTATTTATTTAATTTTAAGGTACTGATACAGCTAACTTGTCCATTTTAAGTGTATGTATTTATGATTTCAGAATATTAACTACCAACAGAAATATATTTTCAATCTTGCCAAAAAGCCTAGAATACTAATATAGACAGAGTACCAGCAGTTGCTGTAGGCACTAACTACTGCATGGTACATATTTTACGAGGAGTTAAATTCTCAAAATATCCTTTCTTGCAGCAGAAACTTGTCAATCTTAGACTTCCACTAAATAAGCTAATACATAATTTAACCTGAACATTATATACAACACAATTAATTATTAACATCTGGGAAAAATTCCAGAATTCATTCCAGAGAAGGTTCTCTTAGTTATCCTAGTCAGTATGAACATATATAGTATTAATGATGTGTTCTTTATACTTGGATGGTGTAAAACTCTTTTCCACAATAGAATCTGAAGCAGCAGGCACAGCGCCTGCCATTGTCTAGATGTGCTAAAAAGTTTGCTATTATTTTCATGACTTTTTTTGGAAATTCTTCCAGGAGAGGAAAAGTAAATGTGATAAACATTGGGAAAGTTGTCACTTGGCCAAATTACTATAAGCACACATTAATTTTATTAAAATCTGAAATGTATGAACTATTCAGTATTTCAATGTTTGCATTATCAGTTGAATGTTAAAACATGTAAATAAGAAATAAAAGAGCTAAATGCAGAAAGACTAAAAGTACACATTGGAGTATCTAAGAAGAACTCTCAAAAAAAGAAACCCAGATAAAATGGAGATAAATATGGGGAAAAATGAGGACTTCAAATCAATTTTATTTTATATTCTCATAGAGATCTAATAAGATATTACATCCACAGACTAAGATTAGAATGTTACCATAAAAGTAGGGAGAAAAAATAAAATAAAGGACTTGTAAATTAAAAAGAAAAGAAAACCAAAAAAACACCCCCCAAAGCCTCAATAGTGAGTGGTTAGAGATAAGTCAAGGAATCTCTCAGAGGGCATAAGAGTTAAATTACAGAAAATATAAGGAGACTGGGTGATAAATCCAGAAGGTTCAATACATGACTTAGCTGTAGAAAGACACAATGCAGAAAATAAAAAGGAGGATATTACAAAACTATAAGAAAATTTCCCAGACTAAAGAAAACCAGACTCTAGGCTGAAAAGGCACATAAAGAAAAGCACATACACACACACACACACACCCATATCTTTGCAAATTTTGGAACACTAAACAAAGACAAAAATATTCTGAAGTGTAAATACAAAGGATTAAGGATCAGAATTGCATTGAGTTTCTCTTCAGACAGTCAGAAGGAGGCTAAAGGACAGAGAGCATTCAGAGAGAAAAAAAAAAAGAATGTCAGCCTAGAATTTTATACCCAACCAATCTACGAACCAAATATAATCATAGGATAAAGATATCCAATGTCTCAAATATACTGCTCATGTAACACTTCAAGGATCCACTGATGTATAAGCTTCAGGAGCATAAGTGAAGAAGTCAAGAATAATGACAAGGAATCCAGGAGGCAAATTTCAGCATCAGGAAGAAAGCCTAGAGAAGAGGCAGTCCAGATGGGGCTGGAGGGAGAGGGGGCTTAGTAGGGGAGGGGGAGGGAAAGAGGAGGTTCAAGAAAATAATACATAACATAATAGAACTTCTGGAGAATATTAAAAGTATGTGGAATTCAGTTAGGGCAAGAGACAAAAAGGAGGCTTTCTTGAAACTACAGGAAAAATTGAAACCTATGTAAGAAAGGAAAAATAATCATACCTTTGGCTCTTCAGTGAACATTATTTACATTTTGTTAAAGAGGTTAACATAGGTCCCTGAATTAATTAAAATGATAGCTGTAACTATATTGGAAGGGAGTAGGAAAGAGGTCAGACAGTAATGTATGGGAGGGAAATCCTTACCCACCAAAACAGGAAGTTGAAAGATAATGTCTGAAATAGAGAAATCAACACATAGCACAAGGCACATTACTTAGAGATAAGCAGATAGCTTCCAGAAGAAACATCTAAAAAGGGTTTTCTTTTGGGATTATGACTAGAGATACAAGTAGGTGTAAGGATTACTATTTTTAATGGTATGAAAATATATACATACACATGAGGTATAAACATATGTGTGTGCGCACAGACACACACACACACAGACACACACACACACAATGCCTCCAGGTCCTAGGACTTTTAAATAAGCTACATATTTTGTTTTGATTAAAAAATTTAATGTAATTGGGGCGCCTGGGTGGCTCAGTTGGTTAAGCGACTGCCTTCGGCTCAGGTCATGATCCTGGAGTCCCGGGATCGAGTCCCGCATCGGGCTCCCTGCTCGGCGGGGAGCCTGCTTCTCCCTCTGACCCTCCCCCCCTCTCATGTGCTCTCTGTCTCTCTCATTCTCTCTGTCTCAAATAAATAAATAAAATCTTTAAAAAAAAATTTAATGTAATTGAATGTGTTTCCTAAAATATTTTATCAAATTATTGACTATCTGGTCCTGGTTTTATTTCTGCACTGACATTTAGATTATATTTATATTTTTCTATTGCCAAGGTTATGCCACTGATATTGCTCTATATTTCACTGCCAAATGCCTTCCACACACTAATTATCAATTTAAACTCATGTTATTACATCCCACTCAGCATAGCTTATATAATTAAGAGGGAAAAAAAAAACAGGAAAAGAGCTGCCTCTTAATTAAGATGACAGAGTCTTTTAATATAGTACGGACATTTTTTCTTTTAGGGGAGGCAAATAGCAAAAATTTTGTATAACTCTCTATTAAATTCATCCCTTAAGATCCTTAATTATAACATTGTATACAAAATTTATAAGACAAGCTGAAAACAAAATGATGAAATAAAATGTAAACATGAGCATCATTCTATCCCTTAATATTTACTTTCCAAAGATTCGGCAAAATTCATCAACAATTTAATGGTATTAATATATCATAATCACTTCAATAATTGTCTTCAAAAAATCAAATGGTCAACACCCAGGAAGCAAATGACCTGTTTGCAATTCTGCAATTGAAAGTTAAACCTGGCTTCTCCGGCAAGTGTGCATTACCCTGTTCCTCTCATTGAGCCTTTCATTCATGTCCCTGTATTTGAGGTTTCTGGAAATTTACTTAATACTAAAAAGTCACATATTATGGCTGCTGGAAAATGGATTCATGAATCAGAGATATCAGTATTTTAAAGCTGGTTAATTGATTCAACTTATTTTACTGAATGCTTCCTGGAGATACAGGTGTTTAAAAAAAAGACCATCATGTTCTCTGGCTTCCAAGAATTTTTTAGACTGGGACTGGGTCCAACTAATTTTGTTACCACTAATTTTGTTATCTGGAATGTGATAAATGCTGTTAAGGACAGTAAGGGCTGCTAAGACCCAAAACAAAGCTTCCTTGAGGAAAGACCACGTGAGCTGAGGTTTGAGAGGTAGGTGGTAGTCAGCTGTAAGAATCAATAGGGAGGGTCAGTGCTCTCCATTCAAATTGCAATTTTTAACTTGCTATCTAAAATAGAATCTTGTGTAAGTTAATTAGTAATAAGATCAAAACGGGCATAAATTCAGAAACGAGGAAGCCTCATTCAGAGAAGGTGCTTTTCCCATAATAGTCCATACTGAATGAAGGTCACAGCCTATAGGAGTGGAACGGAAGTGGTTACAATTACTTTTCTGGGGTTCAAAGCCCAGTGAAAAAACACAACCAAAGAAAACAAAAACAACTTTTTCCTTTACTGCATTCAAATGGTTGAAGATGCCATTAAGTAGACTCCCCCTTGGAAGTGAGTTTAGATAGCCCACTCTGTGGCAATATACTAATTATGGTTCTACACATATGCACATCCTCTCAGAGTCTCCAGGGTTTTGATTCTGGACACATATTTATGGGGCACCAACTGGGTACTAGGCTCTACTCCAGGTACTGGAGATTTAGGGGGAAAGATAAAAAGATCTTTGCCTCTAAAGCGATTATGGACCAGTGGGGGACACAGGTAATGCAGAAGCAAACCTACAAATTAGAACATCAGGGCTATGAAGAAAATAAGCAGGGTGATGTGAGCTGGAGGTGAGAACAACCAGCCTTTCAAAGGGGGATGGAATGGCTCAGAGAGAAAGGAAAGTTTGGTTTATTCACATAACAGTAAAGAGGGCACATGGGCTGAAGCTCAATAAGTAACCAGGAGAATGGCACAAACAGGTTGAAACATTTGTAAGGTCAGATCACAAGGGAACGGGAGAGGGGGGACAAGAATAGGTTCTGAGGAGAAAGAATCAACAGCTGTCTTTTGGACATGTCAGATTTGAGAAGGCAAAGCAATGTAGATTTTAAATAGGTGATGGGGATTAAGGAGGGCACTTGTGATGAGCACCGGGTGTTGTATGAAGTATTGGATCAACATATTGTACACCTGAAACTAATATTACACTGTATGTTAGCTAACTGGAATTTAAATAAAAACTTAAAGAAGAAAAAAAAGTATTTTTAAATAAGAAACTTCATTTTAAAAGACAGTATTCCATTGCTTAATAATTTTAAAAATTTTAATTTCAGTATAGTTAATATACAGTGTTATATTACTTTCAGGTGTACAATATAGTGATTCAACAATTCTATACATTATTCAGTGCTCATCATGATATGTGTACACTTAATCCCCTTCACCTATTTCAACCACCCCTCCTCTGGTGACCATCAGTTTGTTCTCTATAGTTAAGAGTCTGTTTTTTTTGTCTCTTTCACTGTCTAATACTTTTAAAGCTAATATAATTTCATATACAAGCCAAGTCATTGTCAAAATCTGGTAATTTAAAATGTAGCATGTGAATATTCATGGGAACCATAAATTTTTGAAATATTACATGTTTTTCATGCCTCGCTCTTACCTAGGACACAATCCTTCCTTCTGAGATTTCAATGCCTTAGATCTCTTTCAACTTTCTGGAAAATCTCTGGGCTCTCTGAAAATATGGATTCCCAGTTTGGTTCTCAAAAGATCTCTTTGTTTATAAGGTCAGAGAGGTTTCTAAAAGTTAAATCATGGGAATTAAAGTATAGATATCTGAAGAATTTTTTTAAAAAAATTTCAAGTAGAAATACGCTTCAAATAGATATTTCAGATATAAAAAAAGTCTTTGGGGAGCAAAGAAACCAGTCTGAACTTGGGTTCAAAAAAGGTTTATGTTTTGTTCAGAATGTTCTTTCCTTGCCCTTAAATTAAGGTAACTTGTGATTCAAAGTTCTCATGGAAGTATTTATAAAAGTGCACTCATATGCACAGCTGCTGTTGAGCCTCAGGACTGCACTCAGTAAATCAGTGGCTTAGAGTAGAAACAGGGACAACAAAATACAAAATATTAAAAGGAAATTTAACCTTTACCCCTTCCTCTATGCATGTGTGTAAAGTGATTTTAGGGGTCCTGCTGCTTTGCCCATTCCCTGTCTTCTGTCGTCTGCAGTATATGGGAAAAGAAATGAGCAGTGTGAGGAGAGTTTTTTTTTTTAAAGGAAAGAATAACAACTGTAAAGGAATTAAATGGTCTAAGTCTCGCTCAAGGGAAATATGGCAAAACATTTACAGTGAGAGGTAATAGATAACTTTTCCATTCTCTGTTTTCCACATGGATTTATTAATGTGACTAAGTTAATTGTCTCACTATTTGTTTTTAAAGATTTTTAGTTGAAACATATAGATCAATAGAATAGAGTCCAGAAATAAACCACCTTACGTTCAATTGGTTTTCAACAAGGGTACTAAGACATTCAATGACGGAGAGAACAGTCTTTTCAATAAATACTGCTGATGCAACTTGATATCTATATGCAAAAAAATGAAGTTGGACACCTACCTTACACCATATCCAAAAACTAATTCAAAATGGACAATAGTCCTAAATTTAAGAGCTAAACCTACAGAACACCTAGAAGAAAACATAGGAATACATTTTTGTGACCTCGGGTTAGGTAACAGTTTTTAGATAGGACACCAAAAACATAAAAGACAAAAGAAGAAAAAGCTGGACTACATGAAAATTAGAAACTAAGTTTCAAAGGATACCATCAAGAAGATGAAAAGACAACTCACAGATAGGAAGAAATATTTTAAAATAAGGGATTTGTATTCAGAATACATAAAGAATTCTTACAACTCAAGAATAAAAAAAACAAAAACAAAAACCTAAGTAATCCAATTGGCAAAGAAAAAAGGCAAAGGATCTAAATAGACATTGCTCCAAAGAAGACATACAGGTGGGCAACAAGCACATGCTCAACATTAGTCATTAGAAAAATGCACACCCAGACCACAGTGAGGTACCCCTTCACACCCACTAGGATGGCCATACAACCGAAAAGAAGGATAGTAAAGTGTTGGTGAGAGTGTGGAGAAATTGGAACCCTTGTCCATTGCTGGTAGGAATGTAAAACAGTACAGCTAATTTGGAAAACAATTTGGCAGTTCCTCAAAAAGTTAAACAGAGAGTTACTTCATATATGATTCAGCAATTCCATTCCCACATATATACCAAGAGAACTGAACACATAGCTCTACACAAAAACTTGTATATGAGTGTTCATAGCAGTATTACTCATAATATACAAAACATGGAAACATTCCAAATGGCTCTCAATGGACAAATGGATTAAAAAATGTGGTAGATCCATACAATGGAGTATTATTTTGCCATAAAAAGAAATGAAGTACTAATACATGCTACAACATGGATGAACTCTTGAAAACCTTATGCTAAGTGAAAGAAGCCAGACACAAATGCAAGATACTACATGATTCCATGTATATGAAATGTCTGGAATAGACGAGTCCATAGAGACAGAAAGTAGAGTAGAGATTGCCAGAGGCATTTGGTGGCAGTGCTGGTGGGGTTGAGGGGTGATTAGTGACTGTTAATAGGTGTGGGGTTTCTTTCTGGAGCGATAAAAGTGTTCTGGAATTATATAGTGATGATAGTTGCACAACTCTGTGGATATACTAAAACCCCTCAATTGTATACTTCTAAGGGGCAAATTTTATGATATGTCATTATATTTCAATCTACAGTTGTCTACCAGACATCTCATTGGAGCAGCTCAAATTCTGCATAGCTGCAGTGATGTAGAAGGAGAAATACAAGATTTGCCTGAGAGAAGACTCCTGATTCTGAACAGCCATGTGACTTCAGGCAATCTACAGAACCATTCTCTATGCCACTCTCCTTTGAAACAGGAATGGGTTGGGCCTGATAATTTCTATGGGGTCTTTTGAATTAAAAATGATGTCTCTATGCAGTATATTCAGATCACTTTACTGTGGGGGACTTCAAATGTAAATGCTTCAAAACTTCATCTTAACCATGCTCCATTTGGCCCAACATCTCAAACACCAAATAGTTGTTAGGTGGGTTGAACTGTTACTTTATTAAAGACATAGAGATGATATAACTTTAATCTCCCCATCTAGTTTCTTTGTAACCCCAAGTCTCTGATGGCAGGCACACTAAACCACCTTACATATTTTTCTGTTTCATCCATTTTCCAATTTCTTCCAGTTTTTGGGCTACTACTTGATAATCAAGTTCTTGGGTCCATTTCCATCTTTTTCTACCATTTCAAATGTCCAGCCCCTACCAGAATTTTGGCTCTTTAGCCTCTTCCTGTAAATACAACTTCTTCCAGAGATTGTTAATTAATCAATTAGGGTTTTTAATGACATTTATCCCTTAAACATCTTTAAAAAAATATCTAGGTAGGTTTTCCTTCTTTCTTAATACACCCAATGATTTAATATATGTTCTTTGTGCATATTTCATTGTGTTTTGGGCTTAGTATTATTATTGTAGGACTTCATATAATTGTTAGTTTTTCAAAAATTTAATTTCATTTTAATTCCAGTATAGTTACTATACAGTGTTATATTAGCTTCAAGTATACAATATAGTGACTTGATACCCATGCATCACTCAGAGATAATGGGAAGTGCACCCTTAATCCCCTTCACCTATTCACCCATACTCTTTTCCACAGCAGCTGCACCAGTTTGCATTCCCACCATACATTTTAAAAACAAGAACCGTTCCTCAACTCTCTAAAGGGAAAGCTGCTTCCTATACTTGTAGCTTCCAGATCAACTGAGTCTTAACCTCTACAACCCAAATGTAACTAGGATGCTATTAAGACTACTCTCTCTGACCAGTGCCTTGCCATCTAATCATTAGATTTTAACGGCCATTTTAAGTCCTCATTATCCTTCACCTCTTTGGAACATCAGTACGCACTTTCTGGGGTCATCTCCTTCTTGGCAGCTGTGCTGTGCTGTGATACTTGTACTCCTCTAATTTTCTTTTTTAGTGTCATTCCATTCTGGTCCTCGCTATTTCCTCATCATAAGGCAGAGCCCCACCTACATGGGAATATCGCAAGGCTGGGTGCTGGGCCTTCATGTCTTTCCTTTCATCATTCCCTGTTAGAGCTCATCTAGACCTGAAGCCCCAAAAGTCCCTCTATATTGATGTCCTTCAAACTGTGTTTCTGACGTCAATATTTCACTACCCCGAGGCTGCTGACCGTTTTCAGATATCACTGCAGTTTTAAAAAAATAATTAATAGACCTAATGGTATAGAAAAATTTAGATTACAGAAAAAAGGAGCAGAAAGCCCAGAAGTCCCATACTACCCACACATACCCAACACAGTTTCCCTTATTATCTTCTACCAGTGTGGTACATCTGTTGCAACTGATGAGCCAGTACTGATAATATAATTATCTACTAAAGTCCATGGTTTAAACTAGGGAACACTCTTTGTATTATACAGTTCTGTGGCTTTTGGCAAATCCAAGATACCACATAAAATCCCAGTATCACACAGAATACTTTCATTGCCCTGAAAAGCCCGTGTTCCACCTCTTCATTTCATCCCAGTTCCCACCCCAACACACTGCGATTTTAACACCTCTCAAGTCAACTTGTCCCTTTTTACCCAGATTTCTCTCTAGATGTCCCCACTGGAAGGCTCAAAACCTCTAGTTCAAGATGTCTCTCCTCCTTGCTTCCTTCTCATTTATTCTCTTTGTGGTGTGTCTTTTGTTTCCTCTTCCTTCAATTTTCTTTATTGTTCTATTCTAAATTGTGAGACTTAATTCAAGCAGGGAATTTGTTCCACCTGTTTGTAGAGCAGGTATCTCTAGAGTCTGAAATAAAGTCAGTCTTTAAACAAATGAAAAATGACCTCCCCTTGCATCACCAGGAGCTTGATCTTGTGATCTGTTCTCCAAAGGAGCAAGGGCCACATTACAGTTAAGTGCATATTGCCACAGTTTGTGAGGTGAAAGTGTTTACAATTTTTTCCACTTTCTTATAAGTATTAAGATATATGTGCAGTGGAATAAATAGTACAGAAAAATGAATCCCTATATTCCCAATCACTTAGTATCTATGAATGCCTTCAAATCAGTGTTAAGAACTCAAGGTTGTAAGAGCTGTAGCCTTCATCAAGACAGTAAATATTTCCACAGTTTCAAGATTAAGTGCCATATGCCATTTTATAAACATATTTTTTACTTAATTTCTGAAATGCCAGTATGGTTTTTCACTATGGAATACCTGTGGAGACTGAATCTATAGGTGTAGCTTAAGATTTGAAACATGGGAAGAAAAAAAAGGTATCAAGCATGTAGAAATTTCAAAAGCAAACTTGCTTTTGAATAAATTATACATATCACAGTTATTTTATGACCAAATAAAAGGTATTACCTCATTATCCTTAAACAAGGGTAAATAAAAAAAAATAAGCTATCTCTAACTATCTACCTCTAAAGCAAAGTCAAAATTTGCAGAAAAATGAATTCAAACAAGAAAAGATATTTTAACAAAATCCTTAGTCAAACACCTAAAACACATGGACTGAAAATTAACAATCAAGAAAACAGGGGCGCCTGGTGGTTCAGTCGTTAAGCATCTGCCTTTGGCTCTGGTCATGATTCCAGGGTCCTGGGATTGAGCCCCACATCAGGCTCCCTGCTCAGCGGGAAGCCTACTTCTCCCTCTCACACTCCCCCTGCTTGTGTTCCCTCTCTCGCGATGTCTCTCTCTGTCAAATAAATAAATAAAATCTTTAAAAAAGAAAAGAAAAGAAAAGAAAACTGAAGCTGGCAACTGAATGTTTAATGTCCATGAGTTGGATAACTGTTACATTCTGAATAATTTGGAACTATTAATCAATGCTAAAAATCTGATGGCAGTGTCTAACTGTTTAACACCTCATTTTTCTCCTAAATAAACATCTTAAACCTCCACTAGCTTCTGCTTTTTCTTTATGCTAGAAGTTCCCTTGGGTAAAGGCTATGATTTTAAGGTTGTGGAATCCATTTTTCTACACACAGAGTGAGGAAGTATTTAACAGGGCCACCAAATCCAGACTGTGGCAGCTTGGTGGTAAGGCCACATTCCGTTCAGACTATTTCTCCCTAAGAAACCCCCTTTATATATTAAAGAAAAATGCTGGCCAACGGAATTTTTGCCTTAGAGGAAAAAGCTGAAAAGTTCATTTTTAAAGATACTTTTAGATTTAGAATGTGTTTACAGAAAGTTCTTGATAGTTTTTGGGACCCAATAATAATGGAGAAGCTAGCCACATGTACTAGTCCTATAAATGGAGACACAAGGATTTCTATTTCACTGTTGGATCAATACAGTTACAAAGCCACAAAACTTACCATGTGAAATTGGCTAATAGCATTGAAGATTAAACTCAAAACACATGGAGCTTAGAGTGCAAAGTTAAAATTAGCATTCCCGAGGACGGAGCAAGATGGCGGAGGAGTAGGAGACCTGGATTTCGTCTCCTCTCAGGAATTCAGCTGGATAGGGATCAAACCATTCTGAACACCTACAAACTCAACAGGAGAGCGAAGAAAAGAAGAGCAACAACTCTCTCATCGGAAAAGCGACCACTTTCTGGAAGGTTGGACGTGTGGAGAAGTGAATCCGAGGTGATGTTCGGGAGGATAGACGGCGGGGGAGGGGCCTCCGTCGGCGCTTCTGGCAAGTGATAGAGCCGTGGAGCACAAAATCGGAACTTTTAAAAGTCTGCTCCGCTGAGGGATGTCACTCTGGTGGCTAAGCGGGGGGTGGAACCCTCCGGGACAGTGTGGTCTCAGGACCCTCGGGGTCACAGAAAGACCAGGGGTGCCTGAGTGTGGCAGAGCTCCCAGGTAACGGAGCAGGGAAGCCGGCTGCAGAGGCGGAGCCCAGGCGCGGGCTCTCAGCTCGGGGTGGCCATAAACCGTGATCCGCGGCACAGTCGGGCCCCTGCTCCTCCAGCAGGGACCCAACAAGCAGCAGATCCGGGGAGACTCACCTTCCTCCCCCGGGAGGAGCCACACGGGAGTGCACTGCAGGGATCTGCTGGGTTTGGAGACTCCACCCGGGGTCGGGTGCCAAAGATAGAAACGCACGGTCACAGGCCGGGTGAGCATGGAGTGCGGCCGGAGACCGGGGAGATGGGAGTGACTGACAGCTTTTCTCTGGGGGCTCACTGAGGAGCAGGGCCCCGAGTTCTCGGGCCTCCGGGGCGGAGATTGTGAGGCTGCCATTTTCACTCTCGGACTCCAAAGCAGTATGGAAAGCTTGCAGGGAACAGAAGCTCCCGAGAGCAAACCCGAGCAGATTACTTAGCCCGGACCGGGCAATGGTGGGGCAATTCCGCCTCCGGCAAAGACATTTGGAAACCACAGCAACAGGCCCCTCCCCCAGAAGATCAGCGAGAACAGCCGGCCAAGACCAAGTTTACCAATCAATGAGAACGGCAGAACTCCAGCGCTAGGGGAATACTGCACATAGAATTCATGGCTTTTTTACCATAATTCTTTAGTCTTTCAAAGTTAATTTTTTTTAACTCTTTTTGTTTTTTTTGAATTTTTCTTTTTCCCTTTTACAACCAACATCTTATCAATCCCTTTTTTTAAAAAACATTTTTATTTTTCATTTTTAGAGTCATATTCTATCCCTTCATAGTAGTTACCCATACTTTTGGCATATATATATAAGTTGTTCTCTCTTTAAAATTTTGAGATAGTTTCTTCTAACAGATCAAAATATACCCTAAGTCTCTAGTATATGGTTTTTTCTACTCCCCTGCCTGATCACATTCTCTCCCTTTTCTTTTTTTCTTTTTTTAATCCTCTTCTTTTTTCAAACAACTTCTTATCAATTCCTTTTATAAAATTTTTTATAATTTCCATCTTTACAGCCATATTCCACCCCTTCATCATATCAACCCTTATTTTGTAATATATAAGTTTTTCTTTCTTTAAAATTTTGGGAGGCACTTTCTTCTAACAGACCAAAATACACCGAAAATCTAGTGTGTGGCACTGATCTATATACCAGCCTGATCATATTTGATCACATTCTGGTTTTTTTTGTTGTTTTGTTTGTTTTTATCTTTATCTTTTTCTTCTTTTTCTATTTTCTCTCTTTCCCTTTCTTTTCCCACTGCTTCAGGTCTTTTCTGATTTCTTTAGAGTATATTTTCTGGGGACATTGTTACTCTGCTAGCATTCTGTTCTCTCATTAATCTATTCTCCTCTGCACAAAATGACAAACCAGAAAAAATCACCTCAACAAAAAGAACAAGAGGTAGTACCAACTGCCAGGGACCTACTCAATACGGACATTAGTATGATGTCAGATCTAGAGTTTAGAATCAGCACTTTAAAGATACTAGCTGGGGGGCGCCTGGGTGGCTCAGTTGGCTGAGCGACTGCCTTCGGCTCAGGTCATGATCCTGGAGTCCCGGGATTGAGTCCCGCATCGGACTCCCTGCTCGGCGGGGAGTCTGCTTCTCCCTCTGACCCTCCCCACTCTCATGTGCTCTCTCTCATTCTCTCTCTCAAATAAATAAATAAAATCTTTAAAAAAAATTAAAAAAAATAAAAAATAAAGATACTAGCTGGGCTTGAAAAAAATATGGAAGTTATTAGAGAAACCCTTTCTGGAGAAGTAAAAGAACTAAAATCTAACCAAGTAGAAATCAAAAAGGCTATTAATGAGATGCAATCAAATATGGGGGCGCTAACTGCTAGGATAAATGAGGCAGAAGAGAGAATCAGTGATATAGAAGACCAAATGATGGAAAATGAAGCTGAGAAAAAGAGAGATAAACAACTACTGGATCACGAGGGCAGAATTCGAGAGATAAGCGATACCATAAGACGAAACAACATTAGAATAATTGGGATCCCAGAAGAAGAAGAAAGAGAGAGAGGGGCAGAAGGTATAATGGAGCAAATTATAGCAGAGAACTTCCCTAATTTGGGGAAGGAAACAGGCATCAAAATCCAGGAAGCACAGAGAACCCCTCTCAAAATCAATAAAAATAGGTCAACACCCCGACATCTAATAGTAAAACTTACAGGTCTCAGAGACAAAGAGAAAATCCTGAAAGCAGCTCAGGAGAAGAGATATGTAACCTACAATGGTAGAAACATTAGATTGGGAACAGACCTATCCACAGAGACCTGGCAGGCCAGAAAGGACTGGCAGGATATATTCAGAGCACTAAATGAGAAAAATATGCAGCCAAGAATCCAATATCCAGCTAGGCTGTCATTGAAAATTGAAGGAGAGTTAAAAAGCTTCCAGGACAAACAGAAACTAAAGGAATTTGCAAACACAAAACCAGCCCTACAGGAAATCTTGAAAGGGGTCCTCCAAGCAAAGAGAGACCCAAAAAGCAACAAAGACCAGAAAGGAACACAGACAATATACGGTAACAGTCACCTTACAGGCAATACAATGGCACTAAATTCCTATCTTTCAATAGTTACCCTGAATGTAACTGGGCTAAATGCCCCAATCAAAAGAAACAGGCTATCAGACTGGATTAAAAAACAAGACCCATCGATATGCTGTCTGCAAGAGACTCATTTTAGAACCAAAGACACTCCCATATTGAAAGTGAGGGGGTGGAAAACCATTTACCATGCTAATGGACACCAAAAGAAAGCTGGGGTGGCAATCCTTATATCAGACAAATTAGATTTTAAACCAAAGACTGTAATAAGAGATGAGGAAGGACATTATATCCTACTTAAAGGGTCTATCCAACAAGAAGATCTAACAATTGTAAATATCTATGCCCCTAACATGGGAGCAGCCAATTATATAAGGCAATTAATAACAAAAGCAAAGAAACACATCGAAAACAATACAATAATAGTGGGGGACTTTAACACCCCCCTCACTGAAATGGACAGATCGTCTAAGCAAAAGATCAACAAGGAAATAAAGACTTTAAATGACACACTGGACCAAATGGACTTCACAGACATATTCAGAACATTCCATCCCAAAGCAACAGAATACAGATTCTTCTCTAGTGCCCATGGAACATTCTCCAGAATAGATCACATCCTAGGTCATAAATCAGGTCTCAACTGGTACCTAAAGATTGGGATCATTCCCTGCCTATTTTCAGACCACAATGCTTTGAAACTAGAACTCAATCACAAGAGGAAAGTTGGAAAGAACTCAAATACATGGAGGCTAAAGAACATCCTACTGAAGAATGAATGGGTCAACCACGAAATTAAAGAAGAATTTAAAAAATTCATGGAAACCAATGAAAATGAAAACACAACTATTCAAAATCTTTGGGATGCAGCAAAGGCAGTCCTAAGAGGAAAGTATATAGCAATACAAGTCTTTCTCAAGAAACAAGAAAGGTCTCAAGTACACAACCTAACCCTACACCTAAAGGAGCTGGAGAAAGAACAGCAAATAAAGCCTAAACCCAGCAGGAGAAGAGAAATCATGAAGATCAGAGCAGAAATCAATGAAATAGAAACTAAAAGAACAGTAGAACAGATCAACAAAACTAGGAGATGGTTCTTTGAAAGAATTAACAAGATTGATAAACCCCTGGCCAGACTTATCAAAAAGAAAAGAGAAATGACCCAAATCAACAAAATCATGAATGAAAGAGGAGAGATCACAACCAACACCAGAGAAATACAAACAATTATAAGAACATATTATGAGCAACTCTATGCCAGCAAATTAGATAATCTGGAAGAAATGGAGGCATTCCTATAGATGTATCAACTACCAAAACTGAACCAGGAAGAAATAGAAAACCTGAACAGACCTATAACCACTAAGGAAATTGAAGCAGTCATCAAAAATCTCCCAAAAAACAAAAGCCCAGGGCCAGATGGCTTCCCAGGGGAATTCTACCAAACATTTCAAGAAGAATTAACACCTATCCTTCTGAAACTGTTCCAAAAAATACAAATGGAAGGAAAACTTCCAAACTCATTTTATGAGGCCAGCATTACCTTGATCCCAAAACAAAACAAAGACCTCATCAAAAAGGAGAATTACAGACCAATATCCCTGATGAACATGGATGCAAAAATTCTCACCAAAATACTAGCCAATAGGATCCAACAGTCCATTAAAAGGATTGTTCACCACGACCAAGTGGGATTTATCCCTGGGCTGCAAGGTTGGTTCCACATCTGCAAATCAATCAGTGTGATACAATACATTAACAAAAGAAAGAACAAGAATCATATGATCCTCTCAATAGATGCAGAAAAAGCTTTTGACAAAGTACAGCCTCCTTTCATGATCAAAACTCTTTAGAGTATAGGCATGGAGGGTACATACCTCAATATCATAAAAGCCATCTATGAAAAACCTACAGCGAATATCATTCTCAATGGGGAAAAACTGAGAGCTTTCCCCCTAAGGTCAGGAACACGGCAGGGATGTCCACTATCACCACTGCTATTCAACATAGTATTGGAAGTCCGAGCCACAGCAATCACACAACAAAAAGAAATAAAAGGCATCCAAATCGGCAAAGAAGAAGTCAAATTCTCACTCTTTGCAGATGATATGATACTTTATGTGGAAAACCCCAAAGACTCCACCCCAAAACTGCTAGAACTCATACAGGAATTCAGTAAAGTGGCAGGATATAAAATAAATGCACAAAAGTCAGTGGCATTCCTATACACAAACAACAAGAGAGAAGAAAGAGAAATTAAGGAGTCAATCCCATTTACAATTGCACCCAAAACCATAAGATACTTAGGAATAAATCTAACCAAAGAGGCAAAGAATCTGTACTCAGAAAACTATAAAATACTCATGAAAGAAATTGAGGAAGACACAAAGAAATGGAAAAATGTTCCATGCTCATGGATTGGAAGAACAAATATTGTGAAGATGTCAATGCTACCTAGAGCAATCTACACATTCAATGCAATCCCCATCAAAATACCATCCACTTTTTTCAAAGAAATGGAACAAATAATCCTAAAATTTGCATGGAACCAGAAAAGACCCCGCATAGCCAGAGGAATGTTGAAAAAGAAAACAAAGCTGGCGGCATCACAATTCCGGACTTCCAGCTCTATTACAAAGCTGTCATCATCAAGACAGTGTGGTACTGGCACAAAAACGGGCACATAGATCAATGGAACAGAATAGAGAGCCCAGAAATGGACCCTCAACTCTATGGTCAACTCATCTTCGACAAAGCAGGAAAGAATGTCCAGTGGAAAAAAGACAGTCTCTTCAACAAATGGTGTTGGGAAAATTGGATAGCCACATGCAGAAGAATGAAACTGGACCATTTCCTTACATCACACACAAAAATAGACTCCAAATGGTTGAAAGACCTCAATGTGAGACAGGAGTCCATCAAAATCCTAAAAGAGAACACAGGCAGCAACCTCTTTGACCTCAGCCGAAGCAACTCCTTCCTAGAAACATCGCCAAAGGCAAGGGAAGCAAGGGCAAAAATGAACTATTGGGACTTCATCAAGATAAAAAGCTTTTGCAAAGCAAAGGAAACAGTCAACAAAACCAAAAGACAACCGACAGAATGGGAGAAGATATTTGCAAATGACATATCAGATAAAGGGCTAGTATCCAAAATCTATAAAGAACTCATCAAACTCAACACCCAAAGAACAAAGAATCCAATCAAGAAATGGGCAGAAGACATGAACAGACATTTTTCCAAAGAAGACACCCAAATGGCCAACAGACACATGAAAAAGTGCTCAATATCGCTCGGCATCAGGGAAATCCAAATCAGAACCTCAATGAGATACCACCTCACACCAGTCAGAATGGCTAAAATCAACAAGTCAGGAAATGACAGATGTTGGTGGGGATGCGTAGAAAGGGGTACCCTCCTACACTGTTGGTGGGAATGCAAGCTGGTGCAGCCACTCTGGAAAACAGTACAGAGGTTCCTCAAAAAGTTGAAAATAGAGCTACCATATGATCCAGCAATTGCACTACTGGGTATTTACCCCAAAGATACAAAAGTAGGGATCCGAAAGGGTACGTGCACCCCGATGTTTATAGCAGCAATGTCCACAATAGCCGAACTGTGGAAAGAGCCAAGATGTCCATCGACAGATGAATGGCTAAAGAAGATGTGGTATATATATACAATGGAATATTATGCAGCCATCAAAAGGAATGAGATCTTGCCATTTGCAACGACGTGGATGGAACTGAAAGGTATTATGTTGAGCAAAATAAGTCAAACAGAGAAAGACATGTATCTTATGACCTCACTGATAGCAGGAATTCTTAATCGCAGGAAACAAACTGAGGGTTGCTGGAGTGGGGGGTGGGGTGGGAGGGATGGGGTGACTGGGTGATAGACACTGGGGAGGTTATGTGCTCTGGTAAGCGCTGTGAATTGTGCAAGACTGTTGAATCTCAGATCTGTACCTCTGAAAGAATGCAATATATGTCAAGAAAAAAAAAACAAGAAGAAGAAGAAGAAGAAGGTAGCAGGAGGGGAAGAATGAAGGGGGGAAATCGGAGGGGTAGACGAACCATGAGAGACAATGGACTCTGAAAAACAAACTGAGGGTTCTAGAGGGGAGGGGGGTGGGAGGATGGGTTAGCCTGGTGATGGGTATTGAGGAGGGCACATTCTGCATGGAGCACTGGGTGTTATGCACAAATAATGAATCATGGAACACTACATCTAAAACTACTGATGTAATGTATGGGGATTAACATAAGAATAAGAAAGAAAATTAGCATTCCCATCCCTTGTTAGAGCAGGTAGCTTCTGAATTTTACAGCTTTCCCAGTAGGTACTACTTTTTTCTTTCTTTTTTAAAATTCTTTATTGTTATGTTAATTACCACACATGACGCATACATGACGTATGCTTATTTTTTTTTTTTAAAGATTTTTTTATTTATTTATCTGAGAGAGAGAATGGGAGACAGAGAGCATGAGAGGGGGAGGATCAGAGGGAGAAGCAGACTCCCCACTGAGCAGGGAGTCCGATGCGGGACTCTATCCTGGGACTCCAGGATCATGACCTGAGCTGAAGGCAGTTGCTTAACCAACTGAGCCACCCAGGCGCCCCTGACGTATGCTTATTTTTAATAATGGCAAGTGTCTCCAGCGCAAGGCAAAAGTTTCAAAAGTTCTATTATCCAAAGAATGAACCTATAATTAATGTAGGTCACCACGTGGATGGCACTTGTTAATATTTGAATAGTCAAGTAACATTTGTTTGCTACTTAATTATCTTCAAGTTTCAAAGTGGTTTTTTTTTTTTAATATCCAAGTACTCTGGCAAGGGGAAGAAAGAATATCCAGAAGCAATTCCTCTCTGATCGTTCCAGAACTCTTTGCCATCTTCACGAGAGTCCCATCCACAGACAGGGATGTGGGAGGTACATTTTAAGAGCAGCGCTGGGTAAAGTTTACCTATAGGAGCTTCCAAAAGAGTTATGTGTTTGGCCAATAGGTTAGAACAATGGAGCAATACCGAAGCCTTAAAGAATTTGGCTTGAAACTGAGAAACAAGGGGATTTTTATTCGGGTCAAAACACTAACGCATTCTAGGTGAGCATGTCTGGACAGCCTACCAGACATGGAGGACATCCTAGAGAGAGATGCCCTGGACTCCATAGCCATCCCAGAAGACAGAGCACAGATTCCATATGAACCTAGAAAAGTAGGCATTGTCCAGAGGTGGAGCATCCAGAGAGGCAAAATCCCCATCCAACAAATTGTAGTTCTCTCTCCACAAGGCAGATCCCTCGCCTGGTTGTCACTATACATACCTGATGGAGACAATAGCCCAAAGCCTCCTATAGACAGACATCAGAAAACCAAGCAAGATTAGGGCTCAGATTTAGGTTTCATGGCTAATGGGAGTATAGTTTCACCCAGAGTCAAAATCTCAGTAATTCTTGGTCCTGAAAGATGCTCTTTGCTGCATTTGCTCAGGATTAATACAGATTTGGGCAACTTATAGTTTTTACAGAAACTCTTAGAATCAGGAGTCCCTGTGGCTGCTGAAACCATGTCCTAGTAACACTCTATTGTTATTCTTGCTGTTGCTTTCTGAGAATTTTACAAAGGTTAAATTTTTCCAGCCTAGATGGAGATGGGGAGGCAGGCAAAACATGGCTTGGAGGTGAAAAAGCACAATGCAACTGTGATAGCTGGGGCACTCTTTCTTAGCACTGAGACACACACACATTCTTTGTGAAATGCTCAGCTCCTCAGCTCAGCAGTCTCCTCCTTGATGACAAGTTGTTAGGGAGAAAAATCCATATAGTGCTTCCAGGTGCTCAGAAACCTTCTCCACAACCGCTCTGAAGTCAAAATGAGTAGCTGTACCTTAAACCGTATGCAAGATTTTGGAAAATCACTGGAAAGAAGATTATATCAGACACCAGGGCCTGATTCAAGTGACTACATGGTAATTTCCAGTGTGTCTTTTGCTTGACTTCGTAGGATTGACCTGTAATCCAATTTGAGATTTTATGATCACATACCTGTGTTTGTTAACTGTCTTTATTATCCTTCCCTTTAGTAAACAGTAGACCTGAGCTTTGCTTGGACCGGGTCAGTGCAGATGCCTGGTCCTCATTCCTACTGTATTGAGAAATATTTGGTATAGATAGGAGTCAGTGCTCCAGAATCAGAATGCCTGATTTAAAATGTTGGCTTGGCCACTGTTTGACCATGAACAAGTTACTTAACCTGTGCATGCCTTGGTTTCCTCATGGGAAATGGGCATAATGGTAGTAAACATCTAACAGGGGTTGGTAAAGCACTTAAAACAGTGGATGATACACAAAAAAACTCAGTAAATGTTTGCTACTGTTGTGACTGTAATTACTATAGAATATAGTATAGTCATCAAATAATATCTCACCTTTTTAACTCCCTTTAGAGAATGTATTACATTTTCCTAAAGATCTGGAGGCTCTAATTGGAAATGTCCAGATTTTGTTTTCATGCAGAAGGGTCACTCAAAGGAGAAGAGTGGTAATTTACCTCTTTAGAACATTCTTGTGCCCTAAAATGGCTTCATCTGGCATCAGTAAGAGCAGCTGAAATCCTTGAATTGGAGAGTTTGATCGAAAGGAGTCCTTAAAAATACATTCAGAGAAAAAGTCCCTTGTTCTTCTGAATATAGTTGTGGTTGGGAGCAACTCACATGGATTCCTCTATGTGGGCTCCTCTTTGTCCACATCTACCCTCCAACGAGGCAGACTGGTTTAAAATTATTTTCAAGTGATGAATGTCCATCATACCCAATATAGTCAGCCACCAAAATGACTCTGTTTAGGAGGGGGGTGTGTTTAGGTACTTAGACTCTGGAAAGAACTCATTTGCTATTACAAGTGAATGGTCACAACTATCCTAAGAGGTTGGTTAAGTCCCATTTTTATAACTAGGACACCGAAGGGTAGAGAGATTACACAACTGGAGTTTGAGTCAGAAGTCATGCCTCCCAGCCTCTCCCTTCTAAAGACCAGCCTTTACAATACCCCTTCCAAATCCTGTCTTTAACACACAGAAATTTGATATTATTTTCTAAGCATTTAAAACTGCATGAAATACTCTTTCTCTACTGAGGATTGGACACTCAGTTTTAAAAAAATGTATAAAAAGAAACCTTTACCTTCTGTGGGCCAGGTAGACAAGAGTCACATCAAAGTGGCCTGTGACAAACATGACTGCTTCGTGGCTGTGTGCACCAAATCACCAAATGTAGATACCTCCCGCCATGTTCCTCTGCCTCACCCTGAAACATCCACAGAAAGCTGAAGAAGTTCTTAGAGAACCAGGTGATATTTTCCACAAATAATAGATGTTTCCCTGAGGGAATTTCAGAGTTACGTGAATTGCTGATCATTCTGTGATAAGTGTCTTCACAGGAGAATAACTACTATTGAAACAAACACGGTTTGAGATTAGTCTGGAAGCATGTTCCACGACACATGGTGGCCAACAGTCATGTGTATTGACTGGAGATTCTCAAGGGTGAAAGCAGCTTGTGCTGAGGGTAGCGTAGTCTTGGCAAAATTAAACAGGGAAAATAACAGGTGCTAAAGAATTCTTGAAATGACATTAACCACGGAACAAAAAAAGGGATTTGTTACTATTGGATATAGATCCAATCTGCATAAATTAAGCATCTACGGCTCATTCATCTCTACATGGGTCAGATTTACCAGGGTATCCTTCCCATGTATAACCATTCGTACTTCAACAGGATCAGTTTGTCAATGCTACACTGTTTTTCCCTTTTGAATGTACTCAAGTATCAAGACCTTTAATTTTTTACAAATGCAGCATGGAATGTTTAACAAAACCTTAACACTTCAAAAATGTGCCATTATGAGTGGCACTGAAACAGCTAACAGCCCTTGGAAATTGCACCCATAAACAGTCATGCCATCAAATAAAACTAATTTGGCCCCTCCAAAACTTAAAGATACAGTAGAAAATAGAACCTAAATTGAATAAAACCTATAGTAATAAGGCAACCTATACATCAAATTCCTAAAAAAAAAAAAAGTGCACGTGTACTTGATAGAATAGTCTATATAGTTGCAGAAGAAATAGTTTCCTTCAAGTTAGTTAATGCAAAGCTTTATTTGGATTAAAGCTTCTCTTAAACACACCAGTTATGATGATCAATTACCATTCAAGTATACATTTTTCAGTACACATTTTTAAACCCAAAAGGAACAAATCAATATAGAAAAACTCAATAAAATACAACCTGTCTGACTGCAATGGGAACTAAGCTGTTCCAGGTACGATGTCCAGGTACAATGTGCCTGAAGCTCAAAGAGTGAAATATGAAATTTGTGACTAAAACAGATTTTACCTCAGAGCTGTTTTGTTTATCCTGCATCATGGTAAGTTTCTATTATTATCTGGGTGTGTTCAGAACTCAGCTCATGCAGAGGTATAAACTACCTAGTGTCTACTAAGACTCTTGAAGAGAGAGTTCATAAAGCCCTGCTAAGCAGGGTGCCATTTTAGAAAACTACTTATTTATCTTTCAGGGAGGACTATTTGTAATAATACGTCCTATTGACAGCGAAAGGTATTTTTTTTTTTTTAAAGATTTTATTTATTTATTTGAGACAGAGAGAATGAGAGAGACAGAGAGCACATGAGAGGGGGGAGGGTCAGAGGGAGAAGCAGGCTCCCTGCTGAGCAGGGAGCCCGATGCGGGACTCGATCCAGGGACTCCAGGATCATGACCTGAGCCGAAGGCAGTCGCTTAACCAACTGAGCCACCCAGGCACCCAGACAGCGAAAGGTATTATAATAATGTGAGATTCCCTAAGTGATCCTTTTCCTATAATATCCTGATTTTTGTTGCAATGGCCTAACTTTTGTTTCTATGGGTTTTTTGGGTGATTTTGTTTTTTAATATGCATGTCAACTCTAACTTCTAGTTGTCTTTTTCCTAAGCCTGGTCATTATAGCATCTACTCACATGTGTATAAATTGACATTTTCTGCATATAAAATCAACATATCATTTTAGAACATTTAAAAATATCTATAAAACACATAGAATAAAATCATCTATACATTTACTGACTCAAATATAAGTATGAATATATCGGGTTTGTTCTTCTAGTCTGTTTTATATGCCCATATATTTGCATAGCTGAGTTTATGTGGTATAAAACATTGTCACTATTTACCTCAACAAAGCTTTCTCTTGGTCATTAAACATGTTTGGTAATCAGATTTTTAAATACAGATTTATAGTGGCCCAGTAACTGCACATCAAGTTTCAAAATGCTTTCTACCCACATTATTCTTCACCCTCAAAAGGATCTGACACAAGCTGAGACCGAGGGCACAATTTGGCCAAGGGGCACAGTTTTAGGGTCAGAAGTGAAGCTGTGAATAGGCACTTGTATCCATCCACAAGTGTGTTTTAGTAGTTTTATTTTTGTATTCTTTTTGGATTTATTATCATCATTATTTACACTACCACGCTAGCCCTTTTATCCCTATGGCTGGTTGTGGTAATAATGCCTTGGGGCCTCCTTCCATTAGGAGGAGAAAAAATACCTCCTGTTTTGACAGCCAGGTGAGGCTCAGGATGGCGTGGGACAGCTATAAGGAGACCTGAAATCTCATGGGTACAGCTCAGCCACCCAGGGTTAGAATTCTATGGAAATAGATTTGCCTTCCCACAGGACATTTGTAGATTCACCTGAAAAAACACTCCAGTAATGATCACACCAAGGAAACTGTACTGTTTGTAGGCACTTGGAAGGACTGATGGTCCCTTAGCAGTTGTTAATTATTTTCCAGAGAAAAATTAAAAGCTATTAGTTTTCTGAATACAGAGAAGCTTTCTTTTATAATAAGATTTACTTTCTTCATTAATTTTATAGTGTTTTTTTCCTCCCTGGCTCCATGTCTTTAAAGATTTCTCCTTGAAAATCTTCCCAGTTTAAAAGGAATCAAGTTAAGGCAGGCCAGGTTGTTGTGTGGTACAATGGCCATTCAAAGTGAATATGAAGAAATATATACCTTTGGGCCAGTGCTGAAGATTTAAGAGCGAGACAGTCACGTAGGAAGCCAGGCCTATTCTCCCAGTCTGAGAACAGCTCTTCCCCGCTAGGTCCTTGACTAATTTTATCCCCTGGGAACCAATGTGGGCATTCCTCATATTAAAAGTGATTTAACATGTATCCTGCTCTCTTATCTCAAGTCCTCAGGGCTCATACAGTAAAGAGATGGTCCCAAATGTTTAGAGGCAGAAAGAAACACACACCTTCTTATTGAGCGACTTCCTCCAGGTAGTAACTAGGTCATAAGCACACAAGTTAGCCTCCGATCCTAATAAAGTATTCATAAGAAACCAGGATCTCATTAACTGATCATAGTTCTTACATATGTTAGGGAAATATTGTCCTGTGAACTCCAGATTTTAGTTCAATTTCACTAGTAAATGAAGAGAAATGCCCTATCTACCAAGTTTTGATCAGTCCCTTTTCCCAAACATTATCTGAGTAATAAAACACAACAAAGAACCAGAAACAATTATAAACTATTTTAAATTATTTCTTCTCTAATCTTGGGCCAAGAAGATTGAGATAATTTCCCTTCTTATTTATTAATGTGTCTATTCTAGTAGATGTTAGAATATTTTTTAGCAAGCTCCAATTTTTCTGTTTTATAAAATACTTGTTAATAATTATGAATTAGGTTGACCACAACCAACAAGGAAAAACAATTCTATAGGTTTGACACTTGGAATAACAGTTCTTCTCCTTATTTTATCTCTTAGAAAAGCTCACCTAAAAATCATTCATTCCCACTAAAAATATACATCTAACACAATCTGTGTCAATGTGCTGACAATCTGTCATCCCAAAGCAATTCCTTCAGCTGTCATTGAGCGGATATGGGAAAGAACTTGACTAAATATATTAAATGTGGGCACAGAAGGTGTTTGCATTTTTTAATTGTGGTTTATGATTTACTCTAATATTCATATTTGAAGGTTAAGGAAATGTACAGAAACACAAGCATTTTAATTATATTCTTACAACTCAGAAATAATGAGGAATATGAGGCTCTGACAGCCCAGTGATATGTAAATAAATTCCTGCCCCCACACCTTTGAGCCATCTAACCTTGCAGGAATGAGAAAACAGAGTGGGAGAAGACTCCTTACTGCTGTTCACATATGCACACATAATGTGCATGCGTGACTTTTCCAGGCTTGAGAGTCTCAAGGGAGACTAAGTTTAGTTTTTTCAAATATTCCCCAAGTCTCTATGGTATAGAACTGATATTCTGATCACAGCCCTACTTGCTGAATCAAAACTTGGGCATAGATGTATGGACCACCTTTAGCAGGCCTCCCAAAAACTGTATTATAATACAGTAAAATTCACCCTTTTTAGTGTACAGTTCTAGGAGTTCTGACAAGTGCATGTACTTGGTGGAGCAACAGGAAAATCTGATACTTCTCTGTATTCAGAAAACTAATAGCTTTAGTATCATGGTCAGGTCCAGGGGGAAAACAACACCAGGGTAGGGAGAGTAGACTGTGTTCATCGCATTGGGCAGTGTGCTTGATGTCTCATCATTAAACCTCATGGTGACAAGGTCCTTGAAACTAGGTTTCTTTTCAATGACTTTATCATCTGTACAAAAAACTCTTCTGCATCCTCAAAAGTGACTGCCTCAAAGGAACATGACCCAAAAGATAGAGAAACTTGTTGGCCTGATGGGACATTCATTAATTTGCTTGAAATAAAAATTGGTATAAGTATTTGTGGTGGGGATTATGGTGATTTAACAAGTTACCTCCCCTACCCCCAAACTTAGTGATTAAAAACTAATGACACCATTGATTCTGCTCACAGATCTAGAACGGAGCAGGGCTCAGCAGGGATCGCGCATCTCTGCCCCACTGCCATCAGCTAGAAGACTGGGGGCTGGAGTCCTCCGAGGTTTGCACACTCACACAGCTGGCCGCTGAGATCCTGGAGAGCCTGTTGGCCACAAAGTTTCATGTGGCTTCTGCATGTGGCCTGGTTTTCCTACAACAGGTTGGCTGGGTTCCAAAGGAACCTACCTTTGGAAGTCACCCGGTGTCTACTGCTTGAGGCTGTTACAGGGGTCCATCCAGGTACAAGGGAAGGGAACACAGCCTCCACTGTTCAGTTGGAAAAGTGTCAGAAGCACTTTGTATGAAGAGCATGGGACTTAAAAGACGTATTGGTGTAGCCATCTTTGGAAGATATAATCTGTGGCTCTTTTATGAGCCACCAAGATGAACAGCAACAAGAATGATCTTTCAGAAGTGCAAGTATCATTACATCACTACTACTGTGCTTAAAATGCCATGACTCACACATATCCAAGGCTTAACTGATGTCACCCCAATTTTCTCTCCCACACTTCCCATACCCAACCTTCAACCATTCAGAGCTACTTGCAATTTCGCAGAATCACTTGTATACCCTCTTCCTAGGGAAAACTTCCTTCTTTGTTTTTGTCTACTCTCACTCATTTCTTTAGAAACCACTTCCCCTGAGCCATGACCTTCTGTAGGATGTTCTCCTTGGAAGAAGCGGCCTGCACCTGCACTATGCCAAGAACAGGGACCTGTGTTCTCACCCTGGCTTTGGCCCCTGGCCAGTTGTCTGACCTAGGGTTTCATTCATTTACCTGGGCCACTGTTTCTTTGTGCTTCCATTCCCTCCCCTTGATAGATGTTGATCTCAAGGGCACTCCTTAGCAAAATCCCTTATGTTAAACTCCAGCTGAGTCTCCTTCCCAGGGAACCCAACCTACAGTGAACAGTTTGGAAGGATCCCAAGCAAGTAAAATGCTTGCAACTCATGCCACTGACAATGGACTAATCTCCCCCAATATATAAAGAACTCCTAGAAATTAAAAAAAAAGAGGGGAAATGGCAGTACTTATCAAATTTATTAATGCATTTACCCTTTGACACGGAAGTCCCACTTCTGGGAATTTACTCAACACTGCAACAGAATTTGTTGAAGGAAAATGTTGAAGTTGGAAATAACCCAAGTGTCCATCAATAGGGGACTGGTTAAATAAACTATTTACCTAACTGAACTCTCTACAGTTGCAATAAGAATGAGGAAGCCCTCAACATTAATGTGGAAAGAACCCTGGGATATATTTTAGGGCACAAAAGGAAGGGGCAGAACAGGCATCTAGAATGCAATCTTTTGAGTAAGAAAGAAGGTCATGATGATGAATCATCACACAAGCCGGTGTCTGCATGAACAAATGCTGAAAGATGTATCAGGGAAGGGAAGGGGGCAATGATGAGGACAGACCCAGAGATAGGAGATTTTATTATGTTTAATTTTTACTGGGGTTTTAAAGTCTAGAACCATGTGAAGGCATTACCTTTTCGTTAACATGGAGGGTTTGTGATTGTTTTTCTTTTTTTTTCCTTTCTATCTTTTTTTAGAAAAGAACAACCAAATAAAAACAAACCTCAGATCCATTTGTAATTAATTTTGGTGGAAAGAGTAAAGTAATAATTACGAATCCATTGTAATATTTTTCCAAATGACCCTCTGTTTCACTTCACCATTTATGTACAGTATCTTTTACCCACTCACTTCAAATGCCACTTTAATCATAAACCAAAGATCCAGCTGTATTTAGACTGGGTTTTGTATTCGCTACTTGATTCTACTAATCTGTTCATGCACAGTCCTAGACTGTTTTTACTGTTACATCTTTGTACTTACTATGTGTAACATCTGGCATGACAAATCCTCTTAGTACTTTTATTTTTAAGATTTCCAGGCTATTTTTTCATATATTTCCTTATGATCTTCAGCATTTCCTTGTTTAAATAATCACTTTAATGCTTGTATGTGTTATATATGCATGTGTATGTCTCTGTGTGTGCAGATTTCTTCCTATCCTATCCCTGTGGGACAGGTCTTTTTATTTATTCACATTGACTTTTACAGTAGGACTTTTCTTATTATAATTATTATAACTATTATAATTATTTAAGTTCATTTTCAGTATTATGTATTTTTGATTAATATTTAAATTAAAAGTCTTTTCTGACTCATGGTAGGCAGAAAAACTTGCTTTTAATTATTACTTTAATTTTGTCTTTCAGAATTCACTCTACCAACTTAATTAGCGACAATAAAGACTTGGTTGTTTTAAGGAAAATTTAGGGTTCCCCCCCATTTATGCTTATTGTTTAGAAACTACTGATTACCATTCCTTGATATGGGCAGATATCACTTGTGAGATTAACGTTGTGACAAATGCTATAGAAGCAGGAAGAAAAGAAGAAGCGGCAGCAGCATCCATCATGACTCCTATTTGTGTGGACTCCAGCTAGAGGCAGGTGAACCGTGGCACTGGCTAGAGTTACAAGAGCAGCCAACAAGGAGAGGGAGGCCGGCAGAGGCATCCTGGGAGAGCTCCTTTGGGAGGCACCCCAGGTATTTCCACCACAGACAGATTTCTATCGAACCACACAAACAGAAAGAGGAAAGAAAAACAAAACCCCAAGAGCACGTGTACATACATGGTTCCTGTAAGTATACGGCAGGGCTGAGTCCAGGAAGCACTACTAGAAACATGAGGGTCCCAGGAGACAAGGCTAAAACAAAAGGCCATCTGCTTGGGGGTGGGGGAGAAAAGTCCATAGCTGCTATAGAACTTCCCTGTAGTGAGTATTCCACCAATCTTTTCAAATGCATTTAGAGTTAATGCAATTACGTATTAGGAATATGTAATGTGAGCTTTTAAAATTTCCAGCGAGAATGACCAAGCCAAATGCATATTTTGCATTAGCTAATGATACTATGAACAGATCAAGAACAAGAGAGAGATAACAAATAGCAAAGACATTTTTCACAGCATTACCTTTTTGGGTAATTTTCTCTGGCTAATCTCCCCCCACCAAAAAAAAGATAGCATATACAAAATGCACCCAGCTTTTATAGATTCAAAATAATCTAAGGGACAGAAACAGCAGTGAGTTCAGGAAAACTTATTTTCCATTTTCATATCAACAGATACTAGCCGCCAGGATATATTGCATTGTTATTTGTTCTTATGGTGGAGTATTCCAAAGCAGGTGAATTTCAAAGCACCCTGAAGTCCCGGTGTAATTGATAGAACTCCTGGGTCCTTGAAGGCTATAGTTGGCCCAGGTTAAAAATACCCAAGATCAGCACAGCACTTTACCTACTTGAAAGTTCTGACATTATCTTTGTGGACAGCACAATTCCCACCTGCTCTGTACACATGGAGACAGAAACTTGTGTTTTCAGGCAACCAGCAGGCACGTGGAGGGGGTGGTCTTTTTGGATTCTAACACAGGCATACGTCTTGGTCCAGCGCAGCCTGGAGGACTAGTTCCGGTCAACATGAGATGGCTTGGCTTTGAAAGAAACTAGCAAAACTCATATTCTGGGACAGAAGAAACTGTCTCACATGGATTCCTTTCAGCAAACCCCAACAGAGTGCACTGTTTAGGGGCTGGCATTTTAAAGAACAAGTAAGTCAGTTTCATTTAAATGCTCCTGATGAAACTCAGGCAAAGTGTGAGAGCGTCAAGGAGTCTGGGCTAATTTACGAAATCCGCAAATGCCACCCTGGGTCAGGGGAGAACATCAGGCCATGTGTGATGTTAGAAAAACTGTTTCTCAGTTAAAAACAGACAACCTCATTACTGGAATACAATTACTTATTAGCACCTGAATTGTTAGCAATACACAGAGAGGAGGCAAGCAAACTTCATTAATCTAGCAGATTGAATCGTGGTTATTTTGCTCTATAATGATTTTATACAGTTGCAGTGTATAAGAGGGGCTACATTTAAGGTAGAACTGCCTAAAGAAGTAGTAAAAGGGAGATCTACCTCATCCTGAAAGGTTCCCAGCAGAGGGTGGACTGGATGACTGTCTGCTATTGTAGGGCAGAATCCTATTCTGGGAGGAAGGGTGAACTGGAAAATACTCAAGCTCACAACACTACAGTCAAAAGACTGGTCAAATATTAAATACCTTAAAATAATGCTAACGGGCTAATTTGAGGACTCTATGTGGTTTGGCCCCATGCTGAAGGCTTTCCTGTGTGGTTTTACTTAGTCCTCACAAACCCTTTGATGTATGTACTTTATTATCCTTGTTTTACAGGGAAGGACACTGAGGCTGGGAGTGGCCAGGAGGCATGCCCAGATTTGCAGGGCTGGAGCTGGAAGCAAAACCCCCAAGCGGCCTGACTGCAGAGCTTCACCCCGCCCTAACACGGCCGCCGTCCGCTTGCCACCGCCCTAACCTGGCCACTGTCCGCTCGCCGCTGGCCTAATGCGGCCACAGCCAGTCAGACGGCAGATAGAAGAGTGGTTGTAAGAAGACAAGGGCTCCTGGCCCTTCTCTTCCCCAGAAAGGTTAGCAGAAAGTGTTCCCCAGGCCAACTCACCCCTCCACCACTACCATCTTGCCTTGTTATGATCAGTGTTGTTCCAGTCAAATTTTATTCACGCTTTTCCTGAAACTATGATGTTACTTGCAGTGCAGTAACTTCCTGGTCCCTAGTTCACAAGCCCCTGGGACTGGGCTTCCAGAACTCCGCAACCATGGGAAACCCTCTTTCCAGAATGGAATACTACTCAGCACTAAAAAGAATAAACCACTGATACAACAACATGGATGAATTGCAAATGCGTTATGCTGAAGACCATATTATGGTATAATTCCACCCACAGGACCTTCTCAGAAAACAGACCAGTCATTGCTAGGGACTGGGTGTAGGGCTCAGGTAGGGACTACAAAAGGGCTGAGAGAGTGTTTCTGAATGCTGGCACTGCTCTATAATGGAGCGGGGTAGCATCGATGCTATTGTATGCCTTTGTTGAGACTCAGACTGTACACGAGAAAGGGCTTATTTTATTGCATGTAAATTATACCTCACACAAAAAGAAAGTGATATACCAGTATACCATATTAATCAATACCTTCAAAGGAATAAAGAAAACCAATAAGGCAAGGCTAACAAGGAGGTGAAAGTTCCTAGTTAGTACCTAATGTTACAAAGAAGCAAGTTTCAGGTTGACAAGTGATTAACAAAAAGATTATCAAAACAACACACAGCTTAGTTAAGGAGCAATAATAAACCTCATCCTATAATCCCTGGATAAAAGAGGTCAACATTTTAATCAATATTCTTTTATTGGCATGCTCAGGAGGTACAAGCAGTACTTAATAACACTAATCTACTTTGCCTCCCCTCACTTTGAAAGATGAGGCAAGAAAGCATATGCATCACTTCTTGAGCCTTCTTTAAATAGTCCACTTGATCTGCCAGCGCATGGGAACGAAGAAATGAAGTGCACTCTGAACTCCCAGAACACCTGTTGGAAAACCAGTATAGTGGCTCAAATGAAAACCAATATACTGGCTCCAGTGAATTATCAGAAGGCAATGAAGATTATTTGCCACTTAAAAGTACAGGCATTTACTAGAGGAGAGATGAGCTTTCTGATGTGATACTTATTCACAGAAGCTATTTTAACTGAAGGCCAAATCCAAAAGACTCGTAAGTCCAAGAAAAGGAATGATGAATTTCATTTTCATAATCTCATTTTACTTGCTTGTCAAAAAGTATTTTAGAACTATGGGTCAAAATCTATTCCTCTTTCCTAAGTCAGGCTGACCAATTTAGAAAAAAGGAGAAGAGAAGGTACCCTGCTCCTGATCCTCTCAAAGCAAATGTAGGCTTGTCCAAAAACAGGCGATCATTTTCCATCATTGAAGTGCTACGTTATGAATTCCCTTTGCCTCTTCCCACTATCTTCTCCTTCATCTGCTATAGAAGGTATTCTTTCTGTTGTCACCTTATCTTTTCCACAGCCTATAACTGAAGTCTCTGTTCTCAATCTTGGACTCTCAACCACCCTTAATCAAATGTCCCTGAAATTTACTTGCTCAGAATGGTGCTACGCAGGTGTATAGAGATGAAAATGGATAGATGGGCATGATCGGGGGATTTGTTCTTAGACACTTACCCAAAATTAATTTTAAGAATTAAAGGATATTTGATTTCAAAACTCTTAGGAAAGCTGGTCTCTACTAGCAGAAAAAAGGGCAGAAAGAAATACAGGAGAGCAACACAGAGTAAAATGGCAAAAAAAACCTAATTGGTAAAGTCAGCTTCACTAGAGTGAAAATCTAAGAGTTTCAGCTGAAATAAAAGGTAGTCTAAGGTAGGAATGTGTTTAAAGAATGCAATCAAAGGGATGCCTGGGTGGCTCAGTTGGTTAAATAAGTGTCTGCCTTAGGTTCAGGACTCAATCCCAGTCCGACTTCAGGCTACTTGCTCATCAGGGAGCCTGCTTCTCCCTCTGCCCCTCCTGCCCACTCACACATTCTCTCTCTCTCTCTCTCTGACAAATAAATAAATAAATAATCTTAAAAAAAAAGAATGCAATCAAAATTATATTTTATTCTCTCTCAAAAGATGAGGTTAAACAAATTCTAAATCTGAATTAATCTTCTAATTCTTAGAGGGTATAGTTCTCTCTATGAAAATTCCACCAGGAAAGATATGTTAGACCAGAAGCATTTCTAAAAAGAAAGAAATACAATATGCTGCTTAAGTAATCTTCTCTCTCTTATATTCTAAACACACACACACACAAGTCCAATAGATTCTGACATGTCAGCCTCTACTGAAATGTGTTCAATTGATTATCTGTTTATTGAGCACGGTGCATTCAGTCCTGTCTAGGGGCAAGATCAGAAAGAAATGGTTCCTGCCCTTAGGGAAGTCAGAAGCAATTTGGTAAACAGAAATAACATTCACTGTGACAAATGCAAGTACTAAATTATGCAGGCACTATGTCTGAATGCAATAGGACCTAAAGGAAAGGAATAAGTTGGAATAAGGGAGCTTTAATGCATGCGGTGATGAGCTGACCCCTCACCTTCGCTTCTGCCATAGCACCAGGAGGGGAGGAAAGAGCGGACACCCTAGAATAAGGCCCAGCTTTGCACACAGCAGACGTCTCAAAGTTCACATTGCCCCCAGAGTCCTTTGCATTGATTTGCTTTTGGACCTGCACTTTTTCTCCCCCCTCAGGGAGGTTTTATGGAGTTAGAGACTCAATTTTTAAAACATCAATGCCTAAATATATTTTTTTAGAATGTTGGCTCTTTATAATGAGCCTTTCAGGTAAAACAGCTGCAAAAACATCATTAAAAAAGCATATATTGTCACATGTAAAAGGCAGCAAGCAAGAGTCTATTTTTATAAAGTTCAAAGAGATGGTATGTCTTGTAGGGGATCCCTCCAGACTGTGGATACTTCTCCGGCTTTATAACAACTCCTCCCTATCATCCCCCCCATCTTTTGCTGATAAACTCCCAGCTCCATAAATGGGCAGCAACCATCTAGGCTTTGAGAGAACATTCCTAAGCCCATGTGCAGCTGGTTCTGCAGCCATCTTCCTACTGAAACATAAAACCCGGCAAACTACACTTCTTCCCTGTTGTTTACTAAGGGCCTAGTGACTTCTGACATTTATCACGGAGCTGGAATAAATAGACAGGGTTAAGTGGGACAGACAGGTGTGGGCCTCTCTCTGGTACGCCAACCTAACCCTCTCCTCCAAACCCCCTCACTTGATTGGCTCCTAGTCATCCTTTAGGGCTTAGGTCAGGTCATCCTGGAAAGTTGAGGCTCCCACAGCTGTAAAGCACCACTTCTGAGAGTCCTCATTGTGCACCACACGTTGTCTTCCTGCAAGCCAGCCCCCGCAAGCTGCACTGTAACTATGCGAGTCTTATCTTCATCCCCTACTCACTTCCAAGGATGGGGGCTCAGTCTGGTTCCTTTATCTGGATCCAAGACCCCAGAGCACTTGACTTGGAGAATGCAGATGCCTGAGGCGGGGAAAGTACTCTTCAGAATGTTCCTACTTCTAGTTAATTCCTATTTGCAAACTGCCCACTGGGAAGCCATTCTTGAAATAGTTTTCCTTCCACCATATTAAAATTGTAATTATTGCTCAACAACTATCAGCCCCAAATAGGAACCACCCAGGTAATCACTAACTCAACAAGCTGGGATGTTCTTGGAAAGGGCTTGGCACCAGACTTGTGCATACAACCATCAGAACACTTCACACTGTGCCTGTCGCCAACATCCACCCCCCCCATCAAATGGGAACTTTGCAGAGCTTATCCCAGGGCCCCTGGTCCTAGCGTTCCACCTGTCACAGAGTAGGTAGGCAACACCTGCTTAAAGCTTTTACTAGAAAATGGATGGCTTCATATTTGATGAAGTCAAGGTCTCTACAGATAGGTCCATATGTTGACTATGCTTTTCAATTCACCTTCACCTATTAACAAGTTACCATTAAGCTCATGACTCCAATCTAGCCCCTCAAATAAGGACTCTTTATCAGGAAATATAAAGCTGCCTCTGACAACAAAGATGCACTGGACAGAAGAGAGAAAGAAGCTTAGCTATCAGGAATTTTGTCTTCTATCATAAAGAGATCTCTTACGTGTCAAGAATGAAATACGTTTATTTTTGAGATGTACTTCAGTTGTGCATTACAAGCAAAAAGGGGAAAAGTTATTGGATAGTATTTTAAAGTTTTAAAACATCTATTCTTCATTGATTCTAACATTTAAAGCAAAATCTACCCAAAGCCAGTGCTTTCTTTCCCTGTTTACAATGCAGTCTGGGTTACTCTCAGGAAATAGATGCCAGTTTGGAATATGGCTGAGCAAATCCACAGCATCTTTGTATATTAACATATTTAAATTAGGCCTCCACAAATAAGAAGCTAGTCAGACGGTAAATGAAAGAAGGGGCTGCCTACATGTAATTTACATATAATTATTTTCAAACAATTAATGATCTGAAAAATGGAGGGAAAAAACCCCAAAACCTGTCAGAGGTCCAACAACAAAAAACTGTGACACAACTAAAAAGATTACACATATGTTCTCAGAAAAAATAAATTCCAAGTACTTCTCTGAGAATATTTTGGATTAGAATGGCAGTTTATGCAGGAACCATAATTCATTTTACTGTTTTAGTTTTAAGACACAGGAAACGAAATGCTGGTAAACCTTATGGAGTATTCTAGAGCACAGAGTTTCATTTGTTTGTTTTAGGCTTGTCAGATATTGATAAGTCTTAAGTAGCTTTCAGTGAAATTCTGTTGTTTGGGTTGCATTTGGTCTCAAATTGCTGTGGTTTAAATCTCTGTCTCAGTCAGTGATATTTCCAGACTTCCATGCTAAATATGCTCCCCAGTTCCTGGCCAGTATCCTATACCAGTTTAATGACCCCAAGAAAACATTAGTTTTTCTTACATATGGTGCCAAAAATAAGTAGACACTCTAAGTGGTATAAAATTCCCATTTTTTCACATTAATACTTATATGTTATCATTATTCTCTAAGCTAGAAGCCACCAATGAATCGTCATCATAATTTCAAAGTCTCGTCTCTCTTTCAAAGATGATTTGGTGTCTTTTCTTTACGTTATACCAAAGTTGATAAGGGATCTGTATCATAATTTTTTGAATTGCAGGTTAAATTCAAGTAACTTCCCTATTGTTTTCCTATTTGCATTTCATTATCACTAAAAATTTTCTCCATTCCAAATAACCTTTTCCTAGGGGTTCAGAAAGTCTGTGGACAGACGCACACCTAGTAAATTCTTAACATGCTGAGACCGTTATACTTTGAAACTCTTTATTATGCTTTGTACTCTATTCAGGAAATCCTGAATAACAAATGCCTAGTTTGTTAAATAGCGTAGGAACTTTAAAGAATTTAATTGACCCTCTCTCTTTGGGCATTATCACAGAGCAGTCACATGAGGAACTCAAAAATGTGTAGGAATATTTTTCCAATCTTTACATTTAAGGTAAATTCCTCCCACTGTCAAAATCAAAGAGTTTTTGGGCGCCTGGGTGGCTCAGTTGGTTAAGTGACTGCCTTCGGCTCAGGTCATGATCCTGGAGTCCCGGGATCGAGTCCCGCATCGGGCTCCCTGCTCGGTGGGGGGTCTGCCTCTCCCTCTGACCCTCCTCCCTCTCATGCTCTCTGTCTCTCATTCTCTCTCTCTCAAATAAATAAATAAAATCTTTAAAAAAAAAATCAAAGAGTTTTTAAAAATCAGTCATTCCTTTCTGATTATAAATTATGCTGGGAAATGGTTACATAATGGTCATGATTTATGCCCCAGGTTAAAACTACAAAATTACATTAAAGTTCTATGCTTACCATCTGTCCTACATACTGACATACACATTTTCTGAAATTGCTTTTACTGTGTCACTTGCCTATTCCAGAATGAAAAAGGATTCCCAGCTTCCAATAGCAACATCTAGTTATTTAGATCCCCTTCCTTGGCCACTTACATATCCCTTCCAACCCTATCTCCTTGTCTTCACTAACTTTATTCCTTTTCCTGCCCCCCATCTCGGACACACCAGGAATGTACCCCCTCTAGCTGGCTGACTCCATCCGCCCCACAAGGCCCCACATTCTGCATGGTCTAGCCCACAAAAGAATTTTACCTTCTGAGAAATATGGTCTATCTGGTCACAGCCACAAAATGCAGCATTTAATCGCTAATACAAAACAAAACTACATGTGAAGTTTGTTTTTCAAACCTTCAGTGAGCTCTCCAAAGCATACGGTCTGGCTACACATTTTTGTTTCCCTCCACGTGACTAAAGGCCCAAAGTGCTTGTGATACTCTTTTTAAAATGTTTTTAGCATTTTTTTATTGTGGTAAAATACACACAACATAAAGTTTACCATCCTAATCATTTTTAAGTGTACATTCACACTGTTGGGCAACCATCTGTGTTATCCGTCCCCAGAAACTCTTTGTGACATTCTTGTCATCTATGGGAGGCAGGCAGAAAACTGCCAGTTAGTTTCTAATGATAAAATCCAGCTTTAATTTATAGAACTGTATGCTTAATAAAGGTGTATCTAACTGTGTATTAATTGTACTTCAATAGCACTGATTAAAAACAGAATGAGGAGGGATGCAGTGGGAGATGAGGCTGGTGACAGTCGGGATCCAGACCACGAGGGGCAGGGGCATGAAGAGGGACACAGGGATTTCATCAGGAGCCACAGGAACCTTGAAGAGTCCTAGGAGGATGGTGGCACTCACTGCCAACATTATTGAGCACCTAGTTCCAGAGCTGCCAGCCACTGGAATCACTCACATGCGTGTTCAGGAAGCTCATCCCGGTTGCATTATAGATGGTTAATGGGGCCAAAGCTAGTGGTCTCTCCTATCAAGCAGGTAAGAAGTACTAGATTAAGGTAGCAGTGGAGGGAATGGAGAGCCAAGGTTTATGTATTTTTCGTTTTGCCTATTGATAAGGTGACCACAAAATCACAGATTCCATCATTTTGTTCTAATTTTTAATCACTTGAACCAATGGCTACTTCAGCCTGAATAAATTTTATGTGACACATCAAATAGCATGAAGGTCAGTCAGCAACAGGGAACGTGAGGTACAGATAATAATACATAAATTTGATCATGTGTTATATTCAAGGCACTGGGGTAGTAATGTTTGATTTAGATCACTGTCATTTTGGTAGAATAATTATGGCTGCTTAGAGGGACAACTATTACTCCACAAGGCTCTTTGTGGGTAAAAAGGGAGATGACTTAAACATTTATCAATATAGGAATGGTTAAATAGATTGTAGGAAAACATACTGTGAAACACCAGGCAATGAACCCATATGTAGTCACGGGGATGATCCCCCAAATACACTGGTATCACATCAACTGCAGAAGATATTACAAAGTATGAGGACACTTATGTAAAAACATTGATTTGTTTGTATATGTAAACGGCTCTATGAACACAGGAAAAGGTCATAAAAGAATATACCTAAGGGGGCTTGGGGATGAGAGTGGAAGGAACTTTCAGTTAGCGTTCCATATTGCAGTGAGGACAGAGCCATGTATTCCTTCCATAGAAAACTCAAGTTTTATAGGTCAGTGTACCAAGTGAGTAGATTGTATTAGTTACAGGCTCATAGGTCTTCCATACAATCTATACTGGTTATTCAAATCATAATGATCCTCATAATAATGGCCAAGACTCTATTAGTATGTGTGTGCACATGCCCACTTGTGCATCTTTTTTTAATATGCCAAACTGCTTTTAGACTACATTTGTAAATGACTGATAGTTACCTAATCAGAGGACATTTGAGATGAGGACATACTGGCTTTTGCAAAGGGTTTCTCCTTGAGTTACAAGAAAACCATTTAAGAATACAACTTAGGGGCACCTGGGTGGCTCAGATGGTTGAGCGTCTGCCTTCAGCTCGGGTCATGATCCCAGGGTCCTGGGATCAAGCCCCACATCGGGCTCCTGGCTCAGTGGGGAACCTGCATCTCCTTCTCCCTCTGCCTCTCCCGCTGCTCATGCTCTCTCTCTCTCTCTGTCTCAAATGAATAAAAAATCTTTAAAAAAAATAAGAATACAACTTATTCTCCATTAGTTACAAGGTAACCTTTAGAATGCAAAACTATTCATTGCAAAAGAGCAAATCAAATTATAACAATCTTTGATCTTTTGGTTCAAAACACACTAAAATACCATCCAAGTAGAACTTTCCTGTTTTTAAAGTTATATTTGAAGTACATGTTGATGCCACAGAGGTTGGGCACTCACTGAGTCAATGCTCTTTCTGGGCTCAGTTGAAGATTTTGTTTTTTCTTGATTTTCAAATTAAATCTCCTTGAAATACTAAGTAGAAGACTGAGACCAGAGTGGTGGAGACTTTACTTAATTTTTTAAATTTTATCAGGAATGTTTTTAAAGGCTGTTTACAAAAGACCATGTACAGCTGTGGTTCAGCTACAATTGAAAAATTAATTTAAGGAACTCACATGGCATTTTCAGGGCCTCATTCCAAATGGAATTTTCCAGACAGACAAAAATTGTACTCTTCTCGTCCTTAGCCCTCTTGAAGTTTAAAAAAAAAAAAAAAAGGGCAAGATAGGAAGTGTAAATGATGAAGGAGGGCCCCGGAGGAAGCTCTGGGAAGCTGAAGGGTTCGGAGCTTCATGTAAAATGTCTTGATAAGAAGTCTAGACTATCTGTAATTTGCTGATTTTGAGGAAAACCAGATTATTAAGAAATCCTGTGAAGCCAACCCTACAGTAAGAGCTGAAAATGCATGTGGGACTTGGGATGGCACGTGGGCACAGGGATTCCCACACTGCTTGAGTCCACAGCATTGATTATCTATGACCTCAAGTGACATTCAGGAGTGACTGCTATCACAGAGGGAAAAAGAAAGCCACAGAAACAGAAGGACAAACATATTTAAGTGCCAAAAAAAAAGAAAAAAATTGTAAAAATGCAGACAGGAGGAAGATAGAAACTATAAAATCCGTTACATGTAACATTTAGAAGTTCTTACTTGGTGCAGACTGAGTTGAGTATCATAGCATGAGCAGACAAGGCAAGTAGGATGCCCTTTGTGCAAATTAGTACAATGTACAACTTGCAAAACCCAGGAAAACTATTCATTAGTAGTTTGGTTACAAACTCAGTGATGTGAACCTTTATGTTTCACCTGAATATTCAATAGGATAGAGTAGACAACTGGGTAGGGTAAAGAAATGTTTAGTCACGGTTACATTAGCAAACCACTTGTTAAATTCCCTGAGCTGCATATTTTAAGGGCCACATCAGATAAAATTGATCTATGTCTTGGTTCTTATTTCTGCCAAGAGTTGAGACATCAGACACAAAATAACTCATAACAGACTGAGATATTAACACCAAATGCAATTAACATTGCTTTTCTATTTCTCCACAGAGTGACCGCCTGCTTCCTCTTTTCTCAACACACTTGGAAATCTATTAGTCACGTTGGCCTTAAAAGCCACACCTTTGCAGCAGAGCTGTCCTTAAAAAGGAGGAAAGAGGCAGCTGGTCCTCCCACTGAGTTCAAAGAGAAAGTGCCCATTCTGATTTTTCCTGAGCCCACCACCCCTCTCCTGCTCTAGTCCCGCTAATAAGTAAAATAAATGTGCTTGCAATTGAATCAACATCCTGAAAACCAGCTTGACAACTCAAGAAATTCACGGAGATATTTTTAATCACCTTATTTGTTCACTCCCCACTTACTCCCACACCTTCTCCCATTTAAATAGTATCATCCAAATATGCCAGAGGCGATGAATCAATGCTTGGGTAACTTGCAGATGCCGTGAGAAATAGAACAAGAAATCAGGCTCTTTCATTCCAGGAAAGAAAAGAATGACCGGGCTGCCTGGAAACGTCCCCATGCCCACCAAGAAATGTGGGAACACCCGTTGCCCAGGCTCTGAGCCCCCTGGGAGGAGCAGGGTGTGAGTGACAACAGTCACCGGGCCTTCCCGCATTGGTTCCTCGGCATGAGGACCTCGATCTGCGAGGTGTCCCCCATATTACAGACGTTGTGTGTGTCACAGACTCCAGTCTGTCCCAGCAGGACCTTTTAATTTTACAGGAACAAAATCCTTTCTTGCAATTACCTTAAATATGTGAAGATGCCCTCTGCAAAAGCCCCCCCGCTCCCAAGGACAAAGGTGGCCTGGCTCACCTCAATAATGTAGAGGACCACGTTCTTATAGAAACAGTACAGGATGCACTTGGTCACCCGATTGTAGCTCCAGGCACCATGGACCAGCAGCAGCTTCTCCAAGTAGGAAAACTGAGGGGGAAACAATGGCAAAGTTCAGGAGTGCCCATCCTTTAGGAACAAAAGTCACAAAATGTTCTTCGGGGACAGAGAAGGTCATCGAGGAAGCCAGATTCTGCAGAGAACCTGAGAAAACCATTCACTTCTGGAAACCAAAGGCAGATCTTTCAGGTCTGGTGAGGACAACTAAACTCTCCTCTTAAATCTACATAGCTAATATTTTCCCCAAACGCCAGTTTGGACCTCTCATTGTTATTCTTGAGAATTCTGTTTACACAAATACTTTTTTAGGGTCCTAACTCTTAGGAGAAGGTGACCTCTTGAACTGGAAGAAAAGAAAAGCACAGTGGCAACCAGATGCTTCTATTCAATCAGATTTGATGGTGACAAGGAGCAAGGGACAGGAACACTCATGCACCAGTATCCTTTTTTAAAAAGGGATGCACACAGAGACACGACCTATTTCCACTGTCAGTCCGCACGCTAAAAGCAACTGCACATTCACAGAGACACAGAGACACTCAGGTGCAAACACACAGCCTTACCAGCCACATCCATTTTGTTCTCCTTTTTTGCTTCCAACTAGTACAGAGTACCTCTTGCTAGAGGGCTATGCAGTCAAGAAAAACAAAAAACCAACAAGTGGCTAACAGATACTAAGGTGACAGTGATGGAACGGGTCTTGCAGTTTGGGATACTGAGCAATATTCAATAAAATCCCTGAATCCTCTTTGGGGCAGGGGGTTCTTCGGGCACCACTTAAATCCTATCCCCTCAGCCTCCTCTTAGCCTGGCTTTGCTTTCTGTGGCCTCTTCACAAAGGTCTCCAAAAGTGTGAAGATGAGCTGGAGGTAGGGAAATGAGGGTTTTTTTTGTTGTTGTTTTGTTCTGTGGACTATGATGTGCCCTGGCATGAAGGCACCATTAGGGGAGATCCTGTTTGAATTCACAATTTCTATACATTGATTAGCCTTGTACCACACTGAAATGCCCCTTGGTTGCCTTGAACTAAAACCTTAATTCCCCTGTTCCAAGTTACAGGGCAGTCCTCGGGCTCATGCTCCCAGAAGAGATAATCGGGCTGTATTGAGAACATCCATAAACTTCAGAAATTCTTTTGCTATTGCAAACTTCCTATTAATTTCTGATTACTTCTGAAATTAAATTTAACTATCAGTAGAAAAGAAAAAACTCTGATTGGAAATGTAATTTTCTTTTAAGAAAACATTTTCTTTCAGGAGGAAGCCACGTAATAATTTCCATTAGTCCTGAAGAAGGGAGCTCAATCTGACATGACATCACATTTCATGAGAGATCTACCCAGGAGATGGGGGTAAGGCGGGTCACTCAACTGCATACTCCAAAAGCTGTATGGCCACTTCAAAATGGCAGGAGTAGGTGCATATGGAAAAATAAAACTCTCCATAAAAGCTCATTAAGGATTCCAAAGGGGAATGGGGAATCATAAAATAACTGGCTAAACAAATAAAAAGGAAGTTTGCATTTGACCCAGACCCCCTGATGTTAAACTTCAGCGGGCACACAGAGCATCTGCTGGAGTCATCCGGAATGACTCAACGTTAGTGCTACAGTGATTTGTGTTCAGGGGAAAAAAATACATATAACCTAAATCAAAACGCTATTTTCAGGAGGTCGTTCAAAAGATGTTAAGAAGCTAGGGGGCAGGAATGATCGCCTCCTGAGGAGAAGAGGCAGCTGGGGCCAGAGGCGCTGTGCCCTACGTCGCTGGTGCAGGCTGCCCACGGGCTGTGGGCAAGGTAGCAGACCAGCAGGCGGCTGGCAGTCGCAGGGGCTGTGCTGTGGGTAAAAGCACAGGCAACCAGGGAAGAAGTACAACTGGAGCTCTGCCCATTTCATCATTCTTCCCAAGGACTGGGAGCTAGTTTTTCCTCTGTATGTAAGCTTCCAGGGCATTGCCTCAAAAACCCAAGCAAAAATGTATTCATCCACATGCAATAAAGAGAAAAAGCCCAAGATATTGACTTCAACCAGAGACATTTATCATTTCACTGGGGGCAAAGGGAATACATAAAATTGCGGCCTTTCTTGCTTCTAACTAAAGTCGGGTAGAGAAGGTGTAAGGCAAAGAGCAATGCTCCCCTGAAACAACAGGACCTCTCCCCAATCGTGGGCAGGACCACGGACAGGAGAAATGAAGACCCACAGACACATGCGGCCATTCGTCACTTCCTCTGGCAGTGAACACTATTACAGCAGTGGGGCAAGAAAACCCCTAACTCTAACTCTAACTCTCCTCCTCCCTACGCTTCTTTGATGCTTTTAATTTGAAGAGAGCAATTGCTCCAGATTCCACAGCCTATTAGTATGCAGTTTTAATAAAGCAGGTCATGGAATCTCCCTTCCCCAGACATTTTAAAGAAAAAGACAGACAAATATTTGCCTGGAACTCCTAGGAAACCTCTAAAGATCCCTTCCAGCCACATGATGCTATAACTCAAGTATTTAATAATGCTGGGGTGTATAACATCTACAGCTGCTGACAGACTACAGGAAGCAAGAGTCCCACAGGCCTCGGAGTGGTTGACTCAGGAAAGTGAATGGGCAGGTGTGTGGAGCTGGTCCCCAAGGTCACGTACAGGTCTGGTGTTCTCTGACCCTGGATGCTCGGACCTGAGGCTGGTCACCCAATGTGAAGGAGCCCCAGTGTTCCCACCTGTACAATCAGAATTCCTTCCCCTACCTACTTTAGCATTTATCTTGAGGATTTAGTTGAAATCAACAGAGAAACAAGATTGATTTCATGTACTTTCTGGAGCCATGAGGATTTTGTAATTCCTCCCTGTGTTTGCAGAACCACCGGCTGGGAGGGAATCGGAGAGGTGATCTAATGCAGAAGCCCCTCTGGGGAGGTGGACCCCAAAGCTGCACAGGACCAGCCTGCAGCCCTGGGGTTGTTGGAAGCTCTTTCACAGTTCATACGCAGCCCCTGATCTCAGCTTGAAGGGATAAAAAGCCATTATTACCTGTGTTCATGTGATTAAGGTTAACACATTCTTCAAATGACTAAACACTAGAAGGACATGAGGAAACCCTAGCTAACCACCAGGCTAACCAGCAGGCATTTTATCATGACATACTGCAATCTGTAGACAGGAGGAAATGATCGGTGCCCATTATGAGGTCTAGATCTTCTGGATGATCAAGCAGGCCAAATGCTCTAGATATGTCACCTAAGGTCAGGAGGTTAGCTATTTTCCTTCACTTTTTAGCTATCTATCATTGAGGAGTCGGCAATTCTTTCATCCTCAGGCCATCTGTTCAGTAACTACAAAGTGCATCAGGAACTCCTGCATGCAACATCTGATCCAGAGAGGAATGGGCTGAACTTGGCCTAATAGCAGGAGGCTGTTTGCTACTGACCGTGGGTTATGGCTACCGCACCCTGGTTATGGCTACAGAGAGGGTAGCAGTTGTAAACCACTGCTTTCCCCTGACCTCGAATGCCTGAGGAGAGAGTGTTCTAGCACCTTCTGAAAAGAGGACAGATTCTGGGGTCAGGATGGTAAAGAAGAGATGTAATAAGCACAGCCATTCTTTAGCATGGGACAGCACAAGGAAAAGCCCATGCAGCAAATGTGGGAGTTGAGGGTGAGAGACCATCATTAACAGGATCAGAGACCTATCTGTCAGGAATGACGCCCTGCCTGGAGTACAGAAAGCTTGGCCAACCTCACAGCTAGCAAAACCAACCAAAACAACCAGCAGTACAGGGCCTTTCAACTGCACAAGATCAAGGCCACAGGGAAATCTGAATACTCTGGTGGTTTTGTCTAGACACAACCTCAAAAGGGGTGGCAGAGTTCTTAGGGCTAGACTAAAGGTCAAGCACCAATCAGACCTTCATGCCCAGTGGACACCTCTGTCAACAGGACGGGACAGCTGGTCAACCATGCCTCTGACCTGCGCGATGGCATAATCCGAATTGTTGGTCGCCTGCATGCCTTCATTCCCACTGATTCCTACACCCACGTGAGCTGTCTGGATCATCCCAACGTCGTTGGCACCATCCCCAATGGCGAGGGTGATGGCCTTTACCCGCTTCTTAACTACGTCCACTATCTCAGACTTCTGCAGAGGAGACACCCTGTAAGAGAAGAAAGAAATGATGATTATATGCATCTTTCCAGAGGAAACAGCTGTAATCTACATTTAGCTACATTGAAAGGGCAGTTATTGGACAATTTCCAAATCCAGTACATACATTTTATGCTCATGTGCAAAGAAGCTTTCAGAAAACAGTAGCTTGTGCCTTTCAAGTATTTGCCAACTTCACAGATGAAATACACAAGTCAAAATTAACTTAAAACACAGCCTGTTTGTAATCGCTCTGCCCAGTGGGGACCATACGTGCAAACTCCTCAGGGGCACATGTGCCCCCCTGAATGATAAAGGCAAGGAAGCTAGTTACAGAGGTCTTACGAAATGTCTTCCAAATAAATCAGAAAACTAGAACAGACCCCATTTTTGCTTTACTGTTCATCATATACAACCTAGGGCTGGCAAGGGAATTTTCTGTAAAATCTGCTTTCACAGAAGGGAAAGAAAATTGGCAGGGCCTTGAGAAGTGCAGAAAGAGGACCAGAGTGAGAGAGAAGAAAGCCTTCCCCTTTCCACCTCAGAAATGGAGGCAGTGTCTGAAGGGCAACCACGGCAGAAGGATTTAAGAAGGTGGCAGGGGGTGTTGTAGGGACAGAAGGTCTACCAAAGCTCAACTGTGCAGAAGCACAGCCCAAAGGCAGAAGATAAGATTATCTTTGCCAAAGGGGGGTTGTTTCTGCAAGGGAGCAAAGAATGTGGGCTATTTTTCATAAGCCCTCAAGTCATTTGGGAAGAAGACCCAATATAAACCTATGGGGTCTAAAGCACAGCCATGTTAATTATAAGGAAGTCTTTGTTCAGAGTATAAGACCAGATAATACAATGACTTGAGAAAACTACTAGTACCTCAGGACTGATTTATTTTAAATTCCGAACTGGTGAGCTGATAGTCACTTTGGGAAATTGACAGGTAAACTCCTGAATGACTAAAGCACACATGCGCATAGTAAAAGGCCTGTCCGGGTTTCCCAGAGATATACTGGCTGCACCCACACATGTACTGTACTTGTAAACTAGAATAGACACTTAAAGGCTTTCTCAGTAGAACTAGGACCTCTCATATGGCCTCTGACCTTCAAAACATCAGTTTCCAACAAAAAACTTAAAATTTACCTTACATTTAATTTTACCAACACAGAGACCTATCTGTGTTTGGGGAGACAGCAAACTGGATTTAAAGCACAGTTACTCTGAAAGCCTTTGCTCAATGAAATGAAAATTAGCAAGTTAGAAAAACAGAATCTACAGGTTGAAAGGCCGTTAGGACCCAGGTTGTATGATCTACTATCTCTTTTATCATTTTCACAGTGATTTTCAATAATGGGAATTTACTGCCTCCCAGGGCAACTGCAACCACTAAAAATTATTATTACTTTTCTGTAGTTGATAAGCTATGCATACTTCAAAGTACTAATTCTGTCCTCTGGGTTAGGTTAGAACAAGTATAACTCCTCTTTCAAATATTAGGAAGGCTGAACTACAAAGACACCTATCACATCCTTCCTCCCAAAGTTCAGTGCCTGCTAGCTAAACAGTCCCAGATTCTTCACCCATGATTTAACAGGCATGCTTCAGAATTTACAAATAACTTCCAAGTATGATCTTCTAGACAGCTACAAGCAGAGCAGAACAGAATCACTATCTCCCTGGAGCAGATTACTAGACCTACCATTATATATATATATATATTATATAAATAATATATATATCTGATATATATATATTATTTATATAATATATATATAAATATATATATATATACTAACATGAAATCACGGGAAGTTTTACTGTCTCCATCACTGACTCTCCAGGTACCTAAATGTAAGCAATTTTCATGGACAAGGATATAAGTTGTAGCTCTTCCTTCCACATTTGTGCAAGGGCTACTTGGAGCCCAGGGCTGACCTTGACATTCCTCTCTCTTTAAACTCCTGATTGGCAGACACAGCTCTCACAATTCTCATCTGCTACATAAATGTGATTTCCCGTTTCATCTCTAAGCTTAATAGAAGCAGAGATCAAATATGGTATGGAGAAAACAATGTAGGATTTGAAGTTAAATTAGTGAGCATGACCTTCTTCTGTTCCCTACACTATTTAAACAGTGGAAATAATTCTGAGTTCTTGTCTTTCCATCAGTAAAAATGGGAAAATGAGAGCCAACCACCTCATGAGAAGGTTGATATATTTATGTGAAATCATTATATTAACTTGGCAGTGTGAAACAAATGTTATCTCCTACCCCACCTGCAAAACTTTGATTGCTGGAAAAAGAAAATTGGACACATCTGAGAACTGCATACCACCTAACCCATGATTCCCTGTAAGTATTCTGGGGTGCTGCAGTGGGAAATTATTGATTTTCAAGGAAAATACAGCAACATCTCTCAGATAGTAGTACAACATACTAGCTTGAAGTAGCTCACAGTTTCAATATTAGATCACGCCACATTCCTTTTTTATAAGATTTTATTTATTTGAGAGAGTGAGTACACAAGGGGGAGGGGCAGAGGAAGACGGAGAGAGAGAATTTCAAGTAGACCCCCCGTTGAGCATGGACCACCCCCCAACAAGGGCCTCGATTTCAATGTCCGTGGGATCATGACCTGAGCCGAAATCAAGAGTCAGACGCTTAACCAACTGAGCCACCCCAGCACCCTGCTACATTCCTTTTTATGACATTATCTTTGTGAAGCTGAGTTTTCACAGCTGCTGTGATAAAAAGCAAATAGCTTGTGAAAAATCAACGTGGGACAGGAAATGAGGGACACAGCATTCACGCTTTCTCCAAGGTTTGAGAAGGTGTACAAAGTGTAACAGGTGCGCATATCATAGCACTGGCAAGTGATTATGGTTATTTAAGGATAAAAGAAAGTATTATTTCTTTCCAGCTATGTGCATTAGTGTTTCAAATGTCTGCTAAGTCGTTAGGATATAAATACTTCTTAAATTGTTTGACCCTCCCTTCCTAACAGTTAGACCTGTTTGGTGTTCTTTCTTGGCCTATGGGCTTTGCTGAGGAACTACTGAGACACTAGGGCATGGTGAATGCAGAGAATCTGGGAACCTCTGCGTTGATCATTTCCCTCCATGGTCACATCGATCACTCTTTGAGTACAATCGTTCACTCACTGAAGTAGGACTTCACCACCGTTTAATCTCAAACTCCTCTTCTGTGTACACTTAAATAGCACTGGGCTGCTTGAGACTGAGACTCCTGGAGATTCCACATGCCACCCAAGTAATCGAGAAGTTGGTCTCTTTGTCAGCTGACTTGAAGTGATGCAGAGCCAAATGAGGTCTACAGGGCAAAAGGGGAATCTGTAGGACAGAAAGCTCAACCACACAAACATGGTGCTGTGGGAGGCAGGCAGGGCTGTGGTGGGAAGCTCCTACACAAATCCATGGTTTTCTTCGAGGTTAAAGTTGATGCTTTTGTGTCAAGGAGTTTAGCAATAAGCCAGCCAACAAGCAGGTAGCAAGTCAAATATACTCACTACAATGCCACTCTGGGATTTGAATCTCCAACAAATCAAGTCATGATTGCGATGACTTTAAGCAAAATCTATGAAAGTCCAACAGCTGCCTTTTCCCAAAAAGCAAGAATAAAGAGAGAACCTGATGGGGGTATATAAACCGAGTCATACTCCAGCACTTTAGAAGCATGAAATTCTCATCAAGGATTTATTATGCCCTCGGCTGTGATGCCTTGAGAAAATATAATTCTAGCACACACGAGGGGTTCAAAACAGATGTCAAACAGCTAATTTCTACAGAACTGAATAGGCACCATTTCACTTCAGCCATACAAACTATTTTAGTATGCCAAGTTGCCACAAAGCACAAACCAGCTCTTTTTTAATCTTAATTTGTAACATGGAATCACATGCCACACTTAAGTATTCCCAGCATATAGTACATTCAACCTATAAAATAAGAATTCCAGACCACATCTGAGCTAAGCTAGGCACTTGGGACAGTCCCATAACCTATTTTAGTGCCTTATGAATAAAAATACAAAATCAAAGATCTTTAATCAACTGGAGAGATATTCTACCTACTTTTTTGGCTAACACAATAGATTCTAAAATAAAAAAAGTTTTCCTTTTGAGACTTAAAAAAATTCAGTATCCTGGAGTGTCTAATTTTATGGAATATGTGTTCCTAAAATTTTTTTAAAGATTTATTTATTTATTTGAGGGAGAGAAAGAGAGAGAGAGAAAGAGAACGTGTGGTGGGGGGAGGGACAGAGGAAGAGGGAGAGAGAATTTTAAGCAGGCTCCATGCTGAGAGTGTAGCCCCACATGGGGCTCAATCTCACGACCCTGAGATCACGATCTGAGCTGAAACCAAGAGTTGGACACTTAACCAACTGAGCCACCCAGGCACCCCTGTGTTCCTGAAATTATAGAACTTACTTTCTAAAATTGTTTCAAATATAATGCTTAAGTAGAACCTTTGGTAACTGCTTTTCTAGAATTAATGATCATGCATTAAATTTATCTGATCTACAAAAGCCCTGGTCTCAGAATGAGTTTCTAAATTCCGAATTGCAATATCATCTGAGCAAACTTAAATCCCTTCCCTTCTCAGAGCTCAGAAGTCTCATCTGTCAAAGAGAGGTAGACCTCTATTACTGACTTGTAGACTGAACTCAGTTGAGCCAAGGAAGTCACAAGACACTCCCCTCAGGGGCACCCAAGAGAACTTCAACTAAAGCTACAACACTTACTCATTAACCAGATTCACTAAATGCTTTTACTAATTGGACTCCCAAACTTCTTCATCCCATATAGAAAGTCCTTATGACAGAAAAGGAAGTTTGAAGACCACTGGCCTAGATCAATACGTCTTGAATTTTAAGTGAATATCAGAATCACCTAGAGAGCTTGTAAAAATAGAGGTTTTGATTCAGAAGTGTGCATTTAACAAGCTCCCAGGTGATGCCGAGGCTGCTTGTGTATGGACAGCACTGATGGAGTTAGCACTGACCCGGACAAGATCACAGAGCTCTCTGGTTCAAATGTTTTAATTAGCTAGGCTTACATTTCCATAGCACAAGATACATGTAAAATTTTCATAAGGTGACATTTAACAATTAGCAGGAACACTGAATCTTATCCCCTTCTTTCAAGCTTTGTATATATAGGTTCTTCTTTGCTTTGAACCCCCAACTAGTGAGTACAAAATAGGGCTGGAATTTCATTTAAAATAGTCTTCCAATCTGAATGTCTCACATAATAGGCTGAGAGAGAGGAAATACTAACCAAAAATATGGTCTACAGGACTTTGTAAGTTTTTTTTTTTAATGATGCAGAAACCAACGAGTAGGATTTAATTTATGAAAATTTCCATTTTCCCATTAACTTAAAGATAATATCCTTATGAAAGCGATTCTCTTTCCTTAAAAATTAAAATATTATACCTTATTTCTCATAGCAGCCAGTAATCCTAAATATTTCAGAAATTGCAACATCTTAAAAAAATACTCAGTTTGCAGATAAATGAACACCTAAATAGAGGTCTAAAAATCTAAAAACAATTAAACTATCCTACGTATCTGTTTAATAAGTGCTTCCGTGGCTGACCAACACCTGTTCTGACCCCTGTGTTCTTTCCTTAGATGGATTTAGTGCACTGACACAGGCACTGTCCAGGCCTCCTGGATAGTTTACCCTTCTGGAACATTCCATTCCTGTGCTCTGACCCAAAATGTGTGACTCTCTCAAATTTAATCTCATGTCTCAGTTCTTAGTGCATCTCACCATAGCCCTTAGCTCCAAAAGCAGATAATGTTGGCAGCTTGGGACAGTCCCTAGAGCAGAATGGCAGATGGGAGGCTTCAGGGGAGAGGGGGTGGCAGGAAGGAGTGTCTGGGCAAACCCAATAGGTACTTGAGGCTAGTTGATGCGTAGATACAAAGAAGTGAGATTTAAACTCCCTCACTCAGTGGTTCTCAAGTAGACTTAAGTGCCCCCTCATTATAAAAATGTACACATAGAAAAGGAGCTACCTCCTACATGAGGAAGCCATAAGAGATGGTGTCTCAATACCTCACAAAGATATAATTGAAGATGTAGTTCAGGTTTTATTTCAAAAATTCAGTGCTTATTTTTTTTTAACATATAATGTATTATTTGTTTCAGAGGTACAGGTCTGTGATTCAACAGTCTTGCACAATTCACAGCGCTCACCATAGCACATACCCTCCCCAATGTCCATCACCCAGCCACCCCATCCCTCCCACCCCCCACCACTCCAGCAAACTTCAGTTTGTTTCCTGAGATTAAGAATATAGTAGGAAGGGAAAAATGAAGGGGGGGTGGAATCGGAGGGGGAGACGAACCATGAGAGACTATGGACTCAGAAACAAACTGATGGTTCTAGAGGGGAGAGGGCTGGGGGGATGGGTTAGCCTGGTGATGGGTATTAAAGAGGGCACATATTGAATGGAGCACTGGGTGTTATACGCAAACGATGAATCATGGAACACTACATCAAAACTAATGATGTAATGTATGGTGATTAATATAACATAATAAAATAAAATTAAAAAAAAAAAAAATTCAGTGCCTGACCAAGAGGCAGCCACATAGGGTTGGGGCTGGAGCAGAACACATTCTCAAAAGCAGAATGAGTGCTTACAGGGCAAAAAGCCATCCAAGAGATAATGGGTTTGAGCACCATACACCTAGTTGTTAAATAAGCAACATACACAGACTTTCAGGGATGAGCGTCTCTGGCTTTGGTTGCTCTGGCATTGAAGGGTTCTATTCTATCACAGCATTTCCTCCAAAAATTGAGATGTCTTGGAGGCCCTCCTGTGGAAGGATTTCTCTCCATCCCTAAAAAGTTCAAACCACATTTGATTAGCAATATCAAAGGTGGGGTTTCCTACAAAATGCCATATGACTGAAGTTACTATTCTCTCCATAACCTTATAAAAAAGCTGCCTCATAAAAGAGCAGACAGGATGACAGGCCACAGGTGGGAATATCATGGACACCCATGTTTCAAGAATTGACCCTGGAATTATTTAACAGGTATATCTCTTTCAATTAACTCAATGTATGCAGTGTAATGATTATACCCATTATGGGGGATGAGTTTATCTCCCTCACCTTCCCCTTCCCCTCCTTTTCCATCCTTCCCTCTTCACACGCCACCCTAAATGCCAACCCAGTCATTTATATGGTGGATGTTCAATAGTGACTAACTACCAAAGTCATGATTCTAAGATGAATTATATCTCTAATCATAATTATGAAGAATAGGAAAAAATACAATTCTACTTAAAAATATATTAACTTTCTTTCTTTTGTTTTTAAAGATTTTATTTATTTATTTTAAAGAGAGTACAAGCAGGGGGGAGTGACAGGCAGAGGGAGGAGCAGACTCCCTGCTGAACAGAGAGCCCAACGTGGGACTCAATCCCAGGACCCTGGGATCATGACCTGACCTGAAGCCAGACGCTTAACCAACAGAGCCACCCAGGCACCCTCATTAACTTTCCTATAAATGGGAACATGCTATTGGTGTGTAATTCTGAAAGACTACTTCTACTCACAGATGGAGACAATGAAAGCAATACAAAAACAATGGTGCACCTCTGTGAGATCTAAGTTTATCACCCATGGAAAGGAGTTAGAAACAGCCCACTATTCCTGTGGTCTAGGAATGGACACTGTTTGCAAATTTTCTGACCAAATACGCCAGTAGCCTTGATTCTGATTTCTACTAATATCCTTAAAAACATTATAGGCTTATTATAGGCTTTTTGTGACACCTCTTAATGACATGTAGCAGACAACACTCCTTAGCTTCACATAGAGTTCTCCTGGGAAGGGCTACCACATAAGCCTGGGCTTCCGCCTCCCCCCACCGTCTCCTTCGATTGTCATGCTTTGACTACAATAAGCCAACAGTTAGCTCCTGAGTATCATCTTGCATAAGCACTTTGCGCGCTTAACACACACTGGCTTACCAAGTCTTTTCAAATGGTCTCAGGGATGGCGGGCAAAGCAAATCATCCAAACAAAGTCTTCATGTTTAAGCACCTCACCAGGTATTTGCTCCCTCCATGGTGATTCCAGTCTTAAATCACCTTCTATCACAGTCTCGAATACCTACATACCCTTGCCCTGTTAGTCACTTTCCAACACTTGCCTGGTAGAATAAGAATTTACGTTGCTGGCTGAGTAAAATGAGAGACCTAGATCTCATTATTGGTGATACAAATCTGCATGAAATAGCTATGAACCCTGATATGATCCAGACACCCTTGAGAAATACAGGCCAATATGCCACGCGATCTGCTAAGCAACTAATCAAAGAGTCCAGATATCCTGATGGTATTGCTGATTTGGGGAAGTTCTGACGACATTCCCCGTGTGAAGGCTGGCTCCCTTCGCTTGCACCACAGGCCCAATATAGGCGTTGGCACAATGTGACAGCTATGCCACCATCCTGCTTTACATCGTCGTCGTGGAATTCCACAGTCATTTTAGGAATTTAACACATATATTTGGGCATATATTAAATTCAAATTGTAGAAAGCTTAGAATTTCCATAGCATCCTAAAAGGGCAAAGATTATTTTCAACATGGTATAAGAATTCATTTTTTTCAAAAATACCAAGGTTCAATGTTTCCACACTCCAGAAGAGACCTCAGCTTTCAGAAACAGGAGATGAGCTCTCCTTCACACTCTATCAAAAAGGGGAGGAGAACGGAGGGGCAGCCAGGCAGGCTGGAAGCGAGAAGAGGATGTGAGAGCTTTTTAAAATTACTATTTGTACAAATGGACCACTATACTAACAATTGATAGGAATAATTTCCTTGTTGTTCAAAAGGTTCACTTGACTCACCCAATATTTAATACTATGGCCTTATGGGGTCACTGATCATCTCAGTATCACACACACTCATACACACACATACAGCACAAAATGTGGTCTTGATTCTCCTACCTTTTAGTACTGAAACTTGAAAAACAACCTTGCTAGTGTCGTAAAGTATTCTACGCTTTTACGTTGAATGCATTACCCAGGGGGGTTTAAATATGAATAACTTTATGACTAGATACTAGTCACCCAAAGTCACCCTTATATGGCCCCTAAATCTTGATTTCAAAATCCAAAAAACTTCTCAACAAACAAGAATTCTCAAGGGGGGAAACAAACCCTAATGACTGATTTGGGGATGAGGCTCTATATTTATCACTGATCTTAATTACTACTTGACTGGTGACTGCCTTCACTGTCCTGTGAGCCTTCTCTTCTATCCACCCTAGGAGGCAGAGATCAACCATCGTACAGTTGTGAGCTGTGAGGGAACCTGATATTCTTTATTCACCGAAAAAAACCCTTATAACCTGATCCTGCCTGCACTTTGGCCATAAATGCTGCCCGCGCAGCTGAGGCTTTCGGATCGGCTCTCTGGGAAAGGGAGGACACCCTGTCTGCCCAAGATCAGTTTACTCCACAACTAGAAAGGGCTCACTTTGAAATAAGTATCCCCTGCTTGGGGGTTCAGAATTTATGCATCTGTACTTGTGTCCACGACAATTTTATTGCACGTCCAGGAAACAGAACAGTTAAAGTGGCGCTCCTGCAGGAGTCTAGCTTCTGAAAACCTAACATCTCCACTAAATGATACAGAATACGATAAGATCTGGGCAACCACATTTGATGTAAAAATTTAATAGGTCGTATGTTGTGAATTACATACGGGTTTATATTCACTGAAGTCAACTGGCTGCAGTCTGTTTCTTCCTGTACTAGGCTGAAAAGAAGGGCCCAGACTAGGAAGGCTGGGATTTAAATAAAAGATATTAGATCCTTCTGTTCCCAGGCTGAAACAGGGATTAGAATAACACATTTAAATACCTTAATGTTTTTAGCACAAAAAGCATTAATTCGATACTCTGCTTCCTTGAAATCCTTTATTAAAGCCCCCCAAACTCTCTCAGGAGTGTCTGCCTTCCTTGGAGTTAACATACACTTATTGTTCTCTGCAAATTTCACTAGTATTTCAAAACAGCGTGCCTGGTCTCTGCTGTGGGGACGGTGGGAATAGGAAATAGAACCAGGAGGAAACCTGAGAAGGCTTTGAGTTTTGACATTTCAGAGCAAGCTTATGGCTCCTTCAGGACCAGGGATCATGAGCTCATGCACCACTGAAAATAAATGACGACCAAGACACTTAATAGAATGATTTTAATTAGACCTGCCCTTCACCTGTCAAAAAGGTCACCTGATTACCAATCCAATAAATAAGCCAAACTGTAACTACCTGTACTATGGAAAAAGTGGGGCAGCCTCTCTGCCTCTTGACTTTCAGCCCAGGCCTGATCCAAGCAACCCAGAGCATTAGAGAGCCACAGGAACGGCAGTGACTGACACCATGTGCACCCATTGTCTCAAAGTTGAAAATCTGAGAGTGGAATTTGTTGGGTGGAAATGCAGAGAAGTTAGACAAAGCTCTTTCTTCCAAGAATCATATACCCCTTCTCAAATCTAAAGCCTATATTTAATAAGCCACTAATTCTTGATCTCAACAGCAGGAACTGGTAATGCTTTCTGGAGGTACATTTGTCCAAACCCATAGAATATACACCAAGAGTGAACTCTAATGTAAACTATGGGCTCCGAGTGATAAGGATGTGTCAGTGTAGGTTCATCGATTGTAACAAATGTACCACTGTCGGTGTGTCTGGCGGGGGTGGATGTTGACAGTGGGGGAGGTTCTGCATGTTGTAAAAGTCTCTGTACCTTCCACTCAATTTTGCTGTGAACCTAAAACTGTTCTAAAACATGAAGTTTATCGGGGGTGGGTGGGGAAGCAGCAGCATTCTACCAGTACCAAAGCAGAACATGAAAATGACTCCTACTGGTTCGATACATCTGCTAAAATCCTGGAAAGTAACAGAAAGATCGACAGACATCAGGCTGATGGGGCAGGAGGGCCTGGGGGGGGAGTATGGGCACAGTGACCAACCATATGAAGGTCTGTGTAAAGAGAGAACATGAGCCCTGAGACACTCTGTGCCCACAGAAGAAATCAATTATAACAGCTAAGTATAAGAGCAGTCAACTTAATCTACCGCAAGCTTAATTTGCAACTTTCTCTTCTAATTGATTAAGACTTTCATAATAGCACTTCTTTGGACAAAGTCTGGTCTGAAATAGAGTTGGCTACGTATTTCTGTCTCCATATTTAGGCTATTATCTACCTGGTCTTAGGGACTTCTTTTGCTCTTCTTTAAAACCTGTAGCACCAAATACAATAGGTAACAAATGTCTGTTGAATTACCCATTTTTCAGTGATTGTTTTGGACTTTAAACACAGCTCTCCTTGTACTCCTTCTTAATTTTATTTTTCCTTTCATGCTCAAGAATATACTTATGAGTAATGATCATCTTTCAGTTTTAATCAAAGAAAAAAAAATTAAAGTATTTGTTCATTACAACGCCTGTTCAGAGAAGCCCAAATCTCAACCTTCAAGTCCACCTGGTAGCTATACTTTTCAGAGTAAATTAATACACCAACAACCACATTCATCAGGTTACGGCTTCCTGTAAGCAGCGGCCACCACCTAAAAATCAAGTTTGCCCTTTATGTGGCTTTTGGTAGGCGGGGCCAGTGCTACCAACACCTGCCCGGTTCACCTTGGCTGGCAGCTGCAGTGGACAAGTGAGCAAGATCACGCTGCTGTCAGGGCAGAGAGCCCAATGCTGAGCTTGGCAAGGAGATCAAGACCAGAGCTAGCTACACACATGCCTGCTTGCGTTAGGGCTACAACCAGAGAGGAGTTCAGAATGAAGAAATTTCCAGCCAAGAAACCTGAGAAGTCGAGGGGGTGTATCAGGAGCACTTCAGCAGAGGCTCCCAGCTTTATGCATTTTACTTCTCATCCTGTAAGAGTCTAGAAATACAATGCAAAAGGTGAGAAATGCCTAAATCTTGCAGTCATACCCACCTCACAGTTGAGAATGGGAGTCATCAACCAAACTGAGCCTCAACTAAGGGAATGTATTAAGAGAGGCTAAAGCTGTGTCATAGCAAGCAAAGTTAGAGTGAATACCCTCTTTTTCTTTTATTTCCCTCACACAAATATATAGTATCTCATTAAATTGAATTGACATATACTCTAGATAGAATCTAAAGCAGTGATACCTTTGGTGTTACAATCTTTTTGGCCACGTAACAAAATGACCTGTCACCCACTTAGAATGACCCCGTTTCCAAGGCAAAGTGACAAGTGAATGCCAAGACTTCAGGGACACACAGGTGATAAAAACATGCACTGTGCCCAAAGAAGCTTGCTTTTTTTCCCCCAATCATATAGCCTATACCAAGATTCTGTGACCTGAGGTCCAAGGTATTCCTAACCTACATGTGGGGAAAGCCTTTATGATCCTGTGGGTTGCTAAGAAAATCCTACCCCCTCTTACAAGTGACCCCGCTTCCCCATCCCTTGGAGAGTCTGTTCTCTTCCAGGTTTTGAGTGCACTCTGTGTTCAGGCTGTGGAGGAGGGAGGACATAACTCAGGTGAGGACCACGTGGGATCAGATGAACAAGGAGGGATCCTGGGGAATGCTTCACGTGAGAGGAATCCATTGATAGGCCAGAACTGGCATCCTTGCCTCCACTCATCCAGACAGACAACCTCCCTGGTTCTGTGTTCTCACCTCTGTGACCAACAACAAGGGTTTCTAATGTTTCTTAAGCTCTAAAACCTATACTGTTTTTTGTTGTTGTTTTTTTTTAATGGAATGCTTCACAAATTTGTATGTCATCCTTGTGCAGGGACCATGCTAATCTTCCCTGTATCTTCCCTGTATTTTTCCAATTTTAGTATATGTGCTGCCAAAGCAAGCATTAAAACTTATACTTTTAAGTTGAAAGCAAACATATTTTATTATTTTATGATAATAATCATAATCACAAAGGAGCAACAGCAAGTGATGATTTAACACACACTACTTATTCATCAGTAACGGAGCTAAGTGCCCTCCATACACTGGGCAATTCAATCCTCACTGCAACTCTGAGAAATCAGGAGTGTCACCCTGACCAACTTGAGGGTGAAAAAACTGGGCTCAAAGACGTTGACACAATGTGCCCAAGGTCACAGAACCTAACGAGTGGCCAAGACAGGACCTAACCACAGCTGTCTCACCTGAGGTCTGCCTGCTCAGCCACCCTGCTCCATTCCTGGCCACCGTGCAAATACCCACTTGAGAAGCTTCACCAAATTCTGCCGAACAATCGGGCAGGGCCGGGCTGGGGGACAGAGTGCAGGCAAGGGATCATCTACGCCCAGCACTCTGACAGCCCCACAAAGTTACCTGATCCCGAGTCTCCATTCTCGCTTTTGACTTGTGGCTATCTCCGCTGCCACATGCCTCCTGGAGACCGAATACATGCTAAAGGTGAGTAAGCATTTTGAAAGATGGGGGAAAAAACCCCACATCATAGCTTCTACCTGAGTCTTGGATTAAGTGCCCACCACCCTTCATCACCTCTCTGTTGAGGATGCCATCCAGGCTTCGGGCTAGTCCTGGCTAGGAAGGCCCTCCCCTAAGTTCCTGGCTTCAGGGCCTCCCAGGGTTTCTGGATGGAGGTGGGATGAGAAACAGCAGAGAAGAAAAATTTTGGCTAATGTGTCCTTATTTGAATTTATCACCCACTCGCTTAAAGTCCTGTATCTGATTGCTTTCCTGTATAACTTTACATAATTTCTTTATATACCGACCCATTAAATTGCATACTAATTCACACTAATATTCATACATGCTGAATATGAATGTATGTAAACACAGATAAGATTGTGAGTTCTTGCAGGGTAAAGATTACGTCCTCAGTTTTTAATTATCCGTACATCCAACAAAGTGCTTGGCACCCCATGGTAGCTGCCAAGTTTCCCTCCACGGATCACGTTGCAGAAATAATAGAAGCAGTCCTGCTAGACACTGTGAGGGAAATGGAGCACGTGGAGGTTTGGAGCAGTGAGCAAATGGGAACAAAGAACAAACGATGGTCAGCACACCTCTCTCAGAAGCTTTGTCCCTGGGCGAAGTTGGCAGTTAAAGTGGGGAAAGCCTGCCTCTGCAGATGGAATTGTAATAATATCAGTTTTTCTTGAATGATTAGAACTGTGTAATTAGCTCAGTCTGTCTTCATACCCTAAAATCATGTCAGCTGTTCATTAGAACACATCACAAACACAAAAAAAAGTGCAACCGCCACAAGCGTGATCTCCCCATGATCAAACATGGAAGCATGATTCTTCTTCACTCATGTACTAGATATAGTTTTTCCTCTTACTCTTGTCTCCTAAAGTGAAACGAAACAGCAAATAACCCAAAAAGGATACAATTAATAAAATGGAAGTCCATAATCCATTTTACTCTTCCCAAAGAAAAGGGACAGAAATTGATATAAAATAAATTTCAAACAAGCCTAACTATGTAAAATAACACCAGTGATAAGTCAAACACAGAACTACCCTGTCCAGGGCACCTGAATGACTCAGTTGATTAACTGACTGCCTTCGGCTCAGGTCATAATCCCAGGGTCCTGGGATCAAGTCCTGTATTAGGTTCCCTGCTCAGTGGGGAGCCTGCTTCTCCCTCTTCTGCTCCCCCTGCTTGTGCTCTGTCAAATAAAAAAATAAAATCTTAAAAAAAAAAAAAGAACTACCCCCTCCAACAGATGACCATTTCAGTTATCCTACACAATGAAATGTGTAATTCTCTTACATCACAGATGATCTGTTGTTATAATAAAAAATAAAATCTAAAAAGCACTTTATCTCTGAAATGATTAAATATTATTTAAAAAGTTAAAATATGAACTTGTTTATATTTGATCTGAACAAATTTTAAAGCTAAGACCTCTCTGCCTACTTTTGACATCAGACAATTCTCCAGGACACTTTACTTACCTGGGGCCTTATGTGAGCGCCAAACCTCTAGGTAAAGTTCTTTTAAAATTGAAGATACTAATTTTTACTCAAAGAAAAATATTTTTCAACATTATTGAAAAGATAGTTTTGGCTGGTTTTTATGAAGCTAGCTATATATAGCCCATTAAATCAGATTAGTAAAAGCTCAAAAAAAATCACATAGGGTTTCTTCCATTTGAAATGAAAGTCACTGTTTCCTGGAAAGATAACAGTCTCATGGGTCCGGGCAGTGAGCACGGCAATGAGCACGTTCTGTCTGACTTGCTCTCTGATAATCCGAGCAGTAGTAAAGCAGACACCAGGCCAGTTAGTTAATAAGCCACCAATACCCTTTGTCAGCTTTCTTTGTACATTCTGGAGCTCTTTATTGGCAGGTAATGAAGTTCAGGTCATTAACAGAACAAAGAAAAATATATTCAATGATCCAGCCACATAGACTGTAGCAAACTAGCTAACCAATATAAATGTGTCGGGCAATTAAGTTAGATTTGTAACGATAGTCTGACATTTTTGAGGTGCTACAGTGATAAGGCGGGGCTCTCAATCTCAACCGAGTCAAATGGTATCGGCAGCGTGCCTAACCGCTCTTAGAACAGGTCATACACACATGATGCTAAGTGCAAGGGGAGTAATTTCTGTTTTCAAGTCCTTGAGTGAATGAAGGAGAGAAAAGTATGCATGAAGACTGGCTTAATGCACTTTAATGGTCATTAGGAAATATGCATTCTCTATTTCTTCCAGATGCTCTGTCAACTAAGGAAACAGACTTTTCTTTAACTCTGAGGGCTGTTTTGACACACATGGTGCTTCTCTCTCTCTCTCTCTCTTTGTGTGTGTGTGTGTGTGTGTGTGTGCGCACCCACCCACCAAGCACAGTGGCAAAGGAGACCCTTCCCACAGTCAGGGAGATGCTATCTCCAGAACATTATCCCATGAGTCTCGTGGGGCTGCCAGTTCTCATGACAACACATCTCCAAGACAGAAGCTGGGAAACATCATCACAGACATGGAGAGACCATCCCTCCATGATGAGGATAATTTTTTCTCTGTGGTCCCCCCACAAAGGCCAGCACCACAATATACCCCAATGTTCACCTCAATACCTGGCCTGTGGCTGGCACTCAGAGAATATTTGTGGACACTCTTCCCCCACTAGAATGAGTCTCCAAATTTACAGCGACACACCACGGCTCTAAAAGGCAGAGCGCTGCATTCATTAAAGGGAAGGGAAGTGAATTACCACACAACCCGAATGTCTGGCCAACACTCATATGAGTCAGCACTGAGCTGGGCAGCTGAATAGGCTAATGATAGTTTTCTAAATGTGTGTGTGGGTTGAGCCAAAGGCAGCTATGGGACCAGGCCCCTGGGCATTATCATTCGGGCTGCAAGTCCCAATGTGCATCCTCCAGATCTGTTTGTGATGCCACTTCCCAGATTTACCTGCTTTTTTGCCCATACGGTGTTCTTAAACATGCTGTGGACAGCACTGGCTGTTCCAATAAGGGCGCTAAGATCTATTCATGCACCAATCCAGCCAGCTGCACTTCAGGTGAAGACTGACGGAACCCGAGCGAGCAGCCAAAGACATGGTGGAGGGCAGTGACTCCACCAAAAAAAAAATAAATAAAGTAAGTAAGATAGAAATCATAGCTGTCTTTCTCTGCGCTAGTTCTGAGAGAATGGAAGGAGATGGCAGGCCAAACCGACCAAAGAATAGTCCAGGAGAAGGGAACAGCTTGAACAGAGTTTGTCAAAAAAACTAAATACACTAAAAATACACAAGTTGATGTGTGGGTAAATAGGCACCCTAGTCTACTACAACACATATATGTAGGACTACATATAACTTCTGAAGAGGCAATTTAACTGCAAGAATGTACGCTAAGAAAGTAACCAGATCAGTAGATGAGGTGCCGGGCCTAAGACAGCCCTAAAAGCACCACCCGTAAGTACCACACTGTCAAGAACACCGTAGATCTAAAATGTGTCCCCTTGGAACCAGGAGACGTACATCCATGACATCCATGGTGTACCACTGAATGAAGACAGAGCAAGCTGCAGGAGAAAACGACTGAGAAAGTGGTTATCTCTGACAAGCATGGATTTAGGTGAATTATGCCTTCCTTTTTGTTCTCTGTGTTTCACACTGAAAATAGGTACTATTATTATCATGAAAAAGCAAGTAAGTTCTTAAAACACAAGCTGATTAAATACCCTTTGATACCTTATTCAATTGTACTCCTCTTTAAAAACTTTCGTGGCCACCTTTGCCCTTGAGCGTAGCCATTTGAGTTATATTACACTGTAGGATATTTACAGACTCACATAGATACATCTCAACATTCTAAATACCAAAACATATGAAAAAGTCTCGCAAAACAAGAGGCTGATGTTTCTTTGCACCCTGCCTCTATGCCTCCCATTCCAGGCACCATCTCTTACCTACAGTCTCAGCCTCACTAAACATCTGCTGATGAGGCTGAATTCAAAATAAGCCAAGGGTGTGGGATTAACTTAGTTCCCTTCAAATAAATAAAGAGAAGGTTGTAGAAGACTCAGGAAGCCCACCTCTCCCAAATAAATCACATGTACACAGAAGGCTACATTTCACCAGGAAAATGTGGAGTTTGTACCCTGAAGAGAGCAGTGCTGGCTGTGAGCTCACCGGCACCCCTATACACAATGCACCCGAGCCTCTCTCTGTTTTCCAGTACACTGTGACACAGTCCAAAAGCTCACTTTAATTTTAGACCCTGCACAAACAGAACAACAAATTCTCAGGCTTCAAAAACAGATACGTTGCTTCTACATTACGTTACCGAACTACCAGTGTAATCCCAGAAGGACTTCTATGTTTTTCCAGAGCAACTCTTTCAAAATAGATATTTTATCTACACGAGTAGGAGCTCTTTACACACAAAGAATTATTTTTAAAGTAAACTTAGATGTCACTGATCAGGAGACAGTATTACAGTTATCTCAAGTAATTCATTCTTCTCAATAATGATCGGAACTTCCGGTTTTAATTTCCTTTTCATTTTAAAGAAAATCTGCAGAAACCCCATGGGTTTGTTGCCCTCCACTTCTGTCCACACTGCAGCCTTGCCATACTTAAAAGGCCACTCTTCCTACTGCACTTTCTTGAATTCCTCAGGGTTCCCCCTCCAGGAACAAGCCTAAGCTTAGTAGATCACCATTCCATAAGCTTCCTGATCACATTGTAGGAGGTGATGGGTATATGTCCATTACTTTGACTGTGGTGATGGTTTCATGGGTATTTGCATTTGTCCGAACATCAAACTGTACACATTAAGTACGCACCGTTTTTGTATCTGCACTATACCTCAACAAAGCTGCTAAAAACATGTAATAGCAATGGACTCGGAGGGAAGCATTATGTCTATATCCCAAATTGTCTGTCTTCCTGTGTATGCCTAAGTTTTATTTTCTGATTTTCTGAGTCTCTTCCATATTTGGGCTGCAAATCACACTAATATTTCAAAGACATAATTTCCCCTTTATTTCTCTGAACTCAGACCACTATATTAAATGTACAATAAATCTTTTTTAAAAAAGATTTCCCGAGCACCCTGTGCCTAACGAGGCTCCTTTCCTGACATTGCCTCCCCAACAATGCCCACGCCCTATCCCCTCCCCACCCACGGTCCTGCTGCTCTGCTTTTCCTCCTGACAAATCTGCTCCTCCAACTCCCTATCTCCCCCCTCCACTAACTTCTACTCCATTTTGAAGACCGGCTTCAATGTCACCTCCTCCTTGGGAGAGGTCTCCGCCAACCCCAACAACCTAACCTAGCCAGGCTCCTCTATGTTCTGGAGCCCCTGGTGTATCCCTCAATCAGCACACTCACCTCATCACCCTGAAATGACCATTTATGTGTCTGTCTTTCTCAAGGAACTAATTGCTGGAAGGCCAAGGCTGTTTTCTTTTGTATCCTTGGTGCCTAGTTCAATGCGCGGCACAAATAGCACCAATGATAATAAGAGTGTCAACTTCTATCTCATGGAAACAAAAAACCCAACCACAATTTTCTGTTCATCAGATCTGCTCTTAGAACTTCTATCTAAATTGGCATCATCATTCCATTGTCCTTTAACGACAAACACCAGTGGCTCCACGTAGTTTAGAGTTCAAACTTCATAGAAATTTTGGCATAGGACCTAACTGGGTTTCCGTATTCTGATTTCCACATATTGGGACGGAAATGCCTATGGGATGTGTGTGCGGTGATGATGGTGGGGGTGGCTCTTCGCAAATGCTCAAAACATTAAAATAAAAAGAGGAGAAAAAACATTCCGAAAATGCTACAACCCAAACCAGAACAGCTGCTAATACAAACAGGCCCCTTCCCAAATGTAAGCAGGTCACAAGTAAAGGCTCACCTCAAAGCAGCCGCAAGCATACTGTTTACTCTCCATGTGGGGCTTAAAAGCATTTTCGTTGATGAACAGGCCCCGAAGCAGAAACATCTAAACCCATGCTAATGCCCAGCAGAGCAGTAACTTCTCTTGATTAATTTACCAGTACTGAAAGCACAAGAAAGAGATCAAACCACGTTCTGTACGAAACAATTAAACAAGCAGCCGATGCCTCCAGGATGGTGTATGTCAGGATGAAAGCCAGTTGGGGTCGAATGAAAAAGCAACAAATATCTTACATTGATTAATGCTTATAGGATTTTTTCCCCTTCAATGTCATAACATTTCACTCAATGGTCAAACCGAAGAGTTTATATAACATTGAAAACAGAAAAAAGTTCCAAAAGCTTAAGAAAATTCAGATGTGTAGTGAGGAGAAAAATCGGGTCAGTTCTTCAGAACCTTCAAAACCGTTTGGCGGAACTCTGAGCAGTCTACTCAAAAATCTTCCCCATGAAATAGCACGGGGGAAAAATCTCATCACCTCCTTTCATCGAAAAATAACTTTGCTACTGCGAGATTTTCTTAATTTACATTATCTAGTCCATCCACAATGTTCAATACTATCTATATAGACTGTTTTGAAAACAGACCCAACATATAGTACAAATGTATCTCTACTTAATTTTTTTAACTGGAATTTAAACCAAACTGATTCTCAAATCAGAATGAACAACAAATATGTTAGTAGTTAGCCCTCAGATTTTCTGAATTAGCTGAATCAATTTTTTAAAACCCAATGAATTTCTTTGTAAGAAGCAGAACTGATTTATATCCTTGTAGAAAAATAACTGAACCAGGCCAGCTAAAAATGTCATCTTGCTGAAAAGTCACAATTTTCTAATTTTAGATCCCCAAGGAACATTTCTTAGGTAATTCAATATTATCTTAATGAATTTACTGGTGTGTTTGGGGGCTACTCCCTACTTGTTTTTCCTAATCTATAAAATGGGGATGATGATGCATGCCTTGCAGGAGTTTAAGATTAAATGGTGTACTAATATATAAAGCATAAATCTTTAAACTCTATCATATTCCCTCCCTCCGCATACACTCAATACCAGTCTATGCTAGATTATTTGCAGAGCATTCCCTCTGCTTAGAATGCAACCCTTTGGAGCTAACTGCCCCCCACGTTTGGGGCTCGCCTCCTCTGTTTTCACAAAGAACTCATGTCTCAGAAGGACTCCTTCACAGGCAGCTTTCAGAGCAAAGATTGTTTGGCAAAGGTTCTCTGGTACATGGAAGACATTATGATACCATTTACTACTTCTGCCGAAAAATTAAAACTGAATCCCTTCACGTTTTCAAATTCTTATGTGGAAACACCACAAAATTTGGAGATACAAACCTGAAAGCTGACTCTTCTACTGACCTTCCCACAATTCTTTCCCTCTTACGAAGATATATGAGCCCAAAGTGCACGGACATTTAGGCATGTTTTCCTACTCACACACTCTGACTCTAATGGGCTCCGATCCCTTATTATTACTAACGGAGAGAATAAATGGGTTGTAGTTGAAGTGAATATAAGTTTCTACTGATGCCCATTTCTGATCTCTTATATGTGTATAGAAACACAAAAACTACTATTCTAAGTCTTCTCAAAGATGGTAACATCCTCCCTTGTCAAAAAATACTTGAAAAACTCCTGGGTGAGATCAGGAAACACAAGGAAGAAGAGTCTCATTTTACAGGGGAAGTAGAGGACTGTAGCACAGACTGAACATGGATTCTCAGTGGGCTCCGGGATTCCCCCAGCTGGATTTAAATGCATCCTATCTAGGGGGCGGAGCAAGATGGCGGAGGAGTAGGAGACCTGGATTTCGTCTTCTCTCAGGAATTCAGCTGGCTAGGGATCAAACCATTCTGAACACCTACAAACTCAACGTAGATCGAAGAAAAGAAGAGCAACAACTCTCTCATCAGAAAAGCGACCACTTTCTGGAAGGTAGGACGTGCGGAGAAGTGAATTCGAGGCGATATTCGGGAGGACAGACGGCGGGGGAGGGGCCTCCGTCGGCCGCTTCTGGCAAGTGATAGAACCACGGAGAACAAAATCGGAACTTTTAGAAGTCTGCTCTGCTGAGGGACGTCACTCCAGTGACTAAGTTGGGGGTGGAACCCTCCAGGACAGTGTGGTCTCAGGACCCTCAGGGTCACAGAAAGACCGGGGGTGCCTGAGTGTGGCCGAGCTCCCAGGTATCGGAGCAGGGAAGCCGGCTGCAGAGGCGGAGCCCAGGCGCGGGCTCTCAGCTCGGGGTGGCCATAAACCGTGATCCGCGGCACAGTCGGGCCCCTGCTCCTCCAGCAGGGACCCAACAAGCGGCAGATCCGGGGAGACTCACCTTCCTCCCCTGGGAGGAGCCGCGCGGGAGTGCACCGCAGGGATCTGCTGGGTTTGGAGACTCCACCCGGGGTCGGGTGCCAGACACAGAAACGCGCGGTCACAGGCCGGGTGAGCACGGAGTGCGGCCGGAGACCGCGGAGACGGGAGTGACTGACGGCTTTTCTCTGGGGGCTCACTGGGGAGCGGGGCCCCGAGTTCTCGGCTCCTCCGGGGCAGAGATTGGGAGGCCGCCATTTTCACTCTCCGCCTCCAAAGCTGTACGGAAAGCTCGCAGGGAACAAAAGCCCCAGAGAGCAAACCCGAGCCGATTACTTAGCCGGGAGGGGGCAAGGGCGGGGCACTTCCGCCTCCGGCAGAGACATTTGGAAACCACGCAACAGGCCCCTCCCCAGAAGATCAGCGAGAACAGCCAGCCAAGACCAAGTTTACTGATCAATGAGAATGGCAGAACTCCAGCGACAGGGGAATACTGCACATAGAATTCATGGCTTTTTCACCATGATTCTTTAGTCTTTCAAAGTTAATTTTTTTTTAACTTTTTTTCTTTTTGAATTTTTCTTTTTCCCTTTTTTCAACCAACATCTTATCAATCCCTTTTTTAAAAAAAAAATTTATTTTTCATTTTTAGAGTCATATTCTCTCCCTTCATAGTAGCTACCCATATTTTTGGCTTATATATATAAGTTGTTCTCTCTTTAAAATTTTGAGATAGTTTCTTCTAACAGATTAAAATATACCCTAAATCTCTAGTATAGGGTGTTTTCTATTCCCCTGCCTGATCACATCCTCTCCCTTTTTTTTTCTTTTTTTAATCCTCTTCTTTCTTTTTTCAAACAACTTATCAATTCCTTTTATAAAATTTTTTATAATTTCCATCTTTACAGTCATATTCCATCCCTTCATCATATCAACCCTTATTTTTGTACATATATAAGTTTTTCTTTCTTTAAAATTTTGGGAGGGACTTTCTTCTAAAAGACCAAAATACACCCCAAATCTAGTGTGTGGCACTGATCTATATACCAGCCTGATCATATTTGATCACATTCTGGTTTTTTGTTGTTGTTGTTGTTTTGTTTGCTTTTGTTTTTATCTTTATCTTTTTCTTTTTCTTTTTTCTCTCCTTCCCTTTCTTTTCCCACTGCTTCAGGTCTTTTCTGATTTGTTTAGAGTATATTTTCTGGGGACGTTGTTACTCTGCTAGCATTTTGATCTCTCATTAATCTATTCTCCTCTGCACAAAATGACAAGACGGAAAAAATCACCTCAACAAAAAGAACAAGAGGTAGTACCGACTGCCAGGGACCTACTGAATATGGACATTAGTACGATGTCAGATCTAGAGTTCAGAATCATCACTTTAAAGATACTAGCTGGGCTTGAAAAAAATATGGAAGTTATTAGAGAAACCCTTTCTGGAAGAGTAAAAGAACTAAAATCCAACCAAGTAGAAATCAAAAAGGCTATTAATGAGGTGCAATCAAATATGGGGGTGCTTACTGCTAGAATAAATGAGGCAGAAGAGAGAATCAGTAATATAGAAGATGAAATGATGGAAAATAAAGAAGCTGAGAAAAAGAGAGATAAACAACTACTGGATCACGAGGGCAGAATTCGAGAGATAAGCGATACCATAAGACGAAACAACATTAGAATAATTGGGATCCCAGAAGAAGAAGAGAGAGAGGGGCAGAAGGTATAATGGAGCAAATTATAGCAGAGAACTTCCCTAATTTGGGGAAGGAAACAGGCATCAAAATCCAGGAAACACAGAGAACCCCTCTCAAAATCAATAAAAATAGGTCAACACCCTGACATCTAAGAGTAAAACTTACGAGTCTCATAGACAAAGAGAAAACCTGAAAGCAGCTCGGGAGAAGAGATATGTAACCTACAAGGGTAGAAACATTAGATTGGCAACAGACCTATCCACAGAGACCTGGCAGGCCGGAAAGGACTGGCAGGATATATTCAGAGCACTAAATGAGAAAAATACGCAGCCAAGAATCCTATATCCAGCTAGGCTGTCATTGAAAATTGAAGGAGAGATAAAAAGCTTTCAGGACAAACAAAAACTAAAGGAATTTGCAAACACAAAACCAGCCCTACAGGAAATCTTGAAAGGGATCCTCTAAGCAAAGAGAGACCCTAAAAGCAACATAGACCAGAAAGGAACACAGACAATATACGGTAACAGTCACCTTACAGGCAATACAATGGCACTAAATTCCTATCTTTCAATAGTTACCCCGAATGTAAATGGGCTAAATGCCCCAATCAAAAGACACAGGCTATCAGACTGGATTAAAAAACAAGACCCATCGATATGCTGTCTGCAAGAGACTCATTTTAGAACCAAAGACACCCTCAGATTGAAAGTGAGGGGGTGGAAAACCATTTACCATGCTAATGGACACCCAAAGAAAGCTGGGGTGGCAATCCTTATATCAGACAAATTAGATTTTAAACCAAAGACTGTAATAAGAGATGAGGAAGGACATTATATCCTACTTAAAGGGTCTATCCAACAAGAAGATCTAACAATTGTAAATATCTATGCCTCTAACATGGGAGCAGCCAATTATATAAGGCAATTAATAACAAAATCAAAGAAACACATCGACAACAATACAATAATAGTGGGGGACTTTAACACCCCCCTCACTGAAATGGACAGATCGTCTAAGCAAAAGATCAACAAGGAAATAAAGACTTTAAATGACACACTGGACCAAATGGACTTCACAGACATATTCAGAACATTCCACCCCAAAGCAACGGAATACACATTCTTCTCTAGTGCCCATGGAACATTCTCCAGAATAGATCACATCCTAGGTCATAAATCAGGTCTCAACCCGTACCAAAAGATTGGGATCATTCCCTGCCTATTTTCAGACTACAATGCTTTGAAACTAGAACTCAATCACGGGAGGAAAGTCGGAAAGAACTCAAATACATGGAGGCTAAAGAGCATCCTACTGAAGAATGAATGGGTCAACCAGGAAATTAAAGAAGAATTAAAAAAATACATGGAAACCAATGAAAATGAAAACACAACTATTCAAAATCTTTGGGAAGCAGCAAAGGCAGTCCTAAGAGGAAAGTATATAGCAATACAAGCCTTTCTCAAGAAACAAGAAAGGTCTCAAGTACACAACCTAACCCTACACCTAAAGGAGCTGGAGAAAGAACAGCAAATAAAGCCTAAACCCAGCAGGAGAAGAGAAATCATAAAGATCAGAGCAGAAATCAATGAAATAGAAACTAAAAGAACAGTAGAACAGATCAACGAAACTAGGAGCTGGTACTTTGAAAGAATTAACAAGATTGATAAACCCCTGGCCAGACTTATCAAAAAGAGAAGAAAAATGACCCAAATCAACAAAATCATGAATGAAAGAGGAGAGATCACAACCAACACCAAAGAAATACAAACAATTATAAGAACATATTATGAGCAACTCTATGCCAGCAAATTAGATAACCTGGAAGAAATGGAGGCATTCCTAGAGATGTATCAACTACCAAAACTGAACCAGGAAGAAATAGAAAACCTGAACAGACCTATAACCACTAAGGAAATTGAAGCAGTCATCAAAAATCTCCCAACAAACAAAAGCCCAGGGCCAGATGGCTTCCCAGGGGAATTCTACCAAACATTTCAAGAAGAATTAATACCTATCCTTCTGAAACTGTTCCAAAAAATAGAAATGGAAGGAAAACTTCCAAACTCATTTTATGAGGCCAGCATTACCTTGATCCCAAAACCAGAAAAAGACCCCATCAAAAAGGAGAATTACAGACCAATATCCCTGATGAACATGGATGCAAAAATTCTCACCAACATATTAGCCAATAGGATCCAACAGTCCATTAAAAGGATTATTCACCACGACCAAGTGGGATTTATCCCTGGGCTGCAAGGTTGGTTCAACATCCGCAAATCAATCAACGTGATACAATACATTAACAAAAGAAAGAACAAGAATCATATGATCCTCTCAACTGATGCAAAAAAAGCTTCTGACAAAGTACAGCATCCTTTCTTGATCAAAACTCTTCAGAGTATAGGTATAGAGGGTACATACCTCAATATCATAAAAGCCATCTATGAAAAACCTACAGCGAATATCATTCTCAATGGGGAAAAACTGAGAGCTTTCCCCCTAAGGTCAGGAACGCAGCAGGGATGTCCACTATCACCACTGCTATTCAACATAGTATTGGAAGTCCTAGCCACACCAATCAGACAACAAAAAGAAATCAAAGGCATCCAAATTGGCAAAGAAGAAGTCAAACTCTCACTCTTTGCAGATGATACGATACTTTATATGGAAAACCCCAAAGACTCCACCCCAAAACTGCTAGAACTCATACAGGAATTCAGTAAAGTGGCAGGATATAAAATCAATGCACAGAAGTCAGTGGCATTCCTATACACCAACAACAAGACAGAAGAAAGAGAAATTAAGGAGTCAATCCCATTTACAATTGCACCCAAAACCATAAGATACCTAGGAATAAATCTAACCAAAGAGACAAAGGATCTGTACTCAGAAAACTATAAAATACTCATGAAAGAAATTGAGGAAGACACAAAGAAATGGAAAAACGTTCCATGCTCATGGATTGGAAGAACAAATATTGTGAAGATGTCAATGCTACCTAGAGCAATCTACACATTCAATGCAATCCCCATCAAAATACCCTCCACTTTTTTCAAAGAAATGGAACAAATAATCCTAAAATTTGTATGGAACCAGAAAAGACCCCACATAGCCAGAGGAATGTTTAAAAAGAAAAGCAAAGCTGGCAGCATCACAATTCCGGACTTCCAGCTCTATTACAAAGCTGTCATCATCAAGACAGCATGGTACTGGCACAAAAACAGACACAGATCAATGGAACAGAATAGAGAGCCCAGAAATGGACCCTCAACTCTATGGTCAACTAATCTTTGACAAAGCAGGAAAGAATGTCCAATGGAAAAAAGACAGTCTCTTCAACAAATGGTGTTGGGAAAATTGGATAGCCACATGCAGAAGAATGAAACTGGACCATTTCCTTACACCACACACAAAAATAGACTCCAAATGGTGGAAAGACCTCAATGTGAGACAGGAGTCCATCAAAGTCCTAAAGGAGAACACAGGCAGCAACCTCTTTGACCTCAGCCGAAGCAACTTCTTCCTAGAAACATCGCCAAAGGCAAGGGAAGCAAGGCAAAAATGAACTACTGGGACTTCATCAAGATAAAAAGCTTTTGCAAAGCAAAGGAAACAGTCAACAAAACCAAAAGACAACCGACAGAATGGGAGAAGATATTTGCAAATGACATATCAGATAAAGGGCTAGTATCCAAAATCTATAAAGAACTCATCAAACTCAACACCCAAAGAACAAAGAATCCAATCAAGAAATGGGCAGAAGACATGAACAGACAGTTTTCCAAAGAAGACACCCAAATGGCCAACAGACACATGAAAAAGTGCTCAATATCGCTCGGCATCAGGGAAATCCAAATCAGAACCTCAATGAGATACCACCTCACACCAGTCAGAATGGCTAAAATTAACAAGTCAGGAAACGACAGATGTTGGCAGGGATGCGGAGAAAGGGGAACCCTCCTACACTGTTGGCGGGAATGCAAGCTGGTGCAGCCACTCTGGAAAACTGTATGGAGGTTCCTCAAAAAGTTGAAAATAGAGCTACCATATGATCCAGCAATTGCACTACTGGGTATTTACCCCAAAGATACAAAAGTAGGGATCCGAAGGGGTACGTGCACCCCGATGTTTATAGCAGCAATGTCCACAATAGCCAAACTGTGGAAAGAGCCAAGATGTCCATCGACAGATGAATGGCTAAAGAAGATGTGGTATATATATACAATGGAATATTATGCAGCATCAAAAGGAATGAGATCTTGCCATTTGCAATGACGTGGATGGAACTGGAGGGTATTATGTTGAGTGAAAGAAGTCAAACAGAGAAAGACGTGTATCATATGATCTCACTGATAGGAGGAATTCTTAATCGCAGGAAACAAACTGAGGGTTGCTGGAGTGGGGGGTGGGGTGGGAGGGATGGGGTGACTGGGTGATAGACATTGGGGCGGTTATGTGCTCTGGTAAGCGCTGTGAATTGTGCAAGACTGTTGAATCTCAGATCTGTACCTCTGAAATAAATAATGCAATATATGTTAAGAAAAAAAAAAGAAGAAGAAGAAGGTGGCAGGAGGGGAAGAATGAAGCGGGGGAAATCAGAGGGGTAGACGAACCATGAGAAACAATGGACTCTGAAAAACAAACAGGGTTCTAGAGGGGAGAGGGGTGGGAGGATGGGTTAGCCTGGTGGTGGGTATTGAGGAGGGCACATTCTGTATGGAGCACTGGGTGTTATGCACAAACAGTGAATCATGGAACACTTCATCTAAAACTAATGATGTAATGTATGGGGATTAACATAAGAATAAAAAAAAATCTGAAAAAAAAATGCATCCTATCTAAGAAGCTCTGGTCACAGAGGTATTTTGAAAGCACAGGCAGAAAAGCTGGAGATGATACCACAATGTTGAGTATAGAATTAAGAAATACGTGTGAATTATTCCACAGTGATTTTGACTCTGGTTGTAAAAAAAAAAAAAAAAAAGGCTTTCACTTTGGACCTGTTTATACAGCTCAGTCTTAAATGTACTTCTCTCTAAATACTCTTCAGCTGGAATGGTCTGATTTTTAGCTATTGAGGAAACGTTTCACTGCTATTGTTATGGAGGCATATATAACATCTGTCCAGGAGAGAGAATGTGCTGATAAAGTTCCCTTTCAGTACCTGATCATCAGGATCTCCAACAAGTGAGCAGGGAACATTGTAGACTCAACCTGGGTTAATTTTTTTCTAACTATAATGAAATTTCACAAATATTTGAGCACCTATATAGTACACAAAGTGACCTCAAATACTTTAAATAATAAATACTAAAAAAGAGATCATTATGTGTACAAAAAGGGACTGTAAACAAGCCCTAGTTCAAATTCAAATTCTTTTAACAGCTTCATTACTTTATTTGCCTGTGTGCTACCCCCTTCTTATTTCCCAGGTTAAATAACCAAGAAAGATGCCCAGGCCCTGTCATCCATTCTGGGTTAAGTTTCTGTCAGTATGCAAATTCCTACAGCCTCAATGTTCTGTACAAGTCTTCCTTGTTATCACTGGAGTTGTTTTTACGGTTTTAGTCTTGAGTGGGCTTTTACCATTAGTTCATCGAGAATGTCATTAAGCATGTCAATTTCAGCTGGAAAAATGAGGAATACAAATGGCACCATCTGGATTTTAAAGTCTTTTCTGAAGAATATTTGCTGTGGAGGATCCTCTTGGGTACTGAATGGCATTTTTACAAAGGTTCATGGCAGAAGAATGAGAAGTCACCCCTAAGGAATCCAGAGTATGGTGAAAACAATATAGGGGACAAACGTAGGATTTAGTCAGCCTTATGCCTGGCATTCTGTCAAACCCAGGGACATCTATTCTTACACTATTTCTTTTTTACTAAAATATCCTTTTTGGCATGGGCACGCGTGCACACACACACACACACACACAAAATAACCCTAGGAAACAAGTAGAGGATGAAACTCAGGTATCTATTTGTTTGCTTAAAAACAATCTTATTTTTAAAAGCATAAGCAATAAAGTTCTACTGGCGTTAGAAATTAATCCTGGCACTTACTTCATTCATGTGATATTCACTTCATTCCTTAAATATGATGCCATTACCCTATCTTTGTATCAGCTATATCTTGGCTGAATTCATATTTATCTCTATGTGAAAACACCCCAGTACATCCCCAGTCACCAGGAAAATTCCACACTCAGTCACAGAGCAGAAATGGAGTTCAGAGCAGAGATGGACTTAGATGAAGCAAATGAGATATTCTAAGTCCTCGTGAGATAGTCCTGAAAATGATGTCAGATCAAATGCAAGCATCTCCTGTCTGGTTTTTAGAACCAAAACAGCATATAAATAAAGACAAGTTAATTGTACAATTTGCCTTAAATTCTAGGCTGGCTTCCCTGTCACTGAGCATGATACTTCCCATTGATATCCATCAGCTTGCAGCATAACGCACATGGCTCGTCATTAGCCTCAGAAGAATAAGTGGGGAAGTGAATTATGTACTATCAACACTCCCACCTAATCCCTACAATTCCCAAGCCAACTCAGAGCAGGTGGGTCCCTTACCCTAGTGCTGTCCTACAGATACATACTCCTCTCGAACATATAACACAACCAGAAAATCACTATAGCTTTCTCCAAAGGTGTTAATTTCCCTCCCCCCATCCAGCTTTACTGATATAATTGACACGTAACTCTGAGTAAGTTTAAGGCAGACAACAGGCAACATGTTGATTTGGTACGCTGACATACAGCAGAATGATTACCGCCAGCGTGTTCGCTAACAACTGCATCGTATCACATGACTGCTATTTCTTCTCTGTGGAGAGAACATTTAAGGTCCTCTCTCTTAGCAACTTTCAAGTATCCAAGACATTACTGTTAACTCTAAAGACCATGCTGTACATTAGAACTTACTCAACTTACAACTGCAAGTTTCTACTCTCTGACCAACACCTCCCCTTCTCCCTTCTCCCCAGCTGCTGGTCATCGTCATTTTAGTCTCTCTTTCTAGGAGTTCGGCTTTCTCAGATTCCACGTATAAGTGATATCATACAGTATTTGTCTTTCTCTGACTTCACAATTTCCCTTTGTATGGTCTGCAGGACATGAGACCATATTCTTCAAAAATATATCTAAAGTTCTTTCCTTTGAAAATGCAACCTAACAAAGATAAGAAAACTCCAGTATTCCCCTCTGGATGAACTCACTTTTGGTTTTATGGCATGCCTTGTAAGGAGCTTGTTATTGCAAATACTGCCTGGGGCAGGTTACTCTCAACCACAGTGGCTTTTGAGATTTCTAACTAAGGTCACATAACAAGGACACAGCTGAGTTGGGATCAGTAATGCCATCTGGATTCTCAGTCTAATTATCAGCCTGTTAATATCAGTGATGGAACTGATCTCATAATCTCAAAATATGGAACCATGTGTATACAAATGGAAGTTCTGCCCTTCCTCCAGCTTAGTCCTTTCAAAAGGGCCAAGGAAGTGCATTCTAAATGAAATGTCCAGAAACACATTTGTATGTCCAGCATGCACTTCCCACTAGCATCTCTGACCCCACAAACCTGCATATCTGGCTGATGCACACATCTAGGGGAGGCAGGTAAGAGCAGGTAGGAGGGTGAATGCAAGTCTCACCGTTTATTTTACTATGGATGAAAACAGATGAGAATGAAGAAAAATATTCTGCCCCCAGCTTCAGGGCTAAATCACATCTACTGCCTTCACAGCAGTTTATCAGCTGAGGAATCAGAAAGAATTGGGCAGTTGCCCAAGAAAATTCATACTTGGGGTGAATGGACTGCAGGCTTTTCCCTCTTGCGGGATCAAGGCACATATTGGAGGATGTTGGTTTACAAAAATTACTAAACCAGAGCCACAGTAGGAGATAACTAATGACTTTAAAAGTTTCTGCTATTCTAAAAGACAGTATATACTTTTTCTTTCATAAGTAATAGATGTAGTCACAGGATTAACTTACATCCTACAACATTTCAAAAACTTGCCTTATAATCTGCAATATGCTTTCCAAGGACATTCCATCAATGAATAAATCAACTGTTAACTGATGGTGTACATGTTCCTCAGAGGACATTCACCTCATTCATCCATATAGGTTTTCATAACTAATTAGCATTCTTGCTAAGGTTCAGAAAAACTCAGCAACAGGTGAAGTGGATGAAATTGATCAGCGTGCTGAAAGCCTCAGAACAAATCACTGCAGAAGTCTTTCAGTGGTGCTGCTTGACACCTCAAGACACATTTGTCTGATGTTTCTTTAAGCTTTTCCAGTCCCACATCTGTCAGAACCTGATGCAACTTCCCCCATTACAAATGAAAAATGTGACTGGTAAATTCCATATGTAAAAGTGAAGCAATGTTCCCAGATTTTGTGGCCATCCACAATGGGAGCAAGTCCTATTATCTCCTCTAAATCATCAAGCTTATTCTCTGTGCTTCCTTTATGTGACCAGACCATCCACAACTCCGCTAGAATCCTACCAGAATTTCTCCTTCGTGACACCATCTCCTTTCATTATTACTCTCCTAAGGCTGCCACCACAAAATGCCATAAACTGGTTGGCTTAAAACAGAGAAATGTATTGTCTCACAGTCCTGGAGGCTAGAAGTCTTAGGTCAAGGGCTGGGTAGGTTCCTTCTGAGCACTGTGAGGGAGAACCGTTCCATGCCTCTCTCTCGGCTCCTGGTGGTTTGGTAGCAATCTGTGGCATTCCTTGGCTTATAGAAACCTTACCCCGATTCCTCCCTTCATCTTTACATGGTGTTCTCCCTGTGTGTCTGGGTTCAAGTTTCCCCTTTATAAAAGAGGAGTCCTATTGGATGAGAGACACAATTCAATCCATAACACCCCTACATCTTCCACCTCTTTGGAAATCTACCTCCCAAAATGGAACCTGCCTCCTCCAGGAAAGCCCCCCTCCACTCTCGTGTGCACTACACCTTGTCTCACATTCCAGATCCTTGAGATTGAGAAGGACAGCAGTGGCCTTCTCTTAAACCTCCAAAGGCCATTTCCAAACCAATGCTTCTTCCACCTGCTCTAAAAATCCCGGGTTATGAGGTCCTGATGCATATTCCTCAGAGTAAATGTCTAAAAAGATACACCACCAATAAGAAAAGTCAGGGGGATTCAAATAAGTCAAAGCCTTGGTTTCTAATTAGTCCCCACCTTGTCAGGCAATTATCTGGTGATGAAACACGTGTGTGTCCCTCTTTGTTATCTGCTTTAGACACATGGTCGTTGCTGACATTAACCATGTATTTTACATAGGTACCTCATCTTATATACCTCATATGCACATCGAGGAATTTGACTCTTAGAAATACCTCTAACTAAGGTTGCTGAGATTTCTGTCGATAATTGTCTAGACCTCCTGAGTGTCTACAACAAAAAAATGAGAGGAAGGCAGGCACCTGCCCTCGGTATGGTGGACCTGGGTTCAGGCATCTCCAGAGCCTTGGCAAAACTCACAAATCCAATGGGGCAGATCCAGCCTCAGAATACAATTCTCCTGATTTCTGGGCCCAGTGCCCTTCCTGGCATAGACATGTCATGACATCGGGCCCTCATTTTGTAAAAGTTGCATTTTAGTTGAATCAATAATTAAACTTTCCTAAGCTTTTAAATTTAAGAACTAAAATTTTGCTTGAGTGTATGTTTCAGCTATCTTAGAGACACTTCTATTCTGGACACTCTGCTCATTAACTGCTAATTACTACCAAGGGAGATCATCACTCCCAATATTTTGAGACACTAAGCAACAATCTGATTTCAACTTCACACATCATCAGCATTCTTAGAATGTTAAATTTACATCCAGTACTCATCCAGATTTCCGTGATTTTCTAGAATTAGTTGATTTTTAAACTATTTTTTTCAGACAAACTAAAATATGAGAACTCATTTTATTCTTTAAAAAAGTTATTTTCTTATGTAGTTCTGAAAAACGGTATGTGTAACTGTCTGATTTTTAAAACAGATTTACAATAGCTATATTTAAGAAAGGTGAATAAGCACAGTCTTATGGACAGAAAGGAATACTTAAATACTGGCTTTCTTGTTTTGGCCAAAGTGTCTGAGAATCTCACATTTCTCAGCCTTCTAGGATAAAATCTAAAGGTCTACACGATATAATTACTTGACATTTTATATCAATCACTCACACATCAAATTAGCTTTCAGATTAATCCAGTTGGACTAAACATCTATTTGTATACTAGAAACTCCTATAGCTGAATATCTCTTTAGCCAAATCAACAAATAGGAGATTCATTGTCTTTCCTGCCAACTTGGACTTGCTTTCTATAATCCCTCTTGTGGGTATTACAATGACCACCCACTCCACCGAGCCCCACAGTGAAGCCATCTACAACTTCTCCTGCCTCCCCCTTGGATCTTCAACCTGATTTTGTCTCCTAGATTTCCCTGAGGTCCATCTATTTTGATCAACCCCACTATCATAGTATCAATTCAGACCTTCCTCACCTCTGCTGTTATATCCCCATCCTCCCTGGTGCTACATCGCTTTCCACCAATGATCTCCTCCTTCTGGTCTCCTTAGCTCTTCAACAGTGAAATTTGGAAACCAAAACAAACACTTCTGGTTATCTTTTCTGCAAAACAAACCATCTCTTTATTGAGGATGAGCAACATAGGTGGCCCCTAATGCTCTGTCCATTGTAGTATACTGCAGGGGTCCAGTGGATACTTCCAAAGATTACTATTCTTTGGCACTTTAGTACACATTTCTTCTGTTCACTTGGATTCTGCATTTCACATTATTTTTCCCCAGTTGCACTGAGTATGCATTTTCCAAGCTGTATCTCATTTTTTATTTCCTGCCCATATTTTTAATCTCCTGAAGGTATAATATTTCTGTCCTTCCAGGTTTTTGAAATCTCCTCTGATTTGGGATCATCTGCCAACTTCATTAACATGAAGTTTATTTCTCCTAAAATAAAATGGGATACAGTATACAAATCCCAATAACATCAAGCTACAAGTGGTAACCTTGCCATTTATGTTACATTTTATTTACTGTCTCTCTACTATTTTCCATCTGTGTGGCTCTCCTCCAAGCCAAGTTGGACTTGTTTTGCAGTGGAAATGGGTCAAAAAGTACTGTAAAAAAATAAGAAAAAGAAAACCTCCTTCCACACTATACAAAGGCTGTTCTCAACTAGTTTACCTAGTTATAGAGCAAGAAGGTATCAGCTGTAGGTTTCACTCTTTAAACTTTCTGTTCCCATTTTAATATAATTTGACTGAGGGAGAAAAGAATTTCTCTTGCAAGTGAGCACATAAGGTTAAGAAGCTCTATTCAGGATAAAGGAGGAGTCAGGTGGGATGGGGTGAAGGCCTCTGATGGGCAAGCAGCAGTCGCTCCCACTGCGTCCCTAACGCACCGCCAAGATGCCTGGAGACCCGTGGTAGCAAGCACCGCGGAGGAGAGGCATTCCTGCATTCAGGCTCTGACCAGGAAGGCATCATTCAGATATTTGAGAGAAACTCCAGGCGATTTCCTTCCCCTCCTTAAATGCATGACGCGACTCTCCTGCTCCAGAAGTTCAAGAGAAAAGGCAGAGTTTTTACTCACCAATTCTCTCTTTCCCTCCCGTGCTCACCAGCCAGGTAAGAAGTCTACTTACCATGATGAGTCCAATTGCCAGCTCGCTCATTTACGCTAGTTTTGGACCTCAAAAGTTTTGTGTTTTCATGCTTCTTTTTAAAAAGAAAACCAGTATTCACATATCCTGTGCTGAACAGCTGTAACAGATGCAGCCTTATCTTGCCACCTCATTAGGAGAAACAAACAACTATAAATCTTGTATCACATCCAGAAAGTTGTCAGCTTGAAACAAAAGCTGGCAGGGAGCCAAGTGGCATGCGCCCTTGATTCCAGTCTTTTTGCCTCTAGTTCTTACATATGTAAATTGAGAAACTGTTAGCAGAAGCAAGCCAGCTAAAAACAGATGTGTTTAGGGTACACAGACACATTTGAGGGGCCCTCCAGGCCCGGCCCCCTCCCCACCCTTCACCACAAATCCCTTCTCCTTCCTATTCTGTGTCCTCCCCCAACACCCACTCCCTCTGCCTCCCCACCTTCCTCCCAACACAACACATTTTTATCATTTACTCCTGGCTAAGTTCTCATGCCCCGCCATGGTGGTAGACCTCAGAATGAAAATACAGGATATAACAAAATGCCACAGCCCTACAACCTTCCTAAAGATTAAACCATCGCAACTATCAGAAAAAGAGATGGCGGAGGAGGAGCAGAAGACTGTAAGATCAGACAAGGCAATAGGGACATCACGCCTGTGTTCCAGATTTGCAGCCAGTGCCCTTTACTTGTGAGAAATCTCTGGGATATGGGAGTATAAATCCCAGCCCCCCGCTTACTCTGGGCTGGGAGGCATGGGGGTCATCTTGGACTCAACTCGGCTTTTCTCATGGATAAGATGGAAATATACTTCTGAAATCAGAGGGCTGATCCACAGATTAAATGAGCTAGCACTCCTGATGCTCTTGGCCCAGGGTAAGACACAGTCCTCAGATTCAGCAACTGGTACCACTATTTAGGGAAAGTGTTGTCTGGTCTCTGCAAGTGAATGTGATGGTCCCTAGGGGAAGAGTCTGCAGTGGGTTACTTCTAGAAAGGAGGTTCTACCTGAGCAGTGGTAGACCAACAGCTAACTCATTCTTGTTGGTCAAACCAGAAAGGATTGTCTTAACTTGGGATTTTACAAAATAACCAAGAGAACTGGCTCGGGCCCAGGTGGGTATAGTTTTTAAAAACTGCACACAAGTACAAGATGCAATTTCTTGGGTGTGAGTTTTGGCTCAGGCTTGAGTAATCTGCATTACCTTTGTGAGAGTCTGTTTCCTCATATTTCAACTTGGGGTAAAGACCCACACCCTTCCTTGCTCACCCTTTTCTCACTCTTCAAAGTGCTTCTGCCCCATCACACACCAAAACTTCCCTCCTGCCTGATGGACACCATGACATCACTACTCCAGCACTTAGGTTATCTCAGCGGACTTTGACCCACACCTCTAAACACTGAAAACCTCTCCCCACTTTGCCTTGACGGGGTATCTCATTTGCTGGTTTGTCTTCTTTACACTTGTTAGTCCACATTCCCTGGCGCTCTAGGTCAGGCGTATCTACACAGCATACACTCTGATCCACTTCTATGATCGACTACAGTCTCCATGTTGAGAACCACCTAGACAAGGGGTCAGAAGACCCAGGGGTCAAATCCAGCCCACTGCCCATTCTCATGACTAAGTCGTACTGGAACACAGCCACCTGTATGGCCCACGGAGAACTGACATGCAGAGAGACTGTGAAGTCTGGGATATTTACAATCTGGCCCTTCACGGAAAACGTTTGGCAGCCCTTAATGCAGGTTGTGTCCCCGGTCACACCTGTATTTGTGACTCCAGCTCATCATGCAGTCACCATGTCTCACAGGCCACTCTCCAAGTGTCTCCAAGTGACCATTCCACCTATAAGCATCTCACCCTCGTGTTGCACTCAGAGCTGATGGAAACAGGACCCACACCCAGAAACATGGGGTGCATCCCGAAAGGGGCCTTCTTTAACCACATCCATCTGTGACAGTTAGGCCATCCTTGCTCCTGCTGTCAAAATCCCTAGCCTGGCCCTGAGCCCACTGTTGTCCAGCCATCGCCCAGGCTACCATTCACCCCCCTTGGAAGAATGCACATATTTCCTGTTTTCCTTGCTCTCCTCACTCACCTCCTCTCATTCATCCTCCCCCTCCCATCAGTTATCTTCCTAACTTAAAAATTTCCAACTTTTATTTCTCACTCAATGTCTTCTAAGACATGGCCCCTAATTCTTCAGGGACATCTAAACTTGTGTCTCCCTTCACATCCAACACTCTAGCTAGCCACCAACCAGCAGCCTAGGATTTCCAAGAGGGAAGATCCAATACCCACCTTCTAGTGGGGGAATGAAACCACGTAACTCAGTAAATGAAATTACATTTTAGGTGTTGTGCTAGAACCCAGGTCAACCACATTTTCTTGAGGCTCCTTGACTATCAGAAAGAACTGATCACTCATTCTTTTCTGCCACCACTGCACCTTGATCTGACCTCTGTTAGAAAGCTTATCACAATGGCTCATGATGATTTGTTACGTTCTGTCCCCTCGACTGAGGGTAAGAGCTGCTTTAAGCAATCCTGAGGCTCCCATATCTCACCCATTGGTAGCATGTAGTAGGCGCTCAATAAATGTTTGTGAAGACCCCACATGCTTTGTAAACAGCAAAGTACTACATGAGTACCAGCTGGAAAAGAGACAAACCTATGCTCCTTAACGTCTTATGTTCAGTTTACTCTCAACTTCCGATCCTACAGGCACCGAAAAAAAGGGGAAAAAAGCCCTTGGCTAAGAACTTAATCGAGTTCTCACAGATACGCTTTCCAAGTGTTATTTCAGCAATGGGCCTGGTTCCAGTCCCAGCTGGACACAGAAGCCTTTCCAAGTAGTACTAACCAGGAACAGAAATGGGGACCAGGATGGGGAGAAGGGAATTAGGAAGGAAGGTGATGCTTCATGTACACAGCACCTCACAACCAATACTGAAGTTTATCCAATCAAACTTCATTTCTGAATGTGCACCACATGTTGGGCATTCTGTTTGTGGTCCTCAAAGTAAGCCTGGTAAAAGAGGACTAAAAGAAGAAATTTAACGTGAAAAGAAAGTTAGAGGGTAACTTGATCTTGTTTGTTCATTGGGAAAAGGCAATGTTACAAAAGAGGTAACCAGCTGCTCCCCATCTCCAATGGAGAAAAATCAAAAGGGAAAGGGGTTAAGCTGTGCCATAAGGTACTGAAATTAGGTAGAAGGAATAATTTGCTGACATCAAAGGGTATTAAACACTATTCGTGGTTTACAATTTTATTGTCAGGAGGTCCTTAAACAGAGAGCATCTGGGCAGTGGTAGCTGAAGAAAGGAGATGGAACAGGTAAATTCTCAAGCTACTTCTTTGGACCACAAGTGATATATATATATTTTTTTTTTAAATGGGCCCATGGACAAAATAGATTAAGTGACTCAATACCCACAACTACTATACACCATACACTTTGAAAAAAAAACTATTAAAATCCAGTAAGTGAGAGGGTTGACAAAGTATGAAGAACAGAACAAATAACTACTAAATTATCATGAATTAAAAGGTAAAGATTCCTCATGGAAAGAATATAAGTTTGGAGTCCTCCTGCCCTAGGCTTTCCAGTCTGCATTTGCCATTTATGACCTATTTAACTTTGTGAAAAATGCAATACAGAGTACATCATAAAAAATAAAACACATGCAGGCACATATAGGTACATGCAAACAATAAGTGTTATAAAGAAATAACAGTAGTTGTTTCAGAATGGTGACAACATTAGTGACTTCTATTTCCTTCTTCTTTTTTTTTTCCCCAAATTCAACAATATATACTACTTTTACAGGAGTGGGGAGAAGAAATTGCTCCCTGCCCTCCACCAAAATCTGTCTTGGTTTTCTGGGCAATATAATCTTTCATGCCATTCTTTATTATGCTATAAACTAACTTCTCTGTTAATCAAAACACCTGCTGTTAGTCTGATTATTTCCTTATTAGGCACTGAAGCCTTCCATGACACACATCTCCCACTGTCCATATATCATTGTAAAGGCATGTATAGTTTTCATAGATCCAACCCATTTAATCTTCTCACATGTGGGAAATTACACCTCTGAGATAGAAGAAAAATCATAGTCAACTATAATAATTCTACATTTGGGATGGGAACAAAGGAAGGGTGGAAGTTTTGTACTACATTTTCAATAAATTTTCAATAACTTCCAAATGTTTATGCTTTCCAGGTTTCTTCACACCTGTGGGACAAATCAGCATAATACAATAATACAGGGTATATTTTTTCAGCCATAAGTTACTCCTTTTACTGGAATAAATTATGTACTTTTTCATAATTTTCATCCCTTTGAGACCTGACTGATTGATCCATAAAACACAATATCCATTCTGTTATCATTTAGTTTGTTAGACCAACTCAGCTCCTAGACACACTGGAATCCATTGAAAGGACACAATGAAAAATAAAACATTTCAAGTAAAATACAGTCCCACAGAAAATAAAATAACATTTCTTTAAATGATTCATTTACATCAGTGAATATTCTTGGCATGAACAACATATTAAAAAATAAATTCAGGAGACATTTCATTTATTTATCTTATGTATTAAAACTTAAATAATATCTAGACTTTTGGAACAACAGCAAACAATACTTTGGAGATCATGTAGCCTATCCCTCTGATTTCATAAACAGGAAATGCGGGCCTCAAGTGTGAACAGTTTGCTCAACGTACTGTAGGTGGGCCAGTGATGGAATCACTGTGTGGCCACCACCACGTCTTCTGAGTTCCAGTACGGATGCTTTCCCATCATGCAACGCTGCTCACCTCTGCCCTGACATTGGAAGGACGTGCTGGCAAGGGACGATCAGTACTTCCATTTCCAAACACTATTTTGGGGGTAAAATTTGCTTCATTCCTCTAAGTCCAATGATTGGGAGTAGGGGTTTCTTTCCTCTTGGAAAAGCCCAGTTCTTCGGGCTTGGAAACAAAAAATTGGTTTTATCCTGACATGAGGGAGATAGAGCAGAATGTCTGAGGTGTGTGAGCAGACAAGGGAAGGGAAGGAGGCTGGGAGGTGAAAAGCCAGGAGCCCGGAGAAGTGGAACACAGAGCTGGAGACCTCCCAAGGACAGCAGAGCTGGGAGGATACGCCGCCCACCTATGAAGAAAGTCTAGTTTCCGGTTTTACGTTGTCACCCACAAATCAATCACTTTTATTTTCAGAGGCTAAGGTTTTCTCAGCCTCCGATATAACTGAAATCAAGCTTCAGATGTAGATGTTCACAGTTCTGAGGTATACTCTCCTCTGAGTAGAAAGGACGAATTGGTTGCTGTACACGTAACAATGTGTTTTCCCAGTTGTAAGTGACACCTTCGTATGAGTCACCTAATGAGCCCCATTTCTCATGTGTATGTGTGTATTATGTGAGATTCTGCCACTCATCCCTCCACTTTTTAAGAAAAACCTGATCAGAGTGTTATATGCTACCTTTTGTGAGTCTGATTACACCAACAGGGATATTCCACTAACCATCTGGGTGATGTAAATATCTTACATCGGCTCTCAAGGACTTAGTAACTTTACCCAGAAAAATGAAAATACAAAACTGGATAGAGGTCCCTCCAAATAAAAAGCACTCTGGCCAAAAAAGTCTGGGAAGAGGATGAAGAAAACCATAGGCACAAGGATCCAACTGGATAATATTTTAACTAATATGGCTTCAACCAATTAAACAATAAAAATCCAAGAACTCCTCAAATCTCACCTTACATAGTAAGCTTTTCCCAGATCAGGAAATTGAGCAGGGAGTTACAGTTGGCCTTCTTTACAGCATTCATGTTAGGTCTATTAAACCTGAAAAACTGCAAAGTAAGAATATAGAACAAAGTAAAAAAGCTCAGCCCATAAAGAAAAATCAGCACTGGGTACTATTTGCGAGTCTGCAAGGTAGCGTACCAGCCGAGGCTATAAATTCTGAGAAGGGAAGAAGCTGCTACATGAGCCCCTTTTCACACATTTACTACCTTATAAACACCAGCAGTAAAAGCAGAGACCACCAGTATAAGAGCAGGTAATCCTGACACACACTTGCAAGGCTACCTGACACTTGCAAACCACGATTCCCTTTTGTTCTTCAAAACTAAAAGCAATTTGATGGAGCTGAAGACAAATCTGCCTTAATCTTGATTTTTGCTTTCTAATAATTTAAGTTAGATGTGGGCAGACAAAAATAAGTGTGCAAAGTGCCCGTATACTGTATTCCCTTCTGATATTATGCACGTAAGCACATTAAAGAGTCAGGGGAAAAAAGCCACTGAATTTAATACTTTCTTTCTCATTGCCATTATTAGCATCCTGAACAATTGTTCCTTCATTGTAATTTATGAAGTGCAAAGTAGGATGAGTACCTAAGTCTCTTGTAGGTCTTTTATCATCAATTCTAACTTTTTCAGTTTAACAAAGTCCTCTAAAAGCAAAGGGAAAGAAACAAATCAAACAAAACAAGCCAAACAAGTGTAGGACAGGACCAACTTCATCCAAGCCTTGCTAGGGCGATGACAATAATAATAGTAATAATAATACCAAACCAGGAGAAAGATCCAGATTCAACGTAATGATACAGTAAGGTGGACTCAGACCTGAATTCTGATCCTAAACTGTCTACGTGTAAAATACCGGACAAAGTACTTACTCCAGCTCAGTGGGAATATGGAGGCCTGCGCTGAGGGTTGCTAATTGGGGTCAAATGAGAACACAAGAAAGCACCTCCACAGTGCCTGGTCTGGCCACACTGCAGGCATCTCACCCCTTCCCTTCCTAGTTTTCTATAGGACAGAGGCGCCAAGGGGCACGGGGCGAGTGAGAGAACAGAGCAGAAATCAAAGCAAGGTCACCTTGATCCTGCCTTACAAGGTAATAAATAAATATGCTTAGTTTATAGTCCTAACACAGAAAGAGAAAATGAGGAAGAGCATGGGGGAATCAAGAGAAGCAATTCAAGGGCATGGTCTTGTAAGGGGAGCTCAAACTGACTGAAATCTTGTGTAAGGTCGGCACGGAGGTTATATGAATGCAACAGGAAGAGCCCCCATGTGACAGGGCCCAAAACGAAGTGACATTTGCATTCTGAGGGTTTTCCGAGGTAGTATTAACAGCAGTCACCTCCCAGGGAGAATGCAATCACAACTAACTGAACAAGTTTCAGGCACGCGCTTCTGTGCTCACATGTATGTGCTAATCACAAATGTCCCCAACATTCACTGAGGTAGATGCAGTGGGGATGTCTACTTGAAAACTCACAGGTGTGGTGAGAGCACAAGACAGAAGACAGGACAGAAGTGACTCCATTCACACAAAGCCGGGGGACTCGGGACACAGCAGACCCCTTTTCAGACGCTCAGATGCTGCACCCACACAGTTTTCAGATGATCATCTCAGATGTGTGCTATAGCAACAGTGTGATGTAATCCTGACCACACAAAATGTCCATTTTCTCCCTTAGGAACAGACATTTTCTCTGTCCATCTCATGGATCAAAGAAATATCCTTAAGTTATCCTGGGAAGTGGGCGCCTGGGTGGCTCAGTCGTTAAGTGTCTGCCTTCGGCTCAGGTCATGATCCGAGGGTCCTGGGATCAAGTCCCACATCGGGCTCCCTGCTCGGCGGGAAGCCTGCTCTCCCTCTCCCACTCCTGCTGCTTGTGTTCCTGCTCTCGCTGTCTCTCTCTCTGTCAAATAAATAAATAAAATCTTAAAAAAAAAAAAAAAGTTATCCTGGGAAGTAATATGACTCTTAAGTATTGGTGGCTTCTACTCAGAATGGAAGCCCCAGCATAGATAAAATAGAAAAGACATTGGTGTTCCTTTTACTTCTGTTATTAAACAGGTAATGTTATTAGCCAGGTACTGCACTAAGCACCTGACATTTGCATGGATATGTCCATGAGGTAGATGTCCCCACTTCATACAGGAAAAAATGCATGATTCTAGCCAATTCCTTGATGAAGGCCCATAGATGGTAAGTGATAGAGGTCAGATTCAAAGCCAGGAGTGTTTCACTTCAAAATCTTGTTCCTTTTCATCACTATAGTTTCAAAGTTTGTTCACATCAGGAATTTAGATATTGTGAAATTCTAAATAATTATTAGTGATTAGTTTATTAATAAATAGGTTAAATAAATTAATAAATAAGAAATAGTATTCCAAGTTTTGACGTTTCATAAAGACGGTAAAAACAGGTTTTGGTCTTAACTAAATCCAGCACGTGGTTCTATTACAGCTGAGCTAAGAGCAGGAAAGAGCCTTGTGGATGACCGAGCCCTCATCATGCCCTGGGGACAGAACTGCAAGGCACGGGAAGCCATGCTTGGCGAGCAGGCCACATACTACGGGTGGGCCTCAATGCTGGGACCAGAGCACAGAGGCCTCAACTCCAGATTCAGGGTCTGGCCAATTTAAGATTTCCATCTGGGGCAGTTTCCCATACACAGACATTGCAGAGTTAATGTTCTATCCATAACTGGGGCAAATTGGTAGGAAATTACAAAGGGGAGCATATTCCCAGTGCTTTGTCATACTTGAGGAAATGAAAGGATTTAAGCATATCTGGCTTGAATAAATATTTTTTCTATAAAAGTTAATCTACAATTACATTTAATGTGAAATATTATATAGAAAAACATCCCACGTGTTTTTGCTGCTGGAGGACTCTTTATAGTTTGTGTTTTATTAGCGGTCCCCCGTGTAAGTCTGAAGAATTCCCTCTGGGGAAGTTTATTCCGGATAATGGCTGACTGTAGCCATGAGCATTTCCAATCAACCAGGACACAGGTTCTCAAGTTGTCTAAAGGCCTGTGCTATTTACTTTTCAGTGTTGCAAAGACAGCTCTTACCATGTGGTGGATGCTTTGGCTTTGACAAGAGAGAATACAAATAATGACAATGACAAAATCACTTCCTTGGTTGTCCACAGCATTGTGTAGTGACTAATGTTTCTGCAAAACTAAAGACAACCAAAAAAAAAAAAAAACCTCCAAACTTCTTCCTGTAATGTTCCAATAAACAATGTTTCTCAGACTACTGAAGTTTGTCATGTAAGGGTTAAGCTTGAATATTTTCCAAGTTTAATGGTTTATCTTGAGAATTCGGGTGACCTTTACACTCTCCACACCACAGAGTTAGGCTAAGTTAGGTATAAATGCTTTTCTCTGAGATCTGAGGGGAAGATGTGCCCCAGATTTTGTGACTTTGCTTACCCCGGGTCTGCACACATGTATTGTACGCACTGTGCCCCAGCTGGAGGAGGATGGGGGTGACATGTTAAAGATACCAGTTTACCGCACTGAAAATCAACACAAAGAGAAAGAAAATCAAGATACACACATGAAGCCATGCCACCCTCCTCCACCTCAGGGCCATTCTCCACGGCTTTTCCTTGGAGAGCCTCCCAACACTCCTGCCTGGTGGCTGGGATGTCCTCCAGACCCCCGAAGCCCTTGCTTTCCCATGAAAAGGACTCCTTGCAAGTGCTCTCAAGCTGAAGAGTAGCCTCCTAAATATGTCCACATCCAAAACCCCAGAACCTGTAAATGTTACCTTATCCGGCAAAAAGGAATTTTGCAGATATAACTAAGGATCTTGAGACAGAGAGATTTTCTGGGGTTATCTGGGTGGCTCTAAATGTCATCACAAATGTCCATAGAGGGTAATTTTACTTTAGAAGAGGAGGCAACATGATGACAGAAGCAGAGGGTGGAGTGATATATTGTGAAGGTGGAAGAAGGGGCCACAAGTCAAGGAATTTATTATTTAGAGAAATCCTTTAGAATTCAGCATCTACCGGAACCTTCAAAAGGCAAGGAAAAGGATTCTCTCTCCCCTGGAGCCTCCAGGACTGTAAGAGAATAGATTTGTGTTGTTTTCAGCTACTCGGTTTGTGGCAGTTGGCAACTGTGACCCCCACCTCCCAGGTGTTGCTCTGCCTGTCCCCCAGCCCCCAGCCCCCCAGCCCCCAAGCCCCGCCACGTTTCATACACAGAGTTACAGAGACACCCTCTGCTGTTCTCGTCTACCTTCTCAAGCATAAGGGTACTTCTGCTCATGTACACAAAACATTATAGTCTATTTTACACAAATCAGAAAATTATTCTCTTTGGAAAATAATTCTCATTGAAGGATTTAAGTAATAAACACCACTGATGACGTTGAGATAAATAAGTCTACAATATTTTACCTTAGCTTTCTAGTAAGTGTATTTCTATCTATACCCCAAGGGTAAACATATGTTCAGCAATAGTATTTGCTTGTCAAGTTATTCTTCCTGAGTTTCAGTTTTCTTACCAGAAAATTGGTGTTGCCATGTGAATGAAATAAACACCACATATAAAACTCCTAGTATAATTCCTGGTACATAATAAGTGCTCAATATGTGCACAGCAAGTGACATTTAGCCATGAGGTCCTCGGGCTGATCTTCTGTGCTCTTTATGGAGATAGGACTTAAGTCAGAAAGCAAATCAGTCTGATTTCTTTCTAGTGTTACCACATGTGGACTTATGCTCTTTTTCCCCTTGGGCTAGTTACTTCTTTGTGCCATGAGAAACAAAAAAGTCATTTATGATGCAGGGACTCAAACAGGAATGAGGACCTGTGGGTATTGTGAACATCAGGAGTAAAACCAGGGTGGAGTGAACGATAGTGAGATGAAGATAAAGCGAGGCTGGAAGCAGTGTCCAGAAGTTAACTGAGCATAAGCACAATGTACCAGTAATAAACTCAGAAAAGCATTCAGCGAGGCAGGGCCAGAATGTCCAGAGCAAGGGCCAGCTAAAGCACCAGGCCATTTGACAGTTCTGGTCAAGCCAAAGGTCACCAGACTGGTCGACCCAGATTTGTCTGCGAGTCATGCCCAGGAGGAGCCTGGCTACCTCAGTCAGACCCTCAGTTGTCTGCCCACAGCACAAAGAGACAAGAGGTGTTGAGAAGACCTGGCTCGCTTTTTCCTCCCTTTCTCACACCCATGTGAGAGAAAGTTCACTGGTGCCCTTGCCACTGGTCTTTGGTCCCTTGGGTCTGGGATTGCCCACTTCAAGCATCAGCGTCTACACAGATTGAACCTTGGGCCTAAAAAGGAGCTGAGATTCCCACCCTGGTCAACTGTCACTCTCACCCTGGTCTGTAAGATCGGCTTGTAGCTCCTCACTCAGAGTTTGCCGCATATATCTGGGTCCATCCTCTGCATCAAGGGCAGAGCCTTGCGGGATGATCTTCCAGACGCATCCAAGGACGACAAGAAGTAGAGCGCAAAATAGTTAAGAAAAATTGGAGGGTTTTAGGGAGAGGTTTTGTTCCTGTGTTTTCTCCTGTTGGCAGAAGAGGAGTGTTTCCCCAGGGGGGGCAATGGCCCTCCAAGAAGTGGCGTAACACAGAAGGCGGCACATTGCACGGCTTCTGCTAGGAACTGGTATGCATGCTGCCCAGCCTGACAGCTGTTGCGCTCGGGGGGGGGGCAGGGGAACCACCTGTGTTGGGTGACACTTCACCTCCAGGTGCTAGCACGAAAGCTGCTGGATAATTAGTACTTCCAACATTTGTTCATTCCGAGAACACCTATTTATTTAAGACACCTAGAAACCAGGACAGTCGATTATTTCCTGGGCTTGGTATAGGACGAAATTCATCTGAACTTTACATCAATGGTCCTTATGTTGGTTACCTGACTGTCCAGACCCTTTGTGTACCCACCCGCCCATCATCATCCTAGGATACCAAAGGGCACAGGTCTGGTTTTCCTACTTTTGTCCATTCTTAACATAAGACATTCCTGCCAAAGGGAGATCAATAACAGGCATTTGTTTCTCTTCCCACTCCCAGGAAATAACCTGTGGACAAGGTGGCAGTCTGTATCTGCTGTGGGACCGTAACAGACCAATGTGAATTTTTTAAATGGAGAAATGACAACAGATGAGATCACCATGTATTTCTGAAAGTGGTTAGTACATATGTGCTCAGCTCCTAAGGCCATTACAACTTACCAACAAGAGGAAGCTTACACAGGTTTTGTAACTTACATTGCTCTGAGCTCTATCTCTTCACCCATCAGACCCTCATTCACAATTCAACAGTGGGAAATGGGAGTGCTGCCCAAGGTGCTCTGTACAACCGCTCTTTACCTATTCGCTGTCTTTCCGACTGACCACATTTACCCTCACATTTCTATAGCAACAGTTGTAAATCTATCCCCAGGCTAGATCTTTCTCTCAAATACAGGTTGATTCCCAATTACCTTCTGGAAATGCCTGAACACTGTCCCGAAGCTCTCTCAAATGAAACGTGACTGTATTAGTTTTCTACTGCTGTATAACAAATCCTTACAAACTTAGCTGCTTACAAGAGCACCCGTTTAGTAACTCACAGTTGTGTAGGTCAGAAGTCCAGGTCCACCATGACTGGATTCTCTGTGCAGGGTCTCCTAAGGCTAAAATCAAGAGATCAGCCAGACTGGGTTCTCCTCTGGAGATCAGGATCTTCTTCTAAGCTCATGTGTCTGTGGCAAACTCAGTTCCTTGCAGTTGTGGGAATGAGGTCCGCATCTCCCCACTGGCTGCATCTGGGGCAACTCCCAGCTCCTGGAGGTTACCTATATTCCTTGCTAGGTTGTCCCCCTCTAACTACAAGCAACTGCCCATCAAATCCTACTCAGATTTTAAACTTCTCTGACTGCCCCATCTCTGACATTTAGAACCACATTTAAAATGCTCACATGATAGGTCGGGCCCACTCAGATAATCTCTGTCTTAAAGTTGACTGTGCCACAGCAAAAGAAACAGTCAACAAAACCAAAAGACAACCGATAGAATGGGAGAAGATATTTGCAAATGACATATCAGATAAAGGGCTAATATCCAAAATCTATAAAGAACTTATTAAACTCAACACCCAAAGAACAAATGATCCAATCAAGAAATGGGCAGAAGACATGAACAGACATTTTTCCAAAGAAGACATCCCAATGGCCAACAGACACATGAAAAAGTGCTCAGCATTGCTTGGCATCAGGGAAATCCAAATCAAAACCTCAATGAGACACCACCTCACACCAGTCAGAATGGCTAAAATTAACAAGTCAGGAAACGACAGATATTGGTGGGGATGCGGAGAAAGGGGAACCCTCCTACACTGTTGGTGGGAATGCAAGCTGGTGCAGCCACTCTGGAAAACAGTATGGAGATTCCTCAAAAAGTTGAAAATAGACTACCATACAATCCAGCAATTGCACTACTGGGTATTTACCCCCAAGATACAAATGTAGGGATCCAAAGGGGTACGTGCACCCCGATGTTTATAGCAGGAATGTCCACAATAGCCAAACTGTGGAAAGAGCCAAGATTTCCATCGACAGATGAATGGATAAAGAAGATGTGGTATATATATACAATGGAATATTATGCAGCCATCAAAAGGAATGAAATCTTGCCATTTGCAATGACGTGGATGGAACTGGAGGGTATTATGCTGAGTGAAATAAGTCAATCAGAGAAAGACATGTATCATATGACCTCACTGATATGAGGAGTTCTTAATCTCAGGAAACAAACTGAGGGTGAATGGAGTAGTGGGGGGTGGGAGGGATTGGGTGGCTGGGTGATGGACACTGGGGAGGGTATGTGCTATGGTGAGCGCTGTGAATTGTGTAAGACCGTTGAATCACAGACCTGTACTTCTGAAACAAATAATGCAATATATATTAAGGAAAAAAAAAAGAAGATAGCAGGAAGGGAAGAATGAAGGAGGGAAATCGGAGGGGGAGATGAACCATGAGAGACGATGGACTCTGAGAAACAAACTGAGGGTTCTAGAGA